>NW_025964001.1:31450078-32817578 GCF_023055435.1 Haliotis rufescens | reverse complement strand
ATCCTGTAAGTTGCCTCTTACATCAAGCATGTCTCTTTTACGGCAAGTATGGGTTGCTGAAGACCTATTCTAACCCGGATGTTCATGGGTAGGTTCCAAATAAACATGTTACAGGTTCAATTATAGCAAATACATCCAAACTATACAATACTATACCCAAGCACAGACCATGCACATTCACGGACATTTTTCTAGCAGACAAGCCCCTTTAAATTCCTGTAAATCCATTTCCATATACCAAATCTTGTCATGTAGGAATAACAGAGTTCCTGGCATAGAATTACACCATTGCCTCTGCACCATGTCTATTTGCAATAAACACCCATTCCGACCTCCATGCTCATTTCTCTTCCATGTGTTCTTGATACTGACATGCGTACATTACTTCGGTGGGATTCGTTCATGCGGAGGAGTAACACCGAAGATGCATTTGGTGCAGTTTTGACACAAATGTCAAAACAAACCTGACATCATCAATTAGGGCTAATAAAACAGCTCTTTCTTCCTTGCACATTTCAAAGTCTGGTACACTGAACCCAAACAAAAACTGCTAATTCAAAAAAAATGCGTAGACTTTGTTTAAGTCATTAAGTACAGGGATTTATTAAGCATTTTGGGTTTGATTTGATAAATCGTGTGTTCATCTTTATCACAAATGTTGCAGACTTCATGAAGAGAGGTGTACTGAATACACTTTCAAAAACTAGAGAGAAAATATTTAAAAGGCAAGGCATTGGTTGGAAGGTCAAAAGACCAAATAATACCGCGGTAATAAACAAATCCCATTTTGTACTTAAATATTATCATTGTATAAATCAGTGATAAGCGACAGCACTTTTCAAAATATCTTTTTTAACAATATCTTTTCCTTTGAACTGAACAGCCATAAAAAAATTAATCTAATGATCAAAAAGATGAAATGTTGCCACTTAATAACAAATTCAACATTCATATACCATCTAAAAATATTTATTTTTTCAATAATTTAATAGACATATGTTTCTTTCTAACAGCAGGCGTTGACGTGCACATAATATGCTTCCAGTTTCAAGAGGCACTTGATGACAGAGTTGCTTTGAATTCAAACAGTGAGTAAACAAGGTTAAGTCAGCAATATCTGAGCCATATCATTACACCGCTGGGTACGATGGCACACCAGACCACCCATAGCATATGCTGAAAGTCAAGCCTGCTTAAAGTTAATGATTTTATGTGAAGACTTTTTTCTTGGTTTATGGTTTTGAAAAAAAAAAAATCTGAAAAAATGTCTTTCTTTCTGCTAGGAGAAATTGTGCATACAATAGGTTAAACAACCATACAACAATAGGTTACATCAGAAGACAAAAGGTTACAGTAGGTTACATAAAAAAACAAGCTTAACCAACACTGCGCAAATAGTTACATACTTAGCATACACACACTTTTATTCCTTTCACATCAACCGAGGTATGTTTAAATTTTTTAAGAACAACATATTTTATTTGAACCAATATGCATAGGAAGAATGAAATAGATAAAAGGTATATATTTAAGCACAAATGTGTAACAACGTTTGTGTTGAGAGTTTCTTGGCCTTAGATCCTGCCCCACACTGAAACATGTTACATGTGGTGTCTTTCTTAAGCAAGATACTTGCAATATGCCTATGTTCACCCAGGAGTGAATGGGTACCCGGTAGGATGAGATGGTCATGTGATTGTTAACTTTATAGAACCTCCTTAGGCAGCTTGGGTTTATACTCCCCAGTGAGGAAATCCAGTGATCCATTGCCTGGCCATGTGTAATGCTTTGAACATACTTCATTTGGCACATTAGAAATATACACATTAAATATGTGGTTTGCAGAATAAAAAATGCAATATTCTTCCGGTGACCTTTTTGACCTTGCAATGGCCTATCATGAAACAAGCTGTTTTGTTGTATTAAAATTCTTATCTAATGTTGTATGTATTCAAGAAAAGTTTAGGGGAACTACAGAACCTTGTGCCTCTATATTTTGGCTTACCATTAATTCTCATAATAAATAAATATTTGAAGATAAAACATTTTTTTCTTTTTGGAATGTTTTACATTTCAAATGACATGACATGGGGTCAGACAGTTTAGCAGGAAGGTAAACAGATTTCTCTAATGTTTACCCCAAAAAACTCCACACAAAGCAGACTAAACTAAAGTATCATACCTCCATGTGCCAATGTTGAGATCTGATTGGTTCACGTGATTGGATCATGTATGTGTCCTGTCTGGTAGGGAAATACATTTCTGAGCGGGAGAATAAATCTCTGATACCCCACCATAAAGAAGACAGGCTGCACATGGATTTCTGAGGGGTAGAATAAATCCCATATTCCCCGCTTCAAAGCTAAAAATGTCGTGATTTTACAGAGTGAATGAAAGTGACGTGACATAGCACAAGTTAACCTCAGCTCAATCGAGCAGCTGTTTTCTATCAATTTTGAATTTGTTTTGATTCTTTTACAATGTCACATTAAAACATGTCGGTAAGATCAATCCATTGTGGCAATATCACGATGGTTTAGGTTTTTTACCACAAATGTAAATGCATGCTTGGGTGTGTGTGCATGCACATATGTCCATGCAGACATTTAAATAAATACTCCAAATCTCTTACATAACATAGACACATTTGACAAACAATTGTCATGTTAGACCTAATTTTAGTCCATTTTTGTTTAATATTCAGAATTGTATTAAATGTATGAAACAGAATCTGATAATTGCCTGTGTTGTGGCCAGGTGCCACAATGAGGGATTGCCTGGTACTGCTGAATGAATCATAACTTGTACACGTCACACAAAGATGGTTCTATTTGTTCATGTTACTGTGTGCAGTGAAACCTCACCTGTTCAGGCATTTCTTACACATCTTGCAAAATGGTGAAATGATTTCTAATGAAAATATTTTAAAACTATTTAGACCTACAACAAATTAGGAATTGCTGATGTTGCCAAGGAATGTAACATATGTGCTTTTATCACATGTGACAGTGGCAGCTGTAAGATTTTAAAACTGGGACCATTTGGTTGGTTTAGCACCATCTTGAACATTATTTCAGTGATCTCCCAGCTTGTCAGCTTTGTGTGGGAGATAAGATTGAAGTGATGTTTTCCACTTCAGTAAAACAGTATGACGCTGAAAGACCATGGATCGTTATGAATGCAAATCTGGCCTAAGAAATGGATCCTGGCATGACCAAGGGACATAACCCCGTACAGCCAACTGACACTTGGTCAGCAAGTGCCATTTGATAAAAATTATATGCTGCAATATTAGAACAGAAAGAAAAATCTTTATTTGAATTGATCTAAACATTAAGTGAGTGAGCATTTGTTTTCGTACTGCTTTGAACAATATTTCAGTTTTTCATGTTGTGTCACCTTAATGTTGGAGGGAAGCGACTAGACTAACATCTAGTCTCTGAAATGAACATATCGTACAGAAAAAAAACAGTTGTTCAGTTATCTTAATAAAAATATAATAAAAGGGAGCCCAGTGACTCTCTTCATTTTCATATGATACTGCAGTAACCTAGACTTGCCAAACATTATAGACTTGCATGGGCTGTATTGGCGACGTGCAGAGCAGTTTGAAGTATCTTAGACAACTGGGCCACCCATGCCCCCAAAATGTGAAGAGAAACATTAAATTAAAGGGGTTCCAATACCAAGCATAATTCTATCCTTGCCAGTGGGATTCTTTGTTGCCTGTATCACTGATAATTATTTGTGTGTAAAAAGTTTCTATATCACTAATATTTATTATGTAAAGATATTGTCTGTATTACTGATAATTATTTATGTGTAAATATTGTCTGTATCAATGATAATTAATTATGTGTAGATATTGACTTTATAAATATTGTCTGTGTCAATGATAATTATTTTTGGCTACATATTATCTGTATCAATGATAAGTATTTATGTACAGATATTGTTTGCCCAATTTGTACATGAAATGATAGGTTTGTAATTTAAAAAAAACTGTTTTTGAAGCAGTGAATCTGCTACCCATGTAAATAACAAACACAAGCTACAGCAAGTCTACATAAAGCCAAATATTTGAGCAAGGGCAGGGCATTTACCTTGTCATTGTAGATTATGTCAAATTTGTAAAAATCCCCCCAAGCACTTAAATAAAGGGGCTTATAGTCACACATGCCTCCCGTCCCTCACTCAGGGCTGGAGAAGTACACAAGTGAAACACACATCTGATACTGTCACTGACAGCAACACATCGCACTGAAATATATCATCACAATGCTGCACTGGTGACTGCTTGGAAATAACTGAAATTGAACACATTTGGCTCTGAGTCAACAAGAGAAAAGTCTACATATTTAAAGGTGCATGACCAGATCTAGAGTCGCAAGTTTCACTTACATGACTTAAGAGTTGACTTTTTTGGGTGCGTTCACACAGGTTTAAATGTGAAAAATGGTGTGCACACTGTGTTAATTTGTGTGACTCATTAGTCAGGCCAAGTTTATAACATGCACTTCCATAAACACCAAAAATATATTGAAGTTAGCAATAATAACCTCACAAATTTAAAATCATACACAAGATGTTGATAGGAAATCAGTGACATCATTCACCACAATAATGCAAAACAGGTCACATTTTTTAAGTTCAGAGAAAAAATTGTAAACCAATAGTTATTGTGTTCTCCAATCTGATTGGTCAGCCTCCCTCATCGGTTATCATTTGATTCCCACAAATCCACATAAGCCCCTTACAGGCTTAGGAATCAATAAACAGTACTATTTCTCAAGACAAGTCTTAATGTCTCAAGAAAATTTTTCCCAGCCACAGTTTTATTTGGGAACCCTTGAGGATGTTTTCGGTTTTAACATGGATGATGCCATACTGGAAGAATTCCGGAATGATGATGGCAAGTATTTCATGACAATTGACGCCTCTATCAAGTCTATGTTTACATTAGGAAAATAATGCTCATTTTACAAACAATATCTTGATGATGTAACAACGTTAATCTGTAAACAAACTGTAAAAGAAATACATCTGCATATATATAAAAAAAATTTATTGCATTTTCTAAGATTACAGCCAATCAAATGCCATGGAATCACATGCAATTTATTTATCTCATTTTGTATCTGAGTTTTTCTTTATATGGGAGCATGACTTATTTGAAATTACATTTGTAGTAGAAATGTAATGCGTGATAACTGATATCAGAGAACATGGACTGGAGTGTTCACTGTCAAATCAAACAAAAACGTAAAAAAATGTCTGAAATAAACAAGTATTAACAGATCAGAGATCCTATTGTAATTCTGATCTTGCATGTTTTAGGCTGATAAGCACATACATAGAAACAGTTCACAAAAATTAAGGACTGATTTACAAGTATCTGTTTTATTGACGTGTTATATGATACAGCTAGAATATTACTGACTGTAATGTTGAACAACGTTCACTCACTCACTCTGAGATTCAGTTGTGACCGATTGTTACTGAACATTCAGGGATGGAATCCTCCCTTTACCTGCAGCCTAAGGGGTCACCAGTCAACTGGATTGATCCAGGCTTTTATTTTCACTTGTCACTAGACGGATAGACTAACATTTAGTCTCTGAAATCTTATATTACACAATATCCTTCTTGACTCTAAAAATAAAATAAAAATCCCTATGCTGTGGAATAGAGCTAGCTTGAGCTGGCTAGACTTGCTTTTGTATGCATTTCTAGATTATTTTTTTTCATAAAATAAATATATTCCACGGTTATGGTGCAGGACTACTAGACGGACAATATGGATCAACAATGTTGTGTTTAGATTCATGTCTGTACGTCTGGTGTATCTTGTATTTTTTTCTTCATCTAACTTGAATTAAAACATTTACACGCATAATCTTTAAATTACCATCATAGGGAGTCCCCAGCAACGACTGGTAAACCAGGATAAGTTAAACCATCTCACAAAATGTGTTTGAGACAAGTAGGCGGTGCAAAGAATTTGGGCAACCATATTTGGTTTGTAACAGGTGGAGAGGGTGTATGCATGATGTGCATGTGCAGGTCATGGTGATGAAATTGACAATTGATCCCGTAGACACACATGTTGCTCATAAGACTGTTAAGAGGTTGGTTTGACAAGTCAAGACCAGAATTCTCTGAAAGCCGTTTGATAGAAGTTACTTACAAACAAATAAACAAGTCAAAGATTGTCAAGCATGGCTGGATCATACATTCCCAGGCTCAAAAATTGGCCAAAATGTCATAAATTCCATGGAGAAAGAATATACAAATAAATCTCGAGCATTGTCAAAGGCTTGCATTGCCACTGGTCTGTCTGTACCTGTGCTAAAGGGCATCAGTTCGAAGGTAACACTTGTGACAAAGGTGAGAGTAGTTTTATTTGCCCAAGTAAGTCGTGAAATCGTCCAGTGATCAAATTCCAACTTGACAATTTTGACCAGTGTGCTGTTCTGCCAATTGGTACACAGTTCATATGTTGTGCGAAAACAACTGCCAACTCTAGACAGTAACATACAATGTCAACCATTGTTTGATGACGTCATTCAAATCGAGCGTGATGCCATTTCTTTCTCACATCTGCTTGAGCACACATACAAAGAAAACGCTAAGGAATATTACGATAATATTTGCATTTGGGAGATTTCCGATGTGTGAGTGTAAATGAGTATTCAACACCTGGAACTGGTAAACAACACCTAAAAACAATGTTTGCCGATGGGTACACATATATGGAGGTGTTATTGAATATTTGATACCTGGAACTTTTTTGAGTACTGTGAGTGTTCATGTTTATACATCTGCAATGACGTACCTGCCAGATTCCAGATGATGACAGCACTGTCGGAACACCCTGACGCTATCACTTCCTTGTTGTAGGCGAGGCAGTACTGCAATAAACATGATATGGTGAGGGAATATTGAGTGAGTTGGGTTCAACACCGCATTGTACAGTACGTCTTCATGCCACAGTGTGTCTGCTCCATCGGGAGGGAAGCTCAATGTGATGCACGTCTTTACCACTTTCATCAAACCAATGACAGAGTCACAAAGTTCTGACAAAGGATTAAATAAGGGCAAAATGGTAATAAAGCCCATGATTATAGGATCCTGGCATTCCTAAGGAATGCAACTCTACACAGCAAATTGCAGTGCTGAAGACAACTGTTCTGTCTGTGCCTACACAGAGTAGTATTAGGATGGCTTCATATCTCTACTGTACAGTTCCAACCTGGTCCTTACCTCTGCCATGGGCCAGGCAGATGTGAGAGGTCGTCACACTCAGATTGTCTAATCAAGCAAAATATATCATTTTCTTACATATTTATATATGTCAGGAAAGATTGAATACTTCACAGCGGAATATTCCAGCTATATGACGGCGGTCTGTAAATAATGGAATCTTTTTCGAATAAAATCCAGTGATTGACATCATTGCAATTGGGATACAATGACATGCATCAACCAAGTCAACGAGCCTGTTCACCCAATCCTATAATTTCAAAACTTAATTAAAACAAAAACAAAAGGTGACATGTCAAAATATGAACTCATCTGACAATTTCTCAACTATCCCCAAAAATATAAATTTTACAATTGCAAAAAATTAGCGAAAACCCCCAAATAATGATGATTTATTTGAAGTTGTACGGTAGTACAGGTGTCATGAGTGACAACACTAACAGCATTGAAGTAGCCTTGTTACCAGACACACAGACGGTCAATAGTCATTAGGCATAGAGCTTCATATATACTCCGCACCCTGGGGTTCATTAGAGCCATGGCTGTCAGTGTTGTCTGGACAAACTGCAAGTTTTGGACATTTTGCAATAATTTATCACATTATCTAGCTCCTGTAATTCTGTATGCTTTTATGCAGGATCCGTTGTGAGCTGATTCCGAGTGATGTTGACTGACAGAAACATATAACGGAAGTAAACATGAATATGGAATCAATTCACCAGGAACCACGTATTTTGGAGCAAGGTGTATTCAACTTGTAAATGTTGGAATTAAAAAAAGTTAGTGTGTCTTATCTCGATTTGAAATAAAGTAGCATAACTGAATCCTGAATAGGTTGTTTTGGTACTCAAAGTTTGTTTGTTTGTTGTTTAATGCTGCACTTAGCAATATTTCAGTTATCTGATGTACACCTGTACATAAGTGAATCAAGAACAGAATATCTATGCCGTCAGGTCAGGGTATGACGCACTCACAACCAAGTCACCGAACCTAATCACCCAATCAAATAAATGCCTCTTACAACCAGCATGCATTGCTGGGTACCATTTCTTACTGTTTAATTCTTCAATCAGGTACTGGCGCTATGGTCTAGTGGATAGAGTGTCTGCGGAAGGTCCATGGTTCAATTCCCTGGTCGCATCATACCAAAAGATTGTTGTTTCCCTTGCTGGTGCAAGGGTTAAAACAAGACTGGTCAGCTTGGAGTCATAACACTGTGTCTGACAGCAGCATGGTATTCAAGTGGGTTAGCACTTTGAAACCAGCAGTAGTCTGGACTAGTACAAGAAAACATGCACACATGTGAAACTCCATTTCACCTCACCTCTTCAGTCAGGTGAGCTAATATCAAGTAGAACTAGTAAAGTACAAACCACCTCTCAAGAGTAAACAATGCACCAGCCAAGGAACCCACAAACATCTATATCTGTTAATGTGATCACTCCTGTGCTTGGAACATCATAACTCTGTCTAATGAGGAACCTGCTTCCCTTCATTAAAAATGCCATGTTTTTGAAAACGCTCTTTATTGTCTGCATGACATTGTATCGGATGCTGACTAGACAAGTGGAAGACAATTAATTGTATGTTCAGGGACAGTTTAAAAAACAGTAATATTTCATTTTCTGTTTATTTTTAACAGTAATAAAAGTGAAAACTAATTATGTTCAAGATAATAACTGATGTTGATCTGGGAGTTTAGATTTACTTTCTTTAGCATTAAATGAAACAATATTTACAATTTTGAAAAAATGTAAATAATTGAATGAGTATGCAGCATATATTTTTAAAGGATATACAAAACATAAACTAATGGGTGTAGAAAGTGATCGTATCTTGCACCTTGCAAGTTTCATGCTGAATGAATAGATAAGGCTTGAGACAGGTGGAAGAGATTGATTCAGGATAGGTTTTAGAAGTTTGCCATCCATCACCCCTCCAGTGTGGGAGGCAGGAAACAGATACAGCAATATTATATGTGAAACCATCCTCAGCACCCAGGGGTGTATTCACCCCCTGGTTCCAATAACACCCTTGGGCATCTGCAGCAATATCACAGAGGGGCATAAGGTTGTCTGGAGAGGAGCTAGTTTATAGTTGGCTTCACATATTGTACCCATGTGGGATATGAAACCCAGATAACAAGGAAATCACTACCACTTTGGTAAAACAAATTTGGTGATGGTACATTAAGTTCATAGCTGGAATATTGCTGAGTGCGGCATTAAACAACAAACCAACCAACCAACTGAGTTCATCATCAGGGTAAATCTGGGATTCAAACCCCATCAGGTCATCATTGGGGGAAATTGGCATGTGAATTTTCACCTTCATTGGCCTAGTGGTTTCTGAGGAGATTCTTATAACGCAAAAAAGGTATTTTAAGAATATTTAGGACAAAAGGTGCAAAGATCAAATAAAGGTTAAAACTCAAAATATTGCAAAACGGAATGTATATATTTACTATTATTTACACATGTACCAAATATCATTACATTTAAACTTAAACAGTTGATAATAATGGCCACAAGGCATTTTCGGTCAGGTGAGCTTAAAATGTACAATGGAAAATCTATAAAAAAAACCTCTCACGTTCTTCTCAGCCAGAATAATCAATGCAGATAATAAAGATAATGTACTGCCATTCCATGATGAACCTAACTACCTGGTTGTAAACTTGCACACAATGTCCTCCTTGTGCGTACATATCTGTTCTGATTATCAGTTTAATCATGTCTCCGGGATCACACGGCTGCTTGATATACACCCCAGTCTGAGACAACAGCTGTCAATTAGAAATAGACGCTACCCTAATGAGGATGAAATATGAGGTCTATTTCAGAGATAGGTTGGGTAGGTTTTTCTCACAATGGCCAATTAGTAGGGGAAAATTGTAATTTGAGAAGGGTTCAAAAATTACAAATTTACAAAAAAGCTTTGACGTTTAGAAAATTTCATAGTTTTGTTTACTAAAACGAAATCTTCTTGAATCAATGTCTTCACAGATAATAATAAGTCATTTTATTTTTTGCCCATTTTAACACATGTTGTTAATATAAGATCCTAAAAAGGAGCATATAAGATCCCAAACTGGAAGATTTTGCATTTTTTCGAAAAGAAGTCAAAATAACATAATCTGATATTCGTATTCTGTAATTGAGATGACAAGATGATTAGTGTGTTGAACCACATGGTACATGTACATAGTAAAATATTCTTCATTTTTAAATACAGTAACATAAAAATGCAAAGGTTAAATAGCTACATTTTGTTGAAAATGCTAATTTTCTGTTTAGAACTCCATCAAACAAGAAGATCAATTGTTTATTTTATAACAATTGGTATACTAATCATGTTTATCATTATAATCATTATGAAAGGGTATTGTGACTTCATAAAACCAAACTCACACTAATGTTGTTTGTTTGTTTCTTTGTTTGTTGTTTAATGCCACACAGCTATATGATGGCAGTCTGTAAATAATCAAGTCTGGCCCAGACAATCCAGTGATTGACATCATGAGCATCGATCTATGCATTTGGGATACGATGACATTCATCAACCAAGTCAGCAACTCTGACCGATCCCGTTAGTCGCCTCTTATGACTATCATAGTTGCCTCTTATGACAAGCATAGTCAACTTTTACAGCAAGCATGGGTTGCCAAAGACCTATTCTATCCCCAGATCTTCACTGGTCTGAAACTTATGTACAGGTTTTGCAAACAGAATAACTTGTGGTGGTTCAAATACAGATACAATACAAATACATTTGAGTAGCTGAATATTCCTAATTTCATTTAACATGACATTGAATAGTGCGATGGTTCAGCAGGAAAAATAAAAAAGGTTAAAATGTAGGATATTTCAAAATTACAACCTAAAAGATTAATGACAATGATTCCATATTGACTTCCTGCACTGTACAGTTTTCTGTCTCAATCCATCCACAATAAGTGGCAGTTACAAATAAATTGGAATTTTATACGCTTATTTCTGGGTTTGAGTTTTTTGTTTCGTCAGTCGATCTATAAAACGAAAACTAATGAGGTGTATGTTTTACTATGGATTTCAGAAAATTAGAAGACACTTCAAAAGTATTCCAACTGCAGGGTTCCCATTCAGAATGTCAAGAAGTCAATGAAGGGGGGCTTGTCATACATTAATGTTGATAATCAAAGATTTAGGGGTTAACCCCTTTGTATCTAACAATAAATAATACTGTACCCAACATATTTTAAGACCAATTGCACTTTACATTTAAGAGTTAATCCTTTATGCATTCCGTTGATGAACATCTTGGAAAGAGGTTAACCTTTTGGACTCAATCTTAGTCAAAGTCAAATATCATTTCTCCTCATCACACTTTGCCATGGTCATGGTGTTATGAGACATTCCTGTCATCTGTTGAATGATCATAAACATCTCGCTGACAAAGTTCATTATTCTTCATGAGAATGACTTCAGGATAGCATAGGTGTCAAAACTGTTTTCAATCTAACAAATCTTATATATTATTGGATAGTTTTCTGCAGCAAATTCATCACATAGCAAACTGACATTATCAGCTACTTCACACAGTGAGATATCTCTGGGAATAGCTCGCCCCTGCTTTCATATACATTCAGTCGATCAAGCTGGTCCTGAGACAACTGGGAAAAAATATTAAACATGAGAAAATATGGCGTCTGTGTTATCTAGCAATGACACCTGGATGTCTTGAAGCAGCTGAGGTAGATAGCCTCCAGTATCACACAATCACTTCTGACATGGGCATTAATCTGGGGGAATTATGTGATGGCGGTGAGTAGGGGGAGAGGCAGGGTGGAGGGAGTAGGATGAGGGTGGACAGAATAGGAAGACAGGAGGGGAGAAGTAGTTGAAGCAGGGGGAAAAGAGCATGGATGAGGGTGAACAGAATGGGAAGACAGGAGGGGAGAAGTAGTTGAAGCAGGGGGAAAAGAGCATGGATGAGGGTGGAAATAATAGGAAGACAGGAGGGGAGAAGTAGTTGAAGCAGGGGGAAAAGAGCATGGACGAGGGTGGAAATAATAGGAAGACAGGAGGGAAGAAGTAGTTGAAGCAGGGGGAAAAGAGCATGGACGAGGGTGGAAATAATAGGAAGACAGGAGGGGAGAAGTAGTTGAAGCAGGGGAAAAGAGCATGGACGAGGGGGGACAGAATAGGAAGACAGGAGGGGAGAAGTAGTTGAAGCAGGGGGAAAAGAGCATGGACGAGGGTGGAAATAATAGGAAGACAGGAGGGAAGAAGTAGTTGAAGCAGGGGGAAAAGAGCATGGACGAGGGTGGAAATAATAGGAAGACAGGAGGGGAGAAGTAGTTGAAGCAGGGGAAAAGAGCATGGATGAGGGTGGAAATAATAGGAAGACAGGAGGGGAGAAGTAGTTGAAGCAGGGGGAAAAGAGCATGGACGAGGGTGGAAATAATTGGAAGACAGGAGGGGAGAAGTAGTTGAAGCAGGGGGAAAAGAGCATGGACAAGGGTAGACTGAATAGGAAGACAGGAGGGGAGAAGTAGTTGAAGCAGGGGGAAAAGAGCATGGACGAGGGTGGACAGAATGGGAAGACAGGAGGGGAGAAGTAGTTGAAGCAGGGGAAAAGAGCATGGACAAGGGTGGACAGAATGGGAAGACAGGAGGGGAGAAGTAGTTGAAGCAGGGGAAAAGAGCATGGACGAGGGTGGAAATAATAGGAAGACAGGAGGGGAGAAGTAGTTGAAGCAGGGGGAAAAGAGCATGGACAAGGGTGGACAGAATGGGAAGACAGGAGGGGAGAAGTAGTTGAAGCAGGGGAAAAGAGCATGGACGAGGGTGGAAATAATAGGAAGACAGGAGGGAAGAAGTAGTTGAAGCAGGGGGAAAAGAGCATGGACGAGGGTGGAAATAATAGGAAGACAGGAGGGGAGAAGTAGTTGAAGCAGGGGAAAAGAGCATGGATGAGGGTGGAAATAATAGGAAGACAGGAGGGGAGAAGTAGTTGAAGCAGGGGGAAAAGAGCATGGACAAGGGTGAACAGAATGGGAAGACAGGAGGGGAGAAGTAGTTGAAGCAGGGGAAAAGAGCATGGACAAGGGTGGAAATAATAGGAAGACAGGAGGGGAGAAGTAGTTGAAGCAGGGGGAAAAGAGCATGGACGAGGGTGGAAATAATAGGAAGACAGGAGGGGAGAAGTAGTTGAAGCAGGGGGAAAAGAGCATGGATGAGGGTGGAAATAATAGGAAGACAGGAGGGGAGAAGTAGTTGAAGCAGGGGAAAAGAGCATGGACGAGGGTGGAAATAATAGGAAGACAGGAGGGAGAAGTAGTTGAAGCAGGGGGAAAAGAGCATGGACGAGGGTGGAAATAATAGGAAGACAGGAGGGGAGAAGTAGTTGAAGCAGGGGGAAAAGAGCATGGACGAGGGTGGAAATAATAGGAAGACAGGAGGGAAGAAGTAGTTGAAGCAGGGGGAAAAGAGCATGGACGAGGGTGGAAATAATAGGAAGACAGGAGGGAAGAAGTAGTTGAAGCAGGGGGAAAAGAGCATGGACGAGGGTGGACAGAATGGGAAGACAGGAGGGGAGAAGTAGTTGAAGCAGGGGGAAAAGAGCATGGACGAGGGTGGACAGAATGGGAAGACAGGAGGGGAGAAGTAGTTGAAGCAGGGGGAAAAGAGCATGGACGAGGGTGGACAGAATGGGAAGACAGGAGGGAAGAAGTAGTTGAAGCAGGGGGAAAAGAGCATGGACGAGGGTGGACAGAATGGGAAGACAGGAGGGAAGAAGTAGTTGAAGCAGGGGGAAAAGAGCATGGACGAGGGTGGACAGAATGGGAAGACAGGAGGGAAGAAGTAGTTGAAGCAGGGGGAAAAGAACATGGACGAAGGTGGACAAAATGGGAAGACAGGAGGGGAGAAGTAGTTGAAGCAGGGGGAAAAGAGCATGGACAAGGGTGGAGAGAATTGGAAGACAGGAGGGAAGAAGTAGTTGAAGCAAGGTGCAGGGAGTAAGGATGGGGGTTGAGAGAATGGGAGGACAGGAAGGGAGAGGAAGTGGAAACAGGGGGAAAGGAGCATGGATGAGGGTGGAGAGAATGGGAAGACAGGAGGGGAGAAGTAGTTGAAGCAAGGTGGAGGGAGTAAGGATGGGGATGGAGAGAATGAAGATAGGTAGGGAGAGGAAGTGGAAGCAGGATGGAGGGAGTAAGGATGGGGGTGGAGAGAATGTGAGGACAGGAAGGGAGAGGAGGTGGAAGCAGGGTGGAACAAAAAGGAAGGGTCCTGTTCACTCACTCACAATAACCCAGATCACTCACTCAGTCCACTACTGACTAGCTTGTGAGACATCAGCATTACTTACAACTTCTCCATCATGTCCGGACAGGATGTGTGTACATTTCCCACTGGACATGCTCCAGATCCGGAGATCCTTGTCTGCACTCCCACTCACAATCTTCTCACTGTCAAACTGACAGCAACTGATCACTGAAACATAACACATGCCATGAAACATTGCAATCAATTGCTCGTCTCCACTGCCTTCAGTCAAGGCACCTGACTGGAAACCGACGCTACCAATCTACTGATGAACTCCAGTTTCAATTACGTTATCTGTACTTACATGCAATTGTCTATATAAAATCCATCCATCACAATCACTGTTTTGATTTATTCCTATCCAGGACTTATTCTTAATGTGTAATCTGCAACTCATTATCAATGAGTGAGTGAATTAGGATTTATTGCCCCTTTGAACAGCATTTTAATAATAATTCTGTGTCAGCTCAATGTGGGAAGAATACCAAAATTCAAAGATATGATCACATATTTGAATCTATTTCATCTTACTCTGAAGGATGAGGTGTGATAATACACTGGAAATGTCAAACGGGAAATTTGAAATATTGGTGTGAAAATTATTGGAATCAAAGGCAATTGAAAACTTATTTTTAACACTTGTTAGTTCAGGACTTCAGGCATGATCAAGTTCAAAGGTATGACAGAAATGAGTCATAATGGCCAATTTTTTAGACTTCCAACTATGCACAAGACTGTGATGCAAGACAAATTGATTTGCAATTGTTTGTTTTAAAGGCTTGCTCATGTTTACACACTTTAACCTTAACCTTAGACTAACATCTAGTCTCTGAAATGAACATATTGTACAGAAAAAACAGCTGTTCAATTATCTTAATAAAAGTATAAGAAAAGGAGCCCAGAGACTCTATTCATTTTCACTGCAGTAATCTAGACTTGCCAAACAGTACAGACTTGCATGGGCTGTATTTGATATATTTGTATCAGGGTCTGTAAGACAGACTACCTTAACCTATGCATTTAGTATTATTTAGTATTATCACAAGTGCAAAGTATGCAAGTGTTTAATTAACAAAGTCTAGTTCTCATTTGAGAACTTTCACAACGACTTTTAAAAGTTTTGCTCATATCTTAATGTATGCAGTTTGAGTGGGTCAAAGAAGGCTTTTCATATCTTGTAATCATGCATTATTCCCATGGTGCTCCAGTAATTCCTCAAAAACATATTTACATATTGCAAAAAGCAATTCAAATGTCATTTGTTTTCATTAAGTTCAAAATAAGTATTTGAAATGTTAGATGTACTCAAATGACAAAAATGAAAGATTGTTTGGCAATAGTGACAATTTCACTAGTCTTCTCTCATTTCAATACAAACATGACAGGTATTTTCACAGTTCAATAATTTCAGTCAATGATAAAATACCCTTAAGGGGCCCTTGTCATAACTGATAAATATTGTGTCAGGTGAGGTGAGGTGAGGTGAGGTGAGGTGAGGTGAGGTGAGGTGAGGTGAAATAGTGTTTAAGGTGACAAGAGTATTGCACTTATATTGTGATGTGCCTGCACGTGTGTGTGTGCCTCTGTGTACGTGTACTTATACTAGTCTGGACTATTGCTCACCCACTGAGATACCATGCCAAAGTTTAACATGAATATCCCACTCAGACACATTATACTGACCAGTCATTGTATTAGCCCTCAAAGCCTAGGGTGCATGTGGCAAGTTTGTAAAATAGCTACCTATTTATATATATTCATGGTACAATTTTTTTCTATTTCTTTGTGATGTTTTCTACAACATAAGATCTGATACTGAAAATCATGAAAGACATTTTACTGTAGCTACCCTGGTTCATAAATGTGTTTATCATTACTCTTCATAAAAGCTGATTTGCCATCACCATGTTGTACAAACCAATACAATCAGCTGAAGATCAGTGAGTGTGAGTGTGTTTGGTTTTACACCGCTTTTAACAGTATTCCAGTTATATCACGGTGTGTCAGCTTAATGTGGGAGGAAAGCCCAAAGTGATGCAGGTCTCAGATATTTACCACTTCGGTGAAACCCACGAGCACGGGTATGGTGCTGACAAACCTAGAAACATAATCGGGGCGAACCGGGATTCGAACCCACAATCATAGGTTGTCCAAGGGATGTAACTCTGCACAGCAAATCGCGTGCCTTAGACGACTGGGCCACCCGTGCCCCCAGCTGGAGATCAGATGGGCATCATGATATCATAGCAATATCATACCATCCTGCTTATCACAAGATGGTGATAACAGTCACAAGATACATCTAATCCCAGCACAGCCCTCGAATATCAAATGGTCGGTACCTAACTGTCAGACCCAAATATTTTAACCTGAGGAAATCTTTGTAATTTGTGAATGTGTAATAAGTGATCAAAACATAGAGAAAAGGTTGAAAACACATAACTCATAGTATTACCCTGATGTTCAACACCATGTAACAAAAGTCCCAATGAAGCATGTGCAGTGTAATATCTAGCCCGGCGTACTGTATAGTTTTCAGTCAATTAGTTTACAAATCTGGGAGAGGTGAGCTACACTCCCTCCTAAGTTTTTGTCAACCACTATCATGTCCGTTCAAGTGTATAACATGAACACATACAAATGTCCATTTTTTGTTAATAATTGTTGAAATGCTGACATTTAAAAAAATATTTGAGTCCCTGAGTTATAATAACTGTCTAAAAGGGCTGTAAAGTAGCACAGCTTGTCATGTTTTTGTTGCATCTGGTTGTGGAAAAAGTTAATGTTATCTGTGGGAGTCTTGAAAAACAACCACTTCATAACAAGGCTGGAATGTGCAGAAAACGTTGTAGTGAGCAAAGGCGAATGTCATTATATTTCCTCAGTATCTTAGAGGGCACAGTAGCCTCAGATACCAGGATTTTTGAAGAATTGTTGTACCTCAGCCATGCCAATGCCACTCTTGCTGATTATGATTTTTGGTCTGTAGAAATCACATCCATGTTTATGTTTCACCAAAGTGATAGATGTCTATGACTTGAGTCACAATGGAGTCATTAAGTGAGTAAGGTTTCGGCGATATTCTTATCCGTATCATAGCATGGAACATAAGGAAAGGGCTTCATTCATTGTGATCATATGGTGAACCAAGGAAACAATAAAATGACTATTGGCAAAAACAAGTCATAAACAGAAACAACTTAACAGCAATAGAAACATTTTCAGTCCTAAGTCCTTATAATGATAACAAATAGCAAAACCCTAAAAATGGCATATTTCTACTAGTCCTTATGATACCTTAACTGTTGGGCAGTTTGGCAAGGACTACTGGACTAGTGCCAATTTCTAACCTTGAACTTCACAAACCACTAACACAGACCACTAACACAGGCCACTAACACAGGCCACTAACATAGACCACTCAGACAGACGACTATTACACAGGCCACTAACATGCTACTAACATGCCACTAACATGCCATAAAAAAGAGAGACCACAATTACACAGGCCACTAACATAGACCACTAACACAGACCACTAACAAAGGCCACTAACACTGACCACTAACACATACCACTCACACATACCATGAACAGATACCACTAACAGGCCATGACCACAGACGACTAACACAGGCCACTAACACAGACCACTAACACAGATTACTATTACACAGGCCACTAACGGGCCACTAACGGGCCACTAACACAGACCATTATTACACAGGCAACTAACAGGCCACTAACACAGACCATTATTACACAGGCCACTAACGTAGACCACTAACACAGACCACTTTTACACAGGCCACTAACACAGACCACGGTTACACAGGCCACTAATGTAGACCACTAACACAGACCACTATTACACAGGCTACTAACATAGACAACTAACAGGCCACTATCATAGACCACTATTACACAGGCTACTAACATGCCACTAACACAGACCATGATTACACAGGCTACTAACATAGACCACTAACACAGACCACTAACACATACCATGAACACATACTATGAACAAATACCACTAACAGGCCGTGACCACAGACCACTAACACAGATTACTATTACACAGGCCACTAACACAGATTACTATTACACAGGCCACTAACGGGCCACTAAAACAGACCATTATTACACAGGCAACTAACAGACCACTTACACAGACCATGATTACACAGGCCACTAACATAGACCACTAACATAGACCACTAACACAGACCACTAACACAGACCACTAACACATACCATGAACACATACCATGAACACATACTATGAACACATACCACTAACAGGCCGTGACCACAGACCACTAACACAGATTACTATTACACAGGCCACTAACGGAGCCCACTAACACAGAACACTAACGCAGAACAATAACACAGATTACTAATACACAGGCCACTAACACAAGCCACTAACACATGCTACTAACACAAGACATGAACAAGGACCACTAACAAAGACCACTAACGCAGAACACTAAGACACAGTCCACTAACAAAGACCACAAACACAAGCCACGAACACAGACCACTAACACAGAACACAAGTCATCAACAGAAACAACTAAAACAAACTCCCATTCACAGAAGTCATCAAACACAGGTCAATAACACAAGCCACTAACACAGGCCACTAACACAAAAAAGAGCCATAAACAGAAACAACTAACACAAGCTCCAACTCACAGACATCACCAAACACAGGCCATTAAAACAATCCACAAACACAGACCACAAACACAGGTCCTTTACGCAGGCCTCTATCACATACCACTAACATAGACCACTAAAACAGTCTACTAACACAGACCACTAACACATACCACTAACATAGACCACTAACACAGTCTACTAACTCAGTCCACTAACACACACCACTAACGCAGACCACTAACACATACCACTAACACAGTCTACTAACACAGATCACTAACACAGACCACTAACACAGACCACTAACGCAGACCACTAACACAGGCCACTAACGCAGACCACTACAGGCAACTAACACAAGCCATGAACAGAAACAACTAACATAAGCAAGCTCCCACTCACACAAGTCACCAACACAGGTCACTTGCAACCGTACACAATAAAAGGGTTCTCTTGCACATTAACAAAGAAGAGCGCATCTATCTATACACATCTTGGGGAAGCTCCTGCTGTGTGGAAGAAAGGTATATGACTTAACAGATGTGGATTATTGCTTGAAAAAACTCCCTTGTTGAGGCAAAAGCTTTTAAAGCCAGAGACAGATCTAAACGATGTTTTAAAACACTTCGTTTTTCTTGAAATGGAGATACCAGTAGGTTGGAATCAATTAAGTGAGGTGTTAAAAAATCAACAAGATTTTTTCATTGCCGACAGCTATATTTACCATAAATCAGGCTGAATGCTTCACATATTGAGTCAATTGCTGCCAATCAGCCAACGCGCTTCTGACAAAATCACCTGGCTTTATTTAAATTGAGAACATCCTCACTTTTTAGCTGCTCTTACATCTGCCATTAATTTTAAAAAAATCTGACATGATTCTCCTGCAGAGGAAACCGATTCCTTTTTTAAATCGACATCCAAAAGATTTAAGGAAAAGAGTCTGGTATATTTCTTTCAGAAGTGATTGCTGAAATCTATTTACTCAACTGCGATACTTGCTTTAAGGCACATATGATGTTTTGGGAATTTAGAGAAATGAACATTACTGCATATAAGAATGTTGTCAATAACATGACTGACAGCTATGTACAACAGTGACATACCAGGTTGAAATCAACATTAGTGTCAAGTCTTACGGAATGCTGCATTTTCAATGTATCACATTTTACTAACAACTGAATCGTTAACAAACTAGCTGTTCAAACCAAAATTTCCAACTGATAAGCATCAGAAATATTTTGCCAGATGTAAAAAATTAGCTTCAGCTTGTCAATAAATGATTGCTGTTAAACGTTTACATTTTCTGCTGATTGCTTTCACTTGTGAATACATCTGATGGATAACAGATGAATATTCTGTGTAGTTTGCTTCTGACAGTATGCAAGCATTTATCAGAGTCTGAAAGTTTCAATTTGAAAACAAAATAGAGATACAGTAAGAGATTTGTGTTTTTCTTTGACCTTCCGGTAAGTGTTTTCTGCATATTCTGACAGAGAAACCTCAACTGTCCTATGACCAGTTAGACCCGTTTTGTTCTGTGTTTTTTCTGAAATATTTTGAAATTACAGTTACTGTACATACGGACTGGGTTTTTTTAAACAGAGCAAATGTGTTCATTTAAGACATAAATGTTATGCCATGAAGATTGGGAACCAAAATTGTGGTAGTAGAGTAATGGCAGTTGTGGTGAATACAGTTAACTGCTAATTTACATTCGACATCTTCCTGAGGCAATGGCATTAACTGACTATAAAAATTCAGTTTTGACCCTTGCCAAACTAGGCTGGAATTTCCAGGCTTGATCGTAGTGACCAACAGTAACAATTTGAGTTATGCCCCTTCTATGTCTCTCCTGTTGACCAATCAGATTCCATCTCTCATATCATTTGCATTTGCTTCAAACAAAATGGAGGTGCCCAGTCAAGATGATCTGATAGATAATAAAGGTCGATATTGTAATAAAACAAGTCTTATCCCGGTAAGTGCATCAGATCATTTGAAATATTGAAGATTTGAAAAATATCTGTCGACGGACGTTTGGCTGTACACATGATTTGCAAATCCTGCAGTCGACCGAAAAAGGCACTTTGAAATCCATATTGTTTATGAACTGGATGTCTAGTTTGTAACGTGACTTTGATTGGACGATGTGTAGACTTGTTAGTCCAGCCAAAATGTAAGACTGCAATTCCAGCCTAGTTCGGCAAGGGTGGAAAATGGACTTTCATAGATAACACTGTTGCCTCAGGTAGATGAAGTTCAAAGGATTGTGCTAACTCATATAACGACACTTGGAACCTGTACGATCTTCCTTGGTAACCTGATCTATCTCATTTGAATGTGTGTTATTTTGAATTTCCTACATTTCATTTCAAGGAAGGTGCATCACATGTCAAGCAGTTAAAGTTAAGTTTCACCCCATACTATATCATGGAATTCGAAGTCTATAGTTTTAACATTACCGTAAAGGTGTTATTGTTTGCTAGTTTTTAATAGATCAAAGGTTGGGCTACTCGCATAAATTTCAGGACACATTTGACTTTTTGTTTTGTTTGTTGTTTGAAGCAGCACTCAGCAATAGTTCAGCTATATGATGGCGGTCTGTAAATAACCAAGTCTGGACCAGAGAATCAAGTGATTGACATCATGAGCATGATCAACGCAATTGGGATACAATGACGTGCATCAACCAAGTCAGTCACCAAGACCTTTTCTTTCCTGGATCTACATGGGTCTGATGCATTTGAAGCCAGGGGTCAACAATCGCATTATTGTGGTGTCGCGTTAACTTCATGATCTACAGTATTCAAATTTCCTAACAAGAGTCAAGTTTGCTCATCATTTAGGGGCTAATTATTTCTCCCTTCTAATGAAAATGAGCAAAAGTAAAATAAGTTGCTTTCATGTAACAGGGTGTTGATGATGATTGGTTCTCAGCAATAACTGGTTGCGAGAGAGTGCACATTCAAATTTTGAAAAAAATTGTTACATCTGCATGTGTTAAAATTAACGCAAAACACGCAGACCCACATCTATCAAAGAGATGCCAGGCTTAGCAGTCACTGAAAAGACACACTTTATTCAAATTGTATGATGTTTATGATAGCTGTTGCAATCACCCGAATTACATACAGACAGTATCCCAGTTTCACACATGGCACATCATAGAGCCCGAGACAGGGCATCAGATTGTGCAGCACAGCTTTAGCCCTCTTCACATCACTGTGTCGTGAGTTCATAGAATACCCTTAGCTCCACACAGGGATATTGAAGTCATCACTGTGTAACAAATGTGTCACATGCTGCCGTCCTTGTCAATATAGAAGGGTTCTTGCCTGTAGTTGCATTGCATCACATTTATGATGTGTGGTGAGGTGAAATGAGGTTTAACGTCGCGTCCAAGATTATTGCACTTATATAGCGACGTGCATGTACGTGTATGTGTTTGTGTGGCTGCTTGTACTAGTCCGGACTGATGCCAATTTATAGTGCTAGCTCACTGAGATACCATGCCGCAGTTTAGCATGAATACCCCACTCAGACACAGTATACTGACTCCGAGCCGACCAGTCCTTGTTTTAGCCCCTTAATGCCGAGCGCCAGACAGGGTAACAACAAGTACCATCTTTTTACGTCTTTTGGTATGACGCGGTTGGGGATCGAACCCCGGACCTTCCGCTCTCCGGGCGGACGCTCTACCACTAGACCACGGAGGCGGTTTTATGATGTGTAAAGACTAGGGCATGGATGGGTCTGGATTTGTGGACTCCAGTACCTGTGAAGATCAGGGGTAGAATAGGTCCTCAGCAACCCATGTTTGCCATAAAAAGCAATTATGCTTGTTGTAAGAGGCCACTAACGGTATCGTGTGGTCAGGCTCGTTGACTTGGTTGATGCATGTCATACATATATTCCTATTGCGTGGATCGATGCTTATGATGTCAATGACTGGATTATCTGATCTAGACTCGATTATTTACAGACCTCTGTCAAATAGCTGGAATATTGCTGAGGGCTGCGTTAAACAACAAACAAACAAACCTGCTAATCGATATGATGGCTATAAGAAAAAGACAAATTGTGCTTTTATTTTTCAACCCATTACGGGTCACATCAGAACAACCTTTCATCTGAGAAAACAGAGCATCGCTTACCAGATATGGAAAGTGACAATCGGAATGTGTTTTCTAATCATGCAACTTTCAAAAGGTTAACGTGGGGTATTCCAAATGATAGTTACTGGCTGTACGACTGCATGATACCGCCAAAATCTCTAGCTTCATTAGGATAAACATTGAAATGAAGGGAAGTACTACAAATCTCGGGCATCTATTAGACATTCCCGAGTGTTCTTTAGTTCAGGAATCAAATTTTGAAACAAGAATTTGTCAAAAACGTTTTCAAAATGTAGTCTAGAATGAAAGTCACTAGTTCGAAATTATGGCTGTTTTACTCGAGAAAGCTGCTCTCTGATTTGCTAATGTTGACTGTTGACTTCTTGTTAGTCATTTCATTGGTTGGTCAAAGGTCTTGAAAGGTCTTTCTGATGTCACCTGTAATGGGATGTGTTCCGATCTTTGTTTAGCGGTAGCTACAACTGAGATCTGATATTAATGTGATTGTTCAAGTTTTCAACAATAAAAATCACACAAGACTGAAATTGTTTAACGACATTTCATAAACATTATTTAAAGATGGTGTGTTGGACTGATCCATTAACTGTTGTAGCAGACAGTGTGCTGTAAATCCAAGCTGTTGTTTGATTGGTTAACTTACTCAACAGCCATCCAATAAAATTGCAAACATGTTTGGAACTGACAGCAATCTCAGGAATGTTGTAATTGTCAACAATAAAGTCAAACATTTTTTCTATAGATGTCAATGTCTAGTTTGATTATCGGCACAATTAACCTTTATATAATTAATTACCACATTACACTTACTGAAGTAAAGAGAAACAAGTTATTTCTTGCTGCGATAGTGTCCAACATAGTCAGGAATACTGTAAGTTTAAACAATCATAAAATGTTATATCATTAGGAAACATTTAACTGTAATCTCCAAAATAAACAAACACAACCTTTATTGATTTCAGTAAATTTAATGCAAACAATGTTATTTCTATTATCCTATTATACAGATTTCAGACTGAAAGAAAAGATAAAACTTTGGAATCAGATCTGAAACCTTTCAAGAAACCGAATTAAATGTAATTTCTGAAAGGATTCTTTGAATGTACATCAATACTGTGATTTATCTAGTCTCAGTGGACAATATATGTTTACAAAGGAATTCCTTTTGTGAGAGGAGATACCAATTCCAGAATAACATTTGAAACAGTGCTTGTTTTGAAAAAACAGAACTGAAGGGTCATCATTTTTTTTATTTAATGCTTTCCAATGTACATAGAACATGCTCTCCAATGTGCATAGAACATGCTCTCCAATGTGAATAGAACATGCTTTCAATTGTTCATAAAACATGCTCTCCAATGTGAATAGAACATGCTCTCCAATGTGCATAGAACATGCTCTCCAATGTGAATAGAACATACTCTCCAATGTACATAGAACATGCTCTCCAATGTGCATAGAACATGCTCTTCAATGTGCATAGAACATGCTCTCCAATGTGAATAGAAAATGCTTTCCAATGTGCATAAAACATGTTCTCCAATGTGAATAGAACATGTTCTCCATTGTGCTTTGAACATGCTCTCCAATGTACATAGAGCATGCTCTCAAATGTGCATAGAACATTCTCTCCAATGTGCATAGAATATGCTCTCCAATGTGCATAGAACATTCTCTCCAATGTGCAAAGAATATGCTCTCCAATGTGCATAGAACATTCTCTCCAATGTGCATAGAACATGCTCTCCAATGTGCATAGAACATTCTCTCCAATGTGCAAAGAATATGCTCTCCAATGTGCATAGAACATTCCCTCCAATGTGCATAGAACATTCTCTCAAATGTGCATAGAACATTCTCTCCAATGTGCATAGAACGTTCTCTCCAATGTGCATAGAACATTCCCTCCAATGTGCATAGAACATGCTCTCCGATGTGCATAGAACATGCTCTCCAAGACTGACATTTAGAATAGATTATTTGCCAACCTCCTTTCTACCCCATTTGATTTTGGTGAAAACAAAGTGCCTTTATCTTATATTATACGGTTAATGAACTCAAATCCAAATAAATCAGTGTCATCACTATTATCATTAAAGAATCACAAACACTCAATTCAAAAATTTCTTTCTAAAAGACTGATTGTAACCCGACAATAGTTCAAAGAAGATTTTGTCAGTTGAAATCAACAATATTTGAAATATGTACACAATGAAAAACTGAAGGCCTCAGTGAGATAGAGTTGCCGATATTGATAATGACAAGCAACCTGTTTTATCCAAGCAGAAATCAAAAACATCATCCCATGTGAATTAATTCATCTGTCAAACCAAATTTATCAGAAAATGAATGAAATTTACAAGTCATAATGAAGGGGACAACTGATATTGACAATGTGTCATAGTTGTGGTACTTCCCATCTCGAAATAATAGGAATTCTTTGTGTGTACTCTAAACCGCTAACAAAATTTGTCAATTTTTCTCATGCAAGTCCAAATTTTATAATCTTTACAGCACACTTCATTACCCCTCAAACAATAGGGATATAGCTTCTAATGAGCTGAGATAAAACCAACGATTAATCTTCACAAATAATTCTATTATTCCTGCATATTATCAACTCCTAAATGTGATTTAATTATTAGTCTGCAAAGATTCATTAATTTTCCAAATTGAACAGATGTTGATGAAATATGATCTAGTCTATGACAGACATGAAATGGATTACCCAGTGAAATCCCCACCAGGAGGAATGTGTCATTTACCTCGGGGCACAGTTTGAATCAAACTGGGGAAGACATTTTAATTTGTTAAAAAAAGTGTCAAATATTTACAATGACTTAAGAGGAATGTATAGGATTTGTCTGTGACTTCATTTCAACACAACTAAGAAATAAATCAAAATAATTTTAAATAAACTGACTGAAAATATTCTTTAAATAATTTTCTAAAAATAGAAAATTCACATTCCAATGATTATGTATGTTACATTGTTTATATTTTTTTACTGGTGCAAATACTACATCTCGACACATAGATTTCAGAATGAATGCCAACAACATCCATGGTGAATCCTTTTTACCATATTTCCTCTACTAAGGGCCAGTTTCTATTAAGGGCTGGGTCGAGGGGTACATTTTGAAATACCAGTAAGAATCGGGATGCTAAGCCGGGTCTGGACCACTTTCAGCTACAGTCACAGTTTAACAATACGTTCAAGATTCTTCCACTTTTATAGCAACATCAATGCAGAAACTATGGTATCTTTGAGGTACCATCTTTTAATGTCATTTGGTTTGATGTAGCCAGTGAATTGAAGCACTGAAATTCAGCTCTCTCCTTGTAGACTAGACTAACACTTAGTCAATGAAAACATGTCTTTAAATTATTTTTTCTTTGAAAGAACCTTTCCTCTTCTGCTGTTTTCAAGATAACTAGACTTGGTTAGTTTGATCTAGACTTTCCTAGGTTTTAGCCAAAAAAAAAATCATGGTGCAGGACAACTTGTACGGTAGACCTCTTATATTAGCCTTGCTCCAAGGCTGTACTGAATCATAAGTCCATGAGAGTATAGTAATTCTATCCTCCAGATAGGCAAGTCTAGATAACTGGACAGTACTAAGGATGCCAGTCTCTTGGAGGGACAACTTGTTCTTATTATTTATATAATCTAGAAATTATGATTTAAACTAATATTTGCCTTTGAGACTTGTGCAAGTCTACTCCTCTATCAGCCAGGTACTGTGTGAGGTGACTAAATAGATTGGATGGTCAGGTTCAGGAAGAGGTGCCCGTAACTTATTGAGCATCTTATTCACAGATAGACCGACATAAATCTTTGATACACACAATAGAAATATATCTCATTCTGAAAGGTCAGGATGGTTCATCAATTGTTCATTTCAACATCGAGACTACTGTATGTTGGAATATATAGGGTACTCGGGTCGGGTGGGTACTGAGAAGGACCCGGGTACCCACAGGCTTACTCCGACCTGTGGTTTGTCATGTGATATATTGTTAATTGACAAAAATGATGTAGAACAATATGGTTACACTACAAGTCACTAATGTTCACATTTCTTTCTGACTATGTTCCCATTCCTTCAGACTATTATAGTATGTTTGGAAAAAGATAAAATTTCAGTCAACTTCAGTGTATGCATGACCAGATCATTTCATATGTGTACCTAAAGGGCTGTGATCAAACTATTCCTAATCGGACATTTTGTACCTATCTCTTGAGGCCTGCAGTAGGTACCCGGGTCGGGTTGGGTTGGGTTGGGTTGGGTCGGGTAATAGGTGGGTGGGTACCCCGGGTAGTAAATTTGGACTTGTCAAAGCACTATGTTGGATGAATGTTTTCTGCATTTTTCTACAAATTTCCAACTTTAGCTTTCTTCATGGCCCATAAAAGATGACACTTACAAGTCCCCAAACCAAAGCTTAATCACATTGAATTCTTAGTTGTTGCAATGCTCACCATAGCCACTAGTTAGAGACAAGTAGTTTACTCCAATTATGTTAAATACATTATGTTAACATTAACAACGAAAGTCAACAAAGTATTTTCAGTATTATACAAGGCAGATATATTTTTCAAGAATTTAATTGCCCGTAATTAAGGATGCATATAACACATGAGTGCTTATTATACACGAATAAGTAAGTCTTCTGTACATTGATCAATCAGAAGGGTGCTAATTGGGATTGTTCACTAGCCAATATATTTATAGTAAATATCGCAGTGGGTGCTTATTAGAGTGGAGCGCTTATTTCGTCAAATACGTTAATTACATTATTAACCTAGCACCATAATATGGTCTTCAACAAGAAGCGTATTAACTATTCAAAGTACTCTTCAAGATCTTCTTTCATAATTTTCATAGATCATGTCTTCGTAAGGCCTGACAAATTCAAGCACTTGTTTTACAAATCCACCTGTCTTTCACCATTTTCCATAACAGGAAATAATTATGTATTGTAATTTTTTCGGTAAACATTGTAGAATGTTGTACTGACGTATTAACTTCAATAATGACGCAAGAATTGTTCCCTAAATGCATCACATGGGTGCCTGCTTTCAAATACAAAAACACTTCCTATAAACACCATATTATGACCATGAAAACTTGAAGTTAAAATAGAAACATCTGTCAACATGCTCCACATGCAGGCATTGTTGTACCGGAAATGCATGAGCAGTGTGTATACAAAGCAAGCTCCATCCCACTGCATGCCACCTCCATTACCAACATAGATTAGAACCCAGAGAAAAAGCTAACCCTGTGAAGAGCATTACTGCAAAGCGTCACAGAAAATGTGATGATTACATTACCTGGCATGTGAAACAGGCTGGTTGATTGGCTCTTATCGTTTAGGATCAAACTTACAATTGGCTGACATTAATATGAGTAAAGCTCACTACCAGGATGTTTAAGATAATGCAGGTGCCAAATGTTTTATGTCAGTTTTTTTGAGTGTTTTGTAAAACAAGCAATGGAAAAAGACCATTCAGGCATAATTTTGTTACATGCCACAGTATTCGTGTTATTCTCGGACAAGCCGAATAGCGACTCATGCCCTTCCCATGGCCATTTTTGCGACCGGGTTCCGTCTAAGTGCAAAGGGGCATAGCTAAAAGAATTGTCAACTAGTTGCATAATTATTCACGTATATTTCCCCCATATATTATATATATTTCAGATGCAATGTAAAGCCCATGGGGAGATGCGCTACTATACAGTATGATTGAACACATTTTACTGTATCTTGGGTATATTTTTAGATGCGAGACATATGTAAAATAAAAAATTATTCCTGAGGGATTCTTTGACCAATATGCACATTTTGATTGGTTTGGAAAGGTGACGAATGATGCCACAGTTGAATCATGGACTTTGATTCAGATTCTGTTGATCATTGAGGCAAACACAAAGTGGAAAAGCGAGCCAATGACAGTTCTGCTGCCACTATTGGCCTTGCATCATCTAGGACTGACAGTTTGTTCAAAGAAAGGAAGTAACAGTTGTTTGACCCCTTTTTGAAAATGACCCCATCTTTTAGTTACTGGTGGGTGAGACCTGGGGGTCCATTCATTGTCCACAGAATCACCTCTTATAAAAAATCACACCATGTATACGGTATTCTTTCCCAGAATCCCCATACGTATGTATGTTTACGTAAAAGCAGGTTTCCAGATTAACAAGGGTGCAGACTTATTGTTTTCCCTGAACCAACTCTGTCCTCATCCACATTGATATTTTCCAAATTACTGTCATTCAAATCCTCTCCTGCATGAACAAGTCCAACTAAGGCTGAAAGAGTTATCTCCCATTCATAGAAGAAGTGTTGTCTCTGACTTGTCAGACATATATTACAGACATAGTTTATTTGACATCATTTTCAATTTAAACATCCTGTAGCATGACTGGATCAATAAAGAGCTATTATGTTACTAGAATTTTATCTATACTGCATGTAAAATTCATCAATATCCATTGCACACACATTATTTGGGCAACCTGATAATATTTAGAAGTTATCAGATGACACTGTCTGTTCCAAGGCAACAAAGCATTTTAATTCAACATAAAGATACAAGTTACCTTTCTGAAGCCCATCTGCATATTGTTCCACACAAAATCAATGACACAAATTGCCAAATAACTTGAAACCCATGCCAGTTTCACACACTCACATACACAGGTGCCTGGACAGCCAGGTTTTCATGAAGTCATATAAGCCATATGTGAGATTACCTTCTGTGTGACCAGAGAGCTGGAAGAGTAGTCTCCCCTTTTCCACATCCCACAGCATGAGTGTGTTGTCCCAGGAACCGGTCAAGGCATAGCTGCCGACATTTGATAAGCACTGTAATCAATGAAGAAATATAATCATTTAGGGAAAGAGAGGAAAAAAGAGAGCATTTGTTCTATTGTCCAAAAATGAAAAATACATTCATGTGGGAGGAAAGTGATGCAGGTCTCAGATGCAGTGACTTGAGTGAATTAATCCCCTGCGCAAAGGTATGGTGCTCACAAACCTTGAAACTTGAGGTGTAACAATGCGGTGTGGGTGCGATATGATTCGTATCTCGATACAGTACTTATATTTCACAAGTTGATATTCTTTCTTTTTGCAGGTGAATCACAACCCTAAATCATTTGTTTTTAAATTTCAGAGATCAAAGATGGGATATTGTAGACAGAAACATATTGGTAGAGGGCACTGTGATTGTTATGCTATTTATGTCCAACCATGAAATATTTAAGAATCTGCATGAGCTGGTGGTTGAACAGTTTCTGTTATTCTTCATGTTTTTACAGCAATATAACTTGCAATGAAATGCATTGTATGTATCACAATACAGAGGTCGTAAATCAGTGTGAGCCTCGTATCGTGACATAATTCTATACTGCCGTATTGTTACACCACTGCTTGAAACATAATCAGGTGAAACTGGGATTATTCCTCATAAGGCTTCTGAACCGCAATTATATGTTTAGTAACAACCCTGTAGAACAATATATATAACTACTGATCCTTTGAAGGATTGTACATATTATATATAACTCTGAAGTGTACTATGCACAGTAAAAGTGTATTTGTCTTGACACCATTTGAATTATTAGGCCCCCAGGGTACCAAAAGATTGGCACTACTTAGGGACCGTTCATTTATTACAGGGGTAATGAGGTTTAGGATTCACTAATGTACTAAAAATAATGACTCTCCCCTACTGCTTGTCATATTTTTGGTTGACCGTCCCAATATTCTGTACATTGTTTTCATGACCCTCCTCATGGAGACAAAATTCAAAAGCACTTCATAAATATTACAAAAACTACAGAAGGGAAGGAAATCTCTGCATCTTAACAAATTTTCAAAACATACCAGGGTGCCAAATACATCAAATATGGTATTTCTTCTTGTTCCTTTATCATGAATGAGAGACACTGGAATTCTCTGTGTTGATTTCATGTTTACTTGTACTCAGTGTTACAGTTTGGAACATGTTCTGTTTATTTCTGGGTTAACAAATTATAATCTAAAAAAAACCCCGATATTATTTAAGGAGTGTTAAGCTGCAGTACATGACAGTCAGTATCAAACAATCCAGCTATATCACAAAGACCTGTAAATAATTGTTTCTGAACCAGAATAACTGTGGCTGACAATTTTATACAACTCTCTTCACCATCGGGGTAAAATGACAGACAGTCAGTGAAGTCAAACATTATGACTGCACAATTTTCGTCTGAGTCGTTTCTTAGAACAATGACGGGGTACTGAGGACCAGTACAGACCTGGGTGCTGTTGTACAAAGCGATCTTAGCGCTTAGGTGAGTGTAACACCCATACCTTAACACAGACTTATGACAGTTGTAGCGCTAAGGTTGTTTTGTACAACGGCACCCTGAAATACACATGGACAGGTTTCTTAGCTGAAAGAACAAAGGGAGCAAACAGCACAGATCAAATTACCTCAATTTCATCTGTATGTCCACGTAAAATACACAATAATTTCCTGTCCTTGATTGACCAGATTCGTACTGTCCTGAGAAAACAGAATGAGTGAAGAGAAATTATGGTTTGTGTAAGTAAGGACATGAATTTGAAGTCCACATTCAGTATTGAGTGATGGACCCACAGTTATGACAAATGCAGTATTGAGAGATGGACCCACAGTTATCACAAATGCAATATTGAGAGATGGACCCACAAGTTATCACAAATGCAATATTGAGAGATGGACCCACAGTTATCACAAATGCAGTATTGAGAGATGGACCCACAGTTATCACAAATGCAATATTGAGAGATGGACCCACAAGTTATCACAAATGCAATATTGAGAGATGGACTCACAGTTATCACAAATACAGTATTGAGTGGTGGACACAAAGTTATCACAAATGCAATATTGAGAGATGGACCCACAGTTATCACAAATGCAGTATTGAGAGATGGACCAAGAGTTATCACAAATGCAGTATTGAGAGATGGACCAAGAGTTATCACAAATGCAATATTGAGAGATGGACCCACAGTTATCACAAATGCAGTATTGAGAGATCGACCAACAGTTATCACAAATGCAGTATTGAGAGATCGACCAAGAGTTATCACAAATGCAATATTGAGAGATGGACCCACAGTTATCACAAATGCAGCATTGAGAGATGGACCCACAGTTATCACAAATGCAACATTGAGAGGTGGACCCACAGTTATCACAAATGCAGTATTGAGAGATGGACCCACAGTTATCACAAATGCAGTATTGAGTGATGGACCCACAGTTATCGCACACATAGTATTCAGTGATGGACCAAAAGTTATCAAACAGGCACAAATACAGAACTTCTAAAACCCATATTAACAGTTTCAAGTTAAGAAAATGAAAGTTAATTGATACTTAAATAAGCTTCATATATTCGAATATATAATAACATCAAATTCCATACTTGTCAGTTCCAGCGCTGATGATTTTGTCTCCAGAGAGTTGAATGTGATCTACGCTACCACTGTGTCCTTGGAGAGAGAAACACAGCTTTCCTGATGAAGAATTTAAAACTCGGATACTACTGTCTGCACAACCAGTCACTATCATGTTATTCTGAAAAATAGTATCAAGCATCATAATTAGATCAATGTTAATGTATTCAGACAATTGTTCCAGTCTCTACTGACATTACTAAATTACATGATACTGTCACACAACACATATATAGTGCATCTATCATATTTGAGTCCAAATTTACTACCCCTGTACCAGACTCCCAATCTCATTAAAATCAGATCTTAGTTCGCACTATCGCTAAACAAAGATCTGAGGACATCCTATTACGGGTCCCGTCAGAACAACCTTTCATTCAACCAATCAGAGCATCGCTTACCAGATCATGAAAGTGGCAGACAGTATGTGTTTTCTAATCATGCAACCTCAAAAATTGTTAACAGAGGGTATTCCGAACGACAGTTGCGGGTTTTATGATTATATCCATACAAACTTGGCCATCTATAAGCCATTCCAGAATGTTCTTTTTATCAGTTTTAAAATTTTTAATCGAGAATACGTCAAAATATGTTTTGAAGTAAAGTCGCCAGTTTGAAACTTGTGTCGTAAAGCTCGAGAAAGCTGCCTTCTGATTGGCTAATGTCGATTTCTATCAGTCATTTAATTAGTCAGTCAAAGTTTGCGAAAGGTCGTTCTGACGTCACCCGTTATGGGATGACCTCAGATCTTTGTTTAGATGTAGCGAAAACTAAGATCTGATTTTAATGAGATTGCCAGACTCCCGATTACACAATAACAACCAGAATCGTCGTTGAATTGTCCTTCACTAAATATCGATGAAACTGCCAATTTACCACTGTCCAAGGCCACCATTTTGAAAAAGAAACATTTGTTGAAATAATCCCAACCAAAAAGATGTTAAAAAAACACGGCATCTTTTTTTTATATTTCAAAAATACTTTTGGCCCAGCTTAAAAACTGTCAGAAATTATAGGCCTACCTTTAACTTGACAGCAGTGACGGTGTCGGAGTGACAGTTGATGGTGTGGATGCATGTTGTGGAGTGTATGTCCCACACACGGAGTGCCTTGTCCTCACTGCCACTCACGATACAGTGGTCTGGAAATAATCACATCACTAATGACACCAGTTTACTTATACAACATACTGATGATAACGCTGCTAAATATGATTATTAGCATTGTCTAGGGGTAGAATCAATCTGTTTCATATTTACCCTCCCGTGCAGGGTGTTTTGGTTATCAGTGGTTATAAACCCAAAATATCTATTCATGGGGTATGCACTGATGAATAAAGTCTAGGTCAACACAATACTGATATCTACAGGGGGAAAACTTGATGTTATGGCTTACAGGAATATTTCAGACAGGTTATGGCATGAAAACTTCAGGTGAACTAGAGAGCGTTTTGGCTCTACTTTTGTTTTCATGATTTGTCAGTTCTCAAAAAAAAGGCCAGGTCCATGTTCTGTATACAATGGGACCCCGTTCATCAGATGGTAGCTTTCCCCTAAACTAACATCCAGACATATGGGTAAGTTATTCCAGCAGTAATGTCTGGAAGGTGGTGTTTTCAGATGAACAACTTTCAGGGGAAAGCAATAAAATTCTAAGTCCTGTGATGGGATTCGAACCATGGGCCTTCTGATGTGAGGTTAGATGCCTGTGTTCACATGATCAAAGAGGTTAACCCCCATCAGCAAAATGACAATGTAGAGATACCATCTGTGAGATGACTCCACGCCCTGCTACATATATGCTTACTGTGCATACATCTATATTTCATATACCGTATTCGACGAAATAAGCGCCCAGGGGGCTCTCAAAATTAGAACTAGGGGGCTCTTATTAGAATATTATTTTGGTGAAAAAAAACAGAGTTGAAAGATACATTTCATGGTTTATGCTGACAGCTTGAAATGTTTATGTACGACAGATATAGTTTTTCAAATTTAATTGGCAATAATAAAGGGTGCATATATCACACGAGTGCGTATTATACGCGAAAAGGGGAAGGAAGGGGTGCGTATTATAAGCGAAAAGGGGTCGGAAGGGGTGCTAATTGGGATTGTTCAATAGCCAATATGTTAGCAAATCTCGATGTGGGTGCTTATTACAGTGGGGTGCTTATTACGTCGAATACAGTGACCCTCTACAGGGCCTCAAACCTAATCGCGCTCCTATTCAGATGTGTTTCCTTGCGCATGCATCTAGGCAGTTGGATGCTGATGCGTAGGCTGTTTTGTTTGTTTGTTTCCTGTTTACCCCACACTCAGCAATATTCCAGCTATATGATGGTAGTCTGTAAATAATTGTGTCTGGACCAGACAACCCAGTGATTGACATCATGAGCATCGATCTACGCCATTGGGATACATCAATCAAGTCAGCCAGCCTGACCACCCGATCCCGTTAGTCTATTCTTACGACAAACATTGTCACCATTTACGGCAAACATGGGTTCCTAAAGACTTATTCCAACCCAGGTCTTCACGGCTTACTCAGTTGGATGCTGGGGGGCCATGCAGTTGCTACCTTCATGTTGGACGTTAACGTCTCAGGAATAAATCAGTACAATACGGAAATCTCTAGTCACTTGATATTATGGTATTACTACACATACATGGAACTTAATTGTTTGAAAAGAAATTGTACTGAATACACATGTGTAAAATAAATCTTTAAGAAAAAGATTAGAATGACTTACTATCACAATCCATAGCTGTGACCTTCTCTTTGTGACCTCTGAAGATGGGGGACACTGTGTACCGACCTCGAGCCCAGTTGGTGTGAAGGTGACACACACAGACATAAATGTGCTTCCATTTACAGATAGGACTCAACTTGCTGCCCTCTGGTACTGAAATACAAATACTGTTTATACTGTTTACAGTCTGGTGCTGAATTAAAGATGGTATAATAAATTACCTGACACCATTAAAAACAACTGCAGTTAACTTATTGTAAGCTATCATTCATCATTAGTCGGCTTATGATATGACAAGTCTGAGTACTGGGGACATTCTGCCATGGAACTTGGAAATCACAAACAGTAAATCATTGATTTTAGTAAAATCTAAATATTTTTTACAGTTGTATACTTATCCCGCATTACTCCTTAGACGTAGTAATGCAGAATAAGTAAATCAATTAGTACAATCTAAATATTTTTTACATTGGTATACTTATCCTGATTTACTACATCTAAGGAGTAAAGTTGTATAAGAAACAAATCTACTAATTACTTATCACTAACCAAGCAGTTAAACTGTCCAAATATAGCCATTGAATATAGTGGAATACTGTTAGTCTTGACCCATCTCGTAAAAAGAAACAGCCCATCGTCCAGGTGTTCATATTTGGAAACGTCAACGTATTAAAATGGGAACATATATATGCCCTTAAGGTTCATTAATCAAGAAGTTTGTTCATCAACCGAATCAAACTTAGATCAGTACTATCTGCAGGGGTAGATTTAACAACAATTTGAATGTAGCCAACAGGGCTTGCTCCTTTAAAAGTTACTGGCCCTTCTCTAAACTAACTGGCCTACAACTAAATGGTGGAGGCCGCGAAGTGGCCAAACCTGAGCCCTTTGTAATTTTAAAAATTAAATCAACCCCTTATGTGGATTAACAGTGATTTCACTGTATATCTGTCCATTTCTATGTGTAAAAGGATCATGTGGATTTTGAGATTTCTCTTCAGTAATCACTGTGACTATCAACTCACTCTGCAGACTGAAAGTAGGCGACGTCCCAGACACATTGCTGGCCTTGGGGTAGAGAGTTTCTTCATGGAGAATGTCGGTGTGCAAACCAAACTTGAGCCAGTGTCTGACCATGCAGTGATGCAGCCTACACATGCAGTACAGAGAGTACAGCAGACATGCAGTGACAAGCACAGACAAATGAAATAAAAGAACACAAAAAAATTCAACTTGCAATCTTACATGATGCATGTGCAACCCCCCCCCCCCCAAAAAAAAAAAGAAAAAAGGAAGAAATTAGAAGTATTTTCTAACACAGGAAGAATTATGGCACTAAAGCAGTTAAAGATGCAAGTGAAATTAACTCAAAAGCCACAGTAATGACAATAAAAGTGCCAAGAAATCATGAAATTGGGGTCATTTGTCAAATTGTGTTACATGTGAATTGTGTTACATGTGAAGCTGTGAACTGTAAAGTACACGGAGACCCATGTCTCTTCTTGTCATACGGATTACTATACATTCTTGATCAGTAAGCCAAGAGGCATGATATTATCAAAAAGTTATCAGTGTTGATGTTTGATTTTATTTCACAAAACAAAATGTTAAAAAAGAATCTGTTCACACAAAATCAGTTGTTATTTCACTTTTGCCAAATTTAGTGAACACATGTCCAGAAAATATATTGGTCTTGCTGTCCTTAACGTACACAGGCTGTGGCAACAATGTTTGAATCTACCACCCTAAACTTGTCCTTAGGCCTCATTTTCAATAGATTTTTTTGGCATGCATGAGCTTAATAGTCCAAACAAAATTTTACTAGACTCAGGCTTTGGACTAGTGGCATAGTTCGATCAAGACTGCAAAACACATCAACTCATAATGTTGAGGACAAAGTGTGACAAATGTCATTTACCATAAGGGGTTTATATTTGCCATCTCCCTCCACCTCACACAACACTGGGAGAAACTGGCCAGGTCTGTAGGACCTAGATATGTCAACACCTTCTTACAAAGCTCCTGGGGGAGGTGCTCAGTGAAGTCAGACGTCGACAATGTCATTTTCGATGTTTTTGTAAGTGTCTTTTTGACCTGAAATAATAAAATTTAAATAGTTCGAGAAAATGCTACAATATATTTCTTTTTTGCATTTCTATTTCTTCACATAAAAAGTTATAAATTTAAACATTTTATATTATTATAGGGACTGGTTATTAATTATAGGGAGGGGAGGAGCATTCAAAAATATTACATAAATTTTGGGGCGGCAGCAAAATGTGATACAGTCCGAAGACCAATCTCAAACAAAATTACCAGTTCCTGAGTCACCAGCATTAATTTTGTTTGGAAATGCGACACGATCTAAAATTTAAATGCATTTTTGCTTGCATTCTTTAATTTTTTTAAAACATATACAAAATCGTATGATTAAGAAGATGCGATGGTTTCAAATATATCTACCGTTTGGTTGCCCATGCATAAAAACACGAGCGTAAAGTTAGTTAACCAAAGAACGATGCCAGTAACTAAGTGCTACTAACGACGCTTTCTGGAGTCGCCATTGTTAATTAAAATGCGAGCAGTACATGAATAATTATTTAACATACCTCACATTTCTCCAGCTGACTTCATTAGAAATCCATTTATATACTGTAATATGTATGATATATCCATATCAGTATATCTGCTTGTAGTATATCATATACCGAGTAAAAACGAGAAATAAACTAAATAATGATAAATAGGTGCGTTTCGGTTAAGCTCTGATCCGGGAATAGAAAAAAAAATAGACGATGTTTATAGAGGGCGCTTTGAGCTGAACTTCCGGGCACTTGTCACACGTGTGTCAGACCAGCGGGAATCAGCTGATTTAAATACCTGTTTGGCTTTATTGACATGCCAATGTGTTCGTGTACATTTGTACTTGTTTTTCTAAGCGGGGTTTTAATTTCCCTCCTTCTCAACTGTGCACTGGACACGCTGAAAAATGACGGAAAATATGGTAAATCATTTCGTCCGTAAAAGAGTGTTGATGTCGCGTCAAAATGGTGTCTATACTGAATTTGTGGTGTATTATTTATTACTCAACTTACTTGACTGTATGATATTTGCTTACGACCCCAGGAAACTAGTGGTTGACATTATGAGCAACGCTCAATACGGCCGTGCAAGATAAGGTCCCAGAACAGCCGTCGTATCCCATATATCCTCACAAGTCACTTTGCTGCGCTTTAAGCATGGGGTACCAAGGACTTTACTTACTTGGAATACCAAATTGTTATGGGTTGTTGAAATTGTAGAGCTTCCATGTTCAGGATAAACACATCAATCGAATTGTTCTTACGATGATCCTATGCATACACTGATTTCATAGTTAACAGTGGAGTTTGTCATTACAGCATGAATAGAATTATTATTAACTGTATCTTGGCAGGTGTCACTCTTTAATTTCTGAGTTTCCAGGTTTTATCACCAGCTCAATTCATAAACATTGTCACAATGTATTTTTGCTAAAAAATGTGATTTCTCAAGAACTGATTTTAACCATGCCTTTCTGAATTTAACGGATACATTGGCACTCTTATACAAGACATGTCTATACCCCTGACATCACGATGATCATGTGTGACCTGTATGACATCATTCAGGGAATTACATCCTCCAGGGGTATGACATCATATGACAATGTTATTGCCCACTTTTCAAGTAATTCTAACATGAATGAGACAATCTGTCACAGAATAGAAACCCGATTTAGATCTGAGCCCTACATGTAGTCTTAGTTTAAAGACAACTACATGACGAGGAGTATTCAGACGGTTCTTGGATTAACATTTCCGATCATTGACAGGCAGTGACAAGGAGGAACTAGACCTGGCTGTGTGCATCATGTCAGCAAGAAACAACTTCGAACAAAGGCAAGCAATACGAGAGACATGGCTGAGAGGTCTCACAATGATTACAAGTAAAAAGTAAGTGGTCATTAGTAACCAGTAGTGACAATTCCTGGGTTGAACATTTGTTTTTTCTTCATATGCTGCAGGAGTTAAACATATTAATGAGGGACTAGTTTGGTTACAAGTCGGACCACTGTCTGCTGTCATGATGATTACCCTATATTACATTGACACGAATGTATACACCAAGAATTAGATTGGAAATGGGCACCAGACCATATATTTACTTTCAAGGGTCTTACAGGATAAAGTAATAAAATGATGTAGTGCATGGTACTGTAAGATATGTTAATTATTTTAATTACAGGACCCTTGTTTCTTGTCAAGACTTTGCTACAATATGTTAATTTACAATTCAATCCCTTTTGTCACCACTCAAGAGTGAAGGCTTTCTTCGTTGTGGGACACGAAGCCTGTGATATTCCTCCGCCTGACAGACTTGACCCACACACCTGTGAAGAGTGGACACCGGAAGTGCCAGGTAAGAGCAAGACTGACCTCTTGGATGACCAGGCGTGTTCCAATTAATCAGTTTCATCAACTATTGGTTGATGTCTGTTTCAACCAAGAAATATTAAAGTCAGTAACAATACACGATTTCAATCCCCGTTTTTGTTGAAATGTTGATGTGATTATGTTGCAGAGTACAGTTAAATATTTTGGAGTTTTGATGAATAACTTATCATTGCTTACAAGAAGGAATGGAGTAATAATTGATCATAGATTGATGTTTCAAATCAAATGTAATTTTTCTTACACGGTTCCCAACAACGGTGGTTAGGCAGAGATTGTCATCAATATGAGGTCGGTAGTCTGCAAGGGTTGCTTGCCTGTTCTTTTCTTGATATTTTTAACTTGCCAGTGAAGAGATCACCAGTTTAATAAACATACAGCTGTATTACAAATTGTTTAATAACAAAGTGTGTGCTTATGTACTGCGGGAACAAGTTTCACCTACAAATATTGAAAGCTCCAAACATCCCTCGGCTAATTCAACGACATTGCGTGTAGAGATGATAGAACAAATTCTCTTCCCTACTTTACAGTGTCATACAATAACATGTCGGTAATGATAAATTTGTTGTAGCAGAATCACTCGGGGTACATGGGGTTTTATGCGTCCCTCTTGTATAAAACCTAAGGAGGAACACATAAAGCTCCATGTACCCTGATTGATCCTGCTACAACTTATAATATTTCTGAATACCCTTGCAAGTGGTAATTGTTTGTGTCCTGCATCACTTGGAGCTTTCCTCACATGTCAAGCTGACATGCTGTGATATGACTGAAACGTAACACCCATGCATGTGGGTTACACCAATCTAGTCTGTGTCTTTGGTCTTTTGCTGGTTCTGTGATGTAACCGAACTACTGTTCAAACCCAACTCACTCACCCAGTGTTTGTTGCAGACAATTCAGACATGGCAGCCTTCTCTCTGCAGAAGATGCAGACACAGGAAGTGTCTAGCCACACTGTCATCAGAAGATTAGCTGTTTCGGTAGGACCACTTTGTTATGTACATGATGTATGCCTAAATGTTGTATTGAAAGTTATGTTTTATGATTTATTATTTGATTGAAAGTATTTTTTTATATAAACCAAGTATTTGATTGAAAATATTTTTTAAACACTAACAATACCATGGCCAGGCGAGGCATTGCAGAAATAATAGTTATACAATGTTTTTCTTGTTGTTCCGGCCAATACACATTAACTGCTATGCAACTTAGTTCATGTTTATGCATTCCCCTCTAAAAAACTTGGTTTATTGGCTAATACATCTTTTAAAAAAAGTATTAATGACTTATACCCTACTATGAGTGATAAATATTTGTTTACCTTCTCAATTTATCAAATGTGATGTTTTTGTGTCACAACTGACTGAAAGAGACTGAAACACACATAAAATATTCACAATTTTTTTTTTAACATATCAAACAAGAAATAGTTTCCAAATGCTTCAGTCCAAGTAGCTGAGCGACAATCAGAATGTTCTGTGTTAGTATTTCTCCTTTTGTTCTCATGTGTGATGTACTTGCAATAGTTGTTCAAAGATGTGTTACGTGTGACTCAGTACTTACTCATGCTCATTTATACAAAAATAATTTTACTTCAAATCACATAAAAGTGTACTTCTCACATATTAAATATGCAGGTGGTAATTGATAATCTCAGGCAGTTGTTCAGACATCATGAAATTTTTCAATGCCATTTATGTTTAGAGAAAAACCCAGAAATGATAAGAAATTATGGTATCCCAGTGGGCTAGCACTATAAAACCGACATTAGTCTGAACTAGTACAAGCATCCACACACTCACACTCGCTGTATAAGTGCAATAAATTTATGATCTAAAGTTTGATGATGGCTCAAAATTCTTCTTCCAGTTTGCAGTTTGATTCTTTTGGGTACACACATCTTTATGAGTATCCTGTGGCAGATTTTTTAATAATGCATTGCTTTCTCTGGAATTACTGAAAATAATTTCCCCGACACACTGGGGTTCAGCTGTATTTTATTGCAATACCAGTCATACCAGTGGTGTTAAGGAGTGTTCCATATGTCATCAATAATATGCTCAATTTATAATGTTTTTTGATCTGACATAGTTGATTATTCCCTGGTTTCAGGTCTTGCACCCTGTTCGGTTTAAAAGACTAGGCATCCGAAGTACCTTCTCTGGGCCGGTGTCTGTCACTCTGTGGGATGGTGTAACAGATGTAAGTTGTCTTAGATTATCTCCCCCTAGGGGACTCTGGGTTAGAACAGGACCCACTACCTCATGAATATCACAGGATCCGACACAAATGGGACTCTGTGACTGTCACTAGTTGCCTGGCTGTTGTGATAGAGCTGGAATATTGCTGACTGCAGCTTTAAACAACATTCACTCTGTCAGAATATCAAAAAATATCAATTTCAACACTAAAAAATCAAAATCATCTCATTCTTAGACTTTTAAAATTGCAATGTTATTTTCCCGGATGTTTGAACATTTTAACACACTTTTCCTAATATAGACTGGAGCAAGGATTTGTATCAGTTTTGTAGCTCAAGTATTATAGGCTGGCAGGACTCTTCACGGACTGACTTAAACCATTCTTTCATTCTCTGTGTGTATGTTGTGTGTGTGCATCCACCTGTATCTGAGCACTACAAGACAAGGAAACCCATGTCTTATCCCAATCTCATTAAAATCAGATCTTAGTTCTAACTGACGCTAAGCCAAGATCTGAGGACATCCCATAACAGGTCAAGTCAGAAAGGGGCTGGTCGGGTAGCCTAGTGGTTAAAGCGTTCGCTCGTCACGCCGAAGACCCGGGTTCGATTCCCAACATGGGTACAATGTGTGAAGCCAATTCTGGTGTCCCCGCCGTGATATTGCTGGAACATGTGGAATATTGCTAAAAGTGGCATAAAACCATACTCCTCGCTCACTAATGAAATGACAAACATGTCCACATTAGCCAGTGAGAAAGCAGCTTTATGGAGCTATACGACTTTCATTACAGGGGGCACGTGTGGCCCAGTCTTCTAAGGCACAGCGATTCGCTGTGCGTAGTTGTGTCCCTTGGGCACGCCAGAAACCTATGATTGTGGGTTCGAATCCTGGTTCGCCCCGATTATGTTTCTAGGTTTGTCAGCACCATACCTGTGCTCGTGGGTTTCACCGAAGTGGTAAACGTCTGAGACCTGCATCATTTCGGGCTTTCCTCCCACATTAAGCTGACACGCCTCGATATAACTGGAATACTGTTAAAAGCGGCATAAAACCAAACTCACTCACTCACTCACTCCATTACAGATTACCCTTTGAAAAATATTTTGACAAAATTCTTGATTTATAATTTGAAAACTGAACAAAAGAAAATTCTGGAATGTCTAATAGATGGCCGAGATTGTATGGCAGTACTTCCCATGGGCTTTGTAAAGACTTTTCCCGTTCAAATCTTAATCCCATTGAAGTGAGAGAGAGATAATGATTTTGGCAGATTCAGTGCTGCAGCTGTCATTCAGAATACCCTGTGTTATCCATTTCATTTTTGCATGATAGAAAACACATTCTGACTGTCACTTCCTTATCTGGTATTGATTGTGTCTGATACATTTCTTTTCCTTTTAGAGCTTTTTTCCTGTCTTTTTTTTCTTAATTTTGTTTTGTCCTTTAATACTGTTTAATAATGTTTCAAGAGGTCCTTGTCTCTGGCCGGGTGACTGTTGACGTCCGGACGAGATTGAGTCAAATTATTCAAACACCACATTGTTTACTGTCTCAACTATTTATGGTCATTGAATCTAACCCATATCACACACACAATATCTTAAGTTTAAACACGGCACTAATTACAGAGTTTACACTGTCTAGACCATACATTGGCACTAGTTCTCAGACCCTGTGTTGTTCTGCACATCTGTAATAGTTGTTTCTTGTCATTCAGCATCATCAACATATCAGCATGATCTACCCAAAACTGACATTTTGAAAAATGCAAATAAATGTAGATTTTTAAATTTTGAATGTATATGCAGAATTTGTGTATGCTTTTGATTTTGTTTTCTCTTTCAGAATGCAATGAATATTATTTGTTAATTTCTTTAAAGGGAGTTAAGCCGTAAGACTTCTAACCATCAGCAGAAATCAGGGTCCTCTCCCCTTGACCGTGTTTGGAAAATAGGAGTTTCATGCTGGTAAAAATTGCATGAGGCAACAATGGGACAAAAATATCGAGGAAGCATTCTTCTTGCTCTATGTTATTTAGTGACTGTGCTCATTGTGTCTTAATTGCTATATTTAACAGGGCCCTAGTACAAGAAAACCTCATGATCGAAACAGCGTTGTCCCAAGTAAAATTGTTTCAAGTAACAAATGAATAAATTCCAGCACCTAATGTCCTTTTATTCAGATAAAGATATTCTCAAAAGTTAATTCACTGGTCCAGAGGGCAGGGAGTCCAGATAAACAGGGTTTGCTTCAGCAGGGAGGATTCACTATCAACTTTCTGTGTGTGTAAGGGCTAGATGATGTGCTGGGCACAATGAGCAGGCTTACAGCTATAATACTGTCAGAACATGACTTTTCACAATATTTCCAGTATTTAAGGATTGACTGTGTATTTTTTTCGGTTCATTGGGGGATGAATCGAAAAACTGATGTGCAAACTGTATGTATTATTTATTGATATCAGCAAAATTACATCTTGGAATACACTGGGAAATGTAAAGTCTATGTAAGTGGAGTGTACATTATGTTTAGAAGAACACAATAAAAAATTAAAACATTGCTGTGATATTAAGACATCAGGATCTCGAGTATGTAATTTATTCCACCAAACACAATAACAAATGATGAATTAACTTGGATACATATTTGACGCATTGTATTGCCTTTGTTATTGAAATAATAATCACAATCATAATCATAATAATAATACATTTGTATTGCGCCAAATTCCATTTTCAAGTGGATGCTCCTAGCGCTACAGATATGATATAATGAACACAATTCATGTGAGGCCGTAGTATTTATGGCACAAGTGTGTTTTCAATCCACCCTTGAAAGATGGAAGGGTAGGTGACAGTCTCAGTTCTTATGGCAGTTGGTTCAGAGTGTAGTGTAAGTGTTGTAAGTTCTCTGACCAAATAGTTTCAGTCTAATTGCAGGGATTTAAAGCAGCAGTTTGTTATCAGATCCTGTGTGTTCCAATATAGTTTGTTAATTATTCATTGATCTTGTGTGTTTATTAACTGATTTCACAATTTAGTTGTGTACGTGACAATTTCTTGATTAACTTTTGCGTTTTAACTTGGGAATCAACACGTAACAAAATGAATTGTTGAATAATCGACATATTCTGTTGGTTTTGACACCAAATTCAGACGTCAGATTCTCCAAATGTAATATAATGCATGCCGCTAGCATCCTGTCCAACATCAACATTGATTGGCTTTTGTTTTGCTAGCAATGATGCTTGTCAGTGTTAATTACACTCATATCATAACAGTGGAGGTGATTTATTTGTTATAGATCATTCTCAAGTGTTTAGTTATTGTAGGATCAAACAGAATTCACAGGTCTGTGTTTTGTTTCAAGTGAATACATTTTTTAGAGGACTATTTGCTCATTGGCTTTGTGAACAAACTTGAAAATGTATGTTGTGCATAAGAAATATGGCTGGATACTTTCAATGGCTAAAGAGTCATTTCTCACAGTTGTCAAAAGCTGATATGATTTGTAAGCGATGACCAAAACTGAATGAATTTGGGTAATGATAATACGAAACCACTTAACACTCAGTGTTATGGATTATTATGTCCCTCGTGAAATGAACTTTTAATGTCCCTGGCCAAGGCTGGATTGTACACATTATTATTACTTGACATATAATATGTAATTCCCTGTAGATTATGTGTTGTTCATACACACATGATCCCGTGCACAGCACACAGGTCACAAATCAGGTGAAGTTAAACAACGTCGGTAGCGGAGAGTCCTTTGATGGGTGACCGCATTTTGGCAGTATGGCTCCTGAGAGTTTCTAGGGGTTCGGTCCTGCCACACATTGAAGCATATGTAACACATGCTGTCTCTTGGGCAAGTGACTTTGTTCAAAATGTGCCGCTGGTCACCGAGCAGTGAATGGGTACCCGGTAGGATGAGATGGCATTGTGGTTGTTAACTTTCCAGCTCCTAACAGGCACCTTGGGTTGTATACTCCCCAGGGAGCTGAGAATAATTCTTGAGTGCACAATGATCTAGTGACCAGGGTAATAATAGCGCTTTGAGCATGCCTCTGTGTGTTGTGGAGAGATGCACAATATAAATAGCCTGCTCTGTTATTCCCAAATTTACTCACTAACTAGTTATGTACTGGATGATTTCAGAAATGTTGATGAAACTATAGAAAGATACAATAATATCCATCATACTGACATTTGCTGCCGAGGAAGCAGTCCATATTTTGATTTTGCAAGACATGAATTATTTATGTCACCAATTTCATCTTTAAAAGTCATGAGTTAAATACAACTCCATTATAACTAAAATAGAATTTAATATATATCTTAAAATCAATTTTGTGACACTAATTGATATCTTAAATTTGAGTTCTTAAACTAGTTCTGCTTACCCGGTATTCATATTCTTGATATCAATGCTGGTAAATGAATTATTGGTTTCATGTAAAGAAAGAATGATACAGTCCTTCATTTCTGCCTGTGCACATGATATAATCTAACTAGCCATTTATAAGTATGATTGAAATTGCCATATTGAATTTAAAATAGAAAAGGATTTGGATGGGTCAGGGAAATTCAAGGTCGGAGAAATATCCTGAAATACACAGCTAATTTAAAATTTACAATCTCTTAATATTTATTAAATTTTCATAACTTGTAATAACCTGTTGTTATTAACATATAGAAAGTAATTTGTATTGATTTAAATAAATATTAGGATTTTAATTTTAAGCAAACCTAACTGAAGGTCAAGTGTCTGTCATGTGGTTGTCCATCCAGTTGTCTGTTGTTAACTTTTGAGTTTTTGACATTTCCTCTGAAACTCCAAGACCTGTGTAGCTGAGACATTGTATGAATGATCCAAGCTATGGTGTCTCTAAAATGCATTCACAGAAATCCAATTCATCTTTAAACCAGATAAAATTAATAAAAGTGTAATTTTTTCTCATTACTTAGCCATGTCTGCATCTTTCATTAATGTTCTTATTTAGTGTGTATGTGGCATGCAAAGTTGGAGATAAACATCCATGTTTTCAATGTAGATTTAACCGTGCTAAATTGAATTTGGAATCTGCCGTTCACTGTATGGTATCCACAAGGTCTAGACGGCTGGTAGGCTGTCTTCAAGTTGTGGAAGCTTTAAGAGTAACATGCTAACAGATTTACTGGCTTTTAAGAAGCACACAGAATCAGCAACAGCCACCAGGCGGGATACAGTTCGCAAAGATGACATCCCAACCGGGTCTCGTGAAGAACAAGCATGTCATTCTGGCTCCGTTAGCTATAGCAGGAGATCACAGACTTTGATCATTCCAGAATCCTTGTCACTGTTGGACGAGGACACACTGGGAGACCACCCCATGATGACTACGGATACAAAGCATCATTCTACTTCACTCCTGGGTGTTAATTTTGACTGTACGGATTCCAAAGCTAACGATCATCAAACTCTCCTGTGGCCAAGGTACACTCTTTAAGTTATCAACCAGGTGTCCGACAATTTACTGAATCTGAGACATGACGATCATCTCCCCTTACTGTCTTTGAGGAAGCAATTATACCAGACTCTCGATTGTCCTCTCGCAGACTCTCAGGTTTTGAATGAGGATTTCCTCTGTCTGGTCTGTATGATTTCACATTCCCATTAGCACGACAGATGGATTGTTTTCAAGCCAGCTGCAGAAGAGATAGAGCTCAGCAGTCAAACCTCCTGAAAATAGCAGAAGTTCTCAACCTAGAGGTCAGAGTGATTGCAGATTCTGCCTGCACTACCAACCATCCAATCATTTGTGATCCTATCGAGATGTTTTTCTCTACGGACTCCGATTTATGCCTACAGATCTTCGACATATCACCAACTCGGGATCCAGTGGCAGGGTGTCTTTTGTCATAAGCCGAAAATTGGAACACGTCATTTTAAGGGGATACATGCTACACTTCTGCAAACTCTCCTTGTAACAGTCCAAATAACAGGCGTCGGAAGAGTATTGGAGAAAACACTATTCAGAGAGTTCAAGCCACAGATGACAGCCCAGTGTTCTGAAGTTACAAAGAAGAACTCACCGGACATGAGGATGACTATATATTTCAAGCTCTAAAGAAATCCTTCCTAGTCCTTCCGCCCAAGTTCCAGTACAGAAGATTGGCTGATCAGTCTAGATCTGCAAGACGGCTATCTCCATGTCTCCATGTCTCCATTCATCAAGCATTGCAGAATTATCTTTACTTTGCAGTCAATGCACGAAGAGACAAATTCCAAGTTCTTCCGTTTGGGATCTCCATAGCACCCTGGCTATTCACCAGAATCACAAATACCGTTTGCCCGTTTTGCCCACCTACAGCTAGTTCGTCTAAACAGATATCTAGATGACTTCTTGATGGCAGATCAAAACAAATGATCAAAATGAACAAAATCTTCTTGATCCAGCTGTTTCCTCATGCATCCAACCAAAAGAGATCATCCCAACACAAGACATAGTGTACACTGGGGCCAATTTCCAATTACAAGTTGGATGTCTCTGTCACCCTGGAAGATTGACATTGACGATGCTTAGCATGGTAACATCTTGTCCCACATGATCTCTCCAATAGTGGATGTCTCCTCTAGAGAATCTAACATCTCCAGGACAAGACATACAGAGGAAGTTTGATATTATGCCCTCTCGAGGATTCGATCAATTCGTTGAGATCTCAGCCCATAGATTCTCTCTTCTAAATACAAGACAACTAGAGTCAGGAACTCAACTGGCGGACTCACAGAGATCATGCTATGAGCAGCATTCCCATAGTATTTCCGACACCCGAACAGATGCATCCGACACAGGTTGGGGAGCCAATATGGATGACCCCAAGATCCAGGGTTTATGGAATGAGTCCGAGAAAGATCTCCACATCAACTGCCTGGAGATGAAGGCAATCTTTTATGCTCTCAAGGAATGGAAAGTGTATCTAACTCACTCCACAGTCCTTGTAGCCATGTACAATACCACAGTGGTTGCTTACATACAGAAGCAAGGGGGAACCAAGTCCAGCTTCCTGATGACAGAGACAATATAAGATTGTGTGCCTTGGCAGACTCCATTGGCTGCTGGATAGAAGCAAGACATATTCCCGGGAAACTGAACATCTCAGCAGACCGTAGAGAATAGTGGAAACAGAGTGGTCACTTCATCCAGAAGTTTTCAACTGGATGACATCAGTATGGTACATATGTGGATCCCTTTGCTACTTGCCTGAACAACTAGGACAGGCCAATTCGCTCCCCCTTTCCACCATGGTCTCTTCTCAACAACGTGAAGAACTGACAGACTGTATCATCATTCTAATAGCTCCAATATGGCCAGACAGAGCACGGTTTCCCAGACTGTTTCTGCTGCTAATGGAAGATCCTCTTCACCTACCGCTTCAGCGAGCTCTTCTACGTCAACACAGGTTGGACATATTCCACAACAATCTCTCCATCCTCCATCTAACTGTCTGGAAGCTATCTCGCAGAAGATCAAGATGCTGGCTTTTCTGAATCTCTACAGCCGTAGCTAAGTCCTGGTGACCTTCTTTCTCCCTTCTTTACGACAACCGATGCAACAAGTTTGTCCAGTGGAGACAACAACATCGTCGGGGGGATAGAACTGGAACTATTCCCATGGTGGCAGATTTTTTATTACATCTTTCTCAGGAAAACAAGCTCTGCCATGATACAATAGTATACAGGACGGCTCTCCATCTGTATTACATCTTGATGGATTATCTATCGGGGATCATCCTCATGCAGTCTTTTCTTATGGAAGATGTGAAATCACCTTTTACCTTCCAATCAGTAGTTCCAGCAGCCCTTCTAACTGTTTGAAGCTCTGGTCCAAGCTAAATTAATTCAGAAGGTAAGGACGACTGCATTCCTCTTTGAGATGGCCAGAGTGACTTGAGTCTCAGAACTCCACCCTCTGGACTATTCAACTCTTGCTCATGCCAAGGAATGGAGCTCCATTACCGTAAGATGGCTCCTGGACTTAGATGAGTGAGTGAGTGTGTGTGTGTGTGTGTGTGTGTGGGTGTGGGTGTGTGGGTGTGGGTGTGGGTGTGGGTGTGGGTGGGTGGGTGGCTGTATGGGTGGCTGTGTGGGTGAGGGTGAGGAGCAGACATCAGCAGTTTGAAAGGTACACCTTCTTGATTACCCTAATTACTGAGTGCATATACCTGCTACATCACGGGCAATTGACCGGAAGTGACATCATGGTCTGAAAGTGATGTCCTAACCTGAAGTGACATCACAATTAGAAGTGACGATTTGACTGGAAGTGACATCAGAAAGAGCAAACCAGATGACGGCGTGAGAGATGGTTTTAGAACAAGGTCCTCTTGAGGTGATTTGATAGTTATACCTGATTTGGATACAACTATTTATGGATGGAATCACAAGAAATTGGAAATCTAGTGTCAACAATACTGGGAGTCTACTTGAGGCCGGGCCTGTCTATCTCTCTGGTGCTTTCTGTCAATGATGTAATAAGGGTAGAGGATTTGTAAGAATTATAGGAACAACAGTAATTATTGTTAATAATTCTAAGAATACCCCCTCTATGACATCAGAAGTACCCGCTCCCATCTCCCCATTCATCTGGCTCAAGTTGATAGACGTTTGGGAAAGTGGTGAGGATTTTCCTGCCTTTGCAAGCTGAAGAGCTATAAGCTGATTGGTGCTAATGTGGCGACCTCTAGTTTTGTGTAGATGATAGTGAAGAGGACTTCAGTTGAAAATGTGAAGATTTAGTTATAGTGTGATTGCAGCCAAAATACAGGAATTTGGCAATGATGTAATAGAGGTAGTATTTTTAGAAGTGTTACCAATGATAACTATTGTTCCTATGAATATGGGTTTCATCAAAGTAGTAAATGTCTGAGACCTGCATCACTCCAGGCCTTCCTCCCACACCAAGCTGACATGGTGTGATATAACTGGTATACTGATCAAAGCCTGTGTTTAAACCCAACTCACTCATTCAGTTTAAGATGGTCAGCATTTGTTCAATTTTACTTAAAGCCATTCTTACATCAGCCTTATCTGAGGTTAAAAAATCTTCAATTAAGTCATCAGCAGTACATGACTCTAGATTTGTATGGAAATTAATACTGCTTGTATCATTCTGTTTGTCACGTATGATGGATTCACTGGTACATAAGGCTTAACCTTCAGGCATTATCTGACTGGTAAGGTGTAAAGGTGAAATGGTCAGAGTCTGCTCTAGAAAGTTAAGTTTGGTTACAGGTTGAACAGGTTGGATAAATTATTAAATGATTAACCAAACTGGTTCCTTGATTGTGTAAGAACCTTGTCTGTCATCTCTCTTTCTACTGATAACTGCATGCATCCATCCATCCCCCTACCATCCCCTCCACTTTACAACATTCCAACAGGCAAAGGCCAAATCTGTTCACAGTCTTCCTCCCTGTGAAGATCAGGGACAGAATAGGTCTTCCCCAACCCATGCTTACCGTAAGAGGCAACTTTGCTTGTCATAAGAGGCCACTAACAGGATCGGGTGGTCACGCTCGCTGACCTGGTTGATGCATGTCATTGTTTCCCAATTGCATGGACTGATGCTTATGACATCAATCACTGGATTGCCTGGTCCAGACTCAATTATTTACTAAAAGCCATCATATAGCTGGGATATTGCTGAGTACGGTGTTAAACAACAAACAGAATCTTCCAGATGTTTTGGGTCATTGAAATATTTGGGGGTGTAAGACGAATATAAGTACTGTCATTTTCCTCTTCCATTACAAAAACCTCACACTGCAGATCCATGCATTAAAATCCCATGATAATAAAATATCAATATTTATGCCCAAACTGGCACTTAATACCTGATATCATTATGTCTGACACATCAATATCATCATCCTTTGGGTCTTCTAAGAGCGATGACCGCTCGGAGAGAATATAGACACAACCAAATATGAAATCACACCCATGTACGTCAGGGTCTGGTTCAACATTAAGGACAATCGTCCTCCTCTGGGAGGAACTTGATGAGTACATACACTCTGTCTCCACTTGTAAACACAGCGACTAGACCAGAGTATCGGCAGAATTGCTTCAAGCTCTACCATGTCTACATGCAAGATATTCTAAATCAGGGAATACATTCAAGAAAGTCTCGTGACATTTTGCAATGTCTGAATTAACACAAACATGGAATTCAGGGATAGAAGTTTTGTTTTTTTCAAGTGTGTCATTGGGCACTCATTAAGATATTTTGGTGTGCCCTGTGGACTTAAAATGTGCTTAGAAGAATAGGATGGATCCATTATCAAATACGGCGGGGAACGATTTCGTTCTGTTTTACTGTCTGCACCAGGTGCAACCAAGTGAATTTATCAGGCTCCAGAATATTGGCTGCACCATTTTATCATAAACTGAAACACTGTATTTTCAGTTATTATGAATATTAAATAAATTCAAAGAGATAATAAACTTTACAGTATTTTATTTAGGGAAATCTGTATATGGCTTTTTAAATCTTTCAAAGTGTCTGTTTGTTGTGTTTGTAACCTCATGAGTGACTGTTCTGGTGAAGAATTAGTTCTGCAAGTTCACTGCATTCAGACCACCTGTGTATTTCACTATTTTCATGAACTTTGTTTCTTGGATTTGCAGCCAGTTTCAAAAGAATTCAGTTTTCCACTTTAATCGAATTCATGTATAACTGCAGCCCAGCACTTGTGGTAGGAAATGTTACCTGCATTGGGGGGATCCTGGCAATAACGGTTACCTGCAGATGGAATATAGCAAAATCGATCTCTGTTAAGTGAAAGTCATTTCAAAAAAGGCCAGCCAAGTTTGAAAGTTTGACCCCTTTTTTTCATTGAGATTGATTATCATTTCTCTTTTCAATTTCCGAATTGCCTGATTTATTATGTGAATTATACTGTGAATTAAGCATGTTTCAATGGGGGAATTATACAAGCATTAAATTAATTTGCATTGATAAGCATTTATTAGTTTCAATGGTCATAGTTTTCCATGTGTTGGTCTTGTTTACTTGTGTGAAAGAACACTTATCACAGGCTTAAGTTCATTAATATTGTCACAAGCTATTGTTGTTAAACTATATCATTTCTCGAGAGCTTGTTTTCTTGGATTGATTAGGCCCATTGTCATTTTGGAATACCCAGATTTACTTTGTGAATCATACTGTGCATAAAGCATGTTTGTCCTGTTAGTTTGAGGTTTCAAATAATCAACATTGTCATAAGGTGTTGCTGAAATAATTTGATTTCTGAGTTTGCCTTACGGCACCAGGAACTTACAAGGAAATACAAATAGTTTTGAACTCTGGAATTTATCGTATTATTGCTTAAAATTGCTCTAATGTAGGTGTGATTGTACATTAAGTTTATATACGAGTAGTAATCCGTAAGTCTTCCTGGGTCTGCTCAGGTTAATTTTTCTAAGGTCAAGGTTAGTATAATCTCTTCATAATAACGTAAAGTAATGTAAAAAGACTAGTTTGTACAAAGATGGAATGTTGTGATGGTACATATTGACCTTTCCAAAATTATTTATGTACACCTTTTTATTTATGATATCAAGTGTAAGATATAATTCAAGAGGACTTAGAAGTGCATTTATTGTGATGACATGATTTTCAACAGGGTTGGGTCCTGAGTAGGACCTGGGTACCCACAGTACTACCTGCACCCGTGGTTAGTCACGTGATATATTGTTTAATTACAAAAACTCACTATAGCTCAGTGGTTACACTAAAAGTCGCTCGCTAATGTTCGATTTCTTTCTGACGATGCGCACATTCCTTTTGAATTGTATATGTGTGAGTAGAGATACGGCTTAGGTCAACTTCAGTGTGCGCATGATCTGATCGTTTGATACGTGTATCTAAATAGTTTTTACCAGGGCTGCGGTTAAACGATTCCCAATCAGACATTTTGTTCCCAACTCTTGAGACCTGCAGTGGATACCCGGGTAGGGTCATGTAATGAGATGTCTGATACCCGGGTAGTAAATTTGGACTTGTCCCAGCCCTATTTTCCAAATTGAAACGTAGAGGTTAACCCAGAAATTGGTTTGCTCAGAACTAATTTGTGAAATCAGTAAATGATCACACAAGAGCGTTTACCAAAATTGTTCACCAGCCGTTCCATTGTTTGCTGTCACTGATAATTACTAAAAATATATTCACAACAGTTTCTTACCCCACTGATATTACTTACATATAATATCAGCGTCTCATGCAGTTGTGTTGTTGTATGGGTGTTTTTTTCACAACATTAATATTGTTACTGCCCTGGGTACAACTTACAGGGATTCAGAAGATGGTGGAGATGGGGCTGGTTTGACAGAGTATATTAGCAGCTTTCTTGTTTTGATTATGGACACATACAACTGCAGAATGATTTACTATCATCTATATGAAACTCTGAGATTCCATCTGACATTAAGCCTATGTAAGTGTTCTGAAGATGATCATCTTGATCATCATCGTCCGGCTGGAACCAAGGCTTGAGGGGGATTCGGTAAGAGGAATAATTGGAATCGTAAGAGAGTGTTTCTGGAATGTTGGATCTTTCTGGTTCATCTGCATGATTTAAAGACTCCATTCCCTATGAATATTGAGTGTGCTTAAAACTTGACACTTATCCCCAAGTGTTGCAGATGTATAACTGTTGAAGCAATCACCATATTTACTTCATCATATAAATATTCAGCATGGGCTTTAACTCTCTTAAAAATTATTTGTTTTATTCATGAAAGATCAGGGTTTTATTCCAACCATCTTTAAAGATTTCATAACATCTGCTTTGTATACAATGCTGAAATGAATATGAGATTTGTCAGGAAAGTCAGCAATGGGAAATGATCAGTGTAGGTGTATGAAACAAAAGTTAGTGCTATATATGTATCATGTTTGTAGATGTGGAATTAGCTCACAGACATTGGGGATCAGAGATTCCTATAGTGTAAATGGTCGTGTGTACATTTGGTGAAGCTACAAGTTGGTTTGTTGTTACACGCTGTATGCTGGTAGCCTGTATGAGTTTGGATCAGATGGACAAGTGATTATTTGAGTCTGGGTGAGTGAGTTTTGTTTTACACCGCTTTAAGCAACATTCCAGCAGTATCATGGAAGGGGACACCAGAAATGGGCCTATTAGAGTCTGGACCAGAGAAGCCAATGATTGATATTATGAGCAATGACCCATTCAGTTGGGGTGTGATGGTACACAAGCAACCAAGTTACAAAGCATGGTGTCCTATTCACGAAGCTATCTAAGTGTTAAGATTGTCGTTAAGGTGTTAAGTGAAATAAATCTTAGCTAAGTCTATTCTCAAAGCCATCTTAGTGTAACCGGGGGTGTTCATAAATAACACGGGTTGTATTTTAGGAGGATTTATTCATGATGGTCAGAGCAAACACCTTGAAATATATTCTTTAAAAATAAATATACATGTAAATATATATATGTATGTAAATAAACACAGACATAAGTATGTAAGGGCACATCACATTCACATGCGGGCATAGTTATATTCATTCACATCGTCACAACGACGACATCATAGAAATAGATTAAACTCATGTTAAAACAAATACATTGAAGGATGTGTTATAAGTCACCATAACTATATATACATTTGTATCCCTATGCAAGTGTAATGATATGATAAGTATGATATTTGATTACATTAATACACCAGAAAATACAAGCATACCCTGTAGGTGAAACTGGGGCGCGAACTGAGTTCAAAAACACAAACTGAGAGGACTATGATGCCTGCACCTAAATACAAGTACAAAAACAAAGATACTCACTTAGGGAAAACTGGTAATCTTAGCTAACACGAATTATGTGTTACAAATAACATACCTACAAACTCTTGACATTATACATAAATAATATGGTTATAAGCAAACACATACATGATAAATACATACACACTTGCTCACTCATTCTCAAATAAAACATATGGGATAGGTGAAGATATACAGTGCTGGATCTCTCTTAAGAATTTTCTGACCTAGTTAAAACATTTAAATGGCTGCAATTATATGACTGTATGTAATGACGTATCTAAATAAGTATTAAGACTTAGTAACACTACAACTGATTACACAAATAGATACAAGTACATTATTACAATACTTATAAAACATTACTCACCTGTTAGGACAATCTCAGGTGAAAATATTACACAAAGCATATGTCGTTTGTTGTCAGCATGGTCAAGGTGTAGTGGCTGGTGTGCTGGTTAAATGCTAGGTGTTTGTATTTTAGACAAAGCCAATCAGGCGTAAGCTGAATTAAACAAAGGACTTACCCCAGCTACCTACCCTTCCCTGCCCCACAGCCAGAAGTTGAATGAAACAAAACTCCACACAGAGATTTAGTCATTATTCTGCTGAAAGCAGCGCTGTAGAATACAGCAGCTACACAGGTGTATTCAGTTTATTGCAACACAATAAAAGGTCAAAACATCATTTCATTACAAATAATTATATGTATACAAAGATATAAAATACAGAAAATACACATATATACAATGCTGCCGCATTAGCACAAGTCATCTTAGGTTTAAACAACAATTATGACAGTCAGACCTGTCTTGGAAGCTTAGAACAGGTAATATGGTGGACAACAGACGACATGTTTAAGAAAATGACTCTGCAGTACCTGTATTATTTCTGACTACAAAACCAAGCGGTTTGCACTTGCAGTTTCAAGAAATTAACAGCAGATTCTAGAAAACAGGTCACCAATAAAAAGAAAAATTGTAGCAACGACTAAGATGTTTTCTTGTCAAGAGCAGGTATTTTATGGAGAGAGTGAGGGTGGTTTCCCTTTGATGACCTGTACCATATATGAAGTATACTCAACAACAAAAGTTCCTGTGACACCAATATTTTAGTGTATTTTTAAATAAGTAAAGTTTGGTTTTCAATATTGTAGTACATGTATGGAATCAAGTCACAAAAATCGAACTGCTACAAAAAAGCATGCATTCCATGCAAAAGTTGACTTTTATGCAACCCCCATGTATTTCACTACCCAAGAATGGCTATAAAAACATGTCCTTTAATGGGATTCCATATGCATTGTTTAGCATTGTGCTGACAACAACCACTCAGAAAAACAACAAAATCACGCAATTATCCAGCATTACGAAATGCCACGCCTGTCCGAAAATGAGCGTCTGCGAGCCATTGGTATGCTTGAAGCAGGATCGAGTTAACGTGATGTTGTTTATGGCAATGTTGGCAACAGACGAATGCATTCAGAGACCATCCTCGGAGGGGCAGGCAACGCGTAACCAATAATCAACAAGACAACTGGATTCGAACAACACACTACGAAATCGATTAGCCCGCAACAGTGACTGCAAGAAGCATCCCTGGCCTTAGACGAATATCTTCACAAACCATACGTCGTCGCCTCCTCAGATGTGCAGGGATTGTTACCAGAAGACCCGCCAGACGTCCCATTTTGACAGGAAACCACAGTCAAGCACGTCTACAGTGGTGCAGACAGCGTCTACGCTGGACGGCCATGCAGTGGGGACAAGTTCTATTTCGCTGACGAGTCTCATTTTCACCTCAGCCAGAGCGATGGGCAGATTTAAGTACACCGACGTCGAGGTGAACGTTATGTCAATCATTGTGTCATGGAAGAAGATCGGTTTGAAGGCGGCAGCGTTATGGTTTGGGGTGGGATTACAGCAAGACAGAGGACCCTTTTGATAGTGGTAGAGGGAAATCTCAATGGACAGCGCTACCGCGATGAGATCATCAACCCTGTTGTTCTACGGTTTTTGCGTCGTCATGGCCCAGGCATTACCTTTCAACATGACAACAACCGGCCTCATATTGCTCAACTTGTTCAGGATTCTCTTCAATAAAGCAGCGTGAATGTCATCCCCTGGCAGGCTCGCTCCCCTGATCTCTCACCAATCGAGCACATGTGGGATGAGATGGATCGGCACCTTCGACGTCAACCACGTGTTCCACAGACACTCCAGGAACTTCGAAACATGCTCCAGCAGATATGGACAGATATCCCACAGAACTTTGTGTGATGCCTAGTCCATTCCATGAGACGAAGATGTGTTGCTTGCATCGCAACCAGAGGTGGTCACACACGCTGATGATTTGTAAATTGACATTTTGGCATGTTCATGTTTTTTTATGAAATCACACATTTTTCTGAAGGCAGTATGGCAAATTAAACCATTTGAACACTTACAGGAGTCTTTTATCTGTTGCAAACCGAAATTGTTTCAGATTTACTAAAAAACATAACTTTGCGAAAAATCTTATTCAATGTCACAGGAACTTTTGTTGTTCAGTATATATTGCTGAGTGTAGTTGGCACCTTGCTGTTTGTATATGGATGGCATGGTGTTTGAAAACATTTCAACCATGAATGAATATTTCATTAGGAATAATAAAAGAAAACAATTCAAATTTTTTATACCCGACATAAAAGAATGGGGTATGTCGTTATACCAAGGAATTCATTCCATCTGTCTGTCTATCCTTCCATCCATTTTTTGGTGTGACCTACAGCTTGGAACTACTGAATAGATTTTTTTCAAACTTCAAACACTTTTTATACAGTGCAAAGTTTGATTTCAAATATTTGGATTGTCTGCTAAAATACAGTTTTTTTCATTCTTTTACTGAAACATTTGTGTGACCTCTAACTTCAAAACTACTGCATGGATTCTTTTCAGATGAAGGGAACAGTTTCCATACTAATAGAAGAGGTGTAGTGCAAAGTTTGATTTATATATATGTATTTTCTGAAAAAAATATGTTCTCATTTTGTGAATTTATTATAAAACATTTACTTCAACATTTGTGCGACCTATAACTTGAAAACTGCTTATTGATTCATTTCCAGTTGGGGTAGTTTCTATGCCAATAGGAGAGGTGCAGTGCAAAGTTTGTTTTTGAATTACAGATTTTCTGAGAAATATTGCTTTTTTCATTTTTTAAACTTTGAAATATGTTGGCGTCGAAGTTGGGGGTATTAGAGAGCCCTGCTCACTTTTTGTCTTGTTCTCACAGGGTTGTGTAAAAAATATGTAACGTCATTTGCAGACAGAAACCATACAGTAGTGTTTTTGTAGATTGCAAACCTACCTTTTGTATCTTTTTTTCAGATTGAAGTCAAATGTTTGCAATTCATGCTTACAAACCTGGCTGGAGTTATTTCCTTTGGTAGTGTACAGAGAATCTTTTCTTTTAGATTCAATATCAGTGTCAGTTTTTGAAAACAATTGTTTTAATAGTTGCACAGTGAACATTATTTCTGCTGTAAAGAGGATTTAGACCCTGTCTTAACTGCCCTACTCATTAGTGGAATAAGAATTAGAAAACAACTAAATGGGTTTGGGTTTTTTGCTCCAAGGTCATATTTTACTTTACAAAGTATTCATTTTCCTTGTCCTTGAAGACCTATGAAGATTCCGGGGTAGAATTGGTCTTCAGCAACCCATGCTTGCTGTAAAAGGTGACTATGCTTGTCGTAAAAGGCGACTAACGGGATCGGATTTCAATTGCGTGTATCGATGCTCATGATATTAATCACTGGATTGTCTGGTCCAGACTCGATTATTTACAGACCGCCGTCATATAGCTGTAATATTGCTGAGTGCGGAGTTAAACAACAAACAAACCAACCAACCAACCAACCTTGTCCTTGTTTCACACATGATTTCATTTTTCAGTTATTTGTTAAGATTTGTAGTATGAGACCCGAATATAGATATTTACATATATTTCTTTTCTAAATTTTGACAAGTATTATTGATAAACTATTATTGGTGGTTATATTCACTGCTGTTTTTTTTTACAAATATTATTACAGATCTACTACCTGGTGAAAATAGTTCTGTTTTCAATCATCTAATTTGCTTTAAATAATATTCCATGGATTTATAAAGCTCTAGTTAAATGATAATTTGTCTGTAATCCACCATAACCAGAGCTGGAACTCTGGACACACTTTTTCAGAATGTTTTTTTGAGTATCCAGTCGGTATAAAGGTAACAAATCAACAAGACTTATCAATGAGAGGGGGCACGGGTGGCCAAGTCGTCTAATGTGCCTTGATTCGCTGTGCAGTGTTGCCTCCCTTGGGCACGCCAGATTGTAGGTTCGAATCCTGGTTCGCCCAAATTATGTTTCTAGGTTTGTCAGCACCATACCCATGCTCGTGGGTTTCACCGAAGTGGTAAACGTCTGACACTTGCATCACTTCGGGCTTTCCTCCCACATTAGGCTGACACGCTGCGATATAACTTGAATACTGTTAAAAGCAGCATTTAACCCAACTCACTCACTTGCTCGATATTCTTGGTAATTGGTTCAAACATATTCTTTATTCACTTGACTGCAAACCCATTGACACTGGGGCAACCTTCATCATACAGAATTGGCGCAGATGTTGGACAATGTTGCAGAATATCCAACTTTGTGTAGGCATAACAGTAATGCACCAACTATGTTTTGGTTTTCTTTATTATAATTTCAATTCGAAGAGTCACCCATTGACAATTTTCTAAGCACCCAGGCTGCTTATTACAGTAAATGTAATGTAATGCAAAAACCTTTTGCTCTTTATTCTCTCATTAAGGTGATATGTCATGAAATACTGTTCAAACAACGTTAAACCGTGATATGTCATGAAATACTGTTCAAACAATGTTAAACCGTGATATGTAATGAAATACTGTTCAAACAACGTTAAACCGTGATATGTCATGAAATACTGTTCAAACAATGTTAAACCGTGCTATGTCATGAAATACTATTCAAACAACGTTAAACCGTGATATGCCACAAAATACTGTTCAAACAACGTTAAACCGTGATATGTCATGAAATACTGTTCAAACAATGTTAATTCAAGAATATCACAAAATACTGTTCAAACAACATTAAACCATGATATGTCATAAAATACTGTTCAAACAATGTTAATCCAAGAATATCACAAAATACTGTTCAAACAATGTTAAACCATGATATGTCATGAAATACTGTTCAAACAATGTTAGTCCAAGAATATCACGAAATACTGTTCAAACAACGTTAAACCGTGATATGTCATGAAATACTGTTCAAACAATGTTAATCCCAGAATATCACAAAATACTGTTCAAACAACATTAAACCATGATATGTCATGAAATACTGTTCCAACAATGTTAATCCAAGAATATAACGAAATACTGTTTAAACAACGTTAAACCGTGATATGTCATTAAGTACTGTTCAATCAATGTTAATTCAAGAATACAGTATCATGAAAAACTGTTCAAACAACATTAAACTGTGATATGTCATTAAATACTGTTCAAACAATGTTAATTCAAAAATATCACGAAAAACTGTTCAAACGACAGTTGAACCGTGATATGCCACGAAATACTGTTCAAACAATGGTAAACCTTGACATGACATATTCTCTCAAATTATATGAATTATGAATGGAAGCACTGTTAACATTTGAAATTCTTCAATGTTTGCTTCCAGAGAGCAAATATAACTAGGCAGCCTTTTTAAAAAGAGGTGAACGCAATAAAACTGGTTCCTTGTTTTGAAGTTTACTGATCAATCTTGTGACATGATGCATTCTGTTTTCGATAATGACTTTCCAAGATTTCTGATTGACATTCAGTAAAAAACATTTATTTTGTCTTTTCAGATTGATTTCCTTAAGCTTTGTTTACAAAGCTAATATTTAATCTACACAAACCCTTTGTTCGTGTTTCTCAATGCAAATATGAGGTCATGTTTTAATAATCTTCTGCTTTTTGACGTTGGCTTATTCTCTTTGAAGTCAAACTACAGTTTCATGTTTAAGGCAGTAATGTAATTTATATGTGTAAGCTTATCTGTCAGTGGTTTGTAATGTCACTGAAATCAATCAAAAGCGATATCATACCGTGTTACATTTCCTGTTATTTCCATCCTGTTCATTGTAATTTAAAATGTTTATGCAAACCTGAAGCTGTGGAGAAATTGAACTGAATAATTTTGAGGCTTTTTCTTTTTTAGATGACAGTCCATGTTTCTCTCTGTCCTGTAATTTCAGTAACTCTGGGCAAGCAAAATTGCTGCTAGACAAATTGACATTGCAAGGGGCATAGCTCTTTGACTTATGATTCAAACTGTAATCCTTTTTTGAGTATCTAGCCTGTATGAAGGTAGCAAATCAACAAGACTTATCAATGAGAGGGAGCACGGGTGGCCCAGTTGTCTAAGGCGCCGCGATTCACTGTGCAGAGTTGCGTCCTTTGGGCATGCCAGAAACCTTTGATTGTGGGTTTGAATCCCGGTTTGCCCCAATTATGTTTCTAGGTTTGTCACCACCGTACCCGTGCCGAAGTGGTAAACGTCTGAGACCTGCATCACTTCGGGCTTTCCTCCAACATTAAGCTGACACGCCGCGATATAACTGGAATACTGTTAAAAGCAGCGTTAAAACCCAACTCACTCACTTTCTCACTTAACTTCAATGGTGCAATGACTGATGATAATGATGAAGAAACCTGATGTTAATATGTCCTCATTAGTCTATGATGGCCGCTGGTGACTTATAGGATGGTGGGCAGGCTTGGTGACTTGGTCCGACAGCATGGTTCATCATTCATCGTTTGGGATTTGTCATGTGTGCTGTAATACTTTACTTAGCTGGTGTTTCTTGTCACCTGAGATGGACCAACTGTATGACCTGATGCCAGCTTCGTTTCTGTGCCCCGTCATTCCTTATGTGCTGCCACTTCTCGGCCTAGAATGTACAGAGAAGGTCGGCCAACTCAGAAACCAGAATAGTATTTCCATCTACGGATATTTTCTCGTCTCCGATGACCAATCGGTAAAACAGGTAGGCAAATTTGTTTTTTGTTTTTTTAATTAAAGTTTCTTTCCTTACCTTTTAATATTTTATGGTTTCTCAAAATCTTATTATTATTTTTCCCGATACGATAGTGAATCTGGTTTTAGTTTGGTATTGATCAGGAGTAGTCGCTTTGATCAATGTCAGAGGCCAAATCTGGTGCTAGATTCCTGTCATTTCTGAAAACAAGGCATCAAAGTCAATATCGCTCAATAAATCAAGTTTGTTCACCTCAGTAATTTTACAGAATTCATTTTCTTCACTTGCATTATTAGTTTTGAAAGATAGCCATTCCATATGCAAATCAACGTAAGGACAATCCATTTTGTTTCATCTAGCAGCTTGACGACATTAAACACCAGAACCAAAGCATTTATTTATTTTTAAGTCAGATGAAATGTTAGAAGACAAGGCACAAATACTAAACTAATTATATTTCTGATAAATGCAGGGATTAAAAAGAAAATAGAAAAACAAGTTGATTGTAAACACTGATTGAGAATTCAGGGAAACCCCGGAAACTAGTTCCCGCAAATGTTCACACGATCAATTTCACAAAAAAAAATTCACATCGTGTGAATTTTTCTGTCCGTTCACAAGAGTGTGAACTTCAAATATCAGATCACGTGACTACCCATTCAGCCAATCAGCATGAAAGAAACAGTGTAAACTTTAAAGTATGAAATTTTATATGTATATATGTACATATATAGTACATATATCACTGAATATGCCACAGCTGATAATTTATACACATTATGTGCAATTATTTAGAAGTATATTTCAAGAAAAAGGGTAAATTATATATTGCCTTGGTGGATTTAAAAAAAGCAGCATTCGATTCAGTAGATAGGTACAAACTCTTATGTTTTCTTGAGGTTATTAGGGGTGGTCGGGTAGCCTAGTGGTTAAAGCGTTTGCTCGTCACGCCGAAGACCCGGGTTCGATTCCCGACATGGGTACAATGTGTGAAGCCCTTTTCTGGTGTTCCCTGCCGTGATATTGCTGGAATATTGCTAAAAGCTGCATAAAACCATACTCACTCACTTACTCTTGAGGTTATTGGAATGTAAGGGAGTATAAAGAGTATGTATTCAGTATTTCAATCATGTGTTAAGACAAATGAACATTTTACACATTTATTGATTGGTCTGTTGGATTAAGACAAAGTCATGTCCTAAATCCAATTGTTTTCTATATTTATTACTGAAGTATAGCTACGGAAGTTCTTAAGTCATGTGAAATAGGTGCTCAGTTATCATCTGATTTATTGGAGTTGTTTCTGTTACTCTTTGCTGCTGATGTAGTTCTAGTTTCAGAAAGTCACTGTATATGGAGTACAGAGACAGTTAAATGTTTTACACAGTTAATGCACATCCATCATTGTCGGTTAAGAAAGCATTATTTGAAGTATAATTTACAGTGCCAGTATTATGATCTTTACGTAGAATGTTTACTTTAGAATTTTGATTCTCAAATAACGCAAGTTGAGAAATATGGGTTTACCAAAGGCAGGAGTGCACAGAGAGAGTACAATATGTTGCTTATAAACGTTTATTCAATATAAGTGAAAATACTGCAAATGCTCTGCTTACCGGTAATTATTCAGTATTTGCAAGTACACTGTAGCTTCACATACAGAAATGTGAAACTGAATGCAATTGATGGAGTATTTCTAAGTGCAGCATTAAAGTGCAAGTTTCATGTGTATATATAACTTTGCAGAATTGGATAGATCGTAACATTGTTAATGCAAGTATTGTATTCAAAACATCATCAAAAGCTGTTGTTAAATAAGATTAAGTCCTATCTGTCAATTTCAAAGGCTGAAACAAAACTACAGTGGCGGTGGATATAGAGGTTCCTTATATGGTCATGTTGGAGGTAATTTCCTCCAAAATTACATGCTTGATCGAACAACATGATCTCCTGCCCCTCCGCTCACACCTTGGCAAGCAAGCCACCATTCACGGCTGCACACGTCCTTGGCAAAGCAAACATTTTCTTCACCCTTTCCACATATTAAACAATGACCATTTGTACACTGTACTTACCTTTTTTATGAGTGAGATTAAAGGATTGAAATATGCTCCTCTTTCTTTCAACAACAGAAATCAGACAAGGACCATTTATGTCACAAATTCACGATTAGGTAAGAAAACAATGTGTGAAACAATTGCTTTTATTGTTTGCGTTTCGTTACTTTTATTTGTTTTGTTGTGAGACTTTTCTGTGTAATATATATATTTGCTGATCTCTGTATATATATATATATAATGATGAAGCATCGATCGTGCTTACTTCATTCCTGATTTTGTTGTATACTGATCACAACTTACCAATATGTCCGACTCTAACAGTGTCGATAGTTTTCAAGTTATCTGTGTTATCTGATATATGTGAATGTTTCATGGAAGATGATTTGGTGATTTCGGAACAAGTACAAGTGAACCTGTGACCAACAATAGTGACGAAAAAAATTCAGGATGATCCCCAGCTTGGATGCATCGATTACAAGTGATTGCAAAACACAGATTGGTTTGTTTGTTTAGTATATTTGCTCCAAATCACAATATCCTGTTGCAGTCCCTGAAGTTGCGCTGCAAAGATGAAGCGACATGTCCTAGACTCTGTGAATCCATGTCACTTGCTAACATGTTGCATCACACTCTACAGTTGGCTGAGTGGTTTACGAAACTTGGACTGACTGCTGGCATTCAATTTGCAATAATCTACTGCAGTTGCATGTTTGTGACTGCAGGTGTGACAAATATCATTCTGGTTAATTAGCACTAATTGCATGACTACAAAGATCAATTGATGTCAATCTTTATAACGACACAGATTGAGAGGTGGAACACGCTCCTCTAAAACTGAAAAAGAAAATATCTTACAATGTTGAAATGGTATAATTCATGTTTTATCAAGGTTTCTTGACACACACACCCACAAGCCATACTCTTGACGTACATGGAATCTATTTAGTATTATTATATACTATTATATACATAACTCCTTCATTAGTGCTTTTCAGATTCGTTTGGGTTGTTACAAATACTGACCTCAACATACAAACAAATGTTTATGTATTTTGAGGCGCAACAGTGCTGTTAACATTTTCACACCTTTTTTCCTGGCCATCATATTGTACATCACACTGGCTACATAAAAGCAAATTCAAACAAACATAATTATGTAAGAAAAGTCTATTACTATTTTCATTGATACTTGCACTTTAAACCAAAAACAACGAACGAAAAGAATTGTTTCATAAACATTTTGTCAATATAAGTATACATATGATTGTACATTCAATTGAAAGTACAGAATTACAGAGGTTTGATTAAATTGTTTTAAGACCACCAGCCATCTCTGCTTCTCCGTGAAGCTTTAACTGCTCCATGTCTACACCATCTTTCTTTACAAAGAAGTGTTATAATTTATTCTGAAAGTCAAACGAGTGTGCTTATACAGGATCATTAGCAGCATCCATGGCATTTGCATCTGTATACAATCTCCTCAGAAACTGCTGGACCATTGAAGCTGAACCTTCACATGCTAGTTCATACTGATGATGTCACCTGAATATGTTCAAGATGTTCAAATAATATTTCCAATATGCTGGTTTTGACAGTTATATTAAAAAAACTCATCATTGATTAAACACTTTACATTAATTGTTTTAAAAATTAATGAGATTTTGTATACCGGTATGAATGGTTATAGGGCCCCGGGCTCACCAATTTTGACATTTTTGCGGTATTTGCGATTTTGACCTTGATTTGACCTTTGCACCTTGACCTTGCTCATGAATTCTTTAAAAATGTATTCTAGTATCTGAAAGCATCATCATCATCCCAGAAATCACTGGACCAATGAAGCTGAAGCTTTACATGCTTATTCACACAATGATGTCACCTGAAATTGTTCAAGTGGTTTAAATCCAATTTTCACTGTAACTACTACCATGGCATATCATTTTTTTCAACAACCTCTTTTCAAAAGAATTATATCCATCATGCAGGTATTAAGGGAAGTAGACTGTTATTTTCCTCATTTGCAAAGATATTAACATATGTGTGTAATTTTGAAAGATATCTTCCTTACAGAAATAACAATTTGAATGCAGTGGACATTAAAACATTCCGCATCACATTTAATAAATCCAATTTAACATTTATTATATTTTTGTTTATTTTAGTTTTTGTCTCTATTAGCATTATAAAAATGAAATAAGAGCCAGATATATAAATATCTAAACTAAGACTATAAAAGAAACATAAACCTTTTGTAGAACAATCTCCATCCAAAGAAAACATTGTTTGTTCAATGTGTTGAAAACATTACAAATCAGGCAGAACATGTTATGGTGAGATCTGTGTAATTAATTTTGTTTCAGTTTCTTTCCTTTACTATATTTTATAAAGTCAAGATGAAAAACATGTAGTTTGCTTGGAGAAGTGGATAGTTTTCAGAAACTAATGTTTACTGGTCTTTCATGTTGGTGTTTTGCTAATCAAGTTGAAATAGAATGTGAAATGTTTTTACTTTGGAAAAGCACATGAAGTCCTTTTTGCAACAATTTTTAAACATCAAAACACATTTTATGAAACATTGAGTCTTTGGGTTATGATTGAAATAGGCAAGAAATAGGTTCTTCTCTTATTTTCTTCAACTGTTTTTCAAAAAGCATGGATGATCTAATTCAATTTCTCTGAAACTGTACATTTATGAAGTGTAATGCCAACAATCTGATCTTTCCTCAAGTTATAAGTTGTGACATGTTTGAAAACTAATAATGAACAGCTTTGGTATGATTGTTGATCTTAGTACTCCATCTCTCCAACCAATCAAGCTTAAGTTTAGACTTGGATGTCTTCAGTGCCTTCGTCTCACCTAGACTTCACCCAAATGGTAATAGAGCTGCAACAAAAACTCAAACCAACTCTCTGAGATGAACATAAGATGTTATTGTGATTTGCTTTCCTTTGGTCGAGCTAATGTATTTTGCAAGAAAGAGCGCATTACAAAATATCACAATATCTAACTTGATAATTAAGTTGCTTCTTTAAGCATGTAAATCTGGAACAGCAAATAGATATATGTTTTGTGTCTTCATTTTGTGTCAGTTTTTTTAAAAAGTTTTATTTTGTAACTAAAACCTACAAGAAGAGTTTTCATACTGATCTATAATACGTACTGCATTTAGGAGTGATGAAAAAATAACAGCACATAAAGAGTTAAACACATAAAAACATTACAGGGAGCTAATATTAAGCACATTCACAAGTCAATAATGATTATTGCCACAATGAGTACTTTATGATATCTATTTAAATTATGGGGCGGTTGGGTAGCCTTGTGGCTAAAGCGTTTGCTCGCCACACCGAAGACCCGGGTTCGATTCCCGACATGGGTACAATGTGTGATGCCCATTTCTGGTGTCCCCTGCCGTGATATTGCTGGAATATTGCTAAAAGCGGCGTAAACCATACTCACTCACACTCACTTTTTCAATTATGTGTAGCTTTTACCATGTGTCGTTTCTCCTGCCATTATAAACAACGGCAATATACTCTAGGTGTAATTTTCAGTCTCACCAGGGTTGTTTTCCACCTAGTGCACACTGAGGTATGTTTGTTTGTTTGTTTGTTTTGTTGTTCAACACTACACTTAGCAATATTTCACTCTGAACTAGACAATCCAGGGATTATCATCATGAGTATCGATCTATACAATTGGGATATGATGACATGCATCAACCAAGTCAGCAAGCTTGACCACCTGATCCCGTTAGTCTTCTATTTGGACAAGCATAGTTGAAAACAAATTTTACTTTTATTGTCGATTAAATGTTGGTTATTTTGCACAACTGTGTGTGTGTTCCTTGCCACCAAAGTCAATGTCCAAACGGGGAGAAGCAGTGTCAGAAATAACTGCCTGCCGGCTTGCCTGCAAGCCCGTGGCTGGTAACATTTCTGTTGGGCTGCTTGAAATTTTCCTCCACCTGCCCAACTATCTGGCAGATAATTTTATACGTAGTTAAGTCTTCAGTTTTATTATAACTCCTTGTTGATTCTCTAGTAATTGTTTGCATTATTTCATCTGAATCAAGATGCAATTTTTCTCTTATTTTTTGTGATTTTTCAATATTTATAATGTAGGAATGTGGGTAGTTAACTTTGAAGATGGACAGGCAACATTTATGGGTCACCTGCCTAACTGTTTTTTGTGTTGTAGAATTATTTCAAACACTGGGTGGAAGTAGGGTTGGGTTGGATGGGGTGTGTGTATTCCAATACATATGTACATGAAGTTCTTCAAAAATACATCTATGAGCCAGTTCTAGTGTGTGTGCTGTTGTATGTTTATGTCAATCGTATCATGTAATTTGTCCTTTGATCTATACTGAATAAACAATGTGTCTATTGAGTGACTGAATGTTATTTGATAATGCTGTCGATTAGCAATATTCCTGCCATATGACATGGGCCTGTAAATGATCAAGTCTAGACCAGACAAACCAGTGTCTGAAAGTATGCGCCATGATCCTAATTATTGGATGAAAATACACCCGATCAGTGAGTTACCGAGCCTGATGACCTGATACCCATTAATGGGGTGGCTGAGCGGTTCAGGTGTTTGCATGTTATTGTTATTACTGCTTCCATGGTCTAGTGGAAGAGCGTCCGCCCAGAGAGCAGAAGGTCTGGGTTCGAACCCTGGCCAAGTCATAAAAAAAAGACGTTTAAAGATGGTACTTGTTACCCTGCCTGGCGCTCGGCATTAAGGGGCTAAAACAAGGACTGGTCGGCTTGGAGTCAGTATACTGTGTCTGAGTGGGGTATTCATGTTAATCTGCAGCATAGTATCTCAGTGGGCTATCACTGAAAAATCAACATTAGTCTGGAAAAGTACAATTGCTTGCACGCACGCACGTACACACGCACGCATGCTGATCAGTTGTCAGACTCGGTGACTTGGTTGATATGGCATGGATCATTGGACACAATATCAATCATTGGATTGTCTGGTTCAGACTCGATTACTTACAGCTTGCCATCATATAGCAGGAATATTGCAGAGGGCGCCTTCAAGCAACAAAGAAACAAACAAATCTTGTGACAAGCACGTGGTACAGGGGTCCTGTTTTACCCAGAAACCCAACTTGGTGTCATTTAGGTATTGAAGCAGTGACTGTTGTAGAGTTAAGAAGGGTTTGTGAAAGTTGGAGGCAAAGGTCAGCATTGTCTGCTTGGATTGTTGAGGAACATGCTAGCTGTTGCAGAGTTGCTTCCACTAGTCATAACAGGGGCTCAGATTTGCCCCAGTTATCATCCTTGGTTTGTCAGCACCATGCTATTAGTTTCACCAAAGTGGACAACATCTACACCTGTTATCTTGGGCTTCCCCTCGCATTTGGCAGACGTGAAATGATTCAAGAAATAAACGACTCGTGGTCCTTGTTTATTGTACAATAAATATTTGCAGGGATAATAAACCAAGGGGGGTTGTGCCCCTCATGGTTTATTCTCCCTGTAGTGTTTTATTGTACAATAAACAACAACCACAAGTCGTTTATTTAGATATCAACATTATGGACAGCCTCTTTAAGAATGTTAGTAAAATGTAAAAGCTTTAAAAGTACACTACCCAAATTTTGATAATGATGACTCCCTAAATAAAATCCGACCTCCGAAATGTCGGACAAGTCCATTTTACGAACAGGTGGTTTCGTTTGGTATTTCCTGCATATTCTCACAATCCTCACATCAATTATCTGTACCTCTTCTCATAATACCGATTGTCATATCTCCTATTTTTGGATGCGATTGTTCGGCCACTGTGTTTATCTGCGTAGCTCAGCTACATCTAAGGGGAACAACTTACCAGACACTTACCTCTAGAAAAATAACATCGTCCAAAATATGATGTCATCAAGTTGCATTATTTTATTCATGATCTGTTCAACTGTATAGGCCAAGGGGCATTTTTCAGTGTTTATCTAAAATGTCAAAAGTAATTTATTTTGGGATGTTACGACTGCCATTGTCTTGAGTCCAATCTCAGACATGTCCTTACATGAGCTGTGAAAGAGTATGGCAATGTGAGACGTAGCTGACACTGTGTATCTGAATGATTGATGGCTTATGATTGTGCTGGGGTCGATGGGTAAAGGGCAGTTTTGTCAGACTGGTGATTATGGCTAGCATGGTTTGGTCATCCACATGTATATAACCTGTGAAATCCTTTGAAGGTTGTTATTGAGCACTTTCAAATGATATCCAGACCTACCATTATCATGTGACTTGAATAACCTGATAATAGTTTCCCATAATTTCCCATTTTGTATGCAATAGCACAGGGGACAAAAGGACAAGCAGACACACGCACCTGCATGCACCTTGCCATATAAGTACAATAATCTTGGATGCCATGTTGAACCCCATTTCACCTCACCTAAAGATTGCCTTGAATTTGTAACTTTGAATGTCTTGAAAGAGGCATGTGCCCCGTTCTTGAATCCTTAATAGTGTCAGAAACAGTTAGGAATTTGGTGAATTTAGACAGGAATCCTAACCGCACTTGGCAAATAGATAAGACTCAAGTCTCAAATTGACCTTGTATCACTCTCATGTAGTTTATCCAGCGTTCTAGAAACTGTCTCATCTCAAAACTTCTTGAATGATCAAGCTGTCCAGGGTTTGTCAACAATTAAGGGAGATAACTCTAACTCACACTTCCTGTTATAATCTGGCCACTCAGCAATAGATACTTTAGTCATTTGCTGACACTGACAATAACAAGATACATATCAATACCAGTTTCTACTGCCACATAACATGCTCTCCCTCCCCCTCTCCCTCAGCCCTCACTCTAATGAATACCCTTTTATTAATCAACATTAAATTACCACCTCCCCAGTGGGGATTCCAGGGTAGAATGGCCCCCAGCAACTGTCATAAGAGATGACCAAATTGACCACATGGTCAGGGTCGTTGACATGGTTGATTGTGTGTCATCATCACTACCCAGCAAGGCATTTTCAACATTGTATCAATCACTAGTTTGACTGGTCCATTCAGGTCTCTATCATATCAGTGGAATGTTGCTGAATGCAGCATTAAGCAATATACAAACACTGCCAATTTTCACACTTTATTTGCCTGAACTTTATTGTCCTAGACATAATAACTGGCTTGATTTTCAGGAAGAACTTGTGAGTGTTGTCTTCAACACTAAGGATCCTGGTATAGAATACCAAGGCTACCGGTACCAGTCCATACAACCTATTCTTCTCCCTAAGGTAGGACATGTTTCATATTTTCTGCATCACCTTCACACTTCTGCCGTTTCTGTGTGTTGAACATCGACAGGGACACTTGACTGTTGACAGTAAACATGGGAGAGACACAGTAAACATATTACACTGTAAACATCTACACTTTACTCAGTTGTCACAGCAACTGCCTCAATGGTCCAGTGGATACAGCATCTGCCCAGACAGCAGAAGTGTGGTGGTTTGATCCCCAGCTGGACCATACCAAAAGATGTTAAAAGATGATAATTGTTGTTACCTTGCCAGGTACTTGGCATTAAGGGGATAAAACATGGACTGGTCAATTTGCAGTATGCTGTGTCTGAATGGGGTATCATGTTCAACTGTTCATGGTATCTCGGTGGGCTAGCGCTATATAATCTGCATTAGACCAGACTAGAACAAGCAGCCACACACACACATGCATGCATGTAACTATATCAGTCTGTGCCAAACACTTTTGAGACTTCTAGCCCATAAACATGGCTCTCAGCATCTTTTCAGTAGATTTTAGTGTTCTCATATGGGCTATTATAAGCTAATGTCCTAGACCGAACAGAACTTAACTAGAGTCAGGCTTCGGACTAGTGGTGTAAGTCACAGACTGTTATAAAAGTGCAATAAATTTGAATGCGACATTAAACCCCATTTCACCTCTCCAGAAGACACAGTGCATACATGTAGAGGTCACAGTGAACACAGGAGACAGTGAACAGTGTCAGTATATTGTGATAGAAGGGTACTACAAGCTCAGTCTGTGAGTGAATCAGTGCTCTGTCACAAACATATCAGTGTATATCAGAGCTCAATCAAACGCATATTAGTATAATGTGTTGGAAAGGTTTCCCACACACCTAATAGTTCACCGTTTGTCATGATGCAAGGAGACAAATTGCATTACAGTACAAACACTTACATCATTTATACTTGAAGTGCCTTAATGGCACTGTCAGACAATGGTGAGAGATGCCTGTCACGGACGTCATGCTCCGAGCACGCAAAGCAAGCTGTTTTGTTTTGAAGACAAAACCCAAGTGACAGATTAACAATGATCAGTCATCTTGTTACCACAAGAACATCTTTGCTAATGTATATACCATCTGTGTCAAGAACTTTGTAAATATCAGAATACTACTGTTTTAATGGATTTGAAACATGCTTGGACTGATAAAGAAGTTGAAGAAGATGCTCCAGGAGAAGACACTTCATCTTGAAGGTAAGTTGTTTTGGTTACATGTAAAACTGTGAGTAGATATGTTGATATCCTTGTATACTGTGTTTTCCAGCCCCATGGAAGTATTTCTCATTATGTGTCTAATAACAATCCCAAACACTCAAATTAAGTCTTGCCTTGGATAATATTTATTTCTGTTAACACTTGGATGGTCAAATGACCATTTCTTGTTAATTTTATAGTGATAATGCATCACTGATCGAGACAAATCGATCATGTGCCATTTTGTTTCCATCACATGATTTCAAGCGCCTCCATAACAGTCAAGTTAAAAATAGATGCACAACATGATCAGTCACATGACATTACAGACAGGAAGTTTACAAACAGCACCAATACATCATCGGTACATACGATTGTTCTGATGCAAAATTATCACCAGATCAAGTTTTATTAAAATGTGCATTAGTGAAATAGAAAGGTTTGAGATATGGTTTCATTACTTATTGAATATCTCACCTTATGTAGTTTAATTCGCAACATAACTTCTGAGGCAATTCGGGAACACTTTGATGTCTTCGGTGAGCATCTATCTTGATTACGTCATTGAGTGGATGGTCATGTATTGTTTAGTGGCTCAAAAAGAGGTGCGGATAAAGAACATGTCACATGGGGATTCTATATTCAGTAAACACAAAATATTATATGGATTATAACTTTAAATTCTATTACGCTGTGACGTTTCGGTATAGATCCTTATACCGTTGTCAAGCAAGAGTGAAGAAAGACAGTACAGTACACATGGTACAAACTTATATACATCTAATAAGGATTACTGTTATATACCAATTTCTAAAAAATGTCAAACAAACAGTTTATCCTATATTCAACCTTTAAAGCACCCAGGGCCTTGTGATATTTCCAGTGATAATGATTATGACAGACTTCTTATGCCAATTCAGTTTAACTTCATAATTACTTGAAGCTAATAAAAGCTACAGATGGTAAGAAAATCGATTTGACATCTTTCTGAAGATGAAGAACATTTTTTTGTTCTTATGACATTGGAGTGTTTAATGCACTGAATATGGCATACCGAGAATATGAAGGTATTGAATCAAATTCTTGAAAACTGAAATGTTCGCCACTTTCAGATGTCACAAATATGAGATATTTATTATAAGAAACGGGTATTAGTATAAAACAACAGATGGTGTGAGTAGAAGATGTGAATCAACATATTTGGACATTACACATGACTGCAACCTATGTTGGTGGGTTATATTTTTATATGTATAAGATAACTACACCACAAAGACAATGAAGAACGAAGCGTTGTTATGTTTCACGATAAAACATTGTTCGAACATGTGCTTACAACTTTATGGCATTGTATCTTGGACAAGGTTATTTTTGAGTGTTGAGTGACTAGTGAGTTGTTCCCCATAGATGTAGCTGGTCAATGCAGATAAACACGATGGCTGAATGATCGCATCCAAAAGTGGGAAAGATATGACAATCGGTATTGGGAGGAAAGTTACAGGTAATCGACGTGAGGGTAGTGAGAATACGAGGGGTGTTCATTAAAGATTTCCCCTAAACCACTTAGGGTTATCATATTTGGTTGAAATTTCACATGTGTAATGATACATGTATCTATGGGTTATGTCTGAATTTGCAGCACCGAACTATTAATCTTACCACTTTTACAGGTGTTATGATCGAGTAGGGTGTGACAATGGAGCCAGTAGAATACCAAGCAGTGATTAGGTTTTTATATTTGAAAGGTCGCACACCAAAAGAAACTTTCGATGAAATGAAAGCAACTTATGGGGAAGATGCCCCATCATATGACGTTGTTAAACACTGGCATCGCCAGTTCAAGTGTGGTCGGACATCTGTGGAAACAGCTGCCATTCCTGGTCGCCCCCATTCAGCCATTGATGAGGACACTATCCATCAAGTGGAGACCACCATTTTGGCAGACCGATGTATAACTGTTCGCCAGTTAGCACAAGATGTCAAGATCAGTGTAGGGTCTGTGGAAAAAATCAACCATGACAATTTGAACATGCATAAAGTGTCTGCACGATGGATTCCCAGGTTGCTCACACCTTTCCAAAAGCAGGAACGAGTCAATTGCTCAAAGGATCTTTTGGACATGTGCCAAAAAAACCAGGCAAACTTTTTTGACAGACTTATCACACAGGATGAAACATGGGTCCATCACTATGATCCTGAGACTAAAGTTCAGTCGATGCAATGGAAGCATGTGGAGTCACCACCCCCAAAGAAGTCACGTGTCCAACCCTCTGCAGGCAAGGTCATGCTCACGGTGTTTTTGGACCAGCACGGAGTAGTGATGATGGATTTCTTGGCAAAGGGTACCACAATTACAGGAGCTTATTATGCTTCACTGCTGTGGAAATTGCGGGACGCTATCAAGCTTAAGAGGCGTTGCATCCTGACCAAGGGTGTCTGTCTCCTGCAAGACAATGCTCCAGTACCCAACTCTCATGTTGCCCAGACAGAAGTGCGGTCCTGTGGCTGTGAAATCCTTCCACATCCTCCCTACTCTCCTGACCTTGCACCATCTGACTTCCACCTCTTTCCAACCATGAAGTCATTTTTGAAGGGAAAACGTTTCACAGATGAGGAAACACTGATTTCTGAAGTCAAGTCCTGGTTTGAGACACAAAATGCGGGCTTTTACAAGCAAGGTCCCCATAGTTGCATAAAACGATGGGAGAAGTGTGTAACTCTTGGTGGTTCCTATGTGGAGAAAGACTAATACCTATGCCAAGTTTCATTCCACTAGGTCCATCGGAAGTGGGTCAGGGGAAATCTTTAATGAACACCCCTCGTATGTGGGAAATACCAACCTGTGCATAAGATGGACTTGTCCGACATTGCTTAGGTCGGATTCTATAGAGGGAGTCATCATTATTAAAAAGCCGGTAATTATTTGTAAAGCTTGTACATTTTATCATCATCCATATATAGGCTGTATATAATATTGATATCTCATATGAAAATTAAATATCTGGTGGTGGTTGTTTATTGTACAATAAAACACTGCTGGGAGAATAAACCATGAGGGGCGTAATCTTCTTATATAATCCTGTTTGTCAGTTTTATGCGATCAGTGCATAGAGCAACAATCAGGTTACATGAGCACCCCCACAAGATTGAGAAACAAGGCATGTCAACAGACTGAATGAAAACATGTCCTTAATAAGATTTTTGGATGTGCAGGGAGTATGGAATAGCTGGAGGCAGTTGTCAGGAAACGTAAGGCTTCTTGTGCCCCAAGAAGCCTGTGCAAGCTATACCCACGTCAACAGTGTTGGAAATATTTGCGAATCAAAGGTATTTTTTCTACTCCTCTTGGGAAAATAAGCTCCATTGTTTTTTACTTGTTTATGAAAACATTATGTTTGTTTGGTTACTTGGTTTCTGACCAATAACTGCTCTCGATCACTTTGTGCAAGTGACCCTGGAAGATAAAGCAATATCTATTGAAAAAACTTTCACAAAGAGCCTAATTCTAAATAATGTGAAATACAGGCTTCAAGAAAGATTTATTCTAGCGATGTAACATTTCTTACTTAAAAACATAACAGCATGCTATTTTGTGTAATATACCCTTAGTTATGAAATCCAAAAGTGTAGAAATCGGGATCAGTGATGTATAACTGTAGGTTCTGCCATGATGTACAGCGAGCTACATGGGTGCCAAGGGGGACATTTGCTGGCCATGGAGACAGTGGTATAATGTTCGCAGTTTTAATTCATCCTCAGTAACTCTCAGCAGTGTTAAGGATGAATAGATATACTATTAAAATATCAGACACATGGTGTTTATTCTAAAAGAACAAGAAATAAGATGCTGAAGTTTCTTCAACAGGATCAAAATAAACGGATATATAAAACCCAGTTGTACAGGTGTGACTTTTGGCACACTGGTGATTTTTGCTAGGTAACTGAGTAGTTCTATGGATTTCCATTAACAGGATATATATCGCCTGGCTGTACATGTTTGACTTCTGACCCACACTGGTGATGGTTGCTAGGTAACCTTGGTTGTTACATGGATCTCCATTAACAGGATATATATAGCCTGGCTGTACATGTGTGACCTCTGACCCACACTGGTGATGGTTGCTAGGTAACCTTGGTTGTTACATGGATCTCCATTAACAGGATATATATTGCCCGGCTGTACAGGTGTGACTTCTGACCCACTGGTGATGGTTGCCAGGTAACCTGCAATATTATGGGACTTTCCAGCAACAGGATATATGGCGCCAGGATGTAGACGTGACTTCTGACCCACATAGGTGATGAAAGAAAAAATATCTCTCTTTCAGTTACATAATGTACCCATATTTCACACCATTCTAATACAGGCATCAACTGCGATATTTGAGTCGATATGCGAAACATACAGATTAATTGTTTCTGTAAGAAATTGTTTCCTTGTTAACTTGGAAGGTTCTGATGATGACTCGGGTCACTCAGATGCCAATGGGTTTCATCCAAGCACCTAGTTTGGTAAATAGAATTCAAAGGTTAATATGTTGGACTTCTGTGAAAATTATTGCTTTCCAATATGGCTGTTATGGCGCATTCTACCATGGTCAGAACATTTCTAGAACAGAGGTGCCATAACTTGTGGATAATTGACAGGATTATTTGCAAAAGTAATTTGGTGTTTGTCTAGAATATGAAATACCAATCATCTATAGGAGACACTTATCTTGTTATTATCTTTGATAAAATTATGTCAAATGGTTTCTGAAGTGTCATTATTTGGAGCTTACATTTGTATCTATTATTATTCATCCTGGGATAGGATTCACAACAAATTTTGGTCAATATTGTTTTAGTTCAACTAATATTCTTGATATGTTGGAAGGTCAAAATGAAAGGTCATATTATATATTCTAAATATTATTTTTCAGAAAGTGTCATTGGTTCAGTGTTATCTTCAAACTTTATTTGTACTTTTGGATTTATCAATAATTTGAAAACATGAAACTTTGGCTTGGAAAAGTGTTGAAGCAATTTATAAATTTGTGATGTAACTTCTTCTTTGTCTTAACAAATAGGATTTTGCACAGACATCAAAATGGGTAATTAACAGCTTGACTGACAAAATTGTTTATTTCAGTCATGAGACATTGAACAATATGGGTTGTATGTCCATGTCGTAGTGCACTGTAAGGTCAGTGCTCCTGAACTATTGTCATTATCTGCCACTTGCAAACTTAAATAATACTTTTGAAGCTAATGAACATTTGATCAATATATATTTTTCATAACATTGATATCACAAACAGATATTGTGATTGAAAAATCTTACTTATGACATACCTTTTTCACTATTTTCAAAGCTGACAGGTTTCCATGGCAACTTGATTCTGCAAGGAACAGGTCTGACTACAGAGAAATGTGTGTTGAAAAGACCAGGAAAGGTCATCAGTGTTTTGACAATCAAACTTGTCAATTCACTATAAATCTAAATATTGAACTTGTGTGACACATCCAAAAACTGAATTATGTAATGCAAAAGATAAATATTGCAACATGCCCAAGTAGGTTATTATTATCAGAGATTAACATTTATAAAAAGTGATTCAACGTCACCTTTACTGATCTCTTCAATCTTTTTAATCGAATCAGATTCCCAGATTAAATTCAACTCTTCACCCCCCCTTCTCCAAAAATAAAATACGTAAAAAAGTATGATCTTTTTCATTTGTTATTAACAGGGAATTGGAGGTCTGTTAATTTTCAATTCGTTATCTGTCAACAATGAGATATCTTGATGGAATGTTTTAAAATACAGTATGGTCAAACATGTTCTATGGAATTGTGTCATCAGTGTTGGCAGTTATCTGATGGCAGTTTACAATCTTTATTGAAAATACAAGGCCAATTGTCGATTTATTATCCTCATCAAAGCAGTCCCTTGAAACAACAAGTCAATTCCGAGAATGCTTTGTCAATACGATTACACGTTATAAATATGTTATGCTACCCTTTTTCATTACTGAGATTGAGCAGGTGATAGCATGATTACTATTGATTAGGATTGTCAGCTGCATTGATGTCTCCAAAGGATGAAACGGACGTCCAACAACTACAAAAAACAATCATGTTAAAATCATGTGGCATGGTTTTGTCATAGCTTGGGTGGTATGTCCCATTAGATTTACAACGGATTTCAAGATAAACCATCCTGAGAGTGATGCCTGATGATATACATAGTTGTGACATGAAAGAAAAAAGTTCCTGCAGTGAGAAGCATTGTGATGGTATTGTCACATGTGTCCATTTCATGAAGCCTTTGACTTGCATCAAACAAGAGTTTTAATCTGTAGTAGACTTTCCAGAAATGTCTTCCTGTCTTACGATATCATGTGAATGTGTTTGGCCGAATTTTCAAGAACATGACAGGATACATGGGAATGCTTTCATTGCATAAATGATTAAGCAAGGTGGAATGATTTGTTGACTTCCATTTTACAACACAGGAAGTTAGCATACATCCCCTGCTGTGAAATGTTGGGCAATAGAGAATTTACTGCCCCATTGACGGAAATGTTCCTTACCACCCACATTGAATTGATATTCTTGCCATTATTACCATTAAATATTAGTGCCTGCTTCTCCCGTCCACAAGAAACAACATAAATGCAGTTGAAAGCCAAATTCACTCACAAGAACTATTTGGGTTTGGGGGCAATAGGACCCTTGTATCGGCAATAGGACCTTTGTATCAGGGCAGACAGACCTTTGTATCAGGGCAGTCAGACCTTTGTATCAGGGCAATAAGACCTACGTATCAGGGCAATAAGACCTACGTATCAGGGCAATAGGACCCTTGTATCAGGGGAATAAGACCCTTGTATCGGGGCAATAATACCCTTGTATCAGGGCGATAAGACCCTTTTATCGTGACAATAGGAGCCTTATATCAGGGCAATAGGACCTTTGTATCAGGGCAATAGGAGCCTTGTATCAGGGCAATAGGACCCTTGTAAAAAGGCGATAAGACCCTTGTATCAGGGGAATAAGATCTTTGTATCAGGGTAATAGGACCCTTGTATCAGGGCAATAAGACCCTTGTATCAGGGCAATAGGAGCCTTGTATCAGGGCAATAAGACCCTTGTATCAGTGCAATAGGACCCTTGTATCGGGGCAATAGGACCCTTGTAAAAAGGCAATAGGACCCTTGTAAAAAGGCAATAAGACCCTTGTATCAGGGCAATAAGATCCTTCTATCAGGGTAATAGGACCCTTGTATTAGGGCAATAAGACCCTTGTATCAGGGCAATAGGACCTTCTTATCAGGGCAATAAGACCTTTGTATCAGGGCAATAAGACCCTTGTATCAGGGCAATAGGACCCTTGTATAAAGGCATTTACAGCTGTGGGTCTATACTGGCCCTTGTATCAGCCAGTAGGACAACTGTGACCTTCAGCATTCTCTTCCTCACTCAATTCTGACCAACAGCTGCTACCCCACCAAGTCCTTACCCACAGCTGTAACCTTCAACACATCTTCCCCACCCAGTACTGACCCACAGCTGTAACCTTCAACACCTCTTCCCTACCCAGTCCTGACCAACAGCTGTAACCTTTAACACCTCTTCCCAAACCAGTATAGACCCACAGCTGTAACCTTCAACACCTCTTCCCAACCCAGTACTGACCCACAGCTGTAACCTTCAACACCTCTTCCCCACCCAATACTGACCCACAGCTGTAGCCTTCAACACATCTTCCCCACCCAGTACTGACCCACAGCTGTAACCTTCAACACCTCTTCCCCACCCAGTACTGACTCACAGCTGTAACCTTCAACACCTCTTCCCCACCCAGTACTGATCCACAGCTGTAACCTTCAACATCTCTTCCACAACCAGTCCTGACTCACAGCTGTAACCTTCAACACTTCTTCCCTAACCAGTATAGACCCACAGCTGTAACCTTCAACACCTTTTCCCCACCCAGTACTGACCAACAGCTGTAACCTTCAACATCTCTTCCCCAACCAGTACTGATCCACAGCTGTAACCTTCTTATACTTAAAATCTTTCCCCACCTGCCCTGTTTCCAGGCATATTACATCCTTGAACACATTTAGTTGTCATCAGGCTTCTATATCAATATCATTCTCAGAATATACCAGTCTGAACTTTAATCATGAACAATACATATACTTGATTGGTATGTTGATATTCTAGGACTGCTCTCTTTGAACTTGTACCCTTCATCTTGTTTGCTTCAACAGCAGAAAGAAATGATTTCTCTCAGAATACAAACTGATCAAATGAGCCAGACATCCTATGTGTTCCAAGATTGAACTTCGATCATCAGAATATTATCATCACTATTATCACCAAAAAAACCTACCAGCTGTATTAGTCTGATGTACGATAGTCGATAGATAATTTCTTTACTTTAAACAGTACCATTGTTAGCGTAGCAGCTACACAATGGAGATGTCTTATGGAGTGTAGCCTAAAGTATCTTATAAAGAAGCAATATCAGAATGAAGTCTTTGGTAGGCATTTAGAAGTTGGAAGAACATGAATACATGACACTTTTTATGGATAGCAACTTCTTTTTTTCTTTGTCACAATGTTTCAGAGATTCTTCCTGCTTCTTCATCAGGTGAATACTGAGTAAGAGTATAGAGTTATGTTTAAACAACACAAGGTGTGGTGAATGTAAAAAGATAACAATATAATGACGAAGCCATTGGGATTAACAGGAGAGGTGTCAATGAAGTACACTGGAGGTGTAGTGTTTTTAATAAAAAATGAAATAGACAATATATTTTCCAATTTTCGTATCCTCCTCTGGTATAAATAGGACAAATCGTGTGAAGAAAATGTTTGAATTTGTAAAATTGTAATTGTAGAATCAAATACTGTACACATTTTTTCATGATGTTTGTTATTGGTTTATGGGTTTATGGGTTTATGGGTACCAATTGCAATAAGCACCTTCAGCTGCTGCTGATATTTCTGAAACATCTGTCAGAACACCGTTAGGATGAAACTGTACTGGGAGGCATAGCACCCATCGTCTCAGGAAATGATGTCACTTGAAATGAGTGTGTGCAACACCTGAAATGGGATAATTATATCCTAGTGTTGACTTCCCGTCCTTGAAATCATGGTTCACAACTGAAAAAGATGTCACTTTGTTTTTTCAAATCCATCTGTTCTGTATCAAAGTTAATGAAACTGTTTTCAAAGGAAATCAAAACTAATTAGGTCTAATTTAGCAGCAAGTCCAGCTTGCAACACCTGAGTTCCGTCACCAGTTGTAAGGAAAATGTTATTTTCTATCTTGATGCAAATTATAAGCGATTGTTTTCTGGCTAAATGACTGATAAATTACATTAGGATTTTCTTTTGATCCTACTTTGCAGTGTAGCTATTAAGGGACTTTATTACAGATATTAGCACCAACAGAGTGGGGTCTTGATAACATTGTTACATATAATCTTTCTTAATAGGACAAAACCTGACCATTAAAAAAAATCAGGAAAAACAAATTAAATTTTGGTTTGATGTATTAGATAATGATCTTCTTGAAGTGCCCGTCAAAAGCTTAAAATAACACAAAATGAATGATATTAAAAAGAATGAATGTCCCCTTTGTATCAGTGATAGAAAATTGAGGCAGGTGCAGTATTTCATAAATGCCACCAGACCTTATGATTTTGGCTTGAGGCTTATACTGACATTACGTGAGTGGTGCAGAGAGCTTTGCCATTTGGAACAGACAGACGCAGGTTCAGATCCCATTTTGTCCTGAATGCTTAATCGCTTGGTTTCAGATGATGAATGGGTGTATTTTCATTAGGTGATATTTGCACTGATGTACCTCGTATGTGTTGTTATTTTGCATTGCTGATGCTGTGTAGGGCACTTAGCATGCATCTTCCCGTAGCAGGGGAGTTAACTGACTTTACGAGTCTAGTTCCCACCCTTGTCAAACTAGGCTGGATATTTGTGCCTCGATCATAGTGCCACCAGTGACTCTTATGTCCCTTCCTATTGACCAATCAGATTCCACCTGTCATATTACTTGCATTTGCTTCAAACAAAATGGTGGCACCCAGTCAAGACAATCTGATCAATAATCAAGATCCATTTTGTTATAACACTGGTCTTACCTTGCAAGGTGCATCAGATTACTTGAGCACCTTGATTTAAACATGAAAAGATTTGGAAAGTATCTGTCAACACCCAGTTGACAGTAAAAATGCTTTGCAAATCCTGCAATTGAAGGAACCAGATGTCGATTTCGTTACATGTTTTTGATTGGACTATGCATTGACTCATTGGTCCCGCCAATTCCAGCCTAGTTCGGCAAGGGCGTTAACTGACTTTTATAGTCAGTTAACGCCCTTGCTTCGGGAAGATGTTAGCATGGACTGCTTATGTTCACTGAAATTTCATTCTTACAAAAGTATCGTCAATGAAATTTCACTCCAACTGAAATATCTTCACTGAAATTTCATTCCAATAGAAATATCTTCACTGAAACTTCATTTTATGGTGTCCACATAAGATACCATCAGAACTTTGAATGTTTTTTACAATTAAGAAAGACATTCTTTTTGGTGATTATATATATATATACATGTACTACGTGAGCTACAGTGTCTCCGGGGGCATGGATGGCCCAGTCGTCTAAGGCGCCGCGATTCGCTGTGCAGAGTTGCGTCCCTTGGTCGCGCCAAAAACCTATGATTGTGGGTTCGAATCCTGGTTCGCCCCGATTATGTTTCTAGGTTTGTCAGCACCGTGCTCGTGGGTTTCATCGAAGTGGTAAACGTCTGAGACCTGCATCACTTCGAGCTTTCCTCCCACATTAAGCTGACACGCCATGATATAACTGAAATACTGTTAAAAGCGCCGATAAACCGAACTCACTCACTACAGTGTCTCATAGATGTATTGTGTTTTTGGTTGAAGGAATTGTACCACATGTATACCAAAGAAGATGTCTTCACAGCTCTCTATGACAGATTGTGACTTTAAGGGGCTGTATAAGACATTGTGGGTTTAAGGGACTGTATTTGATATGGTGGGTTTAAGGGACGGCATAAGAGATGAAGGGTTTAAGGGAATGTACAAGAGATTGAGGGTTTAAGTGACTGTATGAGATTGTGGGTTTAAGGGACTGTATGAGATTGTTGATTTAATGGACTGTATTTGATATGGTGGGGGGGTGGTCGGGTAGCCTAGTGGCTTGTCGCACTGAAGATCCTGGTTCGATTCCTGACACGGGTACAATGTGTGAAGCCCATTTCCAGTGTCCCCCGCTTTGATTTTGCTGGAATATTGCTAAAAGCGGCACCAAACCATACTCACTCACCCACTCACTCATATATGGTGGGTTTAAGGGACTGTATAAGAGATGGTGAGTTTAAGGGTCTGTATAAGAGATGGTGGGTTTAAGGGACTGTATAAGAGATGGTGGGTTTAAGGGACTGTATAAGAGATGGTGAGTTTAAGGGACTGTATAAGAGATGGTGGGTTTAAGGGACTGTATAAGAGATGGTGGGTTTAAGGGACTGTATAAGAGATGGTGGGTTTAAGGGACTGTATAAGAGATGGTGGGTTTAAGGGACTGTATAAGAGATGGTGGGTTTAAGGGACTGTATAAGAGATGGTGGGTTTAAGGGACTGTATAAGAGATGGTGGGTTTAAGGGACTGTATAAGACATTGTGGGTTTAAGGGACTGTATAAGAGATGGTGGGTTAAGGGACTGTATAAGAGATGGTGGGTTTAAGGGACTGTATAAGAGATGGTGGGTTTAAGGGACTGTATAAGAGATGGTGGGTTTAAGGGACTGTATAAGAGATGGTGGGTTTAAGGGACTGTAAAAGACATTGTGGGTTTAAGGGACTGTATCAGACATTGTGAATTTGATAATTGTTTTAAATATACTAGGTGAGCTACAGTGTCTCATGAATGTATTGTGTTTTTTTCTTGAAGGAAATGTACCACATGTAAGCATAAGCATATGTCTTCACAGCTCTCTATGAGAGAAACACTTAAAAGGAACTCATTAAGGTAATTCCCAATGATAGCTCCAACAGGATAGTCAGCCATCATGTTTTGTGTCTCATTATTTCAAAGTGAGGGAAAGTGTTACTTCCTGTTAGAAATGCATGTTCAAGAAGTGCACGACAACAAAATGTATTGATAAGAGAAGAAAACTTATTTACAATTTCTTTTCTATTTCGCAAGTAGTACCTGAAGTGCTGAAGACTTGGGCTTAGTTGCGCTGTTGACAGGGATCCCCAGAATGAGGGTCTTTTTCCCACTGCTCTTAGCTGTGCAAGATCCATGTTGCACTGGAAATGATTATATTTCTTCTGCGTATATTTTATCATATTCTGTCCTATTCTGATCAGGAAGTATTTTGTCTGCACATATTATTCTTTTCAGAATTTTCGGAAAACTCGTAACCAACAAGCTTTGTTCCGTGTGTTCCATGATTGTAACTCTAAAATTTTGAAGCTGTCTTCAAGAAACTGCTAAGATATGTATACACTCAATCATGTGGTGCCTTTTGACATTAAGAACGTTCCGATTTCATTATTTTTGGTGTTCTCCTAGAAATAATGAAGTACTTGTGATGGCTGGGTTGGCAGCCAGAACATCCATCAAGAGCCATTCAGTGCCATTATCAATCTTTGTACACATTGTGAGTAAGTGATCCTGTCATTTGAATTTCAAATTCCACTATTTTTTGTGTTTCCATGGAAGCAACATGAATATGTCTAATGGCAGGGTTGGACTCATTTCTTGAACAGATTAATGTATTTAGGAAACTCTGTGCGGGTTCCAGGTGAGAATAGACCCCCAGCAACCTATGCTTGGCTTTAGAAGTGACTTGATGGAATGGGTATGGGCAGACTTGCGACTTGGTTGGTAGTATATCATTCTACTCCATGGATCTGTGCTCATAACATCAATCACTGGTTTGTCCACTGGTTCAGACTTTGCAGGCCATGATCATTCAGCGGTAAGGTTGCTGAGTGCAGTGTTACACAACATACACATGTAGATCAAATGGTAATGTAGAGCATTTTGCCCTGTGTAATTTCATAAATATTTGGCATTTAAATGGAAGCAAGAAAAAACTTGCTGATAACTTTGTATGGGCATCATTTTACACTTCCTGGGTAACTAGTTATCCCATTTAATATTTCAGTGGACAAAGAAAAGACTTCCTGACACAATATTGAACTTAACTAAAAGCTGTAAGGAATTAATGAAAATAACTTGAGAATTAAAGAACTAATATTTTCACAACTAGGTAAACATGGCTCTTATTTAAGTGGAGATTCCAATGGATTTTTTTTTACTCATTTCAGTCTAGGACAAGGTCACCAGAAATATCAGTGATGAAGATCGAACGTTACCACTGCCAATTTCTGTTCACTTGATTATGAGTTAATTTTTTGGTAATGATGACTTAGCATTTTGATTATCACCATCTTGCGATCCCTCATGTTGTAGGTAAAGATCACTGTCCTGTATTCATTAATGGTTCTGATCCCTAAATATGATATTTGTCTATGTTTCATTTGTTTAAAGTTGGAAAAAGCTTCATTATCCTGACAACAAAGGTATGTTTTAAATTTTCATATCCAAAATAGGATATCTATTGGGTTGTAGCTCTTCACCAGTGTTCGGTGCTTTTGGGCACATGGTGCCATGATCCTATTCTTTTTTTGTCATGTATCGATCCAACATGAAATATGAAAATGCATGGAAAAATGTCATTTTGGGCAGTATGTTTTAAGTTCTCAAGCCTTGGTTAGATCATTGACTCAGCTTACTGAGTATGGTTTGATTGTGTCTCCCTGATATTCTAACCAGAGAATGCTTCAAAACATTCAATTTATTTGTCTCAAATGAGAAACCGAACAATTGATTATTTTCCTGACAAATTATTTCTCATGACATCCAACAATATATTTTTCACATTATTCTGGAATGTATTATTCAAACAAAATCACAGGCCTCCTCCAAAGAATATTCAATGGATGGTCCCTAAAACCCACCATCTCTTATACAGTCCCTTAAACCCACAATCTCTTATACAGTCCCTTAAACCCACAATCTCATACAGTCCCTTAAATCCAACCTACACCCAATCTCTTGTGCAGTCCCTTAAACACAACCTACTCCCAATCTCTTGTGCAGTCCCTTAAACCCAATCTACTCCCAATCTCTTGTGCAGCTCTTAAACCCAACCTACACCCAATCTCTTTTGCAGTCCCTCAAACACAAACCTACTCCCAATCTCTTGTGCAGTCCCTTAAACCCAACCTACACCCAATCTCTTGAGCAGCTCTTAAACACAAACCTACTCCCAATCTCTTGTGCAGTCCCTTAAACCCAACCTACTCCCAATCTCTTGTGCAGTTCCTTAAACCCAACATACTCCCAATCTCTTGTGCAGTCCCTTAAACCCAACCTACTCCCAATCTCTTGTGCAGTCCCTTAAACCCAACCTACTCCCAATCTCTTGTGCAGCTCTGAAACACAAACCTACTCCCAATCTCTTGTGCAGCTCTTAAACACAAACCTACTCCCAATCTCTTGTGCAGTCCCTTAAAACCAACCTACTCCCAATCTCTTGTGCAGTCCCTTAAACCCAATCTACTCCCAATCTCTTGTGCAGCTCTTAAATCCAACCTACTCCCAAACTCTTGTGCAGTCCCTTAAACCCAACCTACCCCCAAACTCTTGTGCAGTCCCTTAAACCAAACCTACTCCCAATCTCTTGTGCAGTCCCTTAAACCCAACATACTCCCAATCTCTTGTGCAGCTCTGATACACAAACCTACTCCCAATCTCTTGTGCAGCCCCTTAAACCAAGCCCTACTCCCATTCTCTTGTGCAGCTCTTAAACACAAACCTACTCCCAATCTCTTGTGCAGCTCTGAAACACAAACCTACTCCCAATCTCTTGTGCAGTCCCTTAAACCCAACCTACTCCCAATCTCTTGTGCAGTCCTTTAAACCCAACCTACTCCCAATCTCTTGTGCAGTTCCTTAAACCCAACCTACTCCCAATCTCTTGTGCAGTCTCTTAAACCCAACCTATTCCCAATCTCGTGTGCAGTTCCTTAAACCCAACCTACACCCAATCTCTTGAGCAGCTCTCAAACACAAACCTACTCCCAATCTCTTGTGCAGTCCCTTAAACCCAACCTACACCCAATCTCTTGAGCAGCTCTTAAACACAAACCTACTCCCAATCTCTTGTGCAGTCCCTTAAACCCAACCTACTCCCAATCTCTTGTGCAGTTCCTTAAACCCAACATACTCCCAATCTCTTGTGCAGTCCCTTAAACCCAACCTACTCCCAATCTCTTGTGCAGTCCCTTAAACCCAACCTACTCCCAATCTCTTGTGCAGCTCTGAAACACAAACCTACTCCCAATCTCTTGTGCAGCTCTTAAACACAAACCTACTCCCAATCTCTTGTGCAGCTCTTAAACACAAACCTACTCCCAATCTCTTGTGCAGTCCCTTAAACCCAACCTACTCCCAATCTCTTGTGCAGTCCCTTAAACCCAATCTACTCCCAATCTCTTGTGCAGCTCTTAAATCCAACCTACTCCCAAACTCTTGTGCAGTCCCTTAAACCCAACCTACCCCCAATCTCTTGTGCAGTCCCTTAAACCAAACCTACTCCCAATCTCTTGTGCAGTCCCTTAAACCCAACATACTCCCAATCTCTTGTGCAGCTCTGAAACACAAACCTACTCCCAATCTCTTGTGCAGCCCCTTAAACCAAGCCCTACTCCCATTCTCTTGTGCAGCTCTTAAACACAAACCTACTCCCAATCTCTTGTGCAGCTCTGAAACACAAACCTACTCCCAATCTCTTGTGCAGTCCCTTAAACCCAACCTACTCCCAATCTCTTGTGCAGTCCTTTAAACCCAACCTACTCCCAATCTCTTGTGCAGTTCCTTAAACCCAACCTACTCCCAATCTCGTGTGCAGTCCCTTAAACCCAACCTACTCCCAATCTCTTGTGCGGTCCCTTAAACCCAATCTTCTCCCAATCTCTTGTGCAGTCCCTTAAACACAACCTACTCCCAATCTCTTGTGCAGTCCCTTAAACACAACCTACTCCCAATCTCTTGTGCAGTTCCTTAAACACAACCTACTCCCAATCTCTTGTGCAGTTCCTTAAACCCAACCTACTCCCAATCTCTTGTGCAGTCCCTTAAACACAACCTACTCCCAATCTCTTGTGCAGTTCCTTAAACACAACCTACTCCCAATCTCTTGTGCAGTCCCTTAAACACAACCTACTCCCAATCTCTTGTGCAGTCCCTTAAACCCAACCTACTCCCAATCTCTTGTGCAGTCCGTTAAACCCAATCTACTCCCAATCTCTTGGGCAGCCCCTTAAACCCAACCTACTCCCAATCTCTTGTGCAGCTCTTAAACCAAACATACTCCCAATCTCTTGTGCAGTCCTTTAAACCCAACCTACTCCCAATCTCTTGTGCAGTTCCTTAAACCCAACCTTCTCCCAATCTCTTGTGCAGTCCCTTAAACCCAACCTACTCCCAATCTCTTGTGCAGTCCCTTAAACCCAATCTACTCCCAATCACTTGTGCAGCCCCTTAAACCCAACCTACTCCCAATCTCTTGTGCAGCTCTTAAACCAAACATACTCCCAATCTCTTGTGCAGTCCTTTAAACCCAACCTACTCCCAATCTCTTGTGCAGTCCCTTAAACACAAACCTACTCCCAATCTCTTGTGCAGTTCCTTAAACCCAACCTACTCCCAATCTCTTGTGCAGTCCCTTAAACCCAATCTACTCCCAATCTCTTGTGCAGTTCCTTAAACCCAATCTACTCCCAATCTCTTGTGCAGTCCCTTAAACCCAACCTACTCCCAATCTCTTGTGCAGCTCTTAAACCCAACCTACTCCCAATCTCTTGTGCAGTCCCTTAAACCCAACCTACTCCCAATCTCTTGTGCAGTTCCTTTAACCCAACCTACTCCCAATCTCTTGTGCAGTCCCTTAAACCCAACCTACTCCCAATCTCTTCTGCAGTTCCTTAAACACAACCTACTCCCAATCTCTTGTGCAGTCCCTTAAACCCAACCTACTCCCAATCTCTTGTGCAGCTCTTAAACACAAACCTACTCCCAATCTCTTGTGCAGTCCCTTAAACCCAACCTACTCCCAATCTCTTGTGCAGTCCCTTAAACACAACCTACTCCCAATCTCTTGTGCAGCTCTTAAACACAAACCTACTCCCAATCTCTTGTGCAGTCCCTTAAACACAACCTACTCCCAATCTCTTGTGCAGTTCCTTAAACCCAACCTACTCCCAATCTCTTGTGCAGTCCCTTAAACCCAACCTACTGCCATTTTCTCGTGCAGCTCTTAAACACAAACCTACTCCCAATCTCTTGTGCAGCTCTTAAACACAAACCTAATCCCAATCTCTTGTGAAGCTCCTTAAACCCGACCTACTCCCAATCTCTTGTGCAGTCCCTTAAACCCAACCTATTCCCAATCTCTTGTGCAGTTCCTTAAACCCAATCTACTCCCAATATCTTGTGCAGTCCCTTAAACCCAACCTACTCCCAATCTCTTGTGCAGCTCTTAAACACAAACCTACTCCAAATCTCTTGTGCAGTCCCTTAAACCCAACCTACTCCCAATCTCTTGTGCAGTCCCTTAAACCCAACCTACTCCCAATCTCTTGTGCAGTCCCTTGAACACAACCTACTCCCAATCTCTTGTGCAGTTCCTTAAACACAACCTACTCCCAATCTCTTGTGCAGTCCCTTAAACACAACCTACTCCCAATCTCTTGTGCAGGTCCTTAAACACAACCTACTCCCAATCTCATGTGCAGTCCCTTAAAAAAACATACTACCAATCTCTTGTGCAGTCCCTTAAACACAACCTACTCCCAATCTCTTGTGCAGTTCCTTAAACACAACCTACTCCCAATCTCTTGTGCAGTTCCTTAAACCCAACCTACTCCCAATCTCTTGTGCAGTCCCTGAAACACAACCTACTCCCAATCTCTTGTGCAGTCCCTTAAACCCAACCTATTCCCGATCTCTTGTGCAGTTCCTTAAACCCAACCTACTCCCAATCTCTTGTGCAGTCCCTTAAACCCAACCTACTCCCAATCTCTTGTGCAGTCCCTTAAACACAAACCTACTCCCAATCTCTTGTGCAGTTCCTTAAACCCAACCTACTCCCAATCTCTTGTGCAGTCCCTTAAACCCAATCTACTCCCAATCTCTTGTGCAGTCCCTTAAACACAACCTACTCCCAATCTCTTGTGCAGTCCCTTAAACCTAACCTACTCCCAATCTCTTGTGCAGCTCTTAAACACAAACCTACTCCCAATCTCTTGTGCAGTCCCTTAAACACAACCTACTCCCAATCTCTTGTGCAGTTCCTTAAACCCAACCTACTCCCAATCTCTTGTGCAGTCCCTTAAACCCAACCTACTGCCATTTTCTTGTGCAGCTCTTAAACACAAACCTACTCCCAATCTCTTGTGCAGCTGTGAAACACAAACCTAATCCCAATCTCTTGTGAAGCTCCTTAAACCCAACCTACTCCCAATCTCTTGTGCAGTCCCTTAAACCCAACCTATTCCCAATCTCTTGTGCAGTTCCTTAAACCCAATCTACTCCCAATCTCATGTGCAGTCCCTTAAACCTAACCTACTCCCAATCTCTTGTTCAGCTCACAAACACAAACCTACTCCCAATCTCTTGTGCAGTCCCTTAAACCCAACCTACTCCCAATCTCTTATGCAGTCCCTTAAACACAACCTACTTCCAATCTTTTGTGCAGTCCCTTAAACCCAACCTACTCCCAATCTCTTGTGCAGTCCCTTAAACCCAACCCACTCCCAATCTCTTGTGCAGTCCCTTAAACCCAACCCACTCCCAATCTCTTGTGCAGTCCCTTAAACCCAACCTACTCCCAATCTCTTGTGCAGTCCCTTAAACACAACCTACTCCCAATCTCTTGTGCAGTCCCTTAAACCCAACCTACTCCCAATCTCTTGTGCAGCTCTGAAACACAAACCTACTCCCAATCTCTTGTGCAGCTCTTAAACACAAACCTACTCCCAATCTCTTGTGCAGTCCCTTAAACCCAACCTACTCCCAATCTCTTGTGCAGTCCCTTAAACCCAATCTACTCCCAATCTCTTGTGCAGCTCTTAAATCCAACCTACTCCCAAACTCTTGTGCAGTCCCTTAAACCCAACCTACCCCCAATCTCTTGTGCAGTCCCTTAAACCAAACCTACTCCCAATCTCTTGTGCAGTCCCTTAAACCCAACATACTCCCAATCTCTTGTGCAGCTCTGAAACACAAACCTACTCCCAATCTCTTGTGCAGCCCCTTAAACCAAGCCCTACTCCCATTCTCTTGTGCAGCTCTTAAACACAAACCTACTCCCAATCTCTTGTGCAGCTCTGAAACACAAACCTACTCCCAATCTCTTGTGCAGTCCCTTAAACCCAACCTACTCCCAATCTCTTGTGCAGTCCTTTAAACCCAACCTACTCCCAATCTCTTGTGCAGTTCCTTAAACCCAACCTATTCCCAATCTCTTGTGCAGTCTCTTAAACCCAACCTATTTCCAATCTCGTGTGCAGTTCCTTAAACCCAATCTACTCCCAATCTCTTGTGCAGTCCCTTAAACCCAACCTACTCCCAATCTCTTGTGCAGCTCTTAAACACAAACCTACTCCCAATCTCTTGTGCGGTCCCTTAAACCCAATCTACTCCCAATCTCTTGTGCAGTCCCTTAAACACAACCTACTCCCAATCTCTTGTGCAGTCCCTTAAACACAACCTACTCCCAATCTCTTGTGCAGTTCCTTAAACACAACCTACTCCCAATCTCTTGTGCAGTTCCTTAAACCCAACCTACTCCCAATCTCTTGTGCAGTCCCTTAAACACAACCTACTCCCAATCTCTTGTGCAGTTCCTTAAACACAACCTACTCCCAATCTCTTGTGCAGTCCCTTAAACACAACCTACTCCCAATCTCTTGTGCAGTCCCTTAAACCCAACCTACTCCCAATCTCTTGTGCAGTCCTTTAAACCCAATCTACTCCCAATCTCTTGGGCAGCCCCTTAAACCCAACCTACTCCCAATCTCTTGTGCAGCTCTTAAACCAAACATACTCCCAATCTCTTGTGCAGTCCTTTAAACCCAACCTACTCCCAATCTTTTGTGCAGTTCCTTAAACCCAACCTTCTCCCAATCTCTTGTGCAGTCCCTTAAACCCAACCTATTCCCAATCTCTTGTGCAGTTCCATAAACCCAATCTACTCCCAATCTCTTGTGCAGTCCCTTAAACCCAACCTACTCCCAATCTCTTGTGCAGCTCTTAAACACAAACCTACTCCCAATCTCTTGTGCAGTTCCTTAAACCCAACCTTCTCCCAATCTCTTGTGCAGCTCTTAAACCAAACATACTCCCAATCTCTTTATGCAGTTCCTTAAACACAACCTACTCCCAATCTCTTGTGCAGTTCCTTAAACCCAACCTACTCCCAATCTCTTGTGCAGTCCCTTAAACACAACCTACTCCCAATCTCTTGTGCAGTTCCTTAAACACAACCTACTCCCAATCTCTTGTGCAGTCCCTTAAACACAACCTACTCCCAATCTCTTGTGCAGTCCCTTAAACCCAACCTACTCCCAATCTCTTGTGCAGTCCCTTAAACCCAATCTACTCCCAATCTCTTGTGCAGTCCCTTAAACCCAACCTACTCCCAATCTCTTGTGCAGCTCTTAAACCAAACATACTCCCAATCTCTTGTGCAGTCCTTTAAACCCAACCTACTCCCAATCTCTTGTGCAGTCCCTTAAACACAAACCTACTCCCAATCTCTTGTGCAGTTCCTTAAACCCAACCTACTCCCAATCTCTTGTGCAGTCCCTTAAACCCAATCTACTCCCAATCTCTTGTGCAGTTCCTTAAACCCAATCTACTCCCAATCTCTTGTGCAGTCCCTTAAACCCAACCTACTCCCAATCTCTTGTGCAGCTCTTAAACACAAACCTACTCCCAATCTCTTGTGCAGTCCCTTAAACCCAACCTACTCCCAATCTCTTGTGCAGTTCCTTTAACCCAACCTACTCCCAATCTCTTGTGCAGTCCCTTAAACCCAACCTACTCCCAATCTCTTGTGCAGCTCTTAAACACAAACCTACTCCCAATCTCTTGTGCAGTCCCTTAAACACAACCTACTCCCAATCTCTTGTGCAGTTCCTTTAACCCAACCTACTCCCAATCTCTTGTGCAGTCCCTTAAACCCAACCTACTCCCAATCTCTTGTGCAGTTCCTTAAACACAACCTACTCCCAATCTCTTGTGCAGTCCCTTAAACCCAACCTACTCCCAATCTCTTGTGCAGCTCTTAAACACAAACCTACTCCCAATCTCTTGTGCAGTCCCTTAAACCCAACCTACTCCCAATCTCTTGTGCAGTCCCTTAAACACAACCTACTCCCAATCTCATGTGCAGTCCCTTAAACCTAACCTACTCCCAATCTCTTGTGCAGCTCTTAAACACAAACCTACTCCCAATCTCTTGTGCAGTCCCTTAAACACAACCTACTCCCAATCTCTTGTGCAGTTCCTTAAACCCAACCTACTCCCAATCTCTTGTGCAGTCCCTTAAACCCAACCTACTGCCATTTTCTCGTGCAGCTCTTAAACACAAACCTACTCCCAATCTCTTGTGCAGCTCTTAAACACAAACCTAATCCCAATCTCTTGTGAAGCTCCTTAAACCCGACCTACTCCCAATCTCTTGTGCAGTCCCTTAAACCCAACCTATTCCCAATCTCTTGTGCAGTTCCTTAAACCCAATCTACTCCAAATATCTTGTGCAGTCCCTTAAACCCAACCTACTCCCAATCTCTTGTGCAGCTCTTAAACACAAACCTACTCCAAATCTCTTGTGCAGTCCCTTAAACCCAACCTACTCCCAATCTCTTGTGCAGTTCCTTAAACCCAACCTACTCCCAATCTCTTATGCAGTCCCTTAAACCCAACCTACTCCCAATCTCTTGTGCAGCTCTTAAACACAAACCTACTCCCAATCTCTTGTGCAGTCCCTTAAACCCAACCTACTCCCAATCTCTTGTGCAGTCCCTTAAACACAACCTACTCCCAATCTCTTGTGCAGTCCCTTAAACCTAACCTACTCCCAATCTCTTGTGCAGCTCTTAAACACAAACCTACTCCCAATCTCTTGTGCAGTCCCTTAAACACAACCTACTCCCAATCTCTTGTGCAGTTCCTTAAACCCAACCTACTCCCAATCTCTTGTGCAGTCCCTTAAACCCAACCTACTGCCATTTTCTCGTGCAGCTCTTAAACACAAACCTACTCCCAATCTCTTGTGCAGCTCTTAAACACAAACCTAATCCCAATCTCTTGTGAAGCTCCTTAAACCCGACCTACTCCCAATCTCTTGTGCAGTCCCTTAAACCCAACCTATTCCCAATCTCTTGTGCAGTTCCTTAAACCCAATCTACTCCCAATCTCTTGTGCAGTCCCTTAAACCTAACCTACTCCCAATCTCTTGTTCAGCTCTTAAACACAAACCTACTCCCAATCTCTTGTGCAGTCCCTTAAACCCAACCTACTCCCAATCTCTTATGCAGTCCCTTAAACACAACCTACTTCCAATCTCTTGTGCAGTCCCTTAAACACAACCTACTCCCAATCTCTTGTGCAGTCCCTTAAACCCAACCCACTCCCAATCTCTTGTGCAGTCCCTTAAACCCAACCCACTCCCAATCTCTTGTGCAGTCCCTTAAACACAAACCTACTCCCAATCTCTTGTGCAGCTCTTAAACCCAACCTACTCCCAATCTCTTTTGCAGTTGTGCTGTTCCTTAAACCCAACCTACTCCCAATCTCTTGTGCAGCTCTTAAACCCAACATACTCCCAATCTCTTGTGCAGTCCTTTAAACCCAACCTACTCCCAATCTCTTGTGCAGTTCCTTAAACCCAACCTACTCCCAATCTCTTGTGCAGTTCCTTAAACACAACCTACTCCCAATCTCATGTGCAGTCCCTTAAACACAACCTATTCCCAATCCCTTGTGCAGTCCCTTAAACACAACCTACTCTCAATCTCTTGTGCAGTTCCTTAAACACAACCTACTCCCAATCTCTTTTGCAGTCCCTTAAACACAACCTACTCCCAATCTCTTGTGCAGTTCCTTAAACCGAACATACTCCCACTCTGTTGTGCAGTCCCTTAAACACAAACCTACTCCCAATCTCTTGTTTGGCTCACTTTTTTTGATATGTACTTAGTTCTGACTGTATTCTTCTTTATAGCAGTCTCCGACTTTTACCACTGCAATAGTCCTGTAAGTTGATTTTGGTCCTGTAAGCTTCACCGATAAGTGTCTGTGTGGTCAGATAAAAATCTACTGGAAACGATTCTAAAGCACATGTTCAGTCGTGTATGTTCAATGTTTATACCCCAGACAAACATTAATGTGAATAATGAAGATATACAATCTTCATTTTCGGCCTCGTCATTCATCGATTCTCACTTGTAAGTTTTAAAATGGTGCACATAAAGACTCCTGGACCATTAAGGGTCCTCGTCCGTCCCAGCTAATTCTGTGTTAAGTCACTTCATCAACACGAAGCACACAAACACCGGAATGGGATATTGTTTTCTATTCTACCAAAATGACCGGAAAGTTCAAAATCACCCAGCTGCGCAATCATCACCTTTGTGTTCACAGAAGCTAATGGCTGTAAACAATGATATTTTTTAATCTGGGATTCTGTACGAACCAAAAACTGGGGATGACTCACAAGAACAAATAAAAGGATTTACTTTTGGAGATTTATTAATCATTGATGACCAGTTGTATTCTAGAAAGTCACACATGTTTGCAGCCAAGTCAGCTGTGAACCACAGTTTAAAAAGTACAGAAAAGTCATCTCTTGAACATAAAATACTGGAAGGCAACTAGGCATCTGGTTTGGCACTGAATCCTCATGCAGCTCAGGTGGCAGTGTAAGAGTTCTTCATTTCCCATTCATGACAGGTGATAAATGGATGTGATAAGTAATTTATATCCTCACTCTATGTATTCTTCTATGGAACAAGTGCAGGTTCTGTCTGCATTCATCAATGACACGTACACAACTCTTTTTCACATTGGTGTTTTATATTTGGTTGTCCTGGGCAAGTGTATATGGGCTGATAAGTATAACTGACAATATGTTAACATTCTTAAAATTCAGTTGGTATTTTTATGCTCCTTCTTAAAGAAGGGCCTCTGAAAAAGTATGTTCATGCTTCACGTTCCTGCTTGCATTATCTACACCATGCCCAAGATAAAAAAAAAAATTCTGGAATTTCACTCAGAGCAAGGGGGATAAGTCTGAGCAAGTTTCATTGGCTGCATGAACACTAAAACTGTAATAGTTCTCTTGGTCCTCAGGACCATAAAAAATATTTCAACTTAAACCCAGTCCCACTCCTTTACTACTACTGCTGCTACTGCTACTAATAACATGTTTATTTATAACAAGCCAAATCCACATTCAAAGGCATGCTCAAAGTCCTACATCATTAGCCCAGTCAATGGATCATTATGCACTCTATTTTCATTCTCACAGTGTACAACAATATGTCATGTTCGTTAATTTCAAAGGTTTTACAGTATTTCAATGATTCATGAATCCTGATTTACAGTGTTTCTGCGTTGTAAAAACATGCAAAAGTTACGTATGCTCGTCGAAGGAGATGGAATTTGCTTAATTGAATCTCTCAGTCTCACAAGGATCCACTGATTGGGCTTGGTTTGAATTCCAGATTAGTATTGATAATGATGCTTGATTTGTCAGCACCATACTTGGCAGATAGTTGCCATATAAAACATAGTGAGTAGATATATTTTGTGTCTTTCAAAATTTTCCTTGTCCAAGTACTATGGCCTAGCCAATTGCTTCTTGTTGTTTTAATGGGGATACTTCTCTGTATTTTGCATCACAAGAAAAACGAAAAACAAGAGCACACTCACTTGCTCGCTCACTCACTCATTCACTCACTCACTCATTTGCTCGCTCACTAATTCACTCACTCACTCATCATGTGCTCACTCACTCACTCACTCACTCACTCACTCACTCACTCACTCACTCACTCACCCTGAAACCGTTGTGAAACTGAGCTCAGTATGATGTCTCATCGCTTTGTTATCCAGTGAGATAGTTGCTGATTCAGTTATGCTGGGGTTATATCAGTTGAAGCACATCCAAATGTCTCTTCTCAGATTACGCTATCATAAATCATCTAGATCTGCCCATGAAGATCCGGGGTAGAATGGGTCATCAGCAACCCATGCTTGCCATAAAAGGCGACTATGCTTGTCAAAAGAAGCGACTAATGGGATCGGGTGGTCAGGCTCGCTGACTTGGTTGATGCATGTCATCGATCCCAATTGCGTGGATTGATGCTCATGATATTAATCACTGGATTGTCTGGTCCAGACTCGATTATTTACAGTCCGCCATCATATAGCTGGAATATTGCAGAGTGGGGCGTTAATCAACAAACAAACAAACCAAATCTAGATCTGCCCTAATAAAGGAGACATTCCATGTAATGTCTGGGTACTGTACAGCCCCCAACAGACAGCTTAGGTTGTATACTCCCAAGGCAGCTGAGAATGCAATTTGAAGCCACACTGATCTGTTGACAGGGGTAATAATGAGCTTAATCCCTTTGTGGTGTATTCTTCTTATTATTTTAGGGACATGGATGGCCCAGTTGCCTGAAGCACCACAATTTGCTGTGGAGAGTGGCCTCCCTTAGACACGACAGAAACCTATGAATGTGGGATCGAATCCTGGTTTGCACTGATTATGTTTCTAGGTTTGTCAGCACCAGGTCTCTATCTGAGACCTGCATCACTTCAGGCTTTCCTCCCACATTATGCTGACATGCTGTGATATAACTGGAATACTGTTCATAGTGTCGTTAGGCATTGGCCAGTAATGTTGCAAAATATATTTTAATAGTTCTTTTGCTAATTCAGTAGCATTAATCCTTTTCTTTAGCCTTTCTTAGGTATTATGTCAGAGAGAGTGGTGTTTTTTTTAAAAACATTGTGCCAGTCGTGGGTGTATCATTCTGGTCTTTTTTTAGTTTGTGATCATCGCTGTGGAGACTGGCGCTTTATTGCTTGTCTTCAGGGAAGTCCATTTAATTTATCAGTTAAATCATAATTGGTAATCTGGTACACATGTGGCGTGTGGCGTTACTTATTAAAAATAATACCAACCACTCGTTTGTCGGACTTGATTATTTATGGACTGCTGACATATAGCTGGAATATTGTTGAACGGGGCATAAAACTACAAACAAAAAATCAGTGATGAACATCCCCTAAATCATAACCAGGTAAAATCTTTATGGCTTCTGCAGGAATTGTGGATTGTTTTGTGCAGGGTCAGAGATCCAGACAGGAGGAAATAAAACATGTGATCACAATACCTTGTGACAAATGTCTATCATCACTAACTTGGTTAATTTTTGAGACATTAGGATTTCAAGCTTGATAATTCGGTAACGTGATACTGATAGCATTTGAAGATGCATATTTTTTATAATATATGACGAAACAGTTTAGAATAAAGTTTCTTTTGACCATGATTAAAGTCGTTTTGATTTCCTCAGTTTCGATGTCATTCCTGTGGTGTGTTGTCCATCTCTTAACTTCTACTCTGAAAGCTCTGACAAAATGATCCTGAAACTTCAGGAAAATGTCTACCTCAATAATCTAACTTTGATCTGTACATGGCTTTAACAAATATTATTGTGCCTTTCTAAAAATGAAAAATAAAAATGTTTTCAGAAACTACAAGGTCTAGGAATCTGATATTATGTGTGTCCAAACATTTCAGGCTTGTTCATGCTGGTAATTTCAAAACTGAGAAAAAAATCTAACTTTGACTAACTTTAATAATCTTTCTCTCATGAATGACAAAACCCTGAGAGCAGAAACTTAATGAAGATGCATGAGATTTGGATTTGTTCATGGCATGGAATTGGAAAATTGTGTTGTTTTTAATATTAAAAACATTTTCTTCAATGATGGAAAATATATAAGCATCCTTTTTTTTCAGATTATCTGACATTTTGGTAATATGTAGGACTACAATGGGGTCGACATTTGATCATAGTCTCTATATAAAAAATCAGCTTTTTCATGAAATTGAAAAGAAAATACAATTTCTAAGACTTTCATTGTGAATGTTAAAATGAATAGTCGTTACCATGAGGATTTTCTATAAAGTTTCAGGAGTATCCCACTGAGAACATTTTGTTGTCTCAAATCATACAGTCTGCATGACACAGCCAATTACAGCCGCACTTTTTATCTTTCCAAGCTGAGAAGCTCATTTAGAACTTCTTTTGACTAGTTGATTTCTTGGCATACAGGTGTTTCATTCTGTTGAATATTTTTATATGTGTCAAACCTTTGATTTATCAACTTTGTGTCCACATGTAGATAGTTCAGTTTATGTCAGTTGAGGTATGGTGCGTCTTTCATTTATTACTTTACATTTGTTTTTTAGCTTGAGAATTAGCATATTCAGCTAATTAAGGTATATCTGTGTGACCAATCAGTACCTTCTGAGGTGGTGCATGTATTGTCATGTGTATAAATCAGAATGAATAAGGGGGCATGGGTGGCCCAGTCGCCTAAGGCCCCACGATTTGCTGTGCAGAGTAGCATCCCTTGGGCACGTCAGAAACCTATGATTGTGGGTTCGAATCCCAGTTCACCCCGATGATGTTTCTAGATTTGTCAGCATGATACCCGTCCTTGCTCATGGGTTTCACCGAAGTGGTAAATGTCTGAGACCTGCATCTCTTCGGACTTTCCTCCCACATTAACCTGACATGCCATGATATAACTGGAATACTGTTAAAAGCGGCGTTAAACCCAACTTACTCAATAATTGAGAATGAATAAGAACGGCGCCCCCTGGCAATATTCTCCTCAACTAATTCTAATAACTTCTGAAACACATCTATTCTTCAGAACTTTTGGAGTATGATATGAGATTATCAACCACATAAAATTTGAGTCAAAATCTACATATGTCTTTCATACATACAGGGCATGATCTTGACACTTGGCTTGATACTTCCCTACATGAATAATTATTTATCCAGTGAACACAGTTTCAATACACTATTGCGTATACAGATAGGATTTAAGAAAATATTTACTTTACAGTTTCCACTCACCTAGACAGACAATCTTGAACTTCCATTGACTTCAATCTACATCGCTGCTTGAGTTAGAGTGGCGTTACATCTTAGAATTTCATTCAATATCTTTTTAGATCATTTGAGAATGTACTTTCAGTTTTGTCCACTTTCTAATATATCTTTCTCAAGGTTGCAGTAAGATGTACCAATTTTGTATGAAATGTGTTCTAAATGTTGGTGATACCCCCCTTATATGTTCTTGCCTAATTCTCTCATAATCTGAATTTATGGCAATAAAACCTTTTCAGTAATCGTAATAAATGTCTGCTAAAAGCAGAGTACATTGTATGATTCTGACTATGTCATAAGCATGTGTTTATGAATCACGCTCAAAAGGGGATTATACCAGATGTTTGCTAAAAGATAAGCATATCCTGCCCCAACGGTGCACCCAGCTGGTTATCTGAATAATTTACTTGATTTGCTAAAAAGGCCTTATAGAATGGTAATCTATGTTTCTTCATATCATATCAGGTAGCTGTTTTTGTGGGGTTTTTTTTATCTGAGAAAGTAAAGATATTCACATCCACGTTGCATAATTTACACCATGATAGTATTTTCCATGTCCCTTACCATTTCCTTACCTGAAACTGGCACTGTATCAGGCTCTTGGTTTTAACTCTACATCTCTTTCTCACAATCTATTCCTCATCTTTCAGAAATGAATTATTAAACCAATCGTTCCAATCCTTTTTTCAATGTATCATCTCCATATAGTTGCAAAAGTTTCAAATATTAACACACTTCAAAAGAAGGAAGACTGATTTTAATGTGTAAACAGAGTGATCATATTTAGAGCCTGGCAGGAGCCATTTTCAACAATGGATAGTTCATCAGAACTAATTGGGTCTTGACTATTAAACAGTTTTCATTTCAATTTTTATCTTTTACTGTCTGGATTGTATGTTCACCATAGATCAGTAACAATGAAATTGTTGCCGATATTAAAGATTGTTTGTCTTATTGATAATTAAGTCAATCCACATTGCAGTTCCAAAACTTCCCAATCTCTGCAGGGAACAACACATGTCTCAAGAATATATTTATTAATATTTTCGAAGAACAATGTGTTATTATTTTTGTTCATTAACAAACATTATGTTTTATCTTTTCTCAATGTCCAGTAATAAAATCACCTTATCTTCCAGTGAGGACTTGAAAAATTGTTCTTGTAAAGGAGGGGGCGGTCGGGTAGCCTGGTGGTTAAAGGGTTCACTCGTCATGCTGAAGACCCGGGTTCGATTCCCGACATGGGTACATTATGTGAAGCCCATTTCTGGTGTCCCCCTGACGTGGTATTGCTGGAATATTGCTAAAAGCGGCGTAAAACCATACTCACTCACTCACTCTTGAAAAGGACACCAAACACACCCAGAATCAGTTGTACCAGGATAGGATAGCAATCACTGTGTTCTAATTATCATTCCTTCCAAATTGGTGTCCTGCAACTAGTACATTGCAAAATTCTTCTTTCTCAAATAGGTCGTTCATCTTAGAAAAGTCTTCCTAATCTTCTGCTATTGAAGGACATCATTGTCAATTTATCCCCCATGTTAATGCATCGAGGACATGATCGGCTTGACGAAACATCATCTGATGCAAGGAAATCTACATGGTGGGAAGGTCAAGATCGTTCTCGCATTAACATAATGATATTGTAATAGTTATACTGCTACCAGTATACACACATTACTATGCACACAAGTGCACACCTGTCATATGTATTTATATTTTTATGATCATCCCATTCCGACTTCAGCATGATTGAAAAGTAATACGTATTCTTGTCATTTTCATTTAAATTCCCTTGGTTACCATAGTTACAGGAGTCCTATTACTTAATATGTTGGAGCATCTACAAAATATATTATGAATGTGATCCATCATAGTTATTGTGTATTTCAAATAATTTTATGAATGATCACCAGGATATTAGTATTTCTTTCCAAACGAGATATTGATTGCCTATATGTTCACTGATTGAAACATTTTCCTGTAATTTTAGGAGTAATGTTGATATCATGAAACTTGGGTATCCAGATAGTTATTAATGCCAGAACAGCTTCAACTCTAGAATGATGATTCAGAATATTGTTGTTGAGGGTAATGCATCTTTTGGATGTGAAAATGAATATCATTTATAACTCGTTGGTTCTAAGCCCATGACTTTGTCAGGATTCCTCCATGAGACTTGTGTTTTTATTATTTCCTTGATTACATCAACTCTATTTTGGGGGTTTGGATTATTTATTCATGTACGTATGGAACAGTTGAATGGCCGAGTGGTTTAAGTGTTCTCTTGTCATGATGGAGAGTGAGTTCTTTTCCTCTTAAAGTTGTATGCTTGAAGCCATCCCCCTACCAAGGTTCTAAAGAAAGAGCATGAAGTTTAATTAAATAACCATTTGTGTATGTGAAGCATTGTCGGTGAAGTAGATAGTATAAGTTGGAGCAGTATCAGTACTATATGTTGTTTTATGTGTCCTGCAATTGTTTATATATACCACAAGCCTGAGGCCGAGTATATATTATGAATTTATCTGGCCGACATGTTTCACTCTGCCATTGTAAAAGCATTAAAACACATTGAAATTTGATAGAAACAGCTGTTTGTTTGAGCTGAGGTTAACTTGTGCTGTGTCACATGACTTTATTGCCCCACTAAGACATACATGTGCAACCAATTTCCTCATGGCGGGGTATAAGGGATTTATTCTCACCCTCCAAAGCAGGATACGTCATATTTTATCAAGATCATGTGAACTAATCAGATCTCATCATTCTGACATGGAGGTAATGTTGACGTTGCAGTATATATCATGGTGGCCTGTGAATATTCACATCTTCACCAGGCAAATGGTTGGAAGCATGTGCCATGAGCCATGATCCATGCTTACAGATTTATGCGAATGACCTAGTCATTGTAACCCTTCCATTGTCATTAGGGGAGGAGAGGTAGCATTTGCTCGTCATGCCAAAGGCCCGGGTCCAATTCCCCACATGGGTACAATGTGTGAAGCCCATTTCTGGTGTCCCCTGCGAATGATATTGCTGGAATATTGCTAAAAGTCACATAAAACCATACTCTCACACTCCATTGTCATTAACAAGCTGTACTGACAAGCTTGGACGCTGTGTGAGGTACGTGTTCTACCCTGGATCCTCAAGTGAGAAAATAATGCATTGTTAGATTTACTGGGACATTTTGTGCAAATTGGAAAAGCAATTAAAAAAACAAAAATGCATCAGTGTCAGTCTTTATCTTTTGACCAAACAAGCCAACAAACAAATTTACCAATTTATTGTGGCCTAAATGTAAATCAATCAAAAGTTTGTTTTTTTTGAAAGAAAATGATCATATTTTAGCATTGTCTCCTTATTGGTGTTCGAATCTATTAATATTATCCCGAAGGTGGCCAGAGTTGGAGATGCTTAGGAAACTAAGACTTTAAGTCAATACAAACTATTTTATTGAGAATCCTATTGTCAAGAGACCTGACTTTACCCATTCATCTTCTTCACATAATAGACTTATATGTACAAGGAAGGACAGGAATAATTGGTGGTGTAATGGATGTTTTTCATATTTCACAGGAAGGATTTAAAGCGGCTTATCTGAAGGACGTTTAGTTTAAAGTAGAATTAGATCAGTTGTTGGTTTATGAACTTTTGTGCAGCTGGTAAGGCATTTTAGTTTTGATCACATTATTTACAGACCTAACTCAGTGTAACACATTTCAATGACACTCAACTTTTAAAGACCGCCTCTGTGGTCTAGTGGTAGAGCGTCCCCCGAAGAGAGGAAGGTCCGGGGTGCGATCCCCACTCACGTCATACCAAAAGATGTTAAAAGATGGTACTTGTTGTTACCTTTCCTGGCGCTCGGCATTAAGGGGCTAAAGCAAGGATTGGTCGTTTCGGAGTCAGTATACTGTGTCTGAGTGGGGTATTCATGTTAAACTGCGGCATGGTATCTCAGTGGACTAGCACTATAAATCTGCATCAGTCCGGTCTAGTACAAGCAGACACACACACACACACACACACACACACACACACACACACACACACACACACACACACACACACACGTGCATGCACGTATCTATATAAGTGCAATAATCTTGGACGCGACATTAAACCCCATTTCACCCTACCTCACCTCAAATTTTAAAGTAGGCCAGCAGGGGATGGGAGATAACTCGATGTGTTGATGTAGGTTCTTACACCGTTTTCAAGTGAGTGATGTACAGAGTATGGTTGACAAGCATATATACAGGAATGAGGCAGTGTTTATACAGTTGAGTAGATTGGGATGTTGTAACAGTGGGGTGGGGAAGACTCTAATCATAGGGGAGGTAAACATCAGTTGTTTATCCATATATCTTATCCTTACTTAGAACTCCAACTTCTAAATGCCTCTCAAAGAAGAAATTTGAGCAAGTCTCAGTACCCTTCTATGCAGCCCTGGTAAGTTCCTTCTGTAGTCCGACATGGGTACAATGTGTGAAGCCCATTTCTGGTGTCCCCCGCCGTGATATTGCTGGAATATTGCTAAAAGCGGCGTTAAACCATACACACCCACTCACTCCTTCTGTAAGTTAGGGAGTATAGTAGCTGCCATTGTATTCTTTAATGGAGGGATGGTCTTATCTATGAAATATCTGAACTCCAGTGATGGAGAAGTAGTCTGGTTATGTCATGCATATCTATGGTACAAAAGATTCTTTAAACATTGCACATTGAGTGAATGTGTTCAGTTTGTACAATCACTATATTCGATCTTTTGTGAGTCTAATTTAAAATTTGAGTGTGCCTGCTCTGAACATGGTCATGCTGGCCACTGTGATGTAGCTGAATTAATGCTGATGGAAGCTACAGACATCATTCAGTCACTCACTTTGAATTTGAAACACACCAGGTTCAACTCCTGACTCATGACACAGTTGCATTATTCAATTGCAGCAGCACACACCTTCAGAAAACCTAGTGAACTTCGACAGTAGCCACAAATAGGCCACGGTTTTCTTCAAGTCATATAATCTGATAATTTCTTCACGATGCATCTATTCAAAGAATTCAGGTTCGATGGCGCCAAAAATGGAAGAGAACCAGAGTTGACTGGAATGTATTTCTAAGGTAATGTCATTAATCTGGAAGTGATATCAAGTAAAATTGCAGAAGGTGAAGGCAAATGTATGTCCCTTTATTGTATGTGATGTTGTGGACATTGCCGAAATGTCTAAATATGTTTCTAAATGTGAGGTTTGGATGCTTTGCACACATTCTTGAGCCACGCAGGCCAATAATTGACCAATTATCACTTTTCTTTGTTGGGATCATCCAAAAGACACAGAGTGCTGGTGATGTTGTGGAAAGTGTGTGGAATGTAGGGACTGACTTGAAATTGGTTTCTGCCATGAAGAATGTAATGTAATTATGTAACATTAATCAAGATGTATTGTACTGCATGGTTAAGATGCTGTTGGCTTCTTGCTGTGTTTATTTTCAGTTTGTAAGGATGCGAATCAGTCTTTTTGGTTGAGATTTGGAAAATTATCCCATTTTAAAATTATTGTTTGCACTGACAGAACAATGAATAGCAGGGTGGTGGGGTAGGCCATGGTGTTAAAAATATTCACCTGCCATGCTTAAGACATATGCTTGCATGCTTCTCTCCATTCTTCATTCTCAACATGTGGACAATATTTAAAGCTAATTCATAGTGTTTACACCATTATAAAATATAAGTATATTCATGTATGTTAAGGGAGTGACTAGGGGGGCCAATGTTTGAGAGTTATTGATTAAGTCTGGTTCAATGCTAATTTGAAAAGTATTTCCGTTCAGTCTCAGCATGTCATCTTAATGTTGCAGGAAACCCCAAAGGAATGCACGCTTAGATGTATACGACTTTTGTGAAACCCACAAACATGTATATAATGACAAACCAATGAATATAATCAGGGCATGTCTGGGATTATCCATGATCAACGGATCCTGAGAATTCTAAGGGAAATAACTCTAGTAGAGACTGCTGTGCCTCAGACAACAGGACATCTGTGCTTCCTGGACCATTGTTCACCTTGTGTTGTCATTGTAACTTTAGTGATGCCCATAAGTGTTGCAGTTAATAAATGTTTACCACTTTGTTGCTGTCAAATGCAAGGGTATGGTACTGACACACAATTTAGGTATCAACGTCACCAGTCACCAACAGATCCTTGAACATTATGTTTTAGCTAAGGGACAAAACTCTGCACAGCACATTGTGTCATCTCAGACCAGAGAGCCTGTTAGCAGTGACCCTCAGAACAGTGATTCATGAGTTCAGGTTCTTGAATTTGTAACTACAGTTCTGTTTGCACATATTTTGTTTATTTACACAGAGATACAAATTTGAATGCCCCAGTGGTTGAATATGAAATTGCTTAAAAAATTAGACTTAAGAAATTGGACATCAACATTGAAAATTACTTGAAAATAGAAGTTCCATATAGCGTGCGGCTACCTCATCACTGACACCTGTTGGGGCCACAGTTCATTATTTGGAAACTAAAAATGACATTTAGTTATGAAAGTATTCATTTCAAGCCTTAGTGCTGATGGCAAGCCCCCCAACCCCCTGTTATTTTTGTGAGATAAAAATGGCAGCATAATAAAATAGAATCCATTACTGAGGAAGCAGCTTGTCCGCATCCCTTATCAAAATGGTGGAAAGTGTCCCATAAAAAGCATTCTTACCAGATATACTATTGGATGTGATTTATCGATGAGGGTATTTTTCTGTAAAGCCATGTTGATAATAAGTTTCAGTCGAACTGACTGGCTCTATTTTCATAGCAGTATCAATGGTTCCAATCAGCAATTACAAATTGGACATAAAATATTGTGTCTGCTATGTGGATCTCAACTTGTTGCTTCAGAATTGCAGAACATTGACAAAGGATCAACAATGGATATAAGAAGAGGTCTACCTTCTTTTTTCCATTTTTATAGGCATATTAACTACAAACTATCAAACTGCCACTGGAAAATCACAGTGTATTCACTACACCTGATAGTTAGAATATTTGGCATTAAATGATAAGATTCTTATCGGACACTAACAGTACTTTCAATCCACCAAACAATGCACGTTATTGAGAGGAAATTCCTAGTTCCAATTCCTGCTCCAGGGTGATGTGCATCTAGTTTTGAATTCTGAATTCAGACCCTACTACTAAAGGCTGCTTTCAGAACCTTCTTTCAAAAGTTCGTCAAAAGAATTCATGTTCCTACAAATCATGTGTTATCTAAGTCCCATATATGACATGTTCAGAAATACGTTGATAATGTTGTCTTACACAACAGGAGTTTGTTGAACATCTTTAAGAATGTTGTCAGGTCTGACTTTAAACAACAAGGATAGCATTTGCTGTTCAATGATTAGATCTTGCACTTGTAGCATGTGGTGTTATTTCTAAATCACTTCTTGAGGCTCCTTGTCTTCATTTTACTTTAAAAATGGAAAGTTTATGTTTACACAAACAGTAGTTTTTGCAATGGGGTTTGGATTTTTGTGAAGTCATTTCTGATTCAATTCAGTCATAATGTGATGTTGGCATTGTGAGAAGATGAAATCTGAGACATGTGGAAAGAAACAACTTTTTGATAAAACAAACAGAACACTTCAAAGCAAAGCCTGTGGTAATTGTATCTTGTGGTAATCTGAGTTTTAATTGATGGACAACAGCATACAGTAACACCCGTGAGTATCGAATGTACATTCTTGAAAAGATTCAGTTGTGGAGATGGGGGTGCTTAGTGTACATGTATATAATTAGTTTTGATTTATTTCCAAAGTGAAAATGTTTCCGCTGGCACATAGCACTGGAAACTGCATGTCAACAAATCTGCAGTGACATATTCCAGTTACACCAATTTTGTAACAAAAGTCTTCAATGTATTTCTGACTTTACATTTCTAATCAATTTAATTAATTTCATTATAATATTTGAATTTCAATCAATATTGCGCATATCAATTTTGGCAAAACGGTGTATAAACTGAACCGCTGATTTCACTGCCTCACCATAACTTACAAACACAATCAGATTACGGCTATCGTTGCCTCGAAACGAACCCTGTTTGTCAGAGAAAGAACTTAAATGCTTTACTCACAATAAGTCAAAGTTGTTTTTATGATGGGGGATACTCTTGATACTGCAAGTGTATCTTATACACTTGAATACATGGAATATTGTTGAGCATATCACACTATAACACCATCTGTGTAAGTTAAGTGATTCATAAACACATGCTCATGATATAGTTTGAATCGTACAATCGACTGCTTTCAGCAGAGATTTTTCTTAAAAATATGGAAAGGTTTTTGTCGCTGTTATTAACTGTCATATAAGATTTACATTGTGGGCAGTAAAACTTTATATGTATCTGTGAAATGATCTTAACTGAACCAACATGTTGACATATGTTTAAATATTTAGAGATTACGATATCTGACACTTTTTATGGGTAGCAACTTGAATTCACATGATAAAGGAGCAAAAAGTAGTTCTGAAATATCGTGACAGAATAAAAGAAGTTGCTATCCATAAAAATATCATGTATTCATGTTCTTCCCACTTCTACATGCCAATCAAAGACTTTGTCCAGAGAGTAGTTATTCAATCTGATCAGTGTCACAATTGATACCAAGTTTTTGATAGAGTAAAGTTTTTGATGGACTTTGATGGGATAGAAACAGATCCTATTTCTCGTCATACTTTGATGGACTTTGATGTAATGTAGCCAATCAGAATGCAAGAAACATTAGCAATTGGAACCCTCAGTCTTGTGTCCTGCCTTTGAATGTAAGCCGTTTCTTTTTCCGAGAAGAAACCAATTTTAGATAGTTGACATAGGCACTGGAATCCTCTCTATCCAACCCTTGGAGAAGAGTAGTGTAAGCTGTGCCTCCTCTGTAGCCAATCCCATACAATCCTTTGCCTATCCTGACACTGCCTTTTTAACATGGCAATACACAAAATACACATAACAACATAACAGTCTTCCTAAGCAGCATCCACCGTGGCAAGATAATTCCCGCCAAAACTTTAGTGGCTTGTCAAACACTTTGATGATTGTAAACAGCCTAACTTTGACCAAGAAAACGTAGTCAAAGTTTTTGTTGACACAGATTTGATCAAAGTTTTGGATATAGTGTAACAGGGTGTTAAGTGGTGAACATCAAAGACCTGCATCAGGTTATTCTCTCACTGACTGACAACACCTTGACACATGTACAACTGAAATTCTGCTCAGCGTGTCGTTGAACCCAACTTACTCATTCAGTCATACATCTAGACCTCTTATGCTTAATTGATAAAGGGTTTGAGTGTCTTAATGTTCAACGTATGACATATAGAAGTTGGCAACTTGAGCAATTTAAAAAGTTGAGGTTTTCAGATTTACGGTGATAAAAACCACATGTACTTGAATTAAAAACTAACTCAACACACCCAGAGAGTTCATGACAAGTAGACACTTCACTGTGAAAGCAGGGGAGTTCCTCGACATCTGCAAGTGCTTATGCTTGTTCCAGAGTTTATTTATCTGCACATTCACACTACAAACCGAATATCACTGTGTATAAGGCAAGTTTTTCGAACCTAGAATTGGGGGGGATTTCAAGGGGGTTGCTCTATACACAGGGTAGAAGAGTTTTGATGTTTTTATTCCTCAACACAAATACATTACTGTAAGCATGTAAAACAGGAAATACCATGTCAACAAATCCGTACTGAAGTATGCAAATCATGTAATCATGAAATTTCACTGTTATAAAATGTGTTCATTGTATATCGGGACTAATGTTTGTAGCCTATTTTATAGGATTCAAAATTTCTTTTGATTTTGTGTACATTCATTTCGGCGAAATTGTGTGTGAAGTGATTGGTAGATCGCACAACTCACCATTATTTACAGCAAATATATATAGTAAAGCGGCAACTAAATTAGCATGATATTGGAATTCTTCCGATCATTGTATCAAAATTCATTAAAGTTATATTATTTAATGTTTAACCGAATCACCGGTAGATTCTGAGAAAACATGTGTACCAGCTGATTGCTGCTTCCGGCTTAATTTAAGAGACAATACACAAGGTACATTCGCTGAAGGGATACGATGTAATTATTTGTCTGCAGAAGACAAACATGTTTTTATTGCAAATGCAAGGATTGTGTATGTGTGGTGATGTACTTCATCTGATTCGCTTTATAGACACGGTGTACAAGTTAACATTGATTTTGAAGGCTTTTACAGGGGTGGTAGCCTCTTAGGTGGGGTCGCTTTATAGACGGCGATATATGGTATCATGTAATTTTCACACTTCCAGAAGAGACATTTATAATCTTCATAAGGCCCATCAGCGACAAATTTTAATGCTCATAAGCATGGAATCATGTTCCTGCTGTGTATAAGGGTGTTGAGCAGCGATGTAGTGTAAACAGTGTTATGTGGTGATTCCATCTACTGAGGATCTTATTAACTTTTGATTATGAAAATATCCATAGCTTCCATCATGTTCCTTTGAAAATTAGGTTTCCAGAACTTTGTGGTTGCTGTTGTAGAAGACTATAGAGTGGGATTCCTGGCCAGAATTGGTTCCCAGTTGCCTATAATTGCTGTTAATAATGTCTCATGGAGGGTGAACTGGCCAGAATAGGTTCACAGTAGTCTATAATTGCTGTTACAAATGTCTCAAGGAGGGTTGTACTGGTCAGAATAGGTTCCTAGTAGCCTATAAATGCTGTTATAAATGTCTCAAGGAGGGTTGTACTGGCCAGAATAGATTCACAGTAGCCTGTAATTGCTGTTATTAATGTCTCAAGGAGGGTTGTACTGGCCAGAATAGATTCACAGTAGCCTGTAATTGCTGTTATTAATGTCTCAAGGAGGGTTGTACTGGCCAGAATAGATTCACAGTAGCCTGTAATTGCTGTTATTAATGTCTCAAGGAGGGTTGTACTGGCCAGAATAGGTTCACAGTAGCCTATAATTGCTGTTATTAATGTCTCAAGGAGGGTTGTACTGGCCAGAATAGGTTCACAGTAGCCTATAATTGCTGTTATTAATGTCTCAAGGAGGGTTGTACTGGCCAGAATAGGTTCACAGTAGCCTATAATTGCTATCCCTTATGACTGCTTGTATAAAGATTAGTAGTGAGCGATCATATGATCACCATCCACTCTGTGAACTATCAGAAGTATCAGCTGTAAACCTTTCGCTTCTTATTACTTCTAATGACCATCTTACCTATTTTGTCCACAGTGACCATAGTTTTGAACTGGATAGATTTTCAGAGTCACCATTGGTTAACACTTTAGGCCTTTTTCCTTTCACCCTTAGACTGCTGAATTAATTTAAAAACCCTCTTGAAGTGAAATGGAGTTTACTAATCACATCAATTGAAGTTTCACTGAATGTTTTTGAAGTTGTGAGATGCTTCTGTAAACACCCGTATAATATACAGTATACTCTGCTTACAACAAACTGAAAGGGACCACTAAGTTTAGTTCGTTATAACCTAAGTTTGTCATAAGCATATATGCAACGAATTGCTGGGACCGAAAAAACAGTTTGTTATGTCCATCAGTTCATTATAGGCGAGTTCGTTATAAACATAGTTTACTGAATCTGAATATGTCTGAATTGTACAAATTTGATAAAAGTTGTAGCTTTTGCAACTGTCCCTAGAAATAATTATATGTGTTACCATGAGTGAGGGAAAAGCCTGAGGCCCTGTCTTTTCCCGAGCTCAATGTTTTACATTTTCAACCAAAACCTCAGTAATGTTTTATCCAACTTATGAACCATCTAAATGGAAGCAATACCGGATCAAAATAAGAAAACATTGAGATACCTTATAGTGAAACTAGACAGTTTGTCATGGTCTAAAAGGAATTCTATCAAAGCATGTGAGAGAAAGACCAAGTGCAGTATGCACACAAATGAAGTCATGACATGTAAAATTGAACAACCTTTCATCATCTGTCGAGGTGGCTCAGTGGGAAAACAGTGGGTAACAAAACTTAGCACCATATGTGAGGTTGCAGGTTCACATCATTGTATTTTCAGGTGAACAAAAATTGTGAGTTTTATCAATCAAAAATCAACATTATATTCATACCTAGGTCTTACACTTCAAATGTAAAACCTCAAATGTTTATAAAACTTCAATTTTAAAAACCTAGGTCTTGCAAATCAAATCTAGTACCTCTGAGCAGGGCTTACTTGAAAGTAGCACCTCTCACAAGGTTACTATGAGTAATGAAGATATCTACAATACAATTGAGAATTTAGCATTTTTCGCTACGGTGCTACGCAGCAAACTGACGACAGCACTGTGTCATCAAATATCATTTTCGAATGTACATAATGTAGTTTATGCCAGTAAAATGTAACACCATTTACAACAGTTGCTATGTCATATCTTCTGATTTTGAATATATTCAATTGCGCTTTAAACACACATTGTTGAAGACCAGGAATTTAGAGTGTTGTCTCCCGCATGCCAATGAAATGAACAGCTGCTCATGGTAAACACATCTTCTAAACGATCTATAATTGTTCTCACGAATAATTCCTCCAAAAGTCGACAGTGAACAGAAATACATGCATATCAATGTAAATGGTTTTACCTTTCAATTGACATTATTGAATGAGATAAACACATGTTTAAGTATTCGCAGTGGAATCAGATTTTTGAAATAACAGGAATCACATTGTTGGGTTGTGCATTTCAATGTTAAATTTCATGAAAACATGTTCCCTAGTTTTTTTACTGATTAGATCAGAAGTTTTATCTCGATTTTGGCATTAATGGATTTTCTTTGAACATCTTTAAAAATCATTATCCAAAAGTCTGTTTAGCAACAAACTCAGAGTTTTGAGTTTTGAGTTTTGACTAAGAATTGATACATAATCGGCAGGCTGTCCAAGCAGTTATTCAAGGATTACAATGTTAATTAATTTTGAAAGGAAAAAATATAGTTTTTATTTCCTTCCAGAGATTTGCTTGACTGAAAATTGGAAATATGTTTTGTTTTCAGGTTTGAGTACAGCCAATGCTTTGAAAGCGAATTCCTGTGCAAGACATATAGTTAAATTGTAATATCAAATTCTCTCCATATCCAGGGGGCAATGGGGTAGCATCGTGGATAAAGCATTCGCTCGTCACGACAAAGACCTGAATTCGATTCCCGACATGGGAACAATGTGTGAAGCCCATTTCTGGTGTCCCCAGCCATGATATTGCTGGAATATTGCAAAAAGCGGCGTAAGACTATACTCACTTGCTCTCCATATCCAGGTTTCAGCTAACTTCAGCATATTATTTGGGGTTTTAATTTTTTACATGACCACATAGCCACGATTGCAGTTTTTAACATGATCTGTGTATACTGCGCTGATGCTGAAACCCCGCCATTTTCAATAAGCCATACTTTTGTGAGGAACCATAATTTTCAATCTACGATGTCTTGGGCCAAAATTCATGAAATGTATATAATGTTATATCATTGTAAATAGAAAATGTTAATGCCAGAAAATAGTCATTCTCGATTATTTGCTGAAACAGATTCCATAGGGCATGAAAGGCAAATAATGGTGAAAATTATATGAATGGGTCTCTGAAAATCCCACTGAAGTTGACATACCGGTATATAAAACATGAGAACCAAAATAAAGTTTGGTGTTTTTCCTGAAATTTATAGGATAAATAGATGCACAAAAGATTCTCGCTTGATTCGCCAGGTTTGCATTTTCTCAGGCTTGCCTCCCACATTATTTTATACCAGCCAACCTGTAGTGAGGCAGAAAACTAAAAAAAATAATTTAATTGCTTTCATTGATTTTTTTCCCCAACTACCAACAGGTATTTACCTGTAAAAAAGCTGTAAAGCAAGTAAAAAAAGTGTGGCCTTATTGTCACGCCCCTGAGTCTTAGGGTTAGGCTTTCACTTTTCACAGTCACACTTGCAATGGTATTTTGACAAATTGGCGCTAACGGTTTTAATACCACCATACAAACAAGCTTTGTACATGCATTAGTTTCTGAATTTGTTTTTTCATCGCTTATTTCTTTGAAACAAGATCATGCATTACTGGATAAAGGGTCTGAAATCAAAACCAATTCAAGACCCATTATCTTCAACTTTGGACTTGTGGAAGTATAGGTTAACTGCTTTAGTGGTTCTTTGTGTCATGTACAATTTTCAAATCATTGTTTTAGCTGAGGAAAATAGGATAAGTGGGATCTTTTCAAGACGTTAACTCGGTAACCTAAATCCTACTCATTGTAAGTTGATAAACATGTTCAGACACATATGTATAGACACCACAGTTACATTGGTTGTTAACTTACGGTAGATTATGCTTTAATGAGTATTATTGGTAGCAGACTTTGTTCCTTTTGTAGAGATTTCTTTTTTATGAACATCAATCAATATTTGCACATGGTATGTCAGTCACTGAATTGTCTGGTCCAGACTTCACTATTTACAGACCATCGTCATACAGCTGGAATATTGCTGAATGCAGCATTAGACAACAAACAAACAAAATATTTGCAAAAATGTACACAACATGGTATTGTGGTGTTTGGTGTTGACATTGCGATTCTCTTAATTTCTTCACTGAAGTTTCCACGGAAACAAGTCCAGATTTTATTGCATATATATTGTCAAATTTCTTTAAAATTTGTTAACATTTCAATGGAATTTTCAATCAGCAATGATGATTGTTTAGTGTTGCTAATAAACTGGCTATTGTAAATGTTCAAAAATGAATAAAAAGAAATATTGACCCCTCTGTGTATTTTTGTATTAGTTCCTTTGTATAAGTTCCTTTGAAGACAAAGTACTATTTGGATGTTTCTGTGCAGACTGATTTCAGAAAGGTTGATGAAATTCCAAAACATTCAGGCTTAAATTTCTGATGTTTTCCATTTTGATCCATGTGTGATGTGAACTATTTACCTTCTTTCATCAGTGGTGTTGATCACTGGAGACACTGTTTACCCTCACTCATCAGTCATGTAGATCACTGGAGATGCTATTTACCCTCTTTCATCAAAGGTATAGATCACTGGAGACACTTTTTAGCCTCACTCCTTAGTGGTATAGATCACTGGAGACACTATTTACCCTCACCCATCATAGGTGTAGATCACTGGAGACACTATTTACCCTCACCCATCATAGGTACAGATCACTGGAGACACTATTTACCTTCATTCATCAAAGGTATAGATCACTGGAGACACTTTTTAGCCTCACGCGTTAGTGGTATAGATCACTGGAGACACTATTTACCCTCACCCATCATAGGTTTAGATCATTGGAGACACTATTTACCCTCACCCATCATAGGTATAGATCACTGGAGACACTATTTACCCTCATTCATCAAAGGTATAGGTCACTGGAGACACTATTTACCCTTCCTCGTCAAAAGTATAGATCACTGGAGACACCATTTACCCTCACTCATCTATTGTGTAGATTGCTGGAGACACTATTTACCCTCACACATCAGAGGTGTAGATCACTGGAGACACTATTTACCCTCACACATCAGAGGTGTAGATCACTGGTTACACTATTCACCCTCACACATCAGAGGTGTAGATCACTGGTGACACTATTTACCCTCACACATCAGAGGTGTAGATCACTGGAGACACTATTTACCCTCACACATCAGAGGTGTAAATCACTGGAGACACTATTTACCCTCACACATCAGAGGTATAGATCACTGGTGACACTATTTACCCTCACACATCAGAGGTGTAGATCACTGGTGACACTATTTACCCTCACACATCAGAGGTATAGATCACTGGTGACACTATTTACCCTCATTCATCAAAGGTCACTGGAGACACTATTTACCCTCACACATCAGAGGTGTAGATCACTGGAGACACTATTTAGCCTCAGACATCAGAGGTGTAGATCACTGGTTACACTATTTACCCTCACACATCAGAGGTATAAATCACTGAAGACACTATTTACCCTCACACATCAGAGGTATAGATCACTGGTGACACTATTTACCCTCACACATCAGAGGTATAGATCACTGGAGACACTAGTTACCCTCACACATCATAGGTATAGATCACTGAAGACACTATTTACCCTCACACATCAGAAGTGTAGATCACTGGAGACACTATTTACCCTCACATCAGAGGTGTAGACCACTGGAGATACTATTTACCCTCACACATAATAGGAATAGATCACTGGAGACACTATTTACCCTGACACATCCTAGGTATAGATAACTGGAGACACTATTTACCCTCACTCATCAGTGGTGTAGATCACTGGAGACACTATTTACCCTCACACATCAGAGGCATAAATCACTGGAGACACTATTTACCCTCACACATCATAGGTATAGATCACTGGAGACGCTATGTAACCTCACACATCAGAGGTGTAGATCACAGGAGACACTATTTACCCTCATTCATCAAAGGTCCCTGGTGACACTATTTACCCTCACTCATCTATTGTGTAGATCACTGGAGACACTATTTACCCTCACACATCAGAGGTGTAGATCACGGGAGACATTATTTACCCTCATTCATCAAAGTCACTGGAGACTATTTACCCTCACACATCAGAGGTGTAGACAATTTACCATGGTTGGCTTGTGTACCTGACAGCTGGCATAAAGCTGTGGTATTGCTGACAGGAGTAAAACAAAGTTCCCCCCTTCACTCTTGATTTGAAGCTTACTCAACCCATCATGGCTGGCTCAGACAGACTATATGGAAACAAGAATCAAACATTGAAATGCATGGTCATTAAAACAGAAAACCTTTGCAGGGAAAAAAGCTCCTGGACTTTAATCCGTCTTTATTTCCAAATTCAATTCATACATATTCTTTAACAAATCCCAAAGTACTCTTGTTTTCTATTTCTTGTCTTTTCTGTTTTCTGAATGCATTTAAAACCATGGAAACTGATTCTTAGTTTTTGTTTGAAATTTTTTTTTTCAAATTTCATGCCAGACTTTTCATTTGTTCAAATGAAGTAGAGACTTGCGACAGTGTAACAGTTTACATGATGTTAGGATCAGATGGAAGAAGACAACAACTCATTACAAATGTTAGCTCACCTGAAATGAATGTTAGCTGGTATGTTTTATATGTGTTACTGCATGGCAACATAATGACAGGGGTTTGCTGAAAGGGTAACCATGTGTTGATCAGTCATATACATTTACATTGGACATCTCATCTGAAACCATAAAGTTTGTTTTGTTTGTTTGTTGTTTAACGGCGCACGCAGCAATATTCCAGTTATATGACGGCGGTCTGTAAATAATCGAGTCTGGACCAGACAATCCAGTGATTGATGTCATGAGCATCAATCCACGCAATTAGGATCTGATGACATGCATCAACCAAGTCAGCGAGTCTGACCACTCGATCCTATTAGTCACCTCTTACGACAAGCATAATCGCCATTTACAGCAAGCTTGGTTTGTTGAAGACCTATTCTATCCCAGATCTTCACGGGTCGAAACCATAAAGCTGATGAAGTTGAAACTTTGTTTAAATGAGTTTCAAAATACTATACGCTCAGAATGACATTAATTAAAAATGACATGCCATGTTTCATAGTAAAATTTGGTAATAATAATAATCTGCTGTCATCTCATTTATATGGTCTATGTTTTTGTTTCTTTGTGTAATTTGGCAAAATGTTTGACTTTAGATGACATGGCAATCAGATTGCAAATGTAAATTTGAAGTTATGTAATCGATTAAGGTTAGGTGGTATGACCTTTTTGATTTAATGTTACCAATAGATGAAGGTGAGCTATAGTGCCTTATGGCTGTATTTGTTACAACTGCAGTACTTGTGGTAATCACCAGTATTCAGAGAAATGTAGGATAAGTGTTCAGTGTCTCTTCCTTGAAGCAGAATTAATGTCTGTGCCACCATAAGTGAACATCCCTGTGTATTATCCTCATTTTTTCAGTTGTTTGTGTGTAAGGAATAGAAGAATAAGAAACTTTTATTCTTACTTATGGAGAAATCAATTCTTCAAATAGCAGATTTCCTCAAACTGATGTTCTTCAGTAAAGATTTGTGTCTTGATACTCCATGCTTGTGGGGATCATTTTGTAGGCAGATGTCTTCATGAATTGCCATCTTCTTTATTCCATCTTTCCGAGGCAAGGATGTTAACTGACGACAAAAGTCCAGTTTCAACCCTTGCTGAACTAGGCTGGAATTCTGGAGTTACATTTTGGCTGGACTAACGAGTCTATGCATAGTCCAATCAAAATTGCGAGACATCTGGTTCCTTACATGGATTTCAACATGCAGATTTTGGTGGACTGCAGGATTTGCAAAACATGTGTACTACCAACTTGGCGTCGACAGACATTTTTGAAATGTTTTCATGTTTTTAATCAAGGTGCTCAAGTGATTTGATGCACTTCGCAAGGTAAGACCCGTTTTATTACAATATAGATCTTGATTATTGATCTGATTGTCTTGACTGGGCGCTGCATTTTGTTTGAAGCAAATGTAAGTGATGTGAGATGTGATATCTGATTGGTCAATAGGAGGGACATAAAAGGGACATAACTCATAATAGCCACTGGTGGCCTTACCATCGAGCCATGCACTCACATCCTAGTTCTGCAAGGTGGATACTTGACTTTCATAGTCAGTTAATATCATTGCCTTGGGAAGTTATTCTAACCCTGCCCGTCTTATGAAATACACTTGTTGTATTCCCCAAATGCGTACAATGTGTGAAGCCCATTCTTGATGTCTTTTGCTGTGATATTGCCGAAATATTGCTAAAAGTTGTGTAATCTCATTCACTCATTTTTTGTCATCTTATCACAAGCATTCTATCTTTCTCCTTGAAGTTCTGAGGGGAATCCACATCTGAATAGATCCCCAATTACTTATGCTTGTCTTTAGAGTAGACTAAAATGGGAGTCAGGACTTTGTTTGTTTGTTTCTTGTTTAACCCCACCCCAAGATCTGTCTGTTCTGTCTGTTTAACATCACACTCAGCAGTATTCCAGCTATATGACAGCAGTCTTAAAAAAAATCGAGTCTGGACCAGACAATCCAGTGATTGATGTCCATGCAATTGGGATACAATGACATGCATCAATCAAGTCAGCGAACCGGACCACCCATCCCATAAGTCACCTCTTACGACAAGCATAGTCACCCTTTACGGCAAACATGGTTTGCTGAAGACCTATTCTACCTGGGATCTTCATGGGTTGTTAGGATTTATTATTTGGCATCATACACTGATGAGGGTGGGTGTTGGTCATGTTGGTCAACTACTGGTTTGCCTCATCCAGACTAAAGTATTTGCAGGCTGCTATGACAATGCTTCTGTTTGGGTTTGAATTTGATATCAGACAGCTGAGTATTTTATGTATGTGCCCCTGATGTATTCAGTGTTAAACCCAAGTGGACTGGATTTATGGTGATACAATCAAGCACTGGTTTACCTGATCCGAACTTCATCACATCATCCTGTGCAGTGATCTGGCAGCTGACCCATGAGCTGTGGAAGTCAAATATGATATGCATTTCAATTTGGTGGATTCTTAGAGTTTTGGTATTGTTGCAAGATGATTTTCAAATTGAAAAGCAGAGGTTAATTTAACCCAGAAATTTGTTCGCTCAGAACAAAATTGTTAAATAACTAAATGACAAACCCTGATGAATGAATAATTAATAAATTTATTTTGAAACACATAGTTTTAGGTTTATAATCTCTAAAGGCAATACGGGGGCACGGGTGGCCCAGTCGTCTAAGGCGCTGCGGTTCGCTGTGCAGAGTTGTGTCCCTTGGGCACCCCAGATACCTATGATTGTGGGTTCGAATCCCGGTTCGCCCCGATTATGTTTCTAGGTTTGTCAGCACCATACCCGTGCTCGTTGGTTTCACTGAAGTGGTAAACGTCTGAGACCTGTATCACTTCGGGCTTTCCTCCCACATTAAGCTGACACGCCGCAGATAATTGGAATACTGTTAAAAGCGGCGTTAAACCCATCTCACTCACTCACTCACTCTAAAGGTAATACAATAGGTCAAATTTAGTAGCAGAGCAATCTGTGATAGGCCCTAGAATTAATGTAATAGCACTCACTAATGTTCACTGAAGAATTCTGTCACCGTAGAATGTCTTAAAACTTTCCCCAACTCTTGTAGGTACAGCCACTCTTCTGGAAACTGTCTCATCCTGAAACTCAAGACAATAATATTGCCAAAAACTTACAAAACAATAATATTGCCAAGCACTTACAAGACAATTATGTTCCCAAACACTTACAAGACAATTATGTTCCCAAACACTTACAAAACAATACTATTGCCACACACTTACAAGACAATAATATTGCCAAACACTTACAAAACAATAATATTACCAAACACTTACTAAACAATGATATTGCCACACACTTACAGGACAATAATGTTGCCAAACACTTACAAGACAATAATATTGCCACACACTTACAGGACAATAATGTTGCCGAACACTTACAAGATAATAACGTTGTACATCTGTTTTGTACATAAGCATTCTGATACTTATTTGCCAGCCAGTTAATGATCAATAAAGTCTTCAAGACAAACCACAAACAATTGATTATCTGAACTTCAAAGGACCAGGGTAATCTGTGAGACTGAACACACAATCCTTACTTCATGTTAAAGTTTAGGGATGGACTTTGCCCCATCTAATTTCACCATAAAAGGATCTCAAATTCTTCCAATGCAAATCCTGATTGATGATAGGATTTTGTATTGAGAGGTTAATCCGCCTACAGGGTTGAATTTAAGCCACTTTGTCTTGTCTTCAATTTGAACCATAATCTTCGTCGAAGAGCGAGATTAGTGAATGGCAGGGAAAGTAACCGATTTCATAAAAAATAGCCAAATTAGCAGCATAGACTGGGTTGTGTCAGAGTATGGCAAACATATCGTTCTTGTACTGACATGGAGTAATAAGTTTTTTGCCAAGTTATTCGGAGGCAGAAAGCTTTTAAGTCAACATTTGTCAGTTCTTTATCCACATTAACGTGAAGCAAGAAGTTATTCCGTTGAAATGTCATGTTGATCTGTTCGACAGTCAAGGTCTTCTCTTAGAACGACATTCTAAGGAAGCGATGTGAATGATTTTCATAAATAATGTCAAATTTTTATCCAGCTTTCATCTGTTCCTTTGAAATACTTTTTCCCTCCTTTCTAGTAGAACTGAAATGCGAAATGATCATTTAATGCTTATTCCTATAGATTTTGAAGAACCCTGAAAAGATACTCTTTGCAACAATAAGGATTAAAGTGAATTATAAAATTTCTTGTGAAATGGGTTGATCCATGTTATCAAATAACACTTCTTTGTTTTTTAGTTAATATTCTCATAATGCAAAAAAAACTGTTACAGAAGGGGATACCCTTACCAGGCTAGGTAGGGGTCCCAGTATTGTAGCATATGACAGAATCTTTATAATTAGTACATAAAGGAAAATGGATATACTTGATAGTTCAAGACACTTGAAATTTATAAAGAATTTGCAGTGTTTTTTGTTTTAGTTGTTTCAAACTTTCATTCTTTTGAAGAATTATTTTTGCCAAAATTTTAAACAAAACGTTCACACACTACAGCCAATTTCTTCACATCAGGTAACCTTTCAGCACGGTAACTTTTAAAGTGTTAATGAATAAGTACACAAATTGTCATCAGATATTTTAGGTTTAACTAAAACCATCTTAGTTTGTATCCTCTATACATTTAAATGGCTTGAGAAAAATGCCTTCCCAGTTAAGATCACTACCAGATGGATCAAATGGCACTTAATAATGGACTTATTTTTTTTTTAAAATTCTTGGCACTATGATCTTTCAAAAAGCTCTCAAGAAAGTTTTCTGAAAAATTTCAGTTTTCTTCAGGGTTTAAACTGGATTCTCTTAACATCACAAAGTTTAAAGATTAACTAATGGAAGAGGAATCAACTTTGAGAAACAATACATGTCAATACACGTCATTATGTCCAACTTCGTACCCTGTTGCCTTACCATCTGATCATAGTAATGTGTAACATTTTTATGTCAGAAGATTTAGTGATTTGACTATAAACAGATCCAAAAATGACAATCAGAAAATATACAGAATATATCAGAATATTATATCGTGCAAAAATAGTTCGAATCATTATGAATAAAGTAGGAAGTGAAAAGGCACAACTACAAAAATCAAATAGATAAGTGTGTCCATTTTTTAGTAAAAATTGGTCAGATGTTTTGCATGCCAGAAAATACATTCATATTGCTGTGTAAATAGTAAATATTCTGCACTTCCAACAAAATTAGCATTTATTGTGTCCCACTAATCTACCAATGTTATATTTAACACACAAAAAAGCTACCAATACCACGTTATGTTAAATGAAAAACAACAACTGCTGAGCTACATATGTTTATTTTCATTTTGACTGACCTGTGCTAATTGGTAAACAAAATTCCTTGGACATGCAATAACATTTAACCAGTGTGGCTTCAGCATGCAACACTGAAAATTTTGACTGAATAATTTACTACATCAAGATTATATAATTTCTGTTGCAACAGTGTCAGGTAACATGACAGTCAAATTGCTCATCAGGAACATAGAAGATGTTCTTATGTTCATACATGTTTATGAGACTTCCATGAATGACATAAACTAACTTTAGACATCTTCTACTTCATTCAAAGGGAAACAATTCTTTTAGAAAGCTTTTTTTGACCATTGAGACACTTTGATGATGAATTTATTGTCTTTGCAAGCTTGACGTACACAGTGTTATATTATGTTTAAAGGATCAAACTCTAATGACCTCCCACAAAATGAATGTCATTAACAGATGCTTCACTCCCAGCCATCCAAACAATTATCAGTAACTTTGAAGACATCACCAGGCATCTGAATATTATGTCTCATTTCATGGACACGTGAAGGACCTAACAAGTAGCCAAAGCAGTTTCTTTGTGCAAATTTGCTCCAGCCATCCAAACAATTATCAGTAACTTTGAAGACATCACCAGGCATCTGAATATTATGTCTCATTTCATGGACACGTGAAGGACCTAACAAGTAGCCAAAGCAGTTTCTTTGTGCAAATTTGCTCCACTAAAATGCCAACAAATTTCAAGGACAGATTATCCCTAGAGATGATGGTTATTTTGCACTTGTATGTGTGCAAACTATATTGTGTTGTTGTCTTGAACTTTAGCAGACAGAACGATTTACTTTGAGATAACCAAGTATTTGAGATCAACAGACACAATGCCTGTGAAGTTTAAAGCTTATGTTTTTGTGATTAATTACCAGGTAAGATGCAGAGATATATGATCAGATGCACCCAGTTACAACTCTTAGTTTGTAAAGATTGTAAGCCAGTTGAATGTCGGTATTGAGTCAGTGAGTGGATGAGAATGGTTTTATGCCATTTTTTAGTAAAGTCACAGCAGGAGAGACCAGAAATCTGCTTCACACATTGTGATTTGTACCCAGGTCTTTGGCATGACATGCAAACACTTTAACCACTAGGCTACCCCAACACACATACAGTACTGAATAACAGGGAGATGTTATACAAGGGCTGGTCAAAAAGTTCTAAGCCTAATAAACAAAACTAAAAATTGTGAAAGTGTTTTTAATTTTATTTATCAACATAATATCCCTGCTTTTCAATACACTTCTCATATCAATGGTGAAGCTTTTCAATTCCAGTCAGGAAGAAGTTTTCCGAAGCAACCCTGAAAAACCCATTCAAAGCGGTTTTGAGGTCATCCTTGTGCTTTCCACGAAGGATTTCTTTCAGTTTGGAAACAGATGGAGATCACTTGTTGCCAGGTCTGGCGAGAATGGAGGGTGATGAAGTTCGCCAGGCCCACATTGTCACACAGCAGCCTTTTCAAGTCAAGAGGTGTAAGAAGGGGCATTGTCATGAAATAGTAGAGCTCCAGCAGTCAGCATTCCTCACTGCTTTTCTTTGATAGAATCTCTCAGGCGATAAAGCAAATTAACAAAGTCGGCACCGGTAATTGTCTTTTGACTTTCTAAGTAATCAACAAGGATCACACCCTTTGCATCCCAGAATACAGTGGCTATAACTTTCTTCACTGATCTTGAAGACTTGAATTTCTTCAGTGGCTGGGAGTGGAACGGTTTCATTCCATGGGTTGACATTTTGACTTGGGATCGTAGTGGTGGACCCATGTTTAATGGCTCGTTACTAATCTCTTTTGGAATCTGACGAAATCCTCCTCAATTATCTCTAAATTTACTCTGGCAATGTCAGTTCTTTTTTCCTAAGGATCAGAATTTAGAAACTTTGGCTCCCAACGAGCATACATATTCTTCATCTGTAACGGTTCATGAATAATAGTTTCAATGGATCCATGGCTTAGACCTGTGTCTTCCTCAAGTTCAGCAATGGTAATACCTATATCTGACAGTATAAAATTTTCTGTCTCCATGATTGAATCTTCATTTATGGAAGGGATGTCCAGACCTAGGGTCCTCATCAAGGCTTGTTCTGCCAGCCTTAAACATAGCTGCCCAATGGTTAACAGTGGAATAACTAGGGCACTTATGCCCATACACTTGTGACATGCGGTCATCAATTTCTTGGGGAGTACTTTTCTCTATAGTCAAACACTTGATGTTTTTTCAGTACTCCTTCTTTTCCTTTTGTGTCCATTTGGACCCCTATCACATTCAACTGGCTGTCACTAACAAACAAACACTCAACAGATCAAATACACTTGCAATTAACTATTAAACAATGTATTACATTGACTCGTTCACTTGGTTATGGCAACTTTGTTACAGTTGAAAGTTAGTCAGGTTTAGAACTTTTTGTCCAGCCCTTGTATATAGTTCATCAGCATAAAAATGGACTTCTCTCTGTTATTCACTCTACTGTATAGTTGAACATATGTACAGTGATGTTTGTTGAGCTGAAAACTGGGGTATTGGTGTTGCACGGAAGCTGTGTCCCTTTGCTGTCAGATTCTGTCAATTGTGTTTTTTGTGAGGTTTCTCAGCACCAAAGATAAACGTCTGTGACCTGTGTCACTTTGGCCTTTCCTTGATCCTACATGAAGGTGACACGCTGTTATATAACTGAAATACTGCGTAAAAATCCAACTTGCTTCCTCTTTAGTCTGTTACCAGATCTTATTTTGTCCTGTGAATCTTCCTGAATTGTTGATGTTGTTGACCCATAAGCTTCGTGAATATCCTGGGTTGGAGACCGAATTTTCTGGACAAAGGTCAAGTATATGCATGAGGGAGAAGAGGTCTTATATTGTATTTGCTTTCATTCGTATTTTTCCGTTGAAATCTTGCTCTCTACTAAATCCTTTAGAGACATATTAATCTTAGACATAACAGAATGGCATTACTGTTTATATTCAATTTCAGCCATCAAAGATCTGTACTTCATGGAATTATTGCTTTTTTTGGAAAAAATGTATAATATCAGAGAGGTATTATAAAATAAATCCTTTTGAAGGTGAACAAGGTATATTATTGTATACTATATATCGCCATGTATAAGGTGAGTTTTTCCTTCCTAGAATTAGGGGGATTTTAAGGGAGGGTTGCCCTATACGCAGGGTAGAAGAGTTTTGATGTTTTTCCCCCAACACTAAGACATTACCATGAGCACGTAACACTGTAAGTACCATGTCAACAAATCTGTACTGAAGTACACAAATTAATCATGTCATTACACTCTCTGGTTATCAAAAATCTACATTGTATATATTTGGACTTATGTTTGAAACCTATTTTATGAATTTTATTCAAAATTTCATTAAATATTTTTTACATTCACTTCGGCAAAGTATGTGTGAAGTGGTCGCAGATTTGTACATCACACAACTCCCTGTTTTTTACAGCAGCCATGTTCAGACTACCACTATTGATGCCTGAAAATGAACACATATATCATAAGGCCACACTCTTTAAAAGCCATATTTGTTGTAGTTTGCATAAACTTTATGTTGTCACATAATAGTCAATCACAAGGACTGGATCCTCGACTGTGATTGGTTAAATTGTTCCATGAGTAAAAAAATATCCTTCAGTAGCGATCAGATGTACGAAAGTGCTACGCTTTTGGTTACTATTATTTTACATATATTTAGTAAAGCTGCAACTAAAATAACATGATATTGGTATATATTATTCCTGATATTCCAGCCATATGCCATGTGCTGGAGTTATACACACAACCAAACATCATTTAAAAAAAACATGGAAGACAAACACCTTTTTGTTACAAATGTAGGAATTGTGCATGTGCTGGTGATGTGGTTCATTCTGGATCGCCTTAGAGACGGGGTAAATATATTAGCATTGATTTTGAAGGCTTTTACAGGGGGTCGCCTTATAGGTGGGATCACTATATAGATGGAGTTATACTATGTAATACTGTTGAAGTTATGTGTAATGTTGAATCCAAGGGCTGTAGCATAAAGATTTATAGTGTGTGCTACTGGTGAGATAATAATGTATAATAAAGTTAATTCCTTGCCATTGACTCAGGAGGTACACATTCGTCACTGTGGCAAGATAATCCATGATTCATCATAGCATGTTTGTGAGTCTCTTAAATGTCAGAATGGATTAATGTGGGGAAGAACACATCACTATGGCACATTATGGTATGGTTCAGCGCAAGGTAGTCCAGTCCAGTCCAGGTTGATGATGTCAAGTAGATTAATCAACCCTTGTGTTTGCCAATAGTTTTGTGTCACTGATGCTGTATTCCATTGGAAGGAATATTCATCCTACAATCAAGATTATGTTTGGGGTTGTCTGGTGGCCAAATGGGCCACAATTTGCCAAGGGTGCAAGATTTGTCATAATTTTGACCCTTCACTTTAAACATTGCCATGCTCATGAGTTTCTTCAAAACTGTAACTAGGTTTTAGTGTTGGCTGACTGTGGTATAACTTTCACTCACTCACTTGCTCACTGTTGTCAACCAAGAAGGAAGACAGTTGACATAAAAGGAACAATCAAGGACTCCTGGTATAGAATTACCACAAGAGTTGATGGAAGGGGGCACTGGAGTGTCAGGCAGGTGCCAGATGTACAAGGGCAAGGTCATATGTTCTGTTCATGAAATAAGATTTGTTTGTTTGTTGTTTAACGCCGCACTCAGCAATATTCCAGCTATATGACGACGGCTTGTAAATAATGAGTCTTGGCCAGACAATCCAGTGATTGAAAACATGAGCATAGATCCACATGCAATTGGGATACAATGACATGCATCAACCAAGTCAGCGAGCCTGATTACCGGACCCTGTTAGTCGCCTCTTACGACTATCATGAGCTGCTGAAGACCAATTCTAACCAGGAACCTCACAGGAACATAAAATAAGAAAGAAGCTAGCTGTTGTGACTAGACAATCAACTCTGTAATCAGTGTAATTAGTCATGAGAATATTTTATTACGATATTTGAAATGTAATAGCCTAACTGGATGTCAGTGTTGTCTGTCCTAACCTACATATAAAGATTTTCCCAATGAAAATATGCCCTGCTGACTGTCTACATCACAACCACAAGGTAAAGGCTAAAGCACACTGCCAAAATTAACATGTGAGATACAGAGGTCATACTTATGGGTGCAGTTGGGTATCCTTGTGGAAAAGCAATCACTCACCTCTCCAAAATCCTTGGATTGTTTCCCCACAAGTGTGCTTTGTCAGAAACCTATTCTAAGTGTCCCCTTGCATGATATGTTGATGGTATACTGAAGTACATTGTGCAGATTTCAGATGCAGGAAGCATTTAACTCATTTGTTGAGCACCGCCTGACCTTCCATCTATTGGCAAGACTGGACATCGGTGTAATATGCTCTGTTGTCCTGTCAGACATCTTCAGCATTGTGCGCCTTCGGACAGCAAGCAGACTATTACCAGGATTACTGCACACGTCTACAAGTCTAATAGCGCCCTGTCGGCAAGAACTGTTGCTGCTAATCAAGAAAGTAAACAGCTGAAATTTGATTTTTTGTATATTTACATATTACGTCCATGTTTCTGTTCAATTACACCTTACTTCATTGTGAGTGATTTTGAAAATACATGTACATGTTTGGAAAACCTTCAAAATTGTGAATATAGCTGAATCACTTGAGACAGGGTTGGGTGGGTTAGTGGTTAATGTGTTGACTTGTCTGAACTTGGCCAGTTTCGGTTATCTAGGTGGACACTCTATGAGAAGCCAACTCTTGCCATAGCATATGGACTTAATACCCTACAAGCTGAAAATGCAACTCACTCTCTTTAAAAATACCAGAAAAAGCCTTCTGAACATATAACCCCTCAAAACCATTGTCATCATTTATAGATGGGGTTTGGAATGTAATAAATGTGTTTTGCTAACTACTTAAAAGACTGCAGTTTAAAACCTTATTATTGTTCCCCTAAAAAAGATGTGGTGTTGTAACCACTATTCATGCTTGCAGTAGACCAAAGTAATCTTGAACAGGATTTGACATCGAGGTCTAAGACATAATAGCTTGTTTTGAACTGATATGGAATGTCCCTTTAATTGGCACTAATGAAAGTCAACCATATCTCTGTAAGTAGTATCTGGAGATACTGTTGACACTAGTTGAGCATCCATGACTTGTGGTCTGTCAGCATAACCCACCATGGCACGAGATATTGAGGCATTGTAAGTACATTAAGGATAATGGGGGTATGTGGGTAATGGCAATGTGGCAGTTAGGATTAATTGATGAATATGTTTTACTGCAAAACATTCTCGTTTAATTGTCAGTGCTGAGAGGTTATTGTGGGTAATTTACTCGATTATCTTCCACAATTACAGATGTAAAATAGCTGTGTTAAAAAATACTCCCTTTGTAGTTGCAGTTGTATAAGTAACTAGGTGGGGAAATGAATGCTTACTGACTTGTCACAGTTATCTCCCCTTCAAAGGGTGTGTCTTTGAATCACCTTTAAGCAGTAAAAGCAATCCAATGCAAAAGGAAGTTCAATATTCAGGTCCATATTGTAATCTTATTTATTCTGGGGACAAAGCAGTCAAAGGTGGTGTAATTCTCTGTTTATAGTTGTGTTCCTTAGTGGTACCAGGATCTGCTGATTTGAAACTGAAATACTGACTCTTATAATACTGTATTAAGAAACATTAACCCAGCTCTCTCACTCCAGAACATCATAGCTTCAAGAATTTGTTGCTCTCATAATACCACTTTGTGCAGTGGAAGAAAAACACCCCCATAAACACCCAAAAACAAATGATCTATTTTCTATTAACCTTCTCCATACACTTTATTCAAAATTCAATTAGGAAGTTTTCTTGTAAAGTTGTTTATGTGACAAACTCGGTAATGAAGTATAATCTTCTTAAAGAGATGTGTCTTCACAATAGATCTATTTTCAATGTGTGAGAATCCTTCCTTGAAAACTAGATTTCTTTTAAGATTTATTTGAACTTTGCAGTAATAGGTTATTTTTTGTCAGTTAAACCCTAAATTTTTCAGAAGCAAATAGAAAAATTTCTCAAAGTGTTGGTGCCACAAATGCTACTTTTCAACTTAAGTTAGCTTCAAGGTTTCTTAGGATATTTAGCCTTTAATTTTATTCTGTTAAATGTGTACAGAGCTACAGCAGTTAATACTTCATTGTTTAATTGTAGCAACAGAATTCTTCCAAATATAAATAGTAGCAAAGTAAAGATTGTGCAGACGATGACTGTGAAGACATGTTTGTCACGAAGCTTATTAATCTGGAAACCTTGTATCCTGGCATTTCTGTTGAAATCAGTGCTTTGAAACAATGATTAATGATTTTAGTGGATACCTTCTAAACTAACAGGGTTAAGTGTGAGTTAATTTATGTGAATATTTTGAAAGTATCTCACAAGAGATGTCAGGTTTTCTGTCCTAAGTGTATTAATAAATCTCTAGCCTCAACCAATAACTTTCCTTTGCATATGTTGGTGATGGTGGCCACCAGTGGGGCAGGATATACTCACCTTTTTGTGAACACCTAGTTTCATCACTGTTTGATAGTGATTCATAAACACATGCTCATGATATAATCATCCAATCAACTTGCTTTTGGCAGAGATTTCTGCGAAAGGGTTTTGTCACTTTTATTTACAACATTAATTGTTAAGTCACAGATTATTGAGTAAATCCAAGGTGTGCGAAGGCATGAAGAATCAGATAATTTAGTTTTTTTCAGAAGAACAATCATGTCTCAGTCTTTCACTATATATCCAAAATCATTATTTTGTAAGTGATTCCATGGTATTGATTGGCTAACTCCCAACACTACTGTTTCTTGATTGGCTGATAAAGAGTGGGTGGGACGCGTGTTGCATTATTGCGCTGAACATTGTCGCTGATTTTGTATTGTAGTCTACAGTTTTGGGTGTTGATCATTATAAGCAGTCTGTGTATTCATTATTGTAGGCTTATTTATTTGTAAGAATGGACTTTATTTTCAAGAATGTATAGAGATTATTATACAAGCATGTGTGTCATACTGATTTTACGAAACGGGTCTCAGAATTGTTGTTTTCATTACATGAAGTTTTAGACATGTTTTGTAAATCAGTATGACACATATGCGAGGGTACTAATTTCTTTATAACCCATTATTTTTTATTCCCTTTGAGGTCATTTTTATAAAATGTACTGATCACTGCTGTCCTAGAAAAACACAATTGTTGAATGATGTCAACAATCTTCAGCTATGATGTTGCTTCTAGTGTGACGTCATTCCGACCTTCCGTCACAATAAGATTTGAATGATGTCAACAATGCCATCCGGATGATGATAACAACACACTGCTTCATGTGAAGTGATATTTGCACGAGTACAAATACCTATGGGTAATAAACCTCCATTAACACAAGAACCTGTTTGCACACTTTGAGTATATCTCCTCAGCAGATCTACATGTGCACACTATAAGTTGTAGGAGGATCACTCGGGGTATTTGGGGTTTTATGCGTCCCTTGTTAGGTTTTCCGGCAACTGGTATAAAACCTAACGAGAGATGCATAAAACCCCATATACCCTGAGTGATCCTGCCTCAACGAATTTATCTTACCAGCATGTTTTAATGTGACATTGTAAAAGAATTAACACAAATTCAAAATTGATAGAAAACAGCTGTTCGATTGAGCTGGGGTTAACTTGTGCTATGTCAAATGACTTCCATAAGGCGCCGCGATTTGCTGTGCAGAGTTGCGTCCCTTGGGCTCGCCAGAAACCTATGATTGTGGGTTCGAATCACGGTTCGCTCAAATTATGTTTCTAGGTTTGTCAGCACCATACCCATGCTCGTGGGGTTCACCGAAGTGGTAAACGTCTGAGACCTGCATCACTTCTGGCTTTCCTCCCACATTAAGCTGACACGCCGTGATATGACTGGAATACTGTTACAAACAGTGTTAAACCCAACTCACTCACTCCATTCACTCGCAAAATGCGTGCGGCTTTTTGCATTGAAGCGGGGTATAAGGGAATCATTCTGCCTCTCAGATATCCATGTGCAGCCTGCTTTGCTCTTAGTGGGTTGTAAGAGATTTATTCCCCTGCTGAGAAATTTATTCCCTTCCAAGGCAGGTTACACAGTATTTTATCAAGATCCCATGGACCAATCAGTTCTCATCATTCTGACTTCGAGGTATGATAATGTTATTTACATGTATCCCTCCATAAATGCAGAAAATATTAAAGTTAATCTAAAATACACATACAATACAAGTCCTTGCTCTTTAGAAAATATATTAAAGAAAACCTTTCCTCCACAATACAAGAAAGAAATATAGATCTACATAAAAAATCCTCAAATGTTGCAGAACAGCATTCTGTATGTTAGTTGTTGAACTCTTACATTTCTTTAATATAACACATGTTGAATAGTAACTCAAGTCTGAAAAGAATTCTTTGTAATGACATTTGAAAGAGGTCATGTACATTTTGTGAATTATTCTTTTCATTCAGGAGCAGATTTAATATCACTGAATCTACCTGGAAAATCTAATTGCTTCATTTTCTAGAGTAGATGAAAGAGAAGAATGTCTTTGAATGTTGGCGTGTTCCCTGCTGTTTGTGGTACAATATATGTTCATTAGTGAATGTGGTCTTTGTGAATGTTCCTCAGCTGCACAATAACCATACAGGCAGTCTTTCAATAATTATATTGCCACAAAATGTCCCAGAAATATTGTCTCAAAAAGGAAATCAAAGTCTGGCAACCCGGTACTCTTCTATTCATTCCTAGACATTGGCTATCAGAATTGAGGCACATTGTGAACCAAACGTGAGAATCAGCATTGTTGGTCAGTCGTAATGGACAAAATGTCTGTGGTCTTAATTGACCAGTCTTTGAAGGATCAGCTAAATGGGTCTGTGGGTGATCCATACCTTGCTTGGACTTAAAAAGTGTTTGTTTGCGACTTTAGAAAATACAGGTTAAATATATCCCGTCGAGGGAGACAGATTTAGTTGGTGAGACTTTGTAAATGTATTATGCTTAATTTGTGAGACACGACACTCATAAAGAAGAATCTGATTCCTGCAATAGTTATCTTATGCATAAGAGCTTAGTGTGGCAGCTGTAGCTCTGTGTATTTGCTCACTCCTGTACCTGTATGTATTGATGGAATTGGTGTGAGAGTGTTGGGATGGGATGTGGGGGTGATAATTGGGTATGGGGCAGCTAGGGAGGGCGGAAGAAGAGGGATGGTAATCGAGCGAGTGAGTGAATATGTGAAAAGTGAGTTGGTTTGAGGGCTTCAAAGGGAAAGATGTTTGTGTTAGCAGTACGATATAGAGCAGGTTTGGAGGTTTAGGGATGGGGGTGTAGGGATGGGGGTTTAGGATGGGGTGTAGGATGTGTGTGTTGGGATGGGGGTTTAGGATGGGGTGTAGGGATGTGGGTGTGGGGCATTGATGCAGGGAGTTTGGGGCAGCTAGGGAAGGTGCAAGGAGAGGGATGGTGTCGGAGCGAGTGTATAGAACAAGTGAAGAGTAGTTTGGACAGCAGAAAAGCAGGGATTGGTGGTGTTACATAGAAAAGAGGGCAGAGCTTGATGCAAAGTGTCGATAAATGGTTTGAGTTTGGAGTAGAAAGGTGTAGTATCCGGTTAAGAAAAGTAGGGAGGTTTTGGTAAGGATAAAAGAAAGGAAGAAGCTGACATTTTCTGGCAGTGAGGTTACTTCAGTGAACTACAGGGTGAATATGTCCTGTTGTGAAAGGCAGATTTAGTTTAGAGATTGCTTAATTTGTAGCTCCTATTTTAAATCTTCCAAAAGTTTTTTTGTGCATAATGGGTTAGTTTGGCAGTACTGACCCTGTGTATTTACTCTGCCCAGTACATGGATCAGATGTGTAGGCAAGGGGTGGGGGAAGGTTGAGAGTGTGGTTGTAAGAAAAAGAATTTGGGTGGAAGTTGGTCTTTGGATTTGAAAAGGTAAAGAGTATGTAGACAGTTGTATGTATTTCAACAAGGGTAGTTGTAAATGCTTGTTCACACTGTACTCAGGTGTTCATTCATATATCATTGTGTCTTTTCATATACAAAGAATATATCTGTTATGTGGAATCCTACTTTTTGTTTTCTGCAATGTTTTAGTTTTGTTGTTTTTATGACCTGTATGTTTATGATTTTAGATACATAAAAGCACACTATGCAGGTGAGCTACTGAACTCATGGTTCTGTATCATTTTTTCTGTTGCCTTTTGCACTTTGTTTTATTGTTTTTGTTACTTTAAACCTAAGACACATGGAGGTTTGATTTTGTCCTCGTTAACTGACATCACACAGTACATTTACTTTGCTACCTGAGGGCATATAAAAATATTTAAAAATATTATTTATTAGGTTGTTTATCAGCTTGAGCTAATATCCCTGAACTTGATAAAAAATCTAAGCTTTATGACCTCTGTTTATGTCTTTTAGCAAAAGTTTTATTTTTATATAGGTTAATTAGATATTAAAACTGGTAACTTGAAAGCACATGCAATAAAGAAAAATGAGAGATGAAACAGAAAGTTTCTCAAGATACACATTATTCTTTTTCACATATACTGTAGAGTATTTTCTGAACTGAAATTTCTGTTTAAAGAAACAGTGACATAAGCCTGAGGTTTCAAGTGTTATATTTCTGTGCATTGAATACTCAGCATCACACGCCAATCTGCAAAAACATTATGTTACAAACATGGTAAATACGAAATGGTGACATACCTACATGTCAGAATGATGAGATCTGATTGGTTTAGGTAATCTTGGTAAAATACTATGTATCCCGCCTTGGAGGGAAATAAATTTCTCAGCGAGAGAATAAATCTCTTATACCCCACCATGAACAAAAAAGGCTTCATGTGGATTACTGAGAGGTAGAATAAATCCCTTATACCCCGCTTCGAGGCAAAAAGCTGCACACTTTTTCCAAGTCAAGCACAAGTTAACCTCAGCTCAGTTGAATAGCTGTTTTCCATCAATTTTAAATTGTTGTTTCAATTCTTTTACAATGGCAGATTTAAACATGTTGGGAAGATAAATTCATTGTAGCAGTATCACGAGGGGTACGCCTCAGGCTCGAGGTATAAAACCTAACATGGGGCGCATAAAAGCACATGTACCCCTCGTGATACTGCTACTACTTATATTGTCAGTAATTGCACTTTCTTTCTGTGTCATGCAGACAGGGCATCTCTCCGGACTGTTGCATGACATAATGATACAATGGATGATTTGATATGCTCCCAAGGCAACTGAACCAACCTGGTAAGCAAAATGTGGAGAAAAAAAATAATCACAATTTTCAGATACATATTCTTGAAAAAGTATAATTTTGTCCAGAAAAGAGTCCTGAAGATTTCTGACCTTCAGTTTCCTTTTTACATTTTCCAGTTAATAAGATTGCAGCACACACTCCTGCTCGTTATAAAACCATATACACTCACACTTTCCTGCAAGTCTTTATGCAGTTCCAGAGTTTAGAAATGTATGGGTTCTATATGGTAAATTGGTAGACATTAAAAATGAGGAAAAATATGGAAATGGGTTAAACAAAACAAAAAACAAAACAAGGAATGACACATATATTATGTGAGAAGAGGTGAGGGTGTTTGTTCTCAACCTTTCAGCAATTGTTCTCATGATAGCATATCCGTACTGACATATTGCTTGTTGGCATATCTAGTCTACCAGGTAGAACAGTGGTGAATATTAGGAGGTCCTTGTGATTTATTCCAGTAGTATTTGAATCTGTAGGTAACTCCATAGAGTAACATTTAGTCTCTGAAATCTTATATTACACAATATCCTTCTTGACTCTAAAAATAAAAAAAAATCCCTATACATGTGGAATAGAGCTAGCTTTAGCTGGCTAGACTTGTTTTTGTATGCATTTCTAGATTATTATTTTTTCATAAAATAAATATATTCCCTGGTCATGGTGCAGGACTAGGAACTCCATAGACTAACATTTAGTCTCTGAAATCTTATATTACACAATATCCTTCTTGACTCTAAAAATAAAAAAAAATTCCCTATACATGTGGAATAGAGCTAGCTTGAGCTGGCTAGACTTGTTTTTGTATGCATTTCTAGATTATTATTTTTTCATAAAATAAATATATTCCACGGTCATGGTGCAGGACTAGGAACTCCATAGACTAACATTTAGTCTCTGAAATCTTATATTACACAATATCCTTCTTGACTCCTGGTCATGGTGCAGGACTAGGAACAAGACAAGAAACTTACATTCATCAAGTTAGCACTCATGGTGTAGTAGGAACAGTGGTCGTCATTCAGGTGCTTATTCAGTTTGTAGAAACATCTTTTTTAAATTCTCAATGTATCAATCCATATTTGTTTTTTTATCAGACAGAACATGCGATAAAAATACTCCCAAACTTTTCTGACACTGACACAAGTTGTGGCTAATAATTGTCATTACCTCATGTCTGGTGCAAAATCAGAGTGTCTGGAATGGAAGTTCTTGCTCCTGTAACCCAGAAATAGGGATACATACTAATTTAGGAGCAAATTGCTCAATCTTGAAGGTGTTTTGATTGACACTGATGACAGTTAAATATTCATGAAGCCTGTGAAAGTGCTACCATGTCCAATGTTTCAGAAGATAACGAGAGAAGCTGACATTCTGTGGTTGTTGATGACATTTGCCCTTTGATCTGTGTCTTGGAGTTAGTGGCTGCTAGTTTATTCAGTGGCATTTTTAAACCACATGGGTTCTAGTAATATATTCTTTCTTTTAGAATAGGTACTTTGTGGACAGATGATTGGTTGACATCACATATGAACTGATTTCATTGGTGAAATCTTTGCATTTATCATGGATTTGTTGGGAAATTGGGTAGTATCTCTGTGTTTTTCTGTTCGGGAAGAACCAGTCCCATTGTACAGTTCGGGGGTGATTTTACTAGTATTTCTTCAGCTGATCAATGTTGCCAGTTTAGGAGCTTGTTTGTCAGACAGAGGTACCAGTTGGGGGCTTCAATGTGTCAACCCATCCATCAGGACACTGAGGTTCTGTGGTGAGTACATGAAGAGTGTAAAAAATCCACAAATTAATAAACCAGTGCCTGTATTAAATAAAGTAAAGCTGTATTTATCTTTTAGTTATTTATGATATTCTGTATTTAGACGTACTTAGTGACGTACTTTGCTGTGCAGAATTCCGTCCCTTGGGCATGCGAGAAACCTGTAATTGTGGGTTTCCCAGTTCACCCCGATTATGTTTCTAGGTTTGTCAGCTCCATAACCGTGCTCGTGGGTTTCACAAAAGTGGTAAACGTCTAAGACCTGCATCACTTCGGGCTTTCCGCCCACATTAAGCTGACACACTGTGATATAACTGGAATAATGTTAAAAGCAGCATTCAACCCAACTCACTCACTAGTTCTACATGGGAGTATGTAGTTGTTTGCTTATCTTGAATGACTTCCAAACTTCTGAATAAGCAATTTGACTTCCTGACTGCTAGAGAGCGACTAATTGATCAGTGCCAACACTGGTTTAGGCAGTGCAACAATTTAATTTAAGTAAAGGGCATGGACAGGTCAGAGTTTTGGCTGTTGTAAGATAATGTCATGCATTGATGGATTGGACAGAGCTTCAGCTAACCTGTAAAGCGAAGTAATTTAGAATTAGAGGTGTACAGCACATTATACTGATGAACTAAATGGATCTATCGGCTACTTTATAAACATGACATATAACATGATGCATGTTCCTGCCACAATGGTTCTTTAAACTGTGGACAAGAACACAGGGGACAAAGTACAACCTACTGAAAATGGTGGTGAGATGAAAGTATGACTTCTGTTGAACATGGGGAACATTTTAATCTGGTTGCCAGTTAAAGTGGAATGTAATCTGTCTCCCAGACCCTTTAGAATTTTTTTTAAAAAGAACTCCAAATCAAGTCAAGAATGATTTGTCAAGTCTATATTGCCTCAGCTCTAGGAATTCAGGATTGTTCTAAACTCAATTTGGATTTTTTATTTTGTAGATATATATTTTTAAATAAGATAACATTATTTCTGGGATTAAATGTTAGTCTCACTGGAATGGTACTTGCACGGAAACATTTTTCCTGAAACCATGGCATCAAAATACTACTTGGTTGACAACACAAATCACCATCTGTGGGATATTGTCAATACTTCATGGGACTGTATGGGACCCGTAAAGATCCGTGGTAGAATTGGTCTTCAGGAACCCATGCTTGTCGTAAGACGCGACTAACAGGATTGGGTGGTCAGACTCGCTGACTTGGTTGATGCATGTCATTGTATCCCAATTGTTTGGATCGATGGTCATGATGTCAATCATTTAATTGTCTGGTCCAGACTGGATTATTTACAGACCGTCGTCATATAGCTGTAATATTGCTGAGTGCGGTGTTAAACTACAAACCAAGAAACAAACAAACAAACCCAACATATAGCCACTTGAATATGTAGTGTAGTTACTATTTTAACCATTGAATAAAGGCAGGTCCTGCTTCCAGCAAGGGAAACCAGCAAGTGCGTATATCATATCGGAAATTTCAACAAGCACCATGGTCTTGTGCTCATATACACCACACATAGCTTCAATATCAGGCAATGACAGGGTTCATACATAGGTCTTGCATGGTGTAGGGTTCAAATGACTAATGTGAGTTATACATGGCCTTACATCTTTACCTGAGTACAACCAGACACATCACTATTACACCACAAACGGAACAGTGTTTACAAACCTGTGACATATTGATGATGTGAGTTATACATGGCCTTACATCTTTACCTTCTTCAATATCAGGCAATGACAGGGTTTATACAAAGGTCTTGCATGGTGTAGGGTTCAAATGACTAATGTGAGTTATACATGGCCTTACATCTTTACCTGAGTAAAACCAGACACATCACTATTACACCACAAACGGAACAGTGTTTACAAACCTGTGACATATTGATGATGTGAGTTATACATGGCCTTACATCTTTACCTTCTTCAATATCAGGCAATGACAGGGTTTATACAAAGGTCTTGCATGGTGTAGGGTTCAAATGACTAATGTGAGTTATACATGGCCTTACATCTTAACCTGAGTACAACTAGACACATCACTATTACACCACAAAAGGAACAGTGTATACAAATTTAACCTGTGACATTATTGATGATGTGAGTTACACATGGCCTTACATCTTTACCTGAGTACAACTAGACACATCACTATTACACCACAAACGGAACAGTGTATACAAACCTGTGAAATATTGATGGTGTGAAAACATAAATCAAATTATTGCGCGAATGATATCACTAGAAACGACGTCGTAGCTGAAGATTGTTGACATTATTCGACAATTGTGGTCATCAGTGCATTTTTCTAAAGGGAAGCTCAAAAGGATTAAGAAATTATGAATAATAAAGAAATTAATACATTGGCATGCTTGTCCTACTGATGAGACAAAACTTGTGTAAGAATTTATGTATTACCCTTGCTCTTGCTTGGGAGATACAAGAATTCTTACACCTGTTTTATAAAATCATTTTGACACACATGCTCGTATAAAATCTCTTAATACTACTTGGGTAAAATATTAATACCTGGATGAAAACATTGAAATAATACTCTGTGAAAACACAAATCTCCATGAGTCAAGATATTGGTAAATGACATTTCAGTGAAAAAAAAACATCTCCTGAATGTTGATAGTTCGCTGTGGGTATTTAACTGACCTATTGTGTGATAGGTATGTGAACAGTGAAGATATTAATTCTCTCAAATTTTCATAAAGGCGATAGACCATTGTGTAACAAACTCTTTAATGTTACACAATCTTTTTTTTTCAAAACATTTCTTAAAAAAAATATCACCTATCTGAAACCTAAGCTGCTTACAGATGTATATTTACTGCCTGATGTGTCAATTATCTTGCCATGGTAAATACCAAGAGGTTAAGTCTTGCATCAAAGGCACTGTTAGCGTTTCTAAACTTTGTGAAGAGTGCACTTCTTTTGGGTTAGGGGCGGTCAGGTGGCCTAGTGGTTAAAACGTTCGCTCGTCACGCCGAAGACCCGGGTTCGATTCCCGACATGGGTACAATCTGTGAAGCCCATTTCTGGTGTCCCCCGCTGTGATATTGCTGGAATTTTGCTAAAAGTGGTGTAAAACCATACTCACTCACTCACTCACGTGAAGATTCCGGGGTAGAATAGGTCTTCAGCAACCTATGCTTGCCGTAAAAGGCGACAAACGGGATCGGGTGGTCAGGCTCGCTGACTTGGTTGATGCATGTCATCGTTCCAAATTGCGTGGATCGATGCTCATGATATTAATCACTGGATTGTCTGGTCCAGACTCTATTATTTACAGACCGCCGTCATATAGCTGGAATATTGCTGAGTGCGGCGTTAAACAACAAACCAACCAACCAACCACTCACTCACTCACTCACTCTTTTGCATTGGGCCAATAGGAACGGAGTTCATCTGTCCGTCTGCTTCTCATTGTAGACACATTTTCTCAAAAACTATTCAAATTTGATAAATGAAGTTTTACACACTTATCTCATGATCTCAAATGAGTTCGAAAATTGGTGTCGTACATTCCTTTTTTACCGAGTTATGGCCCTTGCTCCATGCTTTTCAACTGTGTGAAATTGTGGACAAGTTTTCTCAACAACTACTGAAATTACATGAATGAAAGTTTGCATGTTTATATAAGAGATACTTGTCACGACTGAGTTGAAAACTGGTGCCATACATTATTTCTTTGCAGAGTTATTGCCTTTGCTCTGTGCTTTTCAACTTTTTTTTTTTTTCAGAAACTACTAATGTTACATGAATGAAACTTTGCAAGTTTATCTAAGAGATACTGAGTTCGAAAACATGTCCCCTCTTTAATTTTTATAGAGAGTGATGGCCCTTGCCCTGTGCTTTTCAACAAAGTGCATACTGTGTGCAACTGATTTAAACTCTAGGTGTTTTTTATTATTTCAGCTCATGAGGATGGTTTAGTTAATCTTGTCATCTCATATATATTAATATTTATTTCTTTGATTTATCACTAAAGACATGGTTGAATATTTGATTCAACTCCTTGATTTGTTCAATGTGAAGTCGGGGCGGTCAGGTAGCCTAGTGGTTAAAGCGTTCGCTCGTCATGCCAAGACCTGGGTTCGATTCCCGACATGGGTACAATGTGTGAAGCCCATTTCTGGTGTCCCCTGCTGTGATATTGCTTGAATATTGCTAAAAGTGGCGTAAAACCATACTCACTCACTCACTCAGTGTGAAGTGTGAAGTAAATTGCACATTTATTTAGATTAAGTAATATGTGGTTGTACGTTTTATCAGGTCACTTAGCATGTGGGTTTTGGAAATATACCTATTGATTTCTGCATATCAGTATGACCCTTTGACCAGTTCGTAAAGTGACAGATTGTCAATACTGAGAGTGGTTTGTAGTCACAAGATGAAAGAAGGTATATCTCCTACAAGCCCCCTGTACAGGATCATCTCCATGTTCAAGATGGATACTGCAAACAGCTTATTGCATAGCCTGATCTGATGCTATCGGTGAGTCATTACTCTAAACAGTGTTATACCACTGGAGGACCACAGTGGTGGCACGATGAGACCTGTGGATTGTCATGGGCTAAATAAAGTGTAATGATTGATCGAACTGTTGATGCATTGAAATTGTGCATGGTCCAGTGTAGTACATCAGTGACATGCTGACATATCTGGTGTCACACATGACACCTAACTGCCACCCTATTGATAGTTTCTGATGATTAAAATGAATTAATTAAAAATGTGATATTTATTGAAAAAACCTTTAGTCAGAGAGTACTAATGATTTACTTAATATCCATATTGCCTTTTTTAAGGAGAGGTTGATAGTGGTGCATATATTGCCATTATGTTGCCACTAAAATCTTGGCTATTGTTTAAGTTGGTGGTTAACGCATATGCTTGGTATGCTGAAGACCTGATGCAAAAAAACCAAGTTTGGGCTCGGTCGAGGTGACTACTAGTTCGCTCGTCACGCTGAAGACCCAGGTTTGATTCCTGACATGGGTAGAATGTGTGAAGACAATTTCCGGTGTCCCCAGCCGTGATATTGCTGAAATATTGCTTAAAGCGATGTAAAACCATACTCACTTACTTACTAGGTGACTTAAAGGTGTGTGGCACAGACTGAATCTGTTTTGGGTTGTTTTCCTTGACTTAAAGTGTTGAGTTCTGTGTATCATATTGTTTTCTCATTATGATCGATCAAGATATGATCATGATTATCATGACTGCCTTTTGCCTGATTTTGTTGATGACCTTTACCCATTGGAGTTTGTGTGAACTTGATCCATCTTGTTTCTGTTTAGTAAGTGGATTTAACACAGCAGTGAGGCAGTATCTGAAATTTGATCAAACCTACAAGTCCACATGAGGCACTGAGCTGACAACACTGTCAGGGGAAAGGATCTGATGATCTGATATCTGAGTACACTGACACAAGTAGATAAGAGACCATCTTTCCAGAAGGGTACTTTCATGTGCCGTCACTGAAGCGGTTGATGTCATTCATGGTACTACAGATACACTAGATGTACACTATACAAATTCAGAATACACCTGTGTTCCTCTTACATTCCACATGCTTGATTTCACAGTATTTGGGCATACTGAATTTTGGACTACTGAAGTCATGGGTTTCATGCATTGTGGAATAGATTCTTCCTGGTTCCAGTAATTTGCCAAGCTAGGGAACATTTATGTATTCTGATCTTGGTTTGGATAATTTCAGTTGAAAGCAATTAACTTTTAGCAGCCATTATGTCCATAGGATCTTCATGTAAACATAATCTATAAAGAGTATCTGATTTGTTTGTTTGTTTGATGTTTAAAGCCACACTCAGCAATATTCCAGCTGTATGACTATGGTCTTTAAATAATCAAGTCACACACTCATCGACTGTTATGTGAGCTGTCCCTTATTTGGATATTTATGTACAATGTTTTTAACCTTTTGTTTCATTTGAAATGTGAAACATTAAAAGGTTTGGAACCATGTTGATGCCTCCAAACTGAACATAATGGAGGTTTATCCCCATTTGGTAATTATGACATGAACATGGATGCTTTTGTGTCAGTGAAAGTGTTGAGTGATTGTAATATTTTCAGAAGGGTGATGCTAGGTTTAAACCACTCACTCGCTCGCTCACTCACTCACTCACTCACTCACTCACTCACTCACTCACTCACCACATTAACAAACAGTGGCAATCACTGATCCTGACCTCATGATTTGTCAGTGTTTTCACTCACTCATTCTCATGTCTGTAGACCATTAAACATATGAAGTGTGACCTTTTTCCTCAATCATGATAACAAACAGTTGCACACAACACTGTTCATTCCCACCTGTGATGCTCCTGTGATCCTTTTGAAGTGTCCCCAACACACCTCTCCAGGTGAATTAACTCTACCTGTCCTCAGTGTTTGCAATTACCTAGAATGCACATCTTCCTGTAGTCCTTTCTTTAGAAACACGGACCGGTCATCCCTTTTCATCTGGTGAGAATCACCTGAGGTGGTGAAATGATCAAACCTGATTTGATTGCAATAAGTTCAGGTAATGTATAAAAGCCTGGAATTGTATGTGAAGGTATTATTTACTGTGTGTTGACATCATCTCCTAGTCTCAGCTGAACCCCAGTTATATATACCATTGTCATTACTTACGGGGTTTTATGTCAGATGCACTCTCCATGGTAAGACATACATCTGTGCAGGAGACATGTGGGATAAGATTGAGGGCTGTGTGTCAGGTGCTCTCCATGGTAAGACATATATCTGTGCAGGAGACATGTGGGATACGATTGAGGGCTGTGTGTCAGGTGTGCTCTCCATGGTAAGACATCTATCTGTGCAGGAGACATGTGGGATAAGATTGAGGGCTGTGTGTCAGGTGTGCTCTCCATAATAAGACATACATCTGTGCAGGAGACTTGTGGGATAAGATTGAGGGCTGTGAGTCAGGTGTGCTCTCCATGGTAAGACATACATCTGTGCAGGAGACGTGTGTGTTAAGATTGGGGGTTGTGTGTCAGGTCCACTCATTGTGGTAAGACATACATCTATGCAGGAGACGGATAAGATTGAGGGCTGTGTGTCAGGTGTGCTCTCCATGGTAAGACATACATTTGTGCAGGAGACTTGTGGGATAAAATTGAGGGATATGTGTCAGGTGTGCTCTCCTTGGTAAGACATACATTTGTGCAGGAGACTTGTGGGATAAGATTGAGGGCTGTGTGTCAGGTGTGCTCTCCATGGTTAGACATACATCTGTGCAGGAGACATGTGGGATAAGATTGAGGGCTGTGTGTCAGGTGTGCTCTCCATGGTTAGACATACATCTGTGCAGGAGACATGTGGGATAAGATTGAGGGCTGTGTGTCAGGTGTGCTCTCCATGGTTAGACATACATCTGTGCAGGAGACATGTGGGATAAGATTGAGGGTTGTGTGTCAGGTGTGCTCTCCTTGGTAAGACATACATCTGTGCAGGAGACATGTGGGATAAGATTGAGGGTTGTGTGTCAGGTGTGCTCTCCATGCCACCAATATTTGCATTATAACTTCTACTTCCAGTATTTAACATTATAGTTATTACAGATCTGCTAAAGTATTAACGCAATCGCTGTTAAAGATCTACTTTTAGTATTCCTATTACAGATATTACTGTGAAGATCCGGGGTAGAATAGGTCTTCAGCAACCAATGCTTGCCGTAAAAGGTGACTATGCTTGTTGTAAGAGGCGACTAATGGGATTGTGTGGTCAGGCTCGCTTACTCGGTTGATACATGTCATCGTATCCCAATTATGTGGATCAATGCTCATGATGTCAATCACTGGATTGTCTGGTCCAGACTTGATTATTTTACAGACCACTGTCATATGTCTGTAACATTGCTGAGTGCAGCTTTAAACAACAAACAAACAAAACAAATATTAATGATCCACCGCCAGTATTTACACAATAGCCGTTAAACATCTGCTACCAGTATTATCATTGTAACGATTATACCTCTGCTTCAAGCTGGAGAACTGTATCTATCAAAGCCCAGGTACCAGTATTAGCACTACAGTTTCCCGTTAAAGTTCTACCTGCCTGACTTACATATCAATACCTCACCTCAAAATGTATGCATATGGATGCAATATGATGGCCTATCGATTGCAATCAATTGTTGCACGAGAGTCAGCCTAGCTCTGTGCAGCAGCGGGCACTTGTCTTTCTTCATGAATTAGGCATGTTCTTACTTTCCCTGATCCCTGCCTTATTGGTTTCACTTGAGCAATAAATGTCTGTGTGGCTGCATGCTTCAGGCCGTCTTCCCACAGTAAGTAGACTGTTGTGAACAAGGAAATATTGGAGAAACATTTTAAGCCCATCAAGCCAACTATTGTCAGCAGTGTGGAGGCTGCTTTCTGCACTGCTTCTGGAGGGTTTCAACTCTGTTTATATTTATTCCCAATAACTGTTGAAATACCTGCCACATTACATTGATGGACCCATCAGTCTTTGTCAATCCAGATGGTGTTTACGACAATAATACCTTGTAATCCCAGCTGCAGTGGTCGGCCTGCAGTGGGGCAACACTCTCAAGTCCATGGTCTCATGTGAAGCTTGCTGTTGGATGGAGTCAAGTTCTTAGAAACGACTATTAACACACCTGTGAGGATGTAACATGGTTGTAATACCTGTGCTGTTTCAGTTTATGTTCAAAGCATTCTTTGTTAGAGGAGCTGGGTGCATGTCTGCAGGAGACGAACAGCAGTCTTTAGTAGTTGCTGTCAGTTTGATGGTGGGCGTAATGCTGACCTTGACATGATGAGTTTAAGTCCTGACAATATTAAGTCACCCATCAGATATGTTGATTAGTTCAGCATGGTGTCAGACCATTAAACAAAATACTGTTTCAGGGAGCATGCACTTGCCATAGATGGGTTGGTATGTATAGGTATAAAGTTATTAAACACCTCTTTGAAAAAGGACTGCTTTAACTTTGTGTAATGGTTTCACATCAACCAACACATGTATTTGTTTTTTTCTTATGGAAATAAGAAGATATCCTTCCAAGGTTTTACTCTACATGGTTTTTGAGAATTCTTTTGGAACATGTTTGAAGTTCATGGGTCAAATTCACGAGATTAAAATATTCATTAAAACATTTTCAAAGGCACTTTCACAAAGCATATAATGGTTTTGTCTCCAAACTAATGTTTGTTTTAGGACAGGGCCTTTTGGACAGTTTTGATCAATATTAGTCGAAGGTCAAATTGGCTTTAATGTTTTTTTGTGTGTTAAATTCCAAAATGATTTGGAGTGAAAAGCATGGACTGCACATGCATTGAGATTTTATGGTGCTTACAGGAAATGGGATGTTGGGAAATCTTAAAACCCGGGGGTTACCAGAACGACACAAACAAGTGAAAGGCACGATTGTTCGTAATTAGGCATTTTTGCCTGTAAGCAAAGTTTAACTATATATCATTGGCTGTTTTGAAGTTATTGTTATTTGTGAACGAAGGAATTTTGCTTTATGCACCAGTCTTCAAATCAAATCAAGCCTGGGCCAGGTAAACAAGTGGCTGACAGCATGAGCAACAAGCCATGATGTTGGTGTGTTACGACACACATCTTCCAGGTGATACTGATAAGTCTGCCCTGACAGCAAGACCGAGCTACAATGGACACCAATATGGAGTTGATGGTGGAATGTAGCCTTCCAAGTCCCAACATCGTCTCTCTCCCAGACCCTGGAAAATAAGATTGAAAAAGGAGTCCCAACACAAGTCAAGAATTATTTGGCAAGTCTAACTTGCCTCAGCTCCTGGAATTCAGGATTTTTCTGGGCTCCATTGTTATTTTTATTTTTTTAAATTGTAGATATATATTTTTAAAGAAGATAACTTTGATTCTGTGATTATATGTGGGTTGAGTCCCAACACAGCAATCATTCAGACATTAAATTGGACCTATGTTTCATTCAGAAAAAAAACCCATTGCTTTTCATTGCCGTATATTTTATGTAAAAGAAAGACTTCTCATGCTATATTATTATAAATTTGAACAGGCAGTTTTACCCTTCACTATGATATTTGACTGACACTCTGGAGGTCTTCAACATGATGTTAACATATCTTGCTGCGGTAAGACACAGACAGACAGACAGACAGACACACACACACACACACACACACACACACACACACACACACACACACACACACACACACACACACACACACACACACACACACACACACACACACACACACACACACACACATAGCCCTAATTCGGATACTAATCTATGATGTTTCTTACCATAGTTTTATTTGAACCATGAAACATTTTTAGCTTTTGAACCATTTGATACCTCAGAACTGAACCTATCCCCTTTTGACCATTATAACATGAACGCTTTTATCCTTCTATTTATTTGTTTGTTTGTTTGTTTGTTTGTTTGACGCCACACTCAGCAATATTCCAGCTATATGACAGTGGTGTGACATCATGATTGACACCATGAGCATTGATCCACAAGTGAAAGTGTTGAATGATTGATTCGGTAGGTTGATGGTAGAATTCGAGTATCAATGACAGAGTGTTGATCTGCTGAATTAGCTTTCATGTTCTCAAAACATAATTTACAAATGTTCAAAATCAGTATTAATAATTGTCTACATTTTTGCTTTGAGATTGAATTACTTTCAAATGATTGTTTTTACAGTGATGCATGTGGTATTAACTAGCTTTGATTTGATACTGCTGATGCCTCATCCATCCATCCCTGGCACTAATCAGAAAGGGTTCAAGAACGTCTTGGTAGAATTATCATTGGTGTACTCATCATTTATAGGCTGTAGTTTTAGGTGTTTATGGTGATGTCCTCAGCAGATGTTCAAGCATCATAAAGCATCGTGTATCATGTATTTGTGAGGAGGACATGTTTAATGATATATAGATGAATTACAAAATAGTAGTTCATGGAATATACAAAACATCTTGAGCTATTGCTTATTTGTATGACCAAGTTTCACTGGTCATAACTTTGATTATATCGAGAAACATGTTTCACCAGCAGTGTGTATGCCACGTATTGTGTAACTCCTATTTCATACTTGTCTGTTTGGATGACATTCCTATGTGCCAAAGTGCAGAAGTTGTTTGTCAAATTGGAAATGAACTCAAGTCAAAACAATCCACTCATTCACAATTCACCAGACATCACTAAAACTTGATATGATCAGCTGTCATCGGAGGAAGTTTACTCTTGCAGTGGAGCACCATATTGTTTTTGGAGTATTTTCAAATGTGACTTTTTTCTGTTTACTCCCATCTGAGAAGTATGACAAATATGCAGCTAATTGGTGTTGGGTTGTTAAGTCTGTTGTTTGTCTTGTCTGATTACAGAACTGTGCATCCTGGTGCTGCATGGAACCTTGCCATTGTAGATGCCAGAGAGTAATGGATGTGGTATCGCTGATGTAAATTATGTGCTACTTAAACAAGGATGAGGTTACATGCAGTTGATGATGCTGAACACCAGCAAGATGGCAGTCTCATACTTTTTGTATTGCCACATCTGGATCAACCTTTTGAAAAATACAGTAGTTCTAAGTATTGTCTCAACAAGGATTCAGAGAATCATTTTGTGTGTGAAGCCTTGTTTAGTTTGGGAAGTTGGATTGAGTTGAGTGAAGTCTTGGCTTGTTTTATTCTGGGTTTTTTAAGTTTGGTTGAGTTTGGCAAGTTGGGTGAATAAGTTGATCTGGTTACGTTGGTGTTGTGGCTTGGTGATGCACTGGATTGGGATCAGGTGGCTTTGGTGTGATCTTTGGAGATGTGTCATAACAAGGAAGGTCAGATGAGTTGGGTTTGAACTCAAGTAAATGGGGATGAGTCGGGTCAACTTTGGTCTGAGTGATTTGGGCATCCAGGATAAGGGCAAATAATCAGGTTTGGATTGATGTTTGGTATAAATAATTTTGGTGGGTTGAGATGTTTCGTTTGATGTTAACAGAGTTTACTTAGTTCAGTGAAATGATAAAAGAGGGAAGCCATAAGATAAGGTGTAATTTTTGCGTCATATTTTTAAGCATTTTGTCACCTTTTAACACAGGAAGGAGCCCTAAGATCAGTCTTTCTCACCTGCAGATTTACTGTGATGTGTTTTTTTTAATGCAAACATACATTCTCACAAGTCACATATGTAAAATAACGACCAGTTTATAGATTAAAAACACCAAAAGTGTGTCACTCCTATTGAAACAGTCTGTCACCGAGGTTATATAAATCCATCATCAGCAAAATGGAGATCAAGTAAATATGCTTCTGTTGGTCCAGAGGCTGGCGTGAAGCTGAAATTGACACGATTCTTCCTGTGTCAACATTTCACTGCTCACTCAGCGAATATGAAATTGACACTGCAATACATTACAGTATCCTGGTAGCAGATGACATGTGATTAATTTGTTGAAGATATCCAACCCTTTGTTTGCACAAGAAAATATTCATTCCCATAGATGTAACATACTTTCTTTTATAAACATACAGAATGTCATGGCATGATCAGTGTCATGGCAGACAGTTTTTTATTATGTAATTCTTGTCTCAAATGATGTTTTTGTAAAAATGAATTTATTAAAAGATATCATAAGGCCAGACAAATCTAAAGACTTTTTGTAGGGATCTGTCTGTCGTTTTGAAGTCATTTTCCCTAAAATTTATGAATAGCCCACCTGTGGAAAACAATGCAGTCATGGGTCATGACGATGAAATTGACACCCCTCCCGTGGATACACATGTAGCTCATAAGACTATTATGTGCGATTGAACTCGCCACTTGAACTTGTTTAAGTCGACACGTACATATCCATCAAACCGGTGAATATCCGGGGTAGCGGGGTAGAATAGGTCTTCAGCAACCCATGCTTGTCATGAGAGGCGACTGACAGGGGGGGGATCGATGCTCATGATGTCAATCACTGGATTATCTGTCCCAGACTTGAATATTTACAGACCGCCATCATATAGCAGGAATATTACTGAACATGAATTTAAGCTTTATTATGGCCCTAGCATATGTGGGGGTATATATATATATATATAGTCATCGTGATTTCACCCCATCTCACACCTTGAAATCACGAATGTTACGGTTGAGTTCTCCCAATGTCCAAGTGGTAAAATAAATAAGTCCCGATCACACCCCATTTGTCAGACGCCTCACGAAAATATTAACAAATAAGAAATTGGCTTTAATAGTCATAGGTTTTAATTGTCACACAAATAATTCAAATAATTTAACAAGGGTCAACCAGATTTCCCCAGTCTGCTCACAGCATCCAAATACTGCATTAGGGCCTTGACCCCATGAGTCAATTGGTGTTTGAATCTGCCAAGGCAGTTGTCTATCTCTTGGAGAAACACAGCTCCGAGGTGGAAGAGCGGCACCAAAGTCCAACTGAACAATTTTCATTTTCTCTTCTTTTTCGATTTTCTTTATGATCTCGATATGACAGAAAATGTTTGTATGTCAGACAGACAGACAGACTGGCATTCAAACGACTGTTGAAACCTTCATGGCTATTGTTGGTTCTTGGACTTCACTGGAACAGTGAAAAGTTACACATCATCAACCCAGGTGGGGACAATGTTGTGCTCGGCATACGTCATGGGCATGTTTCCATTGCCTCTGTCCACACATCTTGAACTTGAGGGATGGGAAGAAGGGGCACGGCCAAGGCACGATGAACCCACTTCTCATCCTCTGGATCATCCCAGTAGTGCTCCACTAGTCCAAGGGTATGGACCTTTCTCCACATTACATCTGCATCAGGTAGCTTAATCTCCACAGCTTGGATGGCAGCCATCTCAAAATCTGTCTGGATTTTACCTGGAGAAAAAGGTTGACCTACACTAGGCTGAACATGCATTTTGAGGTGTTCTTGCTGTAGAGGTGATGTTGAAAGAGTACTTGGGGCGTACCTCTCTGCAATTGTACAAAGCCAACTTTCTGCAAACCAGCCATGTTTGTGACAAATTCACATATCTTTGCCAATATATGCAGCATTTAGTGAAAACTCAACATTTTCAGGACAAACTAAGGTGAGAACTGTTGAGAACTTACAAATTAAAGTTGTTTTCATGATGAAATGGTTCATTAGTTAAATCTATACCGGTAGAAGAAAAATCAGTTTACAATCCTATTGTATCTGTGTAGATCAATTATTAACATAAACTTCAAAGGACTTTATATACTTGATCTTAATTATTTAGAGGATTAAGTCTATTAGGACTGGTGCATTACCACAACAGGTAAATCTCATATGTTTTGACAAGCCATCTCTTCTCCATTGTCAAACAAATGGGGTGTCTGACAAATGGGGTTTGTCTGTCATCACCTGGTCTGACTGTATGTCCGTATTTTGTTTCCGGAGAATATTTTGAAAACAGTGAAAGTTTTTTTATCCCAACTTGGTACATATATTAACCAGGGACTGAAGTGGTGCCTCACATAATCAAACAATCAAACTACCACACACTGGCCCCTTAGTTCACCCCCAAACCTCTCTTGGCATCTATTCCAAATCTCAAAATTTTGAAACAGCAATATGAGCAGCCCCTAAACCCCCCTCCTGGGTTGCAAACATCCTTTTCGCCCTTTTCGGAAACACATTAAATGGCCTGGCCGGGCCCGTGTGCGAAATACGCTTACAGTCGGAAAGCGCTAGTTAAATCTCCAATATATGTAAGTAAGTAAGTGGTGCCTTTTGTGGTGGCCATTGGAATTTGTCATCTTCTGATGACTCTTGTATAAAACTCTGTTGCATTGGAACTTTCAGTATCATGTGCACGAATGTTTCAATCTAACAATCTGTCATTTGTTGACTGGAAAACAGTGTTTTATCTCACTAATAATGCACATGACATCACCTCTTCAGGAAATGAATGTAGTGCAGCGAAAGTCGTAAGTATGTGTATGGGAGTTTTGATCACCTAAACGCTACGACAGTTCTGTGAAATTGACCTGGGCTGTAAACACAGTAAAAACACAAACAAAAATGCAAGATGAACACAATATATATACTTTTGTTTTTGTTTGTTGTTTAGTGATGCAATGTTCCATTTAGTCGCCTGTGGCTTGGAATCTAAGTACTTACCTGTGATGCCCACATTTTGAATGTAATATACACATAACTGAACACATGTATACCATAAACACACACACGTATATCGCTCCAACAAATCAACTACTAGTCTCAGAATGGATAGTTCTCAAAGCGGAAGATGGAAACTGGAAGAAATCTGTGTAATGAAAATGAATTAAATTGCCATCTTTTGATCTATATAACGCTAATGTTCTTTTGGGGCGGTTGGGTAGCCTAGTGGTTAAAGCGTTCGCTCGTCACGCCGAAGACCCGGGTTCGATTCCCGACATGGGTACAATGTGTGAAGCCCATTTCTGGTGTCCCCCGCCGTGATATTGCTGGAATATTGCTAAAAGCGGCGTAAAACAATACTCACTCACTCACTAATGTTCTTTTGACCAATCTTGTCACATCCTTAATCTCTGTACTGAATGCTGGAAATATATTCTGTTTTGATATCTCAAATGACACCTGATTATATATCTGTTGGAGTTGCAGATCTTGATTACCCAGAGCATATCAAAGAGAAAAGTAACTCTTGAAAACCGAGAGCTCTATGAAAAGGTCAGAACAGATTTAGAGCGACAAGATTCTTGGATCAAGTGGAGTATGGTTCAAATTATTCTACATCCTAGTCTAGGTATGGTCAGTGTACTCAGAGCAGTACATAGCACTGAAAATTATATGGGAAGATATTGCTCCTTGAAATTACATTGAGAATCTTATGAGAGTGTCTTGATATTACATATTATACAAATGATTACTCTTGACAAGGTCAATATGCAAAAACAAGAGCCCGAGAATCTGACCCCTGAGGTGGTCTTACCGGACCCAGAGGTTGTCTTGCTGGACCCCAGAGGTGGTCTTACCTGACCCCTGAGGTGGTCATACTGGACTCCTGAGGTGGTCTTACCGGACCCCTGAGGTGGTCTTATCGGACATATGAGGTGGTCTTACCGGACCCCTGAGGTGGTCTTACTGGACCCCTGAGGTGGTCTTACGGACCCTTGAGGTGGTCTTATCGGACCCCTGAGGTGGTCTTACCGGACCCGGAGGTGGTCTTACTGGACCCCTGAGGTGGTCTTACCAGACCGTGGCCGCATGCTGCATGCCTCGTTGGGTCCGAGGGTCCTTGTTTTCGCATATCAACCTTGTCAAGAGTACTCATTCGTTTTATTATATAAGATTCACTTTAAAGTTTTTGAAGCATTTAAACTGTCCTCTGTTTCATTACAGTAACTTAGCTGCGAAACGCCATTTTGTTTTCTAGCAGGCGAGTCAATATTCATCATGTGACACGTCAATACTGATCATGTGGCGAGTCAATATTCGAGTTCAGTGTCAGTCACGGGGTTTACATTGAAGTGTATTGTTTCGTCAGGTGGTATGGATTGACCAATGGAATTGCAAGATTCTTAATAGTGATATCACAAGTCAGCCTGATTTGAATAAAACTTTTAAATGACAAGTGTTGATATATATGAAATCAAAAGAAATGAGGATCCAAAATCATTTTTCAAACCTTTTAAGTTTGGAAACTAATAATTCTTATGAATCCTCTACTTCTATTATATCATTGCCACTAAGCCAATATTTTGGCTGCCCCTCTAGAAGCCATTTGTATGATAATCTAATTTAAATGTACTTCAGAATATGAATTTCAACTCAGTGTACTTTTATAATACAAACATATCAACACTAAAAAATAATAATACAACATTTCTTCATTTCACATACTGTCCAACACTGTAGTGTTGAATTCTGATGTGTCGTACCTATGGTTGTGTTGCAGGAAAAGCTTGGTCCCTGCATATACTTTCTCTTTTTATCCCTCCGGCATATAATGCAGGGGGATATAGCGATCAGCCAGTCTGTCTGTTCGTCCATCCATCCGTCTGTCCATCCGTAATCATTTCCTTTTCCGGGGCAGAACTCGAAAACAATTCAGTGTATTTGATCGAAACTTGGCAAATCTATCAGTCACATACTGAAGTTGTGCCTTTTGCTATTTAGGAATTTTTGAAATTTATATTTTTTACGTTTCCATGGCAACAGGTTCTATAAGGGTGGTGTTCATTTCCGGACCGTAACTCCAAAACCGTTAAATACTTTCTTACAAAACTTTGCATGTCTACCAGGCACATACTGAACTGGTGCCGTTTGCAACTTGCCGGACCTTCAGCTCACTGGGCGGACGCTCTGTACTCTGTATGCTTGCTAGGAATATGTAATAAGTTCTAGTTCACTCACTCACTGTCAGAAATTGTTAGATATTTTATAACTTTCACATTGATTTTGGTATGTGGATTGCAACACTTTTTGACACAGTCTGGTATTCTTGCACCATGTCTCTACATTGAATATAAGTTCCAGACTGTGAAATACTGTTATATAATCTCAAAATCATTAACATTGTCTCAGTCTGGACAGTTTGGATGGCCATACAATATTGAAAAGTATAAATTTGATAACACTTTGAGACTGTACACTTGGAAGCAGACTGTTAACCTAAACAGAAATCTCTTATGTTCAACAATGTGAGAATATGGATTAGCAATAAGATACTGGATCTTGTGAAGCCAAATATATTAAGATCTAGACATATTCTTTCATTTTTAGATTTAAGTGAAAAATTTGAATATTTTCAATTCAATTTGAAATCTTTATCTAAAGTAACACATTAGTTGTTTTTTTCAAATGTCAAAAAGTGGCATATATGGCTGTGTCCCTTATCAGGGCCAGGTTCCAGTCACTGGTACAAATTGCACTTTTACCCCATTTGTGGTTTGAGGTCTGTTGCAAATGGTATGACTAAAACGCTATGCAGAGAGGCTGGGACCCAACTCATTCACCTTAAAGGAATACTGCTCAAATATTGATAGGGATATATCTGTTAATTGGTGAGGTGCATGGTTATAGCGTTCACTCATCATGCCAAAGACACGGGTTTGATTCCCAACATCGTTACAATGTGTAATGCCCATTTCTGGTGTCCCCTGCCGTGATATTGCTGGAATATTGCTAAAAGTGTCGTTAAACCATACGCCCTCACTCACTCACTCACTCACTCACTCACTCACTCACTCACTCACTCACTCACTCACTCACTCACTCACTCACTCACTCACTGTTAATTGGAGATACATAACTACCCCTGTAGTCTAGTAAAGACGAGAGTGGAATGTCGGTGGTTTGATCCCCAGCCACGTCACGCCGACATTAAAAAGTGGTACTTGTTGCCCTACCCAGCACTTGACATTAAGAGGAAAAAACAAAGACTTGTTGGCTCTGAGTTGGAATGTCTGAGTGGGGTAGCCATGTTACAACTGCAGCATGGTTTATCAGTGCATGCCATGTATAAGTGCTGTAATATCTGCACTTAAAATAATGCATTTGAGTTTCATTTAGACACAACTGTGAGCAATCAACACTGCTGTTTGTTGATAATGTGAAAAGATAAGATCTTACATTTCAGAAACTGTTTTACAAAATGGAGTGATACTGTGAATGTTTCATAACACAACAATATTACATTGAGATCATACTGTCTCTTGACGATATGAGAAAGGACCACATTAAAAGGCAATTATCAGTCACATGCACTCTCTTTTCTTGATGTCTGAAGATTTCTCTTCATATAACATTCAGCTCAGTCACTTTGACAGATTAACAGCCTCCTGCAAATCTCAAAACCATTTGTTAATAAGTCTTTGACATATTTCTTTTATAAGAATATTGATATGGAAAGGGAAGTAACTCTTACTTGTCATTCACAAAACATTTTAAGCATCCAATTTCATATGTGCTGTGATACTGTGGTCTTGGGTTTGAATCTTGAATTTGCCTCATTATGGTCTATGGTTCATCTGTGCCTTATCAGTGTTTAAAACACCTGCCTGTCAAGGTTAAGATTTAAAGTACCTTATTCGACGTAATAAGCGCCCTGCTCTAATAAGCGCCCACGGCGATATTTGCTGATATATTGGCTAGTGAACAAGCCCAATTTGCATCCCTTCCGATTGATCAATGTACAAAGGACTTATTTATTCGCGTATAATACGCACTCGTGTGTTATATAACCCTTAATTATGGGCAATTAAATTCTGGAAAAATATATCTGTCGCATATAAACACTTCAGGCTGTCAGCATAAACCACGAAATTTATCTTTCATCTACAGTGATCGCTCGCTATTGCGCTACCAATGGGGTCCAAATAATTGGTGGGCGTTATAGACGATGAGCCGTTTAACCGAGGCCGAGGCGGGGGAGCGCGCTCGGCAAATCTCAAATCATCAATAGGCCTATGTGTTTATCTCACGTCACGTCAAAATAGTATATATTTTTATGGACCTAGATCTACCTGTAATATCATTCATTTATTAAATCTGTCATATTTCACAATGTCTGAAATACGTATTCCATTCTAATTTATCATTTTTTATCAATAAATTAAAAAATTATTCACTATTTCCCGCGATGTTATTGAAAATAAAATTCTCGGACACACATTTCGACAACGGGTCCGCATCGAACATGTCAAAGAGCAAAATAAAGACTATTTTAAGCAAATCTTTAAATATATTATACAAAGTGATAAATAAAATCAACAAAAATATATCTAAAAGTAATCAAACTTACATCTAAGTTATTATTTCCATCGTTTCGTGCGATCGCGTGTAATGTAAGTCAAATGACATCTCGGCTTTCGTCGCCTTGAATTCTCGGCTCGGACACAACGTTTAATGCAAAAATATATGCATGAAAAATCTTTGTCACAGCTCGTAACCTAGCATGATACATTCGCGAAGTTCCATATTTTTAATATATATCCTGATTTCCTGCTTAAAACGTTCAGAATAACACGATTTAACAAAAAATCTTTCGCTAACTTCTGAAATTTATCAAACACGAGCTTGGTATCACAGCTTGATTGGCTGCCTGAGGTCACGTGCTCAAAATTGACCAATCACGAAACTTGTAGCAGATTTCGGCAAGAAAGCGTCATTAGAAACAAATTTTAATCCAATGAAATCGCTTGTTATAACTACGGGGAAAAAAACAGGCGATGTTACGAAAGCGCGATTACGAAATGAATGACCGCCGTGTTGTGACAGCAACTACATGTGTGTGACAGTTTAGCCTTAAATTGGATTGCCCACTAATTAAGAATATAAACTTCGCTTGTGGTTCTCTTTTATTGCATGCATGCGCTTCTAAGATCAAAGGATGTATAGTGTGAAAAGTTAACTAGTAGAACAATCATATTTCCGGGACCTGCCGCGGATGTTTTCAAACAGATTATTAGAACTCCATTCAGCGATAAACCGTTGATTATGCAATGAGAAGCGTTATGTGCAAATAAACAACGAACAACAATACAATCATGTCTGTGTAAAACTCTCAGTATTAAAAGTGTACATAAATTTTGGGAGCCATGCGTTATCGCGCGTAATAACCGAAGTAGCGCTTTATCGAAGAGCGCAATAGCGAGCGATCGCTGTATGTTTTTTTTCACCAAAATAATATTCTAATAAGAGCCCCCTATTTCTAATTTTGAGAGCGCCCCGGGCGCTTATTACGTCGAATACGGTAAATATACCAGTTTATTGTTGTTATTTTTAGAACTAACGTTAAACAGTACTGTTCTTGGTATATCCACTGATTGTGGAAGATGTCAAAACCATTGCTGTTTGTTGATGTTTAGCTGACATATTGTTGTATAATTGAATTGTTGTTCAATTGTGGAGATTCCGGGTCAGAATACGGGTCCCAAGCTTCCTCTGCTTGTCGTAAGAGGCGAATAAATGGAATGGTGGGCAGGTTTGGTGGATTGAAACTAATGATATCAATCCCTGATATGCGTGATCCAGACTACTTGATTATTTACAGACCAGAATAGCTGGAATACTGCTGCATGCTGCAGTAAATAACAATTAAACAGATAAAGCAGTATTAAATCAAACATGTTCACTCTTGTCTGTATTTGCTGCAGAATGTTTAATTGCAAAGTTTCTTTCTTGGAGTAATAATGGTCATATGTTTCATCTTCTGAAAAAGTCCTATGGCTGTGCAAGTGTGGTATCATCTACTTGTTTTGAACATAATATAGTAAAACACATGAAGCACCTGTTTGTGCCTTGATCAGCTGGTGAAGAATGCAGAATGAGCTCATCAAGTTTGTTTGGGGTTGAGCTCATCAGTCGTAAGTGATACCGTGTGGCGGATGATTTTGTATTGCATCTACAAACGATGTCTGAAGATTGGTTGATAATTTGTTTTCAGGAAAGATCAAATAGAAGAAATCATACATGCAGGGCTGTAAGTCAGGAAGCATTTTATAACCTATTACACGGGTAAAAGAATGGAAATCTTAGAGTGTTGATGTCTTAAGAGCGTTTTCACAATCCCTGGTGGTGGTTTTCTCTCAGTGTACTCCATGGGAATTTGGGAGGACTGGTCTCCATGCTTACTAAAATGTGTATTGGGTGGCCACAATGACTTCTGAGTATGAATGATAAATTACAAGGGAACACAAGGACTGTGTTTCACACAGCATACTTCGCACTACAACTTTGTTTGTGTGGGAACCAGGATCGGTTGTGTTAAAGATATCATCACTAGTTTCAGGTACATGTGGCTTGCATTGTGCCTCGTATCATTCATAATCCTTAAAAGGCAACTATGCTTGTCGTGATAGGTGATTAACGGGATCGGGAGGTAAGGCTCACTGACTTGGTTGATGCATGTCATCGATCCCAATAGCGTGGATCGATGCTCATTATGTCAATCACTGGATTGTCTGGTCTGGACTTGATTATTAACAGACCGTCGTTATATAGCTGGAATATTGCTGAGTGCAGCGTTAAGCCACAAACAAACCTTACATACTTCAAGATTATTTGATGTTTAATACCACATTTGGCAATATTCCAGCCATGTGATTGCAAGTTATCACACCAATCAAGTCTGGGCCAGATACACTGGTGATTGATATTATGAACAGCAACCCATGCCGGCAAGGTCTGATGACAATCAGTGAAACCTGTGAACATGACCAGATCCATGTAGATGCCTCCTTGGACCAGACATTTGGTGCATTGGTTGTGTGCATTGGTGGCCTAGTGGTGTGACTGTGTAGAGTTGCATCCCCAGGCCGTAGAAGGATCTACAGGATATTGGTTCGAATCTGGATGTGTGTCATGATAAAACCGAAATACTTTTCAGAAGTTTATTAAACCCAACTGACTCAATAGTTCATTCTGTGAGCACCATGCCCGTGTGTTTCGCCACAATGGTTTTATTCTAAAACATGCACCTTTGGCTCTTCCACCAACACTAGTGACATGCAATGCTGAAGCTGAATGACACTTTGAGTGGTTTTAAAGCTTATTGATCACCTCAATCATGTGGCTTTAATACATGTTTGTTTGTTTTTTGCTGTTTGTTTAACACTGCTCACAGCAATATTCCAGCTATATGATGACAGTGTGTAAATAATCGAGTCTGGACCAGACATTCCCGTGATTGACATCATGAGCATCGACCAACACAATTGGGATATGATGACATGCATCAACAAAGCCAATGAGCCTGACCACCCGATCTTGTCAGTTGCCTCACACAGCAAGCATGGGTTGGTGAAGACCTTTTGCAAACAGACTAGATAGACTATGCATTTGGAATACAATACAAACCCATAAGTCTCCTATTACAACAAGCATGGGTTGGTGAAGACCTATTTGCCTGAATTCTGGCGGTTACCCCAGGATTTTGTATACATGCTTGATAGACTATGCAGTTGGAATACAAAACAAACCCATAAGTCTCCATGGGTTGCTGAAGACTCGATCCTGGCATGTTCACGGGACTTAATCCTGCAGACTTGAAACTTATAAATGTGTTTCTGGCTTCACTTCAAGATCATTGATACTGTGAGTTGAGATTTTGGCTCAGGAACTTTTCATTGTGTATCGGACCGTATCACATTGATTAACTGAAGTCCTACAAACTTTCCATAGTTACCGTATTTTCTTGAGTATAGTGCGCACCCATGTATAATGCGCACCCCCCTCTAGCGGGTTCAATATTTTGGAAAAAAAGAAATTTGAATATTATGCGCAGAAATTTTTTACACCGTACCCTTTCAGCGAAGTCCGGCAAACGAACGGGTGCTTAGAAACTTCGTCAGTACAAATTCGAAATTTGAGATAAAAAATCACCAGACATGTTTATTTACCGTTTAAATAGTATTTATTGTTCTGCTAGGCATTGTTTTATATTTAGGGATTAAGATTACCTTGCGTATTTTCTCGTAAACTAAGCTGGAAACAGCAATCAGCTGTACACACGTTTTCTTGGAATCGACCGGTGATTCGGTCAAGACACACCCAATGATATAACTTTATAAGATTTTTAATGCAAGGATCGGCAACAATTGTATCTGAAACTATTTTATTTATCAGGAATAATATATTCCATTATTTTCTTAATTATATGCAACCTTTAATGAACATATTTAAAATAATAATAACCCTAAGCGAAGCAGCTGATCGCTATTCCCGGGTATTATTTTTTACATGGAACATGTCTGATCAGTCACCGTCAAGGCTCACGCGCACATGATCACGTGATCGTGAGAATTTCATGTTGACATAGAATCGTCAAACAAAAACAAATATGACTTTTAACGAGTCAAAGTATGTCATTTATGATATATGTATCCATTCTCTGTCAACTAAAGTTTGTTTCAAGGCGTCAATAGCGGTATTCTGACCGTGGTTGCTGTTAATAACGATGAGTTGTGCGATCTTCCGATCGCTTCACACACGATTTCGCCGAAATTAATAAAAACAATATTATCAGATTATAAGGAATTTAAATAAAATCAATGAAATAAGTTACAAACATAAGTCCAGATATACAAAGAACACTTTTTATAGCCAGACAGTGTAATTACATGATTATTTTGCGTACTTCAGTATGGATTTGTTGACATGGTATTTCCGGTGTTTCGTGCTCACGGTAATGTCTTTCCATGGGGGAAAAAAACATCCAAACTCATAATTCGTGTATAATGCGCACCCCCTTCTACACAGCTGTGTTTTTTCGAAAAAAAGTGTGCACTATACTCAAGAAAATACGGTACTTCAAGATTACTGAGGCTATTATGAACTGCTGGAAAGATACTTGACACCATCATTTGCCAGCAATACTCCAGTAAGTTGAGTCATGGCTGTGTTTGTATCATACAGGTGGACCTGATGATGAGGAAACTGACTTATATCTGTAAACTCAGTGATCACATTTCACAATTAGAGAAACAAAGAAATGTTAGAAGAGGAAATTCCAGCAAGAAATAAATTGGCTCTGCTTGTAATATCAAGTTATTTCAAGCTCGGGTTCATCTCAGAAATTTCCCATGTGGATCCAAAACGAGGAAAATGACCAACTCACGAAATGTTCCAATTTTTCTTTACTTTGCACACCTAGAAGGCATGGCAGTATTCTCAGAAAAATGCATGTGTGCATAATAATTTGTAAAGTTTGTACGTTTCATTTCCATAGCAAAAACCATGAGAGATATCATAACCAAACTTGGCACATATATAGGTATTGTGGTGAACTGGTGCCTTTTGATAGTTTGGGATTTAAAAAAAAAATGATTCTTGAGTTTCCATAGCAATGACTGAAAATGGAGGTAGTGCTCCTTACCAGAGCAGATCTTGGTAACCATACAATATTTCTTTACCAAACTTGGCACATAGATAGGTCTAGTCGTAAACTAGTGTCTTTTGCTAATATAGGATTTTTTAAAAGTTCACAGGAGCTAATTAATGCCTTGCACACAATTGGACATGTCGTATTGGCGGGGGATATGAGTATTTCATGCTCTTTGAATACTACCTTGAGTTTGTAACCTGTTGATCTGGACTGCACAGTGTTTCCTTGAAAGGAGTTATGTCCCTTGATGCACACAAGTGCATAGGACTGTTGGGACTGGCATTTTAAGGCCTGACCTGATGAACCTTCAGCATATGTAAAATCCTTGTTATGTCTTTAATCAACTATGATTTGAGGGCACAGGTGGTGCAGTAGTTTATTCCAGATTCAGGCCAATTATGATTCTTGCAATGGTCTAGTTGCCGACAAAGTAGAAATTCATTGTCTGCAGCCTCCACTGTATTACTGGGGCTTTGCTCGCATATTAAGCCCCAGAGAGATTTCCGGGGCTGACTATGGCTGCTCCCCTGTACACACACATCCAATGCTGGCCGTAATGTTTAGCCACAGATGATATTGTGTGGTATCAGTGTGTCCCATGCTTGCGTGTGTCACCGTGCCCTGCCAACATGAATCATTTCTCATACTATGACCCACTGATTTAACTTTATTTTTAGAATTATAAGAGCCTTTTAGGATTCAAGGTTAGAATTGGCCCTAAGCAACCTACGCTGGTCATAAGAAGCGACTTAATGGATTGGTGGTCAGACTCAGAGACATGGTAGATTGAGGGTCATCGTACCCTGACCTTGTGGATTGTTGCTAATGGTATCAGTCTCTGGTATATTTACAGGCCAGACTTGTGTTATACCTCAAAGAAACAAACAATAAGAGGACCTACAGATTGTCATGATGCCGGCATTGATGCCCTTCAAATGAACTAATTCCTGGACTGATAACTGCTTCAATTTTGATCTCAGAAAATATTATCTTGCGTGCATGGAAACCAGATTATGACCTTATTGCAGAACAGTAGTTAAGAGTCGATGATTTTAATGACTTTAACATTATACACCTGAACTTAAAAGCAATGCAACTTTAAAGGGGCCCATGTGTTAGTGAAACAGAATATTCAAATCTAACTACATGTGGCATTAATACTCTAATACATATTAATTAAAGGAGAAGAGATACTCAATTATGGATCTGTGCCTGCTGATGTGATGGTTTGACATTTCAATTAAATTTTAAAATTTGAATGTGATATGAAATATGAATGCGTTAACAGTTGGATTGGGAAACATAAACCCAAGCTTCTGTCATTTTGTGGCCTTTACCCAGACTTGAGCCACACTGTTGCGTACTTCTATAAGGAGGAAGTGTCAAGTTTCTACATCAGTCTTCACCATCTGTGAAAGTCAGATTCTCTATGATACTATGAAACATATGGTGTCCTCAAGTCTTGTAATGGAACCCCACATACCATCTATGGAATGATGCCAGTGCCACTGAAACAGTCCCAGTGTAGAACTAAATAATTCTTATGAAACTTCTACCTCTATTACATCTCTGCCATAAATCCTGTATTTTGGCTTCAGTCACACCAACTAAAATCTTCAGATTTTCAACAGATGTCCTCTTCACAGCCAATTACACACACAACTAGTTGTCGCCAAGTAGACACGTAACTTCCCAAGCCATGACGTCATAATGGCAGCAACCTCACTTTTTTCCTGTGTGTGCTTGAGTCAACACCTATTTTAATAGTAGTAACAATCTAGCACTTGGTAGTAATTTTAAGTCACATTATTCTAAGATTATTCTAATAGTTGTAATAAAAATAAAACAGACATATAGGTATACATTAATATTACTGCTGGAGTAAGAGCATGCACATCAGTATAGTTTGTGCTTGGTACTCTTTGTGACTTCAAGGTAAGAAGATTTCAGTTATCATGAGGTTCTCAAGGCCAAATCGTAAGTTTGAGGTTGAGTTGTGGTAAATTGAGCTAAAATCTTTTTATATCCTGATTTATATATATAGGTTTAAAGAATACATCAGAATGCATCAGATTTTAAATATATTCAAAGATCTTTGCAGTTTAACTGTGAGACCAAGGACTAGATAATAATGACAACAGCTTCAAGATCATCTGCCAAGAATCATGATTGTCTCCCAACTTTGGCTTTTGCAGATAATGTATGATGCAAAAACAACATTGGCTTTCTGAAGTTCCTCTGAATATCATGTTAATGCATCAAACATGTTCAGTCAGTTTTTATGTGTTTGGGTCCATATTTTGCTTGCACACAAATATGCATAAAACATGTCAAAGAGTTGTCTGATTACCAAAGTGTGGAATTAAGGGTTGGTCTAAAAGTGGTAACAAAATAAATGCTTGAGTAAATTTTAACTGTTTAGAATAACTGAGGATTGCTGGATCAGTCCCTGCTGTACTCCAAGGACAAAATCTAAAAAATTTGCAGTCAGTTTTTGTAAATTCAGCAGCAAAATTTTAGCAATTCTGCAAACATTTCTGCAAACTTTGAAGATTTTGTTTATTTTGTGGATTTGGTAGATTTGCCTGTTTGACTTGTTGTGGGCTTTGTATGATAAACCTACCCATGGCTGGATGGCTTATTGATGTGTATGTATAAATACAGACATGCACTTCCAGTTAACAAAAATAGAAAAATCAACTTCACTTCAAAACAATATAAATATCCGTTTACACGTTTAAAACCAGCTTTCGACATGCATGTTACAATTCTGCTGTGTATTTTACGAATTCTGCGGCAGATATTCTCCACGAGTTCTGCGCAAAATGTGATTTTCAGCAAGATAGGTATATTTCTGCACCAAGTGGGCATTTCTGCAAAATATTCTGCAATAGCAGAATTGCAGAACACAGCGGGACTGCTAGATAATTCAGTGAAGCGAGGTACCACAAAAAATGTCACACAATTTAAGTTCTTTGTGAAGCTTGAGATGGGATTTGAAGGGGATGACTGACGAAGTATGTTTCACAACAAGATGATTCCTTGTGCTCAGGTCATGCCTCATGTGCACTTGAAAGAAAACTTCATACCACAAAGAGAACAGTTGCCTTTAATCATCAGATCATCATGAAGAATGACCATGCCAACCTTTGATCACATCAGACTTGGGGAGGGGGGAAACTCCCCTAAATTCTAGTTTGTTAACAGAGGAATGGCTGGACTTGAACAGGATTTTGTGGCCATCTGTTTTAACCTTAATTGAGGGTATTGTCAATTTTGGGTGAGTGAGTGAATGTTCCATGACACAACAGATTGCAACATTACATCTATGTCATGACAACCTGTAAATAATCAAGACGACGAGGCAATTTAACCATTGGTTCACAGCTTATAATCTGAGATCAATCCACACTGTGAGAACCAGTCAGTCAGCCCGGTTGGCATTAAAGGGGCACTGATCTAACGGACTGGTTGTTGCCTTTGTTATTGTTTTCCCCCCCGTGAGTACCCGGATGATACGCAACGCAACTGAGCGTGACCAGAGACTGGGGTACCGTCTGCAAGGACAGCTAAATAAACTTGGAGGCTGGAGGCAATATTTGTTTTACGCAGCCTAAACAAACAGACAAAAAAAACAAGGGAGCTCATCGGATGTCGTCATTTGGAAATACCCCAGATGGTTATAGTTTAATACTAAAAAAAATATCCATGCAGTGAAACCTTTTTCGGATTTCGGCTTGCGTCGATAATACGATTACTACTCCCTTGTTGTCATCCACGTTTTCTCGTATAACCCTACACTTGTGTATTTGTTGTCATTCACTTGATGCTCAGTTAATGAATTTATTACAGGTACAGTTAGTGGTAGCACCACTTATATTACCTGACAAAGGTTCCCATTTGGCATTTATTGTGTCTGGGGTAATTATTCAATCTAAATCCAGGTTTGAAGTGAGGTGAAATGTGTGTTATGTAATATGCACGTGGCAGCCCAGCAAGAGATGAATGATCAGTTGATTTACTTTTTTTGTAAATCAACGGATCGTTCCTTGTCATCAAAGGATTAACAGAAAATACGTTGATTGATTAATCACTGTTATCTTGCACAGTGGATATGTCAAGAGTGAGTGTTTACATGTCTAGGTTTACTAAAACAAAGGGAATACACTCATATCATGGCGCGAAGTGCTGATGTAAAAACAACATACTTTGTTCAAAGGGTTAACTGATAATACGTTGATTGATTGATCATTGTTATCTATCACTCAATGGAATTTTTAGGAACCGTGGACGCTATGAAAATAGTTGTCACGTGGGCTTTCTCAGCCGACCATTGAGACTTGACACCTATGTAAAACACCTGAAACAATCCAAGCGATCAGTTGAGAAACGAACACGGGTTATAATATCCCGAAAGGATATATATCTTTTAAAATATTTGATTGTTACTGAGACACGTGACATCGAATAAGTTTCTTTGTACAGCTGCAGACGAGTGGGATATTGTTCCTTTGTGTGGATATTCACGGATACATTCGTCGAACAAGGAAGCTGCCTAAAACTTATACACATAAATTTGGTAGGTTGTAATTATGATATCTGCATTTTGTTTTCCTTCATTTGAACCGATTCGTTCTTGTTTCTCTACGTCTTGGTTGGGAAATTCTTCAATGCGCGATAGACGTTGTTGTCACAGGTCTTTTCCTTTGTAAGCGTGTATATATTACCGTCAATTTGTAAAATGTGATTCTCTCAGGCAATTTATAAAATGTGTAAATATTTCAGTCATTTTGACTAAAAAATCTGTCCAGATTGATCAAGACGATCAAAAGGGCCTACAAACATCACAACAGATTATTATGTAGGATTAAAAGCCAAACAACTTAGAAATGTACTTTTCAACGTTACATTTTCAGTCTCTTGGTGATGACATTAAACATCAAAATGTTTGGAATTCGTTGTCATAATAATACAGATGGAAATGTCTTTCCGTCACTTTGTAAAATAACTGAATATTTAGACGTTTAATAAATGTGTTACACATTTGACAGTAAAAAAATATACACACTATAAAAATAGCATATGCTCAGGTGAAATATTTACTTTGTGTTGCAAGTCAAAATAGTGTAAACGAAAATCGCAAATTACCAAGCAAGTGACTTATCAAAACTTCGTCACCATTACCGATGATACTCACAAAGATACCTACATTTCCTTATTATCTCGAAAACTGTATTTCATTTTGTTGATCAATGTGACCATACGCCCTTATTACTACCCATAAAGTGACTAATGCGCTTACGAATGGCGCAGCAGAGGTCGCGAACTAGTCTAGATTTCTGCTATACATCCGGGTATTCACTGGGAAAAAACAATAACAAAGGCAACAACCAGTCCCGGGGAATTGCGTTAGATCAGTGCCCCTTTAAGGGGCTAAAACAAGGACTGGTCGGCTTGGAGTCAGTATACTGTGTCATGTGGGATATTCATTTAAACTGCGGCATGGTATCATAAAATCAGCAAAAGTCCGGACTAGTATGAGTACAAGCAAGTAGACACACAAACACACTCCCATGCATGCATGCATGTTGCTATATATAAGTGCAGTAATCTTGAATGCGACGTCGAACCCCATTTCATCTCATTTCCCCTCCCCTCCCCTCCCCTCCCCTCCCCTCCCCTCACGTGCACCTCACCTCCCCTCCCCTCCCCTCCACTCCCCTCCCCTCACGTGCACCTCACCTCACCTCACCTCACCTCACCTCACCTCACCTCACCTCACCTCACCTCACCGCACCTCACCGCACTTCACCGCACCCCACCTCACCTCAATCATGGGGAACTACATCCATGATATAATGAATGCCCACACTCCACCATAGCATTTTTTCAGAATTATTGTCAACATCATACTGTCTTTGACTGTTAATCTATGTTAACATGTTAATCTGGACTGCACAGCATTTCCTTGGAAGAGTTATGTCCCTTGATGCAAGCAACAATTAGCACACAATTTCTCCAACACTATATTTTTAGCATCAACCTCAAAAAGCCGTAATGGTAATGAGTTAATCCAGAGTATTTATCTATTATTATTAACTAGAATGGAGATATGATACACAGGATAATTTAGGATATAACGGTTCCAGGCACCTTAATAAGGAGATCGTAGTGCCTATATTATAACATAGACTTACAACAGCTTAGGGGGCGGTCGGGTAGCCTAGTGGTTAAAGCGTTCGCTCGTCACGCCGAAGACCCGGGTTCGATTCCCGACATGGGTACAATGTGTGAAGCCCATTTCTGGTGTCCCCCGCCGTGATATTGCTGGAATATTGCTAAAAGCGGCGTAAAACCATACTCACTCACTCACTACAACAGCTTAGCATTTTGATCACTTTGTCAATGCTCCATACCCCCAGTCACACAAATGTGAAACAAACGCCTGAAGAACCAAAGCTCAGCTTTGCTGCTGTTTAACTATGAAGTTGCAGTTTTGTCCTTATTCCAAACCTCTAAAATGCCACTTAACAGGAATTCATTAACGTAAAAATATCTATCACTGGGTATCCACATAAAAACCCAGATTGGTAGCCATTAGGATAATTGAATTTATTTCCCGATCCTTCATGGCTTGTTCTTAGCGCTGTGACATTATCAAAAACATCAAGCAAGGAAGTTTTTCAAAGTTACAATTTCTTGTTCATGAAGCCATGAAATCAAATCTGCATTACTATTAATATCTTTAAATTACACATTGAGAGAAACTTGAGTAATTGCAGTAGAGATTGAAAGAATGACATTGTTCAATGGTGCAACGATGAAATAGTTCATTATCCCCTTGGCATATAATGGGGGATATAGTCGATGCCTTGTCCGTCCGTCCATAATCATTTCATTAATTTTCAGAGCACGACTCAAAAACTGTTCATTATTTTTTCACAAAATTTGGCAGATATATCAAACAGATCCTGAAGTGGTGCCTTTCGATGTTTATGATAGTTTCTGGAATGTTTTTTAAGTGAAATTACCCCTACCTCCATTCACAATTGGTTAGAAAAGAACCCGTTTGTTGACCAAACCTAGGTCGTAGGCATACTGATTATTCATAATCCAAAACAGGAAGTGATGTAAAGCACATATTCCACACGTATCACACCACAAGGTAGAGATACCGTGATTACTGTAAATCTTGTAATTAACGCGAGTGTGAATTAAAAGGAAAAAATGCGAGTGGTCTTTGCTCGCATTAATTAACTTCGCATTAATGTCTCCAAATGACTGTCAACAATAAGGCGACCTCACTGCACACTTTGAATAGCGGAAATACCAATTTTAATATAAACACAAACACGGTTTATTGAACAGCAGTTGTAACAAGTATATAACAATGTCATTCAAAGAAAAGGAATTACACAATGGGCATCTGGTGAGTTATCACTGCCAGGGTCAAGAGTTCTACCCACTTGTGAATCTTGTTGACACCTTCTCCGCATACCAATCAGTGAACTGTTGTCAGTTCAATTATTTTATTGCCTTTGAACTTCCTTGATGACAGTCAACAGAGTAAACATATAAACTGTGGGTTGATTTTAAGAAAACACTGTTTATTGTTTTTACGTAAGTGCTCTACTAAAGTGGTGCTATTTGCTGTTTGATTGGATTAAGGTAAGGATATGTATCATTCCACTGGGGACAGGGGGGAGGGGGGGAGCGGGGAGTCGCATTTTTGGCTGGGAGTCAGCAGTCATATTAATTTGGAGACGCATTAATTTCCAGATTTACAGTATATAGAGTTACATGCCTTGAGTCACTAATGACAGGTACCCGGTACTTTGTTTTCTGATTTGGTTGGTTGGTTTGTTTGTTGTTTAACGCCCCACTCAGCAATATGCCAGCTATATGACGGCTGTCTGTAAATAATCGAGTCTGGACCAGACAATCCAGTGATTAATATCATGAGCATCGATCCACGCAATTGGGATTGATGACATGCATCAACCAAGTCAGTGAGGCTGACCACCCGATCCTGTTAGTCGCCTTTTACGACAAGCATAGTCGCCTTTTATGGCAAGCATGGGTTGCTGAAGATCTATTCTACCCCGGATCTTCACGGATCCTTTGTTTTCTGAACCCGGTAAGGAATGTCAGCATAGATCGATCTTAATTGATGTGTTATAAAAGTTGAACAAAGAACAAGAAACAGTTTGCGTGTGACATATTTAATAGGTTAGTAAGCATGTGCCATAACGATCCATTATAAATTAACTATCACAATATGATGTCATCTTATTTTCTGCATTGTTGACATGCACTTTCAGATCGCTCTCATTGCAAACTCTGATGGTTATCTTTTTCTGAAGATCTTTCTTCTTTCTAGAAATTGTTGAAAGATTGAAAAGAACCTTTTTGAAGGTGTTCATACCTGGTTACAAAGGGATGCTCAAAGAAACACAATTAATAATTTATTTGGCACAAAGCCCAAATTGTGTGGAACAAAATGACAATAATCATAAGAAAAGCAGTGTAGGAAATTATTTTTGGTGGCTGTGTTATGATATCGATCAATTATGTTAACATTACAAATAGTATCTCTATCTCCTGACATTCATTCAACCAAATTTGTCATTGAGTAGATAATTGTCTAGATAGTTCTAAAAGTGTTGCCGTTATTACTCATCAAGTTGTCACATGGTTAGACAAATTTAACCAAAGTATGTAATTATCAGATAAAGATAATGATATTAATCGAATGTGTCAAGTTACGTGATGTAAGAAGGGTGGATGAAGATGACAGAGGCTTTTCTTCCCGTCCACGGATCCAGAAGGAGAGTATGCATGCCAATTAATAATTCATAATTCATAATTAATACTGTTGACTGACATTGGGAGAGTACCCGGGTTTGCTACCAGGAATACAGCCCTTCTGACAATCTGGGTAATGCAGAAGGCTGCGGTGTTGGGGAGTCTTCACATTCTCCGAAAGGTTCTGGGTGGGTTTGACTTGGCACGCTTCCTGGGAGAAGCTCCATTCGATGTCTGGGCTGCGTGTAGAGGGGGCACTAAGCTCATCACAGTGACACATTGATACGTGACACAACAGTCATGAGTGATGTCATCCGACTTACTGCTCACTGCTCATTCCAAGTGTGACCCTCCACAAAAAGTTTCAGCTGTAACTGTAAGTGGTCAAGGTGATGATGATAATGCAAACTAGATCCAAGAACATGTATGAAACACTTTACATCTATTCAGTTTCCACAGAGATTTTGAAATTTGACAAAAGCATGAGAAACTTATCAATGAATTACAGTCAGGAAAGTAGTCTGATATAACAACATCAGGTCATCATGACGGACTAGCTGATTACAGACTTGAAATTCAATCTCACACGTTTGATTACAGTTGTCTCAAATGGGTTGTCACCCACAGATGTGTAAGACACAACAATCTGAGTTGTGCAGTGAACACAATATCATATAGCAGTGAACACACTATCATAGCAGTGAACACACTATCATAGCAGTGAACACACTATCATAGCAGTGAACACACTATCATAGCAGTGAACACACTATCATAGCAGTGAACACAATATCATAGCAGTGAACACACTATCATAGCAGTTGACACAATATCAAAGCAGTGAACACAATAGCATAGCAGTGAACTTACTGTCTGCAGCAAAGAGTCAGACACTGTTAGGAAAATGGGATTAACAATAGCTAACACTTTTCATCATTGAAATCCAAAACTTTGTTGTTGCTTTTAAGATGAGTTTTTTAGATGCTATGTAATACGTTTTCCATGATACTTTCCGTTACAGATGCCTTTATAATTTTGACCTTTTCCTTTTGACCATGTTCTTCATTGAAATCTCTCAAGTAACATTACTGACATTTGCAGGAGCCTGTAAATAGTTAGGTATTGGCATCACATCAATTTATGCCGTTTATATACTGGTGTTAAATGATCGAGTTATATATCTGTTAACCTTAGTTGTGTTTTTTCAACTGAGCCAAACACTTGTGGCAACTCGATCAATTGAAATTTTTTAGCTTGACTTCTTGGTTGAGAACTTAATGGTTTGTGGTGTTTGGAACCTACAATTTCCCAAAATTCTGATGGGGTCTTCTCTTATTGCAATTAGAAGGTTAATTTTGTCTTAAGTTTCGGTATGTGAGAAACACTTCATACATTTTTCTCTGCACAGTAGTCCCAGTCATCCAAAACACCTAAATTTTCTGTGCAGAGTTATTGCCCTTATACATCCCAGAATCCTATGATCATGAATCCCATTTTTGCCATGGTTACCATTCTTGTTTTGTGAGAACGATGTGTTTCACCAATGTCATAAACGTTGATGTTTGGGATTTCCTTCCATCTCAGGCTGACCTGCTGTATCACTGAAATACTGTCAAAGTTGGGGCTGTTGGGTAGCCTAGTGGTTAAAGCGTTCTCTCATCACCCCAAGGACCCAGGTTCGATTCCCAACATGGGTACAATGTGTGAAGCCCATTTCTGGTGTCCCCTGCTGTGATATTGCTGGAATATTCCTAAAAGAAGCGTAAAACCAAACTCACTCACTCACTGTTCAAAGTGGTGTTAAACCTTTTCTTATGATTTTCTTAAATTATTATCAGTAATGAGTATTATTACTAGAAACTCAAATCATTGATTTGCTGCCCTTGAGAAGGAATGTTGTCTGTCATAGGCTTGGGAAGAACACATTCTACACTGTGACACAATAATCCTTGATTCATCAAAATGTTAAATAGTCTCTTAAATGTCAAGTTGGATTAATGTGGGAAAGGACATATCACTGTGGCACATTTTTTTATGGTAAGGCGCCAGATGCATATGCTGTTCAGGTAGACAATGTCAAATAGTCGCTGCCTGAATCCGATTAATCAACCCTTGTTTTTGCCAAATCTATATCGTCTTATATCACTGTTTTTGAATTACATCATAATTGATATATAATACTGTTGAAGTTATGTGTAATGTTGAATCCAAGCAAGGGCTGTAGGATAAAGATTTATAGTGTGTGCTACTGCTGAGATAATAATGTATAATAAAGTTAATTCCTTGCCATTGACTCAGGAGGTACACATTCGTCCGTTTTTGGCAAGATAATCCATGATTCATCATAGCATGTTTGTGAGTCTCTTAAATGTCAGAATGGATTAATGTGGGGAAGAACACATCACTATGGCACATTATTTTATGGTACGGCACCATATGCAGACGATGATGATGTAGACGATGTCAAATAGTCGCTGACTACAGCTGTTTTATCAACCTATGTTTTAGCCAGTGCAGAGTCTGTGGTTGTGCGTTCCTTCATTTAGAATATATTCACCATGAATTCAGGGTATTGTTTAGGTTTTAGGTCAGAGAAGCAACTTGGAGAGCAGATTTGCATCCCTTAACGCTGCCAGGATCAGTACGTCAAGGGATAGAAGCAATATTTGGCTAAATTTCAATCTTGTCAAAAGTCATTTTGGGCTCTTTACTTGATATAACTGACCCGTGAAGATCCGAGGTAGAATAGGTCTTCAACAACCCATGCTTGCCGTAAAAGGTGACTTTGCTTGTCGTAAGAAGCTACTAACAGGATCGGGTGGTCAGGCTCGCTGACTTTCTTGATGCATGTCATCGTATCCCAATTATGTGGATCAATGCTCATGATGTCAATCACTGGATTGTCTGGTGCAGACTTGATTATTTAGACCGCCATCATATAGCTGCAATTTTGCTGAGTGCAGTGTTCAACAACAAACAAACAAACAAAACTTGATATAACTGAAAAATAGCTGAAAGCTGAAATGCAGTGTTTTACCCAACTCACCTTTGCTTAATTTTAAATATTGGCCTCTCATTTTTCTCATGAAACAGCTACTGAGATGCATTAAGTTTTATTTTCAGAATTTGACTGATATGTCACAACACCTTGTTTTTGAAACCACTGTTTGGACATCACAGGGATACTATATGAAATAATATCTCTGTTAAATTGGGAAGACATTGATCAGTCATCTCAAGGGTCAAGGTCAACTTCAACATCATAGCCAGAAGAAAAGTTTGTTTTCAGTTCTCCTTGCTTGAAATAAATGTGGTCATCCATTACTCCATGCATGATGTAAATGTGGCAAGTAAATAGTACAGAACAGATTGTTTTTTAATTTCTTACAGAGTGATTATTTTTTTTTATTTCTCAGACTCTACTTCAGAATGCTGATGTGCATGGCTGCGAGTAAACATGATGCTTTGAAAAATCAACTGCACTGAACAAAATGGGCATTATTCTGCCTCGAAAGATTTGCCCTTAAAATGAGTGATTTATTGTCAGTATTGTATGTATATAGATACTGGTACGGTGTGTTCAAATAGAATGTCACATTTAATTCCTGTTGTAAATAGATAACCCTTATCGATTTCACATTTGAATCTTATGTGTCGTTGTTCTTGATCAAACAGTGAAATGGTGTGGAAAGCTGAATAGAGGCAATACCTGGATAAGAATATATGAAAATACTTTTTTTGTGAAACATGTTTTGTTGGGCATTTCTACCATGAGTGATAGGATTTTGTAATACCAGTGAAGTAATTGTTGATTTCCAGCAATTAGTATCTGCCTCAACCAGCATTAGAGTGATTTTTGGATACACAGAATTTTGGTTTTCAGCTTGTTTTCACAAATGTTCTAGTCCCATACCTTCCTTGTTTATTTGATCAAACTAATTACTGTTGCTCCTTATCAAAATGTGTCTTGATTATCTATATTTCATCACAAATTAGCTGGGACTTCAGTTTGGGTTCGAAGTCAGAACCCAAAGAATATGAACGGCTGAAATCAAAGAGTTCTATCGACTGAAAGCATCTCAAAACGGTGTCCTGTTTAATTTTGGAAATGCTGCCTCATCGCCTCACATACCCAGTGCAAGGAACTTCCTCTTTCTGTGTTTGAGACTGTTGTGCTCTTTCCAATATGGTTTATTTCTGAATAACCAACTAATGATCCTACCTCCTTGTCTGCCACTGTGACCTTTTTATATTCAGTCCCACCTCATCAACTTTCTGTATGTCCTCTTCAGAGATTCAGGGCAAGCCTGTTACCTTCTTGTCCCCTGAAGTCCTATTGAGGGATGGTCGGCCTCTTCAGAGATTCAGGGCAAGCCTGCCACGTTCCTGTCCCCTGAAGTCCTATTGAAGTATGGTTGGCCTCTTCAGAGATTCAAGGTTGCCCTCCCAACTTCCTGTCCCATGAAGTCCTGTTGAAGTATGGTTGGCCTCTTCAGAGGTTCAAGGTTGCCCTGCCAACTTTCAAGGTTGCCCTGCCAACTTCCTGTCCCATGAAGTGCTGTTGAAGTATGGTTGGCATCTTCAGAGATTCAAGGTTGCCCTGCTAACTTCCTGTCCCAGGAAGTCCTGTTCAAGTATGGTTGGCCTCTTCAGAGATTTAAGGTTGCCCTGCCAACTTCCTGTCCCATAGGGCCTGTTGAAGTATGGTTGCCCTCTTCAGAGATTCAAGGTTGCCCTGCCAACTTCCTGTCCCATGAAGTCCTGTTGAAGTATGGTTGGCCTCTAGCCTAACACTTCTGAAGTCCAATCCACAAGTGGCAGACCTGTCAACCCTCCTGGATTTGATGAAATAGCCCATATGAGGGACTATTTCTCCGGCAAAACAGTATTTTTCAATAATTTATTTTGAGCCTTCATTGTCCCGCAAGTAAAAACAAAGTAGAGGAAGTTGACATTTATTGAAATCTACAAGTAAGTTTTCTGATTAAATTTGTATGCAATCGGCCTTCTCAGTGTAACGCTCAGAGCTTTTCATAACACTTGATGATTACCAGAATCGAACAAACACATGAATGCTTTATGATCATGGCATTGTGATTAGAAACTCAGATTGTCTTAACTATGGTAACCAAACCCCCTGAGGATACATTTAACACCTGGATCGACTTTGCAAAAGAAGAAATATGCTTGTAAGTATCAAGAAACATGGAAGAAAGACCATCGAGGAAAATGTGGGACATAAGTCCTGTATACGCTTTCTAAAGTTAAAATCAACATTTCTTCATGAGTATATTATGACTTGAAGCAACATATTAAGACTAAAACATTATCAGGCTGCAAAGGAGATTTCATCCTTTCGACCAGGGGTCTTGAAAATTTAAAATCCCAATCTGACATTTGCATTTAGGCCAAGCCCCCTTCAAATAGCATATTTTAGTACGACTTTTCACGCACATTACAAGTTGTTACATATTCATAATATGATGAAATAAACAATATAAACACTGATATTCATGTTGTTTCTTGTTTTATATACATACATAAATATAAGTATTAATAACAAGTAACAAGGCCATATTTGCAACTTTTCCTGTATCATCTATCTGCCTGTTTCCCCTGCCCTTCCATTGTCGTAGCATCGGTCTAGGGTCAAAGTCATTCAGTCATGGTCCACATTTTAAGATTACATGGAAAACAAACATTTATTTATTATTATGTTCAACCGATAACATCGTTCACACATGCAAAAAACCACCGGGGCATCCAAAGTGGTTGAAGCAAAAACCTTGGTTCAAGGGCAGAAAGATGAAAACGAATTGTGGAAAAGAATGCCCTTGCCCCCCACCTTTGACACTGAAGTTAAGGACATGTGCCAAGGATCACAGAGTTAACTTGTGGATGAGTCCAATGATCAAGGTGACGATAATAATTCAGCAATTCTTGTCAAGTGTGTCGATGATCCTCGGGAAGAATAGTCACAGAGATCCTGGATATGTCTGTGCAATCTCTCATCAGCAGCGAATCTTTTTGGGGCCATTGACAAGTGTTTTGAGTAAGTAAATATTTTTTTAAAGATTTATCACATCGTTAATTTTGATAACCATGAATATGTTGAAACCTCGTCAATTAATTAATTTTTGAGAACTATATGTGTTGAAACGTCTGCAAGTAAATGAAAAGGATGATACAATGAATAGAAAATGTTTTAACTCTAATATTGATGTTTCCATGATATGTGATTCTAAATTGTTGTTTCAAAATATATTTTTGTTTTCTTCATAAGATCACTAAAACGTCTGTAAATGTATTTCGTTGACATAATTAAATTGCTATTGTAAACGTTATATATATAACAAGCAATGAGGAGAAACTGATCATGGCCAATTGGCTGTTTTGAAATTAGTTTGGACTTTGATGGAATGACACCTGCTACAAATGGCCACTCTAATCTACTTACAGAGTAGGTGGCCTTGACTGGAAGAACCTGATAGCATACTGTTCTGACAATGCAAGTGTGATGGTTGGATTACACAATTCTGTTCTGTCAGAGATAAGGGAGAGGCAGACGGCAGTATTCGTCCTTGGCTGTATTTGGCACCTGGCAAACCCTATCATCAAGTGGGGGCACGGGTGGCCCAGTCGTCTGAGGTGCCGCAATTGGCTGTGCAGAGTTGCATCCTTAGGACACGCCAAAAACCTATGATTGTGGGTTCGAATCCTGATTCGCCCTGATTATGTTTCTAGGTTTGTCAGCACCATACCCGTGCTCGTGGAAGTGGTAAACATCTGAGATCTGCATCACTTCGGGATTTCCTCCCACATTAAGCTGATATGCCACGATATAACTGGAAAATTGTTAAAAGCGGTGTTAAACCCAACTCACTCACTATCATCAAGTGTGGCCTCAAGAAACTACCACGCTGTCTGGACCACATGCTTTTTGAGATTCATTTTCATTTTCACCCTCTAACAGATGTGTCTGTTAACAGATGTGCCATTCACTGAAAAGGACAACCAGCCTCCTGACAGTGTCATGGCAGTGAGCATAAGAACAAGGGAGTTCATTTCAAGATTGGATGATCTTGATCTGATCAACAGGTTCATGAAATAAGTTCATTATTTTATGATATTCAGAAATATGGAGCATATGTTATTATATCTGCATTATATCACATAAAATGTGTCCATTGCTCTATATTAAAACTAAATAGTGCAACCTCTTTATTTCAGAAACATCAGGCTCTTCTCCCAGGAAAACTGAAGGCAATTCTTAAGAAGTTTTCATTGCGGAATGCAGTTCTTAAAAACCCTGAAAAAATGCAAGCATTCACATCTGACATCTGGTGTAGTCACGTATGATAAAGCATTTCACCTATTTATGTAAATTTCCTAACTATTTCACAATAAATATATTATTTATGTACCGGTATTACATGATGTGATTAGTTATATAGCCATTTAGATGTTCATGATGTTCAGCCCTGGCCTTTGCTACTGTCATAGCATTTCCAGTGACAGATTAGCTGACAAAGCAGTTTCTGGCGTACAGCCTGACACCACTGGAGGAGATCCCTTCAGCACTCTGAAGCCAGAACAGTGCTGGCTTCAGCTACAGAACCAGAAAACTCTGGATGGGCACCAGAAGATTAAAGTCTCGATCCCTGTCTGCCCTAGCCATGAAGCTGTGTCTAATTCCCAATTCAAATGCTGACACTGAGAGATTGTTTTCATTGGTGAGGAAAATAAAGACAGAGGGGGGATCTGAGAAATTTGTTATGGTTTATTTTATGTGTAAAATGGATACAATTCAATGTGATATGATGCTTTTTCTGAGCAATAATTAAATTTCTAAATTATCTTCAAGTGTTATTGTTACTTTTTTTTAAAACCTCTCCCTTTGGAGGCAAATCTCCCCCATTTTAAGGCAAATATCCCCCATTGTCATGATGAGGGGTTTGACAGGGCTAATGTATGGTTGGCCTCATCAGAGATGATCTGTCAGAATAAACCTATGAAGAGACTGATATCTGCCTGATCCATGCCTCACAATGGTAGGCAGATATACATTACAAAGAGGGTACTCGCATCATCCATATCTTACTGACTTATCAATATGAATGAGGCCATATTTGACTCTCAGTATGAGTCAGAGAACATTGCAGTACTTGCTCCCCAGACGGGTGATTTCTGCTTCTCTTGCTTCAAGATTACTTTCCAAAGTTTTACATTTCAGTTTAGGCCAGAATTAGCAAATGCATCTGCTACTTGCTGACAATGTGATGTCAGTTGTTAAGCTGATTTCAGAACTCACTACCACCACATCAACCTACCCCACCACCACCAACACACCAACCTATGTACCCCACCACCACCACATCAACCTACACCACCACCACCAACACACCAACCTATGTACCCCACCACCAACACATCGACCTATGTACCCCACCACCACCAACACACCAACCTACACCACCACCACCACCATGTACCCACCACCACACCAACCTATGTACCCCGCCACCAACAACACATCGACCTATGTACCCCACCACCACCACACCAACATATTTACCCCACCACCACCACCACACCAGCCACCAACACACCAACCTATGTACCCCACCACAACACAAGCCACCAACACACCAACCTATGTACCCCACCACCACACTAACCTATGTACCCCACCACCACACCAACCTATGTACCCCAACACCACACCAGCCACCACCACACCAACCTATGTACCCCACCACCACACCAACCTATGTACCCCACCACCACACCAACCTATGTACCCCAACCTATGTACCCCACCACCACACCAACCTATGTACCCAAACACCACACCAGCCTCACCACACCAACCTATGTACCCCACCACCACACAAGCCACCACCATACCAACCTATGTACCCCACCACCACCACACCAACCTATGTACCCCACCACCAGCCACCACCACACCAACCTATGTACCCCACCACCACACCAGCCACCACCACACCAACCTATGTACCCCACCACCACACCAACCTATGTACCCCACCACCACCACATCAACCTATGTACCCCAACACCACACCAGCCACCAACACACCAACCCATGTACCCCACCACCACACCAGCCACCACCACACCAACCTATGTACCCAACCACCACACCAACCTATGTACCCCACCACCACACCAACCTATGTACCCCACCACCACCACACCAACCTATGTACCCCACCACCACACCAACCTATGTACCCCACCACCACACCAACCTATGTACCCCACCACCACACCAACCTATGTACCCCACCACCACCACACCAACCTATGTACCCCACCACCACCACACCAACCTATGTACCCCACCACCACCACACCAACCTATGTACCCCACCACCACCACACCAACCTATGTACCCCACCACCACCACACCAACCTATGTACCCCACCACCACCACACCAACCTATGTACCCTACCACCACAGTAGCCACCAACACACCAACTACCAAGCAAAGCAAACTCCATTAGCACCCGTATAAATCCTTAAAAAGGAAATGATATATACATGATATTTACATAATATTTGTATGCATACAACTCAACTGTTATTCTCTTTTTGCTGTCACAAGCCACAGGGAAATTAATGAATGTTTATTTATTCCAAGTGAACCAAAGGGTTACAAGGTGAATGACTCAAAATGTCAAACTTATACATAAATAGCTTCTTTTGTGCTCACTACTCTACAACCGGCGACAGAGAAATGAAGGCTTCCTTCCTGTGCTGTCTCTCTCAGTAAGTAATGATGGTGTTTGTTAAATCTGCATGTTTATGTTGGGATTTGACAGGTCTGTAATGACAGATTTTACACATATACAACTTCATTTTGGCACATTACAAGTTGTAAGGAAGGCATAGGTCTGATAGCTTTGACATTTCAGTTCTATTTTTTTTTTAATCTCACATTCCTTGTTATGTCAAAGGTTGTGTTTCTGTTTGAAGAGAAAGTTTGATTTTAAGCTCACTTGGATGAAGGCAAGCAAACTTTCTTCAGTGCTAGCAACTGTTATTTGTTCATAAATCAACTAAATCAAAATGAATCTCCTCCAAATGTGGTTTAGGCATGTAGTCTCTCTTTAAAGACACATTGAGTCCACATGATATTGTGATCTAGAACTCATTTCCAGATTATCTCCTGAACAGATATCGATGGGTTGTGTCCATAGATGTTAGTTGGATAGTTTTTTGTATCAGATTGGTCAAGGTTGATAAAGTCACATGACAATTGTGATTAAGGAACAGGTTTCTGCATGTCAACTTTGACTTTCAAATTATTCTTCCATGGACTGCTTCATGTCCAGAGAAAATCATTGGATTCGATGGTTGTGTACAGCAATGCCTTTTGGATATAATGACGAAATGAAGTCTTTCTAACCAATGAACTGCCATCATTAATGTATTGAGAGAAAATCATTGGATTCCATGGTTGTGTACAGCAATGCCATTGGGATGTAATGACAAAGTCTTTCAAAATCAACAAACTGCCAACGTCAATGTATTGAGTCTGTTTTGGGCATCCCAAAGACATCGACACAGCCATTGTCATGAAGGTCAAATGATCCCATTCATTTGTTGCCTCTCCTTCAGGAGATATTGGGACTGAACAGACTATACTCTGTTCCAGCAACTTTTGCTGATGGGTGAGTCTGCAAGCAATACGAGCCAACAGTTTCCCTTGAGAGTATAGTTCTTGATGTTGCTTTGAGATGTCTGGCCAAACCCGAAACTAAATCAGACCAAAGATCGGTGGTTGAATTTGAAATGTGCAAACAAGGGAATTGATGCCATGAATTTAAGTAACCTTGTCAGACAAATATCAGTTGTCCCACATTATTTTAAATTTCAGGACCCACCAACAATGGCAATCCTACAATACAAACACAATATCATCTTGGTTGTTCATTTATTGGAATGTGTTTTAGAACATAGACTTGGTAGCTCAAGTTCTATTAATTGTGGCTGCCAAGACTCATCATTATAACTGCCACCAACCTGTTGGCAATATAATCACAGGTGACTTCTCTATTGTTGGCAATAACAACCTACCCGTGAAGATACGGGGTAGAATAGGTCTTCAGCAACCCATGCTTGCCATAAAAGGCGACTAACAGGATCGAGTGGTCAGGCTCGCTGACTTGGTTGATCTCAATTGCATGGATTGATGCTCATCACTGGATCGCTGGATTGTCTGGTCCAGACTCGATTATTTTACAGACCGGCGTCATATAGCTGGAATATTGCTGAGTGCAGCGTTAACCAACAAACAAACAAATAATAACAACCGTCAGTTATTCAAATATGGACCAAAATATAGTGAGCAGCATCCAACCAATTGTGATCACAATTTGAAATCATTTTGGATGCTGTAGAAGCACATGCTAAAAAAATAAACATACTGTGTTTTCAATGTAGACCTAGGTTACCTGTAGATTTAACTGTGCTAAATTGAATTTGGAACCGAATGCGCAGCCAAAACTAAATGTCATGCAGGTGAGCTACAGTACATACTCCTGTTGAGTGTCATGATAATACCATCTTTTCTATACCACTATGGTCAATAATGTTTCTGAAATCCCACCATGCCAACAGATAACAATATGAAATATTTACAAAAATCTCGCAGCTAAAAAAACAAAAATATTTGTTCTTGTTTGATTTATTTTGTGAGAAGGAAACCAAGTTCTCCGCTTTTATAAATACTTGCAGTGTGAAGATGAGGGGAATGTGTATTATCTATAAAAAGTTGTAATTATTGGATTCTTTGTACATATACCGGTAATGAAAGTCGTTACATTCCTATGTGAAACAGCATAGAATGTGACACTTAATCCTTTCTGCATTTGCTTGACCACAGAACAACCAGGTCATCTGATGTTACTTCTGAAACCTTAATTACAGATTCAAATTTCAAAATATACATGTTTTCCTTTTTTTGTGACCCTTAACATTTGTATCAGCTAGCTGATTTTGCAACGTTAGCAACACATTTTCTTGAAACAATGCAACAAAATTGCCCCAGGGACTCAGTTTTGGCACAGCCTGATTGAGAGAAAGGAAACCTATTCTGCAATGCTTGTATTCCCGAAGGGTTCAACTGTTCTCTCAGATTACACAATTTTCTATTATAACACATAGAGTACATTTTTCAGCTATTTTGTGGTTTGATTCTCATGTTGGAAGTGAGATGAATAGTTTTAATATTTCTGGAGCTCTGGGATGTGCCTTATCTGTTTTTGTCTGACCCTTTTTAGCACAATTTGGTTAACTGGTTGTAAGGTTTGACATCCGGACCCTCAAGGTAAAGGCAAAAAAATTGCATCTTTACATCCATTTTCATGTGATCAATCATATTTTTTACACACTGTGATGAATTTGCCATTTCAGAGATCTTTGATAGTTAACCTGAATTCCCTTGGTGCATTCATCTATTAAATCACTCTTGAATCACTTTTAGAAAGTGCCAGTTGAATAAAGATTCATATTTATCCCCCAAAATATGTTTAGAATAGCCTCATTAAAAGTTTTCAAGTAAATTTTAATTTAAAAAATAGTGCAAAAATGAAGTGACAAATAATTATCAATCTTCAGATATATTGGTGTACAGTGATATTCCACATTCTTTGTGGTACTTTAAGCTGAACAGTAGATACACAGTCATTATAGATCTTTGTTACTCCCTGCATCATGCTCAACAGCCAGGGGTATGATAACAGCTAAACATTTCCTTGAGAATATAAAGCCCACAACTGCATTATCATACTGTATTCTGCCTGATAAGGAGATTTTATCATACCTCCATGTCAGAATGATGAGATTTGATTGGTCCACATGTTCTTGATAAAATACTATGTAACCCACCTTGGAGGGGAATAAATGTCTCAACGCCGGAATAAATCTCTTATACCCCACCACGGGCAAATCATGCTGCACATGGATGTCTGAGAGCAAGAATAAATCCAATAAACCCAGCTTCAAAGCAAAATAACACACAACTTTTTCCAAGTCAATGAAAGTCACGTGGCATAGCGCAAGCTGACCTCAGCCCAATCGAACAGCTGTTTTCTATCAATTTTGAATTTGTTTGAATTCTTTTACAATGTCATACAACATGTCGGTAAGATAAACTCGTAGCAGGATCACGAGGGGTACATGGGATTTTATGCGTCCCGAAAGTGAGTGGTATGAAACATAATGAGGGAGGCATAAAACCCCATGTACCCCTCGTGATCCTGCTTCAACTTATAATGTTGAAAAATAATTAGCAACTCCATCAAGGCAGTGCAGCATTATTAGGCTCAGAACTTTCCTGCCATCCTTCATAACTTCACTCAATTGAGTTTGGAAATGAACAAACACTATGATGTTTAAGATGTTAAATTAGCACAGGTTGTTATTGTAATTTGAAACCTCCATCAGGATTGAGTATTTTCCAAATCCTTGGTGGAAGTCAGTTTCATTTAGTGAAAATACAATATGGCATTATTTTATGTTTTTTCAGTTCGACTTTAAGATTCCTGCATGATCTCACTGCAAGGTATAAAAATCTATGTCACATCAATCTTCATTTATGAACGTAAGCAAATTAGCATGAATTATAAAAAGAGACAATCGTGACCAAACATTCTGTTTTGGACAACTGCAGATTAGACTTGGATACTGTAACGTAGATGCATGTGACACTGATGGTTGTTTTCACTGAGTTTGTCTGTATATCACAATGCTGCAATCGTAAAAACACACTATTTTGCCTGTATCAAAACTACACTATGCAGGAGACAATGTTGTCAACATAAGTGTTAAATCCTGCCCTTGGGAGCAGCTTTATGTCAATGTGTGATCCTGAAATGTGTCTTGTAGACATTGAGGCTTTGTCAGAAGATCGAGGTCTCCGTAATATTCCATTTGTGTACTGCAAGCCTGAGATCCAGATATATTGGGGGATGTTTTATTAAAAAGACAGGACACATTGACCCCCAGAGTGTACATTACCCATCACAGAGAACCATTTATGTGCTGGTGTTTTATCAGAGCAGCCGTAACCTCCATGATCCATTTCAGAATGAGATATGAAGCTGTTATGTTATTGTCCCCAATCTTGTTCTAACTGTCAACCGGTGTGTTTGTGAAGGATCATGGAATCATGTTGATTCAGTAACTCTGCTCTGTAAAATTTATGGCTGCTTTGAGAAGGGAAATGTTCGTATTCACATGTTGGTTAGAATTAAAAGCAATGACATTTTGATAATGTGGATTTATTGTATTTTTGGCTCTCTTTTCTGCTCATGCTTGACATTCCATAAATGATTTATCAACCCTTTTGTAGTACAAATATGTATGGTGAATTATAATGTTGCAGTTATTTACGTTCAGCTTAGAATGACATTTTGATGTTATGCCAATTAAATTCTTGTATAAATCACCAGATACAAAAGAGAATAACTGGTAAGAAGCTGCTCACTTTCAAGATTGTGCTTCACAATACTGCCCATTTATTCAAGTATTTTTTGTCCCGTTTACATTGAGGTCTGTACTGCACAATATTGTGCATATAATCAAGTATTATTTTGTCCCTGCTACAGTGAGGTCAGTGCTGATCAATACTGTGCAGGTTTGCAAGTATGCAAGTATTATTTTGTCCCTGCCACAATGAGGCCAATGCCACACAACATTGTCCATATAATCAAATATTGTTTTGTACCAGCTACAATGAGATCAGTGCCACACAATACTGGTACCTATTATTCTCCCCCACCACAAGTGGCTGCTGTCCCTCAGGTTTTCGTTTCCGGAGCATAGCTTGGAAACTGTTTAATATTACATTATGAAACTTTGCATATGTATCAGACAAATGCTGAATGGGTGCCTTTTGAAGTTTTGGCATTTCTAACAAAAAATATTTTTGCATTTCCAGGCAACAAACCAGACTCAGCTTCAAATATGTGTCGCAATCATTTCCGGAGCATAACTCGGAAACCCTTTGGTATTTTATTATGAAACTTTGCATATGTATATGTATCAAAGACATGCTGAATAGGTGCCTTTTGATGTTTTCTTATTTCTATAAAATATATTTTGTTTGTGTTTTCGTGGCACCAAATCAGACTCAGACTCAAATATGTGTAACATATGTTTTCAGAGCATAACTTGGAAACCGTTTCATATTTTATTATGAAACTATCAGTGACATGAGGCATATTTAATTGCATAATGTTATGTCTTATCCAATGATAACTGTTAATGATGACATTTTGTGGAATTATTTCTTTTTGAAAAGTGAGTTTGTATTAATTATGGAGAGGGAAATAGTTATGTTTTTACCGTAGAATTTAGTCATTTTAGCTGCAGAATTTTAGTAATTTTACAACAGAATTTGCCTGGGACTGTTGTACTACAATCTTCAAGTGGCCGCCGAACCTGCTTACTTCCTTGTAGTGGATTAATAATGTTTTAGTGCTTACAATTCGGCCATTTACTAAAGGTTCCAGTAAACTTGTGAAGATGCCGTATATTTTTTTCTAAAGGTGCCCTCCTTTCTCCATGTTTATTCACTACTGTATGAACAAACCAAATTCTATTGTGCCCTGTGGTGGAGGATAGCGACAACACTGTTTTCTTGTTTATATGGGACGGTCGGGTAGCCTAGTGGTTAAAGCGTTCACTCGTCGCACTGAAGACCCGGGTTCGATTCCCAACATGGGTACAATGTGTGAAGCCCATTTCGGGTGTCCCCTGCCGTGATATTGCTGGAATATTGCTAAAAGCGGTGTAAAACCATACTCACTCACTCTTGTTATATGCCTCTCTGAATTTAAATTGTTTTCTTGTGGAAACACATTCAACTTGACTGGTGGTATATTTCCCCTGAGCCAGCTGCATATAGATATATAAACTGCTTCTGATATCAAGAGACTTTTAACTTACAGCCAGGTGATCAGTAATGCCTGGCCATGTACTGCAGACTGTACAAAAATGTTATTTGACTCCTGCACCAGCCCCAAATTGTTTTTTCAATTTGACATGATTTTCATTAGCTACTGCGAACTGTTATTACATGCAAAGGCAAGCCAATACTTCACCTGAATAAAACACGAAGATATATGGTAGCGGTCAAAATAGGGAATTGCATCGAACATCACTGATGCATCAAATTTTTAAATGTCCTTTACATGTCTACCATAAGATGTTTTGAAAACTTTACAGAGGCTTTGTATCCTTGATCAAACAACTTCTGAGCAAGAGTGGTATGATCTCTTTGAAATCTTGGAATAAGCATGTTCGATTGAACCTCAAAAGTTGTGAAATGGAGAAATCAAAGGCTGGAACTGCTGCCTAAATGTCTTACCTCCAAATGAGAAAGTCTAACATTTCACATATTGTTTTTTCAGTTTACTTCAGATGGCATTTGCTTTCATTTTTGACAAATTGTCCTGGACCTCTGAGTATAGATACGTAACTATCTGTCACCGCGTTTTGTAACAAAAGCCCCATGGATTTGTCATATAGGATAGTGGTGTACAAAATGGAAAAATCAAATCTTTTGACTTAGTTCTTTTCTTAGATAGCGAAAAAGTCACGCAAATCCTTGTATTTTTTTAGAACCCTCATGATGTTAATTCCACTGGTCTCTTGTACGTTCTGTGAATATAAAGAAAGTCCTCAACTACAAGACTAGGTTTCAGCTCCGGAAGAGTGGTCCCTGTTGCAGACTGTTTATGTAATTAACATGTTGTCTGCATGCATGAGAGACATATGAAACGTTATATATAATGATTATTTTAAAATTTCTATGTGCAAGGGTTCGATGTACAGATCTCAGCAGAAAGTGGCAACATTGAGTCGTTGGCTTGCAGTATATACAAGTTTGCTTTATGATATAAACAAGAAGCAGTATGTATGTGTTGGTGCCCCGGAGCACCTAGCCTAACCCGAGCTAGGCTGAGGGTAAAACTTTCTTCTATTTTCATCTCTGGACCAAGGCTTATATCCAAGGTCATCTGACACGGATTAGGTCATAAATATAAAAAACAGTAAATCATGAGGCACATCGTTGCACATATTCAGGATGGCGGACAGTCAATGTTGAATACAATGGGGATTAACATTGATATTAGTATTTTAAAATAATGGCAGTAAAGTGATTCAAGACACATACCGGTACTTGTCCTGACTTCGGGGAGATTAGCCTTTGGAATGTTATGTTCATTCATACAATGGTTGTACTAAATCAGCTGCTATGACATAACTTTCATGAAGTTGTATTTCGTGCAGATAGAGTTTACGGTGGCTGTACCAACAGTTTGAATGTTAATGATGTGATATTGATCAAATGATGTCTTGCACAACTACCCAGCTGATTATATGTCTATACGTTGGTGATAAAACACTGAGCGTTATCGGCAAGGACTAGGATCTGATGATATAATACGAGTCTACATCCAAATGTCAGCCTGTTTATTGGTTTAAAGATTAGTGATTGAATAGGGATTATGTCACAGTAACATTGCAGCAATGTCACTGTAACCCATTGTTTGAAATAACATTAAAACCCCACAAGACAGTCGGGCAGGTGACCCATAAATGTTGCCTGCTCATCTTCAAAGTAACATGCCCCCATTCAGACATTTTGAAAATTTTGAAATTTAGAGAAAAATTCTTGATTCAGTTGAAATAATGCAAACAATTACTTGAGAATCTGGGAGTTATGATAAAACTGAATATGTAAGTAGTCTTATATTTATCTGCCAGACTGTCAGGCAGGTGCAGGAAAATTTCATGCAGGCCGACAGAAAAGATACCAGCTACAGGCAGGTGGGCAGACGGGCAGCCCCTTCTTTCGGACACTGCTGTGACCAGGGTCCAGTTCCAGAATACAGTTACAGGGCTAAGACAATCATAACTCCCATGCTTTATCAAATACTTACAGTAATCATATAGCATAGACCTTAAAAGTAGACAAGTATAGACATGACAGACCAATAGCCAATTATCTGAACAGTGATTCATTCTATTTACCATTCCATTGTTTGAAATTAAAAATGAAGGTCATTGGGGTGCTTGTCATGATCAAATGTTTACAGTGACCCCTGGACTTGAACCAACCTGACAACAGGACAGCTAAATAGCCTGAGCCCAGTTCCTGTTTTCAATAGAGAATTTGTGTTAATGGTTCCAAAGATTAAAAAAGATGTGGTTTTGTGGATGGAACCCAGAAAGAGTCTTTTGAGTACAGTTGTCCTCAGTGTGTAAAGCTATAGGATGACATGATGAAACCTGAGCCTGAAGCTATCAGGGTAAATATACTTTGTTTGCTTGTTGATGAAGGTGCACTCAGCAATATTACACCTTTAGTTCTGTAAATAATCGAGTCTGGAACAGACAAGCCAGTGACTGCCATCATGAGTATTGCTCATTTCAATTGGGATATAGTGACATGCAATTAACCAAGTCACCAAAGTCGTACCACTCAAACCATTTAGTCGCCTCTTGCAACAAGCATTATGAGGCTGATAGGGACCTATATTCTTACCAAGAGTCCAAACTGTGTCATTTTGGAATATGTGTCATTAGACTTCTGATGGGAGGGAAGCACAGAAACCAGGTTAATTCCATTACAAGAGTGGTTAACATGGTAATTAAGTCATCTTTGATGTCATCAGCATCTAAATATAGTTAACAAGGGGATTAGGTAGCCAGTGTGTTAAAATGGGCAGAAAGACAAGACCCAGCTCCAGTGTTAGTTTCAAATAGCTGAATCAGTGCTCTTGAAAATGTTTTCTGGTCAGCTTGTAATTGTAATTGTGGAGCCAATTCTTTGTGTCCTCTTCATGTATTGCAATATGAAATACTTTTTGGCCAGTTGTGATATGTAGCAATATTTACCCTGCTTGAAATATTTCCGTTGTCACCAAAGTTGTTTCATGTGTTCCTTTACGTGAGACCTGCACCATCAAAACTATCAGCTACTGTAGTCATAGGTAATTGGTAGGCATGGTTGAATTCTTGTGATTCATGTGAATTCTCACCCTTCTTAGTATCCCCTGTTGATGCCCACTTATAGTGCCCTCTCCCTTTCTAATGTCCCCTGTTGATGCCCACTCATAGTGCCCTCTCCCTTTCTAATGTCCCCTGTTGAGGCCCACTCTTAGTGCCCTCGCCTTTCTTAGTGTCCCCTGTTAATGCCTACTCTTTGTGCCCTCCCTTTTTAATGTCCCCTGTTGATGCCCTCTCCCTTTCTAATGTCCCCTGTTGATGCACACTCATAGTGCCCTCCCTTTCTAATGTCCCCTGTTGATGCCCACTCTTAGTGCCCTCGCCTTTCTTAGTGTCCCCTGTTGATGCCTACTCTTTGTGCCCTCCCTGTCTAATGTCCCCTGTTGATGCCCTCTCCTTTCTTAGTGTCCCCTGTTAATGCCTACTCTTAGTGCCCTCCCTTTCTAATGTCCCCTGTTGATGCCCACTCTCAGTGCCCTCTCCTTTCTTTGTGTCCCCTATTGATGCCCACTCTCAGTGCCCTCTCCTTTCTTTGTGTCCGCTATTGATGCCCACTCTCAGTGCCCTCTCCTTTCTTTGCATCCCCTGTTGATGCCCACGCTCGGTGCCCTCTCCTTTCTTTGTGTCCCCTCTTGATGCCCACTTTCGGTGCCTTCTCCTTTCTTTGTGTCCCCTATTGATGCCCACTTTCAGTGCCTTCTCCTTTCTTTGTGTCCCCTATTGATGCCCACTTTCAGTGCCCTCTCCTTTCTTTGTGTCCCCTGTTGATGCCCACGCTCGGTGCCCTCTCCTTTCTTTGTGTCCCCTCTTGATGCCCACTTTCAGTGCCTTCTCCTTTCTTTGTGTCCCCTATTGATGCCCACTTTCAGTGCCTTCTCCTTTCTTTGTGTCCCCTATTGATGCCCACTTTCAGTGCCCTCTCCTTTCTGTGTGTCCCCTATTGATGCCCACTTTCAGTGCCCTCTCCTTTCTGTGTGTCCCCTATTGATGCCCACTTTCAGTGCCCTCTCCTTTCTTTGTGTCCCCTATTGATGCCCACTTTCAGTGCCCTCTCCTTTCTGTGTGTCCCCTATTGATGCCCACTTTCAGTGCCCTCTCCTTTCTTTGTGTCCCCTATTGATGCCCACTCTCAGTGCTCTCTCCTTTCTTTGTGTCCCCTATTGATGCCCACTTTCAGTGCCTTTTCCTTTCTTTGTGTCCCCTATTGATGCCCACTCTCAGTGCCCTCTCCTTTCTTTGTGTCCCCTATTGATGCCCACTTTCAGTGCCTTCTCCTTTCTTTGCATCCCCTGTTGATGCCCACTCTCAGTGCCCTCTCCTTTCTGTGTGACCCCTATTGATGCCCACTTTCAGTGCCCTCGCCTTTCTTTGTGTCCCCTGTTGATGCCCACTTTCAGTGCCCTCTCCTTTCTTTGTGTCCCCTATTGATGCCCACTCTCAGTGCCCTCTCTTTTCTTTGCATCCCCTGTTGATGCCCACTCTCAGTGCCCTCTCCTTTCTTTGTGTCCCCTGTTGATGCCCACTTTCAGTGCCCTCTCCTTTCTTTGTGTCCCCTATTGATGCCCACTCTCAGTGCCCTCTCCTTTCTTTGTGTCCCCTATTGATGCCCACTCTCAGTGCCCTCTCCTTTCTTTGTGTCCCCTGTTGATGCCCACTCTCAGTGCCCTCTCCTTTCTTTGCATCCCCTGTTGATGCCCACTTTCAGTGCCCTCTCCTTTCTTTGTGTCCCCTATTGATGCCCACTCTCAGTGCCCTCTCCTTTCTTCGCATCCCCTGTTGATGCCCACTCTCAGTGCCCTCTCCTTTCTTTGTGTCCCCTATTGATGCCCACTCTCAGTGCCCTCTCCTTTCTTTGTGTCCCCTATTGATGCCCACTCTCAGTGCCCTCTCCTTTCTTTGTGTCCCCTGTTGATGCCCACTCTCAGTGCCCTCTCCTTTCTTTGCATCCCCTGTTGATGCCCACTCTCAGTGCCCTCTCCTTTCTTTGTGTCCCCTGTTGATGCCCACTCTTGGTGCCCTCTCCTTTCTTTGTGTCCCCTGTTAATGCCAATTTCTATTTTTTCCCAATTATTCACGCTAAAAAAATGATGGATCATAGCTATGCATTCAAAATGTAATGTGGCATAAACAGTTTGTTGGTAGTTCTTGTCAGTGGTAGCTGAATATTTAAGTGCTAGTAAAATTATCTCGAAGTCAGGTTTTAACACTAGTTGGCAGCAGTAAGTGGAATTAATAATGATCCTTGGTTGTTTACGAACTGGATGGGACAGTTTCTAGAACGGCTGGCTGTACCTATATTAGAGCAACAAGAGGGCAATTCAAGGCTTTTGTTACGTAACTTGTGACTTAACTACTTGCCAAATGCAGATTGGATACCAAGTAATAAACAACAAATTTTAGCCTTGATTCAAGACCTTCAGCTGTTACAAAATTCTGGACATTTGTGAGTACACTTACACTAAATCTTTGGTCTATTACTTTTTTAGTTGATACTCTTTGAGGCTTAGATATGAATCAGGTTAAGCTCTCAGTTATTCTTCTCAGATTTGATTTTATACCTGTAGTCTTTGAGTGAGTGATCCCCAAATTAATAATAAAGACACCACTTTAGATGTCTGCAATATTGTGTTTTATATTTTGACCACCAATGCTATTATTTTGAAAAGAAGGTCTAATATGCAGTTATTAAACATCTTTGTTCATCATAAAAATTCTTATACTTTGTTGTGAGAAGGGTTTCTTATCTGGCCAGTTGATTGTTCCCAATATACATATTCAAAGAACTTCAATGAATGGTTTAGTCTGTATTAAGCTTTAGAAAAAATGATACAGTGAAACAGGACCAGCTTTGAAGCATAACTAACATTGATCAAATGATTTGACTATTCTTGCATGTTGTTACATAAGTGAAGTAAATATAAAGCTTTTAAAAGATGAGATAGATGGTTCACCTTTGAGAGAAGGCCAGTAGATAATAGATTTCTTTAAAGCTCCAGTTCATGGAATCACTTGTATCAAGGGATTCAGTTAGCTTTATAAATTGCATACAATGCTATAAAAGATTATTAATCACACATGTACACTTGATTTACAATAATATTCTACAGATCAAACTTTTGGTTTTATGAAGTTTGGAACAGATAAGTTCAAGAAACCTTTTTGTTGAAATGACACGAAAACTTTTTTTTTTTGGTATTGTTCATTATGTTCAGAAGCATTTGTGATGTGTTGAAGTTAGTTTTTTGCTTGTGAGTCATGGAATTATCTACATTAAGATAATTAGTTTTAAATATTACAACAATAGCTTACAAATGGAGCCATCAGTCTGAATTACCTGGAGTGAATTTCTTCATGATAAAATCAATGCTTGTTTGGGTTTGGCTGTGCAGAATTGTGGCCCTTTGTAGTGTCAGAATCTGATGATAATGGGTTTGGATCCCAGATTCCCACAAAGTGGGGCGGGGGATGTAGGAAGATCAAGAGTTCATCCATCCATCTGTCCATCTGCTTCTCAGAGATGACAAATTTTCTTTAAAACTATTCACGTTGAAGAAATGAAATTTTACGCATTGATGTTACTGGTCACGATCTCAAATGAGTTTGACAATTGGTGTCGTAAATTCAGTTCCATGCTTTTTAACTTAGTGCATGGGGTGTTCAATGGGGAAAAGTTTTCTCAGAAACTTCTGAACTTACATGAAAGAATATTTACATGCTTAGCTGAGAGATACTTGTCAGGACTGAGTCTGAATTGGTGCCATAATTCTTTTTTTTCAAAGTTCCTTCCTTTGCTACATATTTTTAGATTTTGAGCATACAGTTTTGGCCCTTGATCCATGTTATTTTACAAAGTGTCTGCAATGGGGACAAGTTTTCTCAGTTTTTCTGGATAAGTATCTCTTAGATAAGCTGAGTTGGTACCATGAATTATTTTTTCCAGAGAAGGGGCCTATTGTGTGTATTAAATTCACATTTAAATTTTTTTTCTGATGACATAAAGCAACCCAAGTACCTATCTCTTCTTAAGGCTTTATAGGACTCTTTTTTATAACTTATCATCACTATTATATGTACAACTGTGCCCCATGGTCGTTGGGATAGCGATTGTTTTCTTGTTATTCCTGGTTTATCAACACCAAACCTGTGCTCATTGGTTTCAAGTGGTGAAAATTTGGACTTGTATCACTTTGCGCTTTCCTCCCACATAAAGCTGACATAGTGTGATGGAACTGAAATACTCACTTTCTCGCATATCTGACTAAACCATTTCCATGACCATAGGAAATCTGCTACATGCAAAGTTCATTGTATGATTCTGTCCAAATGATAAGCATTGGTTTAATGAAGCGCCATCAAATAGTAATGATACCAGATGTTCCGTAAAAGGTGAGCGTATCCTGCCCCACCGGTGTCACATATCACAAGTCAATTGTCCACCTGAAAAATAACTTGGAAACATATGGTACAAGTCAAAATAGAGAATTGCGTGACATCATTTTTGTCACTGATTCATCAAATTTGAAATTCTCTCTCTGACCTGAAACACAAGTTGTTATTTGTTTTGCCTTAATGAAGGATACAAAAATGAAAGTTGTGATCTTGATACTCCTCACTGACCTAATTTTAACCCAGGAAGGACCCTTCCTATCACATGACTACCTTTGATTACCTGAACGTCATGACACTAAATTGGAAAACTGTCATGTTGAGAGTTGTCTTGCAGTCATACTCGGACATCAGATAGGAGATATTGGGTTCAGACTGACGGGTTGCAATAGTGGAATTTGTTTTTTACCATTTTTCCTGCCATTTTCTTCATGACTGAACTGGGATGCCATGAAAATAACACTGTCTGAGTAAAACTGCTTACCATGGTGGAAGTGGTGTCTACTATGTCCTCTTGATTACACTGATTGTATACAATACAGTAATACCAGACTATATCTGTGGGATATTAAACACTACAGAGATTGTGATACTAGGTTTGGGGCAAGGCATGTATGTGTCAACAGACGATGGATCAAGATCAAGCTGTCTCCATCACCTATGCAAGAAAAACATACAGCTGACTTGGAACATGGTTTCCTGAATATTGGAGGAGTTTCTGACAGCAGACATGGAGCTCGATATTGAGGAACTTCTGCAATACTTATTATTCTTTAACTGTTCATTAGAAGCCTTTCAGAGTCTGTTTTTTCACTTCTACACGATAGAGCCTTGTCAAAAGCTTTTTCCAGATAACTTTCAGCATTATCTAAATCAGCTTGCACTTTAAGAAATTATTGGTATAAATATTTGTTGATTGACTTTGGTTTTTTTTGCTGCAAATGTGACAAGAGAACTGGAAAGAAAAGAATTATTTTCTTCATTCATTGCATTTTTAAAGTGAAAACTTACGATAAACTTTCAACATTGTTGTGAGAAATGAAAATCTATCAGAAATCACCTAATTGGAGCTTGACAAAAATGTACCTTTAAGACATGCTTTTTGCATAAATTGGTTTCAAATTTGGTCAAGGCAATTAACTCTCATGAGGATTCTGAAGCAGAACAGAGCTACTCTGCAATCATGTTTGTTGTAGAAGCTAATGAAATGGAGATTAAGTGTTCAAAATGAAGATTTAATGGTGTTACGAGGTGATTTCCAAATTGAAACAGCAAGGTCAAACCAGAAATCGGTTCATGTAACAGAACTTAATTCTGAAATCAATAAATGACCTCAGAAGATTGATGAATAATCAACAAAATATACTGAAACGCAGTTTTGGTTTACAGTCACAAAATGCAATACAATGCATGGGCCAAAAAAGTGACAGAAGCAGAATGTAGCAGGCCTTATAACATAACATAATGTCAGTACACTCACAGATGTTCAGAATTTTGTCACTGTTAAATGTCTTGAAAGATTCCCTTGCTCCGTTCTTGAAGCTGGAATAGTTTTGGAAGCTGCATGATCGGAAGACTGTGTTTTGAGTCAGATATCTAATCTGTACTATCCAATAGATAAGACACAAGTCAGGTTGTGAAGGCCCCCGAATTGCCCTTGTATCACACACATATATATAGGTATAACCAGCCTTTTTGAAATTGTCTCATTCCAAAAAGTTCTCAAACAATTATGTCACACCTGTTTGTTATCATCCAAGGGAGGTAACTCTAAGTCACATGTCCTGTTACAATCGGGCCACAACAGTACTCAATATTTTACGAGTGATTCAGGCATTTGCTGCCACTGACAAACACTACAAATAAAACATCGTCACTGCCAATAACAATAGTCATAATGGCTGAAAATCTTGATAACTTGAAAAGGTGACCACCACAGAGGATGACTCTCACTTTGCCATGTTGGATTGCATGTCACCCTGTCAAATTGTGGGTTTCACCAAAGTGGTGTATGTCTATAAGACCTGCATCACTTTTGTCTTTCCCCTCACATTCAGCTGAATTGCCCTGATTTAAATGAAATACTGGCCAAATTAAGCTGCATTACATTCCTACCCAACTCACAGCTTAAATTATATATCCAGACTATTGATGATAATATTTACTTTGAGATATAAACTGTGGTCTTTTTGTCATACAAGCAATCCAAAATTGACATTTTCGACTGACAGGTGAATATAATGTTATGTCATTTGTCAAAAACATTTGATGTTTTTCGTTTGGAATACAAGAAATTGTGTCATATAACTTTACTATACATAAACGGATGAGGCACATATTTTTTCATTTTGAAATTAAATTTGTTTGGTCTATCATTTCATATTTTTCAGTATGACATTTATACAAAAAAAACCCATTAGAATTGGAAGATATTTTTATTGTTATACCACAAACAGACTTCCATGCATAATGTTTAGTGTTTGATTAGGTCAAGTCTGTTTCAAATTGGATGATCTCAATTGGAATGAATGTCTGAGTATCAGTGACATTTACCAAATTAGAGCCAAATAATTAGAACGTGATCCACCAACAGTTGTGGGTGTCAGCAGAGTCAGTCTGCAATTAAGAAGAAATAATCGCCAGTCCCGATATAATTGAACATTATCATGGAGGGATTGTACAGTATGCTATTGCCATTATTCTGCCATTGTTTTAATTACAATTTGATTTTTGATCAAATGATAATTAGAACATTAAATTAAAACAATTTTTTTTTATTTGATAATGGCGTATTTGTAGGACGAAATGCTTGCACCTTTGGGCATGCCAGAATGCAGGGCTCATGGGTTTCAGTTCCAGGCTCCCTGTTTACAGACCTTGGTTTGTCATAAAGACTTGCTTTACTTTGGGCTCTCCAGCATTGAGGTGACATGCTGTGAGAGAGCTAGAATACTTGTGGTGAGTGGTGTGATACTCAACTCACTCAGGAGAACAATGATCCAGTTTATTTTCTCTGAAAACATGGGGACTTGCTTCTGGGATTGACTGAGATGACAGTGGAAATAATTTTGAAGGACAGCAACTATAGAGTTATTCGAGTTCAACAGCCATGTGTGACATTCATGAATGGCGAAGGGTAGAAGGAAAACAAAGATGGACATTTTGTAAGAGCAGAAAAACGGGGTTTTACATTATGTGTAATTCCTGCGTGTTTGACGCAATGATTTCCTGAAATACTTGCGAAGCTTTTTGATATGACTCATGACTGAAGAAATAAATACTCGGTATTTGTCAACATTACCATTATTTTTTGCTTCTCCTCTAGTTGTGTGCATAATCAAATCTACAAATTTTCAGAATTAATGAGACTGAAATAACTTTCATAAAATAGAAACTTGGAATTCTAATGTCTATTTATAGATCACTGTTGCAAGCATAACTGCACATGACTACACACCAGCCAATCAGCTGCGAGTATTTCTGTCTAGACTTTACTGCGGTCACTGTGTATTTGACAGCAAACAAGCATGTCCCCAGGGAAAGCCCAAATGTAGAATTCCAGAAAACGATAAATGAAATTTTACACACTCATAGTACTGGTCAAGATCGTAAAGGAGTTAACATATATAACATCTATGTTATTCGGTACTATATGAAAAAACAAAATTCTTATGTGTCCTCTGTGTGTGTGTGTTTGGGGGGGGGGGGGGGGGGGGGAATAGTGCAATAAAATTTTCTCCTTTTACTTTGAAGTTTTTAGAGCTGTTGAATGGAGTGTGTGGAAACTTAACATAGTTGTCTCTCACCACAAGGGGCTGTAATTTTGTTAAAGTCATCAAAATTCAAGTTTTTGTTTAATAATTCAAAGACAAAATAAATAGATGGGACTGCTAATCTCACCAGAATGACAGAGCAGACAGAACTTGGTTCCTCAGTGACCACAAGAGACGCCACATGCTCCGATGTGCCTAGACTTCTTCTGTAAATCATTGTGCACACTGTCAACCACAGTCTACCAGGACCTATTCAATCTGACCAATATGAAGCTGGCCAGGAGTTATGTCACAATTGTTTACAACTGCATTGAACTGCATGTGTAAGCAAGGATTATATCCTACTGAAATATTATAAAAAATAGGGTAGGATAATATTCCCTCTTACACATGCAGTTAATTTCTGAAGGAGACAGTGGGGTGGGGATGGTCTGTGGGTGTGTTGGAGGGGTGAGGGGAAGATATCATGATACTGTGGTTCTGATCTTCAAAAGCTTCGAATTGGTGTACTGTTGTTGTGGGGTAAGTTAGCAAAGAGCAAGAGTCACAATTTTATTTACGAGGACAGAATGAACAATATCTTATTAACTACAATTTAAACAATAAAAAGAATATGATTCGCTATTGCTGATTGTTACATGATGAAGTATGCCCTACAATTAGCGAATGGCTAGACAGAGGTTTTCCCAAATCGGTTGCTATGACAGAGAGATGTTGGTTGTTGTTCAGTATTTACTGGAGAATATCTTGCCTGCCATGATCTGAGTGTCATGGGTTTAATCCCAGTTTCACCTAAATAATATTCTGTACCTTCTATAACCCTTAGGTGATCATTTAGATTTTGACATATATTCATCATTCTTTTCGATGTTCTGAATTAAGGTCATAGTTCCATATACATATATATTTCAAGAAAATATATTGGTGACAATTTGAACAACTAGAACTTTTATTCATTGATACAGTCTTCATTAATGGCTGAATAGCATTTAATTTATAAATGACTCAGTATAGTCAATGATGTGGGAACAATCGTAATTATACTTTTCTGTAACTCATAAGCATCTGGACGGAGATCGGAAGGTTGGGGGTTCGATCCCTGGCCATGTCATACCAAAAGATGCTAAAAGATGCTAAAAGATGGAATTTGTTGTTACACTGCCTCGTAGTTAGTATTAAGGGTCTGGTTGCGGCTTGGAGTCAGTAAACTGTGTCTAGGTGGGGTATTCATGTAAAGCTGCAGCATGGTATCTCATAGGGCAAGCAGTATAAATCACCATAATTTCGGACTTGTACAAGCATCTACACAAACACACACACATGTTCATGCACGTCACTATGTGTGTGCAATGATTTTGAATGCGACGTTAAATCCAATTTCACCACACCTCACCTTAAAGTTCACAAATTGTGATTCATCCTCCATTCAACAGTGAACAATTTTCTCAAGGATGCAGCAATCTTTTGCATAGAAAGACATAGAAACAATGCTCATATGGTGTGTATTCTAAGACACAAAAAACAAGTAAATGTGACTGGATCTTCATGCAGGCTGTACAAGGATAAGTCATGAGGCCTGCATCCAGACCCAGCGTGGGAGGTGCAGGAAGGGTACGACACCACAATGCTCTGGCAAATTGGCAGCCCCAGCAAGTTTGACACAACTGTATTTGTCTGGTAACTCAAATTTATTGATGCATGTCACTCTAACAGTTAATGATGACTGCACTGACACAAAGCAGTGTCTCAGCTTGTCAGGTGGCACTATTTACAGGCCGAGATTGGAATGTGCTCCAGGATTGTGGAGCTTACATATTCCTTAATTGAAGGAATCATGTGGTGAAAAGTATTCACAAGGATCTTTACTGTAGGCTTCTAGCATGACCTGATTATATGTTTTGATGTTATTCAAAGACTATCTCCCTGGTTTATTAACTATTCATTTAGCAGATTTAGCAGTCAAACCAGCAGATCCTAGCCTGTGTGTTTTTAAGAACATATCACCATCAGATACAAATCTAACATGGAAATTCTACAACTGCTCATGTTAGTCACTTCTGAAATGATGAAGCCTGAAATATGAATTTGGTACAAAAGTCATATCCATGAAGAAAACACAGAATTAACAAGGAAATTGATGTTATCGGCTGACCAGTAGGTCCATCTTGTTATCACTGACAGCTGAACTGTTCTGTCCGTCCAAGATAAAATCAGCCAGTGCATTCATCAAAGTTAGGAGTGGTAGACACATCAATGTCTGTGTTGGGTCAGTTTGTGAAACGGACCCTGGTAGTAGACTAAACAAATGAAGAGTGAGATGGACAAGCCAGGTGTGCAGTGCGGCAGGTGATGCAGGGGGCCCCGTCTAGACTCAAATTGGGTTTGGAAGTTGACAAGTTTAAATTGAGAGTGAAAGAGATATACATATATTCAGCTTGTCCTTTTTCTAAAGCTTGATGTAGCCTTGCATTATGAGTTGATAGTTTGCTTATAATGGTTGGAAGTGATAAAACAAGCTAATTATTGTTGCCTCTTACAGCAAACATGGGTTGTTGAAGATATATTGTCTACTGGGATCTTCATGGGTTTTATACTATAGGATTTTTACACATAGCAGTTACTGTAGTAGGACTTTAGAAAGAGGACATCTCCAGTCAAGGCCTAATGTCACGTTTCTACTCTGTCCGTATCTTTCTGTATAAATCTTAAGCAATCAAGTACAATTTCAGTCTCTTGGTTTTGGTTTGGTTTATGTAGTCCATTAGAATAAATACCTTGGTAATGATCAAAGTTATATCTTCTAGTTGGCCCTTGCATATTATATACATGCCGAAAGACAACAAAACTAGCTGATAAATTTACCAATAACCAATATTCGCTATGTTCAGTAGACAAACTGGTTGATGTTTAATCTATGGATTTAGCGATTATTTCCACTTTATTTAATACTGATTTGACTCTGAGATAGTGGCTCATGTATATTTAGTGTTTGGCATTGTTTGATGAATTACACAAATATAGATTTGATGGATTGGTGTGACATGGTATGTTTCTTTGTTGTTCAGTCCAGATTTGGTTGTTTACAGGTCATGGTTATAATGCTGGAATATATAGGTTCTCAAAGTTAATGGTGTTGAGTGGTGTTTACTCGCCCAAAAACTCAATATCCTGATTACATATTATATACAAGTTAACTGCTCATGTTTTATCCGAGGTTGGTAGCGGGCACTGAGATTGTAAGGTTATATAAATTTTGATGTTATCCAATAAGTAATTGCCTAGTTTGGGCAGTGTTACTACAGAATCCCCACATGTGGTAGAAAGATAACAACGATGTATCTACGGTGGAGTGAAATGCCGAGTTGCCTTCCTGGCGCTCCCTTTCAATCAGACATCATTGTCATTGCAGACTGCACATGAATAACTTAAGTGAACTAGTGGTGGTTCAAACTTTGTGTGCCATCATCTTCTGGAAGAACATCGTTGTAAACAAAACAGTCTCAGACATGTTGTCCACTGTCTGTCTGTCGATTGTCTGCCTGTCGATTGTCTGCCTTTCTGTCTATGAATTTCTTGAAAATGGCAAAAGGGATGAGCCGGAGAGGTTTAGAAGGATGTCTTGCATCATAATTAGAGATTTGTTCATGGTCTTAATGTAGCAGAGATGTGTGCTTCGCTGAATAAAGTCAACACAGCTACTGGAGTGAATTATGTTTATTGATGACTCAGTAATAACTAAGCTGTGTGTGTATATACCATGAAATACATTAAGATGCTCAGGAGAATATCATTCCTCACAGTGTAAAATATAACAAATAAAACCTGAGCATGATACTTCATCTGACCTGCTAATCCAAATATTTCATACCACAGACATCATGCACTTACTCAGAGCTGTATGTATGGACAGTTCTAATCGTCATAAGAATATGGTTACTTTGATACCTTTTCCATACAAATATGCATCAGAAGATCAATCATTGCTGCACGTAAATAAAACACTGGTGTTGGCTGTAAATGAAAGCAATCAAGACCAACTTGAATTACACTTACCATATTTTCTTGAGTATAGTGTGAACGCCCCTCAAATGGATTCAGTATTTTGGGGAAAAATTATGTCAATTTTTAGGTAAACGAACAGGTGATCACAAATTTTATCAGTGCGAATTTGAACATTTTATCTTTATCTACCTGTGATTCTGTTAAAAATTTCCCAATAGTAATAACTTTAAAGAATTTTGATGCAATAATTTGCAGAATTGTGTCTGAAACTATTATTTTTTCAGGAATGATATATTCCAATATCGTGTTATATTAGATGCAGCTTCACTATTTATATTTATAATAATAATAACCAAAAGTGTAGAACTTTGGTATGGCTGGTCACTATTTCCGGATATTTTTTATGGAAGGAACAATTTGACCAGTCACCATCGAAGCGCTTGCGATCACAAAAATTTTATGTTGACATGTAACAGTCAAACGACAACAAATGTGACTTTTAACGAGTCAAAGTATGACATTGATGAAATATGTATCCGTTCTCTGTCCACTGAAGTAATGAGTAGATGAGTTTCCTTTGTGATATCTTGCATGACATCCCATGAGTTCCAGTCTCTCCAATGTTAAACCGAGGAGCAGACAGCTTATCCTTTTGACGACAGAAAGCTGAAAAGGCCAGATCCGACTTCTTCGGCAGGTCTGTCATAATTGGCTTGGGGGTCAGTGTAATGGAAGAGACAGCTTTGTAGGACATCACAAAACATGTGAGTAGATCATCACTGAAAGATCTGCAATTGACCTGAGATTGAGCGTGTTCGTGATCCTGGGAAGTACCAAGGCAGGGTGAACCATAGCGTAACTGCCAGTAGACGAATGAGGTGAAGCTTGACTGTATTTGGTAGCTTGCGTTTGCGTAGGCATAGTGTCTAGACGAGCTGTAGCTGGAGTAATAGTAGGAGCTGACTGAGATGCAGTTGCAGTTCCTGGGTGGTAATGTCAACTGTCCAGAGTGCTGCAGAAGAAGACTGTTGAAGGGAATCAAAGCCTGAAGTCGTTAAGTTAGTTTGATATCTATGCTCAAATGAGTGTCGTTAAGGGTCAGATGATCGCGATCAATCTGGATGACAATGATGATTGATAGAACTGGGGAGACCATGTTTTTAGGTGTAGGATCGATCTGTAGAGTGATGACGCTCAGTAGAGTCAGGGGGGGTATGGGTCGCCCAGTCGTCTAAGGCACCGTGATTCGCTGTGCAGAGTTGCGTCCCTTGGGCGCGCCAGAAACCTATGTTCAAATCCCAGTTCACCCCGATTATATTTCTAGGTTTGTCAGCACCATACCCATGCTTGTTGGTTTCACTTCGGGCTTTCCTCCCACATTAAGCTGACACGCTGTGATATAACTTGAATAATGTTAAAAGTGGCGTTAAACCCAACTCACTCACTCAGTCAGTAGAGTCAGAATAATCCTCATTGGTGCGACGGCAATCTCCCTGAGACTTCTGCTTAGAATGTGGACCCTTGGAAGATCGATCCTGGGAATGTCGACCCTTATGTTGCTTCCCTAGTTGTTGATCCTTGGAATGTCGCTCCTTGGACCAGTGATTCTGCCCCTGTTGATCTTCTGCTGCGTGTTTGGAAAGTTTCCTACTCCTCCTTATTCCCCGTAGGCGAGGTGGAATTTATACAGTAAGCGTCGATAGGAGGCAGGGTCTATAGAATCAGTGGAACCTGGGGAAAGGAGGTAGAACATGGCAGGACAACTTCTTCAGGTTGAATTGTGCTATCATGTCAAGGCAGCGACAGGCGACTTTCAGCTGATGGTCAGAGAATGACAGATGCACCAGACATCGTAGGTAGTACTGTAGATGGGTCTGTATCATTAACTGCCAGAATCGTGCGCCTGTTCAATGAAGATGATAGAGATTTTGCCAGACATAGCAGAGCACTAGAAATAGTTGACAGTAAGGTTTGGGCAGAGCTGAAACTTCTTCAGCTGGACATGATGGTAGGGGTCAGTGGCAGTTTGACAGTGGATTTGATGGTGGAGTGGATGATAGCTTTGGTAGTAATGAGATTAGGCTTCTTGGTTGTAGATGGCCCATGTTCAACAAATAGATATAGATCTCCAATCGATGTTAAGTTTCTGGCATTTACACAAATAATTACTAAAGGCCTCGTCTGATAGGCGAGAACATTCCAAACATCAGATTCCAGGTTTACAAACACAATGACGGTCACAGTATGAGCGTAAAAATATGAGACGACACTTATTGCAGGCCGGACATTTAATCTGGTTTTTCCCCCATGATGTTAGGAAAAAGTAATACATAAACTCACTATCAGAACCAATAAAACAAATTAAAATCTCTTCTCTCATCTCCACACATAGGGGTGGCCATTTGGGCATAAATAAAAAGTTGAAATAAAGGTTAAAAGTATGCAATAATAGTCAAATGTATTAATAAAGTACTAAATGTTACTAATAAAGGTCAAATTAGAAAACAAACAGACGCCAGTTAAAAACTACAAATTTGAAATAAAGGTCAAAAGTAAGGAATATAATAGTAAAATGCTAAGAAAGGACGTCATTTGAAAAGAAAGAACATTTGTACTTAAGAACGTCAGTGTGCAAGAAAGGACCCTAAACTGCTAAAGGACGTAGGCAATAAAGAATTTGCCCTGGCTGAAACAATTGGGAAGGTAGGGTTGTGACTGCCCCAAGTATAACTAACTTAAAGGTGCAGTGTCATCTCTTCATTAAAATCCTTAAAGCCCATACTGCAAACTAATGCTAATATTAATACTATTACTAAATGCTAATAATAATAATAATAATGCCGGTACTATATGCTATGTTAATAATGCTAAATACTAAATGCTATTATTAATAATAGTAATATTAAATGCTAATATTAATATTACTAAATACTAAATGCTAATATAAATAATACTAATGCTTAATGCTAATATTAATAATGCTGGTACTAAATGCTTATGTTAATAATAGTAATACTAAATGCGTATATGATAATAATACTAATACTAAATGCTGATATTAATAATAGTAATACTAAATGTGTATATTACTAATCCAAATACTATATGCTTATATTGATAACAGTAATACTAAATCCTAATATTAATAATAGTAATACTAAATGCTCATATTAATAATACTAATACTGAATGCTTATATTAATAATAATAATACTAAATGCTTATATTAATAATACTAATAACTAAATGCTAATGTTAATACTAATGCTAGCTACATAATATGCTTACTCTTGTTTAGGTGACACAATCACACAAAATCTGTAACTGCCACTTTAAATTAACTAGTTTAAGTATTGGTTGTTTGAAATGGTAAAGGAATGAATGAAATTGTAACAAATACTTTAGAATCCCCTTCTGAGGAACCACAGTCTTGAAATCTGAAACATTGATGTGGTGATGTGTTAAGCAGCACATTGGTTTTTACATTTGTTTATTCTTGTCACATAAAAATATAATCAGAAAAGATAAAATCTCAGAAACCACAAGACCAAGAGAGCTGAAACTTTATGAAGTTGTGTGGGACCATAAAATCTGACTTTCATTTCTTCATGGCATGTAATTGGAAAATTCAGCTATTTTATTGTTGAACATTATTGGGATTGGGATGGGATGTTTTAGCATGATACATCCGTATTGATGAATTTGTCTTCTTGTTTTAATTTAACCTGGTTTGTGAATTAGCTGACCCCAAAATTGAATTTGATATTTGGAAAAAATCAATTCACCATGTGATTGCAAAAAATGACAAATGTTTGATGTTGGATAAAAATCTTAATTCCTTCATTTTAAGGAGTGGGGATTAACAGATTTGCAAGATTTCCATCCAACAAAATCAACTGGTCAGATGATTTACAGTTAAAGTCAAGAATAACAGATCCAATCATCTCCTGAAAATGGTCAATATCTCCAGAGTAGGTAGCGGTATAGATACGAATTGGGTGAAAAAGCAGTCAACTTGGCATACATGAAAATTCTTCAGCATCACTAGTTTCCTGATGGTCGACATCGAAATATAGATCAGCAAAATCGAGTTTGTGCCAACTGCCTTCATTTTGAAAATGATGTAGAAAATGAATATAATTTTTTACGAGAATGCAAAGTTTATTCAAAGCTTAGAAATAAATATCTACATACTCAATATAATGTTAGCCTTATGCATCAACAATTTAGTGAATTATTGACATCATCATGTTTTACTGACGTAGCTTTGTCAAACTTTGTATATTTTGCTTTTAAGTGTCACGTGCCAATGCAGTATTGATATACATAGCATTAACATCCATAGTTTTTATCATAATTTGATATGTAATTTAAATAGTGCAATCAACCATGAATATGTCATTTTTCTTCAAATACACTGCTTTGTAAAATATTTTGGGCATGTATGTTCAATGGACCAGTGGACTGAAACTTTAAAAAAAAATCTAATTGATCAAACTAGTTTCCTGATTCTGTGACAAGGACTTGCTTGCCAAAACAAATCTCTTGGAGGATGTCAACATGTTCAAAATTTAATTTTTTGGTTGGTGAGTGCTCAGGTATTTCTCAAACCTTAAGAAATGTTTTATTGTTCCACAATGAAGTGCTCCTTGACTATGATTCACCCCTTTCTTGTTCTTGATCCTCTTTCTTATTTTGTGGTTTTCTGTGATATACAGATGAGGTTCTTTTATCTTTTTGTTAGTCTTCCAGAATTGAGTTGTTGGGCAATGAGATCTATCTCAATTCAAGTTTGTTGTCAGTGTATTTGGTTATGGAGTTAGCAGAGATGAAACCAAAAAAGAGAGAGAAAACGCTTCATCTAAATGATATTCCATGCATCCCCACATCATTTTTGTCTGCCTCATCTTTCACGATGTACATCCACCTGTCTCCTCCCATCTGTCTGGCTGTCTGTACCTGCTCCATTCATCCATCATTTCCATCAGCAAGCTCAACTATCAGCACACTTGAAGAGACATGGATCCCCAGTGCACAGGGCTCAGTGTTGATAGCATCCCACATCAAGTCAGCCACCGGTATGCCTCTCACCAACAGTGACAAATCACACAGGTTGCTTATAGTTATTTGGAAGAAATATACTGATAAATATTCTCTTTTCCTGAAAGACTGTATTCAAGACACATCAGAATATTCAACAGTTTGTCTCCATCAAAACCATACATCGGGAGCAACCATTGACATTTTTGGATGGGGCCTGAGATTTATTTTTTTTAAATTATTTGTTACAAAATATTTGACAACAGGTTTTAAGAGAAAGACAATCTCTGGATATTCTGAATGTCCAGATGAGAATGTTGAAAATAATTAAATCGTTTGTCTCCTTTCAGAGAGGGGCCATGGGGTAGTCAAGTGGCTAAAGTGTTTCCTTGTCACGCCGAAGGCCTGGGTTTGATTTCCCACATGGGTTTGATGAGTGAAGCCCATTTCTGGTGTCTTCTGCCATGATATTACTTGGAATATTGCTAAAAGTGGCATAAAACAATACTCACTCCATTCAGAGAAAAAAACCGGTTTATCTTGAATTAGTGACTAAATGCTTTTCTGCCTCAGACAAAACTCTCAAACCCCCGAGAATATTATATGTCCGGTCCTGTTGTTGGCTTCGTGTAATGACAGAGAACTATCTGTGTTGACCCTTTGCTGTTCGGGGCGGTGGGGTAGCCTAGTGGTTAAAGTCTTTGCTCATCACGCTGAAGGCCTGGGTTCGATTCCCTCATGCTGTCTAGTGTATGTAATGTATTGTACAATCAAGGTGATGTGGTAATGAACTGATATCCAGCCATGCTGTGAAGTGTATGTAATGAATTGTACAACCAAGGTGATGTGGTAATGAACTGATATCCAGCCATGCTGTGAAGTGTATGTAATGTATTGTACAACCAAGGTGATGTGGTAATGAACTGATATCCAGCCATGCTGTGAAGTGTATGTAATGTATTGTACAACCAAGGTGATGTGGTAATGAACTGATATCCAGCCATGCTGTTAAGTGTATGTAATGTATTGTACAATCAAGGTGATGTGTTCAATCAATCTTTATTTCGTACTCAAAAGGCCACAGGCCTTTAGTACATAATACAATTCAACATAATTAATCATTACAATAGAACATCAAATTGAAATAAATTATCTCCCACATATATAATGCTCATTTTATTCTGGCATAGATAGTCTTTAGTTAACAGTTAACAATTTCATTTCCATGGGCAAAAGCATGCTAAATAAACATCGATAAAATCTTTACAACCTCTGTTCTCTCACATTTTAATAAACTTATAAATTTACATATGTTTGGTTCACTGTAATAGTATTTTGGTAAGTATTTTATTCTTAGTTCTAAATATAATGGACATCTGATAAGGAAGTGATACTCGTCTTCTATTTCATTTAAATTACACGTTACATTTTCTTTGTTCACATGGGGTATTTATATATCTGCCTGTTTCAATATATAGATCATGCGACATGCAACGAAACCGTGCCAATGCTTTTCTATATTTTGGTATGGTAATATCAACGAGATATCATTCTCTATAAATGTAACATTTAAAAAGTTTATAATAAAAGTGTTTATTTGATAATGCTAATGAAACATTCCATGATTGTAAATAAATATCTTTTAGTCTTTGTTTCAGTGACTGGATAAACTCAGCAGTATTATTGACCCGTTGATCATACCAAACATTACCAAAACCAGATTCAAATAAGAGTTCTCTAACACCAGTTGCCCAGTTTCTTTTACCATTTGAATCAAACAATAACATATTATAACACTTTTTTGGAAATCTATACAAAGGCATATTTAAAATTCTTAACCAATATTTGATAACTTTAATATATGCAAAAATATACAGTGGATAGTGACCACAATCACCATAAACCATAACCATAAGGTGATGTGGTAATGAACTGATATCCAGCCATGTTGTCTAGTGTATGTAATGCATTGTACAATCAAGGTGATGTGTTAATGAACTGATATCCAGGCATGCTGTCTAGTGTATGTAATTGATTGTACAATCATGAGTATATTGTCAGGATGTATTGATGAATGTTTTTTGTACAGTGTTTTCACAATAAGCACTCTCAAGAGTCCAACCTGTCTCCTGACACACCTCCCCGCTCCATCCGAATGATGAATGTTATTGATGCTTGCGGTGGATACCAAGGCCGGAAATTAACCATGCCACATCATGTAAACTGATCAAGCAATCAAATTTAATGTCTGGCCGTGATGAGAATGATAAATTCTTTCTCACTTACTCCAAAGCAGGCTTAGCGGTGTACTGCCTGAATGAAGGTGTTAGTTGAGTTGTGTTCAGTAACCTGTGGTTAACTGTCATGTAAAATAGCCCCTTTACTGGTTTGGTTTAATTTGTCAGTTTTAATTGAGTTGCTACATATATCATAATTGAACTTAACAGAACAGTGTTGACAAACTGAACACAATGGTTATTGGTGTAGCTTTTTTTAACAGAACTTTTTTTGGTTGTATTTTTGCACACTTAGCAATATTCCAGCTATATGACTGCGGACTGTAAATAATCACGTCTGGACCAAACAATGCAGTGATCAATATTGTGAGCAATGATCCACACCGTTGGGGTCTAATAACATGACATTAACCAAGTCACCGTGCCTGACCACACAATCCTCTTACGACCAGCACAGTATTCTTCGGACCTGTTCTGAGCTGGAAACCCAGCTTGATTGAACAGAACAGTGAGTAAATTTGGTTACCTACTTTGATCGACAGTATTCGGTTATGAATGGTGCAGGTCTTAGACGTTTGCCAATTTGATGAAAGCCTTGAGAGCAGGTATGGTGTTGTGACAAAAAATCATAATTCAGGGCCAATCTGTAAATTGAATCCATGGACAGCAACTCCTGGCACAGCTAAGGGACCTAACTCTGCACAATAAATTGCCAATCACTGGCACACCCATGCTCTAGTAATGTATTTTTGCTGGACATTGACTTCGACAGAATAACCATTTGTAAAGTTCAGCTAATTAGTCATGTAGAAAAAGAACTATTTTATAGAGAGTGTACAACTGTTTTTCGGGATTGAGTATTTTTTGTCATGGTTTAAAATGATAATTGGAACATAAAAGACAATAATAGTTTGTTTTTGATGCCCATTTTATGCTGTATTATGGTACTTATGTTTGCTGGAAGGTTTATCCGGGAGACTTCCAGACCATCTTTTCATCCGTAATGATGATAGCATCCATTACTGCCCCTATTTCATTCAGCATTGAGATTATCCTGATGTTGTAATCGCCTCTTGTCACTATAAGGTCAGAAAACTGGATGAATGATATAGCTCAGATCCTTATGTAATGTTGCAGTAGAAGGTCTGAGGCCAGTAATCATTTGGTTTTTGTACTATAATATCAGACTACTGTGAAGTAAATGATAAAAAAGGAGAAATAATAACCATTTCAAACTTGAATGCCTGTACTACAAAAGTGCCCTGTGTTTATGCCATTTCTTTGGAATGATTACTTACCATGTGAGCATCCTTTAGTGCACACCAAGCAGTTGATTCATGTTATTATGTGAATACCCACTGTCTTGATTTTGGAGTACAACCTGTCATTTCAGAAGTATCACTGACACATTATTTACACAAAAAAGTAGCTTCATGAAGCTTGCTCTTCTTTTGGAAGGTGGCAATGTCCAGTCAAATTGTCAGTCTTTGAAGTTGGATTCAAGTCATTCTAACATCTATTTCAATCATCTATTATTCTAACATCTATTATTGCTGAGTGCGGGGTTAAACAACAACCAAACAAACAGCATTCCATCCAAGCCTTCAGAGCTTGTTACTGAAGATACACAGTCAAGTCACCTTAATCCATATGATTATGTAGGATTAACGAGTATGACAAATAAACAAAGTTAAGTATTATCAATGAGTGTGATAAAAATTGAACAACTACATGACAGATAACAACGATACATGTATGTTATAATGAAATAATTAAACAGGAAATATTCTTATTGATATAGTTATATAGTTTGCAGAAAGTGTTTTTTAATTATGCAACCTTGAAAAGGTTAACACAGGTATTCTGAACGACAGCTGTATGACTGATTTAAAAATATATATCAAAGCATAGTCTGGAATGGAAGTTGCCAGTTGCAAACTAGTACTACAAACTTAATACTCGAGAAAGCTGCTTTCTTTTTGGCTTATGCCGACTTCCTGTTAGTCATTTCATTGGTCGGTTGAAGTTGGCGAAAGTCCTTCTGACGTGACCTGTAATTGGTCGCCTCAGATCTTTGTGTAGCGGTAGCTGTTGGTTTTAATGAAATTATTTATTTTTTCAAATTAAAATATGATTAATCCTTTTTGGTTTATTTACTGGAATAATTGTTTGTTGTTAAGCAAGTTTATCTTAACAGCCATTACAATATGCAGCCACTAGCTTGCTCGTCTCGCATCAAAACATGGGGCTATGTATTCATGGTCAGATGACCTGGAGTAAGCTGATCAGTGTGTTGGAATAACGAGACTGATAACGGAGTTATTTCAGCAAGCTGTTGCAAATGAGGTGTGTCTGTGTCGGAGTGCGAGACTGTTGGATTAACGGGTCCAAATAACACTGATTTAATAGGTCTTCATCATTACTGTCAGATAAAGCTGATTGTCGGATAAACGAGAGTTGGATTAATAGGACTTGACTGTACATTAATTATACTACTCAATATATGCTGAGGACCAAAACTTTAGGTGATCAAGATACTGTTACAAGTTGTTGTGTTGTCATGATGAATTGTTAATGTCTTGTCAACTGTTCATCCATGAAATTATGTCATTTCAGCAACCACGGTCAGTTTACCGCTATTGATGCCTTGAAACGAACTTTAGTTGCAAGAGTATGGATACATATATCATAAATGCCATACTTTGACTCGTTAAAAGTCATATTTGAGGCAGTTTGACTATTAAATGTCAACATAACGTAAGTCCCTAAGTGACTGGTGAAATTGTTCCATGCGTCATAATATCTGGCAATAGCCATCACCTGTACCTAAGTGCTATGCTTATGGTTCTTATTAGTTTAAATATATATAGCTAAAGCTGTAACTAAAATAACACGATACTGGAATATAGTATTCTGATAAAGTAATAACTTAAGATAATTTTGATGCAATAGTCGGAAGAAATTGTATCATTGGGTACTTTTTAACTGAATCACGTGACGAAACGTGTATAAACATGTATGTGTATAGTGTTTTGTTTTAGCCAAGATGGCGGATGTTTCTGAGCAAAAACGTATATAACAAAGTGATTTCTCCAGTCCCTTGTAGTTTGTTATAGCCATGTTCTACTGCAGTTTAAAAATACAGTTAAATATTCAAAATTCACAGTGAAAGAGCTAGGCAATTCTAATTCCTAATCTAAAAATGACATTTTTAGTAGGATATTTTGGGTTATATTTGATATACTAACTTATTGCAAAGCACATTTTAATGTTGGTGGTTGTATGTAAAACACATGCATCTTCACAGCCAGTGAGCCCCATGCCAGATCCGTTTATGAAAAGGTCTTCAGCAACCCATGCTTGCTGAAAGAGGTGTCTATGCTTGTTGTACTTAAGAGGCGACAAATGGGATTGGATGGTCAAGCTCAATGACTTGGTTGATGCATGTCATGGTATCCCAATTGCATGGATTGATGCTCACAACATCAGTCAATGGATTTAATGGTCCAGTCTTGATTATTTACAGACCTCCGTCATATTGCTGAATGCGGCGTTAAGCAAAAAACAAACAAACAGTGATTGGATCCAACTTTTTTAAAGTTCAAGGTAACATTCAAAGTCAAATATCATCATTTGGATGTAGTTAGTTGAAGAGATATTGAATCTAGACAAAAGCCATAGAAGTTAATGCTTTCTATGAGGTTGCCCCCTGTAAACATAGTAAACATCAAGTGTTCTCAAAAATAGATTCTCAATCATTGGTTGAAGAAAGTCCCAGTGGGGATTCTGAGTTAGAATTGGTTCACAGCAACCTATGCTTGTCCTATTAGGTGCCTCAATCAGAGGAGTGGGCCACTCAGTGACCCAGTTTTAGGAGCGTATTTACTTTAAAAAACATTTAACATTGCCCAGCCAAGCAGGAAAATAAATTAACATCAGATTTACCATGTATTGACATGTACATTAAATATGACAAAGCCACAAACCTCATTCACTCACTCGCCCTGTTTTCACCTTCTTTCTATAGATAGTGTGATAGAAGTCAAATGAGTTGACACAGTGCAGCTTGACGGATCAACTGTCGCCAAGATCTCAACAACATGGAACACAATGTGCGCAAACTCTAGAAATACAAGTTACCTAATCAAGCTTGTGGTAGGGAAGTCAGTGGAAGGAAGACGCCTGCTGGCATTTCACAGAACAACCTGATCGGTGTTGCTCGTTAGGGGTGAAGAGAGCAGGTAGATGGATTGAGGATGCAACACTGTGCTATCAAGGCCACATTGATCACACATGGCATTTACGCAAGAAAAGTTTCTGCTGGGAAACTTCTCATGTTTGAAAATACCGTGAAATGTCATGACAAGGGATAATCCAGGATGCTAGATGCCTTGCAGGGATAGTGCATTTTTCTTAGTACTTCAAATTCAATTTGAAATCCCTTTTGGTTGGGAGAAGAATGAAATTTACTCAATAAAATTTATTGGGAATGTGGCATTGTGTGATATGGGGAGAACTTTATATTGTTTATACAATCATAAATATGGTTTATTTTTTATTTTAATTTCTGTATGTATATTTTTGCAAAATATCTGCCAGTAATTATGAATGTTTATGTTTGCAACAGAGCATGGTGTTAAACGACTGTGATCAACCAATGCTACAAATGACATGGTAGACTAACATGTAGTCTCTGAAATCTTATATTACACAATATCCTTCTTGACTCTAAAAATAAAAAAAATTCCCTATGCTGTGGAATAGAGCTAGCTTGAGCTGGCTAGACTTGCTTTTTGCTTTTTCTAGATTATTATTTTTTCATAAAATAAATATATTCCACGGTCATGGTGCAGGACTAATGACATGGTTGTGGTGGTGGTTTTGTTATTAGATGGTTGTGGATGGCTGGGATAGAGTGGGATGGGATAGATTGTTCAAGGTCCTGCCCTGCAGATGGGCACTGCTGTTGTGGCTTTGCCAGATACGTCCCAATACTGATCCCAGGTAAGTCAGTACCATGTAGACCAATAACAAACCACAATAAACTTAAGCTTAACTTTGTCCCAGGTTCACACCAATAATGATACTCGGTAAGTCAGTACCATGTAGACCAATAACAAACCACAATGAATTTAAGCTTAACTTTGTCCTAGGTTCGCACTGATAATGATCCTTGATTTGTCAGCACCATGCACATGTCTGTGGGTTTCATCACGCATGTCTTGGTGTACACAAACCAAACTCACTCACTCACAAATCTGGAGTGTCTGTAGAGATCATGTACAAAGACAGGTAGAGCTGTATAATGATTGGGGTAGCTCAGTAGTTAAAGTGTTTTCTCTTCATGCCGAGACCCATGAAGATCAAGGTTAGAATTGGTCTTCAGATACCCATACTTGCCGTAAGAGGCGACTATGCTGGTTGTATTAGGCAGCTAATGGGATCGGGTAGTCAGACTCGCTGACTTGGTTGATGCAAGTCATCATATCTCAATTGTGTGGATTGATGCTCATGATATCAGTCACTGGATTGTCTGGTCCAGACTCGATTTTATACAGACCACTATCATGTAGCTGGAATATTGCTGAGTGCAGCCTTAGAGAACAAACAAACAAATCATCACGCTGATGCCTTGATTCAATATCACACATAGGTACAATGTGTTAAGCCAATTTCTAGTGTACCTGGGGGCACGGGTGGCCCAGTCGTCTAAGGCACCATTATTCGCTGTGCAGAGTTGCGTCCCTTGGGCATGCCAGAAACCTATGATTGTGGGTTCGAATCCCAGTTCGCCCCGATTATGTTTCTAGGTTTGTCAGCACCATACCCGTGCTTGTGGGTTTCACCGAAGTGGTAAACGTCTGAGACCTGCATCACTTCGGGCTTTCTTCCCATATTAAGCTGACACGCCATGATATAACTGGAATAATGTTAAAAGCGGCGTTAAACCCAACTCACTCACTCACTCTAGTGTCACTCACTGGGTATTACTGGAATACTGCAGAAAGATTTGTAAAAAAAAACTGAACTTAGTCAATTAATCAATATATTGTGATTGGACTTAACTGCCCATATTTGGATTTTGTAGTCATCACCAGCGCCACACTGGCATTCATATTGATATACAAATGAAATTTTGTTCATGGCTGTGTTAAACCCAGCACACTGATTCTCATTCTACAGTCTGACACATAACAATATGGAAGCATTCAATATCTCTTTAAAGTCTCACAAACAATTTGAAGTCCGATATTCTTATGGATATATTCAATTTCTTTTTAAGATTAATAAAAATGCAGACTTGATGAAAAGGCCTAAATTAGCACTTTTCAGCCATGATCAATCAATGCCCGATGTGTGGGAGAACTTTGCCTTCATTTGTGACTCGGTAAATGAGCTTATGCAAAGCCGTCTTGAGGTCGCCAAAGGTTTTGTTAAATTTCTGTTAGTGTCTGATTGCATTGTATGCTTATTTGTAACCTGCCCCCATGATGTATGGAAGTTCATGCTGGTTTGCCACTGTGAAATGGCCAGTCTCCTGCCATGCCGGATCTGACATACATATCACTCCATTACTGAGGGAAATACTAAGTTTTGGAATTACCTTGTTTGTGGACTGATTTCCCCATGTACTTTTTTTTCAATTACATGTCTTTGTAATCTTTCATTTAAGTGACGGTGTCTATGCCTTGTTATCAAGGTGTTCCAAGAAAGATATGCTAAAGTACGGGCTGGGTTATAAGGACAAGCAATTCCTGGCTTTGCTGTGTGATCCAAGGTGATGAGATTGAACCCAGATTCACCTCAGTTGTGGACCCGTTAAGATCAGGGTTAGAAATGATCTTCAACAACCCATGCTTGACGAAAGAGGCAACTAACAGGATTGGGTTGTCAGGCTCAGAGGGGCATGTCATCGTATCCAAATTGTGTAGATTGATGCTCTTTATGTCAACCACAGGATTGGACCAGACTCTCAAATCCCATCGCATAGAACAATACTCATGATGTCACTCACTGGTTTGTCTGGATCAGACTCTTGAATCCCCATTGCGTAGAACGATGCTCATGATGTCACTCACTGTGTTTGTCTGGATCAGACTCAATTATTTACAGACTGCTGTTGTATCACTGAAATACTGCTGAGTATGGCCTTAAACAACAAACAAACACAAAACCTCAGTTATGCCCAATAATTTGTCAGCTCTATCTCAAAGCTCATAGGTTTCACCACAGTGTCCATATTTCATCTAAAAATATTCAGAAAATTATGTCAAGTAGAAAGATGAACTAGCCTATGATGACCTAAATCTTAATTGTACAGACCAAATTGGTAACCATTTAAGTTGACACACCATGATCTAGCTGAAATATTGGTTAAAGCTGTCAAAGATCTCTCACTCACTCACTCACTCACTCACTCACTCACTCACTCACTCACTCGATTTGACTACAAGAATTTCACAATAGCGCTAGAACATTTAGGGGTCATGTATTTATGCAAGAGACTGTATTCTTACAGGACGATATGAGAGTGTTTATGTTTTTAGCCTGTTCTTTACATAAAGCAATTTCCACTTCCGCCAAAGGCAGAAAATATGTTGAATACATGCAGTAAGTTAATTACAAAGCAAGAGACTTGTCGGCTCAATGACATTGTCAGTATTTGTCTAGCTGCCATCACCACTGGCACCAATACACTTTGTTCTTTAAACCATGAGATGATGAGACACTTGAGGGGAATCATATTTGGAAAATCTTAATTGTTTTCAGCTGTGGAGAATTTGTTTGACTCTCTCAGCACTCTTTCAATTTCTCTCATATAAAGAACTTTTGTCAAAGGTCAAGGATATTCTCATGGTCATGCCCCCAATTGCTTCATACACAGGAAGGAAACGTGATGCTTGTCAGTCCTCTTAGGGCATTCGGTTGACCTTTATGGTCAAGGTAGATAGGCCTGTTGTAAGACTTTGCTTTGTTCTTGATGAAGTAAGGTTTGGAATCGAGATGGTTTCCAACAATGATGACCAGCACACCATTCGAGAGTTAGGTCACTTTGACCTACTTTGTATCAGCAGGGGACAGATAACAGTGTTACATATCATATACTTTGTTGTTTATTTAATTATTAGTAAAGATAATGAAAATTGTTATTTTGAAGTTAATGATGAGAAAATCCATAACACATTGATCATTGTGTTTTGTTAAAAATCTTTGATTATACCCAGTTCACAAATTATTCCCTGTAAACTTGAACAGTGGACTCTTCCATGCCCAAATCACCCATTATTCCCCATAAACTTGAACAGTGGATTATTCCATTTCCAGATCAGCATTTATTCCCTATATACTTGAACAGTGGAATATTCCAGACCGTGCCTGAAATACGCATGTGTTGGAAAGCACATGTTAAAAGCCAAACTAAGTAAGAATATTCAAGATCCCCAAATATTGCTTATATTTTTTAACAGTGGACTATGCTGTACCTAGAGGAAAAATTTGTTTTAATCCAACCAAGCATAATAAACCCACATTATCTAATTGCCACTGGCTATGTAATGAGTTTTGTAGTGAGTGAGTTGGGTTTAACGCTGCTTTGTACGGTATTCATGTTACATCACGGCGTATGAGCTTATTGTGGGAGGAAAACCAGAAGTGATGCAGGTCCCAGACGTTTACCACTTTGGTGTAACCCACGAGCACAGGTATGGTGCTGACAAACCCAGAAACATAATCCGGATGAACCAGGATTCGAACCCATGATCATAGGTTTCAGGCATGCCAAAGGGACACAACTCTGCACAGCAAATACGACTGGGCCATCGATGCATACACTGAATATAGTGGGTGGACACCTGTGGAACATTACATCATTTTGGTACATTGTCATCACTGTTTAGCTCACCTCATCCACATGTTTGCTAATATTTTTTTGTGTAGTCTCTATTTCTGCAGTTCCTCACATCATTGTAGCAAACAGTTTTAAGCATTATCTGCACCCTTTGTTTTTGGGTTAATGTCCTTCTGTCCGTGAGTCGTTCTGTTTCTCACAAACGCTTTCATTTTCAACTTCTTAAAGGACATGCTTACCTTTTTTGTGAACATCTGGTGTCATGACTGATTTTCAGTGATCCATTCATATGGTTTTCACAGCTATTTTGCCTTTTACAACTAATGGACTCTGTTTTGGCGGATTGTCCATGCTGGTAACCTCTTGTGGAACTTCACCAGCAGTAAAGTTGAGACTTTGCACAGATGTCATTTGAAATTTCAGTTCCAGTAATATATAGAATATGCATTCAATATACTAGGCAGGACTGTTAGTTCCCATGAGTTTATTATACCCCGTCACAAAGTGGAAGGGGGATATAGGAATGTGTGTGGTCTATCTGTCCTTCCGTCCCTTCACATTTCGTTTCTGGAGCAAAACTAAAAAACCACGAGAGATATCTTAACCAAACTTGGCACATAAATAGGTCTTGTGGTGAACTGGTGCCTTTAAATAGTTTGGGATTTTTCAATTTTCTGTTTATTTTCGAATTTCCATGGCGATGACTGAATATGTCGGTAGTGCTACTTTCTGGAGCAGATCTTGAAAACAGTACAATGTTTCTTCACCACACCTGGCACATAGTTAGGTCTAGTGGTAAACTGATGCCTTTTGATAGTTGAGATGTTTTTGTGGTCGAATGGGGATTATTGTGGGTAGATAGATATATTTAAGAACGTGGGTGGGTTAGTTTAAGGGGGAGTTGAACGGCTGACGTAGTACCTATCTTTGTATTTCTTGTTGTAGAAGCTTATGCCCACGCAGGCGTAGTGGCTGGGAAGACGTGACGATGCCACGCTTCTTGCATGCTTGACTAGGTGGAAGCCATGATTGGGAAAGCCGAGATGTAAGGAGCGTGTTCATTGGTTGAGTCCGTTTTCCTGTTCACATGGTCTGTGTCTTGGCTTTATAAGCCTACCTTGGGTAGGGAATCGTCAGTCGTCACTCACCAGTATCTGGTAAGAAACAGTTGGCTTCCGTGCCCTGAATTTATTTATTGTAGGGCTTTCATTGGGATGTTAGATTAGGAAGTATGGGTGGGGGAAAAATAGAGGAGGTGAGCTAAACAGTGTTTGTTTTATAGATGTTTTATTTTCGGGAGTTAAGATAGCTGGGTGGTAAAAAAGAACAAGTTTAAGTAAGAAGGTAGAATTGGTTTAAGTAGGTAGGGAAGGGGGAATATTAGGTAGGTTATAGATAAGTGGAGAAGGATTTTGCCCTTGTTGTTGTTTTTGTTGTTGTTGTTTTTGTGGGTCAGGAGCCTCCTAGAACCTAAAGACAAAAGAATACTGCCCAGGGGAGACGAGAACACAACACAAAGCACCGCAGTAAAACTCAGACCTTTTGTCAACTATTTTTATAGTTCTACTGTCACTGGGTGTCTTTTACAGGATTTAGAAGGCACCTATTACATTTTTAAAAAAAACATTTGAGTTTCCGTGACAGTGACTTTGTCCGCTCGGCAGTGCTCATTTCCGGAGGGCCAATGCCTTGCAAAGTATCCCAGTAGAAGATGGCTATATGTCTCAACTGTGATGGCAGGGTTTAGTTGGGTGTCATAGTATCCCAGTGTGATAGGGCTGCTTACACTATGGGAGGAAACATGATTTATTCACTCAGGAAATTATCAAACATTATTCTAATGTTACATCATTCAAACTATTGGTGTCCCAGTTGTCCAGGTCACACTTGAATTGAATTCCTCAAGCATGCCAGAAACTTACGGTCCAAGATTCAGCCTGTATATTTGTTCACATTTGTCAGCACAATACCCATGCATGTGGGTTTCAGCGAAGTGGTAAACATCTAAGAAAAACATGTTTGTGTTTTGTCCCTCATCAAAGACATACAGAGTGTAACTAAAATACTGTGCAAAGGGCCAGACTCACACTGTTGATCTGAGCTTTTGATGATTTCTGAACTTCACAGCACATCTTGCTGATTCTTGGTTTCCTTGGTAGCTCCATTCTTGCTGTTTGTTTTCCAATGGTGCAAATTAAGAATTCTGAAACACTGGTGGTGCAGACACTGTCAGTGCTCATTCTACATGAAATCACTCATTGAACACAAAATGATTATTTACCGCGGTCATATAGCTGGAATATTGCTGAGTGCGGCGTTAAACAACAAAGAAACAAGAACACAAAAGGTATCACTAATTTTTGAGTGAGTGTAACATGTAAATTAAAGAACTGAAGATTGAAATGTCACACCTAACAATCTTCACATTCAGAAATTTTGAAATAGTTGCAATGCATAATTTTTGCCAAAGTTAAGTAAGAAATAAGGTTCTGAAGAAAATAGTTATTGGGTATAATTGCAAAAAGTCTTATAGCTTTTTTAGAATCATGTCCATGTCCTTTGAACGAGGAGTTGACTCTACCCCACCTACGACAAGCTTCAGTTATAGGTTAAATCTGGTTGACACTCAATAACCATGTCATGTTATGTGTGTAATACAAATGGAAAAGACAAAATAAAAGAATATTTTTCCATATTGTAGATAGCCTATCAGATTCCCGCAATGAGTAATGGCAATGTTCAGTGTGGTTTGAGCACTAAATGAGGATAGACTTTCATGGAGTATATCAGACATCCTAAATAAAAGAGAGAATGACCTATTACTTGCTGCTTTGTTCTCCCGAAATGATACCCATGGAATCTTTGGAAGAAAAACACCCCATGTATCAATGTTTCAGCTTCTCTCAAGGGGTGACTGAAAGGAACAAGTGGATGTTGCTTTATGCCATGTCAGCATCTTTCTGGCTATATCACAGCAGCTGACAAAAATGAGGATGTTTTAATAATGGATAACCGGGCTGATTGTGTGTCATTGTACTCCTAGCATAGATGATTGCTCATGCTATCAACCTCTAGGTTACGGGGAACCTGTTCTTTCCTGGAATCCCCACGGGGATGCTGGAATAAGGCTGACAGTGGCCTAGAAGAACAGAATGAAGGATCATGTCTGGACTCCAAGTCTGAATGTGTTTATGTAAACAAAGATCAAGTTGTCTGTGTGATTATATCTGTGTAGAACCTAAAGGAGTCTCTTCTTGATTGAAACCTATGGAACCTGAAACATCTCTTTAATGATATGCCTTTTGATATGCTGTAACACACAGATATCAACCTTTGCATACCCTAAGAAGTTTTAAGCTCTATCTTCACATCATCAAACTTCAAATAGCATCTTTGTGTCCTTTGAGAGGCATCTGATTGCTTTTTGTCATCTTGATTTGACCTAGATGCTGACAATGGCATACATGACAATAGATGCTTTTCTTGTCCTCGACTTTGACCAGGTGTGTGACCTTGTTTCAGCATTGACCAGACAATTTTGAGGCTGAGTTTTGTCCTGTCCTTGTTCCTTGTTTTTGAAATGGGTAATAAAAGAAATCATTCTTCTGAAGCACACAAAACAGGAAAGGTGTTCTATGGCCTCTCTGATGACCGGAAACTAAGCTTCCGATAAGAGACAATAATATCCTGCAACCTATGTCATGTCAAGTAATGGTCATTAGGACAAGGGACATGACATTGATCAAGGCAGTTGTTACAGCTGTGAGTTGAAGTTAATGATAGTCACGAGTGATCATGATGAATCATATGTTCGGACTTCTGTTCAATTGTGATGCACAGCTGCAGAGGGAGGAGAAATTGTTGAAAAATGTACTTCTACAGGATGGTTGGATTGAAGGTTCTGTGGGGTTTTCTGAGTATAATCAGTGTTAGTTTTCTGTTAAATAGTGGAAATGTAATGTTATTTCCTGAAATGGGGTCATTATTTATCTATTAGGATTATATGAACTTTGATGTGCTTTTTCAAACTTTTAAGGTACAATGGCTGTTGAGTGGAGGACAGATAGGTACAAAGACTGTTAAGTGGGGGACAGATGGGTACAAAGACTGTTAAGTGGGGGACAGATGGGTACAAAGACTGTTAAGTGGGGGACAGATTGGACAACGACTGTTGAGTGGGGGACAGATGGGTACAAAGACTGTTAAGTGGGGGACAGATGGGACAACGACTGTTAAGTGGGTGACAGATGGGACAACGACTGTTGAGTGGGGGACAGATGGGTACAAAGACTGTTAAGTGGGGGACAGATGGGACAATGACTGTTGAGTGGGGGACAGATGGGACAACGACTGTTGAGTGGGGGACAGATGGGTACAATGGCTGTTGAGTGGGGGACAGATGGGTACAAAGACTGTTAAGTGGGGGACAAATGGGTACAATGGCTGTTGAGTGGGGGACAGATGGGTACAAAGACTGTTAAGTGGGGGACAGATGGGTACAAAGACTGTTAAGTGGGGGACAGATGGGTACAAAGACTGTTAAGTGGGGGACAGATGGGTACAATGGCTGTTGATTGGGGGACAGATGGGTACAATGGCTGTTGAGTGGGGGACAGATGGGTACAAAGACTGTTAAGTGGGGGACAGATGGGTACAATGGCTGTTGAGTGGGGACAGATGAGTACAATGGCTGTTGAGTGGGGGACAGATGGGTACAAAGACTGTTAAGTAGGGGACAGATGGGTACAAAGACTGTTAAGTGGGGGACAGATGGGACAACGACTGTTAAGTGGGGGACAGATGGGTACAATGGCTGTTGAGTGGGGACAGATGAGTACAATGGCTGTTGAGTGGGGGACAGATGGGTACAAAGACTGTTAAGTAGGGGACAGATGGGTACAAAGACTGTTAAGTGGGGGACAGATGGGACAACGACTGTTAAGTGGGGGACAGATGGGTACAATGGATGTTGATTAGGAGACAGATGGGTTCAATGACTGTTGAGTGGGGGACAGATGCGTACAATGACTGTTGAATGGGGGACAGATGGGTACATTGACTGTTGATTAGGAGACAGATGGGTTCAATGACTGTTGAGTGGGGGACAGATGCGTACAATGGCTATTGAGTGGGGACAGATGGGTACAATGGCTATTGAGCGGGGCATAGATGGGTACAATGGCTGTTGGGTAGGGGACAGATGGGTACATTGACTGTTGATTAAGAGACAGATGGGTTCAATGACTGTTGATTAGGAGACAAATGGGTACAATGGCTGTTGAGTGGGGGACAGATGGGTACAATGGCTTTTGAGTGGGGGACATATGGGTACAATGGCTTTTGAGTGGGGGACAGATGGGTGCAATGGCTGTTGTTTAGTGGACAGATGGGTACAATGGCTTTAGAGTGGGGGACATATGGGTACAATGGCTTTTGAGTGGGGGACAGATGGGTACAATGGCTTTTGAGTGGGGGACAGATGGGTGCAATGGCTGTTGATTAGTGGACAGATGGGTACAATGGCTGCTATGTTAGGACAATAAATGGACAATGGTATAAGGATCTGTACCGAATGGGTGCCTTTACAGTATTAAAGAAGTTGTTATCCATAAATTGTCTACTTTGTCAGCTGGTTTATTATCATGGTAAAACAATCAACGAATATTTTCTTTGGCTTTCTGTGTCACGACCTTGAGATTAATTTTAAACACCTGAAGACATCATTGTAACTTCACTGTGATTTCATTTCTATTGACAGGGAAGGGAATATAATGTTTTTATTTAGCTTTTATGCAAATCACTTGACAGTTGGCACAAATAGTTCAGCTTTGAACACAATCACCTAATAAATTAAAAACTGCATGTTCTCCTGTGCAGAATGATAACATCCTAACCAGAGGTCATTATAATAACAGAATAGCCTCCACGAAAAAACTAGCTTTAAAATTTTCCCTATATCACCATTGTAACTGTGAAGTGTCCCTTCATGCAACACAAGAAGACTAAGTGCGTATTTAATGCATTCTGCCCATTTACTCTCTCGCGGGCCTCATAAGCATCGCCTTTAAAAGAAGAACAAATATTAAAATGTTTTTATGTTCAAGGTTGTTATTCAGTGATGAAGTTTAAAATTGAACTGTCTCCTGTGTGTGATAAAGAAATACAGAATATCTAAAATGTGAAATTTATATTATGAATGAGTGAATCCATTAGCCATTTGGTTCTTTCAGAAGGTGCCTTGCTGTTGAAAGTTGTCTCATTTATCAGCAACCTTCATGAAGCTGAGACAGTCAAGTTCTCAGCAGGCTCTTCAATACTGTCACACCAACATTTCTCATGCGAGTATATATATTGGCACTAAGAGCATTGTTCAGAACGAAACTCCTTGATGTAATTGTATTCAGAGAAGTCAAGTATTGGTTGGTCCAAAGAGTTCCACTGATTTGTTTTCTGGGGGTACAGAGGACCCCAAATATTTTATTTCTGGGGGATGAGATACTGTATGTGAGAACCAGGTTGTACAACCCAGTAGCATGTCAACATGAACATTCTGAGATTTGACTTTTTTGTCTGGTCCAGACTCAGTTATTCACTGACAGTCATCATTAAGCTGCAGAGGTTTTGCCAGAGTGCCCGATTGCAGGATTCACACCAATTTCATTAATCATGCATTTTTAAACGAGTTGTGTACAAAAGATCGAGTCGAAAAATAATCAAACCTGCAATTGAGATTTCACAGTGCATGATATTTTTATCAATGGAACTTTAATTACTTGTAAATAAATCAAAATGAGAATATGAGTGGTAGTGGTAATGAATGTCCTCCCAAGCTGAATTGATGTAGCGATATGTATTGACAATGAAGCAACATGTGATACATGTTACGTGACCAAAAGACGTTAAAAAATGGTACTTGTTGTTACCCTGTCTGGCGCTCGGCATTAAGGGGCTAAAACAAGGACTGGTCGTCTCGGAGTCAGTATACTGTGTCTGAGTGGGGTATTCATGTTAAACTGCGGCATGGTATCTCAGTGGGCTAGCACTATAAATCAGCATCAGTCCAGACTAGTACAAGCAGCCACACAAACACACACACGTGCATGCACATCGCTATATAAGTGCAATAATCTTGGACGCGACGTTAAACCCCATTCCGCCACCACCACATGTTACGTGATGAACAAATATTTCAGTGTTGATGAGAAGGTATGAAAAAACACATTAGTGATCTTTGCTTTTACTTTTGTACACTCTTCCACTATTTGAATAAAAATCCCCCTTTTCTGGAACTGAAACGGGTGATCTCCCCCTCATTTATTAATTTCTTGCAACATCTCTGTTGCTTGAATTTAAAAAAAACCCAATAAACAACATGAATCCATGCAAGCACTGACAACCTTTGGGGTCGGCTCCTCTGATTTAAAACAACATGCAGGACACTGTAATTTGGCTTTAATTTTGCAAACTGTTTCGGAAAATCTCACTCATTCACTCCCTATGATGTGGGTTTACTTGCACAATGCCTAGATCAATATAAATGACCTCAAGCATTAAAGACATGAACCTAGTAGGCACCCTAATGATGCCTAAACACCTTCTTAAACTTTTCTCCAAAGATTCTTTGTTATATTTGATTAATTGATTATGTAAAAAATCTGTGCTTTTCCAAATTGACAGACGCTGAAGATTTCCATGGTATTTCCTTGAAATCTAATTATTCTGTTCAATATTGATTGCTGATTTTTTGCGTTTCTTGTCAATGCCTTCAGGTAAACAAGGAGAAAAATATGTTATGTAAAGTCCTTCAAATCTGCATCAATACAGCCATTTGGTCATCAGTGTCTTCTCTGTCCATTTATTATCTCCGGCAATGATAACACTTTCCGGTACATTGCATTAACAAATCTAATAGTGAACTTACTTGTCTGGAAACCAGTCTGCTCGGCCCACACTCTTAGAATAGCCAGGAATATTCTTCGGCAAAGATTCATTCATTAGAAATGTGTTGGGATTAGCTCTATACGCGTTCTTCACTCTAATATGGGCCTGATCAGGCTGGCCCTCAGGCCAATAGTCCCTGATAACCAAAATTCAATGACAAAATATCGGCCTACGCATACACGACAACAGGCAAGCCACATGTTTGGTTTCACTGTGGGATGTTGGTGAAAAATATCTTGTTGTTTTATACAACAACAAAAATAAGTTTTTCTGTCATTGATTTGAATTTGTAACGCTTGGGAGGATATATCCTTTATATGTTTTTTACAAGATGTAATTAAAGTGAATAGTTGTTATTCTTTTGTGTCTTTTTAACTCAAAAAAGATATGTTTATTTTTTCTAGTCAAGTCTTGTTTCTTAGGTCAGATTTCTGACTATAAAGATTGTCAAGGTTTTCATGTTAGGGTCATGTTTCAGTATGACTAATATATGCTGCCATGGCTACAGAGGAGTTTGAAATTTAGCTTGAAATTCCTGCCAACTGAGTGAGAAAAAAGTTAATGCTAAGAAACCTGGTCATTTGGAAAATAAGCATTATATATTTCATAGACTTGTTGTGGATTCTGTGGATTGTGGATAATGTTTCAAAATTGTTTTTCGGTATGTTGCTTTGGTATTTTGATGGAAACATTAATGACCGTCCAACAAGGATGTTTTTCATTTATTAATTTGTCTATGAACACAGTAGGCCATTTAGAAAGTGGTGAAATATAAAAAATGTTATATTTGGTATAACACTTTCTTAGTAAAGTAGGGGGCATGGGTGGCCCAGTTGTCTAAGGCGCCGTGATTCGCTGTGCATAGTCAAATACCTATGATTGTGGGTTTGAATCCCTGTTTGCCCGGATTACGTTTCTAGGTTTGGCAGCACCATACCCGTGCTCTTGGGTTTCACCGAAGTGGTAATCGTTTGAGACCTGTATCACTTCGGGCTTTCCTCCCACTTTAAGCTGACACGCCACAATATAACTGGAATACTGTTAAAAGTGGTGTTAAACCCGACTCACTCACTCACTCTTAGTAAAGTACAGACTTTCATACTTTTTGGGGTTGAGTCCCATCCGGGATTCGAACCCAGACTGCTAGACTGAGACACCTAATCGACAGCACACAAAGTCAGCCACTGAGGCTTCCACAAAAATGTAAGTCAAGGTCACGTACTTTTTGTACCCCTCTAACCAGTGTAAATTGGCATGGCTCCCATGGCTGAAAGCAATGAACAAAGTATGCCATTTAGAAAGTGGTGAAATGTAACAAATGTTATATTTGGGGGAACACTTTTGAGTAAAGAAAGGATTCTCATACTTTTTTGGGTTGAGTCCCATCCGGGATTTGAACCTACACTGCCAAAGAGAGACACCTAATCGCCAGCATACAAAGTAAGCAATCTAACCCACCCAGCCACTGAGGCTTCCACAAAAATGTACTCGTCAGAGGCGTACATAAAGTATGTGATCAAGACTACCAGTTGTCAGACTTTCATTTTTGTGGAAGCCTTGGTGGCTGAGTAGGTTAGATTGTTATAACATTTGTGATATTAATTTGAAAATTTGAAAATAGCTTGAACAAATAATTCCTACTTTTAAAAATGTGTTTGATCATTAAGATAAAGCTTGACTTTTGCTGAGTGTACCATTACATAAAATTCACTCACTATTTACTCTACTATGTCTTCGGACCTAAATAGACATCAGCACTCAAACTTAATTGGAAGAATTGGGTCCGGTCTCTAATAATGTCCAAATGTGCCGGTATTATCAGAACATAGAACTGATCCGTCTATGGAGCCATGAAAAAATGGAGGCCGAGGGTCTGACAGATGCTGGATGACCAATAAATTCTGGGGCATTATGTCCGAAAAATGCATGATCGGTGTATCTGTTATTTGAAATACAGACATTAGTTGTTCCCTCACCTTTACATTTTTCCTGCACATTTGTCAATATTCTTAAAGAATCTTAATGGTAAAGAAAGAAATGATTATGAATAAAAGTATCCTCCATCTTGAATTATGACACAACAAAGACTAGAATTTCCATCACCTGAAGTTCGGGTTATCTGAGGAACAGTAACAGTAAATAAGAAATGACTCACACATGTTGACTGTAAATTATCTTGTGTGTCTGTGACACACGACAGTGTAGACTTTTAATCATGTATGAGACAGGATTAAAGGGCTGTCTTGGCCTGTGGTACGTATACCTATTTAAAATGCCTGGCCACCAGGATGTTTGCAGGGATTAGAGAGTCCGGTGGCATCTCGGAGTCACAAGAGAGTCGAGACTTCTCGTCAGCTGGAGAAGACTTTTATGACCAGGTGTGGAAGATTTACCAGCAGCTAGGATGATGGAACATTGTTAAGGGATTATGAGTGAGTGAACTGCAACATTGAAAGTTTTTCTGTTATGTCATGGTGTATCAGCTAAATGTTCGAGGAAAGCTTCAAAGTGATGCATGTCTTGGACATTATCTGCTTTGATGAAACACACACAAGGAGGGGTGTGGGGCTGACATATTAATTATCATAATCTAGGATTGAAACCCATATTCATAGGATCCTGTCATGTGTAAGGGATGCAACTCTGTACATTGGCGTATTTAAGGTAGAGAACTTGTCAAAATGTGCCACCAAAAGAATAATGATTAGTACAGAAAAAACTTATATGATGCTACATCCTTGTATTCGGTGACTACCAGTGACTTCTTCGTTGTGACAATATAATTGAACTAAAATCCATTTTGAGTATCTTTAATAAAACGGTAAAGGATCATTGGTCTCAGGCGATGCAACTTGCTTTGAAGAGTTGCCTCCCTTAGTTGTCAGGATCAGCTGGTGATGAGCTTAGTCTGATTATGATCCTAGTTCTGTCAGTGTTGGCTATTGGCTTGTTGGTTTCATCCTCCATCATTATTGTCTTTACTTCCAAATCTTGCTCATTCAGTGAACAAACTGGTATTCTGTTCAATCAACATGAATCATCAACTCACAATTCTCGATCTGTGTTATTTTATTTCGTACCTTGAGCATTCAATCCTGAATACTACTGGTAGGAGCAAAGATATCAAAAATTATTTTGAGCAAACTTCCCTGAAAAGTGTATTTGTCTCATTCTTGTTGGTTAACAGATGCCGATGGTTATGTTGTTTTGAATCAGCTTGTGTCACATAATATTTGAAGATGACATTATCCATTGTCCTTTTTTTCATGGCATTGTTTGGAAATATTTGTTGACTGAACAGATGTCGCTTTTATATAATGACCAAGCCCTTACTTTTTTACAAAGAATGGCTTGATAAAATATAGAATAACCTACTCGCCTCACCATATTATGGACTATCTCTCCTTCACAAATTCATGTTAAAACTCCTTTGCCAAGGTTTAGAGCTTTCCATGAAGTTTTCACACCTCCTTGCTCACTGGCAATGACTTTCTGTTCTACCCATAGAGCAAGACATGCTTACACTTGGTGCCATCAGTCTGATGCAGTCATATAATTTTACATCACTATTTTCCTCTTTATACTCGGACCCCGTGGTACCGCGGCATTCATCGTATCGCGGCATTTGTGATTTCCGATAGTTCACGCGGGACACGCCTCTTAGCGGCTATCTATTAATGCAAATCAGTAACCAGGAAGTGCTCACTTCGCAAACAATTTCAATTTCCTCGGAATGTTCCGTCTGCTGTAAGTAAGGAGTTATTAATCCGTTGATACATATTTCTGGCATATGTTGTAATATTGCCTTACCCCCATCTATCAATGGCCAACGATATAACCCGCAGTTCCCCAAGTAAACTTTCTCTATCGACCTGAACTAGATCATCTGCATATTCATGGCGACTAATGAGGTAACGGAAGTTACGTAGTCCGTACATTTTTCCCCGCTCTGTGCCCAGAATCTATTGGGAGATCATAAGGGCCATAATGCCAAACTTAGAAATACGTTCTTCACTAGTAACCAAAAGATAAATACATACTTTGGGCATACTAGGAGTGCTTTTTATATATTTATTGTTGACTTTTAACATTTTTCCATTTTGTGACAAATTATTGTCATCCAATTTTTTTTAAACAATCTTAAAATATCATTTCTGATATTTTGTTGTTGACTTATAAAAATATTTTTCTCTTACTTTTCGGTAAAAATGCATTGAATACCTATTGCTGATAACACATTTAGAATTTTACTTGTGCTGTCTTTGCACTTGTCTGGACAAATCACTGATGTCTGGCATAATCATACCAAGTGGTTGGTAGAATTATGTCCTCTATTTGTCCCAATTCGGACCTCCATACACAACTTTTCTCTGTACCGCGATACGATGGAGTTCTCTCCCTTGTCAAACAGAGTGCGAGGCCCGGCTTTTACTCGGAGCTACTAATGTAAATAATGAACTTTTATCAGTAAAATATGCATTGTTTGATAACATGAATGATATCTGATACAGAGAACACGAATAATCATAAAGGTAAGTGAGTGCATTTTGTTCCGTTAACGTACATGACAAGTACCGCGATACCCCGAGGTTGCAGGCTACTCTGTGTGCAATCTTTTTTAGCAGATATTCCATAAAAGAACAAACCCATTCCATATTCATAAGAAATCTCTGTCTAGAACAGAGTCGACTGTACGATTCTGACTATATCATGAGCATATGTTTATATGTTTCAAATAGTGATGATGCCGGGTGTTCCTGAAAGGGTGAGCATATCCTGCCCTACCGGTGCCACCATCACAAACATATGCAAAGACAAATCAATTATTGACCTGAAAAGAACATGGGAACATATGGTACAAGTCAAAATAGGGAATTGCATCGGACATCATTTTTGTCACTGATGCGTCAAAATGTCCTCCACGTGTCTATCATTAAACATTTTGAAAGCTTTACTGAGGCCTCGAACGTTGTAACCTTGATCAAACAATTTCTGAGCAAAAGTTGTATGATGCTCTTTGAAATCTTGGAAGAAAGAGCATGCTCGAATGTACCTCAAAAGCTGTGAAATGTAGACACCAAGGGCTGGAGCTGCAGGAATATTGCTTGATATAAAGGGAAAATTGACAATTTTAAAGTTGAAATCATCCCTCCTGTCTTTCCGCCTTGTGGAGAGTGTTTTATCACTCTGAAGCTTTATGCACAGATCCAAATAAGAAACAGATGAGGTCTACCTGGTCACCTTTTTTTTTCGAGTTCAGGTGGATATAAATCAATGGAAGGGAATTGACTATTTGATGGTCATTGAACGTTATCAACATACCAAAGCTTAAGTTTAACTTCTTGGCCAAATTCCCTAAATTTGACTTTTCAAATCCGAGCAGAAATTTCGATTCATATGCATAAAATCAGATCAGCAGGAAGAGGGGCACAGTTGGTGCCCAAGGGGATGCCTACTTCTTGCCTAAATGTCTTATCCCAATATTTTAGTCCAGCTTTTCACACATGGATCACGGAATGAGGATGTACTAAGTTGATTAATCAAATGTTTTGACAGATTGCAAAAAGCATTTCCTTGGAGTTTTGGAGAATCCACATGGTATTAATTCCACTTGTCTGAAATACTTTCTGTGAAAATACAGAAAGTCCTTCGTTTGTATTTAAGATTATAGTATATGGAGACTTGTCGGTACATTTGCTAGAGCCATCAATATATTGCTCCATGTACTGATTTTGATTTTCGTGGTGCTTTGGAATCCAGTGCGAAAGATAAATTGGAGTCATGAATTACTCATTGCTTATTAATTGGAGACAGTTGGTTATTACTCATTGCTCATTGGAGACAGTCAGGAATTACTCATTGCTTATTAATTGGAGACAGTTGGTAATTACTCATTGCTCATTGGAGACAGTCAGGAATTACTCATTGCTCATGTTTTGGTCACAAATTACTGGTTATCAGTTTATATATTTATTGTTCTGATATATCATGCACACTGTAAATACGATGTGGCTATTGTTATGATGATGAACAGGAATTGTATACGCACAATAATCATATCAGCTGTCATACTAATGGCTCCAAGTTGTAAGATTACTAGTCTTCCCAGGAATGTATTGTTGTGCTCCATAATATCATATATCACGATTTGATAACAACATTACAGTGTCCCGGCAACAGTGGGACATTTAATAATGGCCACACGTGTTTATTAGGATAATTAACCATGGTTGATTATGAGATTATGACTGGTGAAGACCACATTTGAGTACACTAGTATGATGAGTTATGTTTATGGTGTCATGTGTTCCACACATATTGTTATACATTGTCATGCATTATCACACATTCTCAGACATCCATTGAGTGATATTAAGTCTGGATTTCATCCATTAAAAGTCGGTATCTGTTACGAGGTATTCCTAACTCAAACCTGTGAGATTCTGGGTAAGAGTAGGTCCACATCAATCTGGAACTACATTCGTTTGTTTCTTGTTTAACGCTGCACTCAGCAATATTCCAGCAATATGATGGTGGTCTGTAAATGATCGAGTCTGGACCAGACAAACCAGTGATTGACATCATGAACATCGATCTATGCAATTGGGATGCGACTACATGGATCAGGTGGTCAGACTTGGCTGATTGCATGTTATCGTGACCCTGTTGCATGGATCGATGCTCATAATGTCAATCACTGGCTTGTCTGGTCCCTACTTGATTATTTACAGACTGCCGTCATATGGCTTGAATGTTGCTGAGTGCAGCATTGAACAACATACAATTGAATGAAATATGAGCTATCCTGTATTACAAGCTGTCCTCTATTAAGGGCCAGCCTCTATTAAAAACCAGCTTTTATTAAGATCCAGCCTATATTAAGAACCAGTCATTATTAATAGCCAGTCTTTATTAAAAACCAGCCATTTTTTTTAACCAGCCGTTATTAGGAATCTGGATTTGTTGACAGCTGCTTGTATTTATAGTTGTCCTCAGTTAAGCTGGATCTGAGGGTCAGGTTTAGAAAGGCCGGCCTTATAATGACCAGTCAGCTACAGCTAATGATTTCTCACCATTACATTTGTATATCCTGATTTAGCCTGAGCCATCCCTTCTTGTCACAGGCATGAAAGGAATAGGGTCCTATCCTCTACAAAGACCTTCCTCTGTGGGCTGGTAAAAGTAAACTGAAGTTGTAAAGGGCCCAGGTTCTAATAGAGGAAATACAGTAGACGAAGCCCAACAACATGGCTGCTCCATGGGGTAGATGCTCTGAACAGGTTGCTCATTGATCAAAACATTGATGAAGTTATGAATTCAATAATGCCAAGCTGTACGATCAATTGTATTGATAAAAGTAATAAGATGAAGATATATTCATGTATTTTTTCAAACATATACCACATTTGAAGGGCCACATTTTTTGGTATCATTTCAACAAATGCCCACACAGTAGACTCCCTCAATGTGCCTATCTAGAACCAAACGTTTGGTCCCAAACATCTCCTTGTATATGTATCATTATTTTTGTACATGTCTCGAACTTCAAGATTCACATTCAAACAATATCTTGAACCTCAGACTTGTGTCTCTGGTCACTAAAATACTGTATAATTTGTGTTTTATCTCAAACCACAATTGAAATATTTCAAATGATTCACATTCAAAAATATTTCCCAACCCACTGATACATTGTACCAACAACAGATACTGAAAGCACACTAGTGATGAATTCCTATTTAACCATTGCAAGACATACGCATTTAATATTTTGTACCATAAACTGTGGTTGGTTTTTCGATTGATCCAAAATCACTGTTTTTCCCCACCCACCCACCCACCCACTCACTCACTCACTCACTCACTCACTCACTCACTCACTCGGCATGCACTCACTCACTCACTCACTCACAATTAACTATTTGTAGGAGCTCAAGGATGGTAAATAATACCCTTTTGTATGAAACAAATTGAGATGGCTTTGATAGAATTGACTAAGATGATAGTGACATTACTTTGAAAGGCCATGGTGCCCTGGCAGTGGTCCAAGTCACAGCATCTTTCACAGCAGTGTTCGCATCCCAGGATTAATTATAATCAGCACATTACCCATGCTCATGAATGCCTGCATCACTTCGGGCTTCCCTCCCACACTAAGCTGACATTCAGATCATGATAACCTGAAATATTGTTAAACATGGCATAAACTAAATCACTCAAAGCTCTTGGTTTCAACAAAATTGCTCTGTTCGGTTAGACTGCATTTAAAATCATGTAAGTCCAGGAACTTCTGAATATTGAAGCCCATTGACCTGCTTTTCTGAAGATGTTTTAATAGTAATGACTCACTTACTCTAACCTGTTATTCAGAAGATCAAGTTTTCTTAATAATAGGGCTGGGTCGGGTAACTCGGGTACTCGGGGACTGAGTAGGACTCGGGTACCCACAGGACTACCCTGACCCATGGTTAGTCACGTGATATATTGTTTAATGACAAAACTTATCTAAAACTCTATGGTTACAAAATACAAGTCACTAATGTTCCCATTTCTTTCTGACAATGCACCCATTCCTTCTGACTTTTATATATTTGAATAAAGATAAAACTCCATGCAGTAAGTGTATGCATGACCAGATCGTTTTACACATGTGTCTATATACATTTTGCCAGGGCTATGGTCAAACGCTTCCAAATCGGACAATTTGTACCTATCCCTAAATATCTGCAACGGGTACCTGGGTAGGGTCGGGTAATAGGGTGGAGAGTACCCGGGTAGTAAATTTGAACTCGTCCCAGCTCTACTTAATAATAACTCACTCATTCCCATATGTTTTTTCAGATCATGTTTTATAATAATAAATCACTCACTCATTCCAACCTGTTTTTCAGAAGATACTGTTTTGCAGCATTGCTCCAGACAAGGAGAAAGCTGTACGTGGATTCAGATAGATTTACTACCTAAGTGATGAATGCTTGCAGCCATTAGTAAATATTAAAGGAAGAGATACTGTGTACACAGGAATCAAGTCATCCCAATCATCATATGGTATAACAGTAGGCTTAGGGCTGTCACTGGGGCTGCAGTCACTGGGATCAATTAGGTGAGCATGTTTTGATGATGTAGTACATAAATATGTATATTTGGGGGAACTGGTGGCCAATTATAGACAGCACATTTCTGCATTAACTTCACTTCAATGCAGCTTATGGGATTTAGATGAGAGACTACTTGACTTGCTTAAACTGGTCAGAGGTGCACGCCTGTGTAGATTTTCCAAGGTCATTGGTGTAAATGATTAGTTTGTGTTTTCGCATAAATCCTGGTTAAAAGGGTTAGTGTCTGTGGGGTTTAAACATTCCTGAGTTTGAATCCAGTGTTAGATACTGTCAAGTTGTGAAGCTATTTCATTGAGTTTTTAGGATCAAAGGTGCAGGATTTCCAAATTTGATACTTTTTTAAATATCTTTTTATTACCGTCTTTTTTTATCTGTAGTTATTCCCCTGTCATGTTTGGAGATTTTTAAGTATAAACAAACAGAACACCTCAATTTGTCTGTTGACTGAAAATTGAATTATCACAATGGAGCAGGACAAGAATCACAACTGTAACTAAATGTATTTTTTACTAAAAAAAATGTTTCTATTATCTACAAGAAGAAATATAAAACAAGACTACCACCTAGACAAATATCAAGCCTATCCCTCCTTAAACCCATTCATGAATGTTTTGTCTTCTTGTCATCATATATTCGACAAACCAATGAAAATATGAAACTACTTTTCATTTTGGTATCTTTATACTCACTAAAGACTACATACACTGCATCAGACGATGCATACAACACTGGTCTTGGATGCATTACTACCAATGCCTTTCCTTGAAAAAAACTTTCATAAATTGAATTTGAACAAGCCTTGGTGTGTAGAAAAAAAGAAGATGTATGTGTATACCGGAATGAGTTATGAAAAGAAGAGACAAAAGACCTGCATCAATCTCAATACATCACAAACAATGAACAGAAAAACACTACTGAGAACAAGCCTGTATGCAAAAAAAGCTTCCTTGTAGTCGCTGAGATATTAATGTTATTGGTAATGAACGAGATATTGTTCTTTGGTCTGAACCCTTGAACAGCGGATCCTGCAGTAAATTTCTGCCCCTTATTGGATTAGCCATGATATTCTGAATAAGAAAAGTGATATTAATAAGTGGTATAATTTATACAAACGTTATTGTTATCTGAAAGAATTCATTAAAATCATCCATGTCGATGATGAGTCAATAACTATTGCGTGGTTGTGGCAGTGTTGCTGGGAATGCATGTGTTCAAGAAACCATGGGGTCAGTCTTTCTGTATGACTATCATGACTTTCTGTATCTCAAATCGATGAAAGTATACCGTTCAGTCGCAAAGGTTAAAGAAGTGATTGATCACATTGAGTCGTGTGATTTACAGGTGTAAGACTAGCCTAACCGATTTCCTTTGTTGACTTTTTTGTTTTTGACCTTTAGTCCTGACCTTTATATGTTTACATCCATCCACAGTCCTGCAGCTTTTACTTTGTGTTGTGGCGCATTCTTCTCCAGAAGTCATAACAAAAGTCCATAGAGGTTAAAATTAATTTCACACACTTTTGTTTCTTCTGAAAAGAAACTGCATATTACAAGATGAAGGATCTTAAAATATTGGGCAGTCAGGTAGCCTAGTGGTTAAAGTGTTCTCTTGTCATGCCGAAGACCCTGGTTTGATTCCTGACATGGGTACCATGTGTGAAGCCCATTTCTGGTGTCCCCCGTCGTGGTATTGCTGGAATATTGCTAAAAGGGGCATAAAACTGTACTCACTCTCTCTTAAAATATTGTTTAAATTCTTCAATCAGTCTGGTGTGGACAGGACAATGATATCCTATACTTGTAGAAAGAGCAGTCTAATGATGATCCAGTGGTGATAATTTTTGGCGTTTGTCACCCTGATTATTTACAGGCTGTTACGATACAGGTAGAAAACTGCTGACAAGCAAAAAAAATGTTTTATTCAGTCACTTCGCAACAGTGTAATTAAGAACACATGTCTTTAATAAAGTTAATTTGTTTCAATTATAACATGCAGTATGGATAAATTTGCAATAAGACAATAGCCAAAATGAAAAATAAATACAGATTTTGTTCCCCAAATAAATTCATTGATCAAAGTGTTTAGTCAAATCTGACACTTCAGCAGAATTTAATTATTGGAATTACCAAAAACAGTGTGCAAAATTGTTATGAAAAAGATCCTATATTTTCTTAATAATGTGGTATGAGATACACCAGATGCCCATCACTTTCCCAATGAAGCATCCACAATGTCTCACATGGAACACGACTCCTTCCTGGAAACCATGGCTATACTCTGTTGTAAACACAAGTAACAGATATTTTTTTCATGTTGGAATCAAATCCAAAATGGAGACTGTACCTATTCAGTTCCATTTGTATTAAGTGCCTGATTCTGCTTTGGAACAAATTCCTGAACATCTAAATTCTAGAATGGTCTAGACGCTCCTTCATCAATACTGCGAGAAGTTGTATAATAAGCATATTTGCCTGATGATAAAGTTGGTTATTAATGTAACGTCTATGCAAGCAAAGTTAACATGTTTCTTAATAGGTTTCTTGAATATGGAGGTAAATAAAGAGACAAGGTACCAATAAATGTGTAAAAGTAATGAGTTTATATGATGTTTCAGATAAAAAAATCCAGAATCTATGATCAGCTGAACAGAGAAAAAATATACTCCAACAATTTCTGTAAGTCCAACGTGATCAAAATGATTAATGCTTGCGATGTCTGCACCATTGATACATTTTTAGTCATAAATAAAACTAATAAAACCAATAAAACTCTCTGGAGTGTTTTACAGCTTCAGAATGTTAACACTACCAGTCCAAAGAAACTGATCATTGCTCTAGCTATCGTGTCGGGAACATCATTAAGACATCTCAAGCTTGTAGAACACTGTGGTCCCATAAGAGAAATGCTGAAAAAACTGACAAGAATAATGGATATAGAAGGATTTGCAATAGAAGTGTAATTTTTGTTAAATGAAGGAAGATGAGTGAACCATTGAATCCACACCATTCATTATCAACGTTTTAGAAGTTAATCTCCAATAGGAAGAAAAGCAGAATCTTGAATATGGGACATGAAAAGCATCAGTTTTGAGGACCCTCATGTCTCTTATAGAAGAGAATCTTGATTCTCTGCTGGTAATTACCTTGACTTGAACCAGGGTTCAGTTCTTGTGTAGAACCTTTCCTGTCTCTGGTGGTCGAGGATCTTGGTGATTCTCGCCTGGCAATGTACCTTAGCTTGATTTTGAAGTGTAGAACTATGGTTCAATTATTGTAGTGGAAGACCTTGGTTCAATTCTTGTGGTGGAGTACCTTGGTTCAATTCCTGTTTTGTAGGACCTTGGTTCAATTCTTGTGTAGAAATGGTTGAGGAAATAGGATGCACAGGTGCCTCCAAGAAGATCTTGTTTAAAACAGGTCTTCAGCAACTCATACTTGCCGTAAAAAGCGACTGTGCTTGTCGTAAGAGGTGACTAACAGGATCGGGTTGTCAGGCCCGCTGACTTGGTTGATGCATGTCATCGTATCCCAATTGTGTGGATCGATGCTCAAGATGTCAATCACTGGATTGTCTGATCCCTACTTGATTATTTACAGACCGCTGTCATATAGCTGGAATATTGCTGAGTGCTGTGTTAAACAACAAACAAAGCAAAACAAAGCCTCTTTGGTGCAGCCGTTCACTATGCAGATTTCTTCCATTAGGCATGCCAGAAAGTTTTAGTCATGAATTTGAATCGCAGATTCACTGAGGTTATTTTCCAAGTTTGTCAGCACTATACCCATCCTTGTTGGTTTCACCAAAGTGGTAAATGTCAAAGACACACCCAGCACTTCAGATTTTCTTTTCTTTCCACATCAAGCTGACACACCATGATATAACTGAAATATTAGTAAATAATAACAACAAACCCTTTCAATATTCGGAATAAATATCTGCCAAAAGCAGAGTCGATTGTAAAATTCCGACTAAATCATGAGCATGTGTTTCTGAATCACTATCAAATATAGCAGATACCAGGTGTTCGCACCCATCACAAACATGCAAAGGCAAGTCACCAGAAAAAACATGGGAACATTTGGTACAAGATAGATATGGAATTGCATCGGACAGCATTGTTTTTGTCACTGATGCATCAAATTTGTAACTGTCCACCACATGTGGTAGATAAAACTTTTTTTAAGATTTACTGAGGCCTTGAATGTTATGACTTTGATTAAACAATTTCTGAGCAAATGTTGTATGATGCTCTTTGAAATCTTGGTAGAAATATTTTACCTCAAAAGTTGTGAAATGTAGACACCAAGGGATGGAGCTGCAGGAATATTGCTCGATATAAAGGGAAAGTTGACTATTGGGAAGTTAGTGTCATCCCTCTTGTCAAACAGTCATGTGGAGAGTGTTTTGTCACTCTGAATCTAAGAAAGCCTGGCTTGTCTAAAGTAGTATAAAATATTAGCTTATGTCAGTTTTCAGTGCCTGCTGAAAATCCTGTTTCATAAAGCCACATGTTGTGACAAATAGGCATCCAGCTTTCACAAAGGATCAAACAGAAAAAAAAGTTTAATATTATATACAACTGCATCAAATTGACCAACAAACCAAGATGTCATCCTTGATGTTTTCATGTTTTTATGATGTAACTCATATTGCTACCTCTCAAATTGTGCCATTAATAAGTAAACACAAAACTTTTAAACTAAATGTTTGGGCCGATACATTAAAACTGTCCCCACTGTGTTGCCAAGAGAACATATTTCTCAAGTGTTTCTCTTTGGCTGCATGCACCAGAATCTCTGCATTTGTGTGCAGCAGAAGTGATCCCAAGTTAACATAATGTTCTTAGATTCAACAAGATCAGTAAATACACTGGTCCAGATTAGATTGTTTACAGACTGCTGTCGTATGACATGAGTATTGCTTGGTACGAAAGGTTTATTTCTTATGCAAATTGTGTGAATGGCTGATGCTACCAGTAGAGGAAGACATGCTTACCTTTTATCATGAACACCTCGTGTCATCACAGATTTTCAGTGATCCATTCATATTAACTATATTATCTGTTTGCCTTTTACACTGAGGGGCGGTCGGGTAGCCAAGTGGTTAAAGCGTTCGCTATTCACACTGAAGACCTGGGTTCGATTCCCGACGTGGGTACAATGTGTGGAGCCCATTTCCGGTGTCCCCCGCTGTGATATTGCTGGAATATTGTTAAAAGCAGCGTAAAACCATACACACTCACTCACATTTTACACTGAATGGAATCAAATAATTAGTTATTTTCTGGTTTTGACATTTTGAATTGTATGATTCTGCTTGCAATATTGCCAAAGAACAATCAAATTATCAGTGATGCTTGGTTTGGAATCTCCATGCTGTTTCGGTCAGGGATTGGCCATTTCAGAGGCCCTGGAAGATATGATATTATAAATTGATGAACCCAAGAGAGCATTCGAATCAGTAGTGGTCCACAGTTAACATTTCCTTATGGCCATTGGTACCTCTATTACGGTTTTTCAAGTGGTGGAATAATTGCCTGGGAAATGTGTCAATGATTTATGGAGTGGGAGAAGTGTTATGTGGGGATGGTGTCTACTGCTCGAGTTCATCTGTAATTGTGTTTGTGTGGATATTTTTGTCTTGCTTTGTTTTTTTAATGAATGTATTTAGTGGTTTGTGAACTCGACACAATGTGATGAATGGAGTGAGTATTTTCTTTAACAATGTGCTTGAGACATGACATACTTTATGTCTTCTAAAGAACTTAAAATATATCCAGAATATGAAAGAATTGCATCAGATTTGAAGACAGTTGATTTGATAGATTGTCCAGAATCATGTTCATATGCAAATGAGTTTAAATGACTCCAAGGAATAGTGATTGTGTGTGTAATACATCAGCAAACTTCCAGTAATCTCAGGGGTGGACAGAACATCATCAGGTCTAGTCAAGGCAAACCTGTGGTTGACAGCATGAACAATCACAAACATACACAAACATAAGTGATTACATTATATTATTTGTTCCCTCACTTGGCAAATTGGAGTGTTTATTTCAGTCAGTTTAAGACTTCATGTCTCCACTAATTCAAAGATGAATACCAGACAGAGACATTGCAAGTACAGACCCCATGACCAGTAGTATACCTCGATGTCCTGTAAACCAGAAAGAGACATTGCAAGTACAGACCCCATGACCATTAGTATACCTCAATGTCCTGTAAACCAGAAAGAGACATTGCAAGTACAGACCCCATAACCAGTAGTATACCTCAATGTCCTGTAAACCAGAAAGAGACATTGCAAGTACAGACCCCATGACCAGTAGTATACCTTGATGTCCTGTAAACCAGAAAGAGACATTGCAAGTACAGACCCCATGACCAGTAGTATACCTTGATGTCCTGTAAACCAGACAAGACATTGCAAGTACAGACCCCATGACAAGTAGTATACCTGGATGTCCTGTAAACCAGAAAGAGACATTGCAAGTACAGACCCCATGACCAGTAGTATACCTGGATGTCCTGTAAACCAGACAGAGACATTGCAAGTACAGACCCCATGACCAGTAGTATACCTGGATGTCCTGTAAACCAGACAAGACATTGCAAGTACAGACCCCATGACCAGTAGTATACCTTGATGTCCTGTAAACCAGACAAGACATTGCAAGTACAGACCCCATGACCAGTAGTATACCTTGATGTCCTGTAAACCAGTAACAGACATTGCAAGTACAGACCCCATGACCAGTAGTATACCTGGATGTCCTGTAAACCAGAAAGAGACATTGCAAGTACAGACCCCATGACCAGTAGTATACATTGATGTCCTGTAAACCAGACAAGACATTGCAAGTACAGAGCCCATGACCAGTAGTATACCTTGATGTCCTGTAAACCAGAAAGAGACATTGCAAGTACAGACCCCATGACCAGTAGTATACCTTGATGTCCTGTAAACCAGTAACAGACATTGCAAGTACAGACTCCATGACCAGTAGTATACCTGGATGTCCTGTAAACCAGACAAGACATTGCAAGTACAGACCCCATGACCAGTAGTATACCTTGATGTCCTGTAAACCAGAAAGAGACATTGCAAGTACAGACTCCATGACCATTAGTATATCTTGATGTCCTGTAAACCAGACAAGACTTTGCAAGTACAGACCCCATGACCAGTAGTATGCCTAGATACCCTGTCCACCAGATAGAGACTATTGCAAATACAGACCCCATGAACAGTCGTCTACCTTGACACCATGTAAACCAGACAGAGACTATTGCAAGTCAGGAATTTAATATGCATGTGTGTTTTTTGTATTTCAGATCAGCGAATAATGTATTTATTCTTTATCATCATAATCAACTTACACTGAACTAAAATATATAATTTCTTTTATATACGATTCCAAATTTTATTTCAGTATTCAGTTTGTTGTATCATGTAGGATCTTAATGGCAGAAAAGGCTTTTTGTACACACATTTTACATTTTGTAATTTTTGTTTATGCTCAATTAAATGGTTTGTAATGGCAGATGTCATCATGCTTATCATATTTTATAATAGCTCACCTGCTCACTTGTCATTTCTCTGAAGCAACAACATGCAAAGCTATCTGAAGCTGAGACTTTACACAACAAGCTATTGTTAATGCCTCGATGATGTATTGTGTTGTAGAATTTAGGTCTGAATTTATACATAGTTGTCATATTGAAAGAGTCAATTTGGCCCATTTACTCCGGACAGCTGCAGCAATATGTATGAATGCACTTGTTAACTGCAACACATACATTCAATCATGATGAACCAGGCTGTTAGGTTATGTTCTTAATGGAATGCAGGACTTCACTACACTGGGTAGTGTCATTAAGTTGGATGTGGTGATGGGGCAAATTTCAAGCCCTAAGTATTTTATGTATATTTTTCTTGTTTGAATCATTTGGGCATGTCGAGTTAATCTTTACTTGTATCATACCAAAAATACCATGTCACTTGTAAAAGTGTGTGAATTATTTTATTTTATGTCTTTATTACGAAATGTTCAAAATATTATGTGTATTTAAGTACCTTGTTTTTCCGGTTTAACATTCAGTACCATAGTTCATCTTTTCCCATTCACCATCATCTGTTAGTCTACACTTTGTTTTACTTTTTGGATTTACAGATTGGATGCTGTGGAGTCAAAATGCCCAGTCCTATGGTAAAATTATTATCTCAAAACAAGAAGCTGCTACAAAAATCTATCAAAAAGAATCAAATAACTTTTTGATACTTGATCAAATCTATTGTATATGTGTGTCGTCTTTGACCACAGGAAACCCTTAGAAAGAGAGCACTATGAGTTGCAGCAGCATCATGAGTTGTACATAGGGTTTTATGTGTCTTGTGTTATAAACAACAAACAAATGTAAAATTGACAGAAAACAGCTCTTCGATTGAGCTGAGGTTAGTTTCCGCTGAGTCACGTGACTTCCATTTCCATTGTTCAGAAATATAGAAGGAACTTGCAGGGACTGGAACGAAAATTCGAGAGAACCAGGAATTTCACACACCCAAGTTCAATACAGCGATGTTCGACTGTTATCAGTTGTTGCAGGATCATGAGGGGTACATGTTTTTTTTTTGCATCCCGCGTTAGGTTTTATACCAGGAGCCGTATAAAACATAAACAAGGGATGCATTAAACCTCGTGTAACTTGAGGGAGCCTGCTACAATGAATTTTTCTTACTGACGTTTTAATATGACATTGTAAAAGAAATAAAACTTTCAAAATTTATGGGAAACAGCGGTTGTATTGAGCTGAGGTCAGCTTGTGCTATGTCACGTGACCTTCATTTACTCGGAAAAAGTGTGCGGCTCTTCAAAGCAGGGTATAAGGATTTATTCCGCCTCTTAGAAATCCATGTGCAGCCTGTCTTGTTAGTGGCAGGGTATAAGGGATTTATTCTTCCCCTGAGAAATTTATTTACCTCAAAGACAGGATACATCATATTTTATCAAGATCACATGGACCAATTAGATCTCATTATTCTGACATGGAGACATGGGTAAATGCATGTAAATGTTACTATGAAATATTACAAATCCTTCGCTTAATCAGAATGAGCATTTATTTTCCACAGTAAAATAACTCTGAATGCCATTTGAGAAAGTAAAACTATGGAACAAATTTATTTTTATTTCAACCTCCCCATGCGAACTAAAAAATAGTTAAATAGAAGTGAAACCTTTTCTATAACCATAAGAAATCTCAAAGCAGAGTCCATTGTACGATTCTGACTATATCCCAAGCTTGTGTTTTTGAATCACTATCAAATAGTGATGAAACCAGGTGTTCCGGAAAAGGTGAACATATCCTGTCCAACTTGTGGGAAGATAAAATAATAATTTTTTTTGTTCAACCATCTTCTCCTCGGAAACTCCCAGAAATATGAAGATGAAACTTGACATATACCAGTATTTATTGAAGCATCATACCTCCAGCTGTTCTTTTTTTATAAGTGTTTTTCTCTTGCATGTGCAGAATCAAATGTGCTGACATTTAACATGGTTATATTTGTCATATCAAAAGAGTCTTAAATTGTGTTGTGTCAAAACTGATAGTTCTGTTTTTGAGAAACAGTTTGGAACAACAAAACAATATTCTTTTAGATATCTTTATTAAAAATGTATAAAACTCTTTGGGAAAAAAATATCACACTTTTGAATGGCAACTAGGCTATGCTGCAAGACAACATATTGTTTCAGATTCAAACAGTATTGATGTTTGACATTTGTCTATTATTGTCTTCAATTCCCATAAAAGTGAATAATAAATTTATTTTTGTAGAAGTAAGTTGTGCTCAATGTTTCCATTTTTGTATTTTGACTTTTGAGCTTGATCATACTTGACACTTTTTATTGATAGCAACTTCTTTTATTCTTTGTCACAACGTTATAGCGCTACTTCTTGCTTCGATCTTCATCAAGTGAATGCTTAGTATTTGTTTGTTTGTTCGTTCATTGTTTAACACCTCACTCAGTGATATTCCAGCTACATGATGGTGATCTGTAACTAATTGGGTTTGGACCAGACGATCCAGTGATTGACATCCTGAGCATCAATCCACACCAACCAAGTCAGCGAGCGTGACCACCCGATCCTGATAGTCGCCTCTTATGACAAGTGTAGTCTCCTTTTATGGCAAGAACTGGTTGGCTAAGTGAGTGAGTGAGTTGTGTTTAATGCCGCTTTTAACAGTATTCCATTATATCACTGCATGTCAGCTTAATGTGGGAGGAGTGATGCCTGAAGTGATGCAGGTCTCAGACGTTTATCGCTTCGGTGAAACCCACGAGCACGGGTATGGTGCTGAAAACCTAGAAACATAATCGGGGTGAACTAGGATTCAAACCCACAATCATAGGTTTCTGGCGTGCCCAAGGGATGCAACTCTGCACAGCGAATCGTGGTGCCTCAGACGACTGGGCCACCCGTGCCCCAGTTTCGTTAAAACCTATTCTGAAACTGCAATTATGACATAATATTTCCCTCATGCTTGTTGTACGAGTAGATTATATAATGTAACAAAACTGTTTCGGTGGTGTATTTTACTGAGAAGGTTGATTGGCAACATCAAAACAAGGGAATTGGGCCAAGAAGTTTAACTTCAGCTTCAGGATATATCAATGACCTTATATCTTCCAATAATGGTCAGATAACCAATTCTCTTCTGCTGATTTACCCACTTGAATGAGAAATAAAAGGGACCAGTGAGACCACCTCATCTGCTTCATTTGTAGATTTATGCATAAAGATTCAGAGTGACAAAAACTATCGACAAGACTGTATGACAAGAGGGATGATTTCAACTTTCCAATAGTCAACATTCCCATTGTGTCTGGCAAGCAGCTCCAGCCCTTGGTGTCTACATTTCACAACTTTTGAGGTACAATGGAGCATGCTCTTTCTGCAAAGAACACCTGGACTATTTCATGAACTATTTGATTGTGAATCATAAACACATGCTTATGATTAAGTCGGATATAGTGATATAATACATTGAAGAGATTTCTTATAATTATGGAACAGGTTTTATTTGTATTAGTAAGAACCAATACAAAAGATCTACTGCATTGGGCATGTGTTTGACAAACCAGAAATGATATATCAGTAGACTGGTTTGAGGTTGTAGCTCACCTGTATTTCTCCAAACAAATGATGATGGTATCAGATGCTACTGGTAAGCCTGGATAAGTTGAGTTGTGACCTGACAATTAACCCTGTATGACCGACCATGTATGAGGTCCATCCACTGGTGCACACTATTGTGAAGGAAGGGGTATCGTGTGGTCTGCGACATGTAGTACAATGGATGTGACCTGGGTAGGCTTACAATGAGTTCAAGTGACAATTTCAATAGCACCAACCTCTTAATAGTCTTATGAGCAAAACGTGTGTCCAGATGAGCGTAGTAAATTTCATTGTCATAACCTGGACATGCACAACATGCGTACTCCCTCTCATCCTGTAAGAAACCAAATATGTTTGCCCAACTTTTGTGTACCGCCAACTTGTCTCAAACACAGTTTGTGAGTTGATTCAATATATTCTTGATTACCAGTAAATATGTGATTGGATGTAATATTCTCTTGAGCCTTTTAGAAATGGGGGTGAAGGTGTTGCTTGTGTTTGCATTATTTTACACAACGGTCATCATTACTTCCTTGAGATAACATTTTTTTTCACATTTTTATTTTCACCATTGTTACTGTATTCTCTTTATACATAAAATAAACAAATGAATTGACTATAGAGACGTAAGCATCTGTTTTTGCAGCATTTTATGTCTTTTGAATATATGATAAGGTGAGCAACAGTACATTGTTGTTTTTTCATCTGCAAAAGGCGTTAACATCATTACAAATATGTAAATAGTATTATTGGGTAGAAAGATGCACCACTAAGTCATTCCTTGGAGAATTTGAATGAAAGATTTTTGAGACAGTTTGATTCATGCAATTGAACTTGATACTGATCCTGGTATTACAATATTAATTCACTGATATTTAAAAAAAATGAATTGAAATGCAAACTCTATTGACACGCTCATTTTCAACACTATTGAAATCCAGTTTATTGAATTGAAACAATGCTGCTATAAGTTTTTCTCAGATATTTATGAGAAAAATAACTGTTAACAAAATGGACCAAATGTGTAACAGGATTAGTTATTCCTGCAAGATATCAAATTGAATCAACCAATATCCTGCATGTCTGAAAGCGTAACCTTTAACAGAATTAAACCAAAAACGTTGATGGCTAAGCAGCAGTATTCACATTTGTATCTCTTACGAGAAAAGACAGAAACATGCAAAATGAAAGTGACAGTAATTTATAAACACATGAAAATGCAAAAAAATGTTTGTCTTTTTTTAAAATAATGAAATGAAAAGTTAAGATCTTAGTTCAGTGTGTTTAGAGATAGAATTTGCGTGTTTGTACCCTCAGAATGTTTCCCAAACTTACTGATTTTTTTTTTAAGAAACTAATTGCCTATCTTCAAATAAACAATTTTTAATAATTGATCAGCTCAATATTAATCTTTTTCGTCCAGTTTGGTAAATCTTATACATGACAAAATACTTATAAACTTTGTACACCGCTCTTGTTATTCAAGAGATGAATCTGAAGATCCACTTAAGATATTAAAACGGTCATAGATTTTTCAACCATATTGAACCCAACTTGTCAGTAGAAGAGACTAGCCTGTGAAAAAAACTGTGACAGCAGGCATTGATATTGACGTGTAAAATGGGATGTAGATTGCCGTGTATTTCCATTACATCTAAATCAATACCAGCTTCCTCTTGTCAGCTAAGCATCATTCCTACAGAGCATGACTGTAAAACTTGCAATTGGATTCTTCTCCAGCAGCCGCTGTTGGGCTATCTAACAGTTTCATGATTCCTCTCATCCTCCATGCCTTACAAATGCCTTGTAGCAGTGTACATCTGCAGCTTCACCTCGTGTTTCAATGCTGGTATCATGTATGAAATGTACGTGTTTAGTTTTTGCCCCTTTTGCTGTCAATCAAACACATGAAGCATTACGATTGGTGTTTTATCAACTAATTGATTCACAACCCTTGTGGAACCCTCCACTGAAGAGGTATTGATTAATAATACCGGACAGGCACTTTAACCAATCGGGTGAGGGTCTGAACTGCAAACATTGTCGAGAAGACCGATCCCTCTAATCCCTAATCAAATTTTTCCATTGGCAAAGTTTTCGTCAGCCTTGTGAGTGTGTACTTCTGTCACCGGCGTTGCCATTGGCTGACCAGTCATAAGCATGGCCGTATTGTCTGCCCTGATTCTGATGACTATACCTATTCCTGATATGCTGATAATGACATTAGGCCCTAACCATGTATATCAATCATTCCAGCCCTGTCAAGCTATACATACGCTCTCTGTGAAGCCCCTCTCTGCAGATCTGCCTTAGGAGCAGACGGACAATTTAAACACCTGTGCAACAGAAGATCAAGGCTATAACTGGCACTGCTATTGGAAGAAATTTGTTAATGGAGATCGCTTAGAGAAATCTGTGCCTTTGGAATTGTCAGACATTCATTCACTTAAACTTTCCATTCAACTTTTTTTGCCTTCAGAAAAATCCTGAAGGTACCATTGTCGTCGTCTGATTTTGACTGTTGAGAAAGTCGGAGATGTGTTTGTGGTAATTGTGCCTTTGTAGCTTTTTTGTGGCCATCATTACAAGGGGACAACATTGGAAAGATTTGTCAACTGGAACAAATGGAGAAGTGTTTGTCTGCTATTTTCTGGCAGATCTGAAGACTATCTTATACAGTGAGGAGCTTAAGTCATCCAATCATGCTTTGCGGTTGACAGGTAACTCTTCAGTTCCGAAGATTTCGAAACTCCTGTCAGCTTCCTTTGACAGTTGGCCCTCCATACAATATCAGTTTAATGAGGAAAAACTTCATTTTTGTCAAGTTTGTGTTTCTGAAAGCCTCAAATTGGTGACAGTCATATTTTCAGGACGATATTATTGCAAAGACTTTGACAATTGTGTTGTCGAGAGACAGTGAGCAATTATTGATCAGAACTCATCGTGTCTGCCTTCACGATTCTGGACAATCCGCCTCCCTTGTCAACTGAGGTATTTATAAACAAACATTGCATAGGTTTGTGTTAATGGGACGGCTGCTAATATACCTAACAAGCTCACACATCTATGTCATTACAGAGCCTGGACGTGCTCTTGCCTTTCAGCTTTACATTTTGAAAAATTCCAGGTAAGCCTATTTTCATTTCTCTCTAAATGTCAATGATTCCCCTTTGGAATGTTATTCAGTGGGAAGGATTTAGGCTCTGTCATGTTTTGCAATGGGTTAGTTAACAGACGAAGGATTGTATGGTAGTCATGGTGTTTGGGTTTTGAAAGAAGTTATGTCACTAATGAAATCGGATATTTCCAGGTCCTGTGCACGAGTTGATTAAGAATAAATGAGTGCCTTGAAATTGGTGAAACACAATTAGTCAATTGCATTGATGATGGATTGTTCATATTGTGTTGATGGTCTTGATGGAGATAACAGTAGAGATGATGCTGCAGTGGTTGTGTATGTAGTTATTATGAGCATGTTGGTTAGGATGTTCTATTTCATTGTATCTGAATTATTCACCAGTAATCAAAATTACACAGAAGAATGAAAATTCTGTCCATACAGAACCGATGATTTCTTTTGTGTCAATTTGAAATTATCTCCCTCTATACAGTTCTATTTATTTGAAGTAAAATTGAATATTTGAAAACGAGAAACACTGCCTGGAAGTATAAGAGAACTATCAAAGATGGGTCTGATGAGAGCTGATTATCTGCTTCAGGGATGCTGTATACACTGGCTGCTTCATGATAACTGAGCTTCTCTTGTCTGTGTGTGAAATGTTTTAATGACATCAGTCTGAAAAACTAGACATGTTCTTTCATTATGTCAAAAGTTTCCAAGCACTGAGGTATGTCATGACCTTTTGATGCCCCCGGTTCGATGTAGAATACTCCATTGAAAAGTGTTTGCTTGTATTCACTGAAGTTATATCATTCAGTTTTATTCTTTGACGTTGATTATCAATCTTGTAGTGTAAAAACAGGTACTTCTAATGAACAAGCATCAAATGTTGAAGAGGAAAAGCCTGCAAAGTATTATTCATTCAAAGAATGAAGGCATTTACCATTTGTCAATTATTGTTTGATGTTTGAAAAAAGTGCTGTGGATTTAAATTACACTTGACAAGCCAACAAGGAACTGGGCACTCTGTGCAAAGTGCAAATGTGGTCCAGTGTTGGCAAATGCACAAGCATGTTATTCTGATCTGCAACATCAATACATTTGGTAAATATATTCACAGATTTACGACATCATCGTGATTGCCTAAAACACTAATGTCCTTCTGAAGCGTGTCACATTTGTACACACTCATGTGCATCTCGATCTCTTCTCAACTTCGCACTTGTCCAGAGCAAGAAATCATCCCGTCCACATGCTATTTACCAGATGGTGACACTTTGAAATGCTGTGAAGGTGTTCAGCCATTGACAAGAATTCCCATGATTGATATAGCTTTTAGTGCTGAGCAGTTAACACTACCTTCTCCTCGGTGAGAGTATCCAGCATGTTAACTTCGTCAGCTTTGTAACAGTGAACTCCAACACATCGGAACATGTTCGTGGCTACTTGAAATTGTCAGGCCGAATTTGACGTGAATGTGACTTCATTAGGAGCATGCATTCTGCTCCATGTCTGAACCATTGTAAGGATGCCCTGGTCTTTTTTCTTGTGTAAATATGTCCTTGCTTAGATTTGTCCATAGAGCTGAAAGGAAGCTCTAGCAATGTCCATAGCTTGGGAAGAAACCTTACAGTTAAGGCTTGTCTGAGTGTGAGAAAGCTTAATCAGCAGAGCCTTCTTCAAAGTTTCTGCTAAATGTTCTCGGCATGTGTGCCATTGTAAGGGAGTTTAAGGATGGTGGATCATATTGTTTGCGAATTTGGTCTGCGTGCATGTCATTGTAAGGGAGTTTTAGACAAGTGGATCAGTTTGTTGGTGATTTTTGGGCGGCATGCCTGTCATTGTATTAGAGTTTCGAATGGTGGATCAGATTGTTGGTGATTTGGGGGCATGTATTGAATTGTGAAGTTTAAATCTGTGCATGTATTATTGTCAGGGAATTGAACATTATGAGAGGCTTGCCTTGAGCATTGTCAGGCAAGTTAGGACATTGCTAGGAGTTTAAAGCATTGTAAGGAACTGTGAGTCATGTATGGCATCATTGGTTAAAATCTGTATATTTAATAACATTATTAGTGATTTTAAGATGCGCTTAACATTATGTGGTGTGTGTCAAGTACCATCAGAAAACACCTTCTATGTCTGTATTGCCAGGAAAAATCACTTTCTCTCATGATGCTAAGATACCTAAATCCCACATAATCAGTATATGTTATTCTTTGCTCTGCACAGGAATCTCTAAGGTCAGTTCTTGACTTGTTCATACAAGAGTAAGTAGGATCTAGAATTGTCATTATTTTTTCTTTCCAAAAACAATATTCTGGCATTTAGCTTTGTTAATTGTTGGACATTTCTGTTGGTCAGTTGTTGGCCATAATATTGTAAGAATGCAATCAAACACAGCCTCTTTACAAGAGTTTAAACACTGGTTGTCCCCAAATCCCTCAGAGGCAAAGCTTTGTGATTTGTCCATTTGTAAATGAGCTGCCCTTATCCAGTGTGTGGAGTTAGCAGGAGATGAGACAAGTGTACTGGTTGAAGGAAGGCAGTAGTGACTTGTGCACCACTCTCTTGAGAAGCTTGTAATGGGGATATTATTGTCAAGCCATTCACTGCTTTGTACTTTGGCCCTTGTGTCGCCATGGCACTGAAGGTAAGTCCTTAACACAAAACTGTAGCTATCACTGTGTGATGATATAGTGGCTGTATAATGTTTGTCTATACTTTGAGCAAATGTAGGCAGCAAAGTGAACCACATAAGATTAATTTTCTGTTGTCAGGAACAGCAGGCATTTCATTCAATACCCATTGTATTATTGAAGCAAAATGTGTCACATAGCTTCTACCATCCGGCAGTGCAGTGATGAGGTTATCTCAGTTGTGTAATGAATTATAAAGTATTTCTGCCTGACTTCTTGCAGTGAATAAGATAGGTTTTATACAATATTTATTCCATTCTAAAGATGCGTCACAGCCCCAGACAACAGGGGATGTCACACACATTTGCCCATATGTTGAACCTGATTACTCTGTCTACAGCATCTTTGCAGCAGTGAATTCATTCCCTAATCCTCTCACAGTTATTTTACTTCGCACTCGTGAAGTGTTGAATTGGTCCACACTATCTCATGCTCCTCATAAAAGAACTGAACTTAGCTGAGGGTTGGGTAAAGGTTGATTGCTGTGGCCTTAAATACAGTTTGCTGTTGATGCCAAAATCTATTATAGACTATCACAGGTCCAGTTGCACTGGTGTGATTTCATAAACAATTTGGGAGGGTGGATGGTAGCCTGGTGGTTAAAGGGTTTGCTCATCACAACAAAGACTTGGGTTCGATTGTCCCCACCATGATATTGCCGGAATAGTGCTCGCTCGCTCGCTCGCTCACTCACTCACTCACTCACTCACTCACTCACTCACTCACTCACTCACTCACTCACTCACTCACTCACTCACTCACAAACTCACTCACTCACTCACTCACTCACTCACTCACTCACTCACTCACTCACTCACTCACTCACTCACTCACTCACTCACTCACTCACTCACTCACTCACTCTCAATGTTGCCTGCTCTTAGAAAGAAGCAATTTGCATGGTGTGTAGCTATGTTGTTTTCAGACCTAGATTTTCAAACTAGCATCTTTAAGAATTAGTTGAAAAGTTATTTGAAAACTAAACAAATTAAAATGGATGTTTTTCTAAATCAGTGGTTGTAACTTCATCTCCCATGACTTCAGAACTTAATTCTGTACTTGATAATTCCATAGCTTCAGAATAGAAAATAACTAAAAACTGTCATGAACTTCCTAATGTAACAATGTTTCAGAAACTGTTAGAAGGGAAATGAAATTGGTGTTATCCTTTTGAGCCATCCTGTCTCATAGTGTTGGCCACAGGAGACCTCCATCAGACAACATATCATGCAAGTGTTGTTGGGGGAAATCTTTGATTATGCCTGTCATTAGCTTACAGCCACTGAGTGATGCTTAAGAGTCACTGTGCAACCAGTGTAGACAAAGCTGAGGAAAATAATGACCATGTTTAAAAGGCATTGTAATCTGAACTTTAAGAAGGTAACATTTTATGTATCTGCTGATGGTGATTCATCAATACATGCTTATGATACAGTCTGAATTGTACAATGGACTCTGCTTATAGCAGAGATTGCTTATGATCATGGGAAGGCTTTGGTCACTCATATTTATATTCAGTACGTATTATTTAAACTCACTGCTTTCAGAAGATAACACTTCATTTGCCCGTTTTCTGCAGGTAACATTTTATTACTGTTTCAGTGGTATAAATTTTCACTGGGCAATGTGAATTCATTTTGAAGACACCATAAGCTTCATTTAAATGCAAACCGTGTGGCTTGGGGTCTCTAGGATAACACTTTGAGCTACCACATGCACATCATTGTTCAAACAGTGCAGGAAGAATAAAGTCTGTGCAGGTTTTGCTCCTCTTTAGTGCAGGAAGGATAAAGTCTGCAGGTTTTGCTCCTCTTTAGTGCAGGAAGGATAAAGTCTGCAGGTTTTGCTCCTCTTTAGTTCAGGAAGGATAAAGTCTGCAGGTTTTGCTCCTCTTTAGTGCAGGAAGGATAAAGTCTGCAGGTTTTGCTCCACTTCAGTGCAGGAATAATAAAGTCTGTGCAGGTTTTACTCCACTTTATTTAACACGTGTAATATTTCACAAACTGAATGAGTTAATGAGTTAGAACCTCTCCCAATTCGTATTTCATGTTACATCAACCCTCACATGTTAAAAGAACTTAACAGTGTTGCAGGGTTCTGTTCATCCCCTGATTGTACCGTCTCATGCAAGCCCTCTTCTCAATTTGCAGAAATGCTGATTGTGGAGGGAGGATTCCAATGTTAATGGTATGACCGGTTATTTGTGTCTCTTTTGGTAATGGAATTAAATGTCCTTGGGTTTCCCAGACAGGCCAGCAACAATTGATGTCACTAATGATGCTGTCCAGCTTCTAAAAGGCATATATTGTAAAGTCAAATTTCTCTTTTTCTACATGTTCAAGCAGAAGCTCGTCTATAGTCACCTCCTCTACTCCACGATGCTACCTCATGAGAACAATTTTCTGAAATGGTTTCTGTTAAATGGGTATTTTCTTTAATGTAATCTTGCCTTTTATTTCTGTGCAGCAAATTAAAACAGCAGCAGTAAATGTCATAGGTTTTGCATTATGTAGCAAAATTATGCAAATTCTAAAAACAACTATCATCAGAATATAATATACACATTAATATAAAGTATTGATAAGACACGTTTCATGGTAAGGAGCAATATAATGTATAACAGATATTAATAGAAATAACTCTCTTCATATTTTAACACTGCATGGAAAAGAGAATGTTGGGGGTTTTTTTTGCAAAAGAGGTGGTTGTGAAGAAAGAAAATATCTTAATTTGACATAAATACTGTTGATATCAACCATGGATGTAGGACATAGCTTTTTGCTTTTATGATTTTAAAAAAATATATGAAGTATTACAGTAACGCTTCGAACTACACTCATAGTAAAGTATAAACTCTATGTTTGCATTCATTCATGTATTATCAATAAAGCTTGACAATTAGAATAGAAGTCACATGTTGGGGGGAATTCTTGATTTCTGTAGCCACAACCTGTTACAGTTAAAGGTTCCAGTGGAGTAGAGGCTGCTTGAGTTAACCGAGACGTCAATAGCGAGCTTGTCTATTTCGCTGTGCAATGTACACCGCCACTCATTTAGCATTGCTGGTATCACACACATGCTTGCCTCAACACTTGGTCAGGTCTCTTTCTTGCTTGATGGTATTTAGCCTTAAAGGTATGTTGGATTATGTCCTTTTACCCTATTTTTGTATTTATCTTCAGTTTGGATGTACTATCCATGTTATCCTATATCAGCTGTTATAATTCATGAGCGATATATTAGTTATTTTGGGGTATGCAGGTGTTTGGTTCTCAGTTAAATATTGTTTCATGTATTGCATGTCAGGTGGGGCATTAGAAACAAATTTCATATTGACATGATAATACCATATATCATTATATGATAACTGCAATAAGGGAATATTGAACACAGCTTTACTGTGTCATGTTAATGTATCTTTGAGGTGCAAAGATTAGATGATAATACCATATATCATTATATGATAACTGCAATAAGGGAATATTGAACACAGCTTTACTGTGTCATGTTAACGTATCTTTGAGGTGCGAAGATTAGATGATAATACCATATATCATTATATGATAACTGCAATAAGGGAATATTGAACACAGCTTTACTGTGTCATGTTAACGTATCTTTGAGGTGCGAAGATTAGATGATAATACCATATATCATTATATGATAACTGCAATAAGGGAATATTGAACACAGCTTTACTGTGTCATGTTAATGTATCTTTGAGGTGCGAAGATTAGATGATAATACCATATATCATTATATGATAACTGCAATAAGGGAATATTGAACTCAGCTTTACTGTGTCATGTTAGTGTATCTTTGAGATGCGAAGATTAGATGATAATACCATATATCATTATATGATAACTGCAATAAGGGAATATTGAACACAGCTTTACTGTGTCATGTTAATGCATCTTTGAGGTGCGAAGATTAGATGATAATACCATATATCATTATATGATAACTGCAATAAGGGAATATTGAACACAGCTTTACTGTGTCATGTTAATGTATCTTTGAGGTGCGAAGATTAGATGATAATACCATATATCATTATATGTTAACTGCAATGAGGGAATATTGAACACAGCTTTACTTTGTCATGTTAGTGTATCTTTGAGGTGCAAAGATTAGATGATAATACCATATATCATTATATGATAACTGCAATAAGGGAATATTGAACACAGCTTTACTATGTCATGTTAATGCATCTTTGAGGTGCAAAAATTAGATGATAATACCATATATCATTATATGATAACTGCAATAAGGGAATATTGAACACAGCTTTACTGTGTCATGTTAATGTATCTTTGAGGTGCGAAGATTAGATGATAATACCATATATCATTATATGATAACTGCAATAAGGGAATATTGAACACAGCTTTACTGTGTCATGTTAATGTATCTTTGAGGTGCGAAGATTAGATTCCCAAGAGGAAGTACCATGCCTGATTATATTTTTGTTCTTGGTCCATTTCTTAAACTATTGTTTTCAAATTAAGACATTGGAAGTCATGTTGCCTGATGTATTCCAATTGTTTCAGCTTTGTGTAAGAGCTGTCAGAGATTGTGGCAGCTAATCCATCATTTTAAGCTGCTTATGATTCTTCTCTCTTTCAATATTAAACACCGGTGTGGTAATTAAATGAAAATTCTTCTTGTACTTCATCTTTGACTTGAAGGCAAGAACAAAAATAATAGCATGTTTTCCATATTGGAAAGTATGCTCTGCATAGATCTTAACATAGGTGTCTGTTCAAATGGATCCCTGGAATATTGGAAAGTATGCTTAATATAGATCTTAACATATTCAATTGGAGCTTTGGAATATTGGAAAGTATTCTTTGCATAGATCATAACATTGGTGTATATGCAGTTTGGGCCCTGGAATATTGAAAAGAATGCTTTGTATAGATCTTAACATAGGTGTCTATTCAAATGGAGCCCTGGAATATTGGAATGTATGCTTTGTATAGATCTTAACACCAAGTGCATGTAAAAAAATATTCACATATTCTTACCTACATTAACTTATGTGATCTTTGAACACACTCAACACCTCTATGCTGTATTTACTATACTAAATCACTAATCCCTGTGTTCAGTGTGGTTCATGCCAAATGACAGTCAGCAGTCTATGCATCTTTGTTTCAACTTTGATAAGTTTATGGGACCAGGATTTAACCTGGTTTTGTCTTGTGCAACTAGGTTTTCATGTCAACATGCATCTCGTGCAAGTTGTATCAAGTCCCTTAAATTGATACCTGGTTGCTGAAATCAAGATCAATGCAGAATTCTGAAGTTCCGAAGTATAGAAATCCGTGAAGTACCGAAATCGAGTCCACTGTACAATCCCAACTATATCATAAGCATGTTTTTTTTTTAATCATTATGAAATAGTGATGATACCAGGTGTTTGTGAGGGGAGAGTGTATTTCAGCCCCACTGGTAGCACCCATCACAAACAAGCATTTGCTCCTGATGAGAGGACCAGGATCTGAAGTGGTTTCAGTGGATAATGTCAAGCCCATTCTTGGTACCTCCTCTGTAATATTGCTACAGTAAAGCCTAAGTGGTGTAACGGCCCTGCTCTCATTTAGGTAGACTGTCTCCAAGACCCAAGAGAATAAAATTAAAAAGAAATCTCAATTCAAGTCTGGAATGATATTGCAAGTGTAGATAGCCAAAATCAAGGATTGTTCTGGACTCCATTTGGATTCTATTTTGTAGATATATATTTTTAAATAAGATAAATTTATTTTGGGGACTAAATGTTTGTATATCATTCAGACTGATGTTGCATTTCAAAGCAGTTTGGGGGGCACGGTGGCCCAGTCGTCTAGGGTGCTGCGATTCGCTGTGCAGAGTTGCAGCATCAACAAGGATACTTAACTGTGGATTCTAGTCTTTATTTAACCTTACACAATATCACCTGTCTTTAACAACAATGGGGGAGTTGAACTCACTCCAGTCAGTGTTGAAAATACCCCCCCATTGTTGTTAAAGACAGGTGATATTGTGTAAGGTTAAATAAAGACTAGAATCCACAATTAAGTATCCTTGTTGATATACTCAAAACTATTTTGTTATGTAAAATAATGACTTACTTCATATAATTTGGTCATTCACTTGGATATCAAATGATTATTGAGTTAAAGTTAAAAGACAATGAATCTTTAACTTAATCAAGCATATCAACATGCAAGCAGACAAAGAATTAGATGCCATGTTTTGTTAATGGGGCCGTCACACCATGACGTTCTGGTCAGCGTTCTATGACGTTTGAGGAAACGTTGGTAGTCGCCCATGGTCGCTGGGATAGCGCCAGAAGAGTGTTGTGTGAACGCTAGTGAACGTCGGTGATCGCCGGGAATCGGCGGAGAACGCTGGTCCGGAAAAAAAGTTTTGAACATGCACAAAAGTTCTCACTGAGAACTTTAATTTTAAACGCTGAAGAACGTTTAAGAACGTTTGTGGAACGTTTTACTAACGTTCGCCGAGCGTTGCACGCGTTCGGCTATCGTTAGTCAGTCGTTACTCTAGCGTTACTTGGTTGTTACTAATCGTTTGCTTTGCATTGAACGACTCACTGGCGACCTGTCAACGACCGCTGAATGGTCTCCTAGCACACGCAGCGCACGCAGACGCTATTCTGTCGTTATTCACACGTTAGTCACACGCTCAACACGCTCGTCTAACGTTGACAAATCATTCGTCGCGCGCCAGTGGCACGTTAGCACACGCTAATGGTTTTCAGGGGTATCTTACTTGGTCGCTGTTACACGCTTCTCGTGCGTTAGACACACGCTAGTCATGCGTTAGGCACACGTTAATCACACGCCAGATGTGTCATCCTCATTCTAGAACGCTCAAAAATTGAACGATTGAAATGTTCAGAGAACGTTGACCAGAACGTCATGTTGTGACGGCCCCTTAACAGAACACAAGAAACACAAAAAATAAATTCTGATTTGTTTTTAACTCGGTTTTGTTACGTGGTATGTAAGAAAGGAAAATATGTCATCATGTATGTCGTTTAACAACTGAGAGGAAATCAATAAATATCATCACTTTTTATCATCGCTTTTTCCGTACAGTTGGCAGCTTATGAATTTTATGTTCTGTCTGTACACAGCTGGAAGTGTGACTTTATTTGGCACTTTTGGATACAAGAATTCATTCTTGTATGTAAGTATTCATGAAATACTGTTAATGAATTCATGAATAGGAAGTAATAGTGCTTTCACGCTTGTACTGGAATTGCAAGACAGATGTGTATTAGGTGACCAAATGTTCCATCAGAAACATCTAATTTGTCATATTGTTCTTCAATGTTCTCCTGGGTGCATGTGTAAAAACATTGCCACTAAAATGTCAAGTTCCGGAAACTTTTATGCACTATATGAAATAAATGTTATTAAGTCCTTTATTTGTGAAGACCATATATCACAATATTCATAATTTGTCCATGCATAACTTATACTTATCTCAGAGTGATATGAAATGGAAACGTTTGCAATACGTTTCTTAAATCTTGATCATATCACAAGAATTATTATAAGTTGTAGCAGTATCACAAAGGGTACAGGGTAGAATAGGTCTTCAACAACCCATGCTTACGTAAAAGGCGACTATGCTTGTCGTAAGAGGTGACTAAGAGGATCGGGTGGTCAGGCTCGCTGACTTGGTTGATGCATGTCATTGTATCCCAATTGCGTGAATCGATGCTCATGATATCAATCACTGGATTGTCTGGTCCATACTCGATTATTTACAGACAGCCGTCATATAGCTGCAGAATTGCAGAGTGTGGCCTTAAACAACAAACCAACCAACCAACAAAGGGTACATGTGGTTTTATGCATCCTGCGTTTGATACCATGCATCTCCTGCTCGCTACAAGGGATGCATAAAACCACATGTACCCCTTGTGATACAGCTACAACAAATTTATCTTACCGACATATTTCAATCTGCAAGTGTAAAGGAATTGAAGCAAATTGAAAATTGATAGAAAACAGCTGTTCAATTGAGCTGAGGTTAACTTGTGCTGTGTCATGTGACTTTCATTGACTCAGAAAAAGTGTGGCCTTTTGCTTCGAAGCAGGGTATAAGGGATTTGTTCTCCTACTCAGAAATCAATGTGCAGCTTGTTTCTTTGTGACAGGGTAGAAGGAGTTTATTCTTACACTTTAAAACTTATATAGTATTTTATCAAGATCATGTGGACGAATCCGATCTCATCATTATGACATGGAGGTATGATAGTGTCTGTTGGATATATTCAAGTTGACACAAAGCAGTATTGCAATGTCCAACAGACTGCACTGTCAGTTATAGCCCTTAGTTCATTTTGGATCTGCTACTTTTAGATTTGAATATCCCATATTCATCCTCAAAACGAACCCTCAGAAGGCCCAAATGAATCACTAACTTACCCTACTTATTGCAATCACCTTTGGTTTCAGAGAATGGTGCTATAACAACTGTGCTTTATACAGTTATTGGCCGGTAGTATTTTGCAAAATTTAAATAATGCTGTGGATGTTTGTTAACAACAGTGTAGCAAGATTAATTTTTAAGACCACATTTAAATTTTTAGTGTAGTTACCGTATATTGCTGTGTATAAGGCGACCCCACGTATAAGACGAACCCCCCTTTACATGCCTTCAAAATCAACTCCAAACCCTATACTCCGTGTATAAGATGACCTGGAATGAAGCACATCACAAGTGTGCACACAAACCTTATATATGCAATAAAAATATGTTTATCTTGCGTTGTTTTTTCTACGATGTTTGGTCGCGTGTGTTACTCCAGCACATGTTGCCATTTTGCGTTTACACGGTACGACACCAAATTGGTGCCCGTACAATAAAATTAATTTATGAAGTAATAACATATAAGAGACAATGGTGAGTAATTTAATCGCCAATTAACTATGTTGTAACTAAATAGGCTTATGTTTGCTTCACATTCAGCGTGTTTATTCCTGAATCACTTATACACACCGTCTCCAACAGTTGTTAATACAACTGTAAAAACAGCGGGAATTGATTTCAGCTTCACCGGTTATCACATGTTAGGTCACATGTGCAATATGCAAATGCTTACCAGTACTTCCGGGTCTCTACTCACGGATGTTGATTGTTTTACTGTGTCAGCTGGTTTGACAATCTGCATCGAGGTGTGGGTCATTTCAACTTTATTTGCAGAAATTATTAAACTTTATTCAAGGAAAACAGATACAAATCATGTTTATGTATGGAAATAGTTATTGGAACAGTTATTTAGGACGAAATGCGAAGTTTTTTCGTCAAATGCTGGGCTGGCTATCGGACGCCGGTTGACATCACCAGTGGAAGCTGAAAGTGAAACAACTGGAAAAAATGTGAGATCTTCGACTCTGTGTATAAGACCCCCCTTCTCAACCCCCTCATTTTAGGTGCGAAAAACTCGTCTTATACACAGCGATATATGGTAGGCATATTATTTGTGCCTCTAAGTATTAAAATTTCTGATCATATTAAAACCCTTTACATTAAACGGCTGCAGCAAAGTTACAAATTTGTGTCATCTGTTTCTCAAGTTTGGCTCCATAATGAATCAGGGTTCACGTGTATCTAGATCACTGTGTTGTGACATTGTTCATTGATATAATGGAAATTATGAAAGGATTGTCATCTTATTGCCTAGTTTTAATGAAATTAAATGAAGTAAAGTAATTAATATCAATGTTACAATGTATGAATCTACATTGAAATATTTTTTGCAAAGTGGGTTTGGGCTTGAATGATGTTATGATTAAAATAACATTATGAACTATTGCTGTGCCTTTCATCTGAACAAATTGAAAACGAACCGTTTGTTGTTGACAAAACAAGGTCATCATTATATTGAAATGTGATCATTCTTTTGTCGTAAAATACATGCCTGCTGTCCATTATGTTGGGTCTAGTAACCTGGAATGTTTCAGGCAAATGTACTTGTTCTTTGCTTCAAACAAAATGAGAAAGAACAGCAAAAATCTTTTAGGTGAAAATTTGACTTGCCCTTGCATGTGTTTGTGATGGGTGCAACCAGTGCGACAGGATACACTCACTTTTTCATAAACACATACTAATGATATTGTCAGAATCGTACAAAGGAGAATTCGTATCATCATGAAAAGGGTTTTGTTGCTTTTATTAAAATATTCTGGGATTATCAAATGGTAGATTAAGACACAATTTGAAAGATGAAACATTTACTTTCCAGAATAGTGATAGTACCCACTGTGTGATTGTGAGCACTATCCCCAAAGACTTTAATTCTTCCAACATTTGGGATACATTACATATACTGACTCAGGCTAGAAGCCTTAAGGGTTAATTTCGTATGTCCCCTCAACATTGAGCACAGCCTTGGCTGATGCATTTGCATAGATCGATGCTCATGATGTCAATCACTGTACAGCTGGAATATGTGGCATTAACAACATACAACAAAACTTGGCACTATGGGACTGCAGTTCATGAGTCTGAATCTTGTAGCTTTACTGAAGTGGTACACATCTACTTTGTATATCACACTGATCATTCCCCCTTCAATATCTGCCATGCTGCAGTATAACTGCAATACTGGTAACAATGGCATTCTTAACCCACTCTCATCCATCAACTCTTTCATTATCCGACCTACTGTAAAAAATGTTTGCTTGAACTTCATTAACTTGACATATTATATAAAACACTGTACCTTAATGGTCCAAGAACAGTCATTGTTGGCGCTTTGGTGTAATATTGGCGCCCTTCCTAGCTGGAAACTATGGATAACTTGATATATTGGTGAGTAAACACAGTTTCACTGTTGTGTCAAGTTGTCCTTGTTGGCACAGCAGCACACAGGTCAGGTGAAGTTGAGCAGTGTTGGTGGTGGAAAGTAGGTGGATGGGTGACACTTTTCGGCAAGCTTGTCTCCTGAGAGTTTGTAGTACTTTAGCCTTTGCCCACACTAAAACAAAGGTGATACAGTATTACATTTGCCTCTCTTCACCCAGCACCCTGAGAAGATCTGGGTTAGAAATGGGTCTTCAGCAGTCCATGCTTGCCGAAAGAGGCGACTATGCTTGTCGTAAGAGGTGACTAATGGTATCGGGTGGTTGAGCTTGCTGACTTGGTTGATGCATTTCATCGTATCCCAATTGCGTGGATCGATGGTTATGACATTACTCATTGGGTTGTCTGGTCCAAACTCGATTCTGTACAGGCAGATGTCATATAGCTGGAATATAGCTGAGTGTGGCTTTAAACAACAAACAAACAAACAAAACAAACTGTTCACCCTGCAGCAAATGGGTAACGAGTAGGATAAGACTGATGTGAAAGAAAAACCTTCTGACGTATTGTGCTGCTACTGCTGCTGCTGCTGCTGAAGATTATTATAATTATTAAAACAAGATTGTACATCCATGTGAAATTGCAAATCAACTTGTCTGAAATTATCAGTACAGGATAGGTATTAACATATATTTTTATCTCAGTATATTTCCTTCAAACTCTTTCACATGAAACATTTTTTTATAACTTTTTTAATTATTTCTATAGAAAGTTTTCATTGTTGTAACATATGGAATTGATTATCACAATTGATGTGAAGAGGTTTGTCTATTTCATTTTATGAATTGGAAAAAAAAAGATTTTGTAATCTGCACAATTGGTTACCATAGTACGTGCTACTGTTGAAATTGGGCTCTCGTAATCAATGGAGATAGGCTCAAGTACTGAAGGCCAGCATTTTTAGATTTAATTGCCTAGCCACGATGACATTCTATAAATCCTTTGCAAATCAGCATGTTTAGCACAAGGACTCTGCCACAGCATGGTAGATTTAATTAACTTTTTGGTACTGTAGTTTCAAAATATGGAATTCTTGAGGAGACAGAAATACAGGCATTTCCAATAGAATGTGTTTAGATTCTTCTTGAATATTGGATCAAGAAGTGTCAAAGAATTTCAATCAGATTCTCCAAACCTTTTGAAAATCTCTTCGTAAATCCTTTTAGAAAATATTATGTTCTAGAACAAAATCTTCAGATATTTTGGAAACCACAATCATATTGTGGAATTCTGCTTTGATTAAGGATGAAACATTTTTGAGTTCTTGTTAATATTTGCTATTAATAGATAGGTATTAGATGATGACAAGTACAAAGATCTCCTTTTTTCAGGAAAATAAGGTATTTATGCTTAATCCAGGGGTTAATTTGATATATGATTGTGTGGTGGAATCAGGGAAGATAACTCTGTCACAAGATTGTTGCAAATCACAGCATTATACGAAAAGTAAATTTCAGACCAATGTACCCCTGGGACTTTCTGTAATATAAAAAGATTTCTTCCATGGCAAACATTTGCACATGTCTGTTTCAATGAAAGCTAGGTCAGAGTGCTGGCATCCGATGATTATGGTGAAGGATAGTATTGTTCTGGGTTTGAAATCGGTACTCGTCATATATCTTGATCAATATGCCTCATTATAAGCCTCATCAAGCCCGTCTTCTAGCATGAATAGATGCCTGTTCATTCCCCAGAACACTTGCAATGAACATGGCTAATGATGTCGATTTCATTTGACAGTTGGGTTAGACAGATGATCTAGGAATGTATTGGGGCAATTCTAAAAACCTTAAAAGCTTCTTTAGGTTTAGGTATAACCGAGTAAAATCCGTGACCCTTGACACCAAGAGAATATTTCACAAATACCCTTGCAATGAATGCACCTGATGGTGTTGATTTCATTTGACAGATCACAAGTGTGAAGGTCTTGAAATGGACAAAGCTAGATATTAAAACCTCAGTGTCATCATAAACTCTTATAAGAGTGATTGAGGATTTTTTTTCTGTTTTACGTCAGTGATTTGAAGGGGATGAAATTGAAGACCTTGGTCACCACAGACTGCTGCAGCATGCTGTCACAGGATCATAACTGGTTGATGAATCTTTTTTTGAATAATTTTTTCATCATCAGGTTTCCATTGAGTTGTTCCTTCTTCAGGAGTTTATAGTAGGAATATCTTCATACAAGGTATGCATGGCGTAAGAGGTGACTAGCTTTTGTATTGGTTGGCTATATTGTCTGCTGATGGAAGGATCGCGAGGAAGACCAGCTTACACTTTGTGATGTGTCTGTTAATGCCATGACAGCTGATGTGACTATTTATTACCTACGAGGGCACACATATCAGGTTTATAAAAAATTGTATGTGCCCTAGGGTCATATCACGTCATGCCTTGGTCATGCGAGAAACCTATGATTGTGGGTTCAAATCCCTGTTGGCCCTTATTTTGTTTCTAGGTTTGTCACAACCATACCTGTGCTCGTTGGTTTCACCAAAGTGGTAAACGTCTAAGACCTGCATGATACTTCAGACTTTCCTCCCACATCAAGATGCCACACCATGATATAACTGGAATACTGTTAAAAGCGGCGTTAAACCAAACTCACTCACTCACTCACTCACTCACTCTATTTATGTGTCAGAACAGCTGATATATCTTGATACTGATCACTGGTTTCCCATCTTTTTTTCATCATGTTCATGCCATTAAGACACCGACATGGTATATGGATTAATATGTTGATATTACAGAGAAAAGGTTTTCAGAAGCAGTATTTGCAAGTCCTCTGTAAACCAATTGGCCTTTGTATCATTTCTTCAAACACCTTTGTCAAAATTTGCATAAACCACTGGTAAGTAAAATAAGGGTCAACATGAAAGTTATGCCGCTATATCTCTGTACACACACAAAATTTAACAAGCAAGTTCATGAAAAGTGGGCATGCACATTTCACCCTATTATTGTGAAGGTGACAGGGAGAGCACAAATATAATTTTTCCACCAAATTAGCTCAGTGAGGTTTCCATATAGATCCGAGTGAAGACATTATGGGCATGTGCCCCCAAGCTACCAACTTTCTATTTCCGAATGACAATAGAATTATAATATGAAGGATGAAAGGCCTTCTCATTGGCTGCCGGAAACTGTTCGTTACGGTGAGTAACAGACTTGTTTAGAACCTGTCGTGAACTATACATTTTTTTTGAAAACCTTTGTGTAATTTACTCTATAGTGTTCAGACTGAAAATTAAGTCCTCATGTACTTGGACAGTTTGATAGGGCAGATTTCTGGTGTGGCTTGTTTTTCTAGGGTAATGGTGGGCAGGGAATATTGCCTGCAGCATGCATGGCCATTATGTCTGTTCTGAGAGGGGATATTCTGTATATGGTGTAAGGTTATAAATCACGTCCAGGGTAGGAGCATGTTCTGATCAATATTTGTTCATGGGAAACCAAATTAATGGAGCATGAATGGGACGGAAGGACACTGGTCAAGCAAATCTGGAATATTAAATAGGAAGCTACAAGGAATGGTTTGGTGTAATACTGATGACATGGACCAGTCAACATGGGTAAGGGATTCCAGTCAAAATAAATTTACTTGAGCAACTGTGGCATTGAAAGATTTTAAGTACATTGACAACAGGAATCAGTGTTGGAACACACAGTATAATCTTTGTGAGAGTGCTAGTGTCATTCCGGCACAATTTCCAGGACCATTAGGGACACACCATGCTGCTGTACATTAGCTTCAAAAGAGATGATTGATTTGCCAAAAAATTAAACCCCAAACTTCTGACTTGACATCTGACAGATTGAGACTTGAGCAGTCCACATAGGATTGTCACACTGTTGGTTAGCATTCAAATAGGTCTTCAGCATCCATACTTGTCCAATAATCTGATACTGATTGTACATCTTGTCCAGACAGCAGTTGCTCATGCAGTCGACCTTTACATTGACTAGCCCAGAATCAATGATACAAGATGCCAGAGCTTGAATATTGCTGACTCATCAATCAACATTTACTCACTCACTCAGATGTTTATTCATTTATTCAATTTCAAAGTGTCGGAAGTGAAACTTTTAAAATAATTTTTTCAAGTATTTGAATCTCTGATGCAACAGTTGACATTCTATGTTTTATGATGATGGATGAGTTATTTCAAAATATTGATTTCCAATTAAGAAAAATATTATTAGCATACTGTAACCTCTATGATGTAAATACAACTTTTTTTCTGTTTCTGTAGATGTATTAACATCAGTAGTCTGACTGTTCCATGGAAGGCACATGTCGGTGTTGATGTACCATTAGTTTATGGAAATGTCCCGGAAACTGTTGATTAAATTCCTCAACTATTTTTACAGTCTTATTATTGTTACAAATTGTCCTCATTTACATGAAGATGCCGTCTTGGCTGAAATTTGACCCAGTCACCCGGCTAAATGTCTTCTGACCAAACTATTTCCAACCCAAGGTCATGGCAGTTCTCATATCTCCAAACATGGCAATGCATTATTGGATGTAAATTGCTTGTCAATTTCGCAAGAATGTGATCAGTATCCCCGAGCTTAGATCTGCATACTTAATTATGTCTATTGCACGATGCTACCAACACTATCATCATCCAGGATCTGTTCCTCTCCGTCAGATACCTTCCTGTCAATTTCAAAGTTGATCAGCAGTCATTACGGTTCCTTCTCAAAGCTGGAGATCTATAGCAATATTGATGACAGTCATACATAGCATGGCTCTTCACATGATAGTGATTTTTACTGCTAAAACAGATGGTTTTCCAAGGAACCTCCTGGATCCCTTCAATTACTTCTGGCGCTCAGTGTCTTTCTGTGATTTGTAAATAACGGTCCTTTTCATTCTCATTCATTTACATACTTGGCTTTTTACTCAAAATTTAACATTCTCTTCTATATTCCTCTTTATTAAAATTGAATGAACGATTTTTGGTTCAGATCAAATTTAACAAAGAAGAATAGTCTTCCTTTTAACAGTGATTTGACCTGATTGCATGGTTAAGAGAGATGCTTAAACATTTGACTATTTTTAGACCACAGGATAATGTGTATTTGTTTGAGCATGTAAGAATACAATACATGTGCAACTTTGAACAGCATAAATGAATCAGTGTCCATTTTTGCACTCTTTCAGGACAATGTCTGCATAACACTGCCGTGTCATAGCGTCTAGGTAAGAACGTTCTTGAAGAAAATGCTGTTCAGTTTCAATTTAAGTTAAAGCAGACAGCTGATCCCATCAAGTACCTAGTAAACCTAGCTATTATGCACTGTTAGTTTTTCTTGGAAGGCGTTTTTAAATAACTAGTCCTGATATAATGTCAGGTTTTTTTAAAAAGAAAATAGGCTTTCAATAAGAATTTGTGTCTCTGAAAGATTGAGAATCTAAAGTGTGTTTTTTGCATGTAGATTTTGGACTTATTTTTATGTGGCGTTGCCTAGTTATCTGGTTTTCAACAGTTCCATTATCGCCATCATTTGCATCAGTTGAAGGTTATGTAGACCAGAGGTTAAGCAATGGGAGTTGTGCTTTCTTTGCAAAAAAAGCATTATTTTCAACTCAATTGAGAACCAGTTTGGAGATTGTGTAGACATAGTGGCTGGGAGGTTTGTATTGCAATCTGGCATGAATTGGAGGTGCATTTATCTGTCATATAAATTCAACCATCATTATCTCATATTTCATTTCTCTTATACATTATCTTAGAATTATGTGATATCTTTGGCCCATGTCATATCTTTGTAATCACCTCATGTTAATGTCACATCTCATACCATTTCTATATCATTAGGCCGATATAATCTCCATTATTTCATATACTTTAGACCTATGTCATACATGATCCGCTTCATATGTCAGACCTGTGCCATATCTCACCCTTTAATGTCATGTATAGTGAACATGTCATGGGTTGACATCACTTGTCTGTGTCAGGATCTGCTGATTGTAGGTTTGATTCCCAGATTTCCCCGATGATGACCCATGGTCTGTCAGCACCTTCCATATACTTGTGGGTTTCATGAAAGTGGAAGGCTGAAAAACGGAACCAATCAAAATGACTGCCTCTGCCTCTGAGTGGTACTGTGAGAAGATGTAGAATGTATGTAAAGAAATAAGTGTTATGAGGGCACTTACTGTATTTCCATATCCATAACAATGTTGTGCTTGTGAGACATTACTGATAATGGCTGTTAAGTCCACACACCCATTACACTCTTAGACTATTGCAAAAAGAAACTGATTTGTTTATGAAAATTCAGTAACTTAACTGGCAAATTATGGAAAATTATGGAAAATATTTCTGGAATTCAGACACCAGTTTTATAGTTATTGTTTCCATCAAGTGATCAACGATTTGCAATCTTCAGAATGATTTTCTTTTCCTAAGTAACTATCCCTTCTGATAATGGAGTGTCTAAAGAGACAAGGGAATCTGTACGGGTAGGATTACCAAACAATTGATATTTCACTGCTTTTTATTTTGTTCACCTTTTAGAGGGATTCTTGTGTTGTGTTGCTGAAGGCTGTTGTGTTGATATGGTGCTGTGTCCAGCTTCAGTTTATCGTGCCCAATGAGATTTCTATGAAGAATCTGTTCTTCAGAACTATCATTCAGCCTAGTTATGGATACCTCAGCTGTATATGATCCGGCTGAATCTACACTGAAGTCTATTTAAATGTAGGGATGAATCAGGGTAAAGCTAACCTATATGATCATGAAGCATGTTCTGCGATATATAATGACAATAGGGTTCTTTTGTTAGGGAGATATTTTTGGATATTTCTCTCCAACTAACTGGGGATATATTGCAGTTTTACACAGAACTTTATCTTGATTTGTTTATTGTTAGCTTGCTACTCAAACTAATGGGAGATTGAAAAAGCATGGGAAAAAAGAAGCAAAGTCTGTTGGACACAGCAATGAATAATGGTGGTATGTGCAGCAAGACAGAAGATTTGCTTTCAGTAAGAAGCCCCAAAATACAGTCACTGATGGGATCATACTCTGTCAAATGACTGAGTGTTGGGCCAGAAGCCTTATACTGAAAATAAATATATCAACTGAATTGGACGTGTAGCGGCCATAAAATTTCCGAGTCCCGTGATGGGATTCGAACCACGGACCTTCTGATCAGAGGTCGGACGCCTTGTCCACATGACCAAAGAGGTTAACCCCGTCAGCAAGCTGACAAGGTAAGGATGTCATCTGTGGGATGACTCCACGCCCTGCTACATACTCCCCCGTCAACAGAAGGCACGCCCCGGGCCGCATAGTAGGGTACTGAGGCTTATTTTGCTCAAATTTAATATGAACGTGCTCAGCCCCACGTTGGGCGCCAATGTAGCGGCCATAAAATTTCCGAGTCCCGTGATGGGATTCGAACCACGGACCTTCTGATCAGAGGTCGGACGCCTTGTCCACATGACCAAAGAGGTTAACCCCGTCAGCAAGCTGACAAGGTAAGGATGTCATCTGTGGGATGACTCCACGCCCTGCTACAGACGCAATAAGCAAACCGTGTATAAGAAAACTGACAAACTGGGGAGTTTAGTACACCCATACCCAACATGTTGTTGTCAGACGTCGATCGTAGAAAACAAACTTAGTTCTACATGGATGAAACCCAAACATTTTTGATAATAGTTACCCAACAAGCATAGACCCTTCTACACTGCTGTGTTTTCTTTAAAAGTTTATGAAATACAAGAAATTTGAACTGTCATGTAGACCTTCTGGGTAAGTATGTGGCAGATTAGTTTGCTTATTGAAGCTGGGCACTTATTATTGTGATTACGGTATGTATCCATCCATACATTCCTCTATCTGTTAAATTAATATCTAAATAAGAATGATTTTGAAGACGAAATCAGAAATTTGATTTCGGGTCTCAAAGATGAGAAAATGTGCTAAAACTGTAATACTGCTAAACGTGATGTTTACCACAATCCACTCTTTCACATGTACATTGATATGGCTTCATTGTATATTGGTTTATCATTTGATGGATGGATGTTTTATTGAAATATCATTTCCAGTGTGACCTATCAATTCTTTGAAAAATCTGAAAGATATGGGACAGTACTCTGACACTGTTCTTCAATCTGTATGCCGCTTCTGTGGTCTTATGGTAGAGCATCTGCCTGGAGAGCGGAAGGTCTGGGGTTCGATCCCCGGCCGCCTCATACCAAAAGACATTAAAATGTGGTACTTGTTGCTACCTTGCCTGGCACACAGCATTAAGATGCTAAAACAAGGACTGGTCGGTTCGTAGTAAGTATACTGTGTCTGAATGGGGTGTTCATGTTAAACTGCTGTATGGTTTCTCAGTGGGCTAGCATTATAAATTGGCCTGAAAAAACCCACATTAGTCCGACTAGTACAAGCAGCCACACACACACATGTGCATGCACGCCGCTATATAAGTGCAATAGTCTTGGACGTGACGTTAAGCCCCATTTCACCTTACCTCTTCAATTTGTCAGTGGAGAGTGCTCTTTTCAGTTCCTTGTTTTGTAAGTCTATGTTTTCTGTTAACCCTGGAGAGTTCTCAAAGAATTCTTTCAGTTAGTTGTCATGGTTACTGGGAAAAGAACTGAAAAATATGTTCTGTTTATTGGTCCTGTTTGCTCAGTTGCCAAGATTACTGCAGAGGAATTGAAACATGCCACTGTTTCTTTTGTATTCTGTGGAATTAATCATCATTCCTGAAAGTCTCTGAAGAATGGTAGATGCAGGTGGCATTATTTAACATTCAGGAAGTAGTATCATGTTTTGTAAATATGTCAAATTTGACCTTCTAGTGTTACTGACAGAATCGGCAACCATTCAGAAACATTTCTGGGTGTTTTGAGCCTTCACTTGCATATGATATGAAAGGACACCACTGTGATGCATGTTTGTTGAGTAAACAATGTACCTGTCATTAGCGACTCAAGGGCAGGCAACTCTATATTATCATGGTATATCACTGTTTTGTGGTGTCACATGTGTGAAATATTTGGTTTACATCACATCCTGTTTGGATTATGCATAATCAGTATGCATACGACCTAGAATTGGTCAAGGGACATCGCCCAAACAATTGGTTCTTTTCTAACTAATTTGAATGGAGGTAGGGGTAATTCCCAGATTTACTGATACAGCAAAAATAAAAGAGTCACACAATATAGTGCTGAAACTTGTGGTGGTAAACATAAGCAACATAGCCCTTTCTTTAATCATAAGCAAACTCCATTGTATGATTCCATTACGTTATTAGAATGTGTTCATGAATCACTATTAAATAGTGATGATACCAGGTGTAAAAGGTGAGCATATCCTGCCCCACTGGTGCCACCCATCACAAAGAGAATTTCATCAGGCATCATTTTTGTCACAGATGTGTCAAATTTGGAAATGTGGTCCAAATATCTACCATAAAGCTGAGTTGTATGATGCTCTTTGAAATCTGAATAGAAAGAGCATTTGGGATTGTACTTCAAAAGGAGCCACTGGAATATTGTTGCTCGACCCAAAGGAAGGTTGCCGACTGGATGAAACCATCGCCCATGTTGGAGAATATTAGGGAACTAACAGTTAAACTGTCTATGTTCAGGGTACTTCGGTGACCCTGTGTTCTCCAGTGACAGGACCTTCTGATTGTGGTTTCAAATATCCGATTCACTCTGTTTATGATCTTAGGTCTGTTAGGACCATATACGCCTTGGGTATTACTTAAATGATAAAAGGTCTATGACCTGCATAATATTGGACTAAAATGTATAAAAATGTTTATTTTAAAGTTTTTAAGAAATCATTGCTCTTATATTTGAACATGGATACATATTTGACTGAAGCTTATTTCTGTAGAAAAAAACAAGGCCATTCGGCTATTAAGCTTTATGCAGAGATTTCTTTTGAATATGGAAAGGGTTTTGTCGCTATATTTAGTTAAAAATTACCCTTTGCACAGTCTTAACATAGTTCCAGGTTTTGTTTTGAAAATCAGCCTCTTTTTTCATTCTATCTGTGTGCTTCTATAAGGCAAATTGTCAGTGAAAATAACAAGTCCCATTACTGTCAAGCTGGTCATTTTCTGCAACTTCTGCAAATTTGACAGTTACAGTTGGCGACAAAAGGCTCATAATCAAATGTCTTTTGTGCTCACTATTGCTGCTGAGTATTAAGCATACTTGCAGGAACAATGGACCATCATTGAAGAACAACTCTCAGCTGTGACTGTGCAGGTCACATGTCACCCCTCCAACTATCAACCATTGGTTGCCTCGTGCAGCCACAATGACAAAGCTGAAATAATTCTTGGGCATGAAACCCTCTTCTTTCAACCCAGACATGTTTGTGTGGTGTGCCTCGCTTAGTGTCATCATCAGCTCTTTAAGCAGGACAAATGTTTCATGTACACAGAAGTGCACACTAATTATGACAGACAGTGAATGAATTCATATCCAATCTGCATGCAAGATGTGACTGAATCATTCCATGTGTCATTTAATGATTGAACATCCGGGAGGAAACAATGACACTTGGTTGTGTAACAATATCCTAAAGCACTTATATCAATTAAATGATTAGACATAAGTTTCCATCAATAGATTATCAAAGCAGCAACTAATTATTTTAATATCAGACTGAAACAACAAAGCATTTACCAAGTAATCAATAAGAAATTATCGGCAACAAAGTATCAATTGTGTTGTATGTCAAGGTAAATCTCAGCTCACATAATAAAGCTTGATAATGCTAGAATAAGCAGTTTAGAACCTTTTTGGTTAGATAATCTGAAAAAATTCTGCAAAGCCTGAATCCACCATTCTATATATAACATCCTTCCGAGTGATCTGTATTTCCCTACAGGGGATGGGATTTGACATTTTGTCATTTCAGAATCTGATGACTAATTTGTTTGTGGAATGACCCAGGGTCAGTCATCAAGGGTTAAAGTGCCAATAATCTTTCCGATTTTCGCTGTTTGGGCAGTTTTTACTTGACAGTGAAATTATTATTTTGTCACATAGTTCTGTTTTCCAGTTCAAATCTCCTCCGGACTTGTATAGATTTATCATACATTGTGATAATTAATGGCTCTGAAATATTCACTGAAGGAACATACAATAATCAAATATCGTAGCTTCAGTTTTATCATTGCCATTGTTTTCATGCCTGTGCTATATCAAATCATCTTTGTTTTATTATCACCATCAAAAAGAATTCTGAGATGAACAGCAAGACAATTCATGTGTCCTGTATAAGAAATTGTTTTACACACAAACGGGATGGGCTATTTGTTCTTGTCACTGGTGTTTGGTAGTGAACACTTATTAGTTAAATGCAATGCAGAATTTTTCTCATACACTGATTTTTCAAATGTCTGTCCAAATACTCACTAACCATATTTAAAAAGAAATGAATAATTTCTCAAAATGTTCTTTAATAATTTTATTTACCCAAAATATTAAATCTCATAATATTTGGATTTTGCAGTTTTTAATCGGAGGAGTCACATGCAGATGCAGTTGTCAGCCATATGTTTGAAAAATCTAATTCTCAATTTGACCCTGACTTGTTGAGTCTTTATCGCAAATATCATTTTCATGATGGTATTTCTGACCTTATGTTGTGGATTTTGCCTTGCTTCATGTTCCATTGTTCTATCACTGACATTGAAAGGTCATTTGGGGTTCAAATTAGCACAATGTAGTAGTATGGAGAAATTGAGGACACAATTTCTTAGTTTTGCTGCAGCTCTTTTGTTAAGTGTATTGAAAAAGAAAGATAAATAAAAGTAGAGACAGTGAATCAACATTCATGAATGTTTTATTATTGGAATATAGGTCATCCTTTAAGAAATGAAAAATTGCTTTTAGATAAAGTTTGCTAAACAGGAAGGTGAGCTTCGGAACCCATGGCTGTCTGATAGTGCGATTTGTGTCATGCCCGGTTATCAATGGAATGATTGATGTTCCTGGAATTAACATTGACACTGACTTTATTATAAACAGAGCAGGTGTAAATAAAGCTTAGAATGTAATAAATCATTGATAACAAACATGCAAGGTTTAAATCAGTGCAAAATAAAACATTTTCATCAGGGAATACTGCAGTGTGCCAAGCATCACCAGTGAAGTCCATGTAGTATAGAATGGAATGAGGTATAATACTAATGTGCACTCATGTCCAGTGGTGCAATCGATCAGAAAGCTTTCCCCCTCACGTTAATTCATGACAGCACTTGCATTTTTCATGACAAATTGGCATGCATCAACACTGACAAGCTTTTTGTCGAGTTATATAAGAGCCCTCAAACTCGCTGTGAAGATATGTCTCTTAAGTATAGAAATATGAAAAGCTCTCTCAACAGCAGTTAATAATCATTGATTGTGCATGTTTTCAAAAGACATTAACAAGGTGATGTTGCCCAAGATTTTTGCAAGCTGATCAATATAAATATTTATTTATACTGAGAGAACAGTGCATATTTTGACCTAAATTTCAACTGGTATTTCATTCTGTTGATTTACAGAAATGATTTTGTTTTTACCATATTAGGAAGCATCAATTTTGGGATATCTCATGATTTTAAGAGATTTTTTATTTGACAGTTTTGTGTGTCAGTTTAGATTAATGTTTATCTCCTGCCATACATCAATTGTTACATCATGCCGTGAAGCGTGCACACAGAATTCACTTGTCAGCCCAGACGTATCCTATTCCTTAACATGATCTGAACATATGCTTCCCTTATCTATGTGATCCTGACTGTCTTTGTGCTTGGCCATAGTGTAGTCAGAATCGTGCAATGGACCTTTTTGGTAGAGATATCTTATGGTTATGAAAAGGGTTTTGTCATTTATATTCATTATTCTTTGGATGTGTACAAATAGACCCTTTTTGTTCTTTTCAGAGTTGTGTCATTTAGATAACCCAACTGTGAGTGCCCTTGTAATGCCTCATATTGTTTGGTAGTGTTTGTTCACATAGGGTGCTTTGTAAATGTATTTTTTTGTTTCCCTTATGAAAAAATTAATTCTTGCATAAAATAATAGCACAGTTATAATGTTTTGTATTTGGGATTTATTTCATGTATGGAAAATTAATGTCATGATACCAGGATTTTTTCAAAGGCAAAATGTTTGAAATGCATTACTGCTTTAACTAATTTTCACCGCTTTTGTGCCTTTTATGCCCAATGGAACCTGTTTCAGCAGATAATCAAGACTGGTTATTCTCAGGCTTTGACATTTTATATTTATTGAAACTTATCACTATGTATATGGGATGTTATAGGTGGTGTGTCTTACTTGAGGATCATTCATTGATGATGGGTTTGAATCCCAGACTTGCACTGATTAGGACCCATGGTTTGTTTCCATTATATACTCATACTTATAGGTTTCACCAAAGTGATAAATGTCTACAATTGTCATCACTTGAGGCTCTCCTCACAGCTGACAATCCCTGATATAACTCAAATATTTTCAAAGCAGTGTCCTCCTATAGATGCACTTCACCCACTTGCAAATGATAGTGGGAAGATGGGATGGCATTGCTATTTTAAGCCACAAAGATAGATGACCACTTGGTAACTGCCTACAAGCCCCATGTGGTGTGGTCAGTTTGAAGTGATGAAACCCTATCTCTGTGAATGCCAAGTACTGGAGCAGGCTAGTCAATGATGCTGGTTTAAGACAAGCAGTTTGATACATGTACAGATGGTATTGCCAGAAGTGGGTCTTCACAACACACTAGTACGGAAGTCCTCAAATACATGTTGCCGTTGCCCCCCATGATGTGAGTTATCTCCCCTTGAAACTGCTGTTTCAAAATTTGAAATTGGCTACTTGTGGCCAGTGCAGGAAGGTCTGTGGTATAAAGGATACAGTCTCAATAATAGTGAGTAGAACTCAGATTGTTGGCTTTTCAGTGTTTAGACACATCACAATATATTTATAGGACTGAATGATATATTGATATTTTTGGCTTATTTGCATCTTGTATCAGTTATGGGAGATCAGTGAAACATTGTTTTCTGATTTATTTTTTGCCTTCTGTTTACTTTTTTAAACCACAGTTAAATTTTTGGGCTATTTATCAGAAAATCACTCCTGTATAAAATGTTAAAAAATAAATTGACAAAGATACAAGGAAAAAGTTATTATTCTGAAAGAACAAATGATTGATTTGTTGTTGTCAAATTTGATTAATGAAAGAAGAAGCTGATATAATTCTGTGATGTGTACAAAAAAATCAAAATTAAAATGACTTTTATTCATTGTAATTTCTTTTGAATGTTTCTTTGTGAAAGAATTATCTGAGAAATACTTGATGTGCAAAAAAAGAGTGGCAGCAGTTTGTATTTGACATGCTCTGAAGATTTCCCATTCATCCTTCTACACAATGAAATAAAGTGACCCTAATGGAACGGTTTATGGAATTTGCACTAAAATTTACAATGCAAAAATCATATTAATGTCCTTTGACAGACTTTAAGATGCCTTTGGTAGTGAAAGTGACAGGTTATTTGACAGTTAATTTTCATACTTTCTGTCAATTGATACTTCATGTGATTTAAATGTAAAAAAATGAAATATGTCATCCCAGGGTTTGTTCATTTCAAAAGCACCAAAACCTGTTTGCATTGCTGACTTATTACTGGTCTTCAGAACTGCTCTTTATCACTGAAGACACAAGAATACACCTGCAAATGTAAGCTATAATGATTGCCTCATTTTGAAAATGTTGTCATCCATGTAATTTTAGAGTAAATATTTCGTTGACTTGGACAGTCTTAGAATTGTTCGCGCTCCCAAATGTGTGGATCGATGCTCATGATATTAATCACTGGATTGTCTGGACCAGACTCGACTATTTACAGACCACCGTCATACAGCTGGAATATTGCTGAGTGCGGCGTTAAACAACAAACCAACCAACCAAAAAAAATTAGAATTGTTCTGAGGCTATCTATATTGACCGCTCATGTAGAAGACCTGGGTTGAAGTACTCCCTATGGGTACAATGTGACGCTGCTGGAATATTGCTTAAGGTGACCAAACGCACTCACTCACTCACTCACTCACTCACTCACTCACTCACTCACTCACCACCACAACTGTATCTTTCCCCCAGATGTTTAGAGGAACAGAAATCCCAGAGGTCTGAAGTGCAATATTTAAATGTACATGGTTGTGGCCCTTAGTTGTGCAAGGATCCACTGATCGTCTGTTCAAATTTTCTATGATTATGATCATTGGTCTGTCTGCACTGTATCCTGGCTTATAGGTTTCCCCAAGAAGTAAGCATCCAGGGCCCTGTTCCACAAAGCGATCGTAGTGCTAAGATGATCGTAACTCCCATACTGTAACATAGACTTGCAACAGTTGTAGCCCTACGATTGCTTTGTGGAACAGGGCCCTGGAGCTACATCACTTTCCTCCCACATGACCATAACTGGGATTTCTCCCACAGTCATATATCCTATCCCTCCTTAGACATTGACAGGTTATTATTAGATATAGTCTCTTTCCTGAGTTTTAAGAATTTTATAACACTCACAACTATATTGCAATTATAACCAAATGTTTATTGGTTAATTGGAGTTAGGTCAAATCTGTCAAAACAATTCTGAATAAAATGTGGAATGTCAAAATGACATGATGTGTATGCCTTCTTTTTGTCCCACAGTGCATTCAATTTAGGATTAAGTTCAAAAGTTCAGCTGTTTCTTCTTCTTCAGAACCATGGCAGGGAAACTGTCATGTCCCCCACAAAGGATGGCCATTTTGTTGCTTGAGATGATAACTATTGCCATTTTTCCCTTGGAAAATAATGACCACATTAGATTCAGAGTTGTGCTGGGTGGTCTGAAGTGATGGGGAAAGGATGAAGTACAATGCATCATAAACAGCCTAGGCCTACTTACAGAGCATCAAGGCATTGTCTTTCATTCAGCAGGACTGCAGAACGTTACACTGTAAATGTGACAGAAAAGGGGATACTAACCCAATCAAGATGAAAAACTGCTCTTTTCCATATAAATCAGTGGTAGAACAGGGATCAGTATTCTATGCATAAATATTTTTTTTGTCATTAGAAAGTACTAGCTTTCACAGAAAACAATTTGTTTGTCATGAGCTAAGTGTGCTGTGCTGATCTGTGTTTGCATTTCCTTGGTTATATAAGCTATTCAACTGGAAATTATAAGCAACTTTGTGGATAAACCTACAGAATACAACATGTTTAGTTTTATTACATTGTTTACAGAACAGTAGACACACATTTCTAAGGGCATGTTAAAGAAAAGAAACACTTTAACTATTAATGTATTGTTTCCGGTCAACTTAAACGATTAATGTATTGTGAACAATTGTTAATGTCATGGTGCTGATGTGGATAAGACGAAGCAGTGGCTGATACTATGGAAATGAGCCATTTCATCTGGTCCAAAGACCAACATGGTCTCAGGCAAGAATTCTTCTTTCACCCATCAAAGCTGTAACTATTCTCAGCACCCATTGTGACCGCCCACTCCCCATTGTCCTTCCTTGCTGTCATATTGCTCCCACAGTATAAGACTCTACTCATTCACTCGTCAAAAATGCAGTGTGACAGCAATATCATTCCAATCTCACCTGACTGAGATGAACTTGGACCAGACGCCAATCCCACATACTTCCTGCGACCATCATGGCTGTTTGTCTCAGACATGCCTTGAAAATGGGATATTGCTGGAGAAATTGCAACAGCAGTGTAAGAACTGCTCACTCATCCATCATACATGCAATTTGATAGCAGTATTGTTCTAATCTCATCTGGCTGACAGCTGAACGTTGACCAGACATCGATCTCCAGCACTTCCTGTGACCAACATGGCTTCTTGTCTGTGACATGTCCATCTTTCCAAAGCCTATACATTGTAATGAAGGTTAAAAATATGTCAATGAGGGTCTGCCAGACACAGTATTGTTGGACAGCCACTTCAGCATGTGTGTAGAGGTGTTAATGCTGTGTAGTATCAGTGACAGATGATTACTGGTTATGCTATGTATACCTTATCAACTGGTGGTGATATCAAGCATGTTCCGGCCAACTTTGACAGCATTGTCAAGCATAAACTGGTCTTCAAGTCTTCAAGTTTGTCAATATCTGTCCATCTTTCAGATATCCCTGACCTCAAACCACCAGTTATATTTTTGTATTGCAATATCATTGATCATACCTGTTACCTGTTTTATTTTCAATTAATGTTATATATTGAATGAGACTTGGGATCTGAGAATGTCTTTGTATGAATTTCCTTTAAGGGAAACAAGGCTCACTTCGTTGGAGCCTTTTGGTTTGTAAAAACTTGGAGAAGAGTTTTTAACAAAAGTAATGGAAACCGAAATCTAGATTTGAGAGCATCTTGTTTGAAGCTATTGGCATATCTCTTTCAACTTGTATTTTGTGTTTTGGAGCCATCTTAGTTAACACTTTGAATCAAAAAGGTTGAAGTTAAATTTCAAGCTTGAAGGTGTTTTGGTAAGAAAAAAATTGCAAAGAGTATTAATGTTTATGCAACATCTCACATTTCCTGAAACCTCTCTTTGATAGGTTATATGGAAGAAAGTAACACGGTCTATTTTGGACAACATTTGAATACTAGTTGCTGCTGTCTCACCATTAGTGATTTGTTAATGTTAAATTAATGTTTCCATTTCAAGACGGACAGGAAAATCTGTCTGGGAAGGGACACATGCTTAGATGGTCTTTCAGGCACAATGAATAAATTTCAAAGTCAATGGGTAATCCTTGTGGATCCACTGAATGCCATTAGAAATCTCCAATCAATTACAAATGGCTTAAATGCTTTTCAGAAAGCGATAATGGTAAGGAAGAAAGATATATCATGACTTATCGATGGTATAGACCCACAATGAAATTCCGTGTAGTGTTTCATCCGAGACCGGCGACCTGTAGAAGATGGCTTTCGTGCCAATTTGGAGGTTTAAACGGCAAGTTCAGCAGGGCCTCTGTGGGATTCAGCAGGGATTTCAACCAAAGACATAAAGTCTGAAGCCAAGTTGTTAATATCATTGCTGATAAACGCCATGTTTTTTTCAATTTGATCATACCCTTCACCCAATTGCTACACTGTTATTCAATAAGGCTTGTTACTTCTGCATCTCTGCATGTTCCAAAACCAAATGGGCTGCTCCTAGCAAGAAACAGATTGATAATTCGCTGTTTAATACTGTTCATTTGTTCTGTGTTAATGGGTATGTAGAGTTTTTGTTTTGAATTGATTTTCTTTTATTATGTCCTGACTATGCAAAAAGCAAATATTACTTGTGATTTGTTTTCATTTGCAACACATATTTGCCTTGTTTGGGATGTATAATTTCAAAAACATTGGATGTTTTGACATGTTAAACACATGGCATTTTTAGCTTAGATTTTAATCAAGAATTCAAGATTAAATATTGAATAGACAAGGTCATGGTATCATCAGTATTATTACATTCTTGTAATTTGGAACAAGTCTGCCAAAATAGTAATTATTTTAATTCCTTTACACGCTTGTTAACTCAGGATAGTTAATCTCTGCAAGTCCATATTAAGAATCAAGAGTTGCATGCTTATGATGGAACTATCATTGCGTGTATCGTGCATTACTGATCTGACAAGCAAAAATTATATTTTATTTAAGTGATTAAGTAATTTAAGCACATCCGCAAGCAAGAAAAATAGCCTTGCAATCATATCTTCAAATTACATAAGCATGAATATCAGGCCAACCTCATGCAAGGTCAGATGTTCTTATTCAAACAGATGCACAGTTTAATATATCGCGGTGAATAGTATGCAAACTTCATGATCTAATGTCTCTTTGAAAAAAATAATCTTGATGGATTTCCAAAAGTAAAACCTTCTTGCAGATGTGCGCATGTTTCAATCTTTATGGAAATCTTGTTTCACCTATGCTGTGTTACTTAACCCATTCTCATATATCACTTGATACATTTTTCTGTGTCATCACCCAAATCCTACCTGATGATGACTCCCTGGACATGGGCCTCATCAAAACTATTATCCTCAACAACAAAGTACACGAATATGAAATAATCAATGCAACATATATGAGTAGAGAAAACAGATTGAAAGTTCTTATGACAATACTGAAGGCACATATGACATTTTCTGTATAACATTCTATTATTTATACTCCAGAGAGCTTAACGGATCCACAAGAGACGATTTAGTGTCGTCCTATAGACTCCAACACAGTTGCGACATTTATACAACAATAGGGTCTGGGGTGCTTTGAGGAATTTATGTCATTTTCCAAGGAAGGGATAATGTGTCCGTGACAGACCAGCCCTAAGTGGGTATGTCTTGAGGACCATACAGCATGTGTTTACCACTTGGTGAATAACCTCCAACATGGGGTATTTTAATAGCAGGGGATTACCATGCTCAAGTGATCGTAAGGCTGAAAATGGCCTCTGGTTTTTAAACTTGGTACAACAAGGTCTAGCTTACTATCACGGCTGTGAATGAGAATTCTTCTGATTAAGTTTTTGACTGTCTGTGAGTCCAGGAACTGTTGGGTTAATGAGACCGGGATTGTATTGACAGTGTGAATGCCAGTTCCCCATCAGGATACTTACTTAGCTGATGATGATGGTTATAATTGGAATGGGAATTTGAACAAACCTTGTGGTGTTAACAAGAATCTTTTGATGTAGCTTTACCAACAAATAAACACTGTCGGACAACACATCAAGCATCTGCGAATTTTGTTTCTCAAAGTGGTCCAAGATATCACATTAAAAAAATTAATAATTTTATTTTGTTTAACAAATATGTATTAAAATTTAAAAGAATATAAACTGAGATGCACCAAATTTTAAAGTTACTTTTTGCTGAAAAAACTCAAGCCACTTTTGTTCGTGTTTTTTTTTCAGAATGTCACAGCATGAACTTTCTAATAAAATCAAGTACTTTTTGCTTTTCATTGATTCACTTAAAAGACTTGCAAAAATAGTTTGCAATTCTTAAAGTAAAAAACCCCAAAGGAAGTCATTAATTCCAAGTTTATTTCTCCATTAGTTAACCGAAATCCTTCTTCAGTAATTATGAGGGATTTTTTTTTGTCATTCAACACCAACTTGGTAACTGACTAGAGCTTCCTGTGTGATTGGAGCAGACTAAGGGTAATTACGTAACATCGGCAGATGACAATTTCAAGTACCAGGAGAATTTAGAGCTCACAAGGTTCTCAAACCAAGCCAGACAGGCATAGAACTTCAAGCATCAAAGGGCAGCAGGGCATCGACCAGTCCCTCAGGTCAATAGGGTCATTGTTTAGAAAGGAGAAATATTATTGTCTGCTAGGTACGAAAGTTCAACAAAATTTCTTTTGTAATAGTGGGAGTTGCCTGTCTAGAGGTTTCTGATTGTATCCTTCCATCGAAATATTTCAATGGGGACTAAAACTTTGAAGCAGATGGCATCGAAATACGATTTATTGCAGTGTCTCTCTATTGTCTCCAGGATCAAAGAATTTCTGAAATTGAATGAAACTTTTATGGAATCGAGTTTTGATGTCACAGAAGGTGAAGAAAGTGGTGTTTTTGACACTGAAGCATTCTTGTGTGTCACAGATGAAAAAATAGGAAAATAAAAAAAGCTGTAATATAGAAAGGTCAGACATTACTGCAGGCAATAATTTAGATTATTTGTACATACAGGTAAAGATTTTAAGACATTTCTAATGTTGAGAAGTTAGTAAAGTGGCAAGTGATAAAAGCTTAAGTTACCATGTTTTTCAAACGAAGACTGAAATCTCTTTAACAATCCCAAGATGTAAAAGTCAGACCTCATGGGAAGGTTGGAAAGTTCATAACACAAAGATGGCCACCTATTGAAGTTGGCTCAATTTTTCAGCAAGCTGTTTAGTTAACTTACAGGGTAATCAGTCACTGTCGCAGTTCAATCCACAAAATGAAATGGAGGTCAGACAGGAACTTCAGCTGACTCCAGTGTCTCTTGCTTGGACTTGACAATAAATACTTGTCTCATGTAAGATTTTTTGCTCTATGTTGCTCAAATTCCAGGCTAGAAACCTTGTCATTTGAGCAATTACTATATGGCCAATTTGGAAAAACTTTGTCACCAAGGAGCATTCAGCTGAGAGTGTAAGGAGGTTGAAAAGGAGGTTAGCCATTGATAGATCCATTGAGAGACAGAGTACAATGAAGCTCTGATCTTGACCCTGTCTTGCTGTCTATTCTAAAGTGGCAAGTCTTAAACTATTTCCAGCCCAAGAGGGAATTTTGTGAAATGGTTGTACTTTAGTGGCAATATTAGGTGAAAATGAATCCCATCTTTTCACAAAGCACTGAATGATTCCATAGTGCATGGATGGCTTAATGAGGATATGTAACTACTATGTCCCATTTTGTTTTATTTGTCACAGTTCAGATAAAATATTAAATTGAGTGAGTTGGAAGTGTATGCAGCTTTGAACAGTATATTTCAGATATATCATTGCATGTCAGCTATATGGGAGCTCAAAATGACAAAGGTCATATATATCACATAGATATTCATTCATTTTGGTAACCCACAAGTTGGTATGGTGCTGACAGACATAGGACCGATCATAAGTAGGCCAAATCTTGGATTTGGATCCATGGTATGCTTGTGATCTAAGGTGCTGCAAATCTATGCGGATTTGCATCCCTTAACTGTGCCAGGATCCAATAGCCTGAGGTTCAAACCCCCCATTCCACCAGATTATGATCCTTGATCTGTCAGCACCATAACCATGCTGGAAGTGGTAAGTGTCTTCGACCTGCACCACTGTGAGATTTCCTCCCTCAGTAAGTTGACATACAGTCCAAACCAGTGTAACAAAATTCACTGAATGCATAAAGCTATGTGACTGACTATCAATGGTTGTCTTAGAAAACAAATTTGTGTGTGTCCAGTTACACAATGTCAAAGCATTATTCTGACAGTCTGACGCTTTGTCCGTGCTTTGTTGCTTATGGTATCCAGGAACATACTTATCGGCTTTCCGACTTTGAGTTACAGATCATGATGAAAGCCTTGTCTGTTTGCTGTTAAACTAACAGACAAATAGATAATGAAAGAGATTATTTTGATTAAAAGCAGTCTTTCATTTAAACACTTAGGTGGAGTCCAGTTATTTCAAGAGCTCGACCACTTGAGCTTGCCCAGACAGGCTTAGAGAGGTCATTTCACATGGTCAGTACATGGTCAATGAAGGGATGTGGTCTGAAGCCACTTGATGCACAATGAGTTTTGAGCGAAGTTATTTCAAGCTGGCTGAAAATGAATAAAGAGTATGGATTCATGGCAGTAATGTAAATTGTGTGTGTTTGAGTTGTACTGCAAAGTAAGTCCCAACCAATGTTGGACGACCCTGTTAATCCCCATGCCTGAAGCTAGTGAAACAAAGCATGGTCATGTTGATTTGAATCAAGCATGATTTAGAGCCGTATGGGTCATGTTAAGTTGGCTGTCACTAATGCAAGACATTGCTCAGGTGTCCAAGGACATTGACAGCAGTGACCGATGACATTCTGCCAGCATCAACATGAGACATTGATGTCAGTTAGAATATTTTCAGATATTTTCATGTCATGTCAAGTTAAAATGATTAGCTCATGTATTGTCCATTGGTGCCATGTTTGGTAAGCATTCACTTTTTACCGTTCTGTTGCATATTTTAGAAGTTATATTACACCATGTCAACCCTCGGTCTGTCTTCTCAAATTGTTCAAAATGAAGAAAGATTACTTTTTTTGTTGGGATATCTTTTTCTCTTCGGTGATATTTCAAGCTAATTGTTTCTTAAATATGACTGAAAATGATACACTGTGTGATTAATTTTCAACAGATATTTTGCGTTTCGATTCACGCCTCCTCATTTTTTTGCATTCCAACTGTGGGTTCTGTATGGATTTTCTCAGTCTTAACTTATTGATGAATCAGATGTTAGGTTGAAATACAATTGAATTTTTACATACACTTTCTTCTTTTGTTTTTCCAATGACAGTGTCAGACACCAGTGCAAATACAAACAATGATAGCATCAGTGCTCGTACAAGAAATGGTAAGTTCTCAAAGCTTCCATCGTAAGATATTGACTTATCCTTTGATTAAAAGATTTTCCAAGGACCAACGAAGAACCTAAAGACCGTCTGAGTGCTGCAGAACGTATTGTCGTGTGGGCGTTTTCTACTTTTATTGGTGGTGTTCTGCAAATAAACCTGGATGAGATTGATTTTGAAATTATTTTAATCCCATTGATTAGAATGTCATTGTTGTTGTAAGTCATTGGGTCTGAGAATTATTTTGGAAAGTGTCTTCATGAAATTAACAGATAATTTTTAACATTTTATGAAAGAAATAGTATTGGTTTGTCGAGTGATAAGATTTCATATTTGATAAATTGTGACCATGAGATTCGGTACCTTTTGGGTGAAAAACAAAAATTTGACTTTTCATTAAATTTTAAAACCACAAGATCTTAGGAACACCAGAATACAATTCACAAGCTTGAATTCATATTTATTACAGAGATACATGACACGAAACATTTGGATTCATTTTCTACAAAGTCCCATTTTCAGACTTATAACCAATTTCCTGAGACAAGGGAGTTAACTGACTATAAAAGTCCAGCTTTCAACCTCGCCGAACTAGGCTGGAATTTCTGAGCTTGATCATAGCGTCACCAGTGGTTATTAAGTGTTATGTCCCATGATCTATGTCCCTCCTTTTGACCAATAAGATTCCACCTCGCATATCACTTGCATTTGCTTTAAACAAAATGGCGGCACCCAGTCAAGATGATCTTATCGATAATCAAGATCTAAATTTTGATAAACGGGTCTTACTTCGCAAAGTGCATCAAATCACTTGAGCACCTCGATTAAAAACATGAAAAGATTTGGAAAATATCTTTTGACACCAAGTTGGCAGTACACATGCTTTGCAAATCCTGCAATCAACTGAAATCTGCTTGGCAGTTTACGAACCGGATGTTGATTTTGTTTCGCAATTTTGATTGGACTCTGCATAGACTTGTTAGTCCAGCCAAAATATAACTCCATAATACCAGCCTAGTTCGGCAAGGGTGGAAACTGGACTTTTATAGTCAGTTAACTCCCTTGCTTCAGGAAGATGACTTATAACTGATGATGTAATGATTGCAGGTTTTCGATATGATGTCTGATTAATCAAAAGTAGACGTGTGCTAAAATGTTTTGAAATAATGTTTTAATTTCATTACAAACTAATGAGAGAGAAATATATTTTTGTACAGCCTACACACATGGTGCTTTTTATGGAAGTAATTTGACATCAAACATCTTTCTTTATTATGTCACAGCTTAATTGTATCCTAGCACCTTTAAGGTCCCTTTTCTCCTGGTGGGTCACAATTGATGTTTTAAAGAAAAGATTACACTGGTTAATTACTGTTTGACCTTAACTGAGCTTCAATTGTGGGTAATAAGGGTTTGAGGTTTGTCAGTAAAATCATTTAAAAGTGTTTAGTTTAATTTATTTATGAATTGATTCTGTCAAACACAACATTAGTCAAGGAAGAAAAAATATCCATATTGTGAGGATTTAGCATTGAGTAGAAGGTCAGTGTCGTGAAATATGTCAGTTCAAAGTAGATATATTCTTCTGCCCAACTTCAAGATGCCTCTCTCTTTAAATGTTGCTGAAATCAGCAGAAATCCCTTGATAATAGCTCTCTCAGGAAGAGCTTATTGTTGACCATTGCAAAGGTTAGGATGGGACCTGGTATTTCTCCCATGGTGTAAAAGTCTTATGAAAATGAATAGTAGATTTGTTCAAGAATGCACTGACTCTAGGTCAGGAACCCTCAATCACTTGTCAGTATCACACAGCCTGATTAGATTGGGTGTAGGTGGTGGGTTGTCTCCCTTGCTGCTATTGTTAACATCGTCATCATTAGGAATAGGACCTGGTGCCAATAGCGCCCCAACACGATGTGATGAAGTGATCTGGAGAAAGAATTGTCATATTTGCAAAGAGAATTGCACTGATTTGTTTGCCGAGTTAGTTCCGAGGGTCCTAATGAGATTATTTTTCATGTTCTATAGACAATATCGCCTGATCCTCTTGAAAACAGTTCTGTTACAAAGTACATGACAATGATCAAGGCTTGAGTTGACATGGACTTGTTAGTTATTTACGATGGAGTAGAATGTTTTTGCCGTGAGTGCATTTCTGTCAGTTTTTGCCATTAAAGCCATTTATGTGACTAGGATACAGTATTTGGGGAATAATCACAACTCATGATTTGTAATTATTGATGCTGCTCCTTCAAAATTCTCCTTAATGAAGGAAAATTGACAAATATTTTTGTCATGTAAGCTAACACTATAGTTTGATTTACTTGCTTTCTTGTAGGTATTTGTAAGCAAATAACAGCTTCAATTTCTTTTTGAGACAGACCCACATCATCAGACTTGCTAAGTAGCAAAAATAGTAAATAGATTAGTTCCGTTGACGCCAACGGTCTCAAGACAACGGGGCTGTTCAGTCAGATGTTGCCAGTTCTGATATTGAGACTTTCCAAAGAAATTCTGTCTTGTCAACACAGGACCCAGAGAGTTTATTGCACCAGACATGAGATGGTATTGTTATAGTTGTATTGACCTTTTAGAGATGCAAAATCAAGGAACTGTAGGTTAAGAAAAAAGTTACGAACAATATTATACATGAAAACACACATCCTCAATGATTGCTTAATTGATTGATGTTTTTGTGTCTCTATTCTCTTTATTTGTTCCTCATTGTCTTGGATTACTTCAGGACAAAATAGAAATTCCATTTTTTTAAAAGATTGATACAAGCATTAAGATGCTTAGGAAATAAATCTGACAACTTCATGAGTATACTTTTCCCCTGTAAACAGATCTTGAATTAGAGTTAAAGGGTAGATACCATTATTATCAAGAAAGAATTTGAAATGAGCATTACACTTTTTACTTGTTTTCGTTTAACTCTCGTAAACTTATGGTAATTTAGCTGTTAAAAAAACCCCTACTAATTCTATCTGGCCAAACTGTGTCTTGTTAAGTTTGGATAGTTCCTTTCCCAAGGCATCTTTTCAACAAGTCTTTACAGTGCATGTCAACATCTTGGAACAGCATAAATACAGATAACGAAATTGTCCTTAGGCCTCAGACAGCTGTCTTTATGGGAGGGAAAACTATGTTCAATTCACAGAAAATTGTATATTACTTATGTGACAAGAAAATTAACAATTATCTTTGTTGAATGCAGTGTGATGAACTATTCACAGGCCATTTGGTTATGTCTGGGAGAGATAGAGGTGTGCCATTACTCTCAGGCATTACATCCCAGATTCAAGGCTGGGCAGAAATGTATATTTTGGCCTGTTCTTATCAAATTATTTGATGCAAACTTTGTGAAAAAAGGTATCTTTCTGGTGCAACTTGATCAGTGATCATGTATCAGTGTCTTTTTGCTGGTGCTGATTGCTATTTCTAATTTGAGGGGTCAGAATTTAATGTAACAATTATGGTCCACACAAGGTGCTGAAACTTTCTGTACAGAGATGAACAAATAATGAAAAATAATAAATGCACTTATTTTGCATCATATACTTGCCTTTGGGCATACTCATATGGTACTGTACACCCTGGTCAGTGGATCCAGTGTGTGCACACAAATTACATTCTCAGCTCCCCTGGGAGTATGCAACCCATGTGCCTGTTAGCATTCACAACACCCTCTCATCCTACTGGGTGCCCATTTGCTGCTGGGTGACAAGAGCCCAGTTTAAAACAGACATTTGCCAAAGTTGACACCCCATGTTTAAGGACAACAGTGTGTTTCAGTGTGGGGCAGGATTGAAGCAGAAGAATTTCTCACCTGATTTGTGATCTGTGATCCTTGCACATGACCATTTCCCACCTTGATCCTGTACATGATCTGTTGAACCCCTTCTCAATCATTCACTCATTCTAAGATCTCCTATGACTATGGGAGTTTCTCTTATGACTCTGTAATATCAAAATCTGAATGCATTCACACAATCTGGAGTGGTTCGTGAACGAAGATTCACGATAGATGTCGTGTGATGATGCCAATTTAGGCCTGGTGGAAAACCGAGCCAGATTGGGCCAAACATTTGTTTGGCAATGGTCTGACAGTCATACATATTTATGTGTCTCAAGGTTTCTTTTCGTACATTGCCATCATGAATGTCGCATAATCTACAGATAACTACCCATTAAACAGAATGGAAATTGCATTGTGTGTCTTGCTAGCACCAGTTACTCAACACTTGCTTCTGAAGTAAAGATAATTAAGAGTTGGGACATACCTAGAAAAGCACAGGACAGCATTAATGAGCACTAGATTATTACTAAACATCCATGCTCTAGTAGGCCTTTATTTTCTCTGCCTCAATGTTTGACATTAAGAAAGTCAGTGCCCCAGTGTGTGTGTCATAGTTTGACTGATCGTGGAGTGTCTTCCTGGTGCATTGTGGGCCTGCTATCCTCCTGACCTATTTACCCATAGTTCTCACTCTGTTTGTCATTTTCCTCCCATTAGTGTGGGCGATTAAACACTGGTGACCTCTTGCTATCGCCAAGAGGAACTCGCAAAATTCCCTTTCAAAGGTATTAGTTGTGCATAGTGCTTTGACGTTGGTGAAATAATGGCTTAACGTAAGCACCATAGATATTTCCGTGTTGCTCTCCGGTAGATGCTTATTACTCTGTAAAGCCATCAAAACCAATGAGATTCATATTTCCAAGTTCCGTTGAAATGTATTGAGTATGCTTGATTGCACACACGTCTATCAAGCATGCCATTAATGATTTGTTCATTGCTGAAGGAAGCAAAATTAACAATTTTTTTCTCTGAATTGCTTTTTTTCTTCTGCTATTTTTGATTCTTTCTAATTGATGTATTGATTATACCAAATAGGTTTTTTATAGCTCCATCAATTTGGCAGGGATTTATGTATTTTTTTAAGGTAACGAATAAATTTACTGATGGTCATTTTCAAATATTTTTGTGGTACAAGGAATAGTAATTGTCTGCTTATCTATCACCCTGTTTGTTTGAAGGGGTTGAAATTAAATAAGATTTGATTCATCTCATCAGTAATGGAAGTTTTCCAAATGTATGTTGTTGTCTTCTTGCTAAGTATTGATAAGATATATTTGTATTATAGGTACTTCTGAAAGGAAAAATATTCTAATCTAATACAGGTGAACCCAATATATATGGCTGGAAAATTGCAAAAAAAACAGCATGAGACCTCACTCACTCACCCATCCATCCACTCACCCATCCATCCATTCACCCATCCACTAACACACACACAAACCACCTCTGTCCTCTGTCATATCGTCACATCTTACACAGTTCATTCATGATATTGCAAATGTTTTTATTTATTTCATTGAGAAAATATCTTAAAACCTGAAAAACAATTTCCATTTGCATATTTATCCTCCATATGCTGTCATCGAAACCAAAAATGTGTAAAGCTATATTGTCATGCACCTCACTCTGACAGCCTATCTACATAATTCTGCAAAACAATATGTAAAACACACCAAAAAGCTTGCATTAGGCCTGTCTGTTCTTATTTCAAAGTGATAAGCCTACACACCATGTGGTCACTGTTGCAGAAATGTCTCTCCCAGTATAAGGAAAGCAGAGAAAGTAAGCTCAGGGGTTATAGGCTATTGTTTGCAAACAATGCTTCAGAACGGTTGAAGAACTGGCCCTTTAAAGAGATATTGCAAGCACCCTGACTGACATTCTCTATCCGTCATATACTCTATAGATATACAAAGTTCAAAGAAATACCACTTCTTTGTTTCAAGTGCTTATTAAATTTTGGTCCCAACTGTCATTTTTAATGAGTCTATGTGAATCCCTGTTACTATCCCATCAAAGAATCACCTGCATGTGCACTGATTGCCAAGGGACACATGAAGGCGAGAAACTCTCATCACTGAGTGACATTTCCGTCTCACAGAGACATGAAGTCAGTAACATGTCTTTTAGTAATAGTTGAACCGCGTTTATAGCTTTCTGGTCTGAAAGGAAATATCGTTTAGTTGCTGTGTCATTTATTGGCTGCTGTTTTCTGCTTTGATGTGCAGAGGCATGTTGATAATACATTCAAATTAGAAGTTTTGACTTTTTTGATCATCTGAAATCTATAAGATCCTAAAGACTGTTTGTCCATTGATCTGTCAAAACATTGTTTTTAACTACATTCTTTTGAATATCTGATGCTACTTTTGCAGTGGTTGTTTTGATCAATATTCTTTCTTGTTGATAACTTGGAAGGGTCAGTAGAAGCTTGTCCAATAGAGAATCATCATTGGTTGGTGAGATGTTCTGTTTGAAAGATTTGATTGATGGTGATGTCAACACTGCAGCTTGATATATTGGTATGACACAATATCACATGTATAGATAGAACTAGGGTTACATTCCAGTTGGTAATATGTCTATTTCCCCTTCAATTATGATGATTCCCCAAACAGGAATGAAAAGTATAACAGCAGGTGTTCTATAACATGGCTGTGAAGGTTGAGGATCTGCAGGTTGAAATGTTAAAGTATACCTAACTGTATAAGCTACATTGTAAATGTTTTGTTGCAAAACTGATGCATGATTATACTGTGCCTGGGAGTGGAATATCCATGTTAAACTGCGGTACGATATCTCATTTAGCTGACTCAACAATTCAGTACATGATTTTAAGGGAAGTTTGCAATTTTCCAAGAGTCTGTATTCTCATACTGTTTCATTTAGGAGTATCATAGTTCAAATTTGAAAACTTTTCTAGTTGAACTTTTCTCATTAAATATTTCTGAGGAATTAATGTGTTGATGGCTGGTTTAAATCTATAGTCAAGTTACAAACGAGATTGTTCACGGTTGATCTTTCTTCATCAGTCTTAAAACCTAAACCATGTATTGTGTTAAATGTGTGATAAAAGTGAAGTTCCAATGTTTCTATGTGAGATGTTGTCGGATTAATGGCCTTTATAACAGTGAGCTAATACGCTCACACTGCATCCATCACGCAAAATGGCTTCAACTGTGAAGAAAGCGCCTATAGTTTCACAGCTTGAAACATTGAATGAGTCTATCAGTCTGTCAAATATGAAGGTAATCAATTGAGTAAATGCTTAAATTGGTTAGCAAACACTTATGGTAGCTAGCAGGAAGAGAAAAATCGTTATCTTTGAAAATCGTTGTGCAGGAAAGAAATTCTTTGTTGCTGAATAGTTTTTCATGTGTTTGAAACAAGGTAGGTAGATGTTTTTCAAATGTGATTAGATTTGTATTGAGAAGTTTGCAGATGTTACCGGATGGTGTGTGGTCTTACAGATTCTTCATATGATGGAAATAGGTGTATTGACAATCTAAAATTAACATTTGTATTTTTGTTACTTTAAGTGTTTAAATGCTTTTATGTCAGTATGTATGGTGATTTTGTTGTAGAGATGAGCACGTTAGAGCACATCCAGTACATTGATTGAACATCCCTCAGATTCCCACTGAAAAACAGTGAATAGCTGAAATTCTGGGGATGCAAAGATAAGCACCTTGCGGGGTTTTTTTTAACAAAAGCATGTTCCTGAAAATCCACACACCCTATGCCCCACCCCCATCCCTAAGTATATATATGTATATTGCACAAAAAAGGATACAGACCACCCTTTACTTTTTTTACCACATTGGTAAACATAAAAGACCTGGATGACCATGCCCTTTCCTCCCATATTAAACTCTGTTCAAAGTAGCATTAAATCCAACTCACACACTTACAGGACATGTGAGAAGTGAACTTTTCTTGCTTAATTGCAGTTATCAGTAAGAAGACAGTCTGGTCAAATTGGAAGCAAGGGTCATCAGACTTCTCGTGGGAGGCTTCCTTTAATATTCAATCAAAGGAAGACTTGTCCAGAAGGACAGTTGCCCTTTAAGTAATCTGGCTGGCCAAAATGAACATGCAGAGCTTATAGTGCCCTATAACTGCGGGCATTTTATTTGCCCAACGCTGCTGTATGATTCTCAGAGAAGTATAATCGGTTCCAACCTAATTTCAGAGACAAGACTGCTTGTAAGTGAAGCTATCATCTCCTTCCCTCACCCCTTCAATTACAAAATGTCTGATAAGCAGCTCATTGACTGTAGTTAATAATGTGATAAATATCAAAGGGAACTGTAAACCCAGCCAATTGAGATAACACTCCAGACTATTGTGTAAGTAAAGTCTTAAATAAACATGAAATTCACTGATCTGAGATAGGCTATACCCACCAAATCAAGACTTCGTTCAACATCATTTTCATGGTCTAACAGCGCTTGCTCCCACTTTAACCATCACTGATGCATGTGCTGTTGTCATATCTGGCCTTCTGCATCCAAGTAACTTTGTTTCCCAACTGACTTAGTATTTGATTGATGCTAAGACAATTGTCTAGACGAACCCAGACGTTGTTTAGTCTAGAAAGCCTTGGTCAGTCAGGCTTATGTTAGAGGTATGACTAGTAAATCTCTTGCTGCATGATCTTGTTTAGTCTACAGATCTGGAACAAGGTCAGGCAATATAGGTAAAGGTTCTAGTTAATCAGCTTTCTGAGTGAGCTTAATTGACTGAGTCTGAACATCGGCCATCTGTTTTTTTGTTTTTTTTCGAATACATGTATTTTGCTAAACCTGTTGTAATTGGTTGGGAAAACATATTTACTAAGTGTAACTAAATTATTATTTTTTTTCTTCTTTTGTATTGGCTGGTCAGATTATTTGTGAAAAAGTAAATGCTTCCTGTGATTAAAGTGATGGATGTTTAATATGTCTACAGTAACCTGTACCTCGATTTACTCAGTCAGGAGGCTTTGTTAAAAAATTAGCTGACTGTCATGACCACAGAATGTATGCAACACATGTCACTATCTATCATTCATAAAGTTATTAACTAACTTCTGATAGAATTGTGAAGCTGCATCTTATCATTTTTCTAATTTGAATGATAAATCAGTCAGGTAAATAAAAATAATCAAACTTTATTTATTGTTGCTTTTTCTACTCTATCGGCTCAATTCTGTAATGATAAAGTGACACAGAATCTATGTATTTACTGAGAAATGTGTAGAGATCATTATATTATTAATTCATTGTTTTTTACAGTTTCTGTGGACTTCTTAGATTTATATATTTCACGTGTGACTGATATTCTTAAATGAATATCCCTTTGGCATTGAATTCAATATTCTTAAATATTTATGCAATATTTTGAGCAAGCATAGCGATCCGGATAACCAGCATATTTGCGTAAAATGCACACACAAAAACACATTCATGCAATTCATTATGATTTACATGCCCAAACCCCTGTATAGGTCAACAATCTCATGTGTAACTTACTGTTTTAATAATGACACGTGATTCTGTTTGTAATATAATATTGTTGTTGATACTGTGTGTTTGGCTGCAAAACAAAACATTGAATCAAAAGTACCCAATTGATCAAATTTAAGTGTGTGAAAAAATGGGCTACTCAATAAAAAATGAAAATGCCCAATTAGATTGAAAACAAGGGAGTTAATAGCCAATGACACAAGTTACCTGTGGCGTTCATGAGATCAGGTTTGTGCATGTGAATTTGTTTTTTCAAAATATGGTATGATATCATTGATTATGTAAAATGGCCATTATCTACCTGATATCAGACCCTTTCTACTTCAGGCACATACATTAACAATGCAATACCTGAGTGAAATGTAATGTTATCTTGAAACGTTCCATTATATTCAGCCCAAGGGTCCATTTTGGTAATATTGCATTGGTGGAGTTTTTATCAGTGTATCAGTTGTCTCATCTATCAGCTGAAACTTGATAACTCTATTTCGCCATTCTTGTAGACTCAGTCGATTCAATTTTAGATTCACAATTTTGCCTATTCAAAGTGGTCAGATTGGTTTGATGGCACTGGCGTTTATGGACAGGCGTAGAATGGTCTAGAGAGGTCTTTTATTTGCCTGACAGTAACAAACTGTTGTTTTATCAATCAGGTAATAGTTCTCTCATGAGAGTTGTATCTAAACACTTGCGCTAAGAGATGCAAATAACAACTCAAAAACTCAATCATGGCAGTGTAATTGATTTTGAAATTTGAGACTTTGAAAATTTATTTTTACTTAAACAGGTTTCTGTTCCAAATGATTGTGGAGCTGCAAATGAAAGTTTAGAATGTTAGTCAGACTGAATATTTTTGAAAATGTTTTATAAAGCACCTTTAATTATTTTTAGATATTTGTTGTTAGAACCTTGAATAAGGAATGATTTATTTATATTTTTTGGTAAAGCTTTTCATTGAGTGAGTGAGTGACAACACTTGGCTGTTCATATTACATTGCTTACAGACCAAGGATTCGGAGATTTTAATCCATGATTAGATCATTGGGGTATAGGAGGGGGCTAGTGGGGGGGGGGGGGGGGGGGGGGGGCACATCTAAGAGACCTAACTCTACATAATGTATTGTGAGTCTTCAGACCACTTGGGCACCAGTGCCTCCTTTTAGACTACATGTAACTCCTTGGCAAAATAATATGGTCATACTATCCTCCATGTACAACAGTATGAAACACATAACCATATTTCTTGTCTGGCCCACTTTTTCAATTTGCATGTGCATTTTCCTTCCACTTTTCCAAAAAGTTGGACTTGTCCCTGTTAAGTCTATAAGATGTTCATAAAAAGCATCCAATTTATTACGCTCCTGTACATTAAGCTGCAAATAACCTTAAATCCTTCATTTTTATCATGGAACAAGTTCTGGCAAGACATCCCTAACTACACTGCGTTGTCATAAACATGCATGTAAATATCATCACCACCAGTAATTTCAAGATATTTTCGTATGTTTTCTGCCTGGAAATGACACGTTGTAGGTTATGGGCAATGTAGCTGTCTAGACCAATGAACCTGAACTAATTAGTTTTCATTTCCAGCGTTAATTATCTTGCACTGGGGGAGGGAAGGTATTTGAAGAGGTGTTGATGTCTCACACATTTTTAACAGTGGCTTAATCAAGGAATACATTTACCTTTTATCAATCTGGAGGACAACTGGTAACTTTCTATTGTGTTGTGACTCTGAACTTGGTTCCAGGGATGGATTTGTGCCAAACATTTCCTTTGAAAAATACTCTTTGGGATGTTCCATGTAAGATAATTATTTATCTCTGTAAAAATATGTAGCTCGGATGAAACAATATTTTGTGAAAATTGTCTGTCCTTTATAAACATTGTTCGATCAGTTGCTGATTGGCGTATGTCAGGCTTAATTTTCAATGGCAGACATTATTGCAACTGTTGTTAATTTTCTCTGAGAGTTTGATGTTATGTAAACTTGATAATGAATATCTGCTGGTAATCTAGCGTTTCATTTTATCTCTGTGACATGAAACATTACATGGTGTATGTTTACAAGCACTCACTGCTGAAATGAATAAGACCAAACTCAATAGCTTTGTCAACACCAGAGAAGCCTAGTCACACAGTCATTGAATTACATCACAGGCATATAAATAATAATGCAGAGATAAAACTTTCCACATTGTTTTGAAGGGTATAACACTATGTGTTATGTCCTTTTATAGATGATGGGAAATCAATGAATATCTTGTCTTCTGCAACATAGTTCCCTGACTTGTATTTCCACCATTCTGGGTATTTAGTTTCCCAGACATGGACACTTTATGTATCCTGTCGTAACATCAGGACAAAGGGTTACAGACAGCTGTGAAACAATTTTGAACTTTTGTCAATTCTGCTTTCTGTCTATACCTGAAATTAGTATTCTGACATATTCGTCAGCAGGTTTTAGCCATGTGTGGATTCTTGGTCAGAATAGGTCCCACCCACCACCCTGTGCTTGACATAGGAGTGGAATAAAATTGTAATCAGGTGGTCAGGCTGGAATACGGCTGGAATAGATTACTCTTTCACGTTTGGATACATACGTACAAATACTGTTACTGACCAAAATGACCCGTGAAGATCCCTGTTGAGAACAGGTCTTCAGCAACCCATGCTTGCCGTAAAAGGCGACTATGCTTGTCGTAAAAGGCCACTAACAGGATCGGGTTGTCAGACTCGCTGACTTGGTTGGGGCATGTCATCGTATCACACTTGCGTAGATCGATGTTCATGATATCAATCACTGGATTGTCTGGTCCAGACTTGATTATTTACAGACTGCCGTCATATAGCTGGAATATTGCTGAGTGTGGTGTTAAACATGAATCAAACAAACAAAACTGACAGAAACTGACATGACATGACAATGTCACAAGCCTGTTCTTGGATCCACCAGTTGTGAGGTGGCTGGAATATTGCTGAAAGCGGTGCAAATAAATACATTCACTCACTGACTTGATTTTATGTCTGTTACCTATTCTGTAAAAATATATCCAACAGTCTTTCATTCTTTTGTCATGTCAATCAAATATTGAGATGATGTTTTTGATCAAAATTAATGAAAATTGTATGGTGATAGTTGTGTACATAAGACCTTTCATACTGCCGTACAGTTGTATTTTTACCAGTTATCAGGCTATCAAGCTGTAGGACTTAGCAAAGATCAATTGAATCTATGCAGCATGAATCTGGAGAATATTTCATTCATGATTTTGTGGCAACCAAGCAAGAAAACATATTGTCAGCAGTTTGAATTGTGCTGTATGGAGGTAATCTTGAATTGAAAAAATATTCTTGATGTTACATGGAACCCTTGACCAATCAATAGGTCAAAGGTCACCGAAGATCAATATGCTAATCAATGGAATCGGAATTGTCCTGATTGACATAATCTGAACAATTGACTGCACGGTGAGTGAGAGAACTCATTGGATTGGCAACACCAGGTTTGAATAACCTCAGATGACTTGTGAAAACAACATTTTATTGCAGGCAGTGTTCCAACAATGAATCCAAATGAGGACACACTGGGAATAAAAGAGCTTTGATTTCTTGATACATGAAATGTCACTGATGACATGTGACGAGGTTGATCTGCATTTTGGTTTGATTTCCTGTGCGTTTGACATGTTTATGAGCTACTGACAGGGTGACATGGACGTGCCTGGAAATGTTTCCTAGAAATGTTTCCTGGATCTCTGCTGTAGTGAGACCTTTTGGCCCTACCAGTGTCAATGGGTGCTTTGTTTGTTTGTGGCTTTACACCACATTCAGCAGTATTCCAGCCATATGACAGTGACCTGTAAATAAATGAGTCTGGACCAGACAGTGTAGTGATAGATGTTGTGAACAACAATCTACGGATCTGGGTTCCATGACACGCTCTCAACCAAGTCATTGATCAGAACACACAATCCAATTGGTCACCCCTTACCATCAGCACAGGTAGCTGGGGGACCTAGTCTGTCACAGAATCCCACGTGGTGTTAATGGATGCAGCATGATAATTGTTGAAACATATTTGCAGAGATCAGTCCTGATTGCATTCAGTGACAACAGCTGGAGGATTGTATGGCTATAAATGGCTCTTATATTGTACCAACGGAGAAATTAAGTCATATTTATTTGCATCTCATGGGATCAACTTTATGATCATATGGAAAGAATGACCAGATATTACATGGTCAGTTCTTGATTGTATTGTAATGAAGAAAGGTTACATTGAGAACAGGTTTGTAAATAATGATAGCTGATAGTACGGACACTCACATCATGTGGGGATTATTGTGCAGAATAGACCTCCAGTACTCTCTGCCTGATGAAGGGTGCTGTCTAAGATGGAAAATTGGTTTCTTCAAAGGTGATGTGATTGTTTTCTTTACCAAGATGGCTTGAATTGTTGCTCATGCTATCAACTACTGGTTTGTCTGGTCCATATTTGTTTTTTTACAGGCCACCATACATTACACTGTCTGGGCATTCATTTGCAAAGAAACATCTTTGCTCCATGTATTTGGAAAATATATAAATGAAGAAATCATCCCATAGTTTCGGATTTAGACCTAATAATTCTGGCAAACGTGTTCCACTCTGTTCACACGTCATGCATGTATGTATTACAAAGATGCAGTGAAATCGGCTGCTGCAGGACATTCAGAATTTCTTCAGTGTCTTTACATCAAAAGACTTGCATAAAAATGCAAAACAGAAATTCTCCACAAATACATTTCTGTCTTGTGAAAGAAACGTGTGAGTACAAGCTAGTCTGGGTCTCGGGGGAAACAATACACAAGACTGGTCTTTGTGTTGTCAGATGTTGTTTGGCATGGAATAATTGTATCTGTAGTCCTTGCAGCAAAATGCATACTCAAGGTGTTCCGCTTTTTTTCTGTTCTCAAGTCTTTGCATTAGAGTATCCAGAAATTTATATATGGTGTGTACCTGTCACAGCTGCTACGTGTTGATTCCCATGTTGAAATGCAAAGGTTAACCCAGAAATCAGGATGTACAGAACTAAATTGTGAAATCAATAAATAACCACATAAGATCGATGAACAATCGTCAAATTATTTTTACACAAACAGGATTAGTTTTACAATATTTAATAGGCCATATTAAGTTAATGCATTCATGGGGACACGGGTGGCCCAGTCGTCTAAGGCGCTGTGATTCGCTGTGCAGAGTAGCGTCCCTTGGGAACACCAGAAACTTATGATTGTGGGTTCGAATCCTGGTTGGCCCCGATTGTGTTTCTAGGTTTGTCAGCACCATACCCCTGCTCGTGGGTTTCACTGAAGTGCTAAACGTCTGAGACCTGCATCACTTCGGGCTTTCCTCATTAAGCTGACACGCTGTGATATAACTGTGATACTGTTAAAAGCGGTGTTAAATCCAACGCATTCATGAATGTCCAGTATTTGTCAAAGTGGAATATCTCAGGTGAGACACATGCTCCGATGTTGAATCCAGGAAAACGTGCAGAATAGTTGGTGTTTTCAGATTGGTATTCTGTGTGCACTGGGCATGTAGATAAGTCGCAAATCAGGTTGTATAAGCCTCGATTCACCCTTGTTCACTGTCACATAGGTACAGCCAGCCTCCTTGAAACTTTTACCTTGCGAAGCTGCTCGAATGCAGTAGTTTGTCCAGGAAGTTGGGAAGGGAGCTAACTCTAATTTCTGGTTGTCACATTCCACAAATAATCTAGTCAAATGAGTTCATGCATTTTACGAGTGCTTCAGTTAAGCTGCCACTAACAATCATCAGGAATAAACTTACAATATATACTGCCACACAACACTTTTAGAAAAATGTGTTTAGCTTGATTCTTGATGTCAATATGACCACTATGAGGAAAAATTTATTACTGACTGCTTCTTTTCTACACTGTGCCAGTGCCTGGTTAAAGTGACAAAAATGAGTATTTGGCAACAGCAGTTGTGTATAGATTGTTGTTATTTTTTTATGCTACAGTCATTAATATTCATGCTATATCACCACATCCTGTAAATAATCAAATCTGGACAGGACAAACCAGTAATTGAAATAATGAGCAACCTCCCACATCGGGGAAGGACATTTTGCAATCAACCAGTCACTGAGTCTGACTACCTGATGTATTGATGTCACCTCTTACCACACTCAAAAGAGTGATGGTGACTTTTCTAACCCAGATCTTCATGGGGGTGTATGGACTGAAGATGGATGACCTTGGTAGGCCAATCACCTCCTTCATCAGTGTGATATCCTTATACATTGCGCAATCTTATCTTTGCCATCTTAGATAATCAATGCTGCTTATACTGCATAATCTCGCCAAATTATTTAACCAGGCAATTTTGATCCTAATTTCAATATGGCAACTATGGCAACCATCTTGAAGTGCCCTTGTTGAACTATTGGCTTAGATTACACATTCTCTTTCAGTTTAATTCATTTTGTTATTAAGTTAAGAGGAGAGTAAGGCATTTTGACACAGATTACTTCATTGATTTTTTTTAAAGTGTATGAATATTTTGCTCAAATATAAAAACTTTATTCCTCATGTCTCAAAAGTGTGTTCAAAATATTCCTTCAGTCTGGTATAAAGATTGCTTTAACAAGTCTTATTTATGCATTTGAGATAATCTATGACCTTTTTGAGTGTAAAAGTTATTAAATATGTATTCAAAACAATTCCTCATGATGTACCTATGATATATATTTATATATTACTTTCAGTTATTGCCAAAGGCGCCACAATTGGCTGTGCAGAGTTGCGTCCCATGAGCACGCCAGAAACCTAATGATTGTGGTTTAAATCCTGGTTAATCCCGGATTATCCCGGTTGCCCCTGATTATGTTTCTAGGTTTGTCAGCTCCATACCCGTGCTCAAGGGTTTCAGTGGTAAACATCTGAGACCTGAATCACTTCGGGCTTTCCTCCCCGACGTTTATAGCTGCCATGCTGTGATATGACTGGAATACTGCTCAAAGCTTGGTTAAACCCAACTCTCTCACTCACTCAGTTAAGACAAGGAACTGTCCAAGGGCCACAGACCTAAATGCAATCCTAAAACCTATGTGAAAAGTAGAGTAAATAAGAAGCCTTGTCTTGAATTATCCATGGGGATTATTGTCCTGCCTGAGGGCATCTTGAGACACCTCAATGGCCCTTGTGTGCAGAAGACCCATGTTTGACGCAACATTGTTTGAAAGGAAATCGAACCAGGACACTATGGCTTTCATTTCCCGGCATGTAAATGTCCTCAGTGTTGGCCAGTTGGGGCGAAATGGAAGATGCGTTTGACAGTTTTCATACCCTTTGCCCAACAGGGGATTAAGTGGATGTCATACTTTATATTCATTTTCACATTACATATTTCCAATTATGATCGACATACATATAATATTTGCAAAGTAATGCCCTGGATGTAAGGTGTATCAGAAATGACCCACTCTTTCCTTGGCATATAATATTGGCTATGAGTGATCGGAATGTCTGTTTGTCCATCAATAGAATAATCATTATCAGAAGAATGACACAAAGAAAGTGTTTGTATCAAAGTTAAAATTTGAATATATTTCTAGTTATCTGTGCACATGTATCAGTTTGAACATGAAGAGTTTATTTTGCATGCTATTACTGGATACTTACAAGGTTTTTTCCAAACTTTTTCTGAATCAATTGGATTCAATTTCAGCTGTTGGTGAAGTTTATTTCTGAAGTCGAACTTAAAGCCATTTCCAATTTCATCATGAAACTCTGCACACATATCCACTGAGTGGTGGTGCCATTTTCATGGAAACAAGTGGGACTTAAAAGCAACTCACAGTTGAGTGTTTCTGCCACTAATTTCAAAACTTTGGGATATTATTTCACCTAAGTTGGATGGAACCAAGGAGGATATGTCACCTCCTGATGGCTCTTGTTTAACTGAGACTATTGTAATTGACCAGGCTGTTATATAAATATTTCAAGTGATTAATTACAGAAATTTTAAACTGTTTGCGGTTGAATCACTGCTTTCAAGCCATATCTAAATGTGGTCTTAATTGTGCCCAGAAAGTGATTTCGATAGTTTCATTTGTACCTTACATTTTTCTGTCCTGACCAAATATAATTTAAAAAATTATGTAACAAATGTTATATTTGGGATAACACCTCTTTGTAAAGTACAGATTCTTGTACTCGGACGGGAAGGGACTCAACCCAAAAAAGGTATGAGAATCTGTACTTTACAAAGAAAGTGTTATCTCAAATATAAAATTTGTTACATTTGACCTCTTTCTAAATGCTATTATGTGTTCATAAAACTTTATGGTTTAATCCTTTCAAATCTAACCAAGCTTGATATTTTATTACATAAATGAATCTGCTCTTAAATGTGACATGTTCAGCAAAGAGATCTTGAATTGGAAGGTTTTATCCATGATGTGTTTCCACTGAACAAGTGGCATTAGCAGTCACACCAATCTCATGTTCATGATGGCCATCCCGGATATGTCCGCTGTGCCATGGTCCAGAATGACCACCATTTCCTGTCTTGTGTCATTTACACCGATTGAAATTTACGACAGCAGGCCTTTTTTTCTCTTTATTGCCTTCCTTGTCTCTCGTGACTGGTTGTTCTGGCAAATTGAAATAGACTATAACCTTCAAATGTGATCCTCGATTGAAATTTATCCTGCAAGTGAACTAATTAGGACTCTGCCCTTCTGAGATCGTGTGGATGTTTTGGACGGCGCGGACAGTGCTATAAAGTCTTTATTTGGTGATTGATCTCAACAACGATGCCCTCACAATTGGCGACACCAAAATGGCCTTTGAAATTAACCTTTGCTGTTTGTTAGCCCAGGTTGTAAGAGGATGGGCAAGAGTCAATAAAGCGAAATCAGATGGATCTGGGTACAGCTGCTCTTTCCTGCGATTAAACTGGAGTCACGATAACATTAATGGAAGGGTACGATGATAGGTTAGTTCTTAAGCACATACACCACCAAATGCACCTGTCCATATTATTTTGGATCTCAGACAGCTTTGTGAGGGCCGTTAATGGCAAACTTTCACAATCTGAAAATGTCATCTAAATTGTCACACCAAGGATCCTTTTGGAAAATTACTTTGCTTTACTTGTTGGTTCCAAGGTAGATTTTGTGTTTTTATTGTATGGTCTGGAAATGAAATCGTCTATCTTTGAATGAAATTAGAGTCCTGTAACATAAACTAATTGGTAATAAGAGCATACTATTTTGTGAAGTATAATGATAGTCACTGTTTGATAATACCATATGGTGTTTTACAACCCAGTTTCTGAGATTTATTTGTTGAATTTATTCCTTGAGCATATTGTTCAGTATGGCGTCTCACTCACTCACTCACTCACTCACTCACTCACTCACTCACTCACTCACTGGGAATATTTCTAAAAGAGGCATAAAAACGAACACACTTACTGACTCCTAATATAAGTCAACATATGGTTCCAAACATGCATTCAAAGATAACCAATTCTTCAAGAGCCTGATCAGATGCCTACAGCCATATCAATTATCCAATACAACCGTCAATACGGAATGAAAGTTTGCATAACATGTTGGCATTTGCTGATCAAGTTATGTATTGTTTAATCTATTGATTATTATTTCGTCATTATTTGCTGGCTATTGGTTATGAGGGTATTTCTGACATCAGGTCAATGCACACCTGATTCAGCTGTATGGCACAATGTCTGCATGTTATATAACATGGACCAAGCATATAAGAAGACTTGTGAATGGACTGCCATGAAGTAGTGTTCAAGTTACACCAGTCTGTGTCTGGAGTATATCACTGTCTTGACTGGATGAATGATGTACATTCAGTAAGTGTTTGTCAGTTGCCAGGTATGGTCTTATTGCTCTTACTCAACAGTTGAGTCAAGTGGGGTCCTGGGATCCTTGAGGTCTTCCCCTAAGGTGTTTGAATATCGGGATCCCTTAAATCTTTTAGTATTAGGGTAACGACAGGGACCCCTTGACAGGAGTACTGCTGTACGGCGTCAGGGAACTAAACATGCAAATTGTGTGAGTGGAGGGTGCTACTGGTAGAGCAGGATGGGCTTACCCTTTTCACGAACAGTGTGTGTGTGTTGTGTGTTGTGTAACAAGACGGTCCTATCAGATTGCTAGATTTTATTGCACATAATGAAAAAGGATTTCACAAGCTGAACGTTAGATCACGTGTTCCTGTTGACCTGTAGTTGGGAAAAAAGGGGAGGGGAGGGGAGAGGCGAGAGACCATTCAGCTCGTATGATTGAGTTACCTCCAGCTAATGCACACGTAACTCTGCGTCATTGATGCTAGTGTCATACTGCTGTGAATATTCTATAACATAAATAAAACAGTGATATTTCGAGGACACTTGATACAAGGTAGCTAAGAGGTCTTATTGATCGGTTGATGCCAGTTATTTTTGTTACCAGCCCTCTGGAAATAACTCCATAATCTCTAACAAATAGGATACTACTTAATCAACACATTAAGCGTTGTTGTACGAGCATCTATTTTAATGGACGCAATCCTTAGTATGCTGTACCTGAAATACTTTGATATTTCAGGATAAATGATGTCATATTGCCAAGATTTCAATACTTGACCATCATTTCAAATAAGTCACCTCTGAATGAATGACTGAATCTTCTATGCCACAGCCAGTAATATTCTGGCTGTAGATATATAGAATTCTAAACTCGCTCCCATGTAATACCAATTTTGTGTAACGAGTAAGGAGTTATGGTATCTGATTAGCGAATGCAAGTCAGATACCAGAACTATCCACAAGTTTAATAAAACTGGTATTACACGGGAGTGAGTTTTGTATTTTATTTATTACTTGCAGCTTATGACTTTTTAAAAGATTTCACTGTCGTTTGTGAATAGACTGACATCTATGCAAACCACAGCATAATGCAATTCATTATGAATCCTCAGAATCCTATTTAACAGAATCATACTTCAAACATGTAAAAAGTTGACACGTATTAATTTAATACCATACACTGGCCTTCCTTTAGAATTCAGGAGTCTGTTCCACAAAGCTGTCGTAGCACTTAGGTTATCGGCACTCATAGAATTAGGACTGTCGTGTGCTAGGATTGCCTCACGAGACTAGGCTCTACACCACAAAGTTTACAATCATGTCACAATACCCTGTGATGTAATTTGTCGAATTTTGTTGCAAGATCCACTGGTGAAACAATGCCATGTGACGTCAGCCTAGCAACAGGGTTGCTGGAGTCATCGTGTGTGCTAAGCTCCACTCAGTGATCTTTCCTCTCAACACGCCATGTCACTGAATTAGCCCAGGGATGTTGGGAGTTTTCAATATTTCTTGGTAAAACATGTTCCTGCAGAACATAAGCACACCCTTGGTATTAAACAATGTATAATACAGCTGTAAGTTTATTAAACATGTGATCTCTTCACGGGCGAGTAATAATATTGGGTCTGGGCCACATTAACCACCTAATCATCATTTTAGTCAGCTCTTACAGCATTTGATATTGCAGACTTCTTGAGTCCCCCTCGGGAACAAATACGGATCACAAGGGACCTATTCTCACCTAGAATCCCCACAAAATCCTTGAGAGTAGGACAGTACACCCTGAAGAGATTTACTTTGTTCAGCTTTGTTGATTTGTGCTTAGCAAATTTTTCATAAAAGATAATTATTTGAAACTCATGAAAAAAGACATTCTTTCATTTTAGTCTTCACTACTCAGAAACAGTATACTGACTCTGAGCCGACGTGTCCTTGTTTTAGTCCCTTAATGCCGAGCGCTAGACAGGGTAACAAGTACCATCTTTTAACGTCTTTTGATATAATACGGCCAGGGATCGAACCCCGGACCTTCTGCTCTCCTGGCGGACACTCTACCACTAGACCACGGAGGCGGTCTATTGGTGAAAGGAATGTGTCATGCATACTTGGGAGGGTCCCAGTATTTTAACAGTTGCCCATGGATGCAGGTGTGGGTGCACTCATCCAACCTTGCTACCATGTATTCGATGCTGCTGCAGAGACTACTTGGACCGTTCAGTCAGTCAGTTCACAAATATCTGCAGGGTCATCTATATGTCTGCATATCTAACACAGCTATGCAGTAAATCGCACAGAACAATGAAGAACAAAGCATGGTTTATTTCATTCCTGGAGATTTGAAAGTTGATGACATCGTAAATTGTCTTGTGAGTTGTTTTCCATAGTAGCTGGGAAATGCAGATAAACGCAATGGCTGAAGGGTTGTAGCCAAAAGTGGGTGAGATATGATATCAGTAATGTGAAAAAAGGCACAGATAATCAATGTGAAAATTGTGAAAATATCCAGGAAATACCTTACTCCCCTGTTCATAAAATGGATTTGTATTCAGGGAGTTAAATACTGCTAAACATTTTTAAAGCTTGTGCATTAATTTTATTAATATTCTAAAAGTGATTGTATGTAATGTTGATATCTCATGTAAAGAATACACGACTTGTTGGCCTTGTTTATTTCTGAAGTATGCTGGTCATTTATCCATTCGAGTCTTGTGGATCTCTGACATCACCTTGTGTGTATCTGCTGCACTAGTCCTTGTTTTATGCCCTGGGTGACTGATGGCAGGCACTGGAATAGCCACTTGAAGATGACACCAGTACTTGGAAAATGGTTCCCTCGATAGTGGGTGTCTTTATGTGTCAATGTGTTCCTGTAACTTGCACTAATGCCAGTTGATCTCATGTTGGTCTCTTTCCTAGTAATGAGGAAATGTCCATCACAGATGTTTAAGAAGTCATAAAAGAACTTTGTCCATCTATATTGCACATACAGGAACCCGACATGACATTGGGGATATGTAACTTCTCTAGATATGACAAGGTAGATATGACTGTAACCAGGTAATTGTGACTGTAACTGGGTGGAAATGACTGTAACTAGGTAGATATGACTAACTAAGTAGATGGGACTGTAACTAGGTGGATATGACTGTAACCAGGTAGATGTGACTGTAACTTGGTAGATGGGACTATAACCAGGTAGATGTGATTGTAACTAGGTAGATGGGACTATAACCAGGTAGATGTGATTGTAACTAGGTAGATGGGACTGTAACAAGGTAGATATGAATGTAACTTGGTAGATGGGACTGTAACCAGGTAGATATGACTGTAACTAGGTAGATGGGACTGTAACAGGTAGATATGAATGTAACTTGGTAGATGGGACTGTAACCAGGTAGATATGAATGTAACTAGGTAGATGGGACTGTAACAGGTAGATATGAATGTAACTTGGTAGATGGGACTGTAACCAGGTAGATATGAATGTAACTTGGTAGATAGGACTATGTAGCTTGGTAGATAATACTGCAACTAGGTAGATAATACTGTAACTAGGTAGATGGGACTGTAACCAGGTAGATATGACTGTAACTAGGTAGATGGGACTGTTAACTAGGTAGACATGATTGTAACTAGGTAGATTTGACTGTAACCAGGTAGATAAGTCTGTAACCAGGTAAATATGATTGCACAAGCAGTGTTAACCCACTTCACTCACTCACTTTGGATTTCACCCAAGTGACAGGCATCGCTCACCACTTTTCTCCTGGACTAACCTGACAGGTGGTGACTGAAAAACTGTTCAAGGTGGCATTAAACCCAACTCACTTACTCACTCACCCACCCACCCACCCACCCACTCACTCACTCACTCACTCACTCACTCACTCACTCACTCACTCACTCACTCACTCACTCACTCACTCACTCACTCACTCACTTACAAGACAGTAAATAGAGTTGTAAAAACAGTAGTTCATGTATTGTATTGTTATAATGTTAATAATAATACCTTGTATATTCCAATGTATCAAGTAACACCAAATGTATCTCACAGTCATGATCAATCGTTCTGGTGTAATCTGCTACACCATGCTATGTCAAATCACCAAACAAGTTAAGACTGCTAGCTGATTTATTCAAACTGAATATCCAGGACACTACTTTAGCTGTACTTTCAAAGCACACATTGAAATTACCAAAGGAAGAGTAATTATACTATTTTGAAACTCCACCAAGACAAATAAGAATATTTCATAAAAAGACATGACACATAATATTTTATGTGGCAGTATTTCTTCGACAATGCAATGAGCTTTGATAGTAATCAGCTCCAGCTGTGAAGTCTGTGGCTCCATAAGAACAGGACATAACAGGCATCACTTTCGTCTGGATTTGTTCTTGTTCTGCTGGTTTTCAAATATTGAGTGTTATGAATTATTTAATGCTGAAAAATAGCATGTTAGAAAAGCAATGAAATATTCATTCACAAGTACATCTTCTATAGTAGGTCGTGTTTCTGTTGAGACTTATGTTGCCAATTGAACTGCAGCTTGGATGCCCCAAATTGCTGAATGTTACAAGGAGGACAATTTAGAGCAGGTCATTGTTTTTCCAGTTAAAAATGAACAGGGCTATTTTCCCCCAAACTTGTCCAGAGATAAGGGTTGGGGATACGTTGGGGTGGGGGTAGGCGGGACGAGAGTATGTGTCACCCAGTCATCTAAGGCACAGTGATCCAGGTGGAGAACAGTTCTTCAGCAAGTTCTTGCCATAAGAAGCGACTATGCTTGTCATAAGAGGCGACTAATGGGATCGGGTGGTCAGGCTTGCTGACTTTGTTGATGCATGTCATCATATCCTCCCAACTGCATAAATCAATGCTCATGATGTCAATGACCACTGTCATATAGCTGGAATATCGCTGAGTGTGGCATAAAACAACAAACAGACAAAACAAATCTAAGTGCACAGCCATTCACTGTGAAGAATTGTGTCCATCAGACATGCCAGAAACCAATATTCATCCTGATTATATTTGTCAGTTTCTCAGCATCCTACTCATGCTCATGGGATTCCTCCCACCTGAAGCTGACAACTGTGATATCGCTGAAATACTGTTCATAGCGGCGTAAAACCCAATTCACTCACTTTGATGAGAATGCTTGCGTAAAAGGTGACTATGCTTGCCGTAAAAGGTGACTCTGCTTGTCGTAAAAGGCGACGGGTGGTCAGGCTCGCTGACTTGGTTGATGCCTGTCATCAATCCCAATTGCGTGGATTGATGCTCATGATGTCAATCACTGGATTGTTTGGTCAAGACTCGATTATTTACAGACCACCGTCATATAGCTGGAATATTGCTGAGTGCGGCGTTAAACAACAAACCAACCAACCAACCAACTAACTTTGATGAGAAGACATTTCAATGACAAAATTAACAGAGCAGGTTCTTTCTCAAGAACTCCTTGGGGATTGAAAGCAGATTGTATTTCATCATAATTGTATGAATTTTGTTTGTGCTATTAACGTTGTGTTTACCTGCCCAAGGCTTGATTTTTAAAAATCATTGTATGGTATTGATGACACTGACTGACTAAAACAAAATTTTCTGGCCTCCAATATGAATTTTACATGTAGACTGTAGTGGTGCTATAGATAGAGGGGATCAATCGCTATGTCTACGTACCCAGCTACTGTAATATTCTTTCCAATGATCATTCACTATGTTTTTGAGCATGACAGTATCCTTGATTAATTCTACAAAGTTGTCTGACATTTGTTTTACATGAGTAGAAGATTATCATTCACTTTAAGGTTGGCAAGATTCTGAATACATTTGCAATTTCTCATTGTACAACAAAGTAAATTAGTCTGTTAAGGTGAGAATTGTGTGTTGAAATAGAATGAATACAGCCCCCTCTGACAGATCCCATTGGTGACATTGCCAAACTGTTGGGACAAATTCAGTTAACATTTCCATTTTTTAAGACAATTTTCCAAATGATGGATGTATTTCGGCAGTTTTTAATTTGAGCCCAAGTCCCATTCACAGATGCGTTGAAAACTGTCATTCCAGTGTAGTCAAGACAGGAGTGAAAATTTCATGGAACCGAAAAACCCCAGTCTGTTGTGTACCCGAGAGACCATGTTTATGCTCCTTTGATAGATTACTGTGAGGAGCTAGTGCCACACTGCTAACACTGGGTTCTGCTGATTGATATACTTGGAGAGGCCAACATTGTCTCAAGGGCCTTTGGTTAGTAGCCTCTTGTCCCAGCCAAGGATTCTGTGTCCATGGTTAATGGTCAGGAAAATTGGGTCTCATTGAACAACTGAAATGAAGCTGTGGGGATTTGTCTCAATGTTTCTGAAGTAGGATCCGTTAAGGTCCCATATGTTCTGTACAGTTCAGGCAATGTCAGGGTTTTAGTTGACAGGCCTCACAGGTTTCAAAAGATCTGGAATTTGCTAATTTTTATTAGAGTTGCCTTCCCCAGAAGTAGAATTTCTTATGGTATCTAGAGCATCTCACTTGAATGTCTTTTGACAACACAAGTAGATATAAGTTTATTACTTTGAGGTTTGATTCCACCCAAGCCTGTTTTGAATGATAATTGACATTATTCAAATGAAGTTGTTCGGGAATTCAGGGAGATACCACTGTATATTTAATTGTCTGATGCAACTGTATGAACATGTTTTGTATGTACACAAGGCTGTTCAAACAGCATTTGGGATACAAAAAGTAATACAAGTTAATGATCAACAATGTTTGTTGTTTATGTCTACAGACATCCTTTGAGGTTAACTGTTAATATTTTAACATGTCATCAGGTATTGCCATCTGGCTGTGAAAATTTGTGGTGCACTGACAGTTCGATCAATCTTTGCAGCCCTAATTTTAATACCATGTGGGACTTTATGGGACTGATCTGGTTGTTTGTATGTTATTACTCAGACAGAATGGCTGTTTGTTGACACTATCAACCGGTGTGTTTTATCCAGACTTCAACGTTTACAGGAAGTGGGGATAGAAGTGCAGTAATGCTGTCTGCGACAAACAGCACCATTTACTTGCTGATTCAATCGCTTTTGGTTTGTGACGTCCCTGGGACTACCGGTCTCTTTCTAGGCGAGATATGTTTGGAAAAGAAATGACGTGTTCCTGGGAATTGTAGAAAAAACTTGTCCTCTGGTTATACACAAAAATAATTGTTCACTGGACTTGCGAGATGTTATGGTCATAAATGAGATGTGGGTCCCAAAAAATATTAGGCTCTTCCTGTCAGAAAACATTTTGCTTTAATGAACCGACTGAAAAATATTCTGTCTCAGAAGGAAATCAGTCCCACAAATCAATCTCTGACAACAAATTTAACTTGTTTTTAGTTTTAATACGTTTATATAATAATTATGGTAATACTGAACTTCAGTTTGTGATCAATCCTTACATCTGAGCTTCTTTTGTTGCTGTCTGTACATTATCACAAGGATCAGTTCTCATCGAGTCTGGATTACAATCCACCTGCATCCTTTCATACTGATGACATTGAGAGTCTTCTCACACATATGATGAAAGAAAGAATGAATTCTTTACGATTATTACACTAATACAGTATATTTTCTGACAATCGCCATTTCTCTGATATTGATCCCAGCAAGGCTTCCACCTAGATTCATATTGCAGGGACGATCTAGTCCATATGTCAACTCTTTCAAGGCAAATGATAGTTTTGAACATAGCAACATATCCTATCATTTGCCAATAAGTCATGCAGTGCATTGGGGACTTCACAATTGGCAACTTAACAGTATGGTGTTTTTTTCACTGACCTTTGATAAATATTACATCCAATATAGTTTCATTGGGTTTATATATCAAGGGACCAGGAGACGTGGTGATGTTTGTACAACGTAATGGTAAGGATGATAAGTAAGAACATTTCACAGATTCAGTCTGATGGTCTGCGATCTTTCCGCATGCTGGAGAACAGCCGGGGATGATGAAAGTAGTGTGAATTCTTTAATGGCTATTTTGGAGGTGCGGACACGAAAATGGATTTAGTCTTTTCCCGCTGGTCTTGTCCTGTCAGTTTCACAGACAGTACTTTCTCTTCAAAATATCAGGCGCCATAGATCCTGATGTGTTGGAACTGAAAATGTGCCAAATCAATGGTTGGGGCAACCTGTTTTAATTACCTGGATTACAGATTCAATTGCTCATGTGGAGATGTGGGGGAGGGAATATGATGAAAATGATTGGCCTTTTTTGTTTCCACTGATTTCAACACAAATCATATAATCTATCCTCCAAATAGAGGTTCAACATACATAAAACTGTCCCAAAAGGTAAACAAACATTTGGCCTTCAATCTTCCCCTATAATGTGCAACATTTGTCATATGTGGAGAAAAAGCAAAGATATTTGACAGAACCTTGAAAAGCAACAGTTATTAACTTATGTTTGACTTATGTAGCATACAGTATTTCAAGAATCACAATGTCAAACAAATATCACTGAGTTTATCAATATTGTATATTTTGTTGATAAAGTCTTGTTTTCTGTATCATGTGAAGAAAGGGTGTTGGAAAGAGGAAGTATACACTATATTCTAAACACCATTGTAAAATAGAGTTCTTTGGTCGTCATTCATGCTACAGTTTATCTCGGGTCAAATAGATACAAAATTAATCTATTCCATTTCATTCTCTGACCCCCTTTTTGCCATCTTGCAGTGTAATTGACCATTTGGGATTACCTTACAGCTGATAGATCTTCAATACTTGACGGCAGGCAAGTATATTAGCCTCGCAACCAGGGTTCTGATCAGACTGCGAGTAATTCAAGGTTCTTCGATCTCTGAATCGGATGTGCATGCTTGGCCCACTTTCGTTTGTCGATAATATTTTGAATTAATGAACTGACCCCACATGTCATTATTATTAAATCAGAGCCCTAAAAGTCGCTTGTAGAGCAATGACCTGATTCCTTGTCGACATATCTATCATTTATATAGTCTGTCTAGTGCAGAAATGTCTGCCAATTGTGTAGTTTCTAAGTTTGTTTCGATTTGTCAGTGTAGCACATGTGTAAGTGCTATTGGTGCACAGCTATTTTTTAGTGCCATTTACAGTGTCACCATTTGTCATCGTCATGGTAACTGTTTTATGATTTAGAGTAGCCCATTTTGTGTTGCTGTTCAAATCAGTTTTGGATGTTGTCTAAATATGGAAATAGTAATTAAGTCTCTAAAAACTCCAACGCCATGGCAACACGATGCCAATTTTACAATCAATTTTAAAGAAATCTTGATATGATTCTTCTTTGAGTTTGTGTAGCATTTTTTATTGTGATTAAACAGATGCCATCTAAAAAGAGTAAGGCTGTTTTTGGTCATGTGATACTGTGGTAACCCTAGCAACAATAATAATTTATGGGGTTAATACTAAAAATTAATGGCTATTGAAACTGGAAACATTTTTGACACTTTACATCAATATATTTTGCACTAATTGTTATAAGTTATTTAATGGCTACTAGTTTGAGAGAGAAACCAGAAAATATCAGAATGACAGTGTATAATTAGCCTGGGACAAGATCATTTTAAGCAGCTGAAATGTTGAGAATCTGAATATTATATTACTGACCAAACTTATTATTATGTTGCAACCTTTTTTCCAATAGAAAAACAAGAATCTTAATAAAAGTGACAAAAGCCTTTCCATAATCACAAGAAGTCTCTTAAGAGTCCCTTGTAGTTTTGACTATATCTTGAGAATGTGTTTCTGAATCACTGGCAAGTAGTGATGATACCAGGTGCTTGCAAAAAGGTGACCCTCTGGTGGCACCCATCCCAAACACATTCAAAGGCAAGACAATTGTTTACCTGAATAAATACAGGGCAACACATAGTAAACGTCAAAATAGGAAAAATTCTGCACTGATGCATCCAATTTGTAAATGTTAAATCTCCTCAACATGTTTTTGAAGGCTTTACTGTGGCCTTAAATGTTGCTGGCTATTCTTTTGCATTGACAATTTATATATGTGCTTGTATGGCACTTTCATACCAAATTAGAGGCAGTTGGCTGGAGTTCAGGGTTAAGATTTTTGCATCATACCAAAGACCATTGGTACAATGTGTGAGGTACATTTCTGGTGTCAATCCGCCGCACTATGCTAAGATTCATTTGCTGGACTATGCTCAGATTCTACTGCTTGTCTGTGCTCAGATTCTACCGCTGGACTGTGCTCAGATTCTACCGCTTGTCTGTGCTCAGATTCTACTGCTTGTCTGAGCTCAGATTCTACTACTTGTCTGTGCTCAGATTCTACTGCTTGTCTGTGCTCAGATTCTACTGCTTGTCTGTGCTCAGATTCTACTGCTTGTCTGTGCTCAGATTCTACTGCTTGTCTGAGCTCAGATTCTACTGCTTGTCTGTGCTCAGATTCTACTGCTTGTCTGAGCTCAGATTCTATTGCTTGTCTGTGCTCAGATTCTACTGCTTGTCTGAGCTCAGATTCTAGTGCTTGTCTGTGCTCAGATTCTACCGCTGGACTGTGCTCAGATTCTACCGCTGGACTATGCTCAAATTCAGTCACTGCAATATACCAACATTCACCAGCTGAACTATACTAACATTCACCCTCTGGACTATACTAACATTCACCCTCTGGACTATGCTAAGATTTGCTTAGATCTGCTTGTCTGTGCTCAGATTCTACTGCTTGTCTGAGCTCAGATTTTACTGCTTGTCTGTGCTCAGATTCTATCGCTGGACTGTGCTCAGATTCTACCGCTGGACTATGCTCAAATTCTACTGCTTGTCTGTGCTCAGATTCTACTGCTTGTCTGAGCTCAGATTCTACTGCTTGTCTGTGCTCAGATTCTACTGCTTGTCTGAGCTCAGATTCTATTGCTTGTCTGTGCTCAGATTCTACTGCTTGTCTGAGCTCAGATTCTAGTGCTTGTCTGTGCTCAGATTCTACCGCTGGACTGTGCTCAGATTCTACCGCTGGACTATGCTCAAATTCAGTCACTGCAATATACCAACATTCACCAGCTGAACTATACTAACATTCACCCTCTGGACTATACTAACATTCACCCTCTGGACTATGCTAAGATTTGCTTAGATCTGCTTGTCTGTGCTCAGATTCTACTGCTTGTCTGAGCTCAGATTTTACTGCTTGTCTGTGCTCAGATTCTATCGCTGGACTGTGCTCAGATTCTACCGCTGGACTATGCTCAAATTCTACTGCTTGTCTGTGCTCAGATTCTACTGCTTGTCTGAGCTCAGATTCTACTGCTTGTCTGTGCTCAGATTCTACTGCTTGTCTGAGCTCAGATTCTACTGCTTGTCTGAGCTCAGATTCTACTGCTTGTCTGTGCTCAGATTCTACTGCTTGTCTGTGCTCAGATTCTACCGCTGGACTGTGCTCAGATTCTACCGCTGGACTATGCTCAAATTCAGTCACTGCAATATACCAACATTCACCAGCTGAACTATACTAACATTCACCCTCTGGACTATGCTAAGATTTGCATAAAACCCTACTCTAATCATATTTGATCTTGGGTCATGGGTTCAGTTGTCTAAATATAATGTCAACGCCAGAAAACAGCCTTGAATAACGGCCCAAACAGATTCCCTTTGGCACAAAAGGCAAAATAGCTGTGAAAATTATATGAATGGATCACTTAAAGATGTTCATTCAAAGGGTAAGCATGTCCTGCCCAACCAACAGCAAAGCTCTGCAATGCGGTGAAAAGAGTTGGTTCCCTCAGGCATACCAGACACCAATGACTGTAGGTTTGAGTTCCAAATTGTTACATGTTCCATTTTTGTTGCATGGTGTGTCAGCACCATACCCATGCTCATGGGTTTTACCAAAGTGGAAGTCCTACTTGTCTTCAGGCTTTCTTCATACATTAAGTTACCACCGCTGAAAGCTATTCCAACTTGCTTGAAACCAAATTAACTCACTCCAAAAGATTTTATGCATTCATGAGTAATTCCAGGCCTAAAATAGTTTGTGTTTAAGTACTTCATGCTTGTTGTGAGAGCTGACAGGTGAGGATTGGGTGGTCCCAATGTCCCACCTGCCTGAATGCTATGATTATTATTATTATTAACAGACCACTATGATTTGGAATATTATTGAGTGTTGGGTAAAACTTAATTATTAGGCGTATTGATTTTATTGTCACTTTGAAAATACAGTTTAGGTATGTGAGTGTCTGGAGTATTTCTTATAACACTCTATGGCAATTGCAGTAAACTGCTACATTGTATTTTGGGGGGGTTTGTTCGGTGTCAAAACTTTCGTCATCTTCAAACAAACAACACATAGATGTGTTGAAAAAATTATTGGAATAAATTTACTTTGACAGACTGCCACTTTAGCCACTTTTTAAAATCACGAGTATAGTGAAATTTCTTTCAGTTGCATAAGCATTCCATAGACAGCCTATGTTAGTAAGAGCTATAGACTAGAAGAGATGAGAAAGGACAAGTTGGGCTTAGTATTAGAATTAGCAAGCTTGCGTCTTTTTTTAGATTTGAGACCGTTCTTTATGGGATGATAGGTGGGGTGTTTTTGCACACAAATAGCTGAAATTGCACAAAAGTATAAAATGAAATAAAAATATTTTCTCTCACATAAAAAATTGCCTTCAAATTTGGCACAAAATGAGTTATTGATTTTCATGCAGCATCTTAGCTTGCATCACAGCATAACATCCCTATTGTAAACAGTTACAAACCTTACAAAGTCTACATCTCCCCCTGAATTATAGAAGCCTGATTACTCTGTAATACTTGACATGCTCTGACCTCAGTGAAGCATGTGGCTGAATGTTTGTATGGCTATATCACTTCTGGATTGAAAACATTGACGCTGTAATCACCCACGCAGGATGTTGTCACAATTTCTCTGCAGAAGTAATCCCCGTCTAATGGTAGCTTAAGGTACAGTCTTGGGGTTTGGGTTTGACTTGGCAGAAGGATCAAGGTGTATATGTTTTTAATGGAACACTCCTATTGAAATGTGTTGCTTTAAATGATAATTCAAGTGGATGTGGTAGCCTCGTGGTTGAAGCATTAGATGACGACAGGATTTAATTCTGTTCAATTGAACAGTTTGTGAAGCATGTGCCGCTGTGATATTATGACTCTTGTTCAAAAGTTGTTTGATCAGGGTTACAACAGTCAGGGCTTCAGTAAAGCTTCCAAATGGTTTTATAAATAAAAGTGACAAAATCCATTCCATAATTATGTGGCTGACATTTCCAAATTTGATGTATTGGGGTGAGGTAAAATGGGGCTTAACATCGCGTCCAAGATTATTGCACTTATATAATAGTCCAGACTAATGCCAATTTTATAGTGATAGCCCCTTTCAGATACCATGCCACAGTTCAACATGAGTGCCCCACTCAGACACAGTATACTGACTCCGAGCCGAGCAATCCTTGTTTTAGCCCCTTAATGCCGAGCGCAGTGTAACGAGTAGAATCTTTTAATGTCTTTTGGTATGACGCAGCCTGGGGATCAAACCCCAGACCTTCCGCTCTCTGGGTGGATGCTCTACCACTAGACCACGGAGAGGGTCTGATGTATTGGGGACAAATGATGGCTGATGCAATTTACTTTTTTTACTTTATTGTTTTGTTGGGGAAAAATTGACTTGCCTTTGTTTCAGTTTCTGATTGGTACACCAGTGGGTCAGGATACGCTCACATTTTCACAAACACCTGGTATCAATATTTGATAAACACAAAGTCATGCTTATGATACAGTCAGAATCGTACAATTGACTTTATTTTTAGCAGAGATTTCTTATGCTTATGGAAATGGTTTTGTCACTTGTCATTGGTGTGTAAAACCCTACATACTGCCTTACTGATAAGTTTAGATTGACATTGAACCAGGGTTGGAGGTGTTGAGTGAGTGAGTATGGTTTTATGTCGCTTTTAGCAATATTCCAGCAATATTACGGCGGGGGACACCAGAAATGGGCTTTCCACATTGTACCCAGGTCTTAAGCGTGACGAGCAAACGCTTTAACCGCTAGGCTACCCGACCGCCCCTTGGAGGTGATGGCACTGTTAGTAGTACACTTTATTAGGAGGTGGGGGGCTGATTAGCAGTTAAAACCTTCAGTGTTCTTGATGAAAGCCCATCTTTGATTTCCACATGGGTACCAATTGTGATATTCATTGTTTGATCACCCTATCACATTATGACTAAGAGCAGCATTATTACACTCTTTGTCTTGACCAATGTTAGTTCACGACAAGTAGATGAATGAAAACAAGTCTTTGAAAGGCGTTTGGAAGTGATACACATAAGAAAGAGAATTTATAGATGTCAACTTCTTTATTATGAGGTACACAATGTTTTGGAGTATATGCTTACTCTTTCATCATCAAAACATTGTGTTCCTCATAATAAAGAAGTTGATATCCATAAATTCTCTTCTGAATGAAAACAAATCCATTTTCAGTCCACTTTCAATAAAGATATCTGTTCTTTCTTACGAAAGTATTGTTGAGCTTCATGTTAAAGTTTCATGGTAAGATTATTCTCACATGATGCCAGTTCAACACAAAAGTAAAATGAATAAAGTATAGTGGTTTAGTATTGATTATAGACAATTAGATAGAAAACTTGAGTGTTCTGATGGCCTTTGCCCAAAGATATGTATTGCAAGAGGATGGTGTCCAATCTCCTGTGACAACTTGATATGGTAAATGAGATAGGTGAGACATGAATTGCAACTGGTGTGATATGGTGTTGTGATTGAAATATAATTACAACATGAAATACTTTTGACCTTTTGGAAAATGCCTTTTGATCTTTTAGAATAAACACAGAGTTGCACATTACATACAGTAATTACTGAATTGAAAAACCTAACTGAATGAGTTGTATTTGAAGGTTTATTTACAATGGTCATTCATAATTCAGAAAGAGCAAGTAAGATACTGATGTTGCTTTGTTAACTGTTAAGGTTTTTGTGTGGGAAGTACATGAAATCTTTTATGACACATTACCTTGGATTTGTAGAGAAAATCATTCAGAGTATCATCTTGCTTAATAATGAAGGAGAAGGAGAAGGTTTCACACTGTTTAAAAACTGCTTTTAACTGTAATTTGGAAATATCACAGCATGTCATTATCAAAGGTAGTTAACATAATTTTTATTATCTTTATCATGGTTCCTTCGTCTCCAAACATACGTGATGGATTTCACTGGTATTAAATGTTGCATATTATTTTGGCCTGTTGAATCTGATGGGCTGAATTTTAAATGACTGTAATGTTATCCATATTGGATGGGTGTACATGAATTTGCATAACATTTGAATATGAATATCATGGGATCAGAAGGACTTCTAGTGAGCAAGTTATAATCTTTGCAATGTTTTTACATATATATGTAAGACTATCCAATGTGATTTAGCGGCGGTCGGGTAGCCTAGTGGTTAAAGTGTTCGCTCGTCACGCCGAAGACCCGGGTTCGATTCCCGATATGGGTACAATGTGTGAAGCCCATTTCTGGTGTCCCCTGCCATGATATTGCTGGAATTTTGCTAAAAGCGGCGTAAAACCATACTCACTCACTCCTTCCATTGACATTTAGTGTAAATTCCCAGATATGTGTCATATTTGACGTCGGCCTTGCTGATGTAATGCTTGAAACCACATTGTCATCTAATCTGAACACAAAAAACTGACCCGATGGGGTAGGGGAACAGGAACAGGAACAGGAACAGGAACAACAGTCATATTTCAGAACATAGTGTATACTGGTGGAAATTAATAAGAGATCACTTAGTTTTAGATGCAGTAAAGTGATATGCTGTCATGGGTTCCCTAAATCTTTTATTGTTCCCTTGTTTGTTTGTCATTTCGGTCATGACATTATTGTACCTCCTCACATTAGACATCCAGCAGATTGGAGATCCAATTCCTACAGATATTCATGTTCAGATGTAGCAGGATGGCCTGCTATAGATCAATCAAAGATAAGAGTCTTAGTGCGTTGTATATTTATTAAACCAAACCTTTGTCAATTACAAGGATAAGAGTCTTAGTGCGTTGTATATTTATTAAACCAAACCTTTGTCAATTACAAGGATGTCAGTTTGACATGATTGTGTATAAGTGGCATATGGATTTACAATGAATGTGATTATTATAGATCTATGAATATGCTTCCGTGACTAGGATGTCTGATGCATTTTATCAGGGAAAAAATAAACAATTAATAATCAGTCAGTGTCTTTCATAACATAATTCATTCAAGAAGATGGAGAAGAAGACGAAGAAGGGAGAATATATACATTTGGATACTAGAATTCAAAGCATGCTTATGGCTTTTTAATTTTTTTTATCCAGGTTTATAATTATTTTCATTCTCAACTCCCCTAGGAGTATGTGATCAAAGTGTCCTAGTAGAACTGCATTTGCTGCTGGGTGAGTGAAGTCACTAGCCACACAGTGTGGGCAGCATAGAAGCCCAAGAAACTCTCACAAGTCAACTGTTGATAGCTATTTTTTGTCAGGGTGATAAGGGGTTTTCCATGGTTTTTGACTGAAAGATGGAAGGTATTGGTCATAAAGCTGCTAGAAAGTGATGTGACTTTGGTGCTACTTCAGAATGATGCTTTGTATGAGCCTTTCCAGTGACAGGTGGAGGGACAAAGATGGTTGTTGTGAAGCATCCTGAGCAAGTATTAAAAGACATGAAGATTTTAGTGACATTTATTCTAGTTTTAATTTTATTTTGTTGCATTAATGCATTTGTTCCATTTTTAACTGGACACTCATAAAGAAATCAAGGTTTTTAAACTGACAGTTATTTGATTAACTGTTATCATTAACAATTAATGAAGGATTTGTTCACTTTGAATTGAAAACAAGCATGCAGCAAATTGTCATGTTGGAATGTCAACTATCAATCATTTAAAGTCCCTTTCAAAGAAAGTTTGGACTCAAATGAATCTGATTTCAGTGTATGAAAATACACTGTCTGAATCAAGAATCACGTTGTCAATTGATTCTCCGTCCTTTGACACAGGAGAGTGACTGTGTGATGTTGCTGAAAAAGCATATGATTTTGTTCAGGGCATTGATTTTGTAATTGGACACAGAAACTTTAGTTTAGTTTCTTCTAAATTTGAGGCATCAATTGCCTGGGAAACGGTGATGAATTCTTGAATGGTGATATTCATTTGCAAGAATTTGTAACAAGAAGTGCTGAATGCATGGTCTAAAGCCAATCAGCATGAATTTATTACCTCTTTCTTTGAAATTTGATGGAACTGTTCTGGTATTGAAACATAGCTGAAGGCTGTTTGGAAGCAGGTTCCTTGTATAATACATCCTTTATTGCGGTGACGGGGCATAAATCTTTAATCTCTTGCACCTAGAAAAGGGCATTTCCTCTGTGCTATCTTACCACATTGAATGTGAAAAAGACATGGAGATCTGATGGAAGAGTTGAGTCACCAAAATTGCAAAATTGACAGAAAATAGAAAAAGTATTTTTACCTCATTTTGGACTATTTGTAATAAGCTGAACCAATAGTTTAGATGTTTTCATGGAATCATCTGAAAATGTTCTGCACATTGATGGAGCAATTATGAACTGTTCTATTTGATGATGGTAGAATGTTTTTATCCATCGATGGAGGCACTGATTTTGAACTCTTTCACTTATTGGTTTACACCTGTTCATAACTGTCATATTCAAGGCACAGGTGACATGGGGAAGTTAGTGAACACAATGGTTTCTCAGTGTGGATATATTAGGTGAAAGAGTGATAGTGGTAAGAGGGAATCTGCAATGTTGGTTTGTCGTGGTTTTGTCACAGCCATTTCGATCTAATACTCTCCACAGAACCTCACTTTAAGGACATACACAGTGCCTCATGTTTAGAACATACAACTGACCCATACATTTAGAACATATGACAGAGCCACATGTTTAGAACATGTAACAAAACCATATCTCAATCCCCCTGTTTGTGATCATGAAATTACGACATTTTACACAGCGTGCTTATTGGATCAATATTTCAGGCCTTTTCAAATGGAACACACTTAATTAATTTCTTAAAACTCCTGATGTTTGTTACAACACAACAATTAATGTGAAGATTGTTTTTGTTAAAATGTAGCAGTCAGGATAAATAAAAAACATTTGCAGAGTCATTAGAATTCTGCTGAAACCAGAGTCCGTGTAATATTCTGATTGTATCATAAGCATGAGTTTTATAATGAATCACTATTAATTAGTGTTTGTTTGTTTTGTTTGTTTGTTGTTTATATTCCAGCAATATTCCAGCTAATTGACGGTGGTCTGTAAATAATTGAGTCCGGACCAGACAATCCAGTGATTGACATCATGAGCATCGATCCACGCAATTGGGATTGATGACATGCATCAACCAAGTCAGTGAGTCTGACCACCCGATTCTGTTAGTCGCTTCTTACGACAAGCATAGTCACCTTTTACGGCAAGCATGGGTTGCTGAAGACCTATTCTACCCCAGATTCCAGTACAAAAGAGGACATGTCTTCAGGTTTTAGAGTCAAGTCAAACGTTGATAGAACTGATGTATGGTTTTGTCAAAGCCTTACGAAGCCTTGAATGCAAAATTTGGCACCACAATTCATGACAGAATCCACTGGTCGAATGTTCTGACTCAGCCATGCCAGGTTGAACTTGTTTTGAGTTCAGACTCAGCCATGCTAGGATCAACTGGTTATGAATTCAGACTGATGAATGCCAGGATCAGCTGGTCATTATTTCAGACTAAGCCGTGCCAGGATCAACTGAGTGTGAGTTCAGACTCAGCCATGCCAGGTTGAACTGGTTTGTGTTTAGACTTAGCTGTGCCAGGATCAGCTGGCCATTAGTTCAGACTGATGAATGCCAGGGTCAACTTGTTATGAGTTCAGACTAAGCCATGCCAGGATGAACTGGTTGTGAACTCAGCTGTGCCAGGATCAGCTGGTCATTAGTTCAGACTTAGCTGTGCCAGGATCAACTGGTTGTGAGTTCAGACTCAGCCGTGCCAGGATTAACTCGTCATGATTTCAGACTCAACTTTACCAGGATCAACTGGTTGTGGGTGCAACAATTATGATGCTTGGAACACCATGCCTATGCTTGTTTCATCAGGTGGCAATCATCTACAGCCACAATCACAGGGAATTCCACCCACAATAAATTGATACTGAAAACCCACCAAAGCGTTGTTAAACCCAGATTGCTTACTCACATGCATTTTATGCATGCCACCTTTTGCAAAGAGAATAGATAAAATACCAGTGGAACGAATCACTGTCAACTTGATTTGTTACTTTGATGGTAGGGCTTTTGATCACACTTTCTCCAGACATGACTGCAACTATTTTTACAAGTAAAATGCATTTAACACCTCCTCCAACATGCTACAAGAATGAGAAGGGCATTCCATGAAATTCATTTCCAGCCTTGGTTCTGGATTCTCATCTTGTTGGGGGAAAAAGTCCCTCTTTGCAGTACTTGCTTGACTGCTTTGCCCAAATTCGGGGATTACTGCTGCAAATTGTGCTGGTTAGGGGTACAAGAACATGAAATTGAAATGGCCTTATCTTAGATTTCTTGCCTTGAAGAGGCTGGAAGCTGTCGATGGTGAAAACGGTTGCATCTGGTATAGGAGACAGTAAACCATGGATATTTCAGCATTTAGATGTGAAATCCATTTGATAATACCACCCATGTCTAATTGAAGAGTTTTGTTGAAACTTTAAATGGATGTTGAAATGGGCATGCAATGAACATGTTTTTAGGTGTCAGTTTCATTCCAAATTAATGTCAGCTTCAGAATTGAAATTGATTTTCATCAGAAAAACATGTGTAAAACATAATAAATTTCAGTCAGTGCGATTACACTTTATGACCATTTGATAAAAGTGTTAAAGTATACGAATTATTTTTTATGGAGAATTGAAAAGGAGGGATTTCAGAATCTTCTTTCAGATTATTTTTTTTAATGAAGTAATGCATTGTGAGTTTCGTATCATTTAAAGTCAACAATTAGGAGCTGAATAGCAGTTGGTTGCTATTCTAAAGTATAAAGGCAACTAAAATGATCTCATGGTCACATTTGATGGGGAAATCAGCAGCTGACTGCAGCAATTTTTAATCAATAATTAACTTCATCCTTGTTCTTTGTAACAGCATCAACTGAAAATGTGCATGTATAGCTAGCTTTTTCACAAAAAGTCTTCCTGCTCCACAGCCTTTGGCCTCCCAAGTCTTTGTGTTCCACAGCCTGTGGCCTCTCAAGTTTTTGTGTTCCACAGTCTATGGCCTCTCAAGTCTTCATGTTCCACCGTCTGTGGCCTCTCAAGTCTTCATATGCCACAGTCTGTGGCCTCTCAAGTCCTCCTGTTCCACTACCTGTGGCCTCTCAAGTCTTCCTGTTCCACTGCCTGTGGCCTGTTAAGTCTTCATGTTCCACCGTCTGTGGTCATTCAAGTTTTCCTGTTCCACAGTCTGTGGCCTCGCAAGTCTTCCTGTTTCAAAGTCTGTGGCCTCTTTAGTCTTCCTGTTTCACAGTCTGTGGTCATTCAAGTCTTCATGTTCCACAGTCTGTGGCCTCTCAAGTCTTCATGTTCCACAGTCTGTGGTCATTTAAGTCTTCCTGTTCAACATTATCCTATTCACATGTTCGGGAAATCTATTTTGACACTCATGTACACATGTTTACCATTTTCAACTTTTTTGTAAATATGTTAATTGCACTTTTCTAATTCCAAAATTAATTCTGTGAGTGAAATTGAGGCTATTTGGTATAAGTCCTACAGAAGTTTGTAAGGATTCATGGTTTCGCCATAATTTTTATTTTCCCATTCAGTCATTGATTTTCAAGAAATTCACGCCCTCAGCAATGTGAAGCCTTTCTGTAGCTCCTGCTGAAATTCTCTGTATTTCTTGAATGTTTTCTCATAATTTGATAACATGTCAGATTTTGTATTTTTGTTTAATAAGGTGTTTTCAATGAAAAACGTTACTGGGATTTGAGTTTTAGATTTGTTAAAGAAAAATCAGGTGCATCTGCAATTTGATTGAATTGCCAGAATTACTCCTGGGCATCGTGATTAAATCGTCAAGTTTATCATATCTAGAAAATGTGACTCTATTCTCAGCAGAGAAGGATGAACATCTTGTACTAAGTGACATTAGGAGATGGACTGTCTTCATTGGAATTCTATCTGTAAGGAGTGATTTGTCTAAACTGGATGACAGAGCTGTCACTTGGAATGTGTAGTCAGGCAGAGACTCTATGAATAATTCATAAACTATGGAACCACTGTCAAAACATTTTCAACTCTTGAGGGAAATGTTGAAACATATTAATGTCAAAAGCATGTCTTTGTCAGGGTTAATACTGCTGTTTTGGATGTTACAAAGTTAATAATTGAAACATGCAGATAATACCTTACAGTGCCACTAAACTGGTTTGTTTGTCTCAAATCGTCTCGGTTTCTGGTGACATTCCTTGATGGAGGGTTGGTTGCATCACTGTAACTGGTATATATTCATCTACCAGACCATTGTTTCCTTCATCTGTCTGTCCATCCTCATGCCAAATGTTCCAACATTCAGTCAGTATTTTCTGTCAGTCTTCCAGCAAACATGTATCACTATATATGGATCTTCCACCTATTCTTCTTTATTTAAAGGGGCGGTTGGGTGGCCTAGTGGTTAAAGCGTTCATTCGTCACACTGAAGACCTGGGTTCAATTCCCAACATGGGTACAATGTGTGAAGTCCATTTCTGGTGTCCCCCCACCGTGATATAGCTGGAATATTGCTAAAAGCTGTGTAAAACCATACTCACTCACTCAGTTCTTTAAATTGGGACCATCTGTTTGTCCATTTGTCATCGATCCATCATCCATCCATATATAAATTTTTCCATCTTTGATCCATTTATCTGTCAATTTTACATGAGGTTGTCCATCTCTACATCTACAAATCTATCTGTCCATCTCCATCTCTAAAGTCGTCCTCCCTTCATCCGTGAATCCCAATGTTCATCCATCTTGGTCATCATGTGTTCATTCAGCACCCAGGATGGTCCAGTGGATAGAACATCTGCCCAGAGAGCAGAAGGTTGGTGGTTCAATCCCCAGCCGTGTCATACATAAAAACAGTAAAAGATGGAAATAGTTACCTTGTCTGACATTCAGCATTACAGGGATAAAACAAGGACTGGTTCCCTTGGAGGCAGTGTCTCCGAGTGGGGTATCCATGTTAAAACTGTGGCATGATTTATCAGCGCACGTCACCATATAAGTGCTATAATACTGATTGGTTGGTTGGTTTGTTGTCTTACGCCGCACCCAGCAATATTCAGACAATATTCAAGACCTATTCTACCCCGGATCTTCACGGGTCCTATAATACTGAACCCACATTCATCACTAATTGTTTTAATCTCACATTCAGCACCCAGCCGTCTTGACAACCATCCCTAAGCCATCCATCCATCAATCTACCTAACAACTAAGTTTCAGAATTTCTTGAATTTGAAGTTAAACATCTTTTTATCTTGGTGGGAAATTGTTATTGTTCAAGAGTTCAAGTAAGTACACTTACCAGGACTTCAGAGACACAAAGCGTTCCATTAACCATCATGGCAAGATATGATTAATGGACTCATATAGCAATATTGTTTCAGAGCAAAACATACCTTAGACCTCTGGATTTACCAATCCCACAAATCAGGTGAATGAATGTTATTGACCAGATATTATTCTTTAATAATATCTGAGTAAATATTGTATCAGAATGGTAAATTATTATAATGAAATATTACTGTGAGGCTATTGATAGCTTAATAAGAAATATTGCAATCAGACTGACTGAAAGAAGGAAAAGATGAAAAATCAAATATTATTTTTATTGAAAATGTTTCCTTTTATTGGATTTAGCAAGCTTCAGATGTTTTCTGATTTGCTGAGACAAATGTCAATATTTCTTTTATTCCTTTGAGAAATGCAAATGGAATTGTATTCAAAAACATGCTTTTTGTTGCTTCCCACAGCTAATCTGAAATATAACAAGGTATTTTATACATTGTAAAAAAACATTTTACATATCTTTTGGTATGAACACTTGATATATGAGTGATTTAACATTTTGACATCTCCTCTAAAGAGACACTGTATGAATGTTCCCAGCTATGGTGTCTCTAAAAGCTGCTATGGACAGGCCAGCATTTTGGCCAATTTGACAAGAGTTTCAATTACCCCTTGACTGGTCATAGCCAAAACGGGGGCACAGGTGGCCCAGTCATCTAAGGCGCCACAATTCGCTGTGCAAAGTTGCGTCCCTTGGGCACGCCAGAAACCTATGATTGTGGGTTCGAATCCCGGTTCGACCTGATTATGTTTCTAGGTTTGTCCGCACCATACCCATCCTCACCGTGATATGACTGGAATACTGTTAAAAGCGGCATTAACCCCAACTCACTCACTCATAGCCAAAACAGACATCACTTCATCCATTCAGGCAAGGGTGAGTGCCCTGCTGTACTTGTAGCCTTCCATGAAGGATTGAGAAAAAACCTTTGACCTCATTATTGTCCAGTAAAGGAGGCTTGATCTAAGACTCTTTCAGTACACTGTAAGTTCTGCATCATTTATCTGCAAACAAATACTGGTCATGGGTTTGAATCTAAGACTTGGCCCAAACTAATTATTTGATTTTCATCCCAAATATTTTAAAATATTAGGCAGTTTTTAAACGAATATTGTTTTTAAAAACTCAACAAGGCATATGTGTACATTAACTGTCAACAGAAATGATTGGTTAAGCCATGATATATTTAGGACTCAGTCTTTCATCAAGTGATGAGGGGCGGTCGGGTAGCCCAGTGGTTAAAGTGTTCGCTGGTCACGCCGAAGACCCGGGTTATATTCCCGACATGGGTACAATGTGTGAAGCCCATTTCCGGTGTCCCCCGCCGTGATATTGCTGGAATATTGCTAAAAGCTGCGTAAAACCATACTCACTCACTCACTCGTAAGGCAGGCTGGGATGAAAATCAAATAATTAAATTTATTGTTCCCTAAGGATCGATAATGACACTGTGAAACAGCAGGTTTGTTTGTGGCAGGCCTCCAGTATTGGTTGCTGTGTATCATGGCTGATGTTGGTGTCTCTCATCTCAACTTGCTTTGCACTCACCTCTCTGTAATATTTCTACAACTTGCACTAAAGACTGCTGAAGTTGTCTAGTGGACAAAGCATCTGCCCTGAGAGTGGAAGGTTGGACGTTTGATCCTCGGCTGTGTAATTCCAAAAGACTGTAAAAGTTGGTACTTGTTGTTACCCTGCCTGGCGCTCAGCGAAAACAAGGTCTGGTCAGCTCAGAGTCAGTATACTGTGTCTGCGTATGGGGTATTCATGTTTAACTGTAGCATGGTATCTCAGTGGGCTAGAACTATAAAATCGGATGTTGCTGAAGCGGGGTAAAGCAATATTTACTCATTTTCCTATAAAACAGACATTAGTCCGAACTAGTACAAGCAGCCATACATCCATACTCACAAGTGCTTGCACATTGCTATGTGAGTGCAAAAACCATGAACACGATGTTAAACCTCATTTCACAACCACCTTGCAACAAAACAGTTCATTATTCTGGAAACGCCTCAAAGGAAGGGAAGAGGAAATGGCCTGTGTATTTGAGGTCAATAATACAATTACTAAAATAAATTTCATCTGGTCAATTACAATCCCAGCTTGCATCATATCAAAAGACATTTAGTCCAATCAGGTTTTTTTATCTAGATTAAGAAAAGCAAGCATGTCTTAGATGGAGTAATCAGGAAATGAAGTCTGCCCATACGTTTTTTTTGTTTTTATAATTTGGTCATTTTACTCTGAATTCATTTTGACTTCGGTGCTGTAATTGTATGAGTCATACAAGTCAATTTTATGCCGCTACGTTGACCTGAAAAAATCAGTGTATCACACATGGGTGTATGTCTCTTGGCAAATTGTGAAACACAGATAATATTATTATTACTGGAAACCGGATCCCAATCAAAAATAGAAGATGAATAGAAAAAACATGTCTTCCTGTCGCAAATTTCCGAAAAATTAGTGTATTTAAAAAAAAAGTCCTAAATATTCATCTTAAAATTAGGTCATTTTATGAATTTGGTGGGAATTATAATTATATGCCCTTAAGCTGTAACTTTGGTTTCATTTTCCCAGCATTCTTGGAAAAGAAAACTTGATGTATTTATCTTTTTTGGCTTAAATTGTAGTTTGTAAGTTTGGGTGTAAGTAATAGTTATGTTACCGTGATGCTTCTGTATCTTAGTTCCTTATTCCAAATAAAAAGTGTGCTTCACTCTATATAAGCAGCGAATAAGATCAGTTTGTGAATTTTGTTGCTTCTGTTACACAGATGGACCTTCAAGATTAGTGATTGAGTTGGGTTTAACGCCACTTTTAACATTATTCCAGTTATATCACGGCGTATCAGCTAAATCTGGGAGGAAAGCCTGAAGTGATGCAGGTCTCAGACGTTAACCACTTCAGTACGGTGCTGTCTAAGGCGCCGCGATTCGCCGTGCAGAGTTACGTCCCTTGGGCACGCCATAAACCTATAATTCTGGGTTTGAATCCTGGTTGGCTTCGATTATGTTTCTAGGTTTGTCAGCACCATACCCATCCTCATGGGTTTCTCCGAAGTGGTAAACGTCTGAGACCTGCATCACTTTGGGCTTTCCTCCCACATTAAGCTGACACGCCACGATATCACTGGAATACTGTTAAAAGCGACGTTAAAACCCATCTCACTCACTCACTCAAACCCCAGATAACACAACTAGGTGCGACTGTATTTCTGTTTCTGAGTGATTGCTGCTATTTGTAGTAATAGATCTCAGAAAGTTTTGAAACAATTTCTTAGTTGTGGAATTTGTTTTTGATCACACTTTCATGGAACCAAACTGATTGATAGAAATTTAAATAGGTGGTGATAAGTGTGAAAGCAATTTCACATCATGTCACTCAAATGCACTGGAATTTAAAATATTTTATGAAGCATTCAATGACATGACAATTGATATTTACTTTTGAAATATAAAATGCAAGTCGACAGAAATGTTTTTCTCATTACATGCAAAGAAAAATAGGTTCTTTTGAAGAAGTCTGAAAGACAAAATCAACAGAAATGTTTTTCGTTTCATTACATGCCCGAAAGAAAATGTCACAATAATTCTTTTCCACCTAAGGCTGTGTTCAATTGCATTGAGCCTGAATGAATAGTAGCTGAGTGGTTGAAGGTGTTGTTCATCTGATCGAATCCCAGACCCGCTGTTGTCATGGTCCTTGTGTTGTCAGCACCATTTCCCCAGAAGTGGTAAAAGTCCACACCATGCATTGCTTGGCGCTTTCCATCCATATTGAAGCTGACATTCTGTGATGTATCTGGAATGCTATTTATAGCAGCATTAAACCCTTGTCACTCACTAACATGATTATCAAGTAAATTAATTGATATTCGTTTTGTAATGACGGTGACAACTTTGACACTCTCACTTCAATGAAGATTTATGGCACTGTGGTCTATTAATTAAACACAAATGGTGACAGCTCTATGCTAATTGGTAGTTTCATCAATGTCATTGATGGTCATGGCTGGAATCAATTTTGTTCTCCTGCAACCCGTCACTTGCTTGTGTCATCATCACGCTCTCTTTTAGTTAATTTTACTTTGAAGATGGCCCATCTTTCAATGTGTTTATCCAATGATGCTCCTGTCACTTTCATCTTCTGAAGCAGGCTTTATACTAATGTGTCCCCTAGGAAATTAATGTTGCTCATTCGTCTGTCATTGTTATAATGACCATTGTGTCATCAGAAAACACTCTCTGGCCACAGAGAACAAAAATATTTCGCTTATTTTCTTGCCATTGAATTGACAGCCTTAAGTGTATAAAAATGTATCAGTCTCAGCCATGAATAATTGTGTAAGTTTTTCAAAATAATTTTATCAGAAACATGATTACAATTTGTTAGAAAGTTATTTAACTTAAATATATAATCAATTCATCATAAAGAAGTATTGGGTTTGAGGTTGGTTTGAGATTCCAGGTCTGATGAAGCTCATTCTTGGCGTACACTGTGGTGTTGCTGATGTTGGTAAAAGTTATGTGAATCTTGAATTGCTCACTTGACAGTGTAACGTGTGGGTCATTATAGTTAACAATCTGCTTTCATTTTTTTAAAACTTTTCTCAAGTAATTTCAAACTGATACCCTTGTGGTAATTAACTGTGTCTTGTATGTTTATATGTGTCGAGATTGTGATTAGTGTGGTTACAACTGATCCATTGACTTGGGAATTGGAGAGTCCGAGTCTTCCTCAGTGTAGCCCTCATGAAATACACACACACACAAATAAAAAGGAATACTGATGAAGCCAGAGGGAATTATACATTTGAAAGACAGTAGCCGTTATAGCTATGTCTTCCATACTTAGTTTGAGCATGATAAATTCTGTCTAGCTAAGTGGTTAAAGCGTTCGCTTGGCACGCCGAAGACCTGGGTTTGATTCCCAACATGGGTACAATGTGTGAAGCCCATTTGTGGTGTCCCCTGCTGTGGTATTGCTGAAATAGTGCTAAAAGCGATGTAAAAAACATACCCACTCACTGTCTGTCAATGGTGGAGTTGAAGGTATTGATGCTAACATTGGTGTCTGCTGTGAAGAATAAAAACATGAAAGTGAACGTTTAGCGTTTGAACTCCTTTAGCTATGAAAGTAATGAGACTTCCTAGACTGAGCTGTGGAGAGTTTGGCAACATTCAAACGAAAGTCTTAGCTCGTAGGTGTGTTGGGATTGTAGGTTATATTATCTTTTATCCCCCGCCGCGCGAAAGCGCGAAGCGGGGGATATAGTATTCACGACCGTCTGTACGTACGTCCGTATGTCCGTACGTCCGTCCGTACGTCCCACCTGTTTGTTGCCGCGATATCTCAAGAACTAAACACTGGATTGTCTTCATATTTGGAACTATGGTGTATATACAGACTCCGCAGACACCAGTCAGTTTTGGTGACCTTGATCCCATTTTCAAGGTCACAGCAGGCATATCTGCTTTTGGAGTTGGAAAACGGTGTTGCCGCGATATCTCAAGAACTAAACACTGGATTGTCTTCATATTTGGAACTATGGTGTATATACAGACTCCGCAGACACCAGTCGGTTTTGGTGACCTTGATCCCATTTTCAAGGTCACAGCAGACATCTGCTTTTAGAGTTGGAAAACGGTGTTGCCGCGATATCTCAAGAACTAAACACTGAATTGTCTTCATATTTGGAACTATGGTGTATATACAGACTCCGCAGACACCAGTCGGTTTTGGTGACCTTGATCCCATTTCCAAGGTCACAGCAGACAAATCTGCTTTTAGAGTTGGAAAACGGTGTTGCCGCGATATCTCAAGAACTAAACACTGGATTGTCTTCATATTTGGAACTATGGTGTATATACAGACTCCGCAGACACCAGTCGGTTTTGGTGACCTTGATCCCATTTTCAAGGTCACAGCAGGCAAATCTGTTTTTGGAGTTGGAAAACGGTGTTGCCGCGATATCTCAAGAACTAAACACTGGATTGTCTTCATATTTGGAACTATGGTGTATATACAGACACCGCAGACACCAGTCGGTTTTGGTGACCTTGACCCCATTGTCAAGGTCACAGCAGGCAAATCTGCTTTTGGAGTTAGAAAACGGTGTTGCCGCGATATCTCAAGAACTAATCGCTGGATTGTCTTCATATTTAGAACTATAGTGTATATACAGACACCGCATACACCTGTCAGATTTGGTGACCTTGACCCCATTTTCAAGGTCACAGCAGGCAAATCTGTTTTTGGAGTTGGAAAACGGTGTTGCCACAATATCTCAAGAACTAATCGCTGGATTGTCTTCATATTTGGTACTATGGTGTACAGGCGGGGGATATTTCGTCACTCTGTGACAAATACTTGTTTTCATTTTATTTAGTGTATGTATTGAAGTAAAATGACCACTGATACCTGGTACTTTGTATTTTTATCAAAACAAATTAGAGTATATTTTACTGATCGAGCAGAATAACTTGGGTAGTAGCACATGATTTATGTCGCCATGGTTTGCCTGACCCAGTGATGGAATAATGCCAGCAAACAACTTTCTCTCACTCATTCTGATATTCATAAATATTAATAAATAATTGTGTACCACAGTTAATGAACAGTCTATTCATAGGGTGATAAAGAGCTTCTTCTAACAGCTTCTGCAGGGTTCATCCACCATGGGCATTAAGGCATGGAAGCATATATGACACTGTTATTTTCATTATTACTGAATTCAGAATGTAGAACACAATCAAGTCATTATTAGGATAGTCAGCTGACTATTGTCAAGATATTGATTCCACTCATATGTATATATTGTCTGATTCTAATTTTGTAATGACTACCAAAGACCCAGTTTCGATTTCACATATGGGAATAAATTTGTTAAGCTATTACTGGTGTTGCTTGCCATGATATTGTTGAACTATAGCTAAATGTTGCATAAAACTCACTCACTCCATAATATATGCTTGGAATATTGTATTTGCAGCTAAAACAAAACTCTCTCAGTATTCTCATTGAAGTATTTTTTAGAGTTATGTACATTCTAAAATGGGAGAAGAAATATACGAAATACTTATGGTAATTGCTTCAAGTCGGTCTTTGGGGATTGAAAGGGAGAAGGGGCGGTTGGGTGGCCTAGTGGTTAAAGCGTTCGCTCGTCATGCCGAAGACCCGGGTTCGATTCCCAACATGGGTACAATGTGTGAAGCCCATTTGTGGTGTCCCCTACCGTGATGTTGCTGGAATATTGCTAAAAGCAGCGTAAAACCTCACTCACTCAAAGGGAGAATGCGTCCTTAGGGTTGACAGAGGAACAACACAGATGAGGATCAGATGGCACAACTTGCTTATTGTATGGTTTCTCAAGGCTAAGTTGGACGTCCAAATCAAATTTTGTCAAAAGAAAATATCAGCTCATTCTCAAAACCAAGGGCTATTAAAAATAGCCCATTGATGTGAAAACTCATTATAGTGTACCATATTGTTACACACATCAATAGTATACAGGAGAGTACCTATTAAAGCAGTTAAAGCATTGACTGGAGCAGTCTAAAACAGATAATGAGTTTGGCCACTACACCGTGAAGGAATTATCTATATAACACACTGACTATAACAGAGGCACTATGAGATGTATACAGCCATGCCCTTACATGGAAATTAATACCTATGATAATTTGGTTTCTAAGTAATGTGTAAACACTAGCGACATCTGTTCAATATTGGAAAACAGTTTGTCACATCCAGGTCCATTGTGATCAGGATCAAAAACTGGCCTGGGAACACTCATTGCACCAAACCAATGATGAATGGATCACGTGACGGGATTATTTGGTCGCTCATACACATGTGATGAACACTGTTTGTTTAGAAGGTCAGTATTCAAATAGAGCTGTTGTTTGATGAGGCTGAGAGTTTTGAAAGTGTATTCCACAGAATACACAATGTAACAGAGGGATGCTTGTCCCTTAGGAGTGAGGGTGGCCCTGTCATCCAAGGCACCCCAATTCACTCTGCAGAGATGTGTCCCTTGGGCACGTTGGAAACCTGTGATCGTGGATTCGAATCCCGGTTTGCCCGATCATGTTTCTAGGTTTGTCATCAAAATGGTAAACATCTAAGATCTGCATCACTTCAGGCATTCAACCCATATCAAACTAACACACAGTGATATAACTGGAATACTGTTCAAAGCGGTGATAAACTCCACTCACTCACTCACTCACTCACTCACTCACTCACTCACTCACTCACTCACTCACTCACTCAAACCCACCCACCCAAAGAACAAGGCTTTCACATGATCTTTGTTGAGTCTCCTTCCCATTTGTAGTTTTTAATATTTTATAAAAATAAGTATAAAGAAACTTTACCTTGTTAAATCAGAGTGAAATAGACAGTCTTCACCTTGCATTTAATGAGCCATGGTGCTAAATACGTTCAATATGGTATCTGTTTAGAATGAGAATTAAACTTCTTGATTATGCCACACATGGATTCAAAAATGAGTCCATCAAATTTGCAAGAAGGACAAGAATAAAAATAGTGTCATTTCTTATCAATATTTCACGGCTGAAAATATCATCCGACTGTCCTTGGCTTTTCAGGAAATCTGGGTTGTTAATAGTAGCCAAACGAACGAGCGTGTCAATCAGGAAATTAACGCTAATCATTTAGTGTGAATCAATAGCTGCCGTGTGTTTTAGCAATCAACATGCCTCTGACAGTTGTCCATTTCAAAGAGAATGAAACTGACCGAGGGTCTCTCACAAGGTCCATTAAGCTGACTTCCTGGGACTCCTATCTTGTATTCAATAACATCAGATTTGGGATAGACCTTGTCACCGGGTTTATTTATCGACAAACATATTGAAATGTGACGCCTGTGTGTCTTGTTAGCTGTGAAAGATACAGACCCATCAGATTATAACGGCAACGGTGCTAACAGCAATTTGGGTTTCATCTGTGAGAGTGTTTGATCATTGTGGTAGCTCTCGCATGGAGACATGTATTGAGACATATTTGATAAGAGGTTTCAATGTTTCTACATAGAATATGATCATGGGATTTGGTGTATGCAGCCACAGCATGATCCGGAAATTGGAATGTGATCCTTTGGCTTATGATGGAATAATCTTCCTTGTTGAGTGTATTGAGGTAGGAATATCCCAATTCTCATATTCATATTTTGATTATCAAGGTAGTAAATCGATAGTTGTGAAATTCTCTGAACTTGTGATATATTTGTCATGCACATGCTGCTATTTCAACAAACACAAGAAGATATTTCTCAAAAACAAATTTGGAACGTGCTTCAAATGTCAAATTATGTTTTCTTCAGTATAATTAAATTGTTAAAGATATCTCATTTCTTCTCACTTTTGCATTCCAAATTTTCATCAGTTTCTGCATGTTACTAAAAGACTACTCCACTGCACAATTGATAGGGAAAGTTTTATCTTCAATGATAAACTAATTCTCGTAATATGTCAAGTGTATGTATAAATAGCATGTCATATATGTTTATCAAAAGTTGTTTATGTACCAAATCGGATGAGAGATACCTTGACTTAGTGGACAATGTTACACCAGGATGAGTGAGTGAATGTTGTTTACTCCGTAGCGAGCACAATTCCAGCAATATCACAGCAGTCAGTTAATACCCAGTCTGGGGCAGGCAGACCTAGGGTTGATTGTGTGAAAGAAATACAACCAGATAAATTGACATAAGCTTGGTTTAGTGACTTTGGTGTTAAGACCAATTCTGCTGTACTTACATAACAATTACATGTGTTGTATTTCCTCTGGTACATTACGCTTACAAAATATTGACACATATATTAAGCTTTATTTTCTATTCAGATAGTGCATCCCTTTCAAATACATGTATACGTGTTGTGTTTGTGACGTAATCCGCAGCGATTCTTTTTGAAAGGTTAATGACAATATACAGCAGTGACGTGTTTGCCTGATCGCCGTTCTAATGTGTATGTTTTGTATTATAGCAATACACAAGCAATCGAGCACATCTTTATAAAGAAGTCCATACTTTTCGTCTAGTTGGCATTTAAGATTGTCATGGTCGGGTTGGGGTTTCCATGGCAATGAAGTACTTTATTTTGTCTGCCAGCATAAGGGTATTACAAGAGTTTGAAGAAGTAGGGTCACTTAAGGCAGAGAGTAAACTTGACACTTCTCTCGGTGCTATCTCATTATAGGTTGTGCCATTAACCCTATGTGTTCATTTGTGGTCGACATTAAATTTCAAAAGTTTAATGTCATTTAAATATATTTATATACAGTGTGGGTATTCATTTTAAAGAGAAAATATTGCTCTCTTATTTGATGTGTAACAGAGGTATAATAAAATAATTCAATTTGTCAATGTAACACTGAAGAAGGCATGATAATTAATGTTGTTACTGTAATTCTTTTAAACACAACCATGATATTTTGAAACATAAATTTGATGGTTATTATGTTGCCCTTCTTTACAAATAATCAATAACAGGCCAGTTTGGGTGGGAACTGAAAGTGTTAACTCAGACGTCCTTTAACCTTTACAGAATATTATTCAGGTAAAACAAGGCTCTATATACTGGAAATGCATGGTCTCAGGGACTCGCCAAAAGTGTGGGTGTGTTTGCTGACATTTGTTAATCTAAAATCAATGTATTTAGCACAATTTTGAATTAAACTTGCTTCAACTAGCACTATTTTACATTAAGTTCAAATCAAATATTTCTGAGATCTGTTCACAAATGTCTGTCTCAGATTACCTTATATGTGTGTGTAAATAAAATATTAATGTATTTCTTGTAATATTCACATTTAAATGCATGGTTTGGCTAATAAGGAAGAGATTTTTACAGCATTATTCATTAACATTATCTGGCCTTTGAATCTCTGTTTCCTATGTCATTGTAAGGAAGGAAATTGTAGGCGACTTTAGTTTTCTTTAATTAATATCAAAATGGATTTTTAGCCAAAATTTTGTAAGGACTGGTTGGGCGACATTTGTTTTATTTCTTGGTCTTTTGGATGCACTGCTCTTTCAAATACAAAAGGGTTTGTTTTTTTCAACAAATACGACTTTATTTATTACCGCAGATCTTTACTTTAAGAAATGCATAAAAAGTTAAAATGTAAAAACATTTCGTTTCCTCGTTGAGTATTAAGCAAAAGGTAAGTCACTCCGATATTTCTCGCTGGGATCCTTCTCTTATACCATCAAAGCGTGTCAACGCAAAGCACAGTGGTGACCAGTTTAATCATCACCCATGCTGCCAAAATGGTGGCGTCTTTCATGCATGTCACCATGACATGAATATTGTTATATTGCCATTTGTGGATATAATAAAATGATCTTGAAAAATTGAGTATTACTTTTGTTACTCCAGAATATCTTTTTATACCTACCTAACTTCTTAGGACAAAAGTCAAGTATAAAAAGTCCGAGAGTTTTTTAGTTTATTAATTTTTTAATTTTTTTAATTTGCCTACCTCACTTTTGAAATGAGTTTGAAATCTGTAAACGAAGAAATAAAAGAAATGTCCCCCTGACCATTGTTACCCGCTCTGTGGTCTGGCACTGCTACTGGCACTGGCACACATGAATATGACTATCTACCGTTATATATTTCTACTATTTCTGTACCATGCTTATCCCAAATTAGACTGGATCATCTGAATGAAACACTAATTACATTTCATAACACTTCTGCAAACTACATGTGAAGATCCGGGTTAGAATAGGTCTTCAACGACCCATGCTTGCCATGAAAGATTACAATGCTTGTCTTAAGAGGCGACTATCAGAATCAGTTGGTCAGGCTTGCTGACTTGGTTTGATGCATGTCATCGTATCTCAATTTGCTTAGATCGATGCTCATGATATCAATCACTGGAGTGTCTGGTCCAGACTTGATTATTTACAGACTGCCGTCATAAAGCTGGAATATTGCTGAATGTGGCGTTAAACAACAAACCATGGGTATCCCATATTAGACACTAAGTACTTTTCATTACACTTCTTGGGGGCACAGGTGGCCCAGTCGTCTAAGGCGACCGCGATTCGCTGTGCAGAGTTGCATCCCTTGGGCACGCCAGAAACCTATGATTGTGGGTTCGAATCCCGGTTTCGCCCTGATTATGTTTCTAGGTTTGTCAGCACCATACTGTTCGTGTGTTTCACCAATGTGGTAAACGTCTGAGACCTTCGGGCTTTCCTCCCACATTAAGCTGACACAACGTGATATAACTGGAATACTGTTAAAAGCGGCGTTTAACCCAACTTACTCACTCACCCCCCATTACACTTCTGCAAACAACCAGATTTGCCCAGATCATGTTTCTGCTCCCTGCATCTTTGCATCCTCTTCCACATGAAGCTGGCTCTGTGATATCATTAACTTCTTTACTTTTCAAAGCGGCGTTAAGCCAAATGCTTTCGCTCATGATGCGTAAGCAATGAATAGGTTTTATACTACTGTTTGACATGGTTTGTTTGATACTATATATTTACTTACATGACTGAACACATCACAAGGCTTCAGTCAGTGATGAACTTGCTGATCCGACTATTATTATTATGTTATGTTGTTATGTTGGGCAATGTATTCAATATAAGTATTTGTCAGTGTTCTTCTTGGAGGTAGTGTGGTGGTGTAGCCTAGTGGATAAAGCATTCGCTCATCACACCGAAGGTCCGGGTTGGATTCTCCTCATGGGTACAATGTGTGAAGCGCAGTTTGGGTGCCTCTCACCATGCAATATTGCTGGAATATTGCTAAACATGGCATAAAACCATACTCACATGAAGCTTCTTGAAGGTTCCAGGATCAGTTACCTATGCTTATCATAAATAAGAACTTGGGGTTAGGGCCCAGTGGTCAAAGGTCTCAATCTTTTTTCTTCTTCTTCTTCTTGTAAAATTACCTCCCTTGGCTATGTCAGGATCTGCTGATCTTGGTATCAGATACCAATTTGTCTGAATTATCATCCTTGTTTTGTAACAAACTTACCTGAGCTTGTGGATTTTTAATTCACCAAAGTGAATAAGCACTGATGACATCATGACAAATATCCTACATTGTGTTGAACTGACATAATTTGGGATTATAACCAACTCACTCCAAGTTATAACTCTACATATGTGTATACCCAATATAGTCAAATACATAGAGTATGTAGTTATAGGAGAGATTTGGGGTTATAGGAGGAGGAGTTAAAATAGTTATAATAGTCTTTTCCTTCTTCAGACATATATTTCAGGCATTTGCATCCATCTTGAAGCAAACAGAATATAGATATCCGATACATCAGTTTCTAGTTTCATACTTTGATCAACATTTTGACTGATGTATTATGTAATAACACCTTGAACTGTACACATCATTGGTACTCAACATCAGGTATAGTCTGTTTGCTGCCAAATCATACTGATGAAATGCAAAATAGATATAAATCCCTAAGCAACTATTCGTCTTAAATGGCATGACAGTTATTTATTTGTCTCTACCAACTCGTCACCATAATATCAGATATGGTCATAAATGGTAGAAAAAGTTGTTTCACAACAATTGTGGGATTGTTTTGTAAGCCTGTTGTTACAATGGGGTCTGCGACCCATGAAGATCCGAGGTAGAACAGGTCTTCAGCAACCCATATGCATGCTTGCCGTAAGAGGCGGCTGATGGGATCAGGTGGTCAGGCTTGCTGACTTGCTTGATGCATGTTTTCATATCCCAATCACGTGGATCAATGCTCATGTTGTCAATCACTGGATTGTCTGGTCGAGACTTGATTATTTACAGACCACTGTCATATAGCTGGAATATTGCTGAGTGAGGCGTTAAACAACAAACAAACATCAAGGGGGTCTGCACTGTAAACATTCGCACATGAAACTTGCCCATGTTAGGCCAACCTACTATTGTTGGCAAACAGACTATAATCAAGTTCAAGTAATCAATTTATGCGAACTTGGAGCTGTGACCAGCAGTAGACTTCATACATGTTTTAGTGTTTATTATTTGGAGACCTATCCTCAGCATGGTTGGATTGGAACCTAGCTATTGTATTCGTGCCTTGATGGGTAAATTGTCTGGGACAAACTATACAACATTAATTATAGACAATGTCATCAATATTGTTATTGATTTGCTCTGATAAGAAATAGAATAACTTGGTAGATAATGATCAATCAGGCTTTGAAATACTTCTCTAAAAAGTCTGCATTGTTCCATTTGTAAGGTATCTGTAAAGATGTTAAGATGAAGTACTTATAGTATTTTTATTTTCCTATTTTGTCAAATTATTGATTAAAATATTAGTTTAAGCGTTCAAACTGCATAAAGTATGAATTTTAAAGGTCATTCTAACTAAAACGATATGCACAGACAAGCTTTCTGCCTCCTGGGCATCATCAGGCACACTCTGTTGGTTTCTTACTATGTCATTTGAGATCTTTTTTTGCAACCTTTACTGTGACTCTGTGTACATATGTATTTATTTGAATTCTCCTATGGGAATAAACAGAGAAGAAGATTTAACACAAAATGGACATTAAACTTTTAATGATCATTCTATCTCCTGGCATTCTTTCCACTTAGATCCCATTACCCATACCAACAGAATGAAACAGTTAGATTTTCACTTTGTGGTGAATATTTCAAAATATGTGTTGTATATATGTCATTAATAATGTCTGGCATGCAGGAAAAAATTCTTTGTTGTTAGAAATTGTCAAAGGTTCATTGTACTCTAGAATTCTCAAACTGACTGTATCAATGTTTTTCCTGGATGCTCAGTGCACAAGTATGTACTTTCCTGAAATTACTATTTGACTTTACCATCTCACAAGAATTATACACTCATAAAATTGATTTTCCAATAAATCCAACCATTCCCAAAATGACAGGATAGCTTATATCATGATTTTAATGACAGGTTAATGCCATAAGTATATTGATGAGTGATCGTTGGCTATGCAGTCAATAACCTTCTTCTGTTGCTGTTTGCAGAGTGTGTATCACGACGACCAACTCAACGATGACAGCCGCCCTCTCTCACAGGTATGCTGCGAAGCGATATCGACAACAGGCGTAATGAACGTGAAATAACTGCCGAGGAAATCGCTATTGGCAAGTCAGGCTCGTACAAAGTACAGAAATTACCTTGCTATTAACACCTGTGTGAGCTGTGGAACTGCCTTTCGTGCACGCTCGACCATATGTGATTCGGTGGTGGCCAAAGAGGATGTGATCAACCTGCAACAAAAGAATTTCTTTCACCATATTGAGAATTAGTTGACAGAGTGTGTGGTAAACTGCTTAACCTTGTTGAGACGTTCCTTGCAGCTGGGATACAGTGTGATCATTTCTGTGGATCCTCAAAAGTAGGAGAAGGGAAATCGTGACTTGATTAACATACTTTTTCAATACTTAAGGATTTGGAACTCTGTCAAGCAGAGACATTTATCCATTTTTTATTTCTTGTTTGTATTTTTTGTTGCGATTATCATGCTTGGAATCCTTGGCAGTGGAACAGGAAGAAATGATGTCATTAACAAGTTGTTGAAATTTTAATTTCAATTTCTTTAATTTGAATATTTGCAATTTTTTTCGGCAAGTTGTGATAAAACAGTTTCAACATGTCTCTTGCTCTTTTTGAAAACTCTTCCTTGAACTTGTCCCTTCATCGTAATGACACCAATGATTCCGGTTTGGCTGGCCCCTCCGCCACAGCCTTGCAGGTCGGTGCCATTGTGATGCTGATGTCGTTGATGTGGGGCGTCTTTGCCAACGTTCTTACAATGATTGTGATTCTTACAGAGCGGGAACTGAAAAACATCACAAACATTTTCATCGTGAGTCTATGTATCAATGACATACTTAACCTGGGCATCAATAACCTGTTGGTGTTGGTATCTTACTTCATGATGACCTGGGCGACGGGGTCCATTGTTTGTGAGATGGTGACTCATTTCACAGTCCTCCTCATGGGTTCGTCTCTGTGGCACACAGGGCTCATAGCTATTCATCGACTCATCGTCGTCGTTTTCAACACCTTCTACAAGAAAATCTCCAAGAAGGCATACACAATATTCGTCTTGGTTGCTGCAAGAGTTGTCCCACTTTTGTTTCTCATTCAACCGCACCTTGGCTACATGTCCCAGTACCAACCAAAACTGCTTCGCTGCGTTGTGAAAAAAGGTTTTGGCCTCTATACAATGTTGGTATCCGTTGTTTTAATGATGTTGCCATCGCTTGTTCTTATTGTGTGCTATATTGCCATATTTGTCAAAGTGCATCAGTCGTCAAGCGCATTCCGAGCAAGTCGAAAACGGGAATGGCTGCGCCGTGAGATACAAATCACAAAAATGTTCGGGCTTGTATTTCTTCTGATTATTATCGGTTATTTGCCTTATGGTATAGTCCGTAGCATTGATAAAGGACTTAAATTTAGTGCTGACTTCTATGTTGCGATTACAGTACTGTACGCAGTTGCCAATTCCTGTAACCCAATCATATACGGTGTTATGGACCGAAAAATCCGAAGAGCTTGTTTCCGAGCTCTTGGTTTGGAGGAAAGGTGTATGACAGAAGAACGATCGAAATTACGAAAAGCTTCCATAAAGTCCAACGGTGAAACGAACGCTGTGAGTGATGTGAACACTGAAGCTGTTCCATTAAACTCCCAAGTTCCCCTGAAGTGAACACGGTGAACATTGTTTAAACAATTGCGAACTGTATGAACAATTGTAAAAATGGAAAGGTTTAGATACTGAACTGTAGGCTATTTATGTTGGTATATGATGTACATATTGTATATACTGGTAAAAAACACTGGATATTGTTTAAAGTTCGGTGCCACGGGAACCATGTACAAGACATGTTATTTTTCTTCACATGATTATTTTTTGCATAGTGCTCTTGCCTGCTTTTGTGCTAAGATCCTGGTCGTGAAGCAAGAATGCAAATGATATGTTCAGGACAGAAAGTATAACTTGTATAAATGTTTAGGCTGTGAAAAAAAGCACGACTGTATATGTTTTTAACACCAGTTGGTAAAAAACAAACATATGTACATAAATATGTGTGTAGTGAAAGTGTATATTTCAAACGATGTATGTTTCATTTCATATGAATGTCCCAATATATGTGGTAATATTAGTGCAAAATTGTTTGAGAAATTAATTTATGTTCTTGGATATGTTTTCTATAAGTCTTATTTGAAACACATATGATTGAAGTCACATATGATTAATAATGTAAAATGTTTGACCATCAGTGATTCAACTTACAAATATTAAATATCATAATGTGAATCAATATTATAATTTGGTTTTGGCATTAAATATATAATTAATTTATAACAGTAGACTTGAAGAATTCTTTTCTTTTTTCCTTTATGCTATGTTAAATAGTATTACTTATTTTGAATATAATTCCGTTCACAATTTTTATGTTTTTTCACAAAATAATGAATTCTTGTCTGCTAAAAATGAATTTCCATCTTTCATATATATATGTTTATGAGAAATATTGGTGATGTATAGCATTGACAGAATATTGTTTGTATATATGATTAAAGAGGATATTGTTGCCATTTCTGTGTATATTTCAGCACCATGTGATCTGAGCAATGTTTCTGTTATGAGTTTCACAGATTTGAGAAACGTAGTTTATCTTTTTGTTCTCCATCCAAGAGACCCCTTTTCATGCATTCATAGTTCAACATGCTCTTGAGAGCTGTACTTGTCCGTTGTTATGTTGAAATTACAAAAAGTACAATTATCTACCAGAACTCTAAATGCATGAACTTCAGAATAAAAAGATGAACTACACACTCCTTGTGAAGCTACCTCATGTTAGATTTAGAAGTATGTCACTTGTATTCAATATCTGTTATCATTGGTGTTAGTGAATGAATACCAAATTTGGTACTACAGTGGTTTTGTGAATATGATCACTATTGCTGAAAATACATTGGAAGGAAACCATTCACACTGACCAACTGCATCTTTGGAACTCTGCTTATTAAAGAAAGTCTTTAACAAAGGATAAGGTCTGTTCACCAGTTCTGTTCAGTATTTGATAAGTGAATAATTATTTTGCTGATATTATTAATTTTTTTAATCTGTTCAGTTTACTGAAATCATTTAAAAGTTAAATCCATCCTTTTATAAGAGTTAAACTTTTCATGTAAATATTTTACATGCTTTTGAAAAGAAATTTGGTTCGGCAAGGATCAGCATCATTGAGCACGTTTCCTAAAGTTGAGAAATTTTATTACTTTGGGCTCCTTCCGTATTAAAAATGGACATGCTGGATGCTACTGAAAAATTATTACAACCGTCTTTGACCTTTCAGGAGTTTCTGAAACAGAAAATGTTGCTAACACATAACCAACTGTTGATATTTACACCTGAACAAGCACTGCAATATCAGTGACAAGGTGCTGCCAAGTTTGTTAGTTGAGTGTTTGAAAACCTCAGATATATCTCTTCGTTTTTGTTCAGTTATACGCTTTTATAACAAACTGACTGAAGGGTCAAATTGGTGTCACCAGATGATAGATGAAATGTTTGGGCTCTTTCCCGGATGTATCACTATTCATCAGATGAACATGTGTCTATCATAAATCACATACTTTTGTTTGTCCACACATCTTCAGAAACAAAATTGCCATTTTATAAGATATTTATTTAGATTAGAAATAAGTATAGCAGTCATTCTGGTAAGCATCCAGGCCATTGATCTGTCAGTTTCATCATCAACTTGTCATCAAAGAAATATAACAGTGTAGATCTAAGTAGATCGTGGTGTACGTTTCATCCATTTACTGTGGTCCATTTCAACTTAAGTGTCAGTATCTCCAAGATCAAAGTCAATGGACGAAATGGGTTTTAAGATACAGCTAATGTCAGATCAGTAAGTGATCTATGCGTGTATCTATGTGAGCTTATCTCGTAAGGAAGTTGTTTCTCCTGTGTTGCGATATTGTTGCCTGATGTGTTGAATACAGGAGTACAGAATAAAGTGCCTGTGTTTACTTTATGCGTTGTTGTTTTTTAGTAATGCGCATTTTAATTCCTAATCAAAATCCACAGACCCAGCATAATTTAAGTTCAAGATAATCTTCATATAAAGAATGTAGTGAATTTTTACACTGACAGTAGTATTTGTTTTTCAAGTCCAAAGTAATTTTTTCTTTCTTGTTTTAATATAAGCATTCCACTACTTTTGGTCTATTGGCTTGAAGTTACTATATTCTCCACCCCCTTTGACGCTCCTGTACAATGTAGTACCAAGAGAATAGTCAACAAGGAATTATGGATCGTATGTCCTGAGTGAATGTATGGTGTTATCTTGCAGCATATTCACTCACGAGGGACAGACTGTCCTTTATTACAAGTTTCACGTAGGTTATTCTATATATTACTGTACTCATTGACATTTTTAGAAAAAAATGAAGAACAAACTTGTGAATAACAACTGAACAGAAGCTTCACTAAAGGAACCATGTTGTTTAGATGATGTAAGGTAATTAAGTTTTGACATATGAACAATGGATAATGTCATATCACATTTTTCTCAATAAAATATTATGATGTCATACAAATTATGTCTTTAGCTGACCAATCAGTTTTGGGAATTGCTGAAATGCACACATCCAAATAACGGAAAGTTATTGCACACGATTGTTCTACCCAGAGGAGTAATATTATATTTTGACCAACATATTAATCAATTAATGCTTCCAAGTAAGAGCTTCAAGCTACATTGGTCCCATCATGTCGCTGTCAAGTGCTGACATTTAACATGACTGGTTCATATGCCTGACTTGGGGTCAGGTGGCCAAGACGTCAGGCACCACAATTCACTGTTCAGCTTTGCATCTCTCAAAGTTGCCAGAAACCTATAACAGTGGGTTTGAATCCAAGATTAGTCTGTATATGTTTCTCGGGTTTTTTCAGCACAATACCCATTCTCCTTTATCACTTCAGGCTTTCCTTTCACGCCAAGCTGACATGCTGTGATATTGCTGAACTGTTCAAAGTGGTGTAAAACCAAACTGACATGATCATATCCCAGCGAGGTCAGAAACACCTTCCCGCCCTTATGAAACTACTGCTGACGCCGTACTGTCCCTTGATACAGTCAGTGGTAAATCCCTTGATACAGTCAGTGATGAATCCCTTGGTACAGTCAGTGATGAATCCCTTGATACAGTCAGTGATGAATCCCTTGTTAAAGTCAGTGATGAATCCCTTGATACAGTTGGTGATGAATCCCTTGATACAGTCACTGATGAATCCCTTGGTACAGTCAGTGATGAATCCCTTGATACAGTCAGTGATGAATCCCATGTTACAGTCAGTGATGAATCCCTTGATACAGTCAGTGATGAATCCCTTGATACAGTCGGTGATGAATGCCTTGTTATAGTCAATGATGAATCCTTGTTAAAGTCAGTGATGAATCCCTTGATACAGTTAGTGGTGAATCCCTTGATACAGTTAGTGGTGAATCCCTTGATACATTAGTAACTTGCAGTTAGTATAGAATCCCTTGATGCAGTTAGTGATGAATCCCTTGATACGGTTAGTGGTGAATCCCTTGATACAGTTGGTGATGAATCCCTTGATGCAGTTGGTGATGAATCCCTTGATACAGTCAGTGATGAATCCCTTGATACAGTTAGTGATGAATCCCTTGATACTGTTAGTGGTGAATCCCTTGATACCGTTAGTGGTGAATCCCTTGATACAGTTGGTGATGAATCCCTTGATACAGTTAGTGGTTAATCCCTTGATACGGTTAGTGGTGAATCCCTTGATACAGTTGGTGATGAATCCCTTGATGCAGTTGGTGATGAATCCCTTGATAAGTTAGTGATGAATCCCTTGATACAGTTAGTGATGAATCCCTTGATACAGTCAGTGATGAATCCCTTGATACAGTTAGTGATGAATCCCTTGATATGGTTAGTGGTGAATCCCTTGATACAGTCGGTGATGAATCCTTTGATACAGTTAGTGGTGAATCCCTTGATGCAGTTAGTGATGAATCCCTTGAAACAGTTACTGGTGAATCCCTTGATACAGTTGGTGATGAATCCCTTGATACAGTTAGTGGTGAATCCCTTGATACAGTTGGTGATGAATCCCTTGATACAGTAAGTGAAAAATCCCTTGATACAGTTAGTGATGAACCTCTTGATACAGTTAGTGGTGAATCCCTTTATACAGTTAGTGGTGAATCCCTTGATACAGTTGGTGATGAATCCCTTTATACAGTAAGTGATAAATCCCTTGATACAGTTGGTGATGAATCCCTTGATGCAGTTAGTGGTGAATCCCTTGATACAGTTGGTGATGAATCCCTTGATACAGTAAGTGATAAATCCCTTGATACAGTTAGTGATGAACCTCTTGATACAGTTAGTGGTGAATCCCTTGATACAGTTAGTGGCGAATCCCTTGATACAGTTGGTGATGAATCCCTTGATACAGTCAGTGATAAATCCCTTGATACAGTTAGTGATGAACCTCTTGATACAGTTAGTGGTGAATCCCTTGATACAGTTGGTGATGAATCCCTTGATGCAGTTGGTGGTGAATCCCTTGATACAGTCAGTGATGAATCCCTTGATGCAGTTAGTGGTGAATCCCTTGATACAGTTAGTGATGAATCCGTTTATACAGTTAGTGGTGAATCCCTTGATACAGTTAGTGATGAACCTCTTGATACAGTTAGTGGTGAATCCCTTGATACAGTTGGTGATGAATCCCTTGATGCAGTTGGTGATGAATCCCTTGATACAGTCAGTGATGAATCCCTTGATACAGTTGGTGATGAATCCCTTGATGCAGTTAGTGGTGAATCCCTTGATACAGTTAGTGATGAATCCGTTTATACAGTTAGTGGTGAATCCCTTGATACAGTTACCATATATTGCTGTGTATAAGACAAGTTTTTCTTACCAAAAAGTAGGGGTCTTTCAAGGGGGGTAAATCATGGAAAATTATATGGAATAACATGCACACCCAGCTCGTTTTGTCATTGAGGAGAAATCGCTCCTGTGAAACAGTATCCACATTGTACTCGCCCTTTGGTAATTTACTTGTCATTTCACATCTGTCTTCAAACACTGTTGAACAGAAACCTTTGATGACCTTGACAGTATTCTTAGATGGCAGCGTTTTGTCAGTGGACAATTCTACAGTGGCAACATTCAGATGAAACTAAAATTAAAACTGAACTAGTTCAATGCTTTCAATAAGTTACAGATCCATATTGACTTGTGTAAATGGACTGTTATGAATATTTTTTATCTGTTTCAGAAAAAATGGAATTTTTTGTAAACTTTTGATGTCATCGTTTGGATTGAATGTATGGTGTTTGGACACTGTTTCAATTCCATCCAACATGTAGCCTGTTTGAAGTTCCTTCATGTGGAAGGAAAGCACACAATTATGTAACAAGAAGAAGAAGTTTAATCCATGGTTGGTCATGGTTTCACAAAGTGGTAAAAGTACTGAGGCGTTGGAAGTAGTGTGATGTAGCTTTTTGATTATAACATGTTTTAGAAAAAAAATTGTTCTAACTTCAATATCCATTTGTTGAAATCTACCTAATCATTGGTGGCTGCTTACAAAATGAGAATTAAAATTATGTATGGGTTCTCAGGAAATACTGATTTTTTTAATCACTAAAACAACTTTCAATTATTTGTTTGACTAAAGTGACATCAGTTTACTGTTTAACCTCTTCCAACAGCATGCTGTTTCAGAGTTCATGAAATAAAAATAAAACCTCAAAGAATTGTATCATTTTGATGATGGGCTCTGTAAATATTTCTCCAGAAATAGACCCGGTCCACTGATTTCTTATTACAGGACACTAAGAGGCAACTGAAAAATGAATTTTGTTTTGCAATGTTAGCACCTAAATCCACCAGTTGATATTGGATTGTCCTCACTAATTAGAGGGAAATTCCTGTAAGTGGGGGAATCTTGAGGGAATGAGCACAAAGCAGAGGTACTGACCGATAATTAGTGAATGATTATAGACTTCTGGAGACTCGATGAAGAGATGGGCTTTATTTGATTGGTTTCAACATGCCATATGGTCACAGACGATGTGACAGGCCAAGTTCCACTGTTTAGAAAAATCAATTGTGACATGTTTTTTTTTAAGATATACAAAATCTGATAGATTGTTTTTGGGATCACAATCTGTTAACAATGGATAACAAATTGTTAATAATGAAACACAAACTGTTAACAATGGATCACAGACTTAACAGTGGATCAATGAGTGTAAAGAATGAATCACAAACTGTTAACAATGAATCACAAACTGTTAACAATGGATCACAAACTGTTAACAATGGATCACAAACCGTTAACAATGGATCACTGACTATTAACATAGTACCACCAACAGATAACATGATATCACAGACTGCTAATATTGTCAATGTGTGGAATAGCTGCCTGCCTGCCAGCCCATTGTTAGCAACATTATGGTCAGGCTAAAGATTGTGACATGTCCCAAGGCCGGCTGGCTACTGTAATATTAAGAGTGATGTTTGAATGCAAACCTCTCAGTTGATCAAAATAGAAAACAATTCCCCAATTTCTGAAGATCAGTGTGACCATTAATTTGAAAAAAATATAAATAAATATCTGTAACAAATCAAGGTTTGTGAGATCAGAGAAACCCCCTTCATATTATGTGACTCATGGTTAGCAATTTGGGTTTACATTATTGATATTGAATCAAATTTCTGGAAACATATTCTCTAGCATATTTAAGCTAGTGAAATTTGAGTGGCTGGTAACTTTTTTTAAGACTAGCTGGTAACTTTTTTTAAGACTAGCTTATAAGCCCACCTGGCCAGCATTATTTTGAAACTATTACCAGGGTGGTACACCCACTGAACACGATACCACCAGCTATTAACATATCATCACATATTGTTAACATGTTACCCTCAGCTGTTACCATATCATCGCAGTCTCCTAACTTGTTACCACCAACTGTTTACATGTCATTGCAGTCTGTTAACATGTTACCACCAACTGTTTACATGTCATCGCAGTCTGTTAACTTGTTACCACCAACTGTTTACATGTCATCACAGACTGTTAACATGTTACCACCAACTGTTTACATGTCATCACAGACTGCTCACTTGTTACCACCAACTGTTTACATGTCATCACAGACTGCTAACTTGTTACCACGAGCTGTTTACATGTCATCACAGACTGCTAACTTGTTACCACCAACTGTTTACATGTCATCACAGACTTAACTTGTTACCACGAGCTGTTTACATGTCATCACAGACTGCTAACTTGTTACCACCAACTGTTTACATGTCATCACAGACTGCTAACTTGTTACCGGCAACTGTTTACATGTCATCACAGACTGCTCACTTGTTACCACCAACTGTTTACATGTCATCACAGACTGCTAACTTGTTACCACCAACTGTTTACATGTCATCACAGACTATTAACATGTTACCACCAACTGTTTACGTGTCATCACAGACTGTTAACATCTTACCACCAACTGTTTACATGTCATCAGTCTGTTAACATGTTACCACCAACTGTTTACATGTTATCGCAGTCTGTCAACTTGTTACCACCAACTGTTTAAGTGTCATCACAGACTGTTAACATGTTACCACCAACTGTTTACACGTCATCACAGACTGCTTACTTGTTACCACCAACTGTTGACATGTCATCACAGACTGTTAACTTGTTACCACCAACTGTTTACATGTCATCACAGACTGTTAACTTGTTACCACCAACTGTTTACACGTCATCACAGACTGCTTACTTGTTACCACCAACTGTTTACATGTCATCACAGACTGTTAACTTGTTACCACCAACTGTTTACATGTCCTCACAGACTGCCAACTTGTTACCACCAACTGTTTACATGTCATCACAGACTGTTAACTTGCTACCACCAACTGTTTACGTGTCATCACAGACTGTTAACATGTTACCACAAACTGTTTACATGTCATCACAGACTGTTAACTTGTTATCACCAACTGTTTACATGTCATCACAGACTGCTAACTTGTTACCACGAGCTGTTTACATGTCATCACAGACTGCTAACTTGTTACCACCAACTGTTTACATGTCATCACAGACTGCTAACTTGTTACCACCAACTGTTTACATGTCATCACAGACTGTTAACTTGTTACCACAAGCTGTTTACATGTCATCACAGACTGCTAACTTGTTACCACCAATCGATCGTTTACATGTCATCACAGACAGTTAACCTATCACAGACTGTCCCAAATTTCAAATGCTAAGACAGTTCCACATTGATACGCTTGGGACATACTCTGTGTGTCTCATTAGTTACTGATTATAATTTAAGTGTTTGTGAAATCTTATACAGTCAACAACACAGTTGCCTTGGAGTATGATGCCTAACTTGTAAAGAAAGGCATGTGGCACAACTCTCCTAAACTTGTCAAATATATTTCCATAACCTGTAGAGAGTGACATGTGCAGCAACACCTCCATATATGTTCACACAATAAGAATAGGATGTATTTTTAGGGTTAGGTCCCAATGTGCCTTCATCTCATTGTGCTTAAAGAAAGTGGTGTAGGCACAGTGGAATATGATTTTTTACCCTCTTAGAATAATGAAAGTGTCATTAATTACATGAAGTGGAAGACTATATCTCAGAATAATGGAACATCCCTGATAAGTATCCTGTAATTACCTGAGTAGATACATCAATACTATTATATCTGTTTTTACTGAACATGAGCATAATCATGAGAAAATGCTGGAGCCTGTATATCTTGTTTTTACTGTTGAGGATTATCATCTAAGTGGGAAACATCAGAGGAAAAACAAATCCTAATCTTGCAATCTCCTGGTCAATCAATTAAACTACATCCTGACCATCAGACCATGTTACATCCTGACCATCAGACCATGTCATGTTGTTTTAAACTATAGGCACATTGGAACTGTAGGCACATTTGGAAGCTACCATTTTTGCCAATGAAGCATGAATTGCTCCTTTGATTGAAACGTAGCTCACACAGACTCATGTACTCTTGGACACACACGAAGCTGTCAAGTCGTGGCAGAGTTGTGTCCAGATGCCAGGCCATCACATATGATTCCATTGGATGGTCCTTGAAGTCTGACAACAGCTAAAACATTTGCTTCACACATAATGGGAACACGGATGGCCAAGTCACCTAAAATTTGCTGTGCAGAGTTGCATTCCTTAGATGTGCCAGAATCCAGTGTTCATTGTATGAATCTCAGACTCCCCCAGATTTGGTTTCTTGGTGTATCAACCATACCTGTGCTTGCAAGTTTCATCAGAGTGGGAAATGTCTGGGACCTTCATTTCATTTGGCTGTCCTGCCACATGAGTGAGTGAGTATGGTTTTACGCCGCTTTTAGCAATATTCCAGCAATATCACAGCCGGGGACACCAGTAATGGGCTCCACACATTGTACCTATGTCAGTAATCGAACTCGGGTCTTCGGCGTGACGAGCCCTGACACATGAAGCTGATATAAATACTGCTTGAGTGAGTGAGTTGGGTTGAATGCCACTTTTAACATTATTCCAGTTATATCGCGGTGTGTCAGCTTAATGTGGGAGGAAAGCCTGAAGTGATGCCGGTCTCAGACGTTTACCATGGGTGAAACCCACGAGCACGGGTATGCTTCTGATAAACCTAGAAACATAATTGGGGCGAAACAGGATTTGAACCCACAATCATAGGTTTCTGGTGTGCCCAAGGGACGCAACTCTGCAAAGCAAATCGTGGCGCCTTAGATGGCTGAGCCACCTGTGCCCCCAAATACTGTTTGAAGTCACATTTAACCCAACATCTTCACTGTTGTCATTTAACGTCACTGGATAATTGGCATAGTGGTACGATGCAGCTAGCACTGAATTCTGTCTCACACATGCTCTGTTTTTACCAGTATAGCATAAAATTAAAATATGTATCATTCTTCTCAATGTATTGCCATTTTGTATGACAAGATTTTGAAGGATATTTATATATTTCTTGGCCAACTTTCCTGAGTTGACATCCCTGTTGGCCATGATGAACATACAGTTATTTTCAGAAGCTCATAGGTAACTTGATTCTGTTTTTAGGTTGTGGCATCCTAATTATTATAACAGTGTCATCTTCATTCTGCACACACGTCAATGGAACAGAGGATCGATTTGCATCGTCAGTTCAATTTTCCTGTCTCCGTGTTTGACTCAATTTAATCCTGGCAGACCGCTATTCATGGCAAGAAGGAGTTTCCTTTTCAAAGCAACACATAGTAATTTAAAACATGAATGCCTCAGGGATATTCATATTTGAATCTCTATTTCATGCAAAGATTCCATGCAATATTACAATGACACATGTACAGAAACCCAGTCACGAATCATTGTAGATTCACAACGATGACACCGCTGATTTGTCGATATGAAACGGTGACTTTAGAACTTGTACCATGCACAGAATAAGCTGATCATATGCCGTAGTGGAAAACAGAGGATGCATTTTTATGTTTCGGAAATGTTGCAAAAGAAGCAACCAGAATAAGAAGAAGGGATAAATAATTGTTGTGGATTGAACTAAAAACAACTGAATGAAATTGTTAACTGTTGAGTAGGTAGAGCACAGGGCCCCATTCCTCAAAGCGATCTTAGCACTACAATGATCGTAAGCCTATGTTAACTAATGTGACTTACAATCACCTTAGCACTAAGATCGCTTTGAGGAACGGGACCCTGGAGCAGGGGTATATATTTTATGTAGCTATTTAGGCTTAGTTTGCCAGAAAAGACTTACACAATATTATTGATTACAGTGTTTAAATAATGCTCACCATAACCGGAAATACAGTTAAAGTTCTAAATCACCTTGTCTATACCTTTTATCACAAAATGTTTTCTTGGTTCATAATATCAGCTATTAACTAAAGTTTGTTGTTGTCTTAGACTTCCAAAGGGGGGAGGGAGGAGTTTGTTTTGAGATTAAATCTTTTTTCAGCTACAGCTACAAATTTTCAGGAACAATTTATTTATTTTTCAAATATATTTCAGAATATCAAATGGTCAGCCCCGAAATGCCCTCTTCTGTTAATTCTTTAAGCACATGGAGTGTGACAAGCAAAGCGTCCTTATTAGACCATAGTAACCAAACAGTAATTCTAAAACAATATTTTGAGATAATGGAGTTCAACTTAGCAAGGTGCATGCCCCTGTTAATAGTGAGCGAGTGAGTATGGTTTTACGCCGCTTTTAGCAATATTCCAGCAATATCACGACGGGGGACACCAGAAATGGATGGGCTTCACACATTGTACCCATGTCAGGAATCAAACCTGGGTCTTCAGCATGACGAGCAAACGCTTTAACCGCTAGGCTACACAACCGTCCCCCCATGTTAATAAATAATGATAAATAATGTGTGGACTATCAAGGTTTCAACTACTGATACATTCAAAATTGCATCATTTTTCATTGTTGTACAAGAACATGTACCTTAGCAAAAAAAAATCAATGTTCTCATGCCTGTTATTTTCAAATATATTTTTTCTAAAATCTGGTTGTGCTCAGTGTAGTTAACAGTAACTGGGCTTCTGGTGATTGCTTTCTTATTCATTTATCATTGATACATTATGTTAGGACATAACTAGAACTATCCATTTGTCCATCCAAGAGCTGTCCATCTATCCATCCAAAATCATTGCCATCCTTGTGATCCCCTGGCCAAGGCTCATGAACACTGACTAATTTATCTCTCACTCCATGCAAAGTTTGGTGTTGACAGCTCTGGTTGTATATTGTGGGCTAGTAAGTCAGTTGTGTTTTGTGTTGATTGAAACAATGTGTCATTTATCTCACAGCATGTTAGCTAAATGAGGAAAGCTCAGATGTCATGCAGGTTTTTGACATACACCACTTTGGTGAAACCCATGAGCTTAGAACAAATAACACCCGTGAAGATCCGGGTAGAGAATAGGTGTTCAGCAACCCATGCTTGCTGTAAAAGGTGACTACCCATGCTTGCTGTAAAAGGCGACTAGGCTTGTCGTAAGTAGAAACTAACGGGATATGGTGGTCAGGCTCACTAGCTTGGTTGATATATATATTAATTATTGATATATATTGTAATCATATCCGAAACTGCGTAGTTCGATGCTCGTGTCAATCACTGGATTGTCTGGTCCAGACTTGATTATTTACAGACTGCCCTCATAAAGCTGGAATATTGCCGAGTGTGGCGTTAAACAAGAAAATAGAACAAATAACATATTCACTCTTTTACACTCTTCATAAGCAGCCATATAATCTAGAATCAATCTCCCCGAATAAACAGCATATATTTGCAGGTGAGCTACAGTACTTGCGCTATGACACAGACATTCCTTGTGCAGGGAACAGCACCATGGCAGGTTGTCAAGCCCACTGCAACTAAGGTTTAGCTTGTTAGGAGAAATATTAGATTCCCACGGTAGGTGAGACATTAGATTCCCATGCTATGTGAGATATTAGATTTCCATTCTGCCATGAAGAATTATCCAGTTATCCTACCACTGTGCAAGAGGCAATCCCAGACAAACAGATATTTTAAGCTGGCAATTTCATGCTATTAAAGTTTTGTTCTTGGTAATATCTTGTGTTTCCAAAACCCAATTGAAACCTAGAATTTCTTTAAATGCAATATATAATTTTTTTCAAAGAACAAGCACAACAGAGGGACCGATTCTGTTACCAAGATCTCCCCCAGGCTTAACGCCAGGAAAAGGTTTTCCTTGTTACTATAAGCAAACTGGGTTGTTCAAACAAGACGCATGATTCACATGTCATGTAATTGAATTCATCCCCTACTTGCAACCTTGACAGATGCCATGACCACTGGCGGTATTAGATCACAGCCTTCAAAAATGGCTTGAACAGACAATTGGGAAGTACGTCATCAAAAAGTGTATTAACTTAACCCAGAAAACTGCTAAATACAAGTCAACCCGTAAATCAAAATAGACCCTAGGTCATCTGGCGGGCCCAAATTTGGTCAGATTGACTAATATCTGCTCATTTTTTTAGAGAAAATGTTTAAAACAAATAAGCCAGCAGGGTTATCAAGAATGTTTTGATACTCAAAGATAATGACTGTTTGACCAAATAAACCTGTCTTTATTCTGAGTGCTCCGTTATTTTCTTCTTTCTTATAAACACAGTTTCAAATCAAACATTGCATTGTAGTGGAGGAAAGTTTAGCTCACCAAGTTGACTGTCGGTTTGTTAACTTTTTACCTCTTCTAAAAGTGGTGGGCCTAAAATTGGCACATAGCTATAGGTTTGTTGCATTTAAGTCAGTTTTCAAATTATGAAAAATATTAATAGGAGGTGACTAAACCACAGAGTCTACCATTGATTGAAATATTGTCATGAAGTATAGATACACAACTGATTCAAATTTGTTAATGTTTTTAATTTGAAAACAAAAATTGTTTTCTTTTTAATTTGCAAAATTCTCTCAACATCTTTGAGAATATTCATGAACCTTTCAGAATCTTCTCAGAAGCCTTAGGAGAGCTGAAACTATGTGAAACTATGTAGAACTATAATGTCACTTTGAATATTAAAAAGTGAGGAAAATTCCACAGCATCATCTTCTCAGAAACCTAACAGCTTATTTGTTGCACTGCATTGTGGTTAAGATTTCATCATGGCATTTATTGGGACAGTCATATGCACTCTACTTGGGGTGTTGCTTAAGTGGTGATACATGCACCTTACATGACTGTTATTTGATGGCTTTTTTAGAGTTCTTTATTATACCCTCAACCTAACAGGGCGGGGGTAGTTATGAAGAAATTCAATCCTTCCTTCCGTCCTTCCGAGGACATTTTTCGTGCAACCTATAACTTGAAAACTACTGCATAGATTCTATTCAAACTTGGTGAACACTTTCTATACCAATAGGAGAGGTGCAGATGAAGTTTGATTTCAAAATTTGGATTTTCAGAAAAATACAGCTATTTTCAACCTAAAACTTGAAACTTCTGCTTAGATTCTTTTCAAATTTAGGGAACAGTTTCCATACCAAAAGAAGAGGTGCAGTGCAAAGTTTGATTTTGATATGTGTATTTTCTAAAAAAAATAGAATTTTTTTAATGTTTTGAACTTTTTTTATTTCAACATTTGTGAGACCTTTTACTTGAAAACTACTTCTATTCATGGATTCTTCTCCAAATGGGGGTACAGTTTCTATATCAATAGGAGAGATGCAATGCAAAGTTTGATTTAGCTAAGTGAGAAAATATTACTTCGAAGTCGGGGATATTAGTGAGCCCTGATCAATTTTTGCCTTGTTTTTTTCCTACTATTTGCCCTGTTTTATACTTAAATGTTCATTTCTTAGTGAATCTAGTGATGTTATTCTTGCAGAACCAAAGCACCTGAGGGAACATTTTTTAGATATTTACTATACCCTTTGAAATTAAAAGCTTTGCATCTCTAGACATAAAAAATAGTTTGGGCTTTTATGAATACAAATAAAGATTAAGATAGATTAGAAAGCACTATAAGCTGAGTGAAGAAATATTTCATGAGCATAAAAATTTACAGAGAAGATGTTTTTACGACATGAGGAAAGTGGATCTTGCCCACATACTTGCTGTGTGTGTATACATCGTTCATTAACTTACTAAGTGACTTTGAGTACAGTACTTGTATTTCCCATCTTGCCTATAATCTGCAATTATTTTAGTTTTATATTCATATTGTTGGCTCCTTGTCTTCAATTGTTCTGTAAAATGATAAATTCAAGAAATGTCACTTGAGTATTCACTTAAAGACACAATCCCCTGGTAGCTGTTCTGTGCACTCGATCTGTGCTGCAATAACTGCCTACATGGAAGTTCACCAGAGAAATTGGCTGTATTCCTTCAGTTCACTTTGCAAAACTCCCACAAGATACTAGGTGAGAAAAGGTCTTCAGCAACCCATGCTTGCATAAAAGGGCGACTATGCTTGTCATAGGATGCGGCTAACAGGATCGGGTGGTCAGGCTCACTGACTTGGTTGATGCATGTCATCGTATTCTAGTTGCGTGGATCGATGTGGATCGATGTTCATGATGTCATCACTAGATTGTCTGGTCCAGATTATTTACACACTGCCGTCATATAGCTGGAATATTGCTGAGTGTGGTGTTAAACAACAAACAAACAAAACAAACTATATCCTAATAAGCACTTACATTTTCGAATCAGTTATGTTACTCTGTTTCTGTGGAATCACAAATTCCAAATCCAGGACATAGCTTGATTTTCATAACTCTTGCCACACACATCAGATAAGAATTGAAAAGCTGTGTTCATGCGGAAACATAAGATCAAACTTTCCAAATATGTAATTGTAACTACCTGCCCACACATGACTTCAAATAGAATCCAGTTTCAAATGCTCATAAATGATGGAATCCTGTATCATTTCTTCAAAAGCCATAACACAAGATACTGATTTTGAAGAAATGGAGAGGAAGCTGGACATGATGTGATTACTTCGGAATGAGTGAGTTAGCTGGACATAACCCCACTTTGAACAGTATCACAGTTATATCACTGTATGTCAGCTTATGTTTGAGGGAAGTCCAAAGTGATGCATGTCTCAGATATTTACCATGAGGGTGAAACATGAGACAACTGCGACAGCCGTCTTCCTTGATACTCTAGACAAAAAGTTTGTTATATTTAAATTATTGTTGCTATTATCTACACCTGTCAATATGAAGAGCCCTTCAGAATCTTCTACAAAAAGACTTCATGCCCAGCCCAAGTTTAGAAAACAAAATTCATACATTTTTTATGAAGATTATTAGATTTCTTTCCTGTCTGTACTCTTTATCATTTTCATAAAATCTGGCCAAATAAAAGTCAAAAAGATTGTTACAATAAGCACCCACCCAAATTGATTTTACCTGCTGTATGCTTCAAATGTCTTATATGGTAACAATGTTTCCACAGCACCTGATGAAAGTATTTTCTCATTTCGAATAACAAGTAATTAGTATCGTGTTGCAAAATGCACTATGTTTGGAGATCAGCTTTCCATCGAACAGAAGAAAGGGCAATGCTGTAAACCAAGACATTGAACATAATGTATCATATTGCTCCTGATTGTAACTTGAACCCACTTCCTTTCTTCTGAAACACTAGCAGTGACGTACAGGTATGAGTTGGCCGATGTCACATGATTCCTTCCGAAGAATCAGCATCAGGTTTCAAGAAGTTCGGCCGGAAGGAGCCTCAGCAATCACCTCAGTCAATGTCAGAATAGGCTTTAATGTACAGTGAACTTTGGATTTCATCGAGGACAGCTGTCCTGTAATGGGTGGTGAGGGTGGGTAGATGTGGGGGTTGGTTGGGCGGGGTAGTCATTATATTCAATGCATATGCTTCCGTAACTGAAGACCTTGGTGGGAGTGAAGACCTTTCTGTGGTGTCCTCTGGCATGAGACTGCTGTGTCATTTGAGACTGGCCATTTACTGTATCAGGACTAGGTTACAGTTATTTCACTTAGCAGAGATTTCTTTTGATTAAGGAAATGGTTTTGTTAAGAAATGGGTCTGCCAAATTAACAAATCAGTCACATATATTTTACAATATTTGAAAAAGGTAATTATGTTCAAATTGTAGCTCACCTGAACTGCATGGTCATGGCATGCTGCTTATACAGTAAACTATGTTTATATCAAACATGCTTATAACAAACTTACTGAAATAACAAACTTATTTTTTGGTCCCTGCCATTTGTTGTATATATGCTGTATATATGCTTATAATAAACTATGGTTAATACAAACTAAAATTAATGGTCCCTTTGAGTTTGTTATAACTGTAGTTTACTGCATAATATTGTAAATTTAACAAATTTGGCCTCACTCTTTTACACACACACTAATTGTTCACTGCGTGTTCCGATAAATTGTAGGTCAAGACAAATATAAATAGCTCCTCCTTATAGAATTGTTTGTCTTTTAGAAATGACAGAATAAATATGCTGTCTCTAACAAAATATATTCCAGCCCCAGGAGATTCCAGGTCAGAATAGGTATTCAGTACCTCATGATTGTCATATGAGGAAAAGTGTTTTACCAACAACTTATCTAACATTGGACAGTATTTATGATGCTGCCAAACCTTGTACTGAGGAGGGCAAATTTGGGATTAGAAACCACGATCATAGTTTTTTGCATGCCAGGGGGATGCAACTCGATCCGCATAGTAAACTGTGGCACCCTGGGTAGACAGGCCACCCATTCTCCCAATATTTAGCTGTTCCAAATATTTAACTGTTGGTGAAACTTTATGGACCATGCAGTGTGCATCATATCCCAACAGCTGTGGTCAAAGGTGCTGCCATGCTCTGGGGGATCAACTACTTGAATCAGTTTGGGCTTTTCTTCTACAGCAAGTATCATGCAGTGATATAACTGTAATACAGCTCAAAGCTATGTAAAACCCAACTCACTCATTGGGTGACATGAGGTTACACCTCGACATCAATCACAAGCCCTGGTCATATGATCTTTCAAGAAAGGTGAGCTTCAGTACCACTCTAAATTCATATTCCAGTGGGCTTGATAGTTCCTGTCAAGCTGCCTACTCATCAAACTCCTACACTGTAGAGAAATAAAAGCAAATGTCATTGACATACATTAAGATTGGTCGATTTAAGATATTTAAGTATTTAAATGTCATGACTATAGAGATGCATAGCTTGCATGTGTCACGAACTAGTCTGGACTTGTGTCATATGAAGAAATGGGTGAACATATTAAGCATGGATGTCACTGCCACTACTCCATCAAGCTTATACTTTAGGCTTACTGGAGATGAAGTTTTGATACGGCAATTCAAATGTCAGGGAATGTATTGGAATGTGTATCTTATGTAAAAGTCACATAATAAATGCATTTGATAGTCCCAAGAAAAATGCAATTTCAAAAATCATCCTTTCTGTAATCTAGAAAGTGTGGCAGGAGATCACAGTTTCATCTTTCTGGACTCTCAGATGTGATCCTGTATTAGTCAAAGGGTCACTGGATCTGAAAAAAGGTAGCCATGTCATTGGCATGAAGGTTTCATAGCCAGCAATGTTACAATGTTACAGAGCTTTGTTCCAATACCCTACAGCTAAGTTACAATAATTTAGAGTTGTAAAATATTGTTTCAAAGCTGTTACAAAGCCAGCCAGCCATATTACTATTTTACAGAGTTATGTTTGTTTGTTGTTTAACACCTCACTCAGCTATATTCAAGCTATATGACAGCGGTCTGTAAATAATCAGGTCAGGACCAGACAATCAAGTGATTAACATCATGAGCATCGATATACGCAATTGGGATATGATGACATGCATCAACCAAGTCAGCGATCGTGTTAGTCGCCTCTTACAACACGCATAGTTGCCTTTTACAGCAAGCATGGGTTGCTGAAGACCTATTCTAACCAAGATCTTCATGTGTAGTCTGATAACTAGTTTACAGCTGTTGACTTCAGTCATTTTCCAATTTTCTTTCTTCTGACATCAAAGTTAATCCATTTAGAATAAACATTAACTTACATGAGAATGTTGCTCCAGATGAGTATAAAATATAGATGATCGTCCCTGAACATAATGCTGTTGTTTTTGTGACCCTTCCCCCAGAGATTGTCCATTAGTATCACAAGGAATAAAGCTTCCAAAATTGTTTCTTATCAGGATATTCTCTCTTCAATATTTCCAACCACAAAATAATTGTCCATTTCATGACCACGCCTCCTCACTCACTCTTCTCCTTCCCCCACCTCCCCCAAGTTTCTATTGAACCCCCATAATAAATGATTCCTTTTATCCATTTTCTGAAAAAGTTCAGCAACCAATTCAAAAGGACTATAAACTCGATGACATTATGAAACAGGCATCATTTCAAATCAACACAAAAAAAAGAACAAAAACTGAATGAGACATTTTGATAACAACCATGTTGTGTGATAGTTATTATATTTCCTTTATGTTGCAGAGTTCATTTCATGACAAACACCAATTATCTATTATGGATGTTAAGGACGCTTGCACTCACAACATGCGACAAACTCTTGCTTGCATCCAAGAAAACCTCGTTTAATCTTCTCTATCATTTTCTCATTCTTGAGTGAACGTAGGATGGAACATTTCACTTCAAAAAGGATCCGTCTTCCTGTGTATAAAAGAACTCCTCAAAGACCTGCCATGTTGTGATTGAAAACCATTCCACTGCTTCAGACGATGCTGTTTCTTGGATACAGTGGCTGGTCGTGAACATGATCTAACCGAAACATAAAAAGTAAAACTTCCAAAGAACACCATGGCATAAAAAGCAAGGTGTTTTTTATTAATTGAATGCATCAATGTCAATATATTAATAAGATGGTTCCCTCGTGATAGTATCGGTAGCCTCAACAACAGACATAATGGCTGGAAATTGTGAAATGAAATGGGAGTTGATGAGGTCAATCTGTCTTTGATTTCTTAGAAACATATTCCCACATTGTCACCTAGCCAATTACAGCCGAACCCCAGCATGTTTTGGAAATTGGAGAGGATTACATCGTTAATACTGTCAACATACATCAATACCATGGACGTTACAGTGTTGTGCACAGGAGACAAATGAAATCCATCTGTGTCTTAATTGCTAAAGACTCAAACCAAACTAAGGGAAGCATAATTTCCGTTGGCTGGATTTGAGCAGCTTATTTCTCAAAGTCAGCGGACAGTTGAAGGATTTGCCACCAATTTGAAAGGATAAGCATATCCATTGTGAAACATACAAGGTGATTTGGATGCCTAATCTCATGACAGTTACGTAATCACTGTCGAGACAGATATATATACAACGTTTTTCCTATCTAAGCTGATTACCTGCAGGTGATAGGGAATGTTTTAGGATCCTTTGAGTCACATATTAGTGCCAATGGTTTGGCCATTCATTGTGTCATGGCCCTGAAAGAAATGGATTTGTGAAATTTAAGACTGTGTCACCTTGTAGTGAACATCGTCAATGTATTTTATGAGACTTGTAATGTAAAGGATTACTCAAATAAAAAAGAAAATATTATAATGATAATAATCCTGTTTGACTTGCTGAAATTTGCAAATTCAACAGAAATTACAAAAGAACAATTATAACAGTCACTGGACTTTTTCTTCAGGTCAGTGGTAACTTTGGACACAGAATGTAGTTGTTCTTGACTTACGGAATCCTCTTCTTATCTCCAAAGGAAAACCCTTTAATTCAAAATAGTGTTCTATGCCAGTGAAAACATCAGCACTCCTACTTAAGCACTGAAGTGCTTTCAGGATTTGAAACATTTGCTTGAAATGAACTGCTCTGTTAATAATAGTGCCTCAACTCTCTTTCACGATGTTGCCTTTTTGTTTCCTTACACTGAGATATGGTGCAATCAGATCTTCCATACAGGCTGACATTTATATATCTATGCTATGTATACATTTACACAGCTTCATGGTGCTGACATTTAGGTATTTACATGCTGTATACATTTACATATGTGAATGGTAGTAACAGTTGGACACCAACATGGTGTTGACATGGGTTGATTCCAAGTTGAGCGGATGATTAGCAGTAAGGCAAGACTGGCATCCATTAGGAGATACATTGTCAGCTCGGGGACCAGTTTGGTAGTCTGCCTTTATGTTTGTGTCTGTGAACCTCTTATGATGCAGCTGAACAGCCTGCTCTGAGGGTATCTCAAAATACTCAGAAATATCTCTTGATCTATCAAACTCAGTGTGCTAGAATTACCTGATGTAGTTTGCAGGTTGTCTTCGGTTGCTTGTTATACAACTGTACAGACAGGTTTGACCCATGACAGGCATCAGGTTTAAATTAATGCTTGCCTGCTATGCTGTGGCTAGTATTAATTTCAAAGGGCTGTTGAAAAGTAGAAAGCTGTTATATCCCGTGCAGATGACTTTTGTTGCTTGTTGAAGGATTATTTCGAATCATTTCTCACAGACTGGAAGAACAAAGGTAACGCATGGCCTTATTACATTACAGTGTGAAGTTCTTATAGCACATGTCAGAATGTTATTTTCAGACCACCATCATAATAGCTGGAATATTGCTGAGTGCTGCATTAAACAATAAACAAACAAGCAAACAAACAAACAAACATCTTCAGGTCTGAGAATGATCCTGAACTTTTGAACAGTTCATAGTTTATTTATTAACAACCTTTTAAATAACATGGGCTTTGTCAACAAAATCTCTTTGAAAACCTTTTAACAGCAAAATACAATTTGAGGGGCCTTTGGAATGGTGTTTGCTTTGGTGCATTACATTTGACAGATGGAGACAGCAACATTGTGTTTTGAATCAAATACTATGTAAGCATTGATTCCATCCAATTGATGCATGTTCCTCAGTTCATTTCGATAGTCATCCATGTTTTAAGGTCTTTCCTTCATTGAATCTCTGGGGAAATTTGTTTCATTATGTCAATACAAAAACTAATCTAGGTAATTTTTTCAATTTCCGAAGAACTTTATATTCAGAAAGGTAGGTCTTGGAGTCTCACAAACCCACACTGCAGAGTACAGCGCACAATTTTTGCAGGCCCCTCAGGGCCTATAGCATTAAGCATCAACAACGCACCATCTTCGGATAAAAAAGCAATCATTCCTGTTCCTCTAAACCTTTTAGCAAGCCTTTTCTTCTGAAATTGTTCCCCCAGTATTATGTGATGGTCATTACCACTGTATCACGGCAGATCTGTGCTTTCAAATGGACTACCATGACCGATGGTCTGAAAGATTGGTCTGAAGTGATCTCGAAATAGTCATTTGTGCAAAATTTGTCTGCCTCAGACTTTCCAGCAAACAGATTTAGAAAATATTATTTAAAGGATATTTATCTCATGGCGGCAGTTTGCTGGTCTGTTTGGACACTGAGATGGAAATGATTGAAGATTTCATAAACATACTGTTTTGGTACAGATTTTTGTCTGTGTGGTATTAGCCTGTTCAAATGTGCCGGTGATTTTACAGTCTGAAGTTCGAAGTTTTTATTGACTCTTGAAAAAGTGGCTTATGACAGAAATGGTATATTAGAAAATATCTGTCGGATCTCTTTCCATTTAAGTCAGCTTATGGTACTGTAATATTTGGGTATGGACTGGTTTAAAGTCCACTTTGGCACTGTGCGAGTCAGTTGTGTGACGTGGGTAATCGTTTCCATGTGATACAGTATGTACATAGTGTCCAAGGTACAAAGATACAGAAGTTCCAGCCTTGTGTTGCTATAGTCAGTGATGTTCTACAGAGCTATTTCATGTGTCACAGTTATATATATAGATGACACACATGGGCAACAGATTGTGCCTGAAAATGAAGGCCTGCCTGTGGGGCCATCGCAGGAAGATCTCCCAAAGTTACAAATTTGTATGGGTCCTTATGGTCTGCAGTAAATTTACGGGTTCGATTTTTTTTTGTCACAGTAAGCCGCAGTTATTTAAATAAGGGCTTGAAGAGTTTAGTCAGGGACTGCAGCTTTTAAAGTCTGTGGGTCCTGATGGCAGCTTGGCGATTTATTTTATTCAAAACACTAGCAACATAATATATAATTTTTGAATGTAGTTGAAGGGATAACATTTTGCCCAGTAGTGTCAGGTGCCGGATTTCGCTTTACAGATTTGCATCTCTTAGCTGTTTTCAGAAACTAGGACCATGTGCTTGGATCCTAGATTTAAACTTTGATTTTGTTTCTTGGTTTGGCAGCACCATACCCATGCTATTGTGATTCACCGAAGTTATTAACATCTGATATCACTTTGGGCTATCCACCCACACATTGTACCATTCACAGTGGTGTCACTCACACATCAGTTGAATTAATGCATACACAGAAAAATAGTTACATAGTGAGTAATAGATAGCAATAAATATTCAATGAAGATATGAGACACATCGGTAATTAATCTTGTCTCGGCATATATGAAGTATTGACCATAGAATGGGGAATATTGCCAGGGGCATGCAGCCCCTTATGAAACATTGTCTGACTTTATCCTGCAGCACCAACTTGTTTCCTGTTGTTATGAGAAGTAGATGCTACTTTCAAGAATATTTACTGTTAATAGAATAAATATACTCAAGAAAGGAGTATGATAGTACTTAGTGCTCAACATTGTATGTGAAATCTGGCACCTCTGTGAGGGATGGTCATCTTCCAAAGGTAAGGGAGTTAACTGATTATAAAAGTCCAGTTTCCACCCTTGCTGAACTAGGCTGGAATTTCCTAGCTCTATTACAAGTTATGTATGTCCCTCCTTCTGACCAATCAGATTCCTCCTATGGCAGCACCCAGTCAAGATAATCTGAGATGTATATTGTAATAAAACAGGTTTTACATCGCGAAGTGCAAAACTTACTTAAGCACCTTGATTAATAAAAAAACATGAAAAGGTTTTGAAAATACCTGTCGGCATTAGAAGCAGAATAATGTAAGTCACAACACACGCGTTGGTCAAGCCTCTAGTGAAAGAAAGAGTCACTCATAGCATAATGCTTGTTGGGCTTTCCTTAATGTCTCTTCCAGTGTTCTGATGTATCTGGTGAAACAGTCTGAATTCCACCTGCCCAATGTTAATCAAATGATCTTCCACACTGGCACTAGCAGCTGTAGTTGCTGCACCAATGTGGAATGAATGTCCAGAATAAGCACTGGATTCTAAGCCTGCCCTGGTAACAGCAATGTTCAGCCAGGACAAGAAGACAGTTCCAGTAATAGCTCTAGTGTTCGATTCCACAAAGAGAGGATCACTTGGTCCTGCTCCGTTCAACTTCCTAACTTGAAGCCATGTCATAAGGGTCATGTAAGGACACAGTCTTAGATGTAGCGAACAACGACTTAACATTAAATCAACATCGTCAACTTGATGTTTCATAAAAATTGAACAAAGAACAAGAAACATTTTGCATGACATATTTAATATGTTAGTAAGTGTTCACCATTACAGTCCATTTTAAATTAACTTTCGCAATAATATAGCGTACCATGCTACCATAACAATAAGATAATATTATGTTTATATATATATTGATCATTCTTTCTTTGTACATCAAACAAACCACATTACAAAACCTATTAACAGCCACATTCTGGATTGATACGTTTTAAAGGTCAGCATAAGAATTCTTTTAATTAGTTGAACAGATACAATTAAATGTACAGGTCTCAGTCCCCCTCATTATAGTCTGGAAGGTAATTTAAGGTACCGACGTTTACAACAATATCTGAAAAACTATCGGACCTACTCCACTCAAAGTTTGTATGAGATTATTAAACAGTCGTACATAACTGGATATTACATTTAAAGACAATCGGTGCATGAATAAAAAATCTGTCTATGTAGCTATCACTATATTTCATCAACAACCAGACCTGTTCGTCATGGGTGGAATGAGCATTCATTGAAACAGCCATCTGCATAATGCTACCCCTGCGTCACAGGGCCATATGACACAGTTGAACCAATCAACTCAACTCGAAAGGGTGCACGGGAATCACGCACGTTGAGACGCCCAAGGCTAACACCGTATTCATCGAAAGGGTTGGAACACATTCCATTTAAATAATTTATTTCTCTAACTGAAAAAATTACGTTATTACTACGTAAATATATGTTTTAACATAAGTCTATTTCTCAGGGCAAGTTACTTCACTGACTGGTTCATGGATTGTGCTCAGTAGGGTTCCTTATTTCTGTAGAGAGATCAGGATGTTCCTTCAGCATTTGGCAAAGCCTACTTCCTGCTTCAATCATCCTGACAAAAAGAAAATTTGAAGTTTAATAAGGTTGTTATGGCCAACCACATAATGCCAGGTGCAAATGTTTATAGAACTGTAGAAAAATTACTCTGCCAGCATTAAATGTCTGAACTTTGTAATTACATGTATACTTGTATCTTTTAGCTCTCTGCTCTCGGTTTGATACTTTTTTTGGTTAAGGTGGTGGAAAAAAACCACTTAAAGTTTTTGATAAACATTTTTGTTATTTCCTTGAAGATTGACAGGACTGCTATTTCTTCAAATGTTAATTTACAAATTTCAATTTTTTTCTCACTTTGTTCAGGAAATTGAAAATCTTAAAAAAAAACTATTTTTCAATTAAAGCATAAAACTTAAAGTTTTTACGTCCTTTACTTCAATTTCATGTGAATTGAATGTAGAAATGAAATTAATTACTTTGATCTATTTGTCAAACTGTTCTTAAATTTTCACCTAATTTGACAAGGAAGTGTCATATGGTTTCTTTGTTCATGCAAGATTCCACTGGGAATTAAACAGTTCATTTGTTTGTGAGGTTAAGTGAAGGCCAGCGTTGAATTTAATGATTCAAGTGATGTGGTTCAGCAACCATTATGACGTAATTCCAAACAAGACTTCATGTTTGACGTTTAAATACATTTACACATTTGACTTATGCTTTTAATTACATTGTAATGTCTTGGAAATATAATTTGAAATGGTCTTTGTGACGGAAAGCACCAATAACTTTTAAATATTCTTGATTAAAACCGTGAGATTTTTTTATAGGCTTGAATAAAATCAATAGTATGGCTAGACAAGTGAGGGGTTGATTAAACTTTTGTTTTATGAAAAACAAAACAGAAAATTAACATCAAATCAACCATGAACACATATATTTTAGATTTTGCCTTGAACCCCAAGGCATGTTGACCAAGGAATTCATAAAACAAACTGATGAAAATTGCTTCTTGTAGATTGGGAAGGCGTTTATGAGATAATTTTTGTCTAACCTCACTGTTCATGTCTCACCAATATGCTTTTTCCTTACGTCCCTGTATGTGTGAATTGAAAATAATGATGCGCATCTCTTGTGTCAGTCATACATATATAGCGTTACAGGACAAGTCTTGCAGATACTTTAGGGCACATTAATCACAAATCATTGGTACCTGTGAAGATCCGGGGTAGAATAGGTCTTCAGCAACCCATGCTTGCTGTAAAAGGAGACTTTGCTTGACGTAAGAGGAGACTAAAGGGATTGTGTGGTCAGGCTCGCTTACTTGGTTGATGCATCCCAATTGCACAGATTGATGGTCATGATGTCAGTCGGTGGATTGTCTGGTCCAGACTCAATTATTTACAGACAGTTGTCATACAGCTGGAATATTGCTGAGTGTGCCTTTAAACAACAAACAAACAAAACAAACAGACAAATGCTTGACTGAAATTAAATTTGAAAAACGGAAAAAGTATATAACAGATGGTAAAAAATAATAGGCTAAATCGTCACCAAGACAAACAAATCCGCCACTGGGGTAAAAAACAGGATTCCTGTGTTTGTCGTGCTTGGCAATTCAACTATCAGGCCTACACCCAACCTGTCCACTACCGCCTCTGATTTTTTAATCGTATTACAGGGCTTTACTGTTTGCTGACATCCATGTGCAAAACTTATGCCAAGTATTAGTAACAACATAAAAGATAGCTTCGGTCGTCTACTCAAGGGATTAATCCCTGACAGGCTTTCATTGTGTGGAATAGGACCAACAGCAGAAGATGGTTTATGGTACCAAAACAGGAAGTTAGTCACAGAAAGCTAGATTCAGACATTAATTGTTATTTTAATTATTCATAGTGTCAAAATCAAAGGTCGTTTCACGCATTCAACAATGTATGCAATGCTGTAGGATCAACAGAAATAGCCACACCTCTGGAATTGCTAATGATTTTTTAATTGTTGCTTCCGGGTGTATCCATATAACTGCTAAGCATCACCAGATAGATCACGGAGAAGATATATGCTGCAACCAAGTCTACATATCAGCCAAATCACACACCTCTGTGCCGGTAGCTGCAGGCCATCCCCACAGATAGGTTTGTTTTGGAAACTGATTACAGAGCGTGTGACTTCAGTATTTTCACTTTCACATTTTTCTACTTTCTACAAATGTTGTGATTTTTTTTCTCTCTGAAAATTGACATTATGTATCTTGGAAAACTGATGTTCACAACAAAATCACAGTTAATTTTTTCACCTTCAAATGTCTGTCATTTTCCTACCAATGTTAATGAGTGTCTTTGTAATTTCTACGTTCCCAGTTATTAATTGACACAACTTTCTGGTTCTATTCAAAATTTAAAACATCTTTTTACATTATCACATTATCCCTTGAGCTTTCAGTGTCGAAATCCAGTCTTGAAAAAACATATCAGTTGTTGTCAGCCGAAACTCTTTCAAAAAGCAAACTGACATAACCAAAACAGCAATTATCTAATGTTTTAAGGCCATGTTGTGTAAACTGATGTTATCAAAGTAAAATAGATATAAGACTCCAGATAAATCATTTTTTTCAAGTGAACGATTGACTTGCCTTTGCATATGTTTGTGATGGGTTCCACCAGGGGGCAGGATATGTTCATCTTTTCATATTTTGCTGAGTATTGTGTTTTTTTTACCTTCATGTACTGCTGTGGTTGCCACCAGTGCCATGATTACCACGATCGATGTCAAATTTTGGCCATCAAAATAACAAGTTATTATAAGGGTAACACTATTTTTCAGGGCATTATCATTTGCAGAAGCCTGAGGTCTTCCATTAACTGCCCGACAAAGGAGGCCAGTTGAAAAGACCGAGGGCTTCTGCAAATGATAATGCCCTGAAAAAGAGCATTACCGTTATTATAGTTAAAACGGATGGAATTTGTTATCAAATAAAAAGAAACAACAACATCGGTTTTGAAACATTTACTGCAATTAACACGAATGTCACTGACCACATTTTACAAATATGGAAACGTCATAGAACAAACCAAATGACGTCACTATAATACGTGACGTCATTTTCTCTACCCTATGATGTCACCTAACAACAGGCTTGATAATGGCCCATCATCAAGCAATATGAGGGCATTATCAAGTTACAGTGGCCCGCTCAACGTGCCGGCGGTTTAATGATAATTCTATCCATTTTAGCTATAATATGTGATATTGTGTAATTCAATGAACATGCTGTGATTACATCTGTTGAGTGTACACGTCTTTACCCTTGTATGACCTTTCAGATGTAGTATACTGGTAATATATAACAAAACATTCAGGTGAGCTACAGAGCCCTTAAGCTCCATTTTGCTTCAAATATATTTGGATGATATTTATGAAATATTTCATACGTATGTGTATCTTTAAGAAAATGAACCCTGAACAGAGACAGTGGTTATCACATTGCCTCATCACACAGAAGAGCTGGGTTTGATAAACTGATATGGTACATGTGTGCAATATGTGAAGGCCAGCTTTTGTAACATGGCAAGAATATTGTCAAGAGCACCATAATATCCCACTCACTCACTCCCCAAGTGATGTGACCCGTGAAGATCTGGGGTAGAATAGGTCTTCAGCAACACATGCTTGCCGTAAAAGGTGACTATGCTTGTCGTAAGAGGCGACTAACAGGAATCGATCCCAATTGCGTGGACCGAAGCTCATGTCTGGTCGAGACTCGATTATTTACAGACCGCCCCAATATAGCTGGAATATTGCTTAGTGCGACGTAAAACCACCAAAGAGATGGACGAGGCAGGGAATTTGTGAATCTCGAAGATTTTGCTCATTCATTAAAAAATCAGGACATAAGTTTATCCGTAAGATTTCACTCACTCACTCACTCACTCACTCACTCACTCACTCACTCACTCACTCACTCACCCTCAAAGTTGTTCAAGGGGAAAATTTCAGTAGGAATTATCCTTTACACAAGGCATCTCTTTTTAACCATTTCATCTGCTGGGAACCCACCATTTAATAGTCTAGGGCTTCTGTAAGATGTATTTCTTTGGTCACTGCATCAAAACATGCTATTTGTGTTTCAACGAACAATATAATATTGTTTTTCACCACACGTTTTTTAGAGCATCCATCATGTCCAACAAACAGTTATTGTTTTGTAAAATCTGAGGAAAACTTATTTTTTTCATGTTTTAGTTACTGATAGAAATGAAGACTGAAGCTACAGGGAAACCTTTTGATATCATAATCTGATTATACATCTTTCAACATACCCAGTGGAAGACTGATAGCTAGATTTCCACAGAACTTACACTCTCATCAGCTTTGCAGTAATGACACAAGTATCAAATATTAAAATACAGTAACAATCCCATCATTTTATCTTTCACACTTTCCATGTAATTGGCAATTAACTGCTATGCGGTTAATAATTTACTAATTTCTCTGTCTGCTTTGATTTCATTTGTGGTAACCAGTCTTTCTAAAGCAAAGATGACGTCATGGGCTGTGAGAGAGTGGAACAGTAAACCTATATCAATGTTCAACATGATTACGAAATCAAATCCACATAATGTCGTGACATTTTCAAAAATAGAAGGCAAACTATCAGGAATTGATACACCACAGAAATACATACTGTTGTAAACTCCTTTACGTCAGTAACATCTTGTAGAATCATATTTCTTCATTAAATTACACTCAATATATGGGCTTGACCGACGTTATATATATGTATAACTGTTCATTGATGGTACAAACGTGACTGAAGGGCAACAACACATGAAATGTTTATTCTTAAGAATAATCTTTTCCCATAAAAACTTCATATTAGAAGGTTCTGATCATGAACTACTGTGGTGATTCAGTGGGAGAAAACGACCTTCCAGAACATTGCAAACCAAAAGAGCTCAACTCTGATGAGGGTCTGTCGAAGGAAACTACTACGTCTGAAACATTGCAAACCAAAATAGTTCAACCCTGCTGAGGGTCTGTCGAAGGAAACTATATATTACGTCTAAAACATTGCAAACCAAAATAGTTCAACCCTGCTGAGGGTCTGTCGAAGGAAACTACTACGTCTGAAACATTGCAAACCGAAATAGTTCAACCCTGCTGAGGGTTTGTCGAAGGAAACTATTACGTCTGAAACATTGCAAACCAAAATAGTTCAACCCTGCTGAGGGTCTTTCGAAGGAAACTATTACGTCTGAAACATTGCAAACCAAAATAGTTCAACCCTGCTGAGGGTCTGTCGAAGGAAACTACTACGTCTGAAACATTGCAAACCAAAATAGTTCAACCCTGCTGAGGGTCTGTCGAAGGAAACTACTACGTCTGAAACATTGCAAACCAAAATAGTTCAACCCTGCTGAGGGTCTGTCGAAGGAAACTACTACGTCTGAAACATTGCAAACCAAAATAGTTCAACCCTGCTGAGGGTCTGTCGAAGGAAACTACTACGTCTGAAACATTGCAAACCAAAATTGTTCAACTCTGGAAAGAAGCCTGAAATGTAGACTATCACATCTGCTCATTGGTACTCCCTCATTTTATAGGATCATTAATTGTTCGGTAGCCTCGTAGCCAAGGAGTTTGAATGCTATGTTGAACACTCAGGTTTGATTCTTCTTATTGGTACAATGTATGAAGCCCACGCTTCGTGTCCCCTACCCTGATGTGACCAAATTATTGCCAGCACTCACTCACTCACTCACTCACTCACTCACTCACTTATGAGATAATAACGTATAACATTGGCCAAGCAAATGTAAAATTCTTACAATTTTCAAAAACAGTTAGGTAATGTTATCATTCACTTGACTTTTGTTTCTTTGGGGAGAAAATCTACAAACTAATTATCAGTTTTCTGTGGTTTTATTTCTCTGTTTATACCAACTCTACATAGATGAAGACCAAAGGGTTATCAAACAAGGTTATTTATTTCTGGTGTATTTGAATAGCTCACAGCAGTTACAGTGTTCATGTACCTCAACTACCATAGCTCCCACATATTAGTGTTGTCTCATGACAATCATAACACGACAACCTCTTTGTACCAGAACAGCCAACACTCTAGCCACTACAGGCTGACCTATGGCCTAGAAATAACACCCAGATTTTATTCTCAACAGGGGAACATTGAGGAAGTCCATTCTAAGTGCTCCCAGGTGGGAGATGCGATAGTGCCAAACCGTGCAACAATATGTCATCAGTGTGTTTCAGACTCTTCACGTGAACACAAATTCTTTTGTGTTGTAATATGTTTCTGAATATTTAATAACCCTCTTGTTGCTAATGATTGGGCTGAATTTTCAGCTGTTTCTTAGTAAAGAAATCCTAAATGTCTCTTGCACTGCTGGGATCTATAAAACATCAGAGCCAGGTGATTAAATGTGTGATTCATATTCATATCTTGGTCACTGGGAAACGAGTCCAATTATATGGAAGTGAGAAATTAGAAAAGATGAACTCACAGTTCATTGTAAAGATCACCCGTAGTTCAGGTTAATTTTGTGGAGAATGATAAACATTTTGTCCTGTCTGGTTTTTATTGCTGTCATGATTGAAGATCAAGATCAAGGCCACCGACACCATCATTAAACTAATGGTGTGAGGTGAAATCAGGTTTAACATTGAGTTCAAGATTATTGCACTTATGTAGAACATGCATGTGTGTGTGACTGCTTTTATTCATAGCCCTGACTTAGGTATCGGTTTTATGGTGCTAGCCCACTGAGATACAATGCCATAGTTTAACATGGGTACCCCACTCAAACACAGTATACTGACTCCTAGCCGACTAGTCCTTGGTTTATCCCCTTATAATGCCGAGCACTAGGCAGGGAAACAACTCACAGACTTACCACTCACTCACTTGCCCACAGACCTACACTCACTCACTCACTCACAGGGGAACATTGAGGAATTCACTCACTCACTCACTGACTGACTGGTGTTCAGTAGTGGAAACAGCACCCTGCCCACCATGGCCATGTCTTTGTCTGTGGAAGGGCTTCAGCCAGGTCATCTGAATGTTTTACTTGTGTGTCTGGATCACCATGGTCAAATCTGAAGTTTAAAACCACATCCATCTTGTAAATCTTTCAGCTTATTTATGACCATCTTCCTGAGACAATAGAGTCAACTGACTATAAAAGTCCAGTTTTCACCCTTGCCGAACTAGGCTGGTATTATGGAGTTACATTTTGGCTGGACTAACAAGTCTATGCATAGTCCAATCAAAATCTTGCAATGAAATCAAAATCTGGTTCATAAACTGTCGTGCAGATTTCTCTCCATTGCAGGATTTGCAAAGCATGTGCACCGCCAACTCTTGTTAACACATATTTTCAAAAGCGTTTCATATTTTTAATCAAGGTGTTCATGTGATTTGATGCATTTGATGTTTTAACACAATATAGATTTGATTATTGATAAGATCGTTGGCGCTACGATCGAGCCCATGAATTCCTGCCTAGTTCGGCAAGGGTTGAAACTGGACTTTTATAGTCAGTTGATTCTCTTGCCTCGGGAAGATTATTTCTGACTAAACCTTATTGTTCCTGCTTTGTAATTGTTCATCCCTTGAAACCAAACAGACCGCCTCCATGGTCTGGTGGTAGAGCGTCTGCCCAGAGAATGGAAGGTTCTGGGTTCGAACCCTTGGTGCATCATACCAAAAGACATTAAAAGATGGTACTTGTTGTTACCTGAATGTCGCTCAGCATTAAGGGACTGAAAAAGGGAATGGTCTGCTCAGAGTCAGTATACTGTGTCTGAGTGGGTATTCGTGTTAAACTGCAGAATAGTTTCTCAGTGGGCTTGCACTGTAAAATCTGCATTAGTCTGGACTAGTACAGCAGCCAACACACACACACACACACACACACACACACACACACACACACACACACACACACACACACACACACACACACACACACACTTGAACAGGACTTTAAATTTCATTGCATCACCTCACCTTGAAGCCAACAGATCACAATAGTTTCACTGATTTCATTGCAATGCCTTTTCTTTTATGTTTCAGGTAGGTGACTAGTCAACTGTCTTTATCTACCTTACTGATCACTCAGGGGTATGTATATTGCCATTGGAAACTGTTGGATAATGTCTCTCCTTAATATCATGACGATTAACAAGGCCATGCTAATTTTGTTGTGTTTTTTTTCAGATGTATTGCAGGAAAAATAAAATATAAGTACAAAGTGTTGTCATTTGAGGTTAATTTACCACAACAAAATCTTGAAAATGTTTTTGACAAAAAATGAGAACTCACCAAGCAAACTTTATCTATTCATTCTTGTGAATTCTTGACAAACAAAATATGTGTTTTTGATGTTTGAAATTTTTTAGTTGGCTTGAGGAAAACAAAAATAATAAATGGCATGGCCTTACCACTGATATTGTCCTATCATTTGATGGATATTACAACAACAGTGTCACAATTACTTTTATTTATGATTGTGTTTTTATATGTATCTTTCTGGTACAAGGACCTCTATTACATCATAGACTGTAAGTTACAAATGACATTACTTGAATATTTACAACTTTGATTATGAGACAAGTAGATACTAGTCCATGAGTAATATTTGCAATGTTACACTACATTAACGCTCTTCCCTCTTGGACAAACATGGCTGTGTCCATGTTCTCCCCTCTTGATTCCAAGAAAGGAACAAGTGATGACACAGCCTTTTCCACATATTAGAAGTTCATTTGTTTGGGGACTAATCAGTGGATCAGGATTTGGTTGCATGAGGTCTTCAAGATAAGTATCTAGATATCAGCATGTCTAATGTATAAACTTGAATTTTGAAATGTTTCTGAAGATTGTTTTATTTTAGTATCCAGATACAGAGTCACAAAGGTATGGAGGACTTTGTACTCAAATACCGGTTTGTGTTTGTACCCATGGACTAGTATATAAAGACTGTACACCAAGGCTAGTCATTTGTGTCCAGAGACTATTAGCTGGATACAGAGACTACATGTTGTACCCAATGACTAGTCATTTCACTTGTACAGGTACTTATAATTTGTCTAGCGCAAGTATCCAGGTACATACCACTGCTGAAAAGTACTGTCGAGTCTGAACATATATGAAAAAACACCTTGTGGACATGTTGAAAGCTTCATTGAATAGATGCATCTTCAATCTGGATTTGAAAGTCCATAGTTCTGCTGCTGATCTTACATAAATAGGGAGTTTGTTCCAAAGTGAAGGTCCTGCACCTTGAAATGTACGATTGCCAAATGTCTTAGTATGTTATGAACAGTCCTTGCCATGAGTTGATCTGAAGACCAAAGGGGACATGATGGCTTGTACTTGTGTACAAGATCGGACAAATACTTAGATATTTCTCTGAATTTGTACCAGAAACTTGTCTAAATTTGTACCAGATACTTGTCTGAATTTGTACCAGATACTTGTCTGAATTTGTACCAGATACTTGTCTAAATGTGTACCAAAACTTGTCTGAATTTGTACCAGATACTTGTCTGAATCTCTACCTTCAAAACCCTTTGAATTTATGCCCATGACATGTTTTTCTTTGAACCCTGACACAAGAATGATTTTGCATGTTGAGTGACACCAGAGTGAGCAAGTGTGTGATTTACCTCACAATGAAGAATGCTGTTTGTTGATGGACAGTTGTGAACTGTTGGACACTGATTGGAATTACCCTCACTGATACCACCATCAAGGATGGAATCTGTTACAGTGGAAAGTAACAAAGCTTTTAAAGTATTTATTGCATGATGGATACCTTGCATGAAGTGGGTTGATGGCCACAGTTAGAAGCAGGATTGGCAAGAGTAAGGCAGCTGTGGTTTGTATGACACCAGAATAGCCACATATATAACAGAGAACAGCTACAGACAGATTTAGCATTTTGGAAAAAGGGGAAAGGGTGAACTCTGTCAAAATCACAGAGTGGACTGAACACATGATGGAAGAGCTGATACAAGCGTCTTATTGACTGTTTCTCATTGAAAATGGGGCACAGGTGGCCCAGTCATTAAGGTGACACAATTTGCTTGCAGAGTTGCATCCCTTGGGCATATAAGATACCTATGATTGTGGATTTGTACCAGTGCTCATGGGTTTCACCAAAGTGGTAAATGTCTCATTTTGGGTTTTCCTCCCACATTAAGCTAACAAGCCATGATGTAATTAATTGGAGGTTTTTGGGGTGCTGCTCCCCCCCCCCCCCCCCATGAAAGACATTGAAATACAAGCAGGATGATGTGTCCCAGATGCATGTAACCCGTGAGATTGCCGCACTATTTTCTAAGTAATTCTTCGTTCTTGATGTGTGATTTTTGCTGTTCATGTTTGATATTTAATTTCATGATTTAAACATATTCAAACATACAAGAGTAAGCAGGGTCATTTTCTTCTGCTCATTTTGAGCTTCATCGACCTATTCTTTTAATATCCCTGCTGTTACACATGTGTTGTTACCCTGTCTGGCGCTCGACATTAAGGGGCTAAAACAAGGACTGGTCGGCTCGGAGTCAGTATACTGTGTCTGAGTGGAGTATTCATGTTAAACTGCGGCATGGTATCTCAGTGAGCTAGCACTATAAATCGGCATCAGTCCGGACTAGTACAAGCAGCCACACACACACACGTGCATGCACGTCGCTATATAAGTGCAATAGTCTTGGACACGACGTTAAACCCAATTTCACCTCACCTGTTACACATGTTAATTTATTATAAGGGTCAAGAAAGAAAAAATGCCAGGGTCAGGTGGAGGGAGGGGACACAGTTGACCCAATGATCCAAGGCACCTCATCTTACTGGGCATAGTTGTTTCCCCTGACCACGCCAAGTTGAAGCTAGGCCAGGTTCACGCCAGGCCATGCCATGCTCTTTCACAGCATGTAACCCCTTTGTTACCTTCCCGGTAACATGGCTACCACCAGTGTACATGCAGCCATTAGAAGATTCTTGAAAAATTCCCTTATAACCCGGATGTACTTTGAGGGCCCATAGAGAGCTTTTGCTGTGAGGAGCTTGTGACAGGTCAAGCCAGATGAGAATGGAGAGCTATTGCTGCGAGGAGCTTGTGACAGGTCAAGCCAGGTGAGCTTAGAGAGCTATCGCTGTGAGAGGCTTGTGCCAGGTCAAGCCAGATGAGCATGGAGAGCTATTGCTGTGAGGAGCTTGTGACAGGTCAAGCCAGATGAGCATAGAGAGCTATAGCTATTGCTGTGAAGAGCTTAATTGTGACAGGTCAAGCCAGGTGAGCTTAGAGAGCTATAGCTATTGCTGTGAGGAGCTTGTGACAGGTCAAGCCAGGTGAGCTTAGAGAGCTATCGCTGTGAGAGGCTTGTGCCAGGTCAAGCCAGATGAGCATGGAGAGCTGTTGCTGTGAGGAGCTTGTGACAGGTCAAGCCAGATGAGCATAGAGAGCTATAGCTATTGCTGCGAGGAGCTTGTGACAGGTCAAGCCAGGTGAGCTTAGAGAGCTATCGCTTTGAGAGGCTTGTGCCAGGTCAAGCCAGATGAGCATGGAGAGCTATTGCTGTGAGGAGCTTGTGACAGGTCAAGCCAGATGAGCATAGAGAGCTATAGCTATTGCTGTGAAGAGCTTGTGACAGGTCAAGCCAGGTGAGCTTAGAGAGCTATAGCTATTGCTGTGAAGAGCTTGTGACAGGTCGTGCCAGATGAGTGAAGACAGCTATCCCTGTTAGGAACTCATGCCAGGTGAAATCTGACAACTGACACACTGACAACATCTGTCATCACAGAGCTCAGGATTATTTTTCCAGGTCTTTCATGCCAAATGTAGTATTTCCCTAAGGACTCACAACAGGACCCCATTATTTCAAACTGTACATGATCCATCACCATTTTATGATTAATACTTAAGCCTCATGGTCCCAAATTATGCATAAGAGCATCACCAAATGGGCTATTTTGGTAACAAACGGGCAACATTTCACCTTTAACATTATCTAGTTGATGGCCAGATTGATGTGGGAAGTTGCCTAACAGAAGCTCATTCCAACACAGCAGTTGCCTAACTGATAGTGAAAAGCTCTGCATGTCAACATCACACAACGAGAATTAACGTAACTTTTTTTATTCCCAGGGGAACGTGAAATCCATGTTTGAGGGTATTGATCACAAGGGCCAGTTCCTATTCTCTTAAGTACAAATGCGTAGTCTAGACTAAAACTTTTCAAATTTCCCCAGATATATTGGGCAACGACACAGAGAGGACACATTTCCATTGTAGCAGCAGCCTGGTAATCATCATTGACGAGTTCACACCTATTGAGGGTCCCATGTTGCTCTTCTGTTTAAGACACAATTTCACTCTGTCCATTTGGAAATGGAAAGCCATTATTGACCTGCTCCTTGGTGATAATCCTGTTTCTTTATATTTTGACATTCGTTTTACAGTTTTGGGTCATGGGCGTTGATGTAAGACAAACAGCCCAGAAATATATTTATCACCTGAGATAGGTGTTAGGAGATGGTATTCTTTTCTCTTACACAATCATGATATCATTCTTACTCATGTGCACTCTCAAACTCACTCTCATTTTCAGTAACTCTAACAATCTTCCTCACTCATGTACTGTCACAATTACACTTACTGCTGTCCTCGCTAACTCACACTCACACTCACACTCACACTCACTCACACCCACTAACTGTGTCGTCTGTCCCCCTGACTGAAAGGTGCGTTGTCCATCGTTTGTCCATCAATTAGTCTGTCCAGCATAATAGTTGGTGTCACAAAAGTCGAAATCTGTCATGAGCAATAAAAATCAAAGTAATTGCAAAATTGTAACATGAGACCTTTCACTCTGCACGCTGCATTCCATATGTAGCACTCACTCACTCACTCACTCACTCACTCACTATTGTCAAGAGCAGCATAATATCTCACTCACTCACTCCCCAAGTGATGGACAAATCAGGAAATTTGTGAATCTTGAAGATTTCGCTCACTCGTTAAAAAATCAGGACATTGGTTTATCCGTAAGATTTCACTCACTCTGGCCGTCTTGTTGCATATTTCAAGATATTTTATAGCTTGCATGACCATGCTTCTGACTTCTGTCAAAATATATTTTCTTGCACTGTCAGCAATATTTCCTCTGAAATTGCCAGACTGCACCATCTGAATTTTTGCATGTTTTTCTTCTTTTGATAACAATATATTTTTGAGTGAATATCTACAGTATTTAGTGTTATTTCAAGTCCTCAGTTCTTATGCAGGAAATTTTGGAATATAAAATCTGCTAAGTGGCTATCTTTGTTGACATTTTAAATACTGTAAATCTTGAAATTAATGCAACTGCTCATCTCAAGCCAAAAATGTGACTCAATATCAATTCTGCTATCCAAAGTGTGCAGTGAGGCAGTCTTATTGTTGATAGTCATTTTGGAGACATAAATGAGACGTTTAAATATTGCACCCAAAGACCACTTGCATTCGTATAACCTGTGCTCTCCAGGTTATACGACTGTCTTGATTATTTTCATTATTTTCATTGATGCCCTGCGCACAATGCATTGTGGCATTATCATCTTGAAATAAAAACCCTTGATTTAGGAAATGTCTAGCAATAACTGGCCATAGATTGTTCTCCAGAATATCTCAGTACTTACTGTCATTATATGCATATCTACAGACATTATGGAGTCCCCACACAGACCGGCAGAACAACCCCGTGTTGTAACCTGGTACTTTCTGATGGTTGTTGCGCTCACTAAATCTGGTTGCAACTCATTGTCTCCACATGTAAACATGCTTATCATATCTAATCACAATTTGGTCAGAATGTGTGGGTTTTTTCATTGTTCATCCAATGTCCACCATTGCTTGTCTTGACACCACACCATTCGTTTTATTCAATTGATCTCCAAGACTACGACCGTTTGTTTAAAACCATGTGAATATAAATAATGCTGAACTGTTCATTTACTAAGAGGAACTTGTCTGTTTTCATTGAGTTTTTAATGATATTTCATTCAGAGTGTCCCGTCTATTGACTTTCATGAGTCTTTCTAGCTGCTGGTAATCCTGTTTATTTGGTCCTGCTGCTCCTCGATTTGTTCTCCGTCAATCCCTCTGCTAAAAACTTCTCGATTTCATCATTACTCATATACCATGTGGTCTTTGCAGTATCCTGCTTATTTCACTAATAGTTTGACCATTTTGAGAAATCTTTCACCTGGATTCTTGACATCAGATGACATTTCTGCATTTTGTCATTTCTGCATTTTGTCGACCAATGTCGTCTGCACTTGCTTAACTGGAAGTAAACATTGCAGATGGCCACTAAAGTCACAGGACTTGACACTTTTGTATAAATGTCTGTTCTTTGAAAGAAGATACATACTCCCGGAGCCAAGACACAGCCCATGAAATGTCAGCATGTAATTATATATATAAAGCAGGACCAAATTTGTCAATTGTTTTAGTACATTTTGCCCTTCTGTATTGTTTCTAGTATATTCCCTTTTCCTCCACATCTTTGCCTTTTTGTCGAGCAGTATTCCAGCAGCTCCTGCCATTGGTGTCTACATTTCACAAATTTTCAGGTACAATCGAGCATGCTCTTTCTACAAAGATTACAAAGAGACCCAAATGACTTTTGCTCAAAAGTTGTTTGATCAGAGTTACATCATTCGAGGCCTCAGTAAAGCTTTCAAAGGTTTTATGGTAGACATATGGTGGACATTTACAAATTTGACAGTGACAAAAATGATGTCTGATGCAATTCCCTATTTTAAATGTGCCGTATGTTTCCGTGTTTTTTTCTGGTGAACAATTGACTTTCTTTTGCATTTGTTTGGGACAGGTGCCCCCGATGGGCAGGATATGCCAACCTTTTTGCAAACATCTGATATGATTGCTATGTGATAGTGATTCATAAACACATGCTTATGATAGAGTCATAATCTTTCAATGGACTCTGGTTTCAAAAAAGGTTTGTCATGATCATGCTTAGGATTTGTCTCTTTCAATTAATTATTACAAAACAGCTAAATGAAAATGGGCTGCTTTTAGGTTTTGTCTGAATTTTTCTACCATCATTTTTCAAATCACACTGCACTTGGTCATTGCTGTGATATCATATCAATATTCATATTTATAGCACGAAGAATCTTTTGGAACATTGATCAGACATGTCAAGATTTAAGATCACCTTCAGAGTCATACAGTCTGAAAAAGATTTTTTCACTTTCTAACACAGAAGAGCTACAGGGCCTCGTTCATTAGAGGTTGTGAGTGACCGACAATTAAGGTCAAGGTCACAATGAAGGTAATTTCATAAACTGTTTTCTGTTTTCACTGAATCACCTTTCCCTGCAAAACTTGAAAGTCTTGTTTTCATTCTGCAATATAATTGTTATACAGTGCAAGCTGCCTTGAATGCAACTCACCCACTCATTCCAGCACAATCACTTTAGGGTGCTTGTTAGCTTCCAGTATATGGGAATGAAACATTGAACTGTCACACTGAATACCTGATACAAAATTGTCATGCAGAGTAGGATTTTAAGACTGTTGAAGAGAATGTGACCAGGGGAGCTACACTTGTTTTTCATGTGACCGGAATATGCCGAAGGTAATAATATTTTTAAAAAACTGAAACAGATGATCATAGAAATGTTTCCCTGCAGAAAGTATATCAAGTTCTGTGTTGCTTAAAGTGGTTTTGATACCTGAAATAGGCTATGTAGCAAGAAGTTCAAGTCAGATCAAGGAGACACGATATTCTCTAGAGATCCATAAAGTACAGATGTGTGACTTGTGGTCATGCCATGTTTGTAAGAGAGTGTTGTCACACGGCCACAAGTCACTCAGCTTGTGTCAGGGTCGGGAGGAATATGTAAAAACACTAATTAGCTCTGTCGCTTCACAACACAATCTTTTATTCCCTGCAGAGTGCAATGAAATAACAAACATTTTTTAATGTAATTGGCAGGAAACAATGGTGACATGTTTAGCTCACCTGACTGAAAGTCAACAAAGCTTACGAGTTCATATGTCATTTCCTCTTTGTCCATTTTCTGTCATCAGCCAGGCGTCATCCATCTTGTCATAAACATCTACTCTACATAAGCCACTCTACCAATGAAGCTAAAATTTCACATACATGTTCCCACCAATTTTACACCCAAATTTATTTCAAGAAACTAGATTCTGATGTCGCATTCTGAAAAACCTGTTTACGGCCATTACTCAGCCATTTGTTGTTGAAAATTTACTGAAATTTGATACATTCTTAGTGGATCTCAAGATATATGTTCTGTCGTTTTGTGATATTTGAATTTTGACCATGATTTGACCTTTTGTACTTCGACCATTCTGAAAGCTGAAATGTCTTATGGCCAAAACACAGCCATTGTCTTGAAAAATGAATGAAATTTGTATATGTGTTTTTAGTAGTGGGGATAAACATATATCTTCTGTTTTTTGTGATGTCATAAGTTTATACCTTTATTTAACCTTTGCACTTTGTCTGTGTTCATAACCTCTCTCAAAAATGCATTTCATTGAACTCTAAGTATCATCTTCACAGAAACTGCTTACAGCCATATTGAGAAACCTGTTCATGGCCTTGACTCTGCCTTTTTTGTTTAAACTTTGATGAAATTTGGTGTATGTGTACCATAGTTGTTAGTGTCTCAAGATATATGTTCCGTTTCTGTGTGTACTATTTGGTATTTTGACCTTGGTTTGACCTTTTGTACTTAGACCTTTGATACTTAGATCATACTTCTAAATTCTCTTAAATACATATTTGGTTCTATAGACTTCTCATATTGCATGGGTGTTTGTTCAAATTTGTCTCCAACTGAAGAATTTGCTTGGCAACAAAAACTCCTGTGTGGTGTCTGGATCAGAATAAGTCTTCACGTCCTTATGCTTGTTTTAAGAGCCGACTAAAATGGGGTTGGGTGGACAGGCTCTGTTACACTGAAGAGTTATATCCCTTGGTCTTAGAAGGATCTGCTGGTAGCTGGTTTTGAATCCAAGTTTAGCCTTGGTATGAACATCAATACCAGTCCTATTGTATTGTGAACAGCAAACCATGATATATGTTTCATAAGGAAGGTAGACTTGAGGTCAGAGGCACCGCATCTCTCTGTATTGAGTCGTAGGGCATCACTATGATGATGCTAGTCCTGCACCATGACTGTGGAATATATTTATTTTATGAAAATATAATTATCTAGAAACGCACACAAAAGCAAGTCTAGCCAGCTCAAGCTAGCTCTATTCCACTTTCTGAAATCATCATAGGGAATTCTTTTTTATTTTTAGAGTCAAGAAGGATATTGTGTAATATAATATTTCAGAGACTAAATGTTAGTCTATAATGATGCCAGTATGCCACCTTACCAACTCTTCTGGGTGTGACCTCACTCACTCACTCACTCACTCACTCACTTTTATGGTGTGATGAGCAAAAGCTTAATCCATTAACCCACATAACCCTACTCTTCACCCCTTACATACAAAACAGAAGAAAGAAATGTTGACAAAAAATAAGACAGTACCTTGGTCACAAAAATATTATATGTGTCCAAAGCAGAAAATCATTTGTTGCAAAACACCAGATTTCATTCGTTATTTAGAAGCAAAGAAGAAGGATAACACCTTTAAGGACTTCACATCACTCATCAATGTTGGATCAAAAGATAGCACAACAGGAGATAACCACTGTTCAAGGTGCAGGGTCCCATCAATTTCAACAAATGTCTCAACTAAGGTCAGTTATGAGGCTAAAACACTTTTACTGCAGGGTGTGGGGGTTATTGCAGCAGACAAGACAGGGTCTGGTGTTCAAATCAACGCTGCACCCTGTTGGCCCTTGTCATCAACTGGGGTCTTATGCTCCTCTGTGCAGTGTAAAGGATCTTTGATGTTTTTCCACAATCAAATTTGTAATGATTGCGTCTTTATTGTTCTTTAACACTGACTCTTTGTAAATAGAAGCACTGTGTATTTTGGGTCGTTGGGGAAGACTTGTGGTTAAAGCTTAGTGTCACGCTGACAACTTGGGCTCTGTTGCTTTCAGCTTAGGATTGGTCCTCAGCAACTTGTGCTAGTTGTAAGAGGCCACTAAATGGATTGTGTTGTCAGACTCAGTGACTTGGTTGATTATGTGTCAACATACCCTGATGGCATGAATCATTGCTGACAATATCAATCACTGGATTGTCTGGTCCAGATTCCATTGTTTACAGACTGCTGTCATCTAGTTTGAACATCTAAAACTTTGTCAGTCATGATATATTTCTGTCCCTGCTTAATCTAGAGGTAGAGTGACACAGGTCATGACCATGAAGTAAGGTTGATATAGAACCAAGGTTCATAGTTCTGTCAGATCAGGGAAGCAACTCTGCTCATGAAAAAATAGTGTGCACTTCTTCCGTAAAAGTGTGACAATGATGTACACAGTGTGCACACTGTTATTATGTTTATACCTCCACAAACAGACAAAATAATAATGACAAATAAAGTAACAAAACCCTTTCCATATTGATTAGAAATCTCTGCCAAAAGCAGAGTCGATTGGATGATTCTGACTATATCATAAGCATGTGTTTGAATCACTATCAAACAGTGATGATACCAGGTGTTCGCAAGACTATCCTGCCCCACTGGTGGCACCCATCACAAACACATACAAAGGCAAGTCAATTCACCCAAAACAAACACGGCTACATATGGTACAAGTCAAAAAAAGGAAATTGCATCAGACATCATTCTTGTCACTGATGTGTCAAATTTGGAAATGACTCTCACATATCTACCATAAATGTTTCTGAAAGCATTGCTGAGACCTTGAATGTTGTAACCTTGATGAAACAGTTTCTGAGCAAGTGTAGCATGACGCTCTTTGAAATCTTGGTTCAAAGAAAGTCAGTTCTTAGCTGTATCATGAAGTAGTATATGAAGGTGCCATGGTGAATCAGCTGAGCCCTACAGTGACCAGGCTTGTTATACACTGTGAAACCTGGATGGGACATCAAGCCATGGTTTAACACCTCTGGCCAGATCATATCCCATCAACAATACTGTGAGTGTGTTCATTGATTAACACTACAGTGTGCAATATTCCATATGATGGAGGCCTGTAAATAGTCTTGTCTGGACCAGACAATCCAGTGTTATGATGTGCAATGATCTACACTCTCAGGCATGATTAGCATCTGGTCCGTCTGGACAAGTAGAAAGTTGATGGTGTGCCTATCTGTTATTGTATTCATTCAAAGTGCAGAGTGATATTTTCCCTGTGAAAATGGAGTCTAGGTTTTAGAAGTATAGTGCCAAAGGTCCATTTGCCAAGAAAGGAGGATAATGTTTTTCAGAGGTCAGTGATCTGCTTTAAAATTGCTGGCTATATAAAGTTGTAAAACACAATTTTCTTATTCTCTCATCTAATTCATCAGTTATTACTTACAAGAAATTGAGTCCGATGCGTTTTGTCTTTATGAACTATATCCAGTATTTTCTGTCTGGATTGTTCGTCTGTTAACCTTGTCAATATCATTATGAATGCAACACATCTCTTTCCGTAAGTGGCAATCCCTGTACGAATGCTGATATCTGTCTTTGTTTATATCACTTGTTTATTGCTCTGTCTAGACAAAATTGATGTGCCCCTTCTTTGATGGCATCACCCACACAGCGACGCCACCAACATCTTACATGTTTATACCATATGTCTTTTGTGAGACAAACGTGTATTATCAACATACTCTGTCAGTCTATTGTCAATCTACGATTGAACAAATGAAATCAGCATGATGGAAAACAGCAGCTACAAAGGAAGTTACATTGATTATCTCCCTTTAACAATTTCACATGGGAAGGTAATGTTGAGTAGAGCAATGTCTATTTGTCTTATTTTTGTGAAGCCAGTTCTTAGCAGAGATCAGAGAACTCATGTAATAGTGGTTCCATTGATGATATACACTATATTTCATCCTTGTTGTACAGGTTTTTACACATTTGTCAAAATACTGAGACAAAAAGACCACACACAAAATGTTTTCAATGATGAATTGTTCTTAGTTTCGGTAAAAACTTATGAAATATTTAATTCTTTTTAAAAAGATACACGAAAAGTATATTTCATAGGGTTTTTTAATCTTGCACAATTTCTGTTGAAACATGTAGAAACATGTGAGTTTGGCAAAATGAAATTAATGATTATATATAATATTAATTAGAAATGCTCTATAATTAAGAGGCTACAAACTACATGTTCTTGATAGAGTTGAAACAAACTTAGAACAAATAAATACTTTATATAAGCATACATGTGAATCCAGTTGTTCTTAGTGAGTGGAACATGCAAAATGATAATTATAAATACTTTAGGGGAACTTGATAACGGAGTGGGGAGATTATTGGACTATGGTTTTGACCATGGCAAAATAAGAGTCTCTAGTATTTCACATTTGTCAATAGATCAGACTGATATTTGAGACAAGTGGTCAATAATAATAATAATGATAATGATAATAATAATAATATTTTCAAGAAGTGGCTATCTGAACGACCACTGCATCGAGTTTATGTGCAGTATTTTGAGAGGATAAGCAACCCTGGGGAGTCCTTCACTTGGATGAAGTCAGCTGGCCTGAAAAGTGAAACAGACCAGTCATTTCCCGCTCAAAACCATCAATGTATTGTTTTGCATCAAAATGAACATATGAAACGTAGAATATGCAATGAATTTAATGAGGCTGTCCAACACATTGTCAGTGAATGTCCATCTTCAGCACAAACACAATATCTTAAGCGACATGATGGTGTTGCTCGATCATTTTATGTTAACTGTCTTCGCTACCTTGTGGTTTTGACACAGAGGTCCATCCATGGTTACAGCCCAGAATATTTAGAGGACATCATGGAAAGGGATAAATACAAAGTTCTTTGGAATAGGCCCGAAAACAGCCTCAGACCTTTTCAGGCCAACAAACCTGTGTAATGCAGAAGGCTGCAGTGTTGGGGAGTCTTCACATTCTCCGAAAAGTTCTGGGTGGGTATGACTATAGGCAGCGCTTCCTGGGAGAAGTTCCATTCGCTGTCTTGCTGAGTGTAGAAGGGGTAATGGTTCTGAGCTGATGATGAGCCTAACCAGCCTGACTGTGCCAGGATCACCCAAACCCTCTTCGCTGCATTTTTTTGTTTTAATCTGTAAATGATTACATGCATTAGTTTGGCACTGTTTTCCATCCACTATGTGGTTGCTCAAAGTGACTCCCCCCCAAACACACACACACAACCTCTCAGCCAATTGATCAGTGTGCACTCAACAATCATTCTCAGCTCCCTGGGGAGTATACAACCCATGTTGCATTCCTTTGGCATGCCAGTAACCCAGTTAGCCCTGATTATGTTGCTAGTTATGTCAGCTGCATGCTCATGGGTTTCACCAACGTGGTTAACGTCGAAGATTGCTTCTCGCTTTCCCCCCACAATCTGTGATGTAGCAGAAATACTGTTCAAGGCAGTGTTAAACCATAATACAAGATGGCAATAGAACAGAAACATGCCAGTTCAAAATCTAGTTCCAGATAGCTGAGGTGACATTCGTGCAGTGATCTTGGGAAAACACCACTGACCTCATTAGATCCTTCATAATAAGGTACTGAGTCCTGAGACAACAATGTCCCAGCATTTTCTGAATTCTTGTTGTTTTTCCATTACCTCCGACTGAACCAAATGATGACATTCAAAATAAGGTGACAACATTAAGCCTGTTGTACAGGACATTGACACAAGCTTCAATCCTGCTAGGCTTATTTGTTGCCACCAACAACATAAGCTTTATAGGCCTCATAACAATCTCCTCAAGAACTTCTTTTTCTTCTTATATTTTTCAGGGTTCATGAACAGGTGATTATTTTCAGGTACTTGAATACCTACCCTGGTAGAATATGGCTGACGAAATAAGCTGTTATCTTATTAAACTTGCTTCATTGGCTCAGACTAAGTAACACACCAAAGCTGTGATATTTATTTTTAGGTAATTCAGCAGGTTTAGGGCTAGAAAATCTCAGAAGCTGTGCCAGGATCCGTTGATTGTGGGTTTGTATCGCACTTGGATTATAAGATCTTAGCATGGTTTCTCTGCATGTCCATAATCTGTATCACCGTTGCCTTCCTCCCACATGAAGCTGACACATTGTGATATAACTGAAATCATGTTCAAATTGGGTTAAAACCCAACTCATCATCACTCATTTGCCCTCTGATTTAGTTGTGCCCCATTTTCAATGTCACCCAAAACATGTCTGTTCCATCTGCAGAGTAGCAGCCCTTTCATATATGACAGGATCCACTGATCTTGGGTCCTAACATCAGATTCAGCCCAGTAATGACCCAAGTTCCATTTGGGGCTTTCACATAATGGTAAAGGTCTACGACCTACATTACTTGGGTCTCTCCTCATTCATTAAGCTTGGGCACGGGTGGCCAAGCCGACTAAGGCGCCGCGATTCGCTGTGCAGAGTTGCCACCCTTGGACACGCCAGAAACCTATGATTGTGGGCTCCATACCCGTGCTCGTGAGTTTCACTGAAGTGGTAAACGTCTGAGCTCTGCATCACTTTGGGCTTTCCTCCCATATTAAGCTGACACGCCGTGATATAACTGGAATACTGTTAAAACAGCATTAAACCCAACTCACTCACTCACTCATACATTAAGCTTACAAAGCCTGATTTAACTTAAATGTTTACTGTCACTGATGAAGAGAAGGAGAATAATATTCAATTTCTGTCGCAAGTATGGTAACACAAGTCTTTGGCACCAATGGATTAGGTCATGTATCATCTCTTTCACACCCCAAAATAGAGCCCGATGCTAGCTGTCAGATTGATCTGATTTGAGACTGGCTGTTTAGAATGTGCTGTTATTGTCAATCACCCTGGTAGACTATGCTGTAAAGCATCATTCAGGCTTTCCTACATGGCAACTTGCAGAGAAGTACAGTTTTCTTTGCACACCCTTTAACAAAATTTTATTTAATTTCACCGAATTGGAAAAGGTCTAAAACATATAACACATCAAGGTTACATGACATGATATATACGTGTACTGACATACAGCTCAAAGCAGCATTAAACACACCTATGCGCCCATTGGGGTATTACATTGCTAAAAATGGTATAAAATCATACTTTCTCACTTATTGTGATATTACATTGCTAAAAACAGTGTAGAACCAAACTCGCTCGCTCACTCACTCACTCACTCACTCACTCACTCACTCACTCACTCACTCACTCACTCACTCACTCCTCACTCACTCACTCACTCACTCACTCACTCACTCACTCACTCACTCACTCACTCACTCACTCCATGGTCTGCCCGGTGAGATGAAGGTCCAGAGTTCGATCCCCAGCTGCATCATACATCGGTGTATTGTGTCTGAGTGGGGAATTCATGTTAAACTGCGGCATGGCATCTCAGTTTGGTACCACTATAAAATTGGCATTAGTCTGGACTAGTATAAACAGATCCATGCAGACAAGCACTTGTGCAATAAGTGCTATAATCTTGGCCGCAACGTTAAACTCCATTTCACCTCACCTCACTGCTATTACATTGCTTATAACAGTGTTAAACCATACTTACTCACTCACTTACTAACTCACTGTGATATTACTTTGCAAAAAACAGTGTTGAACCATACTTACTCACTCAAAACCTTTTGTACTTTAAATTAACCCCAAACTGCACTTTGTCCAATCTCTGGCCTAGTTACAGATTCCATCTAATATGGATCAATGGGATATTACTGTGTCTGGCCAGCTTATTCATGGCAGCAGCTGACCATTTGTTTCTGTTCCTGTCTGCTTCAGCCACTTGCTGTCCAGCTATCCTGGCATCACGAGTATTATCATTACATCATTAATCTGGCTCTGGACTCATGTATCTGTCTGGTCACAAAGGGTGCAGGGAGTCGGTTACTTTGTTGAAATTTCATTGTGTTTCACATGTGTTTCCCATATCTCATGACCACATAAGACTTGAAATACCCTTCATGTTGAATATAAATGAAACATTGTTTCACCAAAGCAGTTACAACTTTTGATCACCATGTAATGCTTTGGCCTGCTTGCCTGTTGACAGTGTAGCAAAGCGGGGAGTCATCCAACAGACTGCTTCCTTATCATTTCAGCATGCTGATGGTGTTAACCTCTTTAGAAATGTGGACAAGGCATTTGACCTCAGATCAGAAGGTCCTTGAAGTGAATCACATCACGGGACATTTTATTTTCTCTTCATCATCATAAGCATTGTAAACATCAAATCCATTGAAAACACAATTTATGATTCCAGGGTACAAGTGGTCCCCAGTATGCTTTGCTTGTTGTTAGGGGTGACTGAAAGGTATCAGGTGGTCCCACTCTGTGACTTGGCAGATTGTGTGTCATCCTATCACTGTGGTATAGTTAAATGCTCATGCTTTCATGACCGCCTCCCTGGTCTAGTGGTGGAGTGTCTGCCTTCAAAGTGGAAGGTCCGGGGTTCGATCCCCAGCCGCGGCATACCAAAAGACGTACTTGTTGTTACCCTGCCTGGTGCCCTAAAACAAGGACTGCTGGTCTCTGAGTCAGTTTCCAATGTCTCGGTGGGGTATTCATGTTAAACTGGGGCATGATATCTCAGTGACCTAGCACTGTAAATCAGCATTAGGCCAAACTAGTACAAGCAGCCACACACTTGATAGTTTGGGGCAACTGTTCCCTTAATTTACTTCATAGTGTTCCTGGTTTTGATAAAAAAACACCAACAAATAATAAGGATTCACAAGAAAAAAGACATTTCACAGAAAACATGTAATGTGCAAATTCACAATAACAGGACTGTTGAGAAATAACAGATCAAAGCTAATTCTTAACATAAAATATTGAATCAATGCAAATTAAAACAGCCAATAATGTGTAAAATAACTCAAGATAGAGCATCAGCCCTGAGAGCGGAAGGTCAATGGTTAGATCCCATTGGTGCGTCATGCATCAAAAGACATTTAAACTTGGTTCTTAATGTTAACCTTCCTGGCGCCATGCATGTCGCTATATGAGTGCGATACACTTCACGTCACCTCAGCATCATCTTCAAGAGGTTCAGTTGTATTTTCAGATTATATTTCCAAAACTCTCAGTCAGGATGAAGACAAAACTTTAAAAGAATTAAATTTCAGGTCTGAAGTTTAGTTGAGTGATACCTGTTTAGTTGAAGCGTTATGGCCGAGTGTCTTAATGAGACAGTATGCTTTTACTTGAGGTGCAGCTGCAGGATTTAGAAGATCAGACAATGTAGGCCTGGAATTGAGCCCTACCCAACCTTGACTTGTCTGGTTGTCAGGTATAATCTGTCTCCCACTGTTAAATGGCAAAGTATGTGCTCTGAAAGTAGGGTTAATAACCGAAGAAACAAAATTCTAAATGAGTTTACACACTTTTTACCTTGTGCCACATTGTTTATGCTCTGGTTGGTGACACTTAATGTCACCGTGAAATCTTTAAGAGCTTTTAAGAATGTTTTACACGCAAAAACATAAAAACTGGTATATATACGCCTACACTATTATACTTTTTACCATACAACATTCTTTTAGATATTTATGATATGATTTAGGTTGAGTGAGTTCATATTTTATGTTGCCTATTGTTGGCAATATTTCAGCTGCATAACGATGAATAATTATGGCTGACTGTTAGGGTCATATTTACTTATGCAACAGTACCATTGAAATAGTAGTCCCTTACGGACCCTGGAGAAATTTTTTACAAAAAAATCACTCTCTTCCCAGCCCTAGCGGCCGAGTTCTCTTTCCCTTTTAGCAGTAAGCTACCATTGTTTTTACCAATCTATCTTGTAACTGTCCAGTATTTGTAACTGTCCAGAATTTATACTTACCCTTTGGCACAAAAGCAGCCCAGAAGTGTGTAAGTTCATTAATGCAACTGTCAGCAATATTATTATCATGTCTGGATCAAGTACAACAGTGACTTGACTGCCTCTGTGGTCTAGAAGTGGAGTGTCTGCCCGGAGAGCAGAAGGTCAGGGGTTCGATCCCTGGACGTGTCATTCCATAAGATGTTAAAAGATTATATTTGTTGTTACCCTACATGGTGCTCGGCATTTAGGGACTTAAACAAGGACTGTTCGGCTCGAAGTCTGTATACTGTGTCTGAGTGGGGTATTCATGTTAAACTGCAGCATGGTATCTCAGTGGGCGAGCACTTTAAAATAGGCATTAGTCAGGACTAGTACACGCACGCACACGCACATGCACATGCACACGCACACGCACACACACACACACACACACACACACACACACACACACACACACACACACACATAAACAATGTAAGTGTAATAATCTTGAATGCAAATTTAAACTCAATTTCACCTCACCTTGCCTATGACAGTGACTGAAAGCAATGATCCCAGCTATTTGTGAACAAGAACAGACAAGCAGCCAAATCCCATGGCGTGACCTCTGATCACTGGTTGGTTAGCCTCTTCAACAAGCTTGAGATACTGGGGACATTCCCTGGTATCTCTACAGGGTCATATCTAAGTAAATGTGACATTGAAGACCTGAGTTCACGAGTTTCACATCTATGCTTGTGGTAAGAGGGGACTAATGGGATCAGGTGGTCAGGCTCAATTAGTTGGTTGATGCATGTCATCGTATCCCAATTGTGTAGATTGATGCTCATAATGTCAATCACTGGATTGTCCGGTCCAGACTCAAGTTATTTACAGACCACAGTCAAAAAGCTGGTATATATCTGAGTGAGGCATTAAACAACAAACAAACAAACAGATGGCTGTGATAAAGCTAAAATATTGCTGAGTGTAGCGTTAAGCAAACAAACAAACAAATCCGTTGTAAATTTCATCACCTTCATCTCTTTGGGCTTTCCTCCCAAATCAGGCTTACATACCTGTGATAAAAGAGGGTAAAACCAAACTAACTCACTCCCTAATGAGGGGGTGGTCCGGTAGCCAAGTGGTTAAAGCGTTCGCTTGTCACACCGAAGACCCGGGTTCGATTCCCAACATGGGTAAAATGTGTGAAGCCCATTTCTGGTGTGCCCTGCTGTGATAAAGCTGGAATATTGCTGAAAGTGTCGTAAAACCCCACTCACTCACTCACTCCCTAATGATCTTGAAGTTGTCTTAATGGTTTTCATTTTCACACAATGCAGCCATTCAGTCTAATTTAGTTCACAAAACATAATTCTTCACTTGACTCTACATTTCATCAGTGACGCAGAAATAATCTAAATTTGTAGGAAACTTTATGTCATGCAGTATTCATCAAAGAGCAATTCATCCGTATAACATAACATTACAAAATAGCAAAATGGCATCTTGAAAAAAACCAACTCAGCATGCAAGCAAAAATTTACAGAAAGCTGTCAACCATTGCACAGCTTGATTTCTTTCCAACTATTGGCCACATCGATTATGTTATCAAATATGCTCATTTAGAGGATTTCTGAAAAGCGATACTATTGTAGTGTGAATAAACCAATTTGATCATCATAATCATCCAGATTACTGCAGTCTTTCATCATTACACTCAGCAGGAGGAATTCACTCCTACTTTTTCATAACATTAATGGACATAACATGCCGTTCATGTGCCCAGTCCATAAACCCAGCTATTGTCAGTTCACAATTGGCAACCAGTTGCTTCGGAAAGTTGTACGCATGAAGGAATCAATAGAAAGCTAATAGAGATGATATATCGTTGATTTCCGTCAATCTTTGATCTGTCGAAGGCTGAAGACGGCACTGATGTTGAGAAAAGACCGTGTCGTTTTTGAACAGTGGGACTGTGATTAATAATGGCATTTAGTGAGGGCATATCTTCGATTGATAGTTATTGAAAGGGCACCTGCTACTGTGGATAATATTGAATTTGTGTTACGCTCCAGACTGTATGATTAAGAAGTCATAAACTGAAATTGGAATCCATCAAATTGACATTGACAAGGTGGTACTTTTCATAAATCATGCACCATGTTCGGTAATGAATACCATAATATGAAACTGATGAGTCTGTTGCGTAATAGATTTTGCATGAAGAGTTTAAAAGATTGCTTTTATTGAATATCTTTTATATTGGAAAGGTCATATATTCATGCTTAGATTATATGACATGATCTATGTGTTTTGGCAAAAGAAGGAAATGTCAGAGTGATATGCAGGGTCAAATTTGAGCATTGAACATGCCCTTTCTTTGCTTTTGAATGGAATGGTTTGAAACAATTACTGAGGCCATTGTCAAGCTGACCTAGTTTTGAAAACAAGTTTGTGAAGTAATTGTACATTACATTTTGCTGTAAATTAACAATCATAAAAACTGTCTGAGACAAACTTTTCTTGCTAAAGCAGAGAAGTATCACTAACTCAGTTTAGATGATACATGTCAGCTTTCAGTTTGTCAATTAGGCCACAAGAAAAGCCACCACAAAGGACAAGGAAGGATGAGGACCCTATTTGGCCACAGAGAAATGTCAAATTTTAAAGTTGCAAAAAACTTTGAAATATTGGTATGAAAATTATGAGACAAGCTCAAATGGCTTACAATCCTTTTTTCCTTTCTTACACTTACAAATTTTGAAATTCTGACATGACCAAAGACGTAACTGTGGCTTAATCTTTAAGCTATGGATTATAATGATAGATGGTTTCACTGAAGTGGCACCCATCAAAGTCCTCCATGGTCTTATCTCTTACATGAAGTTGACACACCATGATATTACTATAATACTTTTCAAACAGTTTTGTGTCCTATTTACTCATTAATTCTTCTGAACATTGAGAAAGATGAAAATATATCTCCCAATTCTTTAAAGAGTATGTGAGGTAATAGCACTTTACACCATACATACACCTGGACAAAAGGTAAGCACCCCCTGTGATAATGAATTATATCATTTCACTGTTAATTTTAATTTTTAACAGCAATGATGATTATTACACAAATCATGTTCCATGCATGCCACTCATGCATTCTCCAAAATGCAGTATGTTCAGGGATCAATTTTTGGTATAATCTGCTGTCTTGCAGTGTTTAATCCTTCCCTGTGAACATGGCATGGAGGAGGATATCAGAGGCGCAACGATGGCCAATATTTGTAATACATTCCATTTTTTGTCCTTCGAAGCTATTGGGCATCAACTAGGCTGCCGTTACACAGAAATCAACTATTGCTGAGAAAGTATAGTCCATCTATTGCTGCTAAGAACGTACCATGGACAGGATGACTTGTGACATATCAGGGAGAAGACAGGGCACTGCTTCAATTTGTATGACAACAGCCATTTGCAATGAGGTGACAACACCCTATTTACGGCTGTCCACCAGAAACTTGAGGAATCACTTGACAGAAGCAGGAATGTCATCCAGGAGAGTCATCAAATGCCCCTTACTACCAGATAACCATCAGAGGTTCCGTTTGGCATGATGTTTAGCATGCCAGGCTTGGCATCTGAGAATCTGGCGGAATATCATTTGGACGAAAGTAGGTTCCTGCTCCATATCTCAGAAAGATGACTAAATGTTCGGAGGCACAGGAAAAAGGCCTTTACACCTAGGGACATCAGGCAAACTGTCCCTGATGGTGGAGGTTTGGTAGTGATTTGGGGTGTATATCCCACAATTGCAACCTCACAGATAATCAATACATCCGAGATGTTTTGGAACCAGTTGTTGTCCCCCATTTCTACAACCACCCACTTGCCACTAGACTTCAGTTCATGGATGATAACAACAGACCCCATCGTTTTCAAGCAGTAAGAGCCTACTTCCAGAACTGTGACAAGTCCAGATCTGAATCCGCTGGACACATTCGGGACATCCTAGGACATCAAGTTCAGGCAGTGGAGCCTCCTGTACAAAATCTGCGTGAATTGTAAGCAGCTTTACATCTGAAGTGGCTGCAGTTGCTCCTTCAGTAGATCTGATGTCTTACTGGAGGGATAAGACACTTGGTGGAGGCAATCATCCAGACACGTGGAGGCTTTACTATCACTGAACTTTTGTCATCAAGAGACTCAACATGACCTTTTATCCAACTCTATAAACTCTACAGCTCCATTCTTTAAAGGGATTCTGTTAAGGGCTGAAACCATCACCTGTGGTTGTGCAACAATATCGTGATTAAAACCTAACCTCAGCTGACATTGGTGGTTGTTTCTTATTTTCAGAGGGTTGTTCTTACAGATCACATTTGTTTCTCTGAGCTCATATTGTCAGTAATTTCATTCTAGCACTTGTTTAATTTGCCATTGGAAAATGTCTGGGGTGCTTAACTTTTTCCCAGGTGTATATAAAAACATTTTATGAACAATCCCAGCAGGCCTATTGGCATATAGGTACTTCATGAAAAGAATTCTCTTCATATAAAGCTTTCACCACACAAAGACAGACAGTAACCAGTCTATGTGAGAAGGGGTCCTTGCACATCTGTTACACTCATTTTACTATTATCATGCATCAAACATTAAATTAACCATACCTTTCAATTGTTTCAAAAAGGTTAAAAGTTGTGTATGAAGATAAAATATTTGGTAGGATATGCAGAAAAAACAGGCACAGGTCATAGAAATAAATATATTTTTCCCATTACATCTTCTTTCCTTAAGCCTTACTGAAAAGCAAAACATCTTGTTTGAGAGTAGAAATTGAGCGTTGCTATACTCAGGAAGTAGTTGGCTGACAACATGTATACACTCACACTTCTGAGAAACTTCAGTGTTGGAAGCTTGACATTTTCAACCACTCACAGCCTGTGAATCAGGTAAACATGGTATTTCGCCTTAACAAATTTATGTTAGGCAATTTTCTGCTCTGCCAATGTGAAAAATTTACTCAAATGGTTCATTCCCCGAGGCTTTCACCGATTTATCATACTTGTCTACCATTTGTGTGGGAATCACACTTAGCAAACACAGTGTACTGATGGATGTGATTCATGGGGATTCAAAGAGTCTGGTTTAAAATTGTCAATTTGACCTTGAACTTCTGTGTGTCCTTTCTGTAAATGGTTTTAAAGTGCAGAAACTGTGTATCGGATGGTTATTGAAGAGTCCTGGCATCTGTCTTTGTTCATATTTTGGGACTATAGAAACATATAACCTTTGTATCAGCGAAGAGGATGTTTGAAAACTTTCACGTAAACAGAAGGTGACAGGCTTGCATAGTTGTCTCCCTTTGGTATACACACACTCCCTGTGAGGTTAATTAACACAACACACAGACCCTCATTAGAAACCCTGCCTGCCAGACAGTTACTGTTGGAACATTGATATATACTAAAAGGGATATATGCATTCCCATGACTTGTTTATCAAGACATGTGTAAATCCAGGCGATTTCACTGTGACAATAGTGTCCTGTCTAGGAGAGCTTCACTGTACAAATTCAGTACTTGATTTAACTTGATTTGATCAAACTAAAGACCAGATACTTCTTCTCTGATTCTTTCTTAAATACCTTGCTTCCATGAAATTCAGACATTTACAATTGAAATAACAACAATGGCTGTTGATCATTTGAGTTTCTAGTTGTGGTATTCTGGATTTGCAAAGAAATGTATATCTGGAATTTGGGTTGTGTGTGGCACAGGTGGCCCTGTTGTCTTAGGATCAGTTGGAGGGGCACAGGTGGCCCTATTGTCTGAGGTGCAGTTGGAGCGGTACAGGGAGCCCTGTTGTCTCAAGTGCCTTTGGAGGGTACAGGTGACCCTATTGTCTCAGTGCAGTTGGAGGGGTACAGGTGGCCCTGTTGTCTGAGGTGCAGTTGGAGGGGTACAGGGAGCCCTGTTGTTTCAGGTGCAGTTGGAGGGTACAGGTGGCCCTGTTGTCTGAGGTGCAGTTGGAGGGGTACAGGGAGCCCTGTTGTTTCAGGTGCAGTTGGAGGGGTACAGTTGGCCCTGTTGTCTGAGGTGCAGTTGGAGGGGTACAGGGAGCCCTGTTGTTTCAGGTGCAGTTGGAGGGGTACAGGTGGCCCTGTTGTCTGAGATGCAGTTGGAGGGGTACAGGTGGCCCTGTTGACTTAGGCACCACGTTTTGCTATACAGAGTTATGTCACTTTGTCATGCTAAAGCAAGCTCCTTCCTCGTTACATTGCTGCAGTGGAAGCAGCCATTACAAGAATCTTGAAATTTGCAATCTAACCCCAAATGTAGTCACGTATATATTTTTGTTTATGTCTTTAGGAATGCTATCAAAGTGAATTTTGAAAAGTTTTATGGCTGACCTGATTTCCAAGATGAATCTACCTTTTTGTTTGTTTAATCAGATTGGTTTGAGATTGCAGATTAATGAAAAATCATCCAACTTCCCCCTTACATTCTTACTATACCAATTGTATGATAATTGAAATGAAATAGAAATTAAAATTGACAAACAAGGAAAATAAGAAGGGTAAGGGTATGCAATGTCATGACAGTCATCACTTGTTTGTATACAAAATGGTCAATCAGTTTTGAGTTCAACTCAAAGCATGGTCATGGTCACCTATCACAGTGTGGAGCTTTGACTGGGGCAAGCGATAGTGTAGAGAGCTCCATGAACAGGCTATTGCTGTGAAGAGCTTGTGCAAATTGCAAGTTCCAGTCCGAGATTCATCATGATCATGATCGTTGGTTTGTTTTTCTGTTTCGACTAAATAGAGTCTGAGCTGCATCACTTGAGAATTTTTTTTAATTATATTCTAATGCCATGATCACTCGTGGCCATTAGCTCTCAGTAGAGTTTAATGTTGCTGTGACATGCAATTGCTGCTGTCTTGTAATTTGTCAGGAAACATAGGACATCAACCCTGTCCTAAATCCAGCACTTCAATGATATCAAAACCAAACATAAAGCATGGCAACTTCAACATTATACACTTCTGGCGAACAGTGTTGGTTCCCAATGATATTTTCACGCGAATAACTTTTCAATATACCCTAAAATCTTAAACAAATTATGTTTGTCTCCTATGTATGCCAGAGTGAATAAGTGAATGATATTGTCCGCCATATTTAGCAGAGTGTGTGAGGTAGTTGGTTGGATGGGTTAAACACCACTTTTAAAAGTATTTGTCATTTGATGGCACAATTATGCGGACCACACATATTCAGAGTAGCATGTGATGTCATCCATCATCTTCTGACATTTCCTGCCAGAGTGAAGTCCTCAAATAGCACATGGAGTACACACAGAAAGAGAGTGTCATGGAAAATGTCCAATAATGTTACCAACAACCTCATCCAACAGACTTACTTTTGTGTGCAAATTGTGTGAGTGACATGTGCTACTGGTGGGGCAGGACATACTCTTTTTGCGAACACCTGGTGTCATTACTGATTATCAGTGAGCTACGTACTGTATATCGCCATCTATGAAGCGACCCAATGTATAAGGCGACCCCCCTGTACAAGCCTTTATAATCAATGCTAATTATACCCTGTCTATAAGGCGAATTGGAATGAACCACATCACCAGCACCTCTTTGAGTTAGGGAAAAAAACATCAAAACTATTCAACTCTGTTTTTGAGATGACCCCCCATGAAAGCCCACAAATTCTAGGTACAAATAAACTCGCCTTATACACAGTGATATACGGTGTATCATTTTCACTGCTGTTTTGCATTTTACACCTACAGGAATCTGTTTCAGTGGATAATTGAGTCTGCTCATGTTCTCTGGCGTTGGTGTTTTATATTATTGAATATTCAGTGCCCTGAAAGTTTATCACTGGGTGTTGTTGGGTCTAATGGAAGTTTCCAGGCATCAAAGACTCAATAACACTAGCATTGCATCAGACCAGCATTTGCATCAGACGAACATGCAAATTGAAATGAAAGACTGTGAAATTCCTCTCATGCTATAATACCATGCTGTTCAAAATTGTGTCTGAAAATTGTTGATGGTGGAGAAATCATCAAATAATTGTATTTTCAATACATCAGACTGATCCTTACCCATCACATTCTCATTAATATCAGATCTTTTACTCTGGTACCATACGTCGCTGCATGGAGATCTTAGGTCACTTCAAGAGAACACTGAGCAAATGCTGTGCATCCAATCAAAATGAAGGATCCATGAGTTCTTGAGCCAATAACTTTGTCACCTTTCTAAACCAATTTGGTTTCATTTCTTTAACAAATGTTATATTTGGGTTTACACTTCTGAGTTTTGAAATTTGGATTTTGGTTGAAGAAAACTGACACAGTACATTAATATACTCTCTAGTGTTCACACTTTTAGGATGCAGATACCATGGTGCTCGGAAATTACCAGATGTGTAAAATATCCACACCAATAGAGTAGAGCTGCTTTATACTTGACATGACCTCCTATGGACGTGTCCTTTAGATCTTTATGCAGTGAGGTATCGCATCAGAGTGAGTGAGTGAGTTGGGTTTAACGTCGCTTTTAACTGTATTCCAGTTATATCATGGCGTGTTAGCTTAATGTGGGAGGAAAGCCCGAAGTGATGCAGGTCTCAGACCCACGAGCACGGGTATGGTGCTGACAAACCTAGAAACATAATCGGGGTGAACAAGGATTCGAAACCACAATCATAGGTTTCTGGCATGCCCAAGGGATGCAACTCTGCACAGTGAATCGCGGTGCCTTAGATGTCTGGGCCACCCATGCCCCCGTATCACATCAGAGTAAAAGACAGATTTTAATGAGATAGTATTCATCATAACTTCTCGAACTCAGATTGTATGCATTTTTATAATGATTGAAAACATTGCCAGTATAAACATACTCTTCTGTTCTGGAGTCATCTCATAAATAACTCAGTTTGTTACACAAGAGGCTGCATTTGAGGACAATCACACTGTCTCTTCAGACACAAACAATTATTTCAGTGTTTCTTATTTATGATAAAGTAATACCTGACAGTTTATATTTCTATTGCTCTTTTGTATACTACTAAGTGTCCAAATCATGGAAAATAATGATGTATGATGAGAAAAGTATTGCAGTGAGAGAACAATGTGGGTAATCTCAAAGTAAGTCATTTTAGTATTTCCTACAAGGAGTCCCTTTCATTGAAGTGGCATGCAACATATATAATCATGTCTTTTGAACTGTGGACAAAGATATACATTTTAATATATAATATCAACATCATCAAATCTAGAAAAGAATCTGTGTCGCTAAATTACAGCAAACAAAGGGTGTCTGAATTTTCAAAGGGTGTAAATAGAAGTCACACATGATCCACTCTGAAATTTAAAGACATTCATTTGGGGTCTCCTTGTCTACTGGCCCATTTTGTGACATTCCCTTTGGCAGCATCCATAACGATTTTGTTGTTGTGATCCCTATTGGTATCAGGCTGTGTTTAATATTTTGGGTGATGTTTGAATAATTAACAAAGGTTATTGTCAACAATAGAGAAGTCACCTGTGATTATATAACCCAACAGGTAGGAAGAAGTATGATAAGTCTTGGCAGCCACGAGTAGTGAAATTCTTATCATGAGCTGTCAAGTCCACTTTCTGTAACACGTTCATTTTATTGATCAAATTGAATGAGGTTGTGTTCGTACTGAAACATGAAACTGTTGCTGGTCCCTGAAATGTGAAATATTGTGGGACATTTAGGGAAACTAATTTCTGTCTGAGAATGTTACTCAAGTTTATAGCATTATTCCCTTGTTTGCAAATTCAGAACATGTGGCCTGCTTCTGATTTAGTGGAGTCTGGTTTGAGCGAACGTTTTAAAGCAATATCAAGAACTATACTCTCTCATCGATACTGTGGGCTCTTACTGTTTGTAGAGCCATCCATCAGCAAACCTTGCTGGAGTCTTTTGATTTCTTTCAATGACACAGAGTATAGTCAAATATCATCAGCCGCAACTGAATGGGAGGGGGGTACAGGAATGGGTGCCGTTAGGTCCATCATGTTTTACTCCAGAGTATAAGTTCAAAGACTGTTCAATATTTCTTTAACAAACTTGACACAGATATCAGTCCAGCCATGAACTTTTGCTGTTATGAATTTTGGAAATTTACATTATTTCCACTTTCCATGACAATATTTTCCAAGTTACTAAATTATTTAGGGTTTTTCTTTTAACCTTTACCAGCCATTTATTATCCCACTGTTTTTTATGGGGCAGAACTCCAAAACTGTTGAATATTTCTAGATGAAACTTATACAGATCAGTCTAGTGGTGAACTGATGCAATTTGATGATTTGGGATTTGCTTTTTGCTTTGTTTTATTCTCAGGATAACATGTTGACTTTTACTGAAAATGAGGGTAGTGCTGGTGGGGGGGGGGGGGGGGGAGGGATATGCCTGGTGACTCTTGCCAATGTTTGCATGTATCTGGTTTGATATTATCTGTATCTGTTTGTAATTTCTAAAGAGTAGCTGTAAAATAACAGATGTGCAAGCCACATCAGCTATTTTTCATCTCTTTATAATGGATGATTGTTCTTGCTTCAATAATTGAATCTATATTGGTAAACAAGTCATCTGGTATGTTCATACCAATCTAGAGTAAAAGAAACAAAATTACATTTATTAAGTAATATTGATACATGTTGGTTATATTGATATGCATCAAAACAGAACAAAGATGAGTGGTCAACAGTCTGGTGCGGTTGATGGAAAGGTGTTCAATTGTTAAGAAAAGCAAGTTGATAACTATTTAATATACATGTATAACACTTGTCTTAAAGTATGAATTAATCTTATGTTATTACATTAGTGCAAATCTACCAGAACGTAGCATGTACATTGACCAAATTCAAAATATCTAAATCTAAGATTTGGTTTCATTTCCATTTCCATTAAGCACTGAATTTAAACTGTAACCTTTCACATAGAAGAAAACAAATTGTTTCTTAAAATATTGTTGTTAGGGCATGTGAAAAAATAATTCAGTATATCTTCAATGGGTTAGCCACAAAAGCATGATGCGTTTTCTGAGATGTGTCTTTCAAGCCAATGGAAGTTTAAATTGCTCACGGACGTATATACGTCTTTGAATTGCTACAACTAAGTCTGAGGTGAGTTAAAATGGAAATTGGTAACATGGTCCAAGTTTACTAATCCTTTGAGTTTCCCAAAGTTCTTGCTTTTCATGCCAGACTCAGCAATAGTCCTGATGTTACACAGCAGCCAAAAAGACTTCATCTACTTGTAGAAACATTGTGATCAACATAAAAACCTCTAAACCACAGATTCCTTGCGGATATGAATACAATACAATATGACTATATTCCCAGTATACACCACTGATCACTGCAACAGAAGTAATTCCGACAACAAAGCATTCACTCACTCCTTTCAAACCTTGCACAGACACAAACAAGACTGACAAGTTTGGAGACTTGTTGCTAAAGTTTTCAACTATCACATGATTTACCTATGACATATAGGATCCCATATTGACCAGGAACGAGAAATGGTTTTGGAGAAAGAAAGAATATGATGAATAGCCATCATAAGTGGAAACATTTGTTTTGTGTGCATTGGCCCTGTTGTTTGTGAGACAGCATCACTGCAGAGGATCAAATTCTTTTCAGTGGAATCTCAAAAATCCTTTTTTGGGAAAATCGTGTTAATATTCTTCAATCAGTGTTGGTTATTTCTTGTCAATACTTATGTCTGCTTCAGTGTGCATCATCAGAAGACACGCACACCACACAGAAGAACCCTTTCCCAGATCTGATTGATGTCAGATAGAATCTAGAAGTAAATCACAATGAGTATTGCAACATGATACATTTCACCACAGGCCTACTTATCTGAGTTACATGTAAATCAAATATGGCATTGAACATGCTGATGGGTGTGGTACTGAAGTCTAGTGAGGCTTATAACTGGTTTCTTGATGGTGTTTATTGTATGTAAACATATCAGAAACTGGTACACCTATGAAGTGGTAATTTCATGTAGATGTTGCCACAACTGAAATATTTGGAATATATGGGATTCAGTTTCAATGTTTAACAGCACGCAGACTGCTTTTTTCAATTTGGGGACAGTTGTGTATGGTGTGGTGAGGTGAGGTGAAATAGGGTTTAACGTCACGTCCAAGATTATTGCACTTATAAAGCGACGTGCAGGCATGTGTGTGTGTGTGGCTGCTTGTACTAGTCATGACTAATGCTGATTTATAGTGCTAGCCCACTGAAATACCATGCAGCAGTTTAACATGAATACCCCACTCAGACACCATTTACTGACTCCAAGCCGACCAGTCCTTGTTTTTGCCTCTTAATGTCAAGCGCCAGACAGGGTAACAACAAGTACCATCTTTTAACATCTTTTGGTATGACGTGGGTGGGGATCAAACCCCGGACCTTCCGCTCTCTGGGCGAACGTTCTACCACTAGACCATGGAGGTGTCTGTATGGTGTGATGATTGGTGCGTGGTGTTTCTGCATGTTGAATTCATTTGTTTTGACTTTGTTCCTTTTGATTTTAGGATGGGGATGGGGGGATGTGGGTCCCTTAAACATGCCAGATACATGTGGTTATAGGTACGAATCCCGGCCGAACTATGTTTCTTGGTTTCTCAGCATCATACCCGTCGGTTTCACGAAAATGGTTAACATCTGAGGCCTGCATCACTTTAGGCTTTCCTCCCAATTCAAGCTGACATGGTGTATGTGATATGACTGAAATACTGGTCAAAGAAAATGTAAACCAAACTCACTCACTCTCACGTTTCATGTCACAGAGGGGTGACTAAAAGTATGATGACAGTGTAGTTTGCTGGTTGGAGCATCACCCATTGGGTGCAGTTATGAAATTCACAGGATGAGGGACACAACAAATCCATAAATAATGTGAGAAAAAGGAAGAGAGTCTGTTCTTAATTGGGATTTCTTTCACCGAAGGGATGATTTTAAGAAAAATCACCTGCATGATTAATGAGGAGGACTAACGATGTGTCGTTCTTTATGTCTTGCTTCATTAGGAATGGCTTAATTACATGGGGCTTCGTTTGTTGGAGGGACGTCTAATTTATTTTTCATAGGCCATCAAATTATGTTCATCATCATTTGTTGAAGATATTGCAAGTTAATCCATTATCAAAGCTACTAGATGAGGTGTTAATTGCTGATAAAGATGACAGTGAATCGATGGGATGGGTTATGTATGGCTCTCTGTTGTAGGGGCTAAGGTGGAGTAGCAACAACTATCATATTAGTTCTCCCGTTGTAATTAATACTTGTGATTAATGAGGGGAGATAACTCACCCTGTACTGATAATGTCATAACAAAAGGCCTGTTTGTGATGAGTTCAATGTATGTTTCGGTCTTCATGAAAATTAGTTTTGTTGCAGCTGTTTCATCAAAGATGTGGCAACTGATACATTGAATAGAGTAAGTGTCAGTTATATATGTATGATAGAGATCTATAGCAGGGCACTGACCTCTTCAGATTGTCCAACCTGATGCAGAAATGTACAAATGCATTATCATATGACGTCATCTTGACATGCTGCAGTCAAAGTTTGAAAAGAGTGTGACCTAACTTTGCTGATGTCTGAGGGTTGCAGACCATGGTTGGATCCAAGGGTCGCAGGCCATGGTTGGATCCAAGGGTCACTGGCCATGGGCCCAAGCCATGGGTGTAGATTGTAAGGTGAACCACAAAACACAGTACACATGTATAGATTGTCAGGAGAACAAAAAAACCAAACACACATGAATAGATTGTTAACCACATAACACAATACACGTGTATAGATTGTGAGGTGAACCACAGAATCCAGTACACGTGTACAGATTGTGACCCACAGAATCCAGTACACATGTACAGATTGTGAACCGCAGAATCCAGTACACATGTACAGATTGTGAACCACAGAATCCAGTACACATGTACAGATTGTGAACTGCAGAACCCAGTACACATGTACAGATTGTGACCCACAGAATCCAGTACACATGTACAGATTGTGAACCACAGGACCCAGTACACATGGACAGATTGTGAACCGCAGAATCCAGAACACATGTACAGATTGTGACCCACAGAATCCAGTACACATGTACAGATTGTGAATCACAGAATCCAGTACACATCTACAGATTGTGAACCACAGAATCCAGTACACATGTACAGATTGTGAATCACAGAATCCAGTACACATGGACAGATTGTGAACCGCAGAATCCAGTACACATGTACAGATTGTGACCCACAGAATCCAGTACACATGTACAGATTGTGAATCACAGAATCCAGTACACATGTACAGATTGTGAACCACAGAATCCATTACACATGTACAGATTGTGAACCACAGAACCCAGTACACATGTATAGATTGTGAACCACAAAACCCAGTACACATGTATAGATTGTGAACCACAGAATCCAGTACACATGTACAGATTGTGAACTGCAGAACCCAGTACACATGTATAGATTGTGAACCACAAAACCCAGTACACATGTACAGATTGTGAACCACAGAATCCAGTACACATGTACAGATTGTGAACCACAGAATCCAGTACACATGTACAGATTGTGAACTGCAGAACCCAGTACACATGTATAGATTGTGAATCACAAAACCCAGTACACATGTACAGATTGTGAACCACAGAACCCAGTACACATGTATAGATTGTGAACCACAAAACCCAGTACACATGTATAGATTGTGAACCACAGAATCCAGTACACATGTACAGATTGTGAACTGCAGAACCCAGTACACATGTATAGATTGTGAACCACAAAACCCAGTACACATGTACAGATTGTGAACCACAGAATCCAGTACACATGTACAGATTGTGAACCACAGAATCCAGTACACATGTACAGATTGTGAACTGCAGAACCCAGTACACATGTATAGATTGTGAATCACAAAACCCAGTACACATGTACAGATTGTGAACCACAGAATCCAGTACACATGTATAGATTGTGAACCACAGAATCCAGTACACATGTACAGATTGTGAACTGCAGAACCAAGTACACATGTATAGATTGTGAACCACAAAACCCAGTACACATGTACAGATTGTGAACCACAGAATCCAGTACACATGTACAGATTGTGAACCGCAGAATCCAGTACACATGTACAGATTGTGAACTGCAGAACCCAGTACACATGGACAGATTGTGAACCGCAGAATCCAGTACACATGTATAGATTGTGAACTGCAGAATCCAGTACACATGTATAGATTGTGAACCACAGAATCCAGTACACATGTACAGATTGTGAATCACAGAATCCAGTACACATGTACAGATTGTGAACCACAGAATCCAGTACACATGTACAGATTGTGAACCACAGAACCCAGTACACATGTACAGATTGTGAACCACAGAACCCAGTACACATGTACAGATTGTGAACCACAGAATCCAGTACACATGTACAGATTGTGAACCACAGAATCCAGTACACATGTACAGATTGTGAACTGCAGAACCCAGTACACATGTATAGATTGTGAACCACAAAACCCAGTACACATGTACAGATTGTGAACCACAGAATCCAGTACACATGTACAGATTGTGAACCACAGAATCCAGTACACATGTACAGATTGTGAACCGCAGAACCCAGTACACATGTAGAGTTTGTGAACCACAAAACACAATACACATTTATTGATTGTGAATGACAGAAACCAATACACATGTACAGGTTGTAAGGTGAACAACAAACTAATAACACATTTGCGAAGATTGTAAAGTGTGTGTGATATCCAGAAGCCAATTGGATACAAACATACAGTGCTCATGTGAGCCAGCGTAAAATGGCCCATTTACAAGGTATTTACAAGCATGGCATCACCATATTTACATGATACCCGTGCTAATATAGCTAGGATGGAGTCAATTTCAAGTCCATTCATCCTCTGGGGCTTCATCACACAGATATATGTCTTTTAGATTGCACAAGTTGGCAGGTGTTTATCTCCTTATATGGCAGCATCTTCTCTTTGATCAACAATGTATTGACTTTGAAGTAAATTCCCAATTTTATCCAAATGTTATGTCATTAAATCTAGCATTTGTTGGACTTGTAATTTGGCTCTTTGATATTTAATACAGTTTCTGAAATATGTGATGTATTTAGAGTATTTTGAGGGAAAGAACTTGAAAGAAATCTATTTTTCAATCAAGGATTAACTGGCAAAATGCTGAAAGATTGCTTTTCTGTAAGTCTGTTCTGGTTACACATATCAAGATACCTGCAGGCATCACTTCTAAAAATGACATCGTCTTGAAACGTTCACCTCTTATACAATATCATTTTTCATCATATGATACTTTATTTGATTATTTCCAGCTTACAAACATTCCAAAATGTCATTATTATGAATCATAATAAGAAACAAGACACTATGATACCGAAGTCTTTGACAAGATGACTATCACCTGGTTTATTTAGGGATCTCTGTCACTCAACACTAAATGAAGAAACGAAGAGCTTGAAGGCTGTTTAGATGACTTTCTCAATGATGCGAAAATAATTCTCTCAAAGAAATATTGTTTATAACATAACATAACATTAATGTTTTACAAGTCATTGTCATGATGATGAAAGTTAGAAGTTTGTTTATCATTACTATAGTTGACAATGTGTGTACATTCTCAAAGAATATGATAATAAGTTGAATGTTTGCATTTTCTGGAATACAATAGCTTCAGTAATGATGGTGTACTTAACATATTAATTACAGGTAATCACTCTTGTTGCAGTGTCAAGTTTATCATATTGATACCCCAATGAGTTTATCATATTGATACCCCAATGAGTTTATCAGATGGATATTAAATTGTAAAGTATTTTGTGTGCCATGTGGTTGGTTTTAGCAAATTGTATCCTGTTTTGAAGCAAGAAAAACTTATTGGCTTTTTGCAATATATGAGTACGTACTTTTCTTGGCAGATATTCTTTTATCATTCTAAAATTTGAAAAATGTACTATTCCACATTGAGACCTGAATATTGTATTTATGAAATAAATTGTGGGGCTTTCTGATGGTTTTGTTTCAAGATTTGGCACGTCGGTGGAAGAATGGTGTCCGGGGCTGTTTTGGCTTGTGCCATGTGTCCCGTGTTTTGGGGGGGTTGGTTTGCCTTTCCATGTGTTTGTGGCTGGATAGGCTCACCTTTATGTGAACACTTGGTGTCATCTCTGTTTAATTGTGTTTGCTAAACACATGCTTATGATATATTCAGAATCGTAATGTCGACTCTGTTTTTAGCAGAGATTTCTTATGAGTATGGAAAGGGTTTTCTAGCTTTTATTTAATACATGACAGAAAACTTTGGTTCGGTTAATATCTCTCTGCATTCTAGTTCAAGAAGACAGTAACCGTGAAGATCCAGATTAGAATAGGTCTTCAGCAACCCACGCTTGCTGTAAAAAAGCGGCTATGCTTGTCATAAGTGGCGATTAACAGGCTTGGGTGGTTTGTTGAGTGCAGCGTTAAACAACAAGCAAACAAACAAACTAACTTGGGTGAGTGATACAAGTGCCCAGTCGTCTCTGGTGCCACAGTTTTTTGTATAAAGTCATACCTTTGACATACCAGGTTCCTATGATGGTGGGGTAGAAATTCCACATTTGTTTTGTTTCTTCTGGTTAATGTTTTGAAAACTCACGGTCAGATATTTCAGTGGATGTTAATTCACAACTCCTGCAGACAATATGTAGAGGCATTAATGAAATTAGGATACAGCAACCTATTGGGTTTCATTCTCCACATGGGTACAATGGTGGAAGATCACTTCTGGTGTCCCTGCTGGAATACTGATAAACGCTGTGTTTCACCAAAAAATATTCACTTAAGGTAAAGGTCTCTGTGACTTTGTTAATTGTGTGTCATAATTGGTTGGTGCTCTTCTTTTAGGTCATTGGTCTGCCATTGTCTGACTCAATTATTAACCGTCCTCTGTGATTTAACTTGAATAGAGTTCTCAGCTGATTTCACTCACATTCACTCCCTCTTGTCCTTTGAATAAGACATAGCAATTTGTTTGATGACTGCATATTTTTTTTTTCCTTCTATAAGTTCCCAGTTGATAAGTCTTTTGTCCAACTCATAAAAAACATCAGCCTCATATCTACTTGGTGAGATTTTTAATCAGTATTTTGAACAGAATCTAAAAAATATGTACATTAATCAGCTTTGAGGTGTCTTATGAATACATTTCATGGGTAGCTAACACTATCTGGTGGCAAGACTCGAGGATAGAGTGCACTGATTGGATCAAGTGTGGTGTTGTCCTCAGAGATTAACATTGCCACTCAGACAGTAAAATTTGAATTTCATAGGTGAATCATTCAACCGTTTGTTACTTGTTGTGCAAAATCGTGACCTGCACATGAATATATTCCTGTTGCTATTTTGTGGGGTTTTTCAAACTTTAATCTTACTTCTGAAGGACTGGCATTGAAATGTCCTTATCAAGGGACCCATGAAACGAAGCATGATCCCATTAATGACAGATTTTTCTCAAAAGCAGTTTATTAGACCATGGTTACAGTTGTGTGACATTTATTTATATCATTTTGGACAATATTTTGTCATATTTTGAGGTAATACTGGTGTGAGAATCATATCAGTGTCAACAATGTAAATATCTACAATTTCGATGTCAGTGCATAACAGTCCCACAGGCGCCAAGATGTACAATAAATCTAGAGGAGTATTTAAGTATGAAAACAGCCAGAATACATGAGCCAATCACATGGGGTTTGCCAGATCCAGCATCTCATTGTGATGTCAACACAAACAACCAATTTGAGATAGGACTTAGAAAGGAATACGAAATGACCCATCCACCAGAGGCCATTGCAGAGTTGTGTCCCTTAACTTGCCTGGATCCTTGATTTGTCAACAATTTGCTTCACCTGGTCACCAATGTTGTAAATGTCCTTTGATCTAGGGGCTTACGCTCAGTGTAGAGTTGTTTCTCTTTCCTATCTGCTCAGATACAATACATTCCATTCTTACAGTTTGCATTTGAACTAAATACACAACCTGGCAGTATGTATTCTGTGGGCCTCATTGTGCCTAGTTATTCTCTGTTGGTAAAAATAGTCAAAATCAGCTACCATGCTGTCTCTCCAAGTTTCTCCAGCCAAAACAGCTAACTCCAACAGTCATCCATGCTGACATGGTGTCAACTTTAATTCTGAGGAATGAACTAGAAATGACAAATATGTCAGCATGCTGGGTTCCAAAGCTTCTGGCTCCTGATCAGAAACAGTCCAGGTTCATCATTGCTTGTGAGAATTTACATCATTTTGAAGCAAACCCAGCTAATTTTGTTGAGCAATTTGTTCCCAAAGATGAGTCTTGGGTTTACAACTATAGCCAGACACTAAACAACATTCAATGCACTGGAAACTTCTAACATCTTCTCAAACGATGAAGGCAATGGCTGTTTCATCAGCTGGTTTATGTTTTCTAGGATTCCTTAGGTAATTGACAGGTGGACTACCTCCTGAAAGGGCAGACAAGTAATGGCCAATATGTTGCTAATCTGGTAAGGCATGAGAACATCAAGGCAAAATATCTTGAAAAACTCACTAAAGGTGTGTTGTTACCACCAGGACAATGCACCTGGGCGCACACACCTGTTGTCGCCATGGCTGCAAATGCATGAGTGTGGCTTTGAACTTATGGTACATCCTTTGCTTTTACCAGATTTGGCACTGTCAGATTTCACCTCTACCCAAACTTAAAGAATGAAGTGACAAGCATTATTCAAAGGTGATAATGTCATTTCTGCTGTGGATGACTTTTTACACAACCAGAAGGCTGCCTTCTCCACCAGTGGGACACCATCATCATTGGCAGAAGTGAATGGACCTCATAGGGGATTTTGTTGACAAATCAGTAGCATTGGTCGGTACAGTCCATCAGAGTTCCAACACAGCCAGGTCCATCAATGCAGTCCATCAGAGCTCCAACACAGCCAGGTCCATCAATGTACTCCATCAGAATTCCAACACAGCCAGGTCCATCAATGCAGTCCGTCAGAGTTCCAACACAGCCAGGTCCATCAATGCAGTCCATCAGAGTTCCAACACAGCCAGGTCCATCAATGCAGTCCGGCAGAGCTCCAACACAGCCAGGTCCATCAATGCAGTCCATCAGAGCTCCAACACAGCCAGGTCCATCAATGCAGTCCGGCAGAGTTCCAACACAGCCAGGTCCATCAATGTACTCCATCAGAGTTCCAACACAGCCAGGTCAATCAATGCAGTCCGGCAGAGTTCCAACACAGCCAGGTCCATCAATGTACTCCATCAGAGCTCCAACACAGCCAGGTCAATCAATGCAGTCCGTCAGAGTTCCAACACAGCCAGGTCCATCAATGCAGTCCATCAGAGTTCCAACACAGCCATGTCCATCAATGCAGTCCATCAGAGTCCCAACACAGCCAGGTCCATCAATGTACGCCATCAGAGTTCCAACACAGCCAGGTCCATCAATGTACTCCATCAGAGTTCCAACACAGCCAGGTCCATCAATGCAGTCCGGCAGAGCTCCAACACAGCCAGGTCCATCAATGCAGTCCGTTAGAGTTAGGCTCAGAACATTTTAAGCCACCACTTGTATGTCAGGTCTTGCTGTCCACAAAAAGCTGTCCTGTAATGACTTACTGAAACACAATATGAAGTAGTATGTGTTATCCACCTGACTTACACATATGCTCACACCTCTCTCGTGCAGCAAAAGAACCAAACACTTATTCCACATACAATATTGACTCTTGTCATGTCAAGAGTCAGGGTCTTCTCAAGTTCATAGGCAGTACCTCAAGAAGGATTTACTGTAGTTTAGTGGAACTTGGGAAATAAGATCGTTTGTTTCGCAAAACTTTTTTTCTATAAATAATTTTGCTTAATGTTGATTTCTAATTGTCACTTAGACTTTGAATATTTTATGATTGTTCTATTCTGATTGCCTTTTGAATTTAATCTATTTTGGACTACATACGTACCATTTTTTGCTTACATGACTGAAAGGAGTTTCTGTCATGGCCTTGTTGTCTGGTGTCCAGTGTCCAGTGTCCAGCATTGGCACCATCTGTAAACATCTTTGCACAAACCACTGGACCAATGGAACTGAAACTTCACATACTTGTTCACACCAATGATGACATCTGAATATGCTCAAGTGATTCAAGTCTGATTTTCAATAAAGCTGCTGCAGTGAGAATATTGAAATAAAAAGAATTATGGCCATTTGTCAGCCATTCTCACTCCAAACGTAATGAAATTTGATACAGGTATATTTAGAAGTGGGGCTCCAAACACAATTTCTGTTTTTTAAATGTTTCTCGTTGTTGGACATCAGTTTTGTTCAAATGATAAGTGATTATCTTAAGCTCAGAGTTGAAACTATGTGTAAAGTTAATTTCATGGTTGTGTATTTTAAGAATATTGAACAATAGAACATTCGTTCTTTCAGATTAGAAGCTTGTTCATATTTGTTAACACTTTGACCACAGTACATATGCCGAAAGTATTTGCATATAGCAATGCTAACAACAATCTTCTATGCTGACATTTTTAGACTATATGTACAGGTGAGCTTCAGTGTCATGGCACTACTATTTATTTTTCGCACTTAATTACATAAATAGATATTAATAGATCTGTTTCATATTTGTTTCCTATAGGCGTGATATGAGTGCTACTATATTTGGGGTTGCAGGTGAAACAAACATCTTTTATTACAAAAATGATATTACTAAAGAAGCCTTTCTTTTGTACATTCTTCATGTTTTAGGTAAATAAATACCTATCAAATAAGAATACTTTCAACATTTTGATGAAGGAGTTAATAATTAGTTAGCTGTTCACATTCCTTCCTTAACCCAACACATATTTATAATGAGTCTCAACATTTGGAGGGTAGTATATTATTTGAAGATATCTGTGAAAGTAGACTTCCATGTCAGCAAGAAATCGATGCAAACTTAACCTTGCAGTACTTCCATCTCCCTAGAGACAGTCAGCTATGTAACAGAGCTTTTGAAGCAGTTTCCTCCTCCATGTTAATTCAATTTCTACATTTTAACATCTTTCTTATCCACATACTGGTATTTAGGTTTTCGCGTGGCAAAAACTAATTTTGTAGAAGGGTAATAAAGTTATAGTCACCTCAGGTTTGTGAGGCACTATCAGCCACTTGACAAACCTTCCCCGGCTCACTCAGTAATGAAGTTACAATCTCCTTTAAGAAGCCACATATGCTTTTCCTTTCAACATGAAACAAAACCTTTATGCATCAAAGGTGTCTGAAGTCTGAAGACAGTGTTAAGATTCGATGTATCATTGTGGGGACAAATACTCCCAAGGAACCATTTCGTTTCAGAAGAAAATTGAGCATCTGTTTTTCCTTAATCACTGGCTGCCCTGGTGTAAGATCCTACTCTCTCATGACCTGGCTGTGTTGGTGTAAGATCCTACTCTCCAATGACCTGTCTGTGTTGGTGTGAGATCCTACTCTCACATGACCTGGCTTCCCTGGTGTGAGATCCTACTTTTTCATGACCTGGCTGTGTTGGTGTAAGATCCTCCTTTCACATGACCTGGCTGTGTTGGTGTGAGATCCTCCTCTCACATGACCTGGCTGCCCTGGTTTGAGATCCTCCTCTCACATGACCTGGCTGCCTGGGTATAAGATCCTCATCTCACATGACCTGACTGTGTTGGTGTGAGATCCTCCTCTCACATGACCTGGCTGCCCTGGTTTGAGATCCTCCTCTCACATGACCTGGCTGCCTGGGTATAAGATCCTCATCTCACATGACCTGACTGTGTTGGTGTGAGATCCTACTCTCCCATGACCTGGCTGTGTTGGTGTAAGATCCTACTCTCCCATGACCTGGCTGCCCTGAAGTGAGATCCTACTCTCCCATGACCTGGCTGTGTTGGTGTAAGATCCTACTCTTCCATGACCTGGCTGCCCTGATGTGAGATCCTACTCTCACATGACCTGGCTGCCCTGATGTGAGATCCTACTCTCACATGACCTGACTGTGTTGGTGTGAGATCCTACTCTCCCATGACCTGGCTGTGTTGGTGTAAGATCCTACTCTCCCATGACCTGGCTGCCCTGATGTGAGATCCTACTCTCCCATGACCTGGCTGCCCTGATGTGAGATCCTACTCTCACAGGACCTGGCTGCCCTGATGTGAGATCCTACTCTCACATGACCTGACTGTGTTGGTGTGAGATCCTACTCTCCCATGACCTGGATGTGTTGGTGTAAGATCCTACTCTCACAGGACCTGGCTGCCCTGGTGTGAGATCCTACTCTCACAGGACCTGACTGTGTTGGTGTGAGATCCTACTTTCACAGGACCTGGCAGTGTTGGTGTTAGATGCTACTCTCACATGACCTGACTGTGTTGGGATGAGATCCTACACACACATGACCTGGCAGTGTTGGTGTGAGATCCTACTCTCACATGACCTGGCAGTGTTGGTGTGAGATCCTACACACACATGACCTGGCAGTGTTGGTGTGAGATCCTACTCTCACATGACCTGGCAGTGTTGGTGTGAGATCCTACTCTCACATGACCTAGCTGTGTTGGTGTGAGATCCTACTCTCCCATGACCTGACTGTGTTGGGATGAGATCCTACTCTCACATGACCTGACTATGTTGGTGTGAGATCCTACTCTCACATGACCTGGCAGTGTTGGTGTGAGATCCTACTCTCACATGACCTGACTGTGTTGGTGTCACATGACTTTGTTGTGCTGGTCTCCATGAGTTTTCTGTGTTTTCAATGTTATTGCTATGATATTATAATGTTATTCCTCTTAATCACACATTTGAGAAAAACATGTTCAGTTTCAAATTGAATTAAAATCTTCTAATGTAAAAGATTTTTATCCACTACATAACGTATCAGAGTTAATTCAATGGTTAGCCTATCAATCTCTATCCAACTTTAAGATTTAAAAATATTTCATTACATAAAGCGAGCAACTTCTAAAATCCTTCACACCAACACCTCAGTCCTTTTACAAAACAATGGGATGTTATCTGGAAAAAACATAAAATGATACAGCTTTTCTTTTCAAGTGTAGAAAATTCATTTATCCCCATTCTAGCATCATTACAACTATCACATTCTGAGTGATCAACGTTCTGATGTATGAGGCTCTGGCTGTTGTCTTAAAAGATTTGAAGCCCAAAAACCTTGTTTGGAAATTGCTAAATGAGTTTCTGCAAACATCAAAATGTTTCCATCAGCTTGCAAAGAGGAAACGCATGATTTGTAATTGCCATGTTTATTCCCAGTCCAAGGGATCTGTTAGAAAAAGATCTGTGTACCTCACAGCAGTAATAACATGTTTCAGCTGTTCATAGACTGTGATTAATGAAAGTCATTGTACAGTGGAATAGAGTACTTGGTTGTACTTGACTTGATAAGAGGGTAAGCATAATCAAAGACCGACAGCTTTTCCCATGACAGATATTATCCTACCCTTCCTGTATCGCTCACATGTGATTATATAAGGCGTTTTACAACATAATACTGACAAATGATACAAAACAGGTTCTACGGTCTGTTTTTGTCAAATTACAGAATTGCATGATACATGATCGTGATTTAGTTGTAAAATAGGCTGATTGGCAGAGTTACAATTTCATGGCTTTGGCAGATATCTTGAGCTTCCTTTAAGAACATTAGTATTAGACACCGATATGCTCCATCGATTGGAACAAATGTCCCATTCTGGTAAAAGTGGTAACAAGATGGTGGCAAGAACATCTAAGCTTGAAATTTCACCCAGAAAGCTTCCTTGTTTTTCTTTCAGCTTCAGTAAATATTCATTTCGAGGAATATCTGGTGATATTGACAGATACCTGAGAAGCCTTTAACACAGAGTGAAGCCCACTAAGGTATTTCCTCTTCTTATGTGGCTGCAAATTTGCTGCAAATAGCATGAAACCTACAGACTCAAGTTTGTGTAAGCTCCTTATATTTTGTAAAGATCTGATACAATCGACATAACTGATCACCTGATGTTGTAATTTGGATCAGTATTTGATGGACTGGAGATTTCTACCACTTTGTGATCCAAGTTGAACAAATGACATGAGGATCAGTCAGTGGTGGTGGTTGCTATATTGTTGCTGCCTACTATTCCAGGTTTAAATCCTATTTAATCCCTTAAATTAATAATGGAAGCCTACAAATGTTAGTGATGCTGATCTTACTTGTTTCTTTTGATATTTTTATAACCTGAATATAAGCAGTTTTCTAAAACACAGAAAACATCAATACTTTTATTTATTTATTTGATATCATCTTCCTACCCCTACACCTACATGTATTACCCTACCCTTACCCTCCCCTACCCCTACCCCTACCCCTACCCCTACCCCTACCCCTACCCCTACCTTCGCTACCTTACCTTACCCTCACTCCTATCCATCCCTTACCCTTACCCCTACCCTTCCCTTTCCCCAACCTTACCCCTACCCTAACCCCTCTCATATCCCTACCCTTCCTTTACCCCTAGGGGCGGTCGGGTAGCCTAGTAGTTAAAGCATTTGCTCGTCACGCAGAAGACCCTGGTTCAATTCCTGACATTGGTACAATGTTTGAAGCCCATTTCTGGTGTCCCCTGCCATGATATTGCTGGAATATTGCTAAAAGCGGTGTAAAACCATACTCACTCACTCACTCACTCATTCCTTTACCCCTCCATTACCCCTAACCTTACCCCTACCCCTACCCCTACCCCTACCCCTCCCTTACCTTCACCCTTACAATAAAATGACACCGTGATATATGCAACATAACACTATGATATATGCAACATATAGTGTACTTCTAAATATGTTTCAACTCCAAATCTATCAATGCTTGCTTCAGTTCCTCTCAGTGACCGTGTTCTGCCAGTTTGGATGCTAGCTAACTGCCCATGAAAGACCTGCTAGCAGACTGGGCCAGTATGTCACGGCTGGTATATCTACCTCCAGGTTACAGTAGGCTAATATGCATGCCCCAAGGTTGTATGATGAGAGTTAATTTCAGGGATGGGACAAATTGATTGATGGGAAGCAAGTAAACTGTGATGTGTGCAACTGCTGAAGAACTCTCGAGAATAAGTGCTTATTATTAAGATTGTTTAATCTCAATATTGGCCATTAGTGTCTAACCGTCAAAGTGGATCAAATAATATTGTTTAAGCTGAATGGATGATCAATCAAATTAATATTCTTAGATACTAAATATGTCTTTCCTTATTACAAATAAAAGTGGAAGAAGCTGTCATTAGGAAATTGTACAGTTATGCATTAGTGTTAAGTTGACTGATGGAGAGGAGTTTCAGCTTTGTCTCAGAGATAGGACAGCTATTTCATCATCACAGCATATTGCAGATGTACAGACATAGTACCTTGTATGTCAAACTAGCCAAGGGACATGTAATTTAAGAGTTAATTGAAATATGGATGCCTTGGAGGCATATCGTCTTAGCATAAATTGAATTGAAGCATCAAATAAAACAGATGTAAGATTCAATGAGGACATTGAGTGTTAAGACATTTAGTCATAATACCTTGCCCTATAGTTGGTGAGCGTGCTTTGCCTCAAGAAGATGGGTGAGAATGCCTTGCCCTGAAATGGCTGAGAATGCCTTGACTAATATTAGGTGAGATTGCCTTGGCCTAAATTGGATGAAAATTTCAAGACCTTATATTAATGAAGTGTCCTGCCCTGAAATTGGTGAGCATGCCCTGGCCTAAAAAGAACTAATGTTCTTCCCTGAAATGGGTCATAATGCCATGGCCTGAATTAATGAAAATGCCTTGCTCTAAAATTGTTTAGCATGCCTTGGTCTAAATTGGTGAGCATGCCCTGGCCTGAAAAGAAGGAGTAATGGGTCATAATTCCTTGGCCTGAATTAATGGAAATGCCTTGCTCCATAATTGTTTAGCATGCCTTGTCCTAAATTGAGTGAGGGTGCCTTGGCCTAATTTGGGTGGGGATACCTGGGGCTAAATTTGGTGAGGATGCCTTTTTCTAAAATGGGAGAGGATGCCTTGGCCTAATTTGGATGAGGATGTCTTTGTCTAAAATGGGTAAGGATGCATCTGCCTAAAATGGGTGAGAACGCCTTGGCTTAATTTGGGTGAGGATGCCTTTGTCTAAAATGGGAGAGGATGCCTTGGCCTAATTTGGGTGAGGATGTCTTTGTCTAAAATGGGTAAGGATGCATCTACGTAAAATGGGTGAGAATGCCTTGGCTTAATTTGGGTGAGGATGCCTTTGTCTAAAATGGGAGAGGATGCCTTGGCCTAAAATGGGGGAGGATGCCTTTGTCTAAAATGGGAGAGGATGCCATGACCTAAATTGCGTGAGAATGCCTTTGTCTAAAATGGGTAAGGATGCCTTTGTCTAAAATTGGGAGAGGATGCCTTTGTCTACAATGGGAGAGGATGCCTTGGCCAGAAATGGATGAGAATTCCTCGACTAAAAATGTGTGAGAATGCACTGACTAGAAAAAGGCAAACACCAGATCAGTAGTTTGTATACAGTTGTATAACTCTAGCTCATATACGACTCCAAATTTGATGGGGATGTTTATATCTTTCCAAGATACACACAAATTATTCTCATAATATGCCATGTGTATATTTGAATAGAAAGATACACATGGTTATCCCTGTCAGAAGTTAAGTAGTATACAACAATGCCATTGCTCAGGTTACAAATGCAGCAGTGTAATGTACTTTTGCCTTCGTAAATGGCTCATCTTTTACAACTGGCAACAGGGTGGTATCCATTTCTATATAGGGAATTACATGGACACAATGGCTGCAGTGGACTCTCAAGTGACTTAGTCACTGACGTTCATGTGTAAACCATTGCAACTGGTTGACAGTATTGTACACAACCATGGTTCAACAGAGATATGTTTTGATGAAAAATGACAATGTCCACATGAAAATGTACATTTACTTATTATTTCATCATGTCTCTGGATATATGTATGTATCAGTAATAGTGTTTAGGTTTCTTCTCCTTTTCGACCGCCTCCATGGTCTAGTGGCAGAGCGTCCGCCCAGAGAGCGGAAGGTCTGGGGTTCGATCCCCGGCCGCATCATACCAAAAGACGTTAAAAAATGGTACTTGTTGTTACCCTGTCTGCTGCTCGGCATTAAGGGGCTAAAATAAGGACTGGTCGGCTCAGAGTCAGTACACTGTGTCTGAGTGAGGTATTCATGTTAAACTGCGGCATGGTATCTCAGTGGGCTAGCACTAAAAATCAGCATCAGTCCGGACTAGAACAAGCAGCCACACACACACGTGCATGCACATCGCTATATAAGTGCAATAATCTTGGACGCAACATTAAACCCAATTTCATCTCCTCTCACCTTCTTCTCCTTTTCAAACTTTGGGGGTGATTTTGTAGTTAATATGACCATCAGTGCATTGATGATATGATTAGCACACACACATTGTTTACATTTCTTCAAAGAAAAATGTGGGGCGGTCGGTAGCCTTGTGGTTAAAGCCAAAGACCCGGGTTCGATTCCCGACATGGGTACAATGTGTGAAGCCCATTTCTGGTGTCCCCCGCCATGATATTGCTGGAATATTGCTAAAAGCGGCATAAAACCATACTCACTCACTCAACAACAACAAAATTGAATAGATCATTCTGTATGGACTTATGGTGTAAAACTCACTCACACATAATGTCACATATAATCAATCATATTTTAGTATTTGAATGGTATTTAGAGCTGATACACTTAAGAGAGAGAATTTATTGATCTCAACTTCTTTATAATAACTTGAATAGTAACTTTATAATTATTTATAATTTTATATTAAGTGGACATCCATAAATTCTCTCTCTTAATCATTTTGTAGTAAAAATGAAATGAAACGGCTGAGAAAGTGCTGACTACAGCACAACGACTCCATCACTTGTTAATCCCTGATTGGTCATCTGCATGACCTTCACCCTCATTCTGGGCTACATCCAGAGTGACTGTGATAGTTTGTTATTTTTACCTGATTGTATCTCCCACTCTTTATACATCAATTATTAATCACATTAATTTGAAAGTGAATAACATGGAGCTAAACCTAGAAACCGAAAAAAGATTACAAACATTGTAATTTGCCTCAGGGTTGATGCAAGTTTAAGTTCCTCTAAGTCCATCTTTCTCTGTGTCTGCTCCCAAACTCACACAAAACAATTAGATTATACTATTTTTAGATATGTACCACCAATTTGTCTCAAAAGTGATTTTGGTTTGTAAACTAATTTTGCCAAACATCTTTGGAAATTCCAAGGATGACAAGATCACACAAGCTTAGGGGATAAATTTGAATTGAATGATGAGAATCAGCTGGTGTGCTACCAGAAAATGATGATGTTACCCGATCAGACTGCACAGGAGATATGTTATATGTCCAATAATGGGATCTTATCTATTATATAATGGAAGCAATAATTTCCTTACCAGCTGAGAGAAGCCTATGGGGATGCTTTAAGAATGTAGGATATTATTTAAGTCTGGTATCCAGAACCTAATCTAGTGTAATGACAATGAAACGTTTTTGCTGATTTGACAAGAAAGTGATGGAGTGTGAAGTTATGGTATTGATAAAATTTGTCATGTGGAATTATATTTTTATTCCTTACTCCTTACAAGACGTGATACAGTTTTTAAGACGTGGGTATCTATGAATTATTCTGCATGATTTAGGTGATGGAAACACCAGCTTGTTGAATATGCTGGGATTATGGGTTTGTGTTTTATCTGTCAGAATGAGTAAGTGTCTGATATGTCTAATACTATATGTTGTACTCTACATTGGGTTTGACAAAAGATTTTTATATTAATTTTGTTTTTGTATTGAAGATTGTAGTTGGTTTTTTTGTATGTTCTGTGAATTGCTTTAATAACTCAAAATAAGGGAAAAGTTCAATTAATAGTTTTCATGCAATGATGGAAAAATGAAGTGGATTGACCACCTTTTTCCCATCAAGTTAGCTCTCAAGAACTGAGTGAGTGAGTGAGTACAGTTTTACGCCACTTTGAGTAATATTCCAGCAATATCACAGCGGGGGACACCAGAAATGGGCTTCACACATTGTACCTATGTCGGGAATCGAACCCGGGTCTTCGGTGTGACGAGCGAACGCTTTAACCACCAGGCTACCCGACTGCCCCCTCCAGAACTGGAGGTCCAAGTGAACCAGGAGATAATGCATTTTCCATCACCTGCATTCTTGAATATTAACATTTTTGCTTGTACAGTGTAGCATGAAGAGGTTTCTTCAGTGAATAAGGCAACAAAACCCTTTCCATATCCAACTTTCTCATGAGCATGTGTTTATGAATCACTATCAGATAGTTATGATACCAGATGTTTGCAAAAAGGTGAGCGTATCCTGCCCCACCGGTGGCACCCTTCACAAAAACATGCAAAGGCAAGTCAATTGTTCACCTGAGAACATGGGAACATATGGTACAAGTCAAAATAGGGAATTGCATTGGACAGCATTTTTGTCACTGATGTGTCAAATTTAGAATTGTTCTCCACATGTCTACCATAAAACTTTTTGAAAGTTTTACTGAGGCCTTTAATGTTGTAATCTTGATCAAACAACTTCTGAGCAAGAGTCGTATGACGCTCTTTGAAATTTTAGAAGAAAGAAAATGCTCGATTATATCTCAAAAGTTGTGAAATGTAAGCACAAAAGTTGAAGCAGCAGGAATATTGCTGGACATGAAGGGAAAGTTGACTATTGGAAAGTTGAAATCATCCCTCTTGTACAGTCTTGTGGAGAGTAAGGGGGCATGGGTGTCCCAGTTGTCTCATGTGCTGCAATTTGTTGTGCCAGAAACCTACAATCATGGATTTGAAACCCGTTCATCAACCTTTTTTTCTAGTTTTTTAAGCACCATGCTCCTTGATTCACTACAGTAAGCTGACACACTGTGATATAACTGGAATACTGTTAAGAGCAGCATTATACCAAACTCACTTATTCAGATAAATTGTTTGATAAACATTACTTAGCAGTTGACGGATGACAAGGTAGACACAATTTAATGGATAACAACTTCTTTAATACTGTAAAACCCGGCGTTTCGGTAAAGATCCTTATACTGTTGTCAAGTCTTGTCACTTATTCAGGCTTTTATACATCAAGCTGATACACCATGATATGACTGAAAGATGTCCAAGCAGTTTTATGCCAAACTCACTCACTCACACATGAATGAGGTGAGGTGAGGTAAAATAGAGTTTAACGTACATGCATGTGTGAGTGTGTGTGGCTGCTTCTACTAGTCCGGACTGATGCCGATTTCATAGTGCTAGCCCACTGAGATACCATGCCTCAGTTTAACATGAATGCCCGCATCAGACACAGTATACTGACTCCGAGTAGAACAGTCCTTATTTTAGCCCCTTAATGCCAAGCATAGTAACACAAGTGCTATCTTTTAATGTCATTGTTATGATGCAGCCGGGGATCAAACCCATGACCTTGTGCTCTCTGGGCAAACACTCTACCACTAGACCACGGAGGTGGACAAACATGATTGAGTTGGGTACAGACAAACCTACAGATAATGTGAACTGATCTGAACCAGTGAAAATCTTAATACCATGCCAGTATGTTGGCATAGGATCACTTTATCCAGTTGCATAGCCATTTTTAAGGATAGGTAATGTTTTATGACTTATTGGGGCATTGATTGTGGTGATAATATGCAACAAGATTCCAGCAAGAATAATTTTATCAGAAGAGCATGGGTGACCACATGGAGATCCAATGGTCATAATTGCTGCTTACGTTGGACTGTACTTGGATGCAACACCAAGTCCAAACTGTGACCTGATGAAAGCCCACCGAAACTATCATAACCAAACAAACTTCCTGTTATTCTGGTATATTATTTCCATTGAATATCAGCCAGTTCTCAGGACTGACTGACTCCTTTCATGTACTTTAATAGTCAACACTTTATCCTCAACTTTAGTTTGTGAACTAGTTCAAGCTAATTACTATGTTACAACAGTGTGAGAGCATTTGCATTGCAGAGTTGCATCCCTAAGCCATGTCAGGTTCTGCTGGGAGGAGGTTCCAGTCCAAGATTAACCCTGATTATGATTCTTGATCTATCATCACCAAACCAGTGTTTTGGGGTCTGACCAAAAGTGGTAAACTAGTAAAAATAGTATCACTTTAAGTATTCATCCCACATTAAACTTACATGCCATAACATAGCTGATTAACCCAAACTCACTCACTCCCTTAAAATGAGCAGCTGAACAATATGCTTTGTTTCCCTGAAAGGGTGGATGTTTTGTTATTAGGTCCTTGTTGGCCTTGTGTAAGATTGTACCCTTGTTATGGGCTAAGGTGTGCCTGCTCTGGACAGTGGTGATCTTTGTCATCTAAAATCTTAGTTTTTCCAAACCAGTTTGCTGGAACCAATCATTTTATGATTATTCAGCAGTTCTCACATATTCTTAAAGAAGTTTGAATATGTACAAGAAATATTTGATAATGAACACTCAATCACATCAATTGTGACATTGATTCAATTTATTTGCATGTTTAGACTGAAAGCATTTTATTTTCTTCAAAGCTGGTATTGAAATTATGTAATGACAAAACAGTTATACAAAAAGGCAGACAAATAGCCTTTATTTATGATATCAGAGGTGTTTGAAGTGAGAGTGAAGGGGTCAGTTACAAGGTCAAATCAATTTATGTCCTTGTTTTATAATAGTCCTGTGCCAGCTCTGGCACAGGTGGCACTGAAAACCATGTCCAAGTATATCTCTCCAGTTTACAAGACCATGGCATCCAGCCCCAAATGATGAATGGGATGTGATACAGCTGAGACTGCTACCTTGATCCTGCTATAAGGAAATACGTTGTCAGGGCCTAGTTCTCGGGCACATTATAGTCTAACTGTGTTACAGTCTCAGCTGCCAGGATTTATGGGCAGACATGGAGGCTCTTTAAATATACCATGTTTAAGTCATGGTAAACAATGGCTCAATTTCCAATCCTGCCTCTTAAGCTTTCCTACTTTATAAATGCTGTACTAACTAAAGTTGCTGTACTAACTAATGCTTGGAAGGACATGCCAGTGATATTACCATGGTGACAGAAGATCATCTGGGGTTATTAGTTGAAGATGTTTGATTTTCTTTCCTAATACCATGGTAACCATTATAGATTTGTAGCACACCTGATGAAAGGTTTAAATGAGGCTAGCTACATTATGTGGTGTTGACTTTCATCTTTCAACTATAAATAAAACGTAAAGTTAAAAATTATATTTTTTAATCTATGTCATTTGCTGTTGTTTCATTTTCACAGAAAAATGCATACATGATGGTTGTAATAGTGCCATGTGTATCACAGGAAGTAATTGGTTTACATTAACAAGCAATTTGGAGAGCTTGGACTTCAGAGATACCGTAAATCTTGAAATTAATGCGTCTCCAAATTAATACGACTGCTGACTCTAGACCAAATTGCAACTCAATATCAATGCCACTCCCCCCACCCCATTCCCAGTGGAATGATACATATCCTTACCTTAATCCAATCAAACAGAAATAGCATCGCTATTAGCGCTGAGTAGATTAGTTCCGTTAAAAACAATAAACAGTGTTTTCCTAAAAACAACACTCAGTTTATGTGTTTATTCTGTTGACTGGCATTAAGGAAGTTCAAAGGCAATAAAACTATTGAACCAACAACAGTTCACTGATTGGTATGAGGAGAAGGTGTCAACAAACTTGAGGTGAAGTAAGGTGAAATTGGGTTTAACGTCGCGTCCAAGATTATTGCAATTATATAGCGACGTGCTTGCACGTGTGTGTGTGGCTGATTGTACTAGTCTGGACTGATGCCGATTTATAGTGCTAGCACACTGAGATATCATGCCGCAGTCTAACATGAATACCCCACTCAGACACAGTATACTGACTTTGAGCCGACCAGTCCTTGTTTTAGCCCTTTAATGCCGAGCACCAGACAGGGTAACAACAAGTACCATCTTTTAACATCCTTTGGTATGACGCGGCCGGGGATCAAACCCATGACCTTCCGCTCTCCGGGTGGACGCTCTACCACTAGACCACGGAGGAGGTCTTCAACAAACTTGAAGGCAGATGACAAGACAAATGCGAAGTTTCATTAATGCTGACAAAGACCACTCAAATTTTTTCACATTCAATTTATGCTTGCATTTGTATCAAGATTTACAGTACTCCAGTTTGTAAACTTTGCATCACGCCCCATCACATTGCATTCCAGAAATGTAATCATTGGTTTGAATCCTGATGGGTTTTTTTCTTGATCAGTCAGCTCCTGTGCTCTTGGGGAGGAAGGGTAGGTCTGTGGTTAAAGCATTCACTTGTCAATGACATACTGTTCAAAGTGACATTAAACAAAATTCACTCACTCTTACGATTTTTAACAATGAAGACTGACATAGGTGCCATACAAGCCATTGCTGGCTAAGGGAAAAGGCTGAGCTGATAACCATAGTTTACCAATGAGGATGGATTTGGATTTTCCATTGGGATTTGAATCCAGCTGTTATTAATGGTCATTGTCCGGGTTGATCAGTGGAGATTTTGATTCTAGACATATACATGGCAAGTCTACTGGGTAATTTAACCAAAAATGATTGATTGGACATTTCGCATGTATTGGTCACCATGGCTACAACTCTTAAACTCCTTTCCGTGAAAAGGGGCACCAGGTGAAGATTGTCGACCAATTTGGTTTATGAACATTGTGTGACAAGGTCCCATTTTTGCCCAGAGAATCTTCATTATTTAAGAAATCTGTTATCAGTTATTTTCATATGAGAACTAGACTTCTGGAATCTCTGTCAAAAGACAGTCAAATCCAACTATATTATGAGCATGTGTTTTATACAGCATAAACATCAGGTCAATAAAATATATAGTCAATAGGTCAATAGATAGATAGTAAGATTTGAAGTTGGAAAAATTGTCTGTTTTCACTCATTTGAGCTATAATTATCTAAGAAGTCATAATCTTGTAAGTATAACAAAGAAGAAATGCTTTTTATCTGCCATATGAACATTTACAAAGTTTCCTTCAACTTTAACTTTTAACATTTTCATTTACCTAACACTAGATTTGCACAAGTCTCGAAGCCAAAAATTATTAGATTTAAATCATAATTTCTAGATTTTAAAAATAATAAGAACAAGTTGTCCATATGAGAGACTGGTGTCCTTAGATGTACTGTCCGCTTATCTAGACTAGCCTATTATAAGGAAAGAATAACAATCCACCCATGGGCTTATCATTCAGTACAGTCTTGGAATAAGGCTAGCCCAAAACAGCCTTAATCTTATCTCATCCTTTGATTTATGAAAATTTTATCAAAAAAGACAACAGTCATTGATAAGATTCTATGTCCAGTATCAGACTGACCTTGGACAGTGGTAATCACAGAAACAAATATTGATAGATCGAAAACCAAATTCAGTTGATGCAAGTCTGTTGATGCAAGTTTGATGAAATCACTGAAACTGGTATAGAACCTACAGGACCTATCCAGTGCAACCTTCAGTGAATGCAAGAATGTCTCAGACACAACGATGCAGCCTATGCCAACCTGGATGTTTTTTTTAAACATATCATGTGAACACAAATCTTTAAATCTTTCTTTGATGGTAGAGAAAGTCATCCCCCACTCTACTTTAAGTACTGATGTGGTAAATTGTAAGACAAGTCCCACATTAAGACTAATCTGAATCTAAAACGCTTTCATGCAAATGATTCTGCTCGTAAATAAGGAAATCAAAATCTCCCAGCAGCTTTATGCAAAAAGATATCTGTTACTTCTTCTTGTGCATATCACATCTAGCTTGCCACATTAAACTTTTCAAGGCGCATTAAGCATTTTCAGCTTGAGTAGTTTATATCCATTTCAAGATTTCATCAGAATAGTCTTGACTCAATTTAGAGTTTTATTGGCTCAATGAAGTTTATTTGGGAATGTTATCCTTCAAGACAGTAGAAATCTGGAGTGAGAACGGCACTTTTTAGAAAGGACTCTTGACCATTAGCATGCTCTGCCTCAACAAAGCTGCGATTGATATGGAGATGGGTTCTGTCTGTTTCTCAATTCATCTCTACATCTGTCTCTTTCAACTGCCACATTTCATTTTCATTATCGATATCAGTATGAATTAATTGGGTTAATTAAAGTCTGAAAGAGTTTCTCTTGGTATTTATCAGTCCACTGGTCTTCATCATGTTCATTAACATTTGTATGATGATTTCAAGAGTCCAGTTTGTTGTAAAGCAGAAGAGGGTTTGCAAACTGATGAGGACAACTTTTATGCGCTTCTGTGACGAAATAAATGAACTAGTTTCTTTCATTCAGATTGTTTTTGGACATGTCGGCGGGCGCAATTCCTTATTTCAACCCTGAGATTCCTGTAACGGAATTCCTTAAGTTCAAGGCTGCCCCGAGGGATGATCCTTGGCCCGTCTGCACCATGCCCTTCTCGCAGGTTTCATCAAAGTATAAAACTTCTCCAACTTGCGTCACTTCTGCCTTTCACCACGTTAAGCTGACACACAGTGAAATCACTGAAGCACTGTTCAGCGATGTTCAATTCACTCACTTATTCTTCATAATAACATTTTATCAAAAAGGAATTTTCTTTTTAAGGAATATTTTCTCCAAGATGTCATTGAAAGAACCACTATACCCAATTAAGCTATCTTATAGAGTGCAACAACCTTGGAGACATCTGTGTTGAATAAAATCAGATGCAGACTGGCACACAGATGGACTGTCATCGCCTTAATCAGTGATATCTGTTTGATGGATTTCTTTAAACTAATAGCAAATGTTTTTGCCTGGAAGATACGATTTGTTGACCATCTCTGCCTTTTACTCATTATCTGACAAGCACATTACCATTAGATCATTTGGGGTTATCGTCAAACTTTACTTATTTTACGTTGTAATGTCTGCTTTGACCTTGTGATAGTCAAGGCAAATAGAGCGAGCTCAATTCTCCCAATTGTAACACATTTGTGGGTAAATGTCCCATGAGGGTTGTCTTATCAACATCAATTGATCAGCGAGGTTTCATTCTGGTACAGTTCCCTTGCATTGGTAAGATCCACAAATACATGGAACAGGAGGAGAGAAAAAAAGTCCTACAGGGATAAAATCAAGATGATGATAAAAATGTCATAAATCTTTCAGTATGTTGTAAAAAGCAAATCTGCATTGGTATTGCATCCTAAAGGACTTGTCCAATTACCGTGGTGGTTCCATCTCCCCCTTTATTGCCTCATCTTTCTAGCATTGGTTGTCATTACGTGCTGTGATAGAAGGAGCTATGTGCTTGTGATAAGGCAAAAAGTGTGAGGCGTCAATAGTGTCAGTTTCACGAATAGGGGGGGATTGAGTTTGAAATATCCTCTTTTTGAGAGCAAAGATATCAGTATAAAAGGACATCTTATCCCTGTTGATTTTCACAAGGGATATCTTATCTCTGTTGATATTGACAATGGATATCTTATCTCCCTTGAAATTGACAAAGTATATGTTATCCCTTTTGATACTTGCAAAGGATATTTTATCTTTCTTGATATTTCCAAAAGATAACATATCCCTATACATATTCACAAAGGATACCACATCCCTGTTGATATTCACAAAGGATATCTTATCTCTGTTGATATTCACAAAGGATATCTTAAATTAGCCCTGTTGATATTTATTATCCCCCGGCATATAATGCGGGGGGATATAGCGATCAGCCACTCCGTCTGTCCGTCCGTCTGTCCGTCCGTCTGTCCGTCCGTCCATCCATAATCATTTCCTTTTCCGAGGCAGAACTCGAAAACCATTCAGTGTATTTGGTCGAAACTTGGCACATCTATCAGTCACATACTGAACTGGTGCCTTTTGCTATTTAGGAATTTTAGAAATTTATATTTTTTACCTTTCCATGGTAACAAGTTGGACTTAAGTTTTAATATAGGGTGGGTTCATTTATGGAGTAAAACAAATAAACTGTTAAATATTTCCTTGCCAAACATTGCATGTCTATATATAAAGCACATACTGAACAGGTGCCATTTGATATTAAGGAGTTTTTGAAATGTTTATTTTAGAATTTCCATTGCAGCTATTTTTACATGGGCTAGGAGAAATGTTGGGTCAGTTACCTGGTTTTGGACCATAACCTGTTAAAATGGGCGGGGGATATAGATGACTTTGTTGACTATATGCTTGTTTTGCCATGGTCATCTGAGACATTGCCATGGTAGACCATGGTCATCTAAGACATTGCCATGGTAGACCATGGTCATCTCAGACTAAGCCATGGTAGACCATGGTCATCTCAGACATTGCCATGGTAGACCATGGTCATTTCAGAAAAAGTCATGGTAGACCATGGTCATCTCAGACAAAGCCATGGTAGACCATGGTCATCTAAGACATTGCCATGGTAGACCATGGTCATCTCAGACAAAGCCATGGTATACCATGGTCATCTAAAGCCATGGTAGACCATGGTCATCTAAGACATTGCCATGGTCATCTAAGACATTGCCATAGTCATCTAAGACATTGCCATAGTCATCTAAGACATTGCCATGGTAGACCATGGTCATCTAAGACATTCCCATAGTCATCTAAGACATTGCCATGGTCATCTAAGACATTGCCATGGTAGACCATGGTCATCTCAGACAAAGCCATGGTAGACCATGGTCATCTAAGACATTGCCATGGTAGACCATGGTCATCTCAGACATAGTTATGGTAGACCATGGTCATCTCAGACATAGTCATGGTAGACCATGGTCATCTGAGACATAGTTATGGTAGAACATGATCATCTCAGACAAAGCCATGGTAGAACATGGTCATCTAAGACATTGCCATGGTAGACCATGGTCATCTAAGACATTGCCATGGTCATCTAAGACATTGCCATGGTCATCTAAGACATTGCCAAAGTCATCTAAGACATTGCCATGGTAGACCATGGTCATCTCAGACAGTCATGGTAGACCATGATCATCTCACACAAAACCATGGTTATTTCAAACTGTATTTAAATTTGGTTGGTTGGTTTGTTGTTTAACGCCGCACTCAGCAACATTCGAGCTATATGAAGGCAGTCTGTAAGTAATTGAGTTTGGACCAGACAATCCAGTGATTAATATCATGAGCATCAGTCCACGCACTTTGGATCGATGACATGCATCAACCAAGTCAGCGAGTCTGACAACCCGATCCTGTTAGTCGCCTTTAACGACAAGCATACTCACCTTTTATGGCAAGCATTGGTTGCTGAAGACCTATTCTACCCCAGATCTTCACGTGTTGTTATAAAATCTAAAATTGAACTCCTAACTGAACCAGACATGGCTGTAATTGTAATTTGCCTTTACAGAATGGCTCCAGCGGTCAAAATTAGTATATGTGATTTTGTGGTAGAAGAACCCAGGTATTGCAAGCACCTTGACAATGTTTAACCTTTGCTCCTGTGCTCAACCAGTGCTTAACCAGTGCTTCAGTTAACAGTTTCTGCTTATCATTACCATAAACATTGATTTTCAAATGCAGTGATTACAAGAAATTCAATTCCTAGGTATGTCTACTGGGCTGACCTGAGCAGCAAAACTACAATCATTCAGACAGGGGATGAATAAAGCTAATAACCTCACACTATACAGAAATCAACACTTTGTGGAGATTTTGATCAAACAAAACTGCTGTCAGACTGAAAACTTGTCACTTTGTTTTGAAGTAATGGCATGTAAAGCATTTCAAGTGGAAAAACTACTGACCATTATAATCACTGACATTTATCCCTGCTGATGACAAAGAAAGTATTCAATGTCAACTTCATGCTATAAAACTGTTTCTCCACAGGGCTTTTGTATGTTTTGTCTTGTTAATGTCAGAAAAATAAAATACCTTGTAAATCATTTGTCAGACCTTCTGAAGCAGAAATTCTATATAAAGTATACATGAAAGAAGCAGTATCCATGATTTGACAGATGTATAGAATTGACGTTATTGAATAAGTATTTTATTGTTATGCACATGACCATGATGTTAATGTCTGTACTGCAGTACTTCAAGTAGTCTTTAGGAAGATATCATCAAAGACCTGTCAAAACTACTTATAACATGATACTGTCATGCTTAACTGAGACATTGAAAAATCTCTTTTTGGCACGCTCTCTGTAACAGAAGGATATATTGCTGAAAGAGTATTATTTTAGGCAGTACATTATCTGTATTTTTTTCTGTTTGAATTGTTAAGACATACTTTTTTATTTTGTGCTGCTTCAGGTACTATTCAGTCTCTGATTTGGCTTCAGGATATATTTTGGATGACCTCAACACTTTTAAGTCTCTACTGTTATTTCATGTCAATTTTATGTCCTTTGAGTGGCAAAACAATAAGATATATGAAATTTTAACTAGCTTGAAAGAATCAAATTCTCTTTGAATATGGTTTGCAATGTTGAATGATTGTGATTTATGTTTTAACTGAAGAGCCTTTTAATCACTCTGCTTTCAGAATATTAAGTTCAAGAATATTATTTCAAATGAGTAACTCTGAGATTGTGTGTGTTTTTTTCAATGTCTAGCATGACTGTGTTCTTCCTCATTCACATCATTTAGAACACTCGATAAAATGTTGGTTCAGCTTTAAGTTTTCTTGTACATATTTCTTCTTTGATCATTTATTGACATTTTCAGAAATCTCAGCTTTGAATTTGGCAGAGGAGAAATGATCTTATGTGGTAATTGATATGGTTATTTTGATTTTATGTTCCTATATTTGTCTATACTAGCCAGACATTTAGTAGAAGAACAGTTCAAGTTTTAAGATGCTTCCTCAAGATTTACTGTTGGAACTGACAGTATGTCTTGACCAGATTTTGGATTTAATATGAGACATATACTAAGTGACATACTAAATATCATCTGAAAACTTTTTAAATATAAGAGTTACTGTTCTTTTTTTCGTAACATACTTTTTCCATATGTTCTTAAAGGTCATGTTCATGTACTTTGTATGGACTCTAATATACTCAGGGCAGTGGAGTAGCCTAGTGGTTAAAGCATTCGCTCGTCATGCCGAAGATCAGGGTTCCATTCCCTACATGGGTACAATGTGTGAAGTTCATTTCTGGTGTCCCCTGCCGTGATATTGTTGGAATATTGCTAAAAACAGCGTAAAATCCTACTCACCCACTCACTCTAATATACCCAAGTAGATGGGACGGCAAATGGCACAACTTTTGCATGAAGTAACGTCAGTAAGGAATGGATTATGGGATGATAATTTGCTTCAACGACATCTTAACCACCAAGTCTGTTATGTATAATGCAGAGAAAAATAAAGCAAAATGAATTACTTTTGGGGCATATTTCACTCATATTGTACAATCAAGTTCATATTTGTGTTACCCTGCCAATTCTCAATATTTGTTTCACCTGAACTAAAAGTTGAGGTGAGCTAATGATACGTATTGTCCAGGACCTGTAGTCTCTTGTAAATGTTTATTAAGCAGCCCCCTGTGATTGGATGACATTAAACATCAAGGTCACTAAGTATGAACCATACATATCAAAGTTTTTGGGTACACATTAACTTGAGTATTTATGAATGGAATTTGAGGGAGCTTTAGTGTGTACGATCTCTAAGATAGCATGGCATCCACATGAACTTTTTGGTGATCTCCATATGAGGTCAAGGTCACTGGAGGTGAAATAATTAAAATTCAGATTTACTGAAATTTTGAATTGATTCATGAAAGATGTACACATATTCCAATCATTGATGATAGATTCTCAATAATTAACTCAATACTTTTCATATGTCATGATTGTTTTACTTTGAAGTCCGTCCGTTCACTCAAAAGGGTGCACTCAAAAGTATAGTTAGCATGGTATGGAGACTTTACATTTGTAACTCCACCTAAGATTGCAACAAGTAATATTTTGCATGTGATTGGATGATGTTGAAGGTCAACGTCATTTCTTGTGTGAAGTAGACATCCCAATTTGCTTGTTTAAATCTTGAGCACTTAATGCACTTATCATTGGAATTTGATGGAAACATTTATTTATATGATCTCTTGGCAGTTTAATTATGTTTGTTATAAAAAGTCATTATACATAAGTGCTCATAGCTTTGTTAATAAAGTAGCTACAAGTACAGAATTTCAACTGCATTCGGCCTGTGTTTTCCCAAACTGGAAGTGATGTCATTTCACTGACAGTGCTTATGACTTTATTATTAAGGTATTGGACTTTCTGTTTCAAAGTTGTTCTGCATTGGGCATGTGTGAGGTCAACTGACATCTATGTGGTGAAGCTATAATGGTTCTTGATACATGTTTCTGAATGGCAGGTTTCAGGAAAAGTTGGGACAAGGCTGCTTCTGTTTTTGCATATATTGTAAACACCTTTCTAGTTCCGCATCACCTCTGAAAACAAAAGTCCTTTAAAGCTGAATCCCTGCATGGATGACCCTAGCTCTTGCATCTCTAAAATGTAGACTAAAATCTGATCTGATTTTGAACATAGGCAGCCATGGCAGACATATTGGATTTGTCATTTTGGATTTTTAGTCTGACATGATATCATCAAGAAATATTCATTCTCTTTTGAAATTCCTTTATTATGACCTCTGTAAATGTTTTGGAAAAAAATCAGGTGAACTAGAGCCTCATGGCTCTATTTTTACCATTTGCTTGAAGTAATAACTTCTTGGTATGAGCACAAAATGGGTCAGTAAATTGATGGCATGAGCTGGAAGCATGGATGGAAAGTCAGCACTGTTTTTGTGTAACTTTGTGTAACTTTCTGAAAACTTATTCACTACCGCCAGTATACTGAAGCTTGGTTTATGGTGCTGTATTTTTAAAGTACTTTAGTCATATAAAGGTGGTCTCTTGTCAAAATGTCAGGAAAGCTCAAAGTTACACAGACACTTTGACATTTACCACTTTGCTGAATCCCACAAGCTCAGCTATTGATGCTGCTGAAAAACCATGACAGGAAATTGTGGTTTACTTGACAGAGTCAATATTCCTATCAACCTTGAGGATATGAGGGCCCCTTGTGCTCTATCTCACAGTATTTCTAGGGGAGAGCAATAACTTATATAAACTAATATATTTGAGATTCCCAGGTGGTTATTCAAATAATTAGACAGGCCGTCATCTTTACATCAAGTTATGTTTCCATGACAACAACATCAAAGAAGTTAAACTGTTAATTATTTTTTTCTGAATCTGGAAAAATGTTGTAATTATCTTCTATAAGAGGCTTCTATAATGGCATTTTCAATCTTTATGTCTCTTGCCAAACTCCTGAAGTATCTTCCCAAACCTTCTGAACTCATTCCTGCTTGGGATGACTGTTGACGGCATTTTATCTGCTTCAGTGTTACAGTGAGAGTTAAACACACTGTTGCACTACTGTTCCAATATGGGTACAGCTATTGTAATTGTATAATGATCATTGGAAAGGTGCCTGACATTCCTACAAAATAGACTTTCTTGCATTCTTCGACATATGCATGACAAAGGGGTGGATGGGGTAGCCCAGTGGTTTGCTCATCACCCCGTGAAATCACTGGAATATTGCTAAAAGTGGCATAAAACCATGCTCACTCACTCGGTCGGCATGATGACAAAGCCTTACATAGTCCTTTGGTTCTCCAGACTGTGCTCTGAGTTTTGCCTAATATAATTTATTAACCTTTTGTGAATGGAAAACCCATGAGCCTCTCCAAATAATGTTCAGTTTGGATCAAAACCAATGGAAACGTTAATTATTAACAGAAGTTAGTTTTCATATTTTCATGTCTATTAATACTGTCAATAGTGTAGTATGGCTCAATGTCAGCTACTTAGATATTGCTATCAGCCCGTGGACAATTGTGATGCATCGATGGTTCAGTCTGTAGTCATTACACCCAAGCGCTTGCCGACATCTTCAAGGACCTGTTGTTATTGCTCCAGGAGGTTGTTGTTTAACAGATTGTCATGGTCAGCTTGCCCAGAGGTAGGAGAGAAATAGACAAATGAAGACATGTCATGATTGATTAAAGGTTTATCTCCTGACAAAAATCCGTTTAAAAGGTTCAGTAAAAAATTCAAACTGATTTAACCCATTATTAGAATTGTATTTTGTTCTTGCCAAATTTAGGTAGGGTCATCTGTAAGACAATAATATACTTACTTGATGTTGTCTTTTCTCACATCTGCCATTTTAAGGAACTGTTATATTTGTCATTGCCAATATAAAGTCTACGATTTGTAAATCATATGGTGTTGAGATGGTCATAATGTCTGTATTCTGGATGTGGAATGTAATCCTCTCATCATTGTCTGAAACATGGCTACATCAACAAGACATGTCATTACTGGAAGAAAAGAACAATGTTAATATTGCCCTTGTATATGACGCAGACAGACAGAGGGTGGAGGTTGATGGCCAACTCATGCTGCAATGTTCTTCCTCTAGGACAGCAACAACATCTTGATTAGTGTAACTAGTTGAAAGAAGACGCCATGTTGATAATGTCAGTCGAAAGCGATGACTAGTGATGGATGTGCTATGTTATTGGGGGAGAGATTATTTAAGGATAATGATCCATTTCTGTCGTTGGGATACAGTAAGTTTTAATAATAAATCTCCATGGTTGTTTTATGTTCATCTCACCTGGACGGACACAACTTGGGGAACTTACGCCATTAGGCACATTACCAGGTCTTCATCATAAATTGGAAATGTTTTGCTGCTTAAACTTGTTCAAAGGAAAAATGTTTTTTGTAGAATTTGTCGAGGGCGTATCCTTGAGGTTTGGTTTTGTTCCAGTTATTAGATTTGTCCAATTTAACGCGTGTTCATATGGAAGACAACCTTGTGTGGATTCTGATTTGTAATTGATCTAAAGTATCTTTTACTTATAATAAGAGCCAATTTCATAGGGGAATGAAAGGTCTAAGGGTTGTGTCTTGCCTGAATGCTTGACGGTGTGGATTGTTTTTCATGCTTTCAGTCACTGGTTTGCCTGGCCCAGCGATCAAAATGCAAAGATGACCGTAACTCCCATAGTTTGACACAGACTTACAATAGCCGTCGCACTATGATCGCTTCATGCAATGGGCCCCGGATAACATTTAGTCCCCTGTGATATAGTTTGAATCTTACTGATTGTAGTGTCAAACAGAATCCATTCATCTACTCATCCATCCATCGACCCATTCACTCATATGGCATAGACTGAAAATGGACAACAGACAGTTGAGCATCTAGTTTATCATTAAAGCATGTGACGATGGTTACAATTCAAGGAACCAATTGAACAAATATCTTCTGAAAAAGACAAGATTCTGAAATAGTTTTTCCGTTATAACCCAAATAATTTTAGTTATATTATAAATGAACATGCTCATGTAGCAAATGTTCAAGAGATGTTTGATTAGGAAATTCATGGATGGTGATGATTTATACCATAAGAATAGAGATTATTTTACTGTGTAGGTCTGCATCTGATTTCATTAGCCCATTGATATAAAATGAGAGCATTGATTTCTTTCCATACACAGTGTCTCCTTACTCCAGAGATTAATAAAACTCACTTTTTTCATTGTAAGTTACATGATTTGATTCTGTGACTCCAAGATCATGTTCATAAAAAAAATCTTTTGCCATGGAGCAATTCCTGGTATTCATTCCGCTTTCTATGTCACTGTTTATTTTATTACAGGAAAGTTTTATCTGAGAGTCTTTATTACTTAAAAAACACAGATCAGGAATCCATTATGCTGGTCTAGTTATATGATGGGGGAATTTATAGTATATACATCAATTCTTCTGGAAAGCAAAACAGAAATTGCATAGCTCTTTGATGTCCTCCCAAGTTCATCCCGGCTGAATAATTGACCTCTGCTCCGATAATAATAGGACATAAAAGCAAGATTTCAGATGGACTTTGAGGATCGTATGGAGATTATTTGGTCACTTGAAATCAATGAGGACCAACCTAGTGCACATTTGTTCTAATTGCCAGTCACATTAAAGTGACTGCGCATGTTTGATGTTCAGCATAAATTGGCAAATTTAGCACCACAAATGCACAATTAGAAAGAATGATTGATTCACACTCCGTCACCCATGGATAGGCTCTCAAGTCACAACTATCAGGAAGTGTATAAAATCACTCACGATTTATGATATAGCAGAAGTAGCAATACTTAGTATTGAGTTTTCAGACAGACAGATTTATGACTGCTTTTTCTAAGCAAGGATTGAGTGCACTTTTATGCGGCATTGGACTTCATTGTAACCCAAGAAATACTGTTCGTGGGAGATCATATCATCTTTGATGAATAGGTTTTTTTCTGAACATGGTCTATTATTTCTGAAATGCAGATACTAATGAGGTTTTTTATGGAGAATATATTCATGAAGACAATGTATACATGTAATTGATTGGAAATTATATTGAAGAATGTTTTTTGTTTGAGATAATATGGAAGTTGTTCAACCAACTGATAATTCATTCATTGGCTTAGCAACATGCAATTTTGCAGTTTTGAAAGATGGGTGATATTTTACAATCAAGAACAAACATGTACATGTGAAAAGTATCAATTTTATTCTGGTATATCATTCATTGGTAGTAGTTTTTTTTCCAAAAGCTGTTTTATTCGATTTTCTCTTTACAGCCTCTGACACAGGCTCCTTGAGATGCAATGTATATGCATATCAACTGTATTTTTTATACACAATGTTTTGAGGCTGCTTTTTTCACTTGAACTCCACACATCTTGTGACTTTATGACCTTCAATCTTTTAAGTGTATATCAAAGGCCTCACTCAGGTACACATGTAGACTATCACCAATATTTGCATGTATTCATTTATTGTGGTCTCCCTTGCCATTTAGATTAACATCAAGTCTCTGAAATGAAAACATTTTTCAGAAAAAACAGTTGTTAAATCATGTTAATAAAATATATTAAAAAGGAGCCCAGAGATTCTTCATTTTCTGAAACTGCAGTAATCTAGACTTGCTCACTATTATAGACTTGTATGGGGTGTATTGGATATATTTGTTTCAGGGTATGTATGACAGACCAATCACCATTTTCATGTATTGCTTTTGCTTCTTTATTTCTAGTAAAATCAGCAACAACAAATGTGGAAATTTAAGGGATACTTAGCTTTTCACATTAACTTACTTAATTAATTGTATCAAGTGCACATATTGCTTTCAAATAGAAAAAATGATAGAAGAGATTCCCCTGAAAACTGAACACATTTTATTATCCATTGCAAACATGGAAATCAGTTGCAACTAGGGTTGCGACGGGGTACGAAATCTGAACTAGAGTACCCGGCAGACAATACCCGAACCGGCCTCGTGTACCCGTAGTTCAATGTTGTCCCACTTGTTTGTAATGCTTTTGCGAATAAAAGGTCATCCAACATCTATTGATCTATTCTAAGGTATTATGTTTTTTATTAAATGCCTGCATGGCTTACCTAAAACCACAAGTGACGCAGAATATCAAAGTAAATGCTCTTGTGTTTAAAACTTAGATGCTTTTTCATGGAACTCGTCGAACTACCTGCGTAGCTGATATATATGCCAAAGAGATGGCATTTGGTCTTTTTCTTTGTGTCATCAAGGTCAAAATACGCCCAAACATTTGAACGTTTGTCCGCTTTGTCGTCCATTTTAAAGTGACTTACAAGTTATCTCCCCTGAACGGGTACTCGAGTCCTGAAAATTGGACTTGAGTCCTAGGCTACCCGACTCGTTATTGGGTACTCGAGTACCCGTCGCAACCCTAGTTGCAACTTGATATGCCTGGATCACCGGCCAGGGTAAACAAGCAATGGTTGTTATAGTCATATATCACCAGCTAGGTTAAATAATGAATGGTTGTTATGGTCAATATATCACCTGCTAGGTCAATATATCACCTGCTAGGTAAACAAGCAATAGTTGTTATAGTCATATTTCACCAGCTAGGTTAAATAATGAATGGTTGTTATGGTCAATATATCACCTGCTAGGTAAACAAGCAATAGTTGTTATAGTCATATATCACCAGCTAGGTTAAATAACGAATGGTTGTTATGGTCAATATATCACCTGCTAGGTAAACAAGCAATAGTCATATATCACCTACTAGGTAAACAAGCAATAGTTGTTATAGTCATATATCACCAGCTAGGTTAAATAACGAATGGTTGTTATGGTCAATATATCACCTGCTAGGTAAACAAGCAATAGTCATATATCACCTGCTAGGTAAACAAGCAATAGTTGTTATAGTCATATATCACCAGCTAGGTTAAATAACGAATGGTTGTTATGGTCAATATATCACCTGCTAGGTAAACAAGCAATAGTCATATATCACCTGCTAGGTAAACAAACAATAGTTGTTATAGTCATATATCACCAGCTAGGTTAAATACTGAATGGTTGTTATGGTCAATATATCACCTGCTAGGTAAACAAGCAATAGTTGTTATAGTCAATATATCACCTGCTAGGTAAACAAACAATAGTTGTAATGGTCAATATATCACCTGCTAGGTTAACAAGCAATAGATGTTATAGTCATATATCACCAGCTAGGTTAAATAATGAATGGTTGTTATGGTCAATATATCACCTGCTAGGTTAACAAGCAACGGTTGTTATTCTCAATATATCACCTGCTAGTTAAACAAACAATAGTTGTTATAGTCAATATATCACCTGCTAGGTAAACAAGCAATGATTGTTATAGTCAATATATCACCTGATAGGTAAACAAGCAATGGTTGTTATAGTCAATATATCAACTGGTAGGTAAACAAGAAATAGTTGTTATAGTTAAATATATCACCTATTAGAGTTAAACAAGCAATGGTTGTGAGAGTTAATAAATCATATGCATATTATATGAGGTGCTGAAGATGCTAAAACTAAATGGACTGTTCTGCCCAATTCTCCATCCTGGAACTTCAATGATAATTTGATTTAGCATGCTTGATGAAAATTATTAAGGCATTGTAATGTTTTTCTCCACTATACAGCTAAACCTCTTGTGATCAGCAAACAACTGAGAGAATTGGGTTATATCTGTTGATTACCATAATGAGATTATGGTGACTGATTGCTCTCCGGACATGCTGACAGGACGTTCCACAAGTTAAAGGATATTGACATTTATTGCACTGGACATTGAGTTAGTTGAGATTACCTCAAAGACAATGCCCAGTACACTGACACGTAAAGGTCAGATAAACTCATCAAGGAATATAATAACTACACTTTTGCTTTATTTCAACATTGAATGAGGGGTTTCATGCTTATCAATTTCATACTTTCTCATGCATTGCAGACAGATTATAAACTCATGTATGTGTCTGGCAAATATATGGGAGTTGGGATTACACATGTTCTAATCAAGTAATCTGTAAACGTGCTGACATAGTCAATGGAAACTTAGAGGTGAGGTGGGGTGGGGTGACAAGTCTTCATTTTATCCCCTTAATGCCATGCACCAGGCAGGGCAACAACAAGTTCCATCTTATCCACAAGACCTTTGAGGCAGATGAGAACTTAGATCTTCTGGTACATTCATCCTCGGTCTAGCAAGCTTGATTTGTGACTTGAGAAATATTAGAGATGGAAGGGCAGACTGATCCTATGAACTTACGTGAAAAACTTCATTTGAGATTATTTTTTTTGTAAATAGAACATGTTACAATATTTTATACCTATTGAGGTCCAATGTTCATAGTATTTAAAGATAATGGACGATATATTTTCAATCATGGTTTTTGTGGATAGAGCATCTGCTTGAGAGCAGAAGGTCAGTGGTTTGATTGATCCCTGGTTGTGTCAAACAAAGATGCTAAAAGATTGTACCTGTTGTTACCCTCCCAGTCGCTTGGCACTATGGCAATAAAACAAGGAGTCAGTATACAATGTCTAAGTGGGGTATTCAAGTTAAATTGCAGCATTGTCCCTCAGTGTGCTGGAACTATAAAACCAGCATTAGTCTGGACTAATACAAGCAGCCACACGTAGAAATCATGAACGTGATGTTAAACCCCATTTCGTCTCACCTCATAGCTTAAATGTAACTGGGGCGGTCGGGTAGCCTAATGGATAAAGCATTCGCTCATCACGCCGAAGACCCGGCTTCAATTCCCGACATGGGCACAATGTGTGAAGCCCATATCTGGTGTCCCTAACAGTGATATTGCTGGAATATTGCTAAAAGCGATGTTAAACCATACTCACTCACTCACTCACTCACTCACTCACTCACTCACTCACTCACTCACTCACTCACTCACTCACTCACTCACTCACTCACTCACTCACTCACTCACTCACTCACTCACTCACTCAAATCTAACTTTCAACGGTTCAGGGGGTGGGTATTGGGGTAGAGCTTTGGGTAGCAAATCGTGGATCACTCCCAATATCACCAACCACACAGTTGTTATTAAATTTATCATTAAAATTTCACAATTAAGAAATACACAATAACATTTATTACATCAGAAGAATATAATTATTCTTTTTAGTATTTCATTCAGTTAAGAAAATATACAAGAAATATAAAATATGTGAATGACAACTCACATCTCTCGGATCGAACCGGCAATCTCTTTCTCCCTGAGAATTTTACAACTGATCAAAACTGTCAACAAAGTGACGTCATACCGGAAGTAGTCTCTCGCACGAGGATACGGTCGGGGGACGTAGGGAAATTGCATTCCACCAGTGACAGAAGTTATTTTACTTCGTGTCACGGCTATGTAATAATATACAATGCATTTAGATGGACTAGATGCAATTTTGTAGCCATACAAGGCAGATTTAATCCATTATGCTAAAAGAAGTAGTTTTGTGGAACAGACTCACGAATATAGGTGACGTCACTATCACGTTGCCTAATCAAAACAGTTATTTTACTTCGTGTCACGGCTATGTAATAATATACAATGCATTTAGATGGACTAGATGCAATTTTGTAGCCATACAAGGCAGATTTAATCCATTATGCTAAAAGAAGTAGTTTTGTGGAACAGACTCACGAATATAGGTGACGTCACTATCACGTTGCCTAATCAAAACAGGTGATTTAGAATGTGTTCACATTTTGTTTTTGCACATCAAACAAACAGTTATTAAGATCAGTGGTGATATACGTTAATTCATGTTGCAAAAACGTATATCTTTACTGTTGTATGCTGTATTGCATACAATATGTACAATATGATTAAAACTGTCTACTGACCGACATATACAAAAGGCTTGTACATTACAATCAGTATCAGGTTGTAGACCATGAGATGTACAGATAATTGAAACAGTTACAATGTACTTGGATTATGTGTATCGCTCGGAATGAGATGTTTCATGTTTTGTATGTTTGACTTAAATATCACAGTGGATGGGCGAATGTAGGACTGGGATGGGTAGCTCGGACACTCGGGTCAGGTGGGTCCTGAGTAGGACCCAGGATCCCACAGAACTACCCAGATCCATGGTTAGTCACATGATATATTGTTATTGACAATAACAATCAAAGTTCATGGTTACACGACAAATGTTCTTATTTCTTTCTGACTGTGCACGCATTCCTCTTGACTTATATATTATTTATCAACGATAAATCTTCAGTCAACTTCAGTGTATGCATGATCAGATCATTTTGTGCATGTATTTTTCATGTAGTTTTTGCCAAGGCTCCTGTAAAACAATTCTCAATTGGACATTTTGTTGCCAACTTGAGACCTACAGCGGATATCCGGGTAGGGTCAGGTAAAAGGGGATTGGGTACCTTGGTAATACATTCAGACTTGTCCCAGCCCTAGGTGAATGGTTTCAGCCTCACAACCCGCTTCTACTCATCCTTGTGATACCCTGTTTTACTCCCTAACCTATTGTCTGTTTCTTTCACCACCTGTCTTACTGTGGACGCTGTGGTGATTCTCAGGCTGTCAGCACCCCAGTAATCAACTAATTTGAGGACTGGATGGTCACAATGTGTGTCATCAAACTCAGATGGCTTGGACGTTGATCATCTTATCAACCACTGGTTTGGCTGACCCAAACTTATGGTCAACGGTTATCTATATTGGAATTCTGGTTCAGAAAAGAACTCCAGGACCCCATTGTTATGAAGGAGCTGGAGAAGGTCAGCTGGTCAGGCTCTTTCACTTTGCATGTGTTGCTCATGCTGTCAGTCACTGATGTGCCAGGTCCAGTTCTGATTACTTTCATGCTACTTTCATATTGTGGGCATAAAGCATTCCTTTGCTAAAATAATGTTGTACATGTTGTTCCTTGTGGCCCAGTCATCCCAATTTGAGAGTTAAAGTAGATTCAAATCTATAAGGTTTGCCCTGATTATGTTTCTAGGTTTGCTGGCACCATGACTGCTCATGGGTTTCATCATACTGGTTGTGTCAAAGACCTCCATCACTTCGGACTTCCTCCCACATCAATATGACTAAAATATATTGCTAATATATTATAACTAAAATACTTTTCAGAGCAGCATTAAACCTAACTCACTGACTCATTTGAGTTCTTTTATGCTTATTATAAAACTGGATTTCCACTGATATCCAGTTGAAATATCCCATCATCTAATACATCCCCTCGTCACGTTTTTAAGCCTCATCTCTTTTCAAGCCCCTAAACAATACACGAGTGAGTGAGTATGGTTTTACGCTGCTTTTAGCAATTTTCACAGCGGTAAACAATGCGTAACACACGCTTAGTGATGTTTCTTTGTTGTTTAAAGCCACACTCAGCAGTATTCCAGCTATATGACGGCTCTCTGTGAAATAATCAAGTCTGGACCAGACATTCCAGTGATTGACATCATGAGCATCGATTTACACAATTGGGATATGATGACAAGCAACAGCCAAGTCACCAAGCCTGACCACCCGATCCCATTAGTGGCCCCTTACCACAAGCACAGTTGCCTTATACAGCAAGCATGGGTTGCTGAAGACCTATTCTACCCCTGATCTTGATGGGTCACTTAATGATGTAATGAAGGTAGACGCTTTGAAGTCCTCTGAGGACATCAAGTGTTCGCCACTTGCTGCTGAAATTTTGTTATGAATTAAGCTACATGAAGTAAGATATTCATTCAGTAATTAAAACATACCTCAAAACTTATTTTTTCACAAATGCACATCTTAGTTAAACTTGATCTGATGATAATTTTGCTTCAGAACAATCGTATGCACTCATAATGTATCAGCTGCTGTTTGTAAACTTCCAGTGCGACCATGTTGTGCATCTATTTTCAATTTGACTGTAATGGAGGGGCTTGAAATCATGTGACCGTAACAAGATGGCGCCTGATAGACTCGTCTGGCTCGACGAGGCATTATCACTATAAAAGTAACAAGACATTGTTATTTGAGCATCCAAGTGCTAACATAAATAATTGTTTTCAAAGGTAAAGCCTGATTGTATTGGGATTGTTACAAGACATGTAATCAGAAATACTCCTTCGGGGCTCAAAAACCCATAACACAAGGATATATATCCTGCTTGATCTCCTTCAAGAAAGTCCAACTTCAACATTTCGGCCTTATGCGCAATAGTGGCATTTCATTCCACATCAACTCTAAAAGGAAGATTTTCCCTTTGTTTACTGATTCCACTACAATTTTTTGAATAAACATCATCACCAAGGCCATGGTTTTTAACCAGCGCCTCAGCTGGATGCTAATATTTTCCATATCTGGCTACAATTCCAGCAATTGCAAAAGTATGTTGAAACCTGTGCATTGGTATCAGCAGCCAAATTTGATTCCGTGAACAAACCCAACTGAATTACCAGGAACAAAGGACCAGCTGAGAGGGCTGGGAGTGGAGTCCCATCACATGAGACTGTCCTCATGTCAAGCATGTGATGAGCCCCCCAAGATACGGTCAGCCATTATTTGATCACACTCTGGACGCATGTCAAGCCGACAAGCATAGCAATCATGCAGGGCTTTGTCCTCCTTAAGTGTAATGTATTTGGGTGCTCACATGTTCCTTTAGCCTTGTGCTTCATACAGTTTATGACACATGACAAACAAAAGTGGCAGCACATCTATGCAGCATAATGAGATCTTGGAATTGAATATGAAGGTGTCCATTATGTTCGTGAAACGTTTGTCTGTGTTTACTTGATTAACGCTCAGGAAATAGGACCTTACTGCAGAAGTATTTTAAAGTCTGGCATAGAATTATGTCACCAGTGGCCCATGTGTTTTGTAAGAGAGAGTCTGCACTTCCAACCAACTCACAGCTCAGATGTACATGTCATGATCAAAACGCATATAAGGCCAGACCAAGTTTCTTTCTTTGTGTATGGATCTGTTTGGCAAATGACCAAAGATGAGATGAGGTAAGGTGAAATGGAGAATAACATCACGTACAAGATTATTTCACTGATATAGCAACATGCATATGTGTGTGTAGCTGCTTGTATTCGTCTAGACTTATGCTGGTTTTATAGTTCTAGCCAACCACAGTTTCACACGGATAGCCATGCACTCAGACAGACCTAGTATACTGACCCTGAACCAACAAGTCCTTGTTTTATCCCCTTAATGTCAAGTGCCAGACAGGGTAACAACAAGTACAATCTTTTAGCGTCTTTGGTTATGACATGTCTGGGATCAAACAACAAACCTTCTCTCCAGGCAAATGCTCTCTCCACTGGAATTAACTTCTCTTCAGTTGATTTTTCTTTGCATTCAACTCTTCAGATGTTTTGGTTGTTGTGTGGAAGCACATATGACTGCATCCATTGTTTCATGATGTCATAGCACTCCACAAAGCGGTAGGGTAGCCTCATGGTTAAAGTGTATACTTGTTATGCCGAAGGCCTGAGTTCGATTCCCCACATGGTTGCTATGTGTGAATCCAATTATTTGTGTCCGCTGATTTGATAGTGCTGGAGTATTGCTAAAAGCGTTGACCCACTCTTAGCATTGTAGGCTGATGTCATCTGTCTCACAGCGGCTTCAATACACATAAAACGATCATTCTTTACCTTCTAGGACCGCCTCCATGGTCTACTGGTAGAGCGTCCGCCCAGAGAGAAGAAGGTCCGGGGTTCGATCCCTGGCCGCGTCATACCAAAAGACGTTAAAAGATGGTACTTGTTTTTACCCTGTCTGGCGCTCGGCATTAAGGGGCTAACCCAAGGACTGGTCGGCTCGGAGTCAGTATACTGTGTCTGAGTGGGGTATTCATGTTAAACTGCGGCATGGTATCTCAGTGAGCTAGCACTATAAATCGGCATCAGTCCGGACTAGTACAATCAGCCACACAAACACACACACGTACATGCACGTCGCTATATAAGTGCAATAAACTTGGATGCGACGTTAAACCCCATTTCACCTCACCTCACCTCTTTACCTTCTGAAAACACTTTGTATTTACAATGACCATAAACACTTAGCGTTTTCAGATTTATGGGCGTTTGGAGTATTCAAAATGAAGAAATGTTAACATTTGAAACCTGTGCCAACTCCAAAAGACATTTCCAGTCATGGAATACGCAGTAACACCACAAATCTGAACACATACATTGTTTACCGCAAATAATACATCCCTATCCATTAGTCAGCACCAATTAAGACTTCCTCTGTTGGGATGTGTCGGCAATAACAGATACACTGAACCTTCTCCGATAAGGGATTGTGGGGCTACCAAGTGATTTAGTGTAATTCCTTGTTGAGAGGAAACCTGTATTAACCTGACACCCCACAAAGGTACTATGGTTAATGCCAATTTTTGCTGTTGATATCACTGAAAGTTGTGTGAAATATTACCCTTTTTAATGCTTTATGTTTTTAACTTTTCATCCTTTCACATGTTTCCTTTACATTTTACCATTTTCATTATTGTTTGTCTGTATCGATTATTAAAGTACATATTTCATATAATATTTAATATTACCAAGTGCCAACATAACAGACAACCTGTTCTACTTCAGTTTAATCTTGGTTAAGCTTCTATATGTTCATGATATATAGAAAATATTAAAACTACAGATGGGAAAGAAATCTCTGCTTGTAACCTTGAGATCACGTCAGGGTCAGAGTCACGGTCAGTTTCACTTCATGTTTTACTGATTCTTGTGGTCAACATGAAAAGGGATTGGAGGCCAAATGGAAATAAGGAGGAAAGGTGTCTTAGTTGAATTGAGATTAATGTTCTAAAATAAACTTTGAATTTAAGTGTGTAAAAAAAAAGCAAGTCATTTGATAGTCAAATAAGCATATATATTTTTTATCACATATTCATACTATTTACTATTTTTGAAGTAAGTTTGACCACTTAAATTAAGTGAAGCTTTTGAATACTTGATTGGTACCGTATTGAACATAATAAGTGCCCAGCGCTCTCAAAATTAGAAATGGGGGCTGTTATTAGGATATTATTTTGGTGAAAAACAATAGAGTTGAAAGATTGTAAATTTCATGGTTTATGCTGACAGCCTGAAATGTTTATATGTGGCAGATACATTTTTCCAGAATTTAATTGCCCATAATGAAGGATGCATAAAACACATGTATTATACACGAATGAATAAGTCTTGTGTACATTGATCAATTGGAAGGGGTGCTAATTGGAATTGTTCACTAGCCAATGTATTAACAAATATTGCAATGGGCGCTTATTACGTCGAATACGATATATGAAATGTTACAAACTATCAAGAAGAAATAATATACATTGATGCCAAAGAATGACCAGTCTTGATTATGCACTGAAACAAATTCCATTGGGCGTAACAGGCAAAATAGCAGTGATGGAATGTAATATCAGGATAATGTTTTTTAGGGGTGCTTATTGGAGCTGAATGTTTAACATGTCAAATATGGTACACACATTTCCTGATTTGCTCCTACTAATGTTCTATTTGTTCTGCATTGTAAGATTTCATCAAACTTTTATCTTCAATTTGATTAATTACTCAAGAATTTATCATAAACCAAGCAACCTGTCATCATAATCTTCCATCAGGAATGTCCCAGAGTGGTCAAATCAGGACTGATAGGGATCAATGTGACCTTTTGCCTTCCACTGACTGGATACTGCCCATCTCCGTGGACTCAGGCCTTGAGGTCAAACCCTTGATGGCCAGACAACACACACCAAGTCACCCATTGTGTTCAAGGGACAGTCTATTTGGTTTTCAATTTTGTCCTAGTGTTAGCTTATTAGTGTTTGTAAATTTGGCTCTTAATCAGTTTGATGTCTGTGCCTGACCCAGAGTAACTGATGAACATTTGAACATGGCCACGAACATTATCTTAAATGTTTTTGACAAATAATCCTTGGAATTGTTATGAAACAATCACTGCATGCACAAATACCATTTCTTTCTGAAACCCAGTTCAAATGAAAATAAAAGAAAAAACAAATATCATTATATGGCTCAAGCCATTTGTATGTTTGATACAAAACACTATAGTTTTGTATTTAGAAATTCTTATACTAGTCTATGAGTCGATCAAAGTGGCATTAAACCCAACTCACTCACTCACTCATCTTTGAGTTCATTACCAAGCATTCATTTGCTGCACTGGTGTGTGAACATTGACTTTCACTTTTTTCACTTTAATGCACAGACCTAAACAAAGAACAATTCATTTAATTTTATGGACAGAAATGAACACATGTTGGTGTAAAGATAGTAAATTTCTTGCACTATATATAGAACTGGCATTTATATTTCCACACAAAACTGGCTGACCTATACAATATTATTTCAAGGACAAAGGCAGATCCAGAGGGGGCTAAGGGTATCTCTCTCTCTCTCTCTCTCTCTCCCTCCCCCCCCCCCCCCCCCCCCCCCCCCCACACACACACACACACCTTAATGTAGTGTGTTGGAGGCAGTAAATTTGACTGAGAGAGGATTTTGATATTTTGGACCCCTCCCTTTTAAAGAAGGAGGATTCACCCTTGAACGAACATAGACGATGCAAACAGATTTTTATTTTGCTTCAACATCTTATTTGTCAGTAACAAATCTTTGAACCAGGAACGAAAATAACATGGGCTAACACAATGTTCAACCAGACTAATATGTTAGCATTACACCAAATCACCTCCCTGTCCACTTCGGCTATACCACTGGTCACTTGGGCTTGACCTGCAGTATTAGATCAAATAATCTCTCGACAACTACAACTGTAATTTGACAGATAAATATCCCTTAAAGCACATGCATTTGGCTGAAGGTCAGTCAGTTGGAATAGTCACTTAAGCACATAATGCAGACCTCCCATGGAAGCTCTTAATAGATATGATAGAATTGGTTCACTGTTGTCTGAGTAAGGTTCCTTCCTTTTGACTGTTTATTTGGTTGCTCAAATGAGTAAAATAGATCTAGATTGTGGTGTTGTGGCTACTCCCTATTTACTGGTTTTTTTTACTCAAAGGAGCAATACATAGATATTGTGGCCAATTCCCATTGACTGTTTTGGGGCTCACAGGAGTAACGTATAGATGTTGTGGCTACTTCCCATTGACTGTTTTGGGGCTCACAGGAGTAACGTATAGATGTTGTGGCTACTTCCCATTGACTGTTTTAGGGCTCACAGGAGTAACGTATAGATGTTGTGGCTACTTCCCATTGACTGTTTTTGGGCTCACAGGAGTAACATATAGATGTTGTGGCTACTTCCCATTGACTGTTTTAGGGCTCACAGGAGTAACGTATAGATGTTGTGGCTACTTCCCATTGACTGTTTTAGGGCTCACAGGAGTAACGTATAGATGTTGTGGCTACTTCCCATTGACTGTTTTAGGGCTCACAGGAGTAACGTATAGATGTTGTGGCTACTTCCAATTGACTGTTTTTGGGCTCACAGGAGTAACATATAGATGTTGTGGCTACTTCCCATTGACTGTTTTAGGGCTCACAGGAGTAACGTATAGATGTTGTGGCTACTTCCCATTGACTGTTTTTGGGCTCACAGGAGTAACATATAGATGTTGTGGCTACTTCCCATTGACTGTTTTAGGGCTCACAGGAGTAACGTATAGATGTTGTGGCTACTTCCCATTGACTGTTTTAGGGCTCACAGGAGTAACGTATAGATGTTGTGGCTACTTCCCATTGACTGTTTTAGGGCTCACAGGAGTAACGTATAGATGTTGTGGCTACTTCCCATTGACTGTTTTAGGGCTCACAGGAGTAACGTATAGATGTTGTGGCTACTTCCCATTGACTGTTTTAGGGCTCACAGGAGTAACGTATAGATGTTGTGGCTACTTCCCATTGACTGTTTTAGGGCTCACAGGAGTAACGTATAGATGTTGTGGCTACTTCCCATTGACTGTTTTAGGGCTCACAGGAGTAACGTATAGATGTTGTGGCTACTTCCCATTGACTGTTTTAGGGCTCACAGGAGTAACGTATAGATGTTGTGGCTACTTCCCATTGACTGTTTTTGGGCTCACAGGAGTAACGTATAGATGTTGTGGCTACTTCCCATTGACTGTTTTTGGGCTCACAGGAGTAACATATAGATGTTGTGGCTACTTCCCATTGACTGTTTTAGGGCTCACAGGAGTAATGTATAGATGTTGTGGCTACTTCCCATTGACTGTTTTTGGGCTCACAGGAGTAACGTATAGATGTTGTGGCTACATCCCATTGACTGTTTTTGGGCTCACAGGAGTAATGTATAGATGTTGTGGCTACTTCCCATTGACTGTTTTGGGGCTCACAGGAGTAACGTATAGATGTTGTGGCTACTTCCCATTGACTGTTTTTGGGCTCACAGGAGTAATGTATAGATGTTGTGGCTACTTCCCATTGACAGTTTTGGGGCTCACAGGAGTACCATATAGATATTGTGGCTACTTCCCATTGACTGTTTTTGGGCTCACAGGAGTAACGTATAGATGTTGTGGCTACATCCCATTGACTGTTTTTGGGCTCACAGGAGTAACGTATAGATGTTGTGGCTACTTCCCATTGACAGTTTTGGGGCTCACAGGAGTACCATATAGATATTCTGGCTACTTCCCATTGACTGTTTTTGGGCTCACAGGAGTAACGTATAGATGTTGTGGCTACATCCCATTGACTGTTTTGGGGCTCACAGGAGTAATGTATAGATGTTGTGGCTACTTCCCATTGACAGTTTTGGGGCTCACAGGAGTACCATATAGATATTGTGGCTACTTCCCATTGACTGTTTTGGGGCTCACAGGAGTAACGTATAGATGTTGTGGCTACATCCCATTGACTGTTTTTGGGCTCACAGGAGTAACGTATAGATGTTGTGGCTACTTCCCATTGACAGTTTTGGGGCTCACAGGAGTAACATATAGATGTTGTGGCTACTTCCCATTGACTGTTTTGGGGCTCACAGGAGTACCATATAGATATTGTGGCTACTTCCCATTGACTGTTTTAGGGCTCACAGGAGTAAAGTATAGATGTTGTGGCTACATCCCATTGACTGTTTTTGGGCTCACAGGAGTAACGTATAGATGTTGTGGCTACTTCCCATTGACTGTTTTAGGGCTCACAGGAGTAACGTATAGATGTTGTGGCTACTTCCCATTGACAGTTCTGGGGCTCACAGGAGTAACGTATAGATGTTGTGGCTACTTCCCATTGACAGTTTTGGGGCTCACAGGAGTAACGTATAGATGTTGTGGCTACTTCCCATTGACAGTTTTTGGGCTCACAGGAGTAACATATAGATGTTGTGGCTACTTCCCATTGACAGTTCTGGGGCTCACAGGAGTAACATATAGATGTTGTGGCTACTTCCCATTGACTGTTTTTGGGCACACAGGAGGAGCATATAGAGGATGTACGTGTTGCGAAAATTTTGATGAAAAAGGCTTACAATTGTGTTTGCCTGCAAAACATTCAATACAACACCAAGGACTGTAGCATCTGTTTCAGCCAATATTTCAACTCAGCACAATTACCGTATTTGACATATCAATCACCCAGTGAGCATTAAAAGTTCCCAAGAGTTAGCTCATACTGAACACTACCCATTCTTCTTGGGTTTAACTGCTTTGAGCTCCTGAATTCTTCATTACCATAAAACAATTATAAAAACTACAGAAATCTCATTGTAGTGTCTTGATAAAGGATTCTTGAAATGTGTTTTTCAAAAACAGAGTAGGATGCATAATACGTTGAATATGGTTAATGAATAAATATGAAATCCATTATAAGACCAGATGCAATGTTTTTTCTTGTATTACGAAATCTTGGCTGGCTGGATGTGGGGAAGAAACCCCGATTAATAAAAAGATGTTTATTTTACGGATTTATGGAGCCAAATTGTTTGCATGGAGAAGAAAAACAAAAAAGACTTATTGGTAACCATATTTTCTTGTATTTAGTGCACACTTTAAAACAAATACAGCTGTGTAGAGTGGGTCGTGCACATTCATTCATTCATTCATTCATTCATTCATTCATGCATGCATGCAACGAGTTTATGTTTTTGTCCACAATTCAGACATTACCATGAGCATGTAACACTAGAAATAGTGTATGAACAAATCTGTACTGAAGTACGAAAGTTAATTGTGTTATTATACTGTCTGGTTAGAAAAAGTGTTCATTGCCTATCTGGACTTACGCCTGTAATCTATTTTATTAATTTTATTTAAAATTTAATTTAATACTGTTCACATTAATTTTATCAAAATCGTGTATGAAGAGATCGACAGATCACACCAACTCACTGTTATTTACAGCAACCAAGATCAGATTACCGCAACTGACACCTTTCAATGAACCTTAGTTGTCAGAGACTGGATCCATACACCATAAATGCCATACTTTGACTCTTTAAAAGTCATATTTGTTTGTCTTTGACGTTTGCATGTCAACATGTTGTTTTTACAATGAAAACAGCCAAACTGGAGGAAGCCTCAAACAGTGACTCGTCAAACTGTTCAATATGTAAAACATAACTGGCAATAAACCAAAGTGCTATGGTTATGGTGCTTATTATTGGCCTTCCTGTTTAATTGAGCACAACAAGTTTACAAACACTTCCTCCTGTGACGTCACGTGTGAAATTTTGTTTCTATATATCTCGGCAAAACGATGTTCTGTTACATTGTACTTGCAGCAGGGTTGCTGGTATCTTCAAGTGTGCCTAAGCTCCCCTCAGTGATCTTTCATCTCTCCATGCAATGTTATTGATAAGCCCAGTGATTTTGAGAGCTTTTAATATTTGTTTCCTAAATATAGCCTGAGGTGGCAAGTGCTAGCTTATGAAAGCGTCTTATTTTCAACATAATATGCATATATTTTATGTTTCGATTCAGTAATTTTCAGTATTATTCACAGGTATGCAGGTAGAAAGTATTTATTTATTTACGCTGCACACATCTAAACGTCAACAACAATGGATTGTATTGTTTTCAAATTTTCAGTATCAGAGAGCAGGATTAAATGGTGTCCCATATTTTGGCCACAGGAAACTGTCATGGAACTTCCACCAGAGCCACTTTCACTCACTGCATTTGTTGAGTAATGATTCAAAACCTGACTCACCCTTGTGGCCATGTCAGAAGCCATGCCTGTGCTTTCCTCATGCCTAACTTGAGTGTTCCTTCCACACTTCACTGTCACAAGGGGGCGGGCGGGTAGCCTAGTGGTGAAAGCTTTCGCTTGTCATGCCGAAGACCCGACATGGGTACAATGTGTGAAGCCCATTTCTGGTATCCCCCTCCGTGATATTGCTGGAATATTGCTAAAAGCGGTGTAAAACCATACTCACTCACTCACTCACTCACTCACTCACTGTCACAAGGCCATGCAATGATTTATTAAATACTGTCATTTGTACATACTTGTGAACTGAACGTTTGACGGCTTGAGATGTTTTCAGTTTGCACCGTGTCAGTTCATTTCTAACTACTCCACATCTTGTGGATGACAGAACAGGACAAGTGTGCCAAATGGCATCAGGATCACTCAGTAGTGTACGTTGACAAAAGGCACAAGACACCATGGTTATGTCCGTCCTCATTTCGTTCCTTGTCATTCATTTCGAAAGCTGTTAAGGCATGACTAGGTAAATTTTCACTAATCTTAACAGTGTAGATGTAGCTCAGTGGGTTGTCTTGTCGGGTAAAGGGGGCGGTTGGGTAGCCTAGTGGTTAAAGCTATCGCTCGTCACACCGAAGACCCGGGTTCGATTCCTGACATATGTACAATGTGTGAAGCCCATTTCTGGTGTCCCCCGCTGTGATATTGCTGGAATATTGCTAAAAGCGGCGTAAAGCCATACTCACTCACTCACTCTTGTTGGGTTAACAATCCAAATGTCATGAGTTCGAGTATGATGGATTTGTGGTGCTGAATTCTTAAGATGCTCCTTATTATTATAGTTATATATAGTACATGTAAAAGCTTTAATATAGTAAAAATACATGATACTGGAATGTATTATTACTGGTAAAATAATAGTTTCAGATGCAATTTCATCAGAACATTGAGACTGCCTCCATGGTCCAGTGGTAGGGCATCTGCCCGGAGAGCAGAAGGTCGGGGGTTCGATTCCCGGCCGCGTCAAACCAAAAGGCGTTAAAAGATGGTACTTGTTGTTACCCTGCCTGGCACTCAGCATTAAGGGGCTAAAGTCAGTATGGTTGGCTTGGAGTCTAGGGCTGGGACGAGTCCAAATTTACTACCCGGGTACCCACCCCCCTATTACCCGACCCTACCCGGGTAACCGCTGTAGGTCTCAAGAGGTAGGTACAAACTGTCCGATTGGCAAAAGTTTAACAATAGCTCTGGTAAAATGTGTTTAGATACATGTATGAAATGATCTGGTGTATACACTGAAGTTGACTGAAGTTTTATTTTTATTTAAACATATAAAAGTCAGAAGGAATGGGCGTAGTAGTCAGGAAGAACAGCGAACATTAGTGACTTGTAGTTTAAACATAGAGTTTTAGATACTTTTTGTCATTAAACAATATATCACGTGACTAACCACGGGTCAGGTTAGTCCTGTGGGTACCGGAGTCCAACTCAGTACCCATCCAACCCGAGTACCCGAGTTACCTGTCCCAGGTGTCAGTATACTGTGTCTGTGTGTGGTATTTATGTTAAATTTTGGCATGGTATCTCAGTGGGCTAACACTATACAATCGGGATCGGTCTGGACATGCATGCATGCGTGTGCATGCACATCGCTATAAAAGTACAATAATCTTGAAAGCGATGTTAAACCCCATTTCACCTCACCTCATCAGACCATTGCATTTGAATTCAAAGTTTTATTGTTGGTTATTTTTTAACTGAATCACTGGAAGATCTGGGAGATAATGTGTGTACAACTGATTGCTATTTTCCAGCTTAATTTACAGGACAAATTCACATTGTAATCACAATCTCTGCATACAAAACAAATAACAGGAAATACAATCAAAATGGTAAATCATCATGTCTAGTGTGTTGTCATAAATTTCACATTTTCATTGACCAATAAGTTATCTACATGTTTTGACAGCACACATGAAATAGCAGTTTTCCCAAAACATATTCCCAGGAATGGGGGGTGCACATTATACCCAACTTCTGCAACTCCAAGGAGCAAACTTCTTGGAGCTGTAAATCTGACCTGGCAGGGCATGTGGGTGTGACATTTGATGACAAATCACTAACTTTGTCAGTAAGCTAATTTCTAAATTAACTGTTCTGTTTTCTGACCGTTAAGCTAAAGCTCTTTGTTGACATTGTGCAAAACCGAATGAAAAATACCGCCAAGAAAAAATTCACAAACTACAACTGTAAAAATTGTCAAACAGCAGTATTCAGCAAGAAGTGATTTGATTGGTAGAGACGCAGCAGTCATCCAATGAAATTATTTGCACTTCTGCTGATGGCAAGTGACATTGTTCTGTGATAAGAGTTACTTCCCTTTCATTAAGAAATTGATTGATATTTTAGTGTTGTTGGTTATTTTTTATACAAAAGAAAATCATCATAATTCGTTATTTTGTTTCGAAATCATTGAAAAATCAGTTTGGCGGATCTGTAATACCTGAAGAAGAAAAATGGTCTTCTTTAATACAGAAAGCCCAATGTCCTGAAACCCTATGTTTTCTAGATTGGGTTCTGTTTTTATGTATCGTGGTCCTTTATCTCGCTAAATAGGACTTTATTTTGAGTACTGTCTGCTCATGTAACATAATGAACATTTTCTAATTGTAATGATATTTTTAATTGATGTCATACAAATGCATGCAAAATTGCTAAGGGACCAGTCATTTGATACAGGGTGGGGTGGTGTGTGTCTCTAATGTTGGGTGTTTTTGATCCACTACCGTACTGAAAACAATGACAATCCCCATGTCCATGAACACATTTTTCAAGACCTCTCCTTAAAAAAACAAAATGCAAAAGCACTTTTTTTCATGACCGTCCCCAAACATGTGTATTATATTTTATAGCCCTCCCCTAGAGACTGTCATATTTCTTGGTAACCCTTCACTGATTCCAACTGACTGTTCCCTAATGCAGTAGAGAGCTAATGGTCTTGCATGTCAAAATTGTGCCGTTCAAACAAGAAAGCCACAATTCACTCACACCTATGACATGATATACAGATTATTTTCTTAAACTGATTTATGTGCTGGTGTATGTAATAAATCCTATTATAACTGCACCTCAGTGGTTTCATTGTGCCAGACATATTTTTCTTGTACAAGCTTGATAAACACTTTTTCGAGTTATGAAAACCATTTGCATTAATTTCAGCATGGAAAACTAGAACCTTGTTAGAACTTGGCGCCGCTACTCATTTGTCTTGACAATGGGTTTTTCTTGTGACCAAGTAATCTTAGATCCCCAAGGACTTGCAACATGAGCTAGCCAACAGTTTGAAACACAAATGTTGTCGCACATACTAATGGATATTTCTTGATCCCATTGAAGTCTGTATAACATCCAAGCTTCTCATCATGTTGCTGACCAGGGGATATTGGGCACTCTTTGCCCAGGATTCCTCCAGATTTGCTTGAAAGGACGTCAGCTTACCATATTGATGAACGTTGACTCGTAAACCAATTGCAGGAATTGTGGTAACAAGGCATTAACTTGAATTATTGTCTGACCTACAAATGATTCCATGCGTCCAGGGATGCTTTTGGACGATACGGGTTACGATCGTTGGAGTTTCAAGTTTGCTGATATACAGTGACGAGAGCATAAGAGCATTGGGACTGTTATCACCGAAAATAATTGATGCCATGCCAATAATTTGTAACAGTGGTAGAATCCAGCTCATTTATGTCAGTTCTTCACATGATGTATGTAAAAACAGCTCTAAATGTCCATAACTTCTCCTTCTGTAAATAATGTATTAGCAATATCTGGTCTGAACATTTTCCATGCTGATTTCTAAAGCTGTGTGATAAATACAGTCTACAGTGACAGCCTGTATCTGGAGGGTATAATGCTTGATTTATGTTTATTGGTATATTTATTTATGTGTGAAGAAGGCATATTGTATTAACATTTACAAAAAGTAAGTTTGTATTTGGTTGAATATTTTTTTACTTTTATGTTTTCAAGGGCCGGTAAATGAAACATATTGCCTGACTGTTTCGATCAGTGTATGGTCAATACATCAGGACTGGACAGCAGTATCAAACAAAGTGACCAAATAAACGTGACATTTTGTCAGATGAGGACATTATGCTGATGGGGTGAATATTTATATACCAAGATAAACAGTAATTGCTAATTCATTCATTAGGTGGTCATTCTTTACTGTAGTTTGTCCACGAATGGGAATTTGGACAGTGGTCAGATCAAGGTTCTACTGAATGCCAATCAAGCATGTCACTGATGCTGACCTTTAGGAATCATTTTACAGAGGTCACACTCTGACCTTGACATTGACTCATGGTTGTACCAAACCTTTATCTAGAAAGGATCAAGTGGGAATGTGGATTTTCTAATCATATCAATATTAGTTTAGCCATGATAGTGGGGATTTTAAGAACAAATGCTTAAGGAAGGTTTTATGTATTTTAAAGACAAAATAGCATGCTCTTATTTTACAACTCATGCAATTTGTCTCCTTTCAAGATTGACACACAATTTTGTTCAGCCATTACACAGTTAAATGTTTCACTTTGTCTGCTCTAGTTTTGATGGGTTATTTAGAAATAATAAGCTTATACAACTACAGAACACATCTAAAAACTATTATATGTATAGCAGTGATATGACCTCTAATACATAGTGTACTCCGTGAGGATACTGTATTGAACAGCTAATGAAGGCCATGTCCTTCTCAGATAGAAGTGAAAGCCTTTTACTATAATCTTGTTATTAATGGTAAATAGCTTTACATTAATCAGATATTAACTTTTTTATTTCACACTTCCCAATCCATTTATTTGAAAAATTGTATGAAAACCATAAGAATAAAGGATGTGGCCTTAGCCAAACCCACTGTGTGACAAGAACTGTTAGCCAGATACAAGATGAAAGAGGGAACAATGTGCAGAAAATGTTGGGCCAATGTCAGTGCAGTGTTGTAATGTGAGCCTGTCTGGGTCTCTGAGTACCATTGAAGGTAGGCAACTGCTGGATGTCTGATGTTATCATTCATAATGATCTTCACAATGAGTGATTGATTCATTGATACTCCTATTACACACCCTAGGCCCAGCAGGATTTTGAGAAGAAACCATCGGATGATCTGCATAATTCATTAATTGATTTTGTCAACAATAAGCTATAGGTTGATTGAATGATCTTTATGACTTAAAACAATTGGACGAAAATAGAATCTTTTTTATGAATGCATTCACTTCTATTACCAAAAAAAGTGCAAACTACTACTCTATCGCCATTGCAGAACTGATGATGTGGATGGTCTCCTTCTGTAATAGATAAGAAGGAATAATTTGTAAGGAGAGATTTTTTGGAGTGTTCTCCTTCTATTTACTATGTTAACTTGGGGCAGTAGGTAATGTTAGTGAGAAGTGCGTTTACAAGGTTTCATTCTCAGCCTGGTGCATCTTGTGAAGCCAGTTCTTCTTGATTTAGGTTGTGACAGTAAATTTGACATCCTTGATTACCCAATGTATTATATATCCCCATTTTGTTATGATATGTACCCATTCATTATACAACTTCACCTCGGTAGTGCATCACCAACATTAACATTCTTAGCACATTATTTCTCTTGCTCATGAGACCGCCTCCATGGTCTAGAGGTTACTAAGAGCATCCGCCTGGAGAGCAGAAGGTCCGGGGTTCGATCCCCGGCCGCGTCATACCAAAAGACGTTAAAAGATGGTATTTGTTGTTACCCTGTCTGGCGCTCGGCATTAAGGGGCCAAAACAAGGACTGGTCGGCTCGGAGTCAGTAGTGGGGTCTGTGTCTGAGTGGGGTATTCATGTTAAACTGTGGCATGGTATCTCAGTGTGCTAGCACTATAAATCATCATCAGTCCGGACTAGTACAAGCAGCCACAAAAACACTTGCACACAAGTCACTATTTAAGTGCAATAATCTTTGACGCAATGTTAAACCCAATTTCACCTCACCTCACCTCTTGCTCATGAGCTTGAAATCAACAACCAATCCAAATACTTCTTCTAGATACAAGTTTGCCATAGATCTGTAATTAAGATTGTGGTCATGTATGATGTATTTAATCAAGTTAGAAGACATTAAAATATATGAATGCTAAGGGCAGTGGAGGGGAGCCCTTTTGCTATATAAGACATTCTGGTTGACACACAAAAGTCAATTTTGAAAACTGATATTATCACCACTTTCTTCAGTCCATTGTACAATTCAGACTATATGATAAGCATGTGTTTATGAGTCACTATAATTATTGATGATACCAGGTGTTTGCATGAAAGTGACTGGATCTTACACTGATGGCACCCATCACAAACACATGCAAAGGCAAGTAATATATGTTCACCTGAACAAACAGAGGAACATACGGAACAAAATAGGGAATTGCATTAGACATCATTTTGGTCACTGATGCCTCAAATTTTAAAATGCCCTCCACATGTCCACAGAAAAGAAAACAGAAAGCTTTATTAAAATCTCGAATGCTGTAACCCTGATCAAGGAACTTTAGAGGAAGACACCCAGATGAAATGACTTCGGACACAAAGTCGTATGACATACTTTGAAATCTTCTTGGATGGAGCATGCTCAATTGTATCTCAAAAGTTGTGAAATGTAGACACCAAAGGCTGAGGCTGCAGGAATATTGATCGCCATAAGTGAAGGTTGACTATTGGAAAGTTTCAATGTAAGAAAGAAAAGTGTAACTTAATTGATCGTCTATTTTTACCATTGTGTCAATCATTGTTTCACTGTGTGACTCAAAGACAAAACTATATGTCCGAATAAGTCCTGGGTGTTTATCATAATAGAATGTGAGTATGATACACTGGATAGTCAAAGATGTAAATCTGTAATATAGGGCAGGGACCCGTTCCACAAAAGCGACTGTAAAGCTACAACAGTCGCAAGTCTCTGTTAAAGTATAGGCATAATGGGGACCTAAGGGTTACAATCACTTTGTAGAATGGACCACAGGATTATAGAAGAGACAATGCTCCTAAGTGCTACCGGAAGTGGTAAAGGCTCACAACTCCATGCTTGTGGTAAAGACACCTCAACTCACAATACAGGCTTGCATCCTCAAACGGATCATGGGTTTTAATCCCTGATTCACTCAGGGTATTTTTAGCACCATACATGGTTTCACCACAGTGATAAACATCCATGGCTTCATCATTATAGGCCTTCCCCCCACATCGCTACGGTAAAGCTAAAATACTGTTCAAAGAGACCGAAAGTACCTTATTAACACACATGCTCAGCTAAACACATCTTTACAAAAAATATATTTATATGTCACTAATTCATATGCACAGATCATTCTCATACGAAGAGAAGCATTAAAGAATAGAAATGAGAATATGACCTTTTATCCCATTTCTCACACCCCAATGACTTGTCAGTCCAAATTGTAAACTGTCTGCCCAAATAACAGAAGCACCACTATTGACCTCAGTCACTTGCTGTTGAGTAACATTTCATGTAAGCGTTCCTAATGCAGGGGGCCAGGCCGGCATATTATCGGACTTCATTGTGCAAATCCTTTTTGTAGTTTAGGCCGTATTGTAACCCAGGGTAAACTCGTAAATCAGGTCATATAGAGGTATTGAGAATTTTGCTTAATGTTTCTCTCGTGAATCCAAGATATAAATTAAGTTCAAACAGTCCAATATTTTTAAGTGCTTATATTTGTTAGAGATTATTTTGTTTACTTTGATTATTGTTGATCAATTCTAGGCCAGACCAATTTATTTCTGTATTTTATAGAAGTTCCTGCTCTAAATTTGTCAAAAGTAAGAGAAATGATGAATAACTATTGTTTAACTGAAACTGCAAATAATATTGGTGCTTTTATTCAATCATTTGTTTCAAGAAGTTTATTATGGAAATTATATATTTTTTTACCATGCATGTGACCTTTTGGCATTTTGATCCAGAAAATCAGTAAAAACAAATTTAAAATTGGTTTGGCCTTAATGTGCTTACAAGATAAGCTTAGTTGCTGAAATATTTAGCACTGCCATTTGTCAATGCAGTGGTTAAAAGAAGGTATAATTAATTTCATTCAGACACTTGACCACATCAAACGGTCAGTTGGTCAATAAATGCAAACACTATGACAAGGTATATTTGTAAAATGGCAACCTATTCAAGCTTAATTTAGAGTCATATATGCATATTAACCCACACAGCTTTCACATTAAACATTGCTGGACTTACGGTCAACTCCGTCCACTTTATATAATGGTTTAGTCATCAAGCAATAACTTTGCTTAAGATGTAAAGGAAAATTGATTCAGTGGTTGACCTTGGTCATTTACAAATTGGTTCTGTTTGATTCTATGAAAAGAGCCGGAAATCAGATTTAGGCAGGCGTTTCTGGGGCTAGAGCATATTTATTGTCCTTGCAGCTGTCAGTTTGAAATTATTCAAAATGTCAGAATGTCCATTTGCTGGAGTAAATAACTGGGGCCAAGAGCGTAATAATTGTCTACAGTGTTCTTTACGCAATCTGGGTAACCCTTGCTTATTTGAACAGTTTGTGTTATCAACTCTGTTGTTTGACTTGAGTGAAAAATTAGACTCTGATAATATTTGCTGTATGTCTAAGTTGGTGGGCTATATTGGTGTCTTTATACTTCAAATGCCAGCAGTGATTGAAGAAGAAACTTTCTTCTTGTGTGCCTGCTCTGCATCAATCTGTCAGGATTTGCTATAATTTGGTTTTAATGCTTTTATTTGACAACAGATTAAAAGGATAAATTGCAAGATTGATAGTTAAGGGTTTAATTGATTCTTGTTTTCTTAAATAAATTCCATTTAAGGTTACGTTTGCTCTGAAGTTTTCAGAAAAAAGGAAACATTTAAAACATCTTTGCCTTTGTCGACCAGGTTTTATAGGATTGTTGTTGAAAAAAATAACTAAATTGTTCCTCAGGATTTATGGCTTTGCAAATCTCATTAAAATCAGTCATGTTTTATCTAGAGCTTAAATTTGAACTCTGCCTCTCCCTCAACCCCATCTACACAACGCTGCCTCTCCTTCACCCCCATCTCCACAACTCTGCCTCTCCCTCACCCCCATCTACACAATGGTGCCTCTCCCTCACCCCCATCTACACAACGCTGCCTCTCCCTCACCCCCATCTACACAACTCTGTCTCTCCCTCACCCCCATCTACACAACTCTGCCTCTCCCTCACCCCGATCTCCACAACTCTGCTTTTCCCTCACCCCAATCTCCACAACTCTGCTTCTCCCTCAGCCCCATCTCCACAACTCTGCCTCTCCCTCACCCCCATCTCCACAACTCTGCCTCTCCCTCACCCCCATCTACACAACTCTGCCTCTCCCTCACCCCCATCTACACAACGCTGCCACTCCCTTACCTCCATCTCCACAACTCTGCCTCACCCTCACCCCCATCTCCACAACTCTGCCTCTCCCTCACCCCGATCTCCACAACTTTGCTTTTCCCTCACCCCGATCTCCACAACTCTGCCTCTCCCTCACCCCCATCTACACAACGCTGCCTCTCCCTCACCCCCATCTACACAACTCTGCCTCTCCCTCACCCCCATCTACACAACTCTGCCTCTCCCTCACCCCGATCTCCACAACTCTGCTTTTCCCTCACCCCGATCTCCACAACTCTGCTTTTCCCTCACCCCGATCTCCACAACTCTGCTTCTCCCTCAGCCCCATCTCCACAACTCTGCCTCTCCCTCACCCCCATCTTCACAACCCTGCCACTCCCTCACCTCCATCTCCACAACTCTGCCTCTCCCTCACCCCCATCTCCACAACTCTGCCTCTCCCTCACCCCCATCTTCACAACGCTGCCACTCCCTCACCTCCATCTCCACAACTCTGCCTCACCCTCACCCCCATCTCCACAACTCTGCCTCTCCCTAACCCCGATCTCCACAACTTTGCTTTTCCCTCACCCCGATCTCCACAACTGAGTTTTGTTTCCTCACATAAGATAGATCTCCAATGGAAAGATGCAGGAACTGGCATACCACTGAATAACATATTTAATAATGCAATTTAATAGAAACAACACTGGCTAGATAATTGAAGTTTTAGTGAATAGTTAATTAATATTTTTGGAAATATGTAATATCTTCCGAAAGCACCAACACATTTTTAAGACAGCATTTGTCATTACTTTAAAAAGTTCACCATCAATCATTGCCTTTATGGTAAGTACTTAGTGACTCCACATACCTACATACATTTTTCTCTTTTCAACTTGTGCCCTCCTTTGCGAAGTTAATACTTTTCTTTCATGAAGGTTGAAAAAAAGGTTCAATGTAGCAATGACATTCAGTGATATTCTTGGCTAACAATGACACACGATATATATAGATGTACAAGTTTTTGACATAGATGTATTGTTGGAGTCTCCATTCTAACCATGAAATGAGTTTGTTGAAAACAAGAGCCTTCCTGTCCAAGACCTTCCAGAGTTCAGGTCATCATATTTATGCTCTTTTTTGAGATCAGCAGCTTGAAATTTCCTTTTTCATCATAATTAGTCAACACAAATTGCTCTGGAATGTCATGGTTTAGCCAATATATGGTCGATCTCCTGCCCCCCAAGTGGTGTTTGTCTACAGTACTTAACAACCAGATATAGGAAATGGCATACTTGTCACAATAGCACTGGTCAGATGACATCCAGCTCTGATTGTATATTTCAAAGGATTGTCTATGATTAAGGTCATATTGCGTCTTTACTTATCATATTTACCATGCCTCTGAGGACCGTGGGATGTAGTTGCGAAATCGACAATTGTACATTTCACTTAATGAGTAGTGTGTGTCTGCGAGCAATGAGCAAGCAGTAAAGGTCACCTTTGTAGAGGAAGGTCACACTCTGGCTGTTGGCGGCCTCTAATTTCCTGTATTTTGACATATTATATGTTTTTCAGCAGTGACGACTCTCATTGGACGTAATGGCGGAAACAGAGGGAAAATATTCAGCTAATATTGCCTTTAGCCATCAAGAGATCATGTCCATTCTGATGAATATAATGCTGTCTGGCTTCAGCCATTACGAGGGAGATGTTTATGAATAAGACAATTTATTTTATTCTGTGGCTTGAATTCAGTTTAATTGTTTTAGAAGCATTCTACAAATAAGTGATATTATAAACAAAACAAAATACTTGTCTTTTGATCAGGGCTCCATATGATTGATATAGCAACTTAGTATATGCTCACATGTTGCTATTCACATTAAACGTCTTCTTGCTCCCTTGGGTTGGGTCTGTTGGGTACTTTTAAACTAATATTCAGATACACTGGCTTTGTGTAATCAAGCTACAAAAAATTAATGTGTTAATAGTGATTTATTGTAATATTTTAAACGTATATGCAGCTCATCTGCAGCTGTGTGTGATCATTGACTTACACTGAAAAACACCCTGCAGATGGACATTATTTCACAAATGTTCAGATAAGTGATATGATTTAGATCCAATTTTTTGACACATAATGTCTGATATTGAAAAGCCATTATGGATCAATTTACAAAAGTGACATGTTATGAAATATATAATTTCAAGACTGCTATATATAAAACATGTTACATCAATGGTATCATGAATAAAATCAAAATATTGACACATCTTACCTAATTTTCAATAAAACCCATGGTTTCAGTTTTTATATTCTCTCACCCTCACCCTCACCCTCACCCTCACCCTCACCCTCACCCTCACCCTCACCTGACCATGATGCTAACACGATCCCAAAGACATTAAATTCTTTCACAAACCCTGCATAGCTGTAATGTATTCTGTCACAAATGTCACATTAATGAGCATATGTGAGAGATATTCATCTATGTATTATAAATCCCAGTCAATCCATGTTATCATGAGGTGATCACAGAACAGGATAATGATTGGAATTGAACGAATTCAACACTCTCTTTGATATATTCATCATGAATAAGTATTGATCAAAGTTAAGTACAAATAATTGATCAGCGCTCATCAAGACACAATTACCAAAACCCAGACAACTGGACAGAGTCCGCAAAGAGTTTGACCTTGTGAGACATGATGAGTAGCCCATCCCTGTGTGGGTGCATCTTTCATACATTGTCAGTAGTGGTATGCCCATCCCTGTGTGGGAGCACCTGTCATACATTGTCAGTAGTGGTATGCCAGTCCCTGTGTGGGAGCACCTGTCATACATCGTCAGTAGTGGTATGCCAGTCCCTGTGTGGGAGCACCTGTCATACATTGTCAGTAGTGGTATGCCAGTCCCTGTGTGGGAGCCTCTGTCATACATTGTCAGTAGTGGTATGCCAGTCCCTGTGTGGGAGCCTCTGTCATACATTGTCAGTAGTGGTATGCCAGTTCCAGTGTGGGAGCCTCTGTCATACATTGTCAGTAGTGGTATGCCCATCCCTGTGTGGGAGCACCTGTCATACGCTGTCAGTAGTGGTAAGCCAGTCCCTGTGTGTGAGCATCTGTCATACATTGTCAGTAGTGGTATGCCAGTCCCTGTGTGGGAGCACCTGTCATACATTGTCAGTAGTTGTATGCCATTCCCTGTGTGGGAGCATCTGTCATACATTGTCAGTAGTAGTATGCCAGTCCCTGTGTGGGAGCACCTGTCATACATTGTCAGTAGTGGTATATCAGTCCCTGTGTGGGAGCACCTGTCATACATTGTCAGTAGTGGTATGCCAGTCCCTGTGTGGGAGCACCTGTCATACATTGTCAGTAGTGGTATGCCAGTCCCTGTGTGGGAGCACCTGTCATACATTGTCAGTAGTGGTATGCCAGTCCCTGTGGGAGCACCTGTCATACATTGTCAGTAGTGGTATGCCAGTCCCTGTGTGGGAGCACCTGTCATACATTGTCAGTAGTGGTATGCCAGTCCCTGTGTGGGAGCACCTGTCATACATTGTCAGTAGTGGTATGCCAGTCCCTGTGTGGGAGCACCTGTCATACATTGTCAGTAGTGGTATGCCAGTCCCTGTGTGGGAGCACCTGTCATACATTGTCAGTAGTGGTATGCCAGTCCCTGTGGGAGCACCTGTCATACATTGTCAGTAGTGGTAAGCCAGTCCCTGTGTGGGAGCCTCTGTCATACATTGTCAGTAGTGGTATGCCAGTCCCTGTGTGGGAGCCTCTGTCATACATTGTCAGTAGTGGTAAGCCAGGCCCTGTGTGGGAGCCTCTGTCATAAATTGTCAGTAGTGGTATGCCCATCCCTGTGTGTGAGCATCTGTCATACATTGTCAGTAGTGGTATGGCAGTCCTTGTGTGGGAGCACCTGTCATACATTGTCAGTAGTGGTATGCCAGTCCTTGTGTTGGAGCACCTGTCAAACATTGTCAGTAGTGGTAAGCCAGTCCCTGTGTGGGAGCACCTGTCATACATTGTCAGTAGTGGTATGCCAGTCCCTGTGTGGGAGCACCTGTCATACATTGTCAGTAGTGGTAGCCAGTCCCTGTGTGGGAGCCTCTGTCATACACTGTCAGTAGTGGTATGCCAGTCCCTGTGTTGGTGCATCTGTCATAAATTGTCAGTAGTGGTAAGCCAGTCCCTGTGTGGGAGCACCTGTCATACATTGTCAGAAGTGGTAAGCCAGTCCCTGTGTGGGAGCCTCTGTCATACATTGTCAGTAGTGGGATGTCCATCCCTGTGTGGGAGCACCTGTCATACATTGTCAGTAGTGGTATGCCAGTCCCTGTGTAGGAGCACCTGTCATACATTGTCAGTAGTGGTATGCCATTCCCTGTGTGGGAGCATCTGTCATACATTGTCAGTAGTGGTAAGCCAGTCCCTGTGTGGGAGCACCTGTCATACATTGTCATTAGTGGGATGCCCGTCCCTGTGTGGGAGCACCTGTCATACATTGTCAGTAGTGGTATGCCAGTCCCTGTGTGGGAGCACCTATCATACATTGTCAGTAGTGGTATGCCAGTCCCTGTGTGGGAGCCTCTGTCATACATTGTCAGTAGTGGTATGCCAGTCCCTGTTGGAGCACCTGTCATACATTGTCAGTAGTGGTATGCCAGGCCCTGTGGGAGCACCTGTCATACATTGTCAGTAGTAGAATGCCAGTCCCTGTGTGGGAGCCTCTGTCATACATTGTCAGTAGTAGAATGCCCATCCCTGTGTGGGAGCACCTGTCATACATTGTCAGTAGTGGTATGCCAGTCCCTGTGTGTGAGCACCTGTCATACACTGTCAGTAGTGGTATGCCAGTCCCTGTGTTGGAGCACCTGTCATACATTGTCAGTAGTTGTATGCCAGTCCCTGTGTGGGAGCCTCTGTCATACATTGTCAGTAGTAGAATGCCAGTCCCTGTGTGGGAGCCTCTGTCATACATTGTCAGTAGTGGTATGCCAGTCCCTGTGTGTGAGCACCTGTCATACACTGTCAGTAGTGGTATGCCAGTCCCTGTGTTGGAGCACCTGTCATACATTGTCAGTAGTTGTATGCCAGTCCCTGTGTTGGAGCACCTGTCATACATTGTCAGTAGTTGTATGCCAGTCCCTGTGTGGGAGCCTCTGTCATACATTGTCAGTAGTAGAATGCCAGTCCCTGTGTGGGAGCACCTGTCATACATTGTCAGTAGTGGTATGCCAGTCCCTGTGTGGGAGCCTCTGTCATACATTGTCAGTAGTCGTATGCCAGTCCCTGTTGGAGCACCTGTCATACATTGTCAGTAGTGGTATGCCAGGCCCTGTGGGAGCCTCTGTCATACATTGTCAGTAGTAGAATGCCAGTCCCTGTGTGGGAGCACCTGTCATACATTGTCAGTAGTGGTATGCCAGTCCCTGTGTGGGAGCCTCTGTCATACATTGTCAGTAGTGGTATGCCAGTCCCTGTTGGAGCACCTGTCATACATTGTCAGTAGTAGAATGCCAGTCCCTGTGTGGGAGCCTCTGTCATACATTGTCAGTAGTGGTATGCCAGTCCCTGTGTAGGAGCATCTGTCATACATTGTCAGTAGTGGTATGGCAGTCCTTGTGTGGGAGCACCTGTCATACATTGTCAGAAGTGGTATGCCAGTCCCTGTGTAGGAGCACCTGTCATACATTGTCAGTAGTGGTATGCCAGTCCCTGTGTTGGAGCACCTGTCATACATTGTCAGTAGTTGTATGCCAGTCCCTGTGTGGGAGCACCTGTCATACATTGTCAGTAGTAGTATGCCAGTCCCTGTGTTGGAGCACCTGTCATACATTGTCAGTAGTGGTATGCCATTTCCTGTGTCGGAGCCTCTGTCATACATTGTCAGTAGTGGTATGTCAGTCCCTGTGTGGGCCTCTCCTGTCACACATTGTCAGTAGTGGTAAGCCAGTCCATGTGTGGGGAAAAACTGTCATGCATTGTCAGTAGTGGTATGCCAGTCCCTGTGTGAACCTCACCTGTCATACATTGTCATTAGTGGTATGCCAGTCCCTGTGTGGGAGCACCTGTCATACATTGTCAGTAGTGGTATGCCAGTCCCTGTGTGGGGAAAAACTGTCATACATTGTCATTAGTGGTATGCCAGTCCCTGTGTAGGAGCACCTGTCAGACATTGTCAGTAGTGGTATGCCAGTCCCTGTGTGGGAGCCTCTGTCATACATTGTCAGTAGTGGTATGCCAGTCCCTGTGTGGGAGCACCTGTCATACATTGTCAGTAGTGGTATGCCAGTCCCTGTGGGAGCACCTGTCATACATTGTCAGTAGTGGTATGCCAGTCCCTGTGTGGGAGCCTCTGTCATACATTGTCAGTAGTGGTATGCCAGTCCCTGTGTGTGAGCACCTGTCATACACTGTCAGTAGTGGTATGCCAGTCCCTGTGTTGGAGCACCTGTCATACATTGTCAGTAGTTGTATGCCAGTCCCTGTGTGGGAGCACCTGTCATACATTGTCAGTAGTGGTATGTCAGTCCCTGTGTGGGAGCACCTGTCATACATTGTCAGTAGTAGTATGCCAGTCCCTGTGTTGGAGCACCTGTCATACATTGTCAGTAGTGGTATGCCAGTTCCTGTGTGGGAGCCTCTGTCATACATTGTCAGTAGTGGTATGTCAGTCCCTGTGTGGGCCTCTCCTGTCACACATTGTCAGTAGTGGTAAGCCAGTCCCTGTGTGGGGAAAAACTGTCATGCATTGTCAGTAGTGGTATGCCAGTCCCTGTGTGAACCTCACCTGTCATACATTGTCATTAGTGGTATGCCAGTCCCTGTGTGGGAGCACCTGTCATACATTGTCAGTAGTGGTATGCCAGTCCCTGTGTGGGCCTCTCCTGTCACACATTGTCAGTAGTGGTATGCCAGTCCCTGTGTGGGGAAAAACTGTCATGCATTGTCAGTAGTGGTATGCCAGTCCCTGTGTGAACCTCACCTGTCATACATTGTCATTAGTGGTATGCCAGTCCCTGTGTAGGAGCACCTGTCAGACAGTGGTCATTCAGTCTTTTGGTCAGTTATGGTGGGCATAGGCAGGATTGATTAGTCTCCTTATGGGAAGTGACATGTGGATGTACTTCAAATTGACCATTACTGAAATGGCGATGCCCAGGTCTTTTGGTAGTTAGTTTAGAGAGGAACATTATCAATTAGATCTCACAAGGATTGTTGTTTAAGCTCACCTTGTCCATGTGATGTATTTGTCAATCATCATGTCTTCTCTGTTACCACTAGATAGATATTGAGCAGAAACTCAAATAATTGTTGAGATGGTTGTAATAATGTTTTCAATTGAGAAAATAATATGATAACAAATATGAAAATGAACAATTAAGCAGTTTCTTTTCAAGAAGCACAAGGCCAACAGAGACACTACTTATTCTCCCTGATTCTCTCTGATAATGGTCCTTGGTTTGGTAAGCACCTGTGCTTGTGGATTTCACCAGGCTGCTAAACATTTAAGCCATGATTTCAGGCATTTCTCATACAATCTTACATGCCGTGATGTATCTCATGTGCATTTCGCTCCCTCACACATGATGGCGTTCTTAGAAACTGTAGCCAAATGGTCAGTGTGGTTGCTCTTCACACAAGTTGTTTGAAACCCACCCACCTACATCAGGAGATTTCACCTTTACTGCGAGCAGAGTCTTAGTGTTCTGTTGTGCACCTGGACAAGCTTCTATTGCTCATTCCAGTGTCTTCATTTGAGAACAGCAACAAATTTTGAGTTATGTCACATCAGCCTGCATTACCTCATGCTGAACAAGACCTTCATGTTTTCCTGTGCTATTAATGGTGTCACTTGTGTTTCTGATCTCATGTAGTTTTTAATGATTTATAAATTTCAACATTTTTCAGCTGCTACATTATTTGGATGTCACATTTATTTCATTTACCATTTTGTAAAATGCACTTCGTGATTATTGTTTAGAAAACGGAAGTCCATTATTATTTAATTTCAACTTTACATTAATTATTTGTGATTATTTCATTTTCGAAAGTATGATTATCAGCCTCTCTTTTTAAAGGCTATTTCCACTTGCCTTCTCAAGACAATTTGAACAAATGATTGGACTAATTACTTGCCGCGTCCCCATTGGTTGGTCATATATGTGGTAACAAATTACCAAATACCCTATACTTTGGTGAGCTTCTGAGTGAGATGGATATAACCCTGATTTGAACAGTATTATCATATTATATGAGGAATATCTGAAGTAATGCAGGCCTTGTAAGTTTAACACTTTAGGATCATAATTGGGGCCGAATCTAAAGTTTGAACCCATAACCATCAGATCCTGGCAATACTAAGGAACATAACTCTGAACTGCAAATTGCATCACCTCCGACAACTAGGACATCCCCTACCTCTAGTCATGCCCTTTCAGAGTTCCAGTGTCCATTAACAATGATAGGTAGTAATATATATACTCTGAGGCAAAAGAAATAATTAAAAACTCCTCTATTGTTTTAGAAATAAATGGTGCACTGGTGTTTTTATTGGGATGAAGATGGACCTCATTTAGTTTATAAAGTATTTCAGTTTTTTATTTGACAATTGTGTGTACATCAGCTGAGTGGTCAATATCATAATCATTGTTATAAATGTATTTAGTGACACACACTTTTGCCTTTAGTATATATGAGCACAACCAGACCACTTTACACAGAAGAACTAGAAGAATCACCACAACACTGATGTACCATACAGACAGGGTTCAAATCTAGTTAGGGCCTTAGTTACAGGGGCTATTTCAGTCATGAAGACGATGATTCTGTCATAACAAGGTTCTATATATACACAAACAAGAAGGGAGATTGTACATGCAGGATTTTACAATGTTCAGCCACAGGTCATGTAGTCTACTGGTGGCATCAAGTACTCTTGTACTGATTTCATTTTGCTTTGGAATCAAGTAATAACCTTCTGATTTGCTTTTCTTTAAAATTTGAAGTACTTATTTTCTATTTTAACTGTAATAACTGAGGTAATTATTTTTATTTTTGGTTTGTGATATTTTCAGTTGTATATTTGTAATATTTTCTTTAGTCTTTTCCATAAAACATATCCAAGAATATGGTCAGGAAGTTCTCAGAATTATGATTTCAAATTTCTTCAAAAGATGTTATCAGTCAATGGGAAAAAGGAATTGAAATTTAGAAGAATTACCGAATGCTATTACAGAATACCAATCTTTGCCTTCTGGACACACCTTTTGAATTTTATGTTTCACAGATTTATTCCAGTGCAAGGTTGGTCAAAATAAACTAAAAATAGATAGCTATGTGGATCATTTATTTATTATTTTTTAAATTTTTTTTATGAAAGTCATTCTGCCATGGAGTTAAAACTGCAGCTGGCTTCTTGAATCACTGATATTGATGTAGACATGGAATTTATACTTAACGGTTTTTATTGTATAAGAGGGTCTATATTACTGCTGGGAGACATAATAAAAAGAAATATTTTTATGTTTAACATATATCTTGGACCAAATGCTTTTCTGTAGGGGTGGCGAGTTGAAACGAACAAAATAAAATGTGTGACTTTTGTGAGAATTTGCTCAGGATCTTGAAATGCCCCAAACTATTGTGTATTGTGTTTGAATACCCTCTCACCACAAGAAGTGCACAGTCCCTGTAGGCTAGACAGGGTGAGATCAGGGAGTAACTGCCCATGCAGTGATGGCGCTGGGACTGCAATATTTTGTCACATATGGATTGACTAAGGTCAGTGTGACAGCAACACCATTTAGGATCAGCCCATGGCATGACATTTAGATTTTAGAAGCAATCAAAATTCTTTGCACAACTGGATGATGTCTTCAAGCCATAGCGATTATGCCACTCTCAAGCACCGTATTCACCATGTTAAACTCCCAGCTCTAAAACACAATCCCAAAATTGCCTGTTTATCATTGGTCATTTTCTCAGCATCTTAGAAAAATCAATGGTTCCACGGATTGGTTTTGAATTTTAATTGGGAAACTTGAAATTCTAAACATGTCAAATTAAGGATATTGGCATGCCCTCCCCTCTCCCCCAAGAACCCCCTTTTAAGTTTTCTGTTCTTCATTACAGTTGACAGACATTTGGCAAGTTGATCACGAATCTGTCAGCACCATGTCTGTGCCTTTGGATTTCAGCACAGACTTCCTACATTATATAACTTAAATATTGTTATTTATAAGTGGCATTAAGCTGAACACAAATGGATTGCATGATATATCAGTGTTTAGAATTCAGATAAATTACAGCCACACACATGGACTGGTACTTCAAATAGATTGAGTGAGTCAAGCAATTTGTAAATTGACTGAAATTTTCACTTAGAATTTGAATTTAGATATTGACTGTGACATATTAATTGTCCTGTGTTAGTAACATGGGCAGAGAGATTCTTCTCACAATCTGTACTGATGAATCAATTTTTAACAGCCATGTTGGAAATTCCCTTTTGTTTCCACCAGGTGTCTTAATTCTCTAAGGGACGGGTAGTTAGTGTGAACTCTTGTATTTATTTCCAATGAGAAATAAAAAAGAAATAACTTCTTTAAGTTGCATTTAGAAGTTGGTATGATGAACAAGGGAGATAGTTCTGTGGAGATACAATAGATAATGCAATTTCGATAACGAAGTTGTTTATCCATAGAACTATGTTCCTTGTCGAAAAAAAGAAATAGATAAAAGAAATGAAAAACAAAAAATATGGCCATGCACCTTTAATGACTTTTATGATAAACTCTAATAAATTATTTAGGATTGGAGATTGCTACATTATAAGATGTGGTGAATTTTGCAAATGAGTAGGAAATCTAATTGACAAAGGTCAGAATGAAGCAGTCTCAAGAAGACAAACACATGGAGTGTCATCTATGTCTCGTTCATTTTGATGTGACGCATATTTCTGAAGTTCATTACTCTTCCAATTAGGAGCTCTATTTCAGACAGACTGCCACATACCCTTCCTTAACCTTAATAATGAATTTCAGAGACAGTGTGCTAATTTCTGGCATTGACACTGTCTGTATAGTATCCTCAGATTAACCAGACTATTGAACCACTTTATTGGAATTCATGTAACCCTGTGTGTAAACACCGTCAAATGTATATACATTATTAAGGGCTTGTCTTGGCTAACCAATATTGCCAAATTTAAACATGACAGAAATCTGAGAAAATGTCTTGGAAAACAATTTGGTATAACTAGTATCCATTTCTTCAATCTCTTCAAGATTTTGAAAATATAGATACTCTGCTGCTATTTGTGAAGAAAGCAGATTTTAGATTTCCTATTTTCACATGAGCATGTTTCAACACAATGTATCCGTGAAGAGGCACACATTGTGGGGTAATTTCAACTTGAGCTACAGACTTTATCATAAATAGTAAATAGTGAGTGATTCGGGTTACTTTTAGCAATATTCCATCAATATTCTCCATCGGCAGCTATGGAGATACTCCAATGCATGTACACAAATGTACAAAATGCAACTTGGTTTGGTCTGGTGCAACTAGCTCTTCATGTCCATGTGTACCTAGTGTAAGTTAAATCGAGTTCCTTAAATCGAGCGCTGTACCAGTTGAATCTACAGGTTGAATCTGCAGGGTGAATCTGCAGGGTGACTCTACAGGGTGAATCTGCAGGGTGAATCTGCAGGGTGAATCTACAGGGTGAATCTGCAGGGTGAATCTGCAGGGTGACTCTACAGGTTGAATCTACAGGTTGAATCTGCAGGGTGAATCTACAGGGTGAATCTGCAGGGTGCATCTGCAGGCTAAGGTCCGCTAATCAAAGGTGACATCTTGAGTTATGTAAGGTTAACAAGATGAATGAATGAAAAGTTGCTGTGGTCATACACATAAACATTCAGCTGCTGCTCACACCTCCATGGACTGAACTGATGACAGCTGAATAAAGACACCAGACAATTTTGACATAAAGATGCACTGATAAACGGATATTGCTTATAGCATCTAGCTATCAGTGTCAGTGAGAGACTGAGATGTATGTTGATTAGTTGGTCATATGCAACCTGTCACTGGACTGTTTAAATGTATATATGTATACTTATCCAGTCCTATATGTATTATTATTTGAGAACTTTAACATCTCAGCTGGAACACACAAAAGAATCCAATTATCCAGGTCTTTCCTGTGGAATCTTTGGTTATCGAGAGACAACTGTAATTAGTCTTTTGTCAAGAAAATCATTATGGTCCCAATGCCCTCAACTACAACATCATGTTTGGATGCGTTCTTTCAAATCATTACTGTGGGACTAATAGAACAGAATATATGCCCAAATTAAGTTTTTAAGCCGATATTTGTCGGAAGTCATGTGAGGTCAAAGGTCATATGATCAATGACAATCCCGAATTCAGTTCCACGAGTAAACTGTTGCAGCTGTTTCAAGGTGGTTGAAAGCATGAACAGTGATGCAAGACACTGGGGCCTGACACTTAATTACCTAGGTTACATCCAACTGGTCTTCATTTGTAAGCTCAGCTACCTTGGAGTGGATCATCATGGAGTTCAGTATCAGAAATGGTTTTGAATCAGTTTCTTTGTTTTGTCGACAGTTTTGTAAGATCATACAGTTAAAGTTGGGAGCCAGCCAAATGGGTTATAAATCAGGTCACAGCTAGCTAGGTCACAAGGCCAGTGCAATGTGTGAGTAAGACTAAATCAGGTCACAATTTTGGCAGATATTGAGTGATCTGAATCAAATTGAGTGTCTTCCCAGTTTTTAATAAGAGACATGCAGGTCTTCTTTTGTAACTTTATAGTTATGCAGCTAAATTAACCATTTATATGTTACGCCATCAAGGGGCAAATAAACAATTGCCAGACAAGAGTTAGAAGAAGGTTTGAATGATAACCTTAATAAAAATAAATAGATTTGGACTAAACTCAGTTTGAAGACATGTCCTAATCTACAATGATGTCAAGGTTGCTATTACTGGATCATTAATAACATAATCACAGAGATAGGTTCTGACATGTCTTGGCAACACATTCTTATGATGTTGATGGAATGCAATCAAATAAGGCTGTAGACATTCATATGTAAACAGAGGTCATGGTTGACAGGGAGTAATGTAGGTCAAGGTCATCTCACCAATGGGAAGATCTCTTAATGATTCTGTAAAATTGATTTAATGAATGACCCAGATATATTTCATCCTGAATTCTGTAAGACCAAATGAAATAGATATATTGAGTAAGGAAATAAAGGGATAGGTATAGCCTTTATTTGGAAAATGGCTTTGTCCAGTACAATTAAATTAATGGTTTTCATTGTGTTTTGGAAAAAGGTTAGTGGAAGTGAAAAAAAGTAGTGTATGTGGCACCAGCTTTGTTAACAGAAGTGCAAAGCTTTGTTGTTGAAACAGTTTGACTTCTTTTTTCATTTATACTCCAATAAAGTGGTAGTTAATACTTAATTCATTTCACAGAAGTAAAAACTTGAAAAGGCATATGGCATGTTTTAACAATGTGTACATTTCTTTGAACAGAACACACACAAAATTATTATGAATTACTGAAGAAAATATTTTTTTAACTGTAAGGAACTTTGGACAAGACTATTTTATCCACTATGTATTGATACAAAACGTGATGAAGATGTTGAAATGCAAGTACAACAATATTTACAGGTCACAAACATACGTCAAATTGTATACATGCAGATCTTTTGTTGATTGAACTACAAATGTATTTTCTGTAGTTGCACACTCGGCCATTACAGAATTTAGCCATGACTTGGCAATGACACTATTGTCAGAAACTCAACAATAATTTACTTCAGAATTCTTGAAGGTTTTACCATTTTACACCAAAGCTTCGTATGTGTCTAGACAGTGTTAGAAAGTCTATTGAAGGTCCTTTGCAAAAGAGATGTTGATGATTTGATGGTTGTAAATTGAAACACATTTCAGGTCACAATACTTCATGTAGGAGTCTCTGTGGTTGGTCTTTTACAACATCTGTTGATGGATGCATCGTCCACTTTTTGTGACGGAAGACTGTCGCCTGCTAATTATGGATATTCTTTGAAGTCCTTGTAGGTCAAGGTCACAGTGATGAGTGAAGGGCTGTGGATCAAGACATCCATTAGCAACTCTTTAATAATTCCCAATTCCCAAACAGCCATTGAGGCAAACATCTACATTCCCTTCATGAACCGAATACCCCTTGATTACACTTCCATGAGTCACTATGGCAAATTACAAGCCATAGAAACTTACAAAGTTACTTTTGATGTTTCCTCCATTGTAGATGTCAGGCTTAAGTTATTTTGTCTGGGACATGTTGTTTTGAATTTACTCAGTGAAAATAATAGTTTATGAAAGAAATAAAAATAGTTGTGATCTTGTCAACAAGATATTATGTTATTGTTCCACAACAGCATCTGGGGTTTCTCTCAGGATTTTTATGAAGTAGCAACATGAGACAGTGTTACTATTAAGAACTATTCACATGAACAAAATTTTCTTAGATTTGTAAACTTGCATGTTTGTGAATATACTTTTGTTAAATTAAATTTGCCGTGTTTGCTAGGTATTTATGTAGAATGTGGAAATTATGCGTTCAAACTGTGAAAGATATTTTTCTACTTAGAATTTCTCACTTTTATGTCAAGGATGAATTATATATTTTCTTATCCGTTGTATTTACCCTTGATATTTATACATTAAAACCAATTAGCTTATTGGTAAAATCTGTTTCTACATATCCTCAGGAATCTTTGTTCCCAGCTAGACCTGGATAAATTAAGAAATGAATAAACCTTTAAGAAACTGTTATGGAAACTATCGTAAATATTCAATTATTGTTCATAGGAATGAGAATTAGACGCCTTTGCAACACTTGTATGTTTTTAGGCTATAACACATTGAATGGAGATTTGAGGTTTTACTATTTTGGAGTTTTCCAAAAACGTTTTTTCTAGTCTTTCAACAAGAAGTCTTTGATTGAAAGACTGTTATGTTGGGAAATGTAGGTAAAGATGAAATATGTAGGTTGAGGCACAGATTTGCTCATGATTAAAACTTCTCTTTAAGTTTTGAAACCGTGTCCACTGATGACCAGGCTATTTATCAGTGACATGAAGAGGTCCTGTCATATTCATGACAATATTTCTTACTTTTTTTTGTCTAGAAAGAGTCCAAATGTTACCATAACACTTCCTTTGCATACATCTGCAGGTGAATATGAATAATGTCTGTGTTAGCAGGCACATGTGAATAATATTCCTGTGTTAGCTGGTGAATATGAATAATATTCCTGTGTCAGCAGGTGCATGTGAATGATATTCCTGTGTCAGCAGGTACATGTGAATATTATCCCTGTGTTAGCAGGTGCATGTGAATAATATCCCTGTGTTAGCAGGTACATGTGAATAATATTACTGTGTTAACAGGTGCATGTGAATAATATCCCTGTGTTAGCAGGTGCATGTGAATAATATCCCTGTGTTAGCAGGTGAATATGAATAATATCCCTGTGTTAGCAGGTGCATGTGAATAATATTCCTGTGTTAGCAGGTGCATGTGAATAATATTCCTGTGTCATCAGGTGCATGTGAATAATATTCCTGTGTCAGCAGGTACATGTGAATAATATCCCTGTGTTAGCAGGTGAATATGAATAATATCCCTGTGTCAGCAGGGCATATGAATAATATTCCTGTGTTAGCAGGTGCATGTGAATAATATCCCTGTGTTAGCAGGTGCATGTGAATAATATCCCTGTGTTAACAGGTGCATGTGAATAATATTCCTGTGTTAACAGGTGCATGTGAATAATATCCCTGTGTCAGCAGGTGCATGTGAATAATATTCCTGTGTCAGCAGGTGCATGTGAATAATATTCTTGTGTCAGCAGGTGCATGTGAATAATGTTCCTGTGTTAACAGGTGCATGTAAATACCCCATGTGTAAACAGATGTACATGAAGGGGATAGTTGTCACCTATTTAACTGATTGATAAAGGTATAGGAGACATTTTATCAATAATGCACAGATTTGACTGTGGCAGCAATTTTGTTCGCAATACATATGTCCATGCACCTCCATGTTCTTTGATTGCCTCCATTGATGTTGTTTTATGATCTGCAGTCTCCTTTCATGTCCTTTCTGTTAATATCTTTTGGCTTGGTCACTTTATTTGTGTGGCTTTGTTATTGAGGAAAAAGCTAGTACAATGTAGCAAGCAAAGTAATCAATATATGTCTCGAGTTAATTTTACCTTTCATATTTCTTAGATGTTACAGCAATTGCATTGTGAAGAATTGTGTCCCTTAATTAGCTTGGCCCATTTCATGTAAGACGTGAAGTGGGGGGTAGCCTAATGGTTAAAGCGTTCGCTCAATACACCGAAAACTCGGGTTCGATTCCCCACATGGGTACAATGTGAAGCCCATATCTGGTGTCCCCCGCCGTGATATTGCTAGAATGTTGCTTAAAAGCGGTGTAAAACCATACTCACTCACTCATTTATGTAAGATGTCCCAATTTGCTGTGCAGAGTTTTGTCCCTTGTCTGTATGACCAAGAAATGTTGTTCATGGATTTGAACCCCATATTCAATCTGTCTGTCGGCACTAGACCAGATGATTCTGTCATCTGCAGTCTTTCCACCCTCATGAAGCCCACATGTTTTGATATTTCTGGAAAAATTTGTTTCTTGTGTACGGCGTGCAGCTTTTGTAAAGTATGCAGCTGGGGTAAGGGGGTGAGTTAAAGAGATGCATATCAAAACTTTTGATTTTACTTTTCACCCAACGCAAAGACATTACCATGAGCATGTAGAATCAGAAATAGCATGTCAACAAATCTACACAGACATATGCAAGTTAGCACTGTTATTACACTAACTGTATATAATATGTGTTCATTTTATATCTAGACTTATGTTTGCAAGCTGTTTTATATATTTTGTTCAAAATTTCATTCATATTGTTTACATTAATTTCAGCTTATCGTGTGTGAACTCAGATCTCACCAACTCACTCTTATTTATAGCAGCCATGATTAGGTCACTGCTATTAAGTACCTTGACCAAGTTTGTTATCTCCAGGTCGTTCACCTGAAGCAATACAATCTATTTTTTATCTGTGTGCAATACACGAAATAGAAATTTTCCCGAAACTTGTACCCAAAACTGATGTTGAGTTGTGACGGTTGGGGGGTAGCCTTGTGGTTTAAGTGAATGTTTGCAGGGTATCAGTGTCCAGTGACCATTGTCTGTTTGAAAAGTCCAGTTCTTTTACAGAGTAGACCATGGGAATTCCAAGGCATAATAGGTCCCCAGTTATGTTCCTATGTTTGTCATGACGATTGGATGGATGATCATTGCTAACGCAATCTGGGCCAGATGTATTTTGAGCCTGATCATCGTATCATGAACAGTCTCATCAATAACAATATTAAAATGTTGTGATTGATTGAAGATATGGTTCTTTATCACACCTTTGTGTCTTGGTGGCAATTTATTTCCAGAGCTCTTTTGGATCGATGCTCATGATGTAAATCACTGGATTGTCTGGTCCAGACTTGATTATTTACAGACCGCCATCATATAGCTGGAATATTGCTGAGTGCGTCTTTAAACAACAAACAAACAAGCAAATTTTAAGTCATTCACTGATTGCCTGCCTGCCAAAAACTCACCCACACAAAGACTCACTGTTTTGCAAAGCCCGAAAAGAAATTCTCCACACAACTCTGTGTGTTTACAGTTATCAAACTGGACATCTTGAGAGCCCAAGAGTACAGAGGATGCCATCACATGAGATTTCAAATCTGTCACGAAACTACCACAATTAAAGTACAAAGAACATGAAAGATAAATTTGATTTTCAAGCATGGCATATTTTCTTTCCTGAACCATGCTTGAGCATCTTATTAATGGCTATCAGAATTTTCAAAGACACGCTGGTGTTTTTTAAAAAGGAAACTGTGCTTTAATCAAGTATTCGGGGACACACGTTTACCTTTGTGTTCAGATGTCTTGAAACGGACATCCATGAATCATAGTTTCTCTTAAAGGGGGTATATGCTATTAGTTCTACACACATCTGAATTGTCCAGCAAAAAGACTGCCTTAGAGAGAAAGTTGTTCTTTGAATAAATATTTTAAATTAATAAATAAATACAAAAAAGCTTACTTCTGTTTCATTGAGCATTCATTTTGTAAGGATTTTTAATGTATTCATACTTATACTTAACTAATAATGCTAATATTAGTGGTGTAAAACTTTAAACAGGGCTTTTTCTGGATATTTAGATAATTACTCTACATTCTGCTGTTATTCATTTTGTCAGATTCAGATGCATTTTCAGATTCATTAATTAACTCAAAACAATCCACAGTGGTACAAGAGTACAATATATAACTTGCTTGCTTTCTAATTTCTTGGGTAGGGATTCAGGGTAAGAATTCGTCCCCAACCTGTGCTGGTCGGAATGGGTGGCAAATGGATCAGGTGGTCTAGAGCTCAGTAATTTGGTTGATTGTGTGTCATCATACCCATAGGTGTGGGACATTGCTTGTGTAGCGGCAATAAAATTTCCGACCGAAAATTTCAAACCATGGACCTTCTGATCTGAGGTCAGACGCCTTGTCCACATGACCAAAGAGGTTAACCCCATCAGCAAGCTGACAAGGTAAGGAAGTCATCTGTGGGATGACTCCACGCCCTGCTACATACTCCCCCATCAACAGAAGGCACGTCCCTGGCCGCATAGTAGGGTACTGAGGCTTATCTTGCTCAAATTTAATATGAACGTGCTCAGCCCCACGTTGGGCGCCAATGTAGCAGCCATAAAATTTCCGAGTCCCCTGATGAGATTCGAACCGTGGACCTTCTGACCAAAGGTCAGACGCCTTGTCCACATGACCAAAGAGGTTAACCCCGTCAGCAAGCTGACAAAGTAAGGATGTCATCTGTAGGATGACTCCTCGCCCTGCTACACTTACAATATCTGTTATGGTGTGTGTGGGCCAGACTCAAATATTTACAAAGGTTACAACAGCATGTTTATAGCCTGAAAATACATTTTGTTCAGATACATTGATACCCACCATTTCAAGGCCATGTATACCACTGCAGCAGTAATAATTGAATTAATTGCTGTTGTCAATTTGCAAACTTCCTAATTCAGGATGTGTCTGATATGTCCCTGGTGTTTGAGTGGGTGGAAAGCTTATGCCACGCTTTTACATTGTGAATAGAATGTCGACAGGGGAAACAAGGTGTAAATTTCTCCATGTTATGGATCACTAGGGCTGGCTGCCATTTAGGAAATGAGCTATTGAAAATAGATACTGGTTCCGTGAAGCAAGAAGTGACACAAGGCAGTTCACAGGAAATGACCAGTTTATGATATATTATGCTTGCTTTTAAACTATACAAGAAGATGGAGTATAATATGCTTGATGCGATTCCATTGTGTGCTTGTGAATAGTATGGCGTGCAATCAATACGCACTGTTAAGAATCAAATATTGAAGCGGAGGAACAAAGTTATTTGGATAGTTTCGCACAGTCGTATAATATCCCAATGTTATTGTGGGTACTCATCTTGGATGTCTGACACGGAGACTGCGATATTGAGATCACCATTGATACCTTATTGAAACATGCACCAAACTATGCTAACAGTAATTGCCTGCTCGCTACAGCAGCATCCGGGTGTCTGGGTCTTCAGTGATGCCCGGCTCACATGTTTCATGCTGTCTCAATGCAATATGGAGAAGCATTTATTCCCATGAGGGTGAAAGTAAATTGAAGAATACAGCAGACATGTATGATGTCTGTCATTGTTTATGTTGATGATATTCAGGTGATATTCAGTTGATATATGTGGAATAAAAATAGAATGATTTCTCTCCCAGTTGTGAAGTGTAGATTTTCTTTTCAGTGTGTATGTGGTTTGTGGTTATACACTGCACTAAGCAACATTTCTGCATAATGATGGCATCCTGTAAATAATGAGGTGTGGACCAGACAATCCAGTGATTGATATTATGAGCAATGATCCACGCTTCCAGGGTAAAGTCATGTGCAATCAACCATATCAAAGAGCCTGACCATCCAATCCGTCACATCACCTCTTACCACTCACACATGCATGCAGTCACTCACTAACACATGCATGCAGTCACTCACTAACACATGCATGCAGTCACTCACTAACACATGCATGCAGTCACTCACTAACACATGCATGCAGTCACTCACTAACACATGCATCCAGTCACTCACTAACACATTCATCCAGTCACTCACTAACACATTCATCCAGTCACTCACAAATGCATGCAGTCACTCACTAAAACATGCATGCAGGCACTCACTAATGCATGCTGTCACTACCTGTTCATGCATTCACTTACTAACACATGCATGCGGTCACTCACTACACGTTCATGCACTTACTAAAACATGCATGCTGGCGCTACAAGTTCATGCACTTATTAACACATGCATGCAGTCACTCACTACACATTCATGCACTTACTAACACATGCATGCTGGCACTACAAGTTCATGCACTTACTAACACATGCATGCTGGCACTACACGTTTATGCATTCACTTACTAACACATGCATACGGTCACTCACTACACGTTCATGCACTTACTAACACATGCATGCTGGCACTACACGTTCATGCACTTACTAACACATGCATGCAGTCACTCACTACACGTTCATGCACTTATTAACACATGCATGCAGTCACTCACTACACTCTCATGCACTTACTAACACATGCATGCTGGCGCTACAAGTTCATGCACTTATTAACACATGCATGCAGTCACTCACTACACATTCATGCACTTACTAACACATGCATGCTGGCACTACACGTTCATGCACTTAGTAACACATGCATGCAGTCACTCACTACACGTTCATGCAGTTACTAAAACATGCATGCAATCACTCGAACATCCATGTAACCCATGCTGCATACATGTGTGACAGAAACGTATTTTCAGTAAGGAAAACTTAACTACAGTTTTATTAAAAATAATACCATAACATATGCAGTATACTCGTAGTCAATTTACCACCTTTATATTCCTTTAAAACTTACCTTTTGGCCGTGGAATGGGGGAAATGTTTATTTCCAGCTGGGTTCCTATCGCATGGTCTGCACGTGGGTGCATTTTAGTTTCAAGTTCCGGTCAGAGCGTCTGATCGGAGTGTTCTGATTGGGTGACGGGCGGATTGTTGACCAATCGCGTCTAGGATAGGTGCGGGAAGAGGTCAAGGTCAGTTGGCGCGGTAAATATAAGGGGGCTTGACACCTGGTGTAGACTGTCTTGCGTTATCAGTTGATCGATACAGGTGAGGTGACCGCACCACTCTTAACTCCGTGACGAAGTTAGTTCCCCGTAGATCTGTGAGGGATCTATGTCCAAATCTTTTTCAATAAGATATGAGAGGAATTTGGTAGAGTTAAGACTCTTTGGGAAACCGGTAGGATAGTGGGCGGGGCGGGTAACATATTACGGAAGTGCAGTGCATAGCAGGGATGCAGGATTATCTTAAGAGTGATGTAGGGCAAACTGGCTAGGTAGAAAAGTAGTCAAAACAGCATGTTGGGTAATGGTAGGATTTTGAGGGTGGGGGTTAGGTTTATAATTTGAATTTCCTTGATTTATTGAATAAACTATATATTTTGTTACTCTGACTTTGTTTATTTATTTTTCTAATCACTCCTCTACATCCCAAAAGAACTGGGAAATAGGTCGGCTGTAGGTTAAGAATGACGAACACAACGCAAAGCATGAGACATTGTTTGTGACAGCCATTCCTATTACACATGATTCATGTAACTTTCATCACATGTTGCTTTTCATGACCAAAGTAATTCATACAGAAGCAAGAGTGCCAATGTGGTCTTGTGGCAGAGACTCTACCCAGAGTAGAGCTTGTCTTTGGGGGGCTAAAACAAGGATTGGTCATCTCAGAGTTAGTATTCTGTGTCCAAGTGGTAGACTAACATCTAGTCTCTGAAATGAACATATCGTAGAGAAAAAAACAGTTGTTCAGTTATCTTAATAAAAATATAATAAAAGGGAGCCCAGAGACTGTCTTCATTTCAAGATACTGCAATAATCTAGATTTGCCAAACATGTTAGACTTGCATGGGCTGTATTTGATATATTTGTATCAGGGTCTGGAAGACTATCCAAGTGGGGGTGTTCATGTTAAACCGCGGCATGGTATCTTAGTGGGCTAGCAATAAGTTCAATACTCTTCAATGCAACGATGTTATAACCCCATTTCACCTCACCACTCACCTTACAGTAGCACTACACGTCTTGCTGGAACACAAAACATTTATTCATGTTGTATGAACAGGGACAGATGGTAAATGTTATCTGTATGGTGTACAGTTTCATGTAAAGTATCTGTAATCTGACACCCAGCATATGCTGCCAAGAATCTGTATGAAAATATACCTCCTGTGTCAGATTTCACAAATCTTCAGTGCTAAAAATGATTGTAACAGTGTAATTAACTTAAGCAAACACTTGATATTTCTTCGGTGTAAAAAAGAAATGACAAAAACAAATCTGGCATCATAAAACACACAAGTCATAAGAGATATTCTAGTTGGCTAATAACCTTTTTGAAACATGTTTTGTATTTCCAATCTTCAAAACACATCATATTATTATTTCTCGTTGCCTTGTTTTATCAGTTTTTGTACTCCAAAGAGTTATATCCAAGCTGCACCTGCCATATTGAAAATATGGCTTCAGAGTTGAGATGATATAATATTCTTTATCTTGCCTTTTTCATACAGCTTGCAGGCCAATGAATCGGTTTAGTCTGTTGCATGCCTGTTGAATGTCAACACATGACTTCAAGGCAACTTGTCCAAGAAACATCAGGTCTTTGGAAGCCCAGTTTTCTAAATCACCATGATTTCCCAGTGATGAGTTGCTTCCCTCAGTTGTGCCAGGATCTAGGAAGGTCTTGGCTAATTATGATGACTGTATTTTCTTGTGTATAGTGCACACTTTTTGTCCCAAAATTACAGCTGTGTAGAGAGGGGTGTGCATAATACTCGCAGACAATGCATTCTGATTATTGTTCCCATCACTAAGACTCTACCGTAAGCAGGTAACGCTGGAAATATCATGTCAACAAATCCATACTGAAATGCACAAGTTAGTCCTGTTGTTACATTGTCTGGTTATAAAACATGTTCATAGTATATCTGGACTGATGATTGTGATTCATTAAATTAAATGTATTCAAAGTTTCATTTTGTACTGTTAACATTAATTTTGGAGACATTGTGTGTGAACTTTTGGCACTTTTGAACTAACTCGCCATTATTTACAAAAAAGCATAATCAGATAACTGCTGTTGACTCCTTGAAACCTTAGATGACAGAAAATGGATACGTTATCATAAATGCCATACTTTTTATCATAAAAAGTAATATTTGTTATAGTTTGGCTATTATTAATCAACATATTGTTTTTACAGTACAAAAAGCAAGACCTTAGGGAAGCCTCAGTGGTTATGATACTCGTCTGTCAGCAGAATGGTAATGGGTTGCAATGGTAGACATTTACAAGTTGTGTAACTTTGTGCTTTCTACGTTTACCCTTAAGAAGATATGAAAAAAATACTGTTTATAACATGACATTCAACCCGCCCACTCAAAACACACAGAGTAAATTTTGAATCTTTTCTAAACCTTGCATGTATATATGTTGTCACTGACAAAAACACGTGTATTATTTGGAGAATAGATTAATGGTGACCTGCATTATACCAACAGATGTTAAAAGATGGTACTTGTTGTTACCCTGCCTGACACTTGGGATAAAAGAAAGGAAACATTGGTTTTCCTTTGAATATTTTCTTTTGTCAATCTGTTACACAGTTTTTCACAGATTTTCCTATGAAAGATTTTTTGTTTTAGTGCCAAGGGACTTATTCAAGAAAGTGATATGGATGCTGCTACTGTCATAACTCCATGTTACACTGTGTGACATGATGTTACACTATGTGATATAATTGTGTTACACTATAAGTTGTAGCAGGATCACTTGGGGTACATGTGGTTTTATGTGTCCTGCGTAAGGTTAGGTAGCCGGGAGAAAGTGGTATACAACCTAACAAGGGATGCATGAAACCCCATGTACCCCGAGTGATGCTGCTACAGCGAATTTTTCTTCCTGCTGCGACTGTTATGACTCCATGTTACACTATGTGATATGATTTTTCTTACCGACATGTTTTAATGTGACATTGCAAAAAAATTAACACAAATTCAAAATTGATAATTGATAGAAAACAGCTGTTTGATTGAGCTGAGGTTAACTTGTGCTATGTCATGTGACTTCCATTGACTCGGAAAAAACGTGCGGCTTTTCGCTTTGAAGCGGGGTATAAGAGATTTATTCTGTCTCTCAGAAATCCTTGTGCAGCCTGTATTGCTCATGGCATGGTATAAGAGATTTATTCCCCCAAGGCGGGTTACACAGTTTTTTCTGAAAATCACATGGACCAATCGTATCTCATCATTCTGAAATGGAGGTATGATAAAATGTGATATGAGTGCTGTGACTGTTATAAGATGTACTGGAGGAGGTACTATGTGGTCCAGTTACAGGTTATATTATTCGCGATAGAAGAGCTAACTGGTTCAGTTATAGGTTATATTGTCCACAATGGAAGAGCTTATGATAATAACTGGTCCAGTTACAGGTTATATTGTTCACAATGGAAGAGCTACTGGTCCAGTTACAGGTTATATTGTTCATGATAGAAGATCTACTGATCCAGTTTCAGGTTAAATTGTTCACTATATAACAAGCAATGGTCCAGTTACAGGTTATATTGTTCACTACATAACAAGCAAGGGTCCAGTTACAGGTTATATTGTTCACTATATAACAAGCAATGGTCCAGTGTCAGGTTATATTGTTCACTATACAACAAGCAATGGTCGAGTTACAGGTTATATTGTTCATGACAGAAGATCTACTGGTCCAGTTACAGGTTATGTTGTTCACTATATAACAAGCAATGGTCCAGTTACAGGTTATATTGTTCACTACATAACAAGCAAGGGTCCAGTTACAGGTTATATTGTTCACTATATAACAAGCAATGGTCCAGTGTCAGGTTATATTGTTCACTATGTAACAAGCAATGGTCCTTTGGAAGGGCTAGTAGACCTTTGGAAGAGCCAGTGGATTTTTTTGAGCCAGTGCAGATTTGATTTGTTTTCACACGCTCCATGCAGGAAATGTTGAAACTGTATTTGATGTTCATCTCGACTTCTGTACAAGGTTCACAGTGAAACATTAACACCGACAAGTGTGGGAAGTGACGTTTGATGTTTCAACATCATAATGTCAATAAACATTTACAGTCATCTGTTCCAGAAAGAACTGACATGAGGAAGTTTGTGATTCAAATCAAGTTAACACCATTTTGTAATAAAACTTTGTAAAACAATTTTCCCCATGATGTTGAAATTATATCTAAATGGTTCTTTTTAAGTGAATTTCTATGTTTTTACACAGATAATGTGTCACAAGTGTGTAATGGTTTTGTGCATTTATGTTTACTCGATAGATACGATGTATCTTTTAGTGCATTCAGTTTATGATAATACCTTGTGTATTCACATGGGGATATTTCCACAGAGGACCTTAATCAGTCATTCATTGCTCGGATTAGAAATGGATTTTTGACATGCAAACTCTTGGGAAGATTTAACTCTGAAGCCTTTGATCCAAATGGTGAAACGAGTAGGTTCAATATGAATTAAGTATTGTGTTGTTTATTTTACTTTGTTTTTATGGGGATGGAACATGCTAGTCTGATGTTCTGTTGTGTATCATTGCTGACTGTTTTGCATGTACTGTAGATGCCTAAGGATTATCAAATGAAGTTGATTGTACTGATACTGTGGGTCGATAATATTGAGGATGTTACAATCACATATGCATGAACTCACATATGCACGCATGAATAAACTTTTTAATACTCAGAAGCATTATCACCCTTGCATATAGTTTGCAACAGAATTATTTTCTTTGAAGTTGTAATGTTCTTTTGTCAAAGAGGCACTTTGTCTTCGTTTCTGGATTCTTTTTAATAAAATAAATGTCAACAGAAAAATAATTAAAAGGCTGGCTTTCTCTCATGTACAATTTAAAACATTTTGACATTTTCACAAAAATAATTATGGTTTAAGGAACGGATATTTTTGTTCAATGTGTTTTTTTATTTTGTTGGAAAGGAAAGTTACAATTTTGTTTTTGAAGTATGGATTTTCTAGGAAACTATGTCAAGATGTGTTAAGAAAACTAATTGTTTGGATAATGATCAATTATTGAAAACATAATACATATAGAAATAATACCATAACACAGGTGCTTATTATTAATACTGCTACTTTTTCCATTTTCCCTGAAAGGTTCCTAATTTGTAAGAATTAGTGGTTTTAAATAATCACATACTTTTTTCAATTGTCTAATTATCCATTTTTTTCAATTTTCAAATTGTCCTGTGAATGAAACAAAATACATGTTTGACATTTCTTTTTTTTCACATTTCTCTAGACCTGATTCGGCTGAGAAATGACCCAAATTATAGATTTGAAAATTCCAAGTTACCAACATGACAAAAGGCACCAGTTCCCAACTTTGATGATGGGTCTGTCTATTCACATGTCACACTTCATTTCCGGAACACAGCCTCAAAGATTTCAAAATGAACAACCTCAGCACTTTGTTAATGTATAAGGAAAGGTTGATGAAGATATATTTTAGCCCTTTTCTGGACAGGAAGGTGACAGACAAAAGAAGATATTTCTCTTTACCACAGCAGCTTTGTCCTGCAGGGTATAACAATTAGTCTGTTACAGGATTTCAGCTGCTCCCAGGTTCTTCCATATGAAGCCTTTAATCATTCATACTGATAAGAGCATGTCTCTCTGATGCTGCATAAAGCACTGGAATTACTTTGAGGTTTTACCTTACTTAGACCAACAATATTCTCACAGCAGCCACATTGAAAAGAATATTAATGACCATTGATCAGTTTTTTCATCCGCATCTGTACAGAAGAAACATTATCCTGAGAGGTCTCAAATTCATCCAAGGCATGAGAATTTGAAATTCACACAAGAACTCCACTGGTCTGTTAGGTAATATGGGCGACAATTTAAGTTGGCCCCTTCGTATAATTACATGATGTACAGATTTATTTGTTATAACTATCAGCCATGGTTAAAAGTTTAATAAATACAGAATTTGGTGTTATCTAAAAGGATCTCTTAAAAGTTTTGTCAGTATTGTGAAATAAAGAAAAAGTGAAATAAAAGAAAGTATTTCTACTTTTTAAATGAATCAGTGGGTATAATGCTTGCCAAATTGACCCACCTCCCTTTTTTCTATTGAGAATCTATGGGAAATATAAGAAAAGTTTTGAAAATGTAAATTTTGTTTTACAATTGTAAAGGTGATCATGTGATGTAAGTAATTAAATTAATTTTGTCATGGTGTGTTGTGTGTCAGTAGAATCTGCACGCTGTCTACTTGTCAATGTGCTTCTAAATTAATGCTTGCTCTTTTGAAAAACAGTAGAAACCTTTTGTGAATGATTATGACCATGAGTGAGTGAGTGAGTGAGTTTGGTTTAACACTGCTTTTAACAGTATTCCAGTTATGGTATATTACAGCGTGTCGGCTTTATGTAGGAGGAAAGCCTGTGATGCAGGTCACAGATGTTTACCACTAGGTGAAACCCACAAGCACAGGTATGGTGCTGACATACCTAGAAACATAATCGGGGCAAACCAGGATTCAAACCTACAATCAAGGTTGGCATGCCCAAGGAAGGCAGCTCTGCACAGCGAATTGCCGCACCTGAGGTGGCAGGACCATGCAACCTTTGTTTGAGGCAAATTGTTCAGCCATAGTTTATGATATTGCAAATTAGCACAGTTTCAACTTTGTCTTAGAACAGCATCATGGATGGAGTTGAAACTTCTGTAGTGTCCTTAATTGTTTCCTCTTGATATGATATATTTTTTTAATATCTCACGGACTCACTCTCAACATGATAATATAGAATACTAAACGAGCTCCCGTGAAATACCAGTTTTATGAAACGAGTGAATAGTTGTGGTATCTGACTCACTTTTGCTCGTCAGATACCACAATTATTCACGAGTTTCATAAAATTGGTTTTACACGGGAGCGAGTTTAGTATTTTAATTATTACTTGCCATTTATAACGTTTTTTAGAATTATGCTGTTGAGTGACACCTACACGGCCCACGGCATAATCCAATTGAATTCAACATAATAATACTTCAAACACGTCAAAAGTTGAAACATATGAATTTAATACCATACAACGGTCTACCTTCAGAATTCAGGCGTCCGTTCCACAAAACTATCATAGCGTTAAGGTTATCGCAACTCACATTCTTTAACTTAGACCAACGACTGTCGTTGTGCTACAGTACGATCGCCTTGTGGAACGGGGCCTTGCACCTCAAAGTTTACAATCACGTCACAATACCCGATGATGTAATTTGTGGAATTTTGTTGCAAGATCCATCGGCAAAACAATGCCATGTGATGTCAGCCTAGCAACAAGGTTGCTGGGGTCATCGAGTGTGCAGAAGCTCCTCTCAGTGATCTATCATCTCCACCCGCATAAACACTCCATTTAGCAATAAAGGGTATCACAATTAGTTTTCTGGCATATTCCAAACCAAGATCGATATATAAGTCACCACAACAGCTTATTTGAATAATTGTGCAGGATCTTAGTCATCATGACACTGAATATATATTCAGTCATCCCCTGCAATAACATGGGTCTCGGGGTCCAATTATGAAATGTAGGTTGGGTGATAGATCAACTAAAGAGGACACAAATACATGTACTGTATAAGAACACTTGAGGACATATGTGCATAAATATGCATGCATGGTTACGACAGAAAAATTGATGGTGTTTGTGAGAAAAATAAATGAACCTGTCCTGAAAGATTGAAGCGGTCATCCACGCATTCTTGGTCACAGCATAGTGGACAGGTGGGACCTTCGGTTCAGGTGATGGAAACTTCATGGATTCTGTGCCGTGCCAATGATCAGGGGCTTGGGTTTATGATTCTCTGTCTTGTTTGTAGTCAGTAGCACGGTTATCACGAAACTTCACAGCACTGATCTCATTAATTACTCACTATTGCAACATATGAAAGGGTAACAACTTACTAACAAGGTGAATGTTTATATATATTTTGATGACCCTTGAAGATCCGGGGTAGAATAGGTCTTCAGCAACCCATGCCTGCCGTAAAAGGTGATTATGCTTGTCGTAAGAGGAGACTCACAGGATCAAGTGGTCAGGCTCGCTGACATGGTTGGTTCATGCATGTCATCGTTTCCAAATGCTCATGATATCAATCACTGGACTGTCTTATTTGCAGACTGCTGTCATATTGCTGGAATATTGCTGAGTGTGGCATAAAACAAAACAAAAACAATAAACATTTTTTATAACCTTCAAACAATATGTTTACACAGAAGACCCAAAAAATTGAAAGTGCTTTTAGTTTATATTTGACCACTTCAGTTTGTGAAAGGAAAAATTGGTAAGCCTACAAATAAAAAAATGCCCAGATGAGAATAAGCTTATCACTTTTTTCACTCATATATTCATACTACTTAAGCTTGCATCTCACAGGACATGCCTTCTTTTGAGTGACAGGACAATAAGAAATAGGTGATGCTCTCCTTATGATCGGAGTCCATAAGACATGTGCGATGTGTCTTACTGTGGGTTATTGTCATGGCGATCACACACCGATTGAGATACAATCTGATTGGATGCTACTGACTTGACAGTTATAATTGACTGTGACAAATGGTAACTTGTCCAGGATTAGTGGTCTGAAGGTCAATATAGTCTAGGCATGCAGATTCAGCATTTCCATGATTCATTTATCAATAATAGTGCTGTGCCTTCACGTTCAGTCTGTTTCTATCAAGGTCTTCTTTCGTTTGTTTTCAAATACCAACCACTTGACAAAATATCAGCTGCTCATCCATCAAGATATGCACTGCCCCTCCAAATACTATGCATTTTGACACCATCCACTTAACCAAATATCATCAATTCATGAACAAAATATCAGCTGTTCATCCAAGAAACATTTACCCATTTGAAAATCAAATGATCCAAATCCTTCCACTTTATACAAACTGTAGCTTGTTATTGGTGGAATCTTGCTGTAAACAGTGTAAAACCATATAGTCACTCACTCAAGCATGCACCTGAACTGTCCACCACAGACAGACATATGAACCCGTGAAGATCCGGGGTAGAATTGATCTTCAGCAACCCATGCTTGTAAGAGGCAACTATGCTTGTCGTAAGAGGCGACTAACTGTATTGGGTGGTCTGGCTCACTTACTTGATTGATACATGTCATCGTATCCCAATTGAATAGATTGATGCTCATGATATCAATCGCGGGATTGTCTGGTCCAGACATGATTATTTACAGACCGCCCAGACCGCCTTCATATAGCTGGAATATTGCTGAGTGTGCCGTTAAACAACAAACAAAACAAACAAAACAGACATATGCATCTAAACTGTCCACAGTGTGGAGAGCTGGCACTGAATCTAAACTGTCCACAGCATGTATACAGTTGGCACTGAACCAAGGAGACCCATGTGAACCAGAACATGTCCACAGACAGACAGACACCTAAACTATCCACAGCTTGTAGAGCTGGCACTAAACTTGGCTCTGCTGGACTGAGGCTATTCCCTGAGTAATACGAAATACAAGCTGACAGCTTGGACAGTGTTCTGTCTGTCATTAATTCCATGGCTGGCAAAACAGGAAATGATCATTAGATCTTCTTACTTTTCTGAATAAGCAGGATGTCATCTGTACAGTCTTAGGGTCATTGTATTTTTGGAAAGAGTTATTTTCTCAATGGTTAATATGGTTGTGAAGATTAGAGACTTTGACCTCATTTCTTTCTATGAACTGTTGGAGTAGCTTTTGTCTTCCCTTTAGTCATCATTCAGTGCTGGTTGTTGTCCTTCCCTTTGGTCATCATTCATTGTTGACCATTGTGTTTCCCTTTAGTCAGCATGCATTGTTACCCATTGTGTTTCCCTTTAGTCATCATTCAGTGCTGGCCACTGTCCTTCCCTTTAGTCATCATGCATTGTTACCCATTGTGTTTCCCTTTAGTCATAATTCAGTGCTGGCCACTGTCCTTCCCTTTAGTCATCATGCATTGTTACCCATTGTGTTTCCCTTTAGTCATCATTCAGTGCTGGCCATTGTTCTTCCCGTTAGTCATCATGCACTGTTACCCATTGTGTTTCCCTTTTGTCATCGTGTATTGTTTACCATTGTCCTTCCCTTTAGTCATCATGCATTGTTACCCATTGTGTTTCCCTTTGGTCATCATTCATTGTTGACCATTGTGTTTCCCTTTAGTCAGCATGCATTGTTACCCATTGTGTTTCCCTTTAGTCATAATTCAGTGCTGGCCACTGTCCTTCCCTTTAGTTATCATGCATTATTACCCATTGTGTTTCCCTTTAGTCATAATTCAGTGCTGGCCACTGTCCTTCCCTTTAGTCATCATGCATTGTTACCCATTGTGTTTCCCTTTAGTCATCATTCAGTGCTGGCCACTGTCCTTCCCTTTAGTCATCATGCATTGTTACCCATTGTGTTTCCCTTTAGTCATCGTGTATTGTTTACCATTGTCCTTCCCTTTAGTCATCATGCATTGTTGACCATTGTATTTCCCTTCGGTAATCATGCATCGTTGACCATTGTTTTTCCCTTTTATCATCTTGCATTGTGATTCATTGTCCTTCCATTTAGTCATCATTCAGTGCTGGCCAATGTCCTTCCCTTTAGTCTCCATTCATGTTTGACCATTGTGTTTCCCTTTAGTCATCGTGTAATCCTGACCATTGTCCTTCTATTTAGTAATTTTGAAACAAAAAGGAAAATGTGTACAAAAGCTACAGGAAGAGGATAATGTATTAGAGAGAATGTATCAGTAGGGTGAAGGAATATATTAGGTGAATGAATGAATATCTCAGTCGGGTGACTTATAGGATATTTTAGTTGGGTGAATGAGGGGATATATTAGTTGGTTGAATGAAAGGATATATTAGCTGGGCGAATGAGGGGATATATCATTTGGGTGGAGTGATGTCATTCGGATGAAGGGATATATCATTTGGATGAAGGGATATATCAGAAGGCCAATATGTCAAGTAGAGATATGACATCACTAGCAAACATGGATATTAGCAGCAAGAAGCTTTATAAAATGTCAGTACTCCGAAGGTCCAAATTAGCAGGGACCGATGCTGGAATGAGCAGTGCCTGAAGAGGTAAGTGTTGGGTGTTAAAGCGCAGCAGGTAATCTGACTTGATAAATGATGCTTTGACTTAGACTGCAGGTCAGGAGATGTGATCCAATTATATGTTAGACGATCTTCAATATCAAGTCAAGCAGACTTGATGCAAATGTGTGAATGAATTTCAATCCAGCAAAAGTCTTGAACTTTTCATTCAAGAAGGAATTAGGTTAAGTGTTGTCGTGCAATGTTATTTTGGTTGAAGGGTATTGGAATTTCTCACTAGAGCAATATGTACAATTTCTTTCAGGTTAAGTAACCTTTCTTCCTTTTAAGGGATATTTTTTCAACTCAATCCCATGAAACACTCTATAAGAAAACACACTCAAGAATAACCCAAACATTATAATGTAAAAAACTGCAAAGGATGAAAAGTTCTTGAGAAGGAAAGAGGTTTTTTTATAGTCCTGTGTTGTGTCAAAGAAAAAGGAAGAATAAAAACTTGTAATAATTTTTTGTCCATCAAGAGATTGTATCTGTTTGCTGAGATTCAACCAAAATATCTGTGAAGTATTCAAACAATTATTGAGAAAGGCAGGAGATAATGTTTTGCAGGACATTATCAAGATTAATTACACGTTTCTTAGGCTCCATAATTACTGTGAATAGGTCATGAACGTAGTGAGTACATTTGTCACTTCGTAGAAAACATGAAAAAGTAGGGAAAAGATAAAGAATGAAACAGAAACAAATAAAGAATGGAGGTTGAAAATTGTAGTTTTCTGGAGTGGAATGAGTGTGTATTTTGTGCTGCTTTTAGCAATTTTCCTGCATTATCACAGAGAGGAGAACCAACAAATGATTCACATTGTACCCAGGTGGGGAATGAAACCTTTGACTTCAGCTTGACAAGTGTTTTGTGGCAGTAGAGGTTGTTGTGAGTTTATTATCCCCTGCGACGAAGTCAGTTATTTTTTTACAAAGTTATGGCCCTTGCTCAATGCTTTTCAACCAAGTAAAAACTGTGTGAAATGGGGACAAGTTTTTCAGAAACTAAAGAAGTTACAAAAATGAAAGTTTGCATGCTTATCTGAGAGATACTTGGCAAAACTGATTTCGAAAATAGGTCCCGTCACTTATTTGTTTACTGAGTTATGGCCCTTGCTCTATACTTTTCAAACTAGTGCATACTGTGTGAAATGTGGACAAGTTTTCTCAGAAACTAATGAAGTTGCATGAATGAAAGTTTGCATGCCTATCAGAGAGATACTTGTCAAGACTGATTTCAAAAATTGTTCCTGTAAATTATCTTTTGACAGATCGAGTTACAGCCCTTGATCCATGTTGTTTTTACTTATCGCATAGCGTCTACAATGGGGACAAGTTTTCTGAGAAACTACATACTTTAGCTTATTTAAGAGATACTTATGAAGACTGAGTTATTTTTTCCAGAGAAGGGCCTTTTGTGTGTATTAATTTAACATTTAATCATTTTTACTGATGACATAAGGCAATGCAAGTGCCTATCTCTTTTTGAGGCATTATAAGACTCTATCTTATAGTTTATATTCACTACGACATGAACAAACAAAAAATTCTAATGTGCCCCTTGGCAGAAGATAGTGATAATGCTGTTTTCTTGTTTGTAGTGATTGTCAGTGGCAGCAAATGATTGAAGCACTGGTAAAATGTTAAGTGTTGTAGTGGCCAGATTTAAACAGGAAGTGTGATTAGAGTTACCACCCCTGGTTGTTGTAGCAAGCTCGATTGTTTGTGAAGTGTTGGTATGAGACAGTTTGTGAAGGGGGGAGGCTTGAACCAAAATAAGACAGTGATTAGAGGTCCTTTTAGACCTGACCTGAAGTGTGGATTGTATACATGACCTAAAACACAAAATTCCTTCCAACTTCCACCACTATTCCGTATTCAAGAACAGAGCAAGCACCACTTTCAAGACACTCCACTTGGTCAAATTCTGGACAGCTGTGATTGCACTTACAATTATATCATAAGGCATGTTACATATTGCTGTGGCAGACCTCCTCCGTGGTCTAGTGGTAGAGCGTCCGCTCGGAGAGCAGAAGGTCCGGGGTTCAATCCCCGACCACGTCATACGAAAAAGACGCTAAAAGATGGTACTTGTTGTTACCCTTTCTGGCGTTTGGCATTAAGGGGCTAAAACAAGGACTGGTCGGCTCCTAGTCAGTATACTGTGTCTGAGTGGGGTATTCATGTTAAACTGCGGCATATGGTATCTCAGTGCGCTAGCACTATAAATCAGCATCAGTCCAGACTAGTACAAGCAAATTAACACACACACGTACATGCACGTCGCTATATAAGTGCAATAATCTTGGACGCGACATTAAACCCTGTTTCACCTCACCTCACCTATTGCTGTGGCCACTTATTTGACCCATTGTGTTGCCTTCTGTGATTGTAAAACTGTTTGTTTCAATATAATTTGTTAATTATTCTTTGATCATGTCCTTTACTGATTTCACAATGCAGTTCTGTATGAACCAATTTCTGGGTTAACCTCTGTTTCAATTTGGAAATAATTTCGTAGTACAAGCAAGCAGTTTGGACAATTATTAAGGCTACCCTACTGCCTACATGTCTCTAAGCGTGAAGAAAAGTGCTGTCTCATGCTCAACAGGAACATTAAATGAACCCTTAATTCAAAATTTGATTTGTGGAATAACCACTAATTCCAGGATTTTAAAGTGTATAAAGACTTCCTTTCCAAGGATAATCTATTGGTGGGTTTGGGGGATTGTTTTGCATTATTTTTTATATTTGTTTGGATCATGATGGATTGTTTGGATTATTTTTAAATGTTTGGGACTGTGTACTCTGTATATCTGTATTCAGTATGTATTGAAGTGGAACTCAAATTTGGAAATTATTTTTTTATAAATTAAAACTTTAAAAAAATCAGAAGGGTGCATGTGTACACCTGTTGCTTCACTCCCTTCATGGTCAACACTTTAGACCTGTTTTACAGTGCTCAAGGGCATCTAGGTTGTGTGAATTTTAAAGAAATTATTTTATGAATGTGTTTATCAGGCAAATTTATTAAACTCATGACCTGTGAAATGTGTGAATATCTTGGTGTTTTTTTAATTTTATTGTCCTTTCCAAATCTATGCTTTCTGTGATGATAATAATATTTCTGTGTGAAACAATAACACAACTTCACCAATCAAGAAATTGTTGCAATTGTTTGATTTTACAAGATGGCAGAGTGACCAACTTGTATTCTACTGGATAAATATGTTTAAAGAATAGGGTATATTAAATATTTAGGACCAAAAAAAGGTTTGTATTGCGGTCCAATGGTTTTCTGTGTTTACTGTTAGCTATTCATCACTCTGAAAAACGAAATAGTGTATAATTTGCACAAGTATTGTTATTCATCCAAGCTGTGATGAACTGTGACACCGCAAGGGTCCAGTCAACACTATCTGTCATCATTGATTCATTAGTATGTCAGTAGAGATCTGCTCCGTTTGCAGGTGGTCCACATATGTACAGATCTGCCAATTTTGATATCCTCTGCACTCAGCTCCCTGGGGAACATACAGATTCAACAGCTATTTCCGTGATATCCGTTTATTGTAGATAAACTTGAGAATTCTGATGAACTTCTGTTCAGAAAGAGAGTTCAGGGATGGTACCATCGACTGGATCACTGTCTTTTGTCATGTGCAGCAAGAATGATGATGTCAGGATTCATCCTTGTAAGGGGATTCCACAGCCAAATATGGCCCTGCATGTCACCAGAACTCAAGAAATGGGGATCTGATGGAACTGGTATGGAAAATACATGTTGATACAGTCGGTAGTTACAAGATTTGGAGAAATGGGGACCGGATGGTGACAGTGCCATCTTGGTTGGGACCATACAAGGTGATACAGTTGGTAGTTATAAGATTTGGAGAACAGGGGACTGGATGGTGGCAGTGCCATCTGGGTAGGGACCATACAAGGTGATACAGTCGGTAGTTATAAGATTTGGAGAAATGGGGACCAGATGGTGGCAGTGCCATCTGATACAGTCTGAGCTGATGTGAACATGGATAGATTGCCTTCTGTCACATCAGATCAAACTCAAGTCGTTCTTTAACCTCATCTACAATCTACATCCAAGAAACATGACATTTGGATACATTTCATACTTAAATAAAAGGTTATTAAGTCATTTCTTTCCATCAGCTTTAAGCAACTTTTCTTTTTTACTTCTTCAGGAAGTGTATTTTCTTTTTTGACCAAGATCATAGAATTCATCTTCTGTGTACAGTTCATACTTGATTTTGCAATAGTAAAATGAAATAAAAAAATATATCCTATGTTTGATTGAAAATATTTTTTTAATCAAATTGATTTCTTTAGGAAAATAACCTCAAATTAACCATAACTATATTAACAAACATTTAGTAAAAAATAATTTCATTAATACCATCAGTTTGTGATTTTCGTTTCTTTTCTCCTGATCACATATATCATGATCAAATGTGTGTTTCTGATCTTAAGTAAACAGCAAAATTCTAATTAGTTTTACAGAAACAGCATTTAGAGCTTTAACACTTGGCCAGTCCTCAGTGAAGACACTTTTCATCTACCGGTACCATTTTCAAAGGTTAACAAACAGAAATATTTTGTGAAAGCTGTGATCCTTCAATTAAGGATATTGTACTTCACCAAAGATAGTATTTTATCCAGGTTTTATTATGTTAACTTAGTGATTGTGTCTCCATTCAACTCTACATTTTCAAAGCCAGTTGCATTATTGTCTGTTGGTCTGGATATCCAGGTTCAATCACAAGTTAAAAACCTCCGACATCCAGTCTGGATCGACTCCAAACTTTTCTAATGATAGTCTGCACAAACTGTATCGGAAAACCAACCCCAGCAAGAAAGGTATAATTGTAGCTTTTGAGGAGAATTTTCTGACGCCACACAGCTGTGGGTTTTCCTTTGAGAATTTTTTGTTTGATTTTTTTGGCCATCAAGGACGACAGGTTGTGTTTTGTGTGAAATATAGGAATATTCTAATACGTGCCTTATGTAGTTTTTCCTGATCCAGGTGAAGTATGGGGAATTAAGTTATTTGGTGTTTTTGTTTTTTGCTGTTTTAATCATTGAGTCCTGTTTTGTTGGTTTCACAAGATTTGAAGTGATACTATTGCTTAAAGGAGGTTGCCTTTGTGATTGGGATCCCTTATAAATGCAATCTATTAACCACAGCTTGAACCTATCTGACTGAGGATTGAGTCAGTGTGATAGTCACTTAGAGCTGTTTTTACTGCTGTCTATTGATCTTGGGTAGCTTCTGAATGGCAGTGGAAAACCAAAATATAATAATAATAATAATAATAATAATGATTGATGATGATGATGATGATGATGATGATGATGATGATGATGATGATAATAATACTCAGTTTTTCAAGGAGAGGCTATCTCAAGGACCACTGCATCGAGTTTATGTGCAGTGTGTTGAGAAGGTCAGCAACCCTACAGAGTCCTTCGCTTGAATGAGGCAAGTTGTCCTACTCCCCTTTGTTCTCGGTGCCTTAGGTTTGCTACCAGGAATACAGCCCTTCTGACAATCTGGGTAATGCAGAAGGCTGCAGTGTTGGGGAGTCTTCACATTCTCCGAAAAGTTCTGGGTGGGTTTGACTAGGCAGCACTCCCTGGGAGAAGTACCATTCGCTATCTGGGCAGTGTGTAGAGGGGGCATTAGGGCCTTGAACTGATGATGAGCCTAACCAGCCTGACTGTGCCAGGATCACCCAAACCCTCTTTGCTGCATAAATAATTGCACGAGCCTCCGTACACTAAGTGCATGCTCAAAGCACAACAATAATCTTGCATTAATTTCATGCTCATATTAATTTCATGATTTACAGAGTCTATTCTTGAATTTCAAACTTAGGGGGGCACGGGTGGCCCAGTCGTCTTAGGTGCCGCTATTTCGCTGCGCAGAGTTGCGTCCTTTGTGTAGGCCAGAAACCTATGATAGTGGGTTCAAATCCCGATTTGCCCTGAGTATGTTTCTAGGTTTGTCAGCACCATACCCGTGCTCGTGGGTTTCACCGAAGTGGTAAACATCTGAGACCTGCATCACTTCAGGCTTTCCTCCCATATTAAGCTGACACACCATGATATAACTGGAATACTAGCTGTTAAAAGCGGCGTTAAACCCAACTCACTTACTCACTCACTCAAACTGTGCAATACTTTGTGACAGCTCATTCAACATGAAGGGATGCTGGGTAATTGATTCTGCCCTGGAATACACACAGTGCATGTTGGACAATGAATCTTCATTCTGCCCTTGTATCCATACAGGGCATGTTGGACTTCAACCCTTTATTCTGCCCTGGAATTCTACCCTGGAATTCTGCCCTGGAATTCTACCCTGGAATTCTGCCCTGGAATTCTACCCAGTAATTCTAACCTGGAATTCTAACCTGGAATTCTAACCTGGAATTCTAACCTGGAATTCTACCCTGGAATCCTACCCTGGAATTCTGCCCTGGAATCCTACCCTGGAATTCTGCCCTGGAATCCTACCCTGGAATTCTAACCTGGAATTCTAACCTGGAATTCTAACCTGGAATTCTACCCTGGAATCCTACCCTGGAATTCTAACCTGGAATCCTACCCTGGAATTCTAACCTGGAATTCTACCCTGGAATTCTAACCTGGAATTCTGCCCTGGACAGTGAACCTTTAATTATTTGATATATATCATTTATCATACAGTGACCCTTCAACACATGGTGACCTGTTATCATGTAGAGACATTTATCATATAATGGGTAGGTTTCTCGGCAGGGTAAAGCCAACGGATACAAACGATTTCTGTTGAGGTCATATGCAGACAGAGATGCAAATATTAAAGGTTTAGTAGGGACTACTTTCAGTGTTTATAAACAAACATGGCGTCGCCCTTGTCATTAGACTATCGAGTCAGAATTTATCACCGGGAATCTGGAGAAACTACTGGGATAATTGCTATCATTATCAAAAGAATAGTCTAATATACTGAAAATCAGGGTTTAACTGTGACGAAGCATTTTTATAACTTTTGGCAACTTTGGAGATATAAATTGCAAAACAATTTTGCAAGGGCACTAGCTGAGTGGATTTAGTTTCTGTATCTGTGCTTGTAGACCACTGAGGCTTGGAACCTTTTCCACAAATTAAAACAGTTGGATTTGGCCGAAATATGTTTGAATTGTTACCTTGTCGGGAAACAATATGGCTGGGCATTTGGCTGTCAATTGCAAAAAAGAAAGAGACACATTTCTGAACTCAAATTGAAATATTGTTGTTTTTTAAATTGTGTTATACAACATTTGTTGACAACAATTCAGGCAATATCAATGTTTTATGGACCAAAGAAAGTGATATTGACCTCGGCCTCTGGTCGCAGTCAATATCGTTTTCTTGGGTCCAAAAATAGATGATATTTCATATATTTCATGTGTCGAGTGAAATATTATGTTTCTCTCATTGAGTGACGGGGGGAGGGGGGGGGCAAAGGTGATATTTTCATGAGAGGCATTTTATTTCATGAGACATGTGGAATATCCTATTTATTACACACTTTGTGTGTAGTTGTCTACCAGAAAAATAAACATTTCAATACAACTGTAAAACCTTGAAATGTAAATTCTACCTATCTAACACACAGGGATGATTCACCATCTCTTGTATTTGTGATACTTAAAAAGCAGTTTTGTGTTTGCAAAATCTTTAAAAATATAAACAAAAGCATCAAAAACTATTTAAGGTCATGAAAATTCTTTATCATACATTTAGATATGAATATATACAAATCAACTTTAACCAAAAATATTTTTGAAAACTACAAGACCGCTGTTGGAAGCGAAAGAATGCACTTTGCGAAACAGTCTCGATTGACAAGTTAAAAGAGAAATTTACAGTTTATAACGAAACATTTTTGAGAGAATAACAAATGTCAAGAAGAAAATATTCACTCCTTAAATGACCATCTGTCATTTTTTGCCCCACCAATGTAGAACTTTCAAATGTAAAAAGTTTACGATAAAGGGAGATAATTTAAGGGGAGGTAATTCTTGTATGACAATAGTTCTGTCAAAGTGTTATGTTCACTGCAGTGAAATATCAAGTATTGATATATCAGTCTTCAGCTCTGAAGTATATAATAATACATGATTTTGCCCTCATGTAGGGTCTATAATTGATAAATATTATCATTAGATAATTGAAATATAAGACCATATTGATTAATTAAATCTACCAGATTCTGAGATAAATGTATGCTTGGATAGAATAATGTCTATGTTTTGCTGGAAGATTTTTCAACATTACTATATGTAGCTGTTTTTCTATCATATCCATGTGTATAATAATACATATTATTTCTTATAATGGCATAATTTGGACACACAAATATGATAGTTTCATAAGTAGCACCACAGAAGTAGGATGAGACATTTAAAAAAAATCTATCAGTTTTCTGTAAATTTAAATCGCTACAACCGAGTCAAGAATGTATTATTACTTGGCTGAATCTGTATCTAAAATTGATACCAAATCCAAGTTTCTGTCTTAATTTCGGAGTGAGACCATATGGAGACCATATATTCTATATTACATAATGACCCAGGGATCCAGAAATTTGTCAATCAGACATTTTTTGTTGTTGTAACAACCGCCTCACATTTGACATTTACTGGTGGACGTTCATCTATAGATAAAATAATGAAAGAATAACACCAAGGGTCACTTTCATAACATATACTATATTTTCTTGAGTAAGTGCACACCATTTTCCAAATTAAACACACCGCAATGAGTTTTTAGTTTTTTACCCCAACACAAACTGCATTATACCATAAACATAAAACACAGGAAATACGATGTCAACAAATCCATCCTGAATTATGCAATTTAACCCCGTTATTACACTATCTGGTTATAAAAAGTGTTCATTGTATATATGGACTTGTGTTTGTATTCTGTTTTATTAATTTTATTCAAAATTTCATTCAATATGTTTGTTTTTTTTTATTCATTTCAGCAAAATCGTTTGTAAAGTGACTCACCGTTATTTATTGACGCCATGAAATGAACTTTAGTTGACAGAGAATACATTCATATATCATAAATGCCACACTTTGACTCATTTAAAGTCATATTTGTTGTAGTTTGACAATTAAATTTCAACATAACGTTTTCGCAAGTCCGTGGGAAGTCTCAATGCTGACATCAAATTGTTCCTTATGTAAAAAGGGGCGGTCGGGTAGCCTAGTGGTTAAAGCGTTCGCTCGTCATGCCGAAGACCCGGGTTCGATTCCCGACATGGGTACAATGTGTGAAGCCCATTTCTGGTGTCCCCCGCCGTGATATTGCTGGAATATTGCTAAAAGCGGCGTAAAACCATACTCACTCACTCACCTTATGTAAAAAATATCCGTAAATGGCAATCAGCTTTCAAAAAGTGCTTCTTTTATGGTTATTATTATTTGAAATATATGAATGGTAAAAGCTGCTTCTAAAATAACACAATATTTGAATACATTATTTCTGATAAAATGAAAGTTTCAAATACTATTATTCCAATCATTGCATTTAAATTCTTTGAAGTTTTATTATTGTATAATTTTTAACCAAATCACTCGTAGATTGGTGGAAATTGTGTACACACACAAGAAATTATACGCTGTATTCTTAATTTCTGCATACAAAACATTGCCTATCAGAACTGGAAATACAATTTAAATGGTGAATCGTCTTGTCTACTGATATTTTATCTCAAATTTCACATTTTTATTAACCAATTTAAGTTTGTTACCAGCTGAATTTCCTGGATGGATACGTTGTATTTTTTTACCGCGCATAATATGATGTTGACTGATAGCACTCAGTCACCTTGCAAGTCTGTTAACACTAATCAACAACGAAAGCACATGTCAGTCTGACTGCACCTCTTTATTTTATATCCCTTGTTATGATATGCAGTCACAGGTAATAAGTAATGTCTGTCAATTAGTTTCTTGAAAATATCCAGTTGGCAAATTACAAAATGTCCGATTTGATCCTTGTAATGACCCTTGTAGAATAGAATATATTCAAGAAAAATGCACCATGTACTATATGTTAATAGCTACAGTGAATACAGCCCAAGTTTCACACTCTCATGGAGATGTCTAGCTGCAGTAGGCCCCAAGTACTCAATGGTTAGAGATAGCTCCTGAAGTTTGGAGAATATGTGACCTGACTTTAATTCCCCATAGCATGAGATGTTGTTCATATCAACACCTGTTTTGCCTGCCCAATACTGGACATGTACAGGGTGCCATCGTACAAAGAGATCCTAGCTCTAAGGTGATTGTAACTCCTATACCTAAACATAGACTCTACGACAGTCATAGCGCTAAGGTTGTTTTGAACAATGGCACACAGATCTTCTGGTATAGCTGGAACATTGCTGCTGTTTGATGTCATTTACTGACTTACCACAGAGCTTGACGACGAAGTTAAGCTACATGATAGATGATTCCTAGAAACCATTCTCCTGTGATAACATTATCGCTGTATCACCTCCAGTTATACATCCCATGATATCTGAATGATGGTACATGCTGTTCTTGTAATGCCCATATTACCATACAGATAATTCTATCAACCATGATATATTGAAATGATTCAGACAATAACTAATATATCTGCTTAATCAGCTTCCTAGTCATTAATATTAGGAATATATATCCCTCAAGACTAAAGTTTATTAATAAACTACATTTAAGCTGTATAGAATTATCGGAGACAAAAGCAAGATGGCTTCTTGTGAAAACCCTTGCCAAGATAAGAACCAGGCGATTCAAGTCTCCCCCTCAAACATGTTCTTTCCATGGATTTATCGCCTTGCACAAAGATGGGCATCTTTTTCAAGTTTTGTGTCTAGTTGCCACAGGGTTTTAAAATGTGATGAAAGCTCCATCAAACAAAATATAATCTTTTTCCATGTGAAAATGTCTTTTTTATCATTCAACTATTCTTCATAACAGTGAACAGGAAAGAACCTATTCACGTGTTGAGCATGGGGAAGGGATGGTTAGTCAGCTTAGTGGAAGACCCAAGACCAGTTCCTGCGTGGGTGCTGTTTAGTGGCGAAGGACAAATATTCATGATGTCAAAGATCTCTTCTACAAATCAGATATAGATATAGAAGAGTAACGTGCACAAGCTGTAGGTTAGTCTGTAGGTTACATCTGGGTTTGATTCCACATATGGCTACTATGAAGTCATTTAATTTTGGTTTACCCCCACCCCTCAACAACTTCATCATTAGTGGACAATCCTCTGCTGCCCCAATTCTGACTATTCTTCAGTAGTGCTGAGACACACACACTCACCAACTCAAATGAATGGCAATGTGCAGCAATTTGATTAATTTTCATCAATTTGAAATGTTGTTAATGAGGAGACTTTGAATAAGTCTGTTTTAGATGGGCTCGAACTTGGGGTCACATGACATTATGAGTGAGTGAGTGAGTATGGTTTTACGCCACTTTTAGCAATATTCCAGCAATATCACGGCGGGGGACTTAAGAAATGGGCTTCACACATTGTACCCATGTTGGGAACCGAACCCGGGTCATCGGCGTGACGAACGAACGCTTTAACCACTAGGCTACCCGACCGCCCCTGACATTATGATGATGAGCTTATAGAATATTGGTGGGACTGTCACATGCCTGAAACGTGTGGTGATTGAATGACATTTAAAGACAAGAAATCTTCTTGAATTATTTACCTTCATTCTTGAAATGGATTTTATCCCAAATTTGAATCATGTTTGTATTTGGCATGGAGACATGAAAATCGCATATATTTTATATTGAGTGTGATTAATATTTAACTGATATCTACTATATAGTTGATTTTTCCTCGTCATTCTGTGATCAATTTGGGTTTAGCTTTCCTAGAAATGTAAGACTTTATTCATTTCTATTTTTGTGTCAGAAACAGTGTATGATAATTCAAGTTTAGCAGATGATCTACCTTTCGAGAGTTTCTGCACCAGGTTTCCCATTGAGCATCTCTCAGTAATAACTGTTGCCATGAAATGTCCAGATGAGGGAAGTTACAAGGACTTACCGGCACGATAAAGTGGAAGTGTTAGGATGACATCTAAGGAGGTTTATAAGATCATCAATTAATACCTCCTGTAGCATATCTTAGATGGATAAAGACCCTGATGCCTAAAGGTCAGGTCCAAATACAGACATGTTTCAAGATCCTCACTAGGTGGGTGAAAGGTCATGACCTTGTCGTACAATATGATGTTATATGTTATAGTTAAATCATTACTCCGAGGTTTGGGTTGAAAATATACTTTTCCCTCAGTACATTTTAAACCAAAACCGAGCAGGAGTGTTTTAACTAGTTTTTAGAGCTGTCTAAATGAAAGAAATACCAGAAAGAATAAGATATGCTATTGTGAAAAAGTATAGTAGTCAGGGTATCAAACGAATTTGATGACAGCGAGCAACAGAAAGACAACATGCAGCATGCAAACAACTGAAGACATGACATCTAAGATTGAACACCCTATCATCACCTGCCCTGGTGGTCCAGTGGGAAAACAATTCAAAACATGATATGTGAGGTTGTAGGTTTGATTCACATCGTGGAATTTTCAAGTGAAGGGAATTGTGACTTTAAACCAGTTATAAATCAACATTAAATGCATATATTAAATGGCTGTGTGTACAATTCAGCTGTAAAACCTAGGTCTCACAATTTTCATATTGTTAAACCTCCATTCAGGTTTTACAATTCGATTGTAAAACCTCCAAACAGGTCTAAAAAAAACTCACCGGTCTCACTTGTACATCTCACAAGGTTACTATAAAACAAAATGAAAAGTTGAAACTTAATTAATCTGAAAATCACTACTTTCAACTGTATGTTTTACTTTGTTTGTTTGTTGTTTACCACCGCACCCAGCAATATTCCAGCTATATGACGGCGAGCCTGACCACCTAATCCTGTTAGTCGCCCCTTATGACAAGCATAGTAAAAATTTACAGCAAGCATGGATTGCTGAAGAACCGGGATCCTCTCAGGTCCAACTGTATCTAAAAACAAATGTGCATGACAATATTTATACATACATACTTTGCAAAATCAACATATAATGATTTTTTTAAGTCTGGCCTTAAAGTTCCTTTCCAGGGTCTGGGGGAATTGGTGGCCCAGTCCTCTAAGGCACCGCAATTCTCTTTGCAGAGTTGCATCCTTTGGGCACGCCAGAAACCTATGATTGTGGGTTTGAATCCCGGTTCGCCCGGATTATGTTTCTAGGTTTGTCAGCACCATACCCATGCTCGTGGGTTTCACTGAAGTGGTAAACGTCTGAGACCTGCATCACTTCGGGCTTTCCTCCCACATTAAGCTGACACTCTGTGATATAACTGGAATACTGTTAAAAGCGGCGTTAAACACAACTCACTCACTCACTCACTCACTCACTTTCCAGAGTCTGCAGATCATTGGTTCAAATCCCAAGTTTTGCCCAAGTTGTGACCCTTGATCTGTCACCACCACAACGTCCACCAGAGTAATGTCCACGTCCTGCATTGGTTTGGGCTTTCATCCCACATTAAGTTGATACACAACTTCAGATATACTGAAATACTGTAAAAGCAGCTTTAAAGCCAACTCCCTTACTCACTAACTTATGTTTGTCCCACAATTCACGTTTGTAATCTCCATAGAAGCTTTTTGCATCAAGGGCAGGATATGCGTACCACACATCATGATGAAAAATTGATCTCTGTTTCCTGATTTCTAGGCCATTGCTTATTTCATATTATATACTTAAGTATATAGGTAATATATTCTTCATTTCCACATGTATGGCACCCAATGTTATTCAGGTAAATTAATTACGTGTGCCATGTTTTTAACAATGCTTTTAGCCTAATGCACTGTCTAGTCAAGGGAGGATGAGGATTTGATGCTGCAATCATTTGACATTATGGAGGGGAAATATGATCCAAAAGGTTACACATTTAGCACATCTGAAACTACTTGATAAATTGTCTGTTTTCTCTGTAATAGAATTATGACAATGAATACTCATGACCGGCAGGTACAGGTGTGTGCTGATACTGGAACAAAACATCATGATCATTTGGGAAATTAACAGCATAATTCTTATGTATCCTCTACCTCTTTTAAATCATTGCCATAAATGTGTATTTTGGCTGCAATCACACTATAACTAAATCTTCAAATTTTCAACATAAGTCCTCTTCACTGTCAACTATACATAACTAGTTGTTGCCTGTATGTTTTTAGATTAATTTTTAAGTTAAGTTTTAGTTGTGGATGTCAACTGGTCTGTCTGCCAAATATTTAACTTTATAAGGAGGTATTCTTAGAAGTTCAGTTGTTTGGGGGGGGGGGGGGGGGTAGTGTGCCTCTTATTTTGCTTCTTGTACTGTGTTAGCCCTTAAATACCTTTTTCTGTGTTAGCCCTTGGACATCCTTTCCTGTGTTAGCCATTGGACATCCTTTACTGTATTAGCACTTGGTCATCCTTTACTGTATTAGCCCTTGGACATCCTTTACTGTATTACTGTATTAGCCCTTGGACATCCTTTACTGTATTAGCCCTTGGACATCCTTTACTGTATTAGCCCTTGGACATCCTTTACTGTATTAGCCCTTGGACATCCTTTACTGTGTTAGCCGTTGGACATCCTTTACTGTATTAGCCCTTGGACATCCTTTCCTGTGTTAGCCGTTGGACATCCTTTACTGTATTAGCCCTTGGACATCCTTTAATGTATTAGCCCTTGGACATCCTTTCCTGTGTTAGCCGTTGGACATCCTTTACTGTATTAGCCCTTGGACATCCTTTACTGTATTAGCCCTTGGACATCCTTTACTGTGTTAGCCGTTGGACATCCTTTACTGTGTTAGCCCTTGGACATCCTTTACTGTATTAGCCCTTGGACATCCTTTACTGTATTAGCCGTTGGACATCCTTTACTGTATTAGCCCTTTGGACATCCGTTACTGTATTAGCCGTTGGACATCCTTTACTGTATTAGCCGTTGGACATCCTTTACTGTATTAGCCCTTGGACATCCTTTACTGTATTAGCCCTTGGACATCCTTTACTATATTAGCCCTTTGGACATCCTTTACTGTATCAGCACTTTGGACATCCTTTACTGTATCAGCCCTTTGGACATCCTTTACTGTATTAGCCCTTGGACATCCTTTACTATATTATCCCTTTGGACATCCTTTACTGTATTTGCCCTTGGACATCCTTTAATGTATTAGCCCTTGGACATCCTTTCCTGTGTTAGCTGTTGGACATCCTTTACTATATTAGCCCTTGGACATCCTTTCCTGTGTTAGCCCTTGGACATCCTTTACTATATTAGCCCTTTGGACATCCTTTACTATATTAGCCGTTTGGACATCCTTTACTGTATTAGCCCTTGGACATCCTTTACTGTATTAGCCCTTGGACATCCTTTACTGTATTAGCCCTTTGGACATCCTTTACTGTATTAGCCCTTTGGACATCCGTTACTGTATTAGCTGTTGGACATCCTTTACTGTATTAGCCGTTGGACATCCTTTACTGTATTAGCCCTTGGACATCCTTTACTGTATTAGCCCTTGGACATCCTTTACTATATTAGCCCTTTGGACATCCTTTACTGTATTAGCCCTTGGACATCCTTTACTGTGTTAGCCGTTGGACATCCTTTACTGTGTTAGCCCTTGGACATCCTTTACTGTATTAGCCCTTGGACATCCTTTACTGTATTAGCCGTTGGACATCCTTTACTGTATTAGCCCTTTGGACATCCGTTACTGTATTAGCCGTTGGACATCCTTTACTGTATTAGCCGTTGGACATCCTTTACTGTATTAGCCCTTGGACATCCTTTACTGTATCAGCCCTTGGACATCCTTTACTATATTAGCCCTTTGGACATCCTTTACTGTATCAGCACTTTGGACATCCTTTACTGTATCAGCCCTTTGGACATCCTTTACTGTATTAGCCCTTGGACATCCTTTACTATATTATCCCTTTGGACATCCTTTACTGTATTTGCCCTTGGACATCCTTTAATGTATTAGCCCTTGGACATCCTTTCCTGTGTTAGCTGTTGGACATCCTTTACTATATTAGCCCTTGGACATCCTTTCCTGTGTTAGCCCTTGGACATCCTTTACTATATTAGCCCTTTGGACATCCTTTACTATATTAGCCGTTTGGACATCCTTTACTGTATTAGCCCTTGGACATCCTTTACTGTATTAGCCCTTTGGACATCCTTTACTATATTAGCCCTTTGGACATCCTTTTCTGTGTTAACCCTTGGACATCCTTTATTGTATTAGCCCTTGGACATCCTTTACTGTATTAGCCCTTTGGACATCCTTTACTGTATTAGCCCTTGGACATCCTTTACTGTATTAGCCCTTTGGACATCCTTTTCTGTGTTAGCCCTTGGACATCCTTTATTGTATTAGCCCTTGGACATCCTTTACTGTATCAGCCCTTTGGACATCCTTTACTATATTATCCCTTTGGACATCCTTTACTGTATTCGCCCTTGGACATCCTTTAATGTATTAGCCCTTGGACATCCTTTCCTGTGTTAGCTGTTGGACATCCTTTACTATATTAGCCCTTGGACATCCTTTCCTGTGTTAGCCCTTGGACATCCTTTACTATATTAGCCCTTTGGACATCCTTTACTATATTAGCCGTTTGGACATCCTTTACTGTATTAGCCCTTGGACATCCTTCACTGTATTAGCCCTTTGGACATCCTTTACTATATTAGCCCTTTGGACATCCTTTTCTGTGTTAACCCTTGGACATCCTTTATTGTATTAGCCCTTGGACATCCTTTACTGTATTAGCCCTTTGGACATCCTTTACTGTATTAGCCCTTGGACATCCTTTACTGTATTAGCCCTTTGGACATCCTTTTCTGTGTTAGCCCTTGGACATCCTTTACTGTATTAGCCCTTGGACATCCTTTACTGTATTAGCCCTTTGGACATCCTTTACTGTATTAGCCCTTGGACATCCTTTAATGTATTAGCCCTTGGACATCCTTTCCTGTGTTAGCTGTTGGACATCCTTTACTATATGAGCCCTTGGACATCCTTTCCTGTGTTAGCCATTGGACATCCTTTACTGTATTAGCCCTTGGACATCCTTTACTATATTATCCCTTTGGACATCCTTTACTGTATTCGCCCTTGGACATCCTTTAATGTATTAGCCCTTGGACATCCTTTACTGTATTAGCCCTTTGGACATCCTTTACTGTATTAGCCCTTGGACATCCTTCACTGTATTAGCCCTTTGGACATCCTTTACTGTATTAGCCCTTTGGACATCCTTTACTGTATTAGCCCTTGGACATCCTTTAATGTATTAGCCCTTGGACATCCTTTCCTGTGTTAGCCGTTGGACATCCTTTACTGTATTAGCCCTTGGACATCCTTTACTGTATTAGCCCTTGGACATCCTTTACTGTGTTAGCCGTTGGACATCCTTTACTGTATTAGCCCTTGGACATCCTTTACTATATTATCCCTTTGGACATCCTTTACTGTATTCGCCCTTGGACATCCTTTACTGTATTAGCCCTTGGACATCCTTTACTATATTAGCCCTTTGGACATCCTTTACTATATTAGCCCTTGGACATCCTTTCCTGTGTTACCTGTTGGACATCCTTTACTGTATTAGCCCTTGGAAATCCTTTACTATATTAGCCCTTTGGACATCCTTTACTGTATTAGCCCTTTGGACATCCTTTACTGTATTAGCCCTTTGGACATCCTTTTCTGTGTTAGCCCTTGGACATCCTTTATTGTATTAGCCCTTTGGACATCCTTTTCTGTGTTAGCCCTTGGACATCCTTTATTGTATTAGCCCTTTGGACATCCTTTACTGTGTTAGCCTTTGGAAATCCTTTACTGTATTAGCCCTTAAAGACTGACAATTCCTGTAGAACGAGTGCTATTTATTTAATGATGGACTGTCTATGTGGAGATTTGTTCAAAGTGACTTTTTTTCATCAATTTTTTTTTTGAGAAATGTTGTTTATATTTTCATTGAAGCTTATTACCTACAAAACAACATCTTTTGGGAAAAACACGTTTGAATGTTAGTTCAGATCTAATTTAGTTGCTAATGTTGAGTCTTTGTGAACACCCCTTGAACTAACGAGACATAGTCTTGTCAAATCAGAAAGAGCACAATTTACATTCAGCATCTTAAAGGTGAAGGCCCTTTCTTATTTTGAATATTTAAGCTCGTTATCCTTTAATGCAAGGATCAGACAGCATAAGAGAGCTTATCACATCAGAAAAAATAGACATTGATGTTCAGGCAGTCCCTGGGGTTTGGGGCTATTATACACCCTCCTTTATGTTCCCACCCACGTACATGGGGGGTTCTTAGGTCACCATGCTGGTCAAGTCATGCCTTTCTGTCGCCTCTGACCATGGGTGAGATTGACAAGAAATAGGAAATGCATAGAGTAATCACATTTAGAGGTGTACGGACAGTCTATTTGTATGTAATATATTTGGGCCATTAACCAATTAGGATCATGTTGGGGTAATTAGGAAGGCGAGTTTGGGTAATTGGATTTTCCCCTGATGTGTGGCTCCGTGGTTGATCTGTACGACCTGGTCAGTGGTCAGTCTGGAATGTGTTTAATCCAGCTTTGGCTTATCTGTATGAACTGGTCAGTTGTCACACAGAATCAGGTTCATCTGTCTTTGGCTTATCTGTACGTTCTGGTCAGTTGTACAGAATGAGGATAATCCGTCTTTGGCTTATCTGTACATTCTGGCCAGTTGTCGCATAGAATAAATTTAATCTGGCTTTGCTTTATCTGTATGAACTGGTCAGTTGTCACACAGAATAAGGTTAATCCAGCTTTGCTTTATCTGGCTGTTCTGGTCAGTGGTCACACAGAATAAATTTAATCTGGCTTTGGTTTGCTGTATGATCTGGTCAGTTGTCACACAGAATAAGGTTATTCCAGCTTTGGCTTATCTGGACGTTCTGGTCAGTTGTACAGAATGAGGTTAATCCGTCTTTGGCTTGTCTGTACATTCTGGCCAGTTGTCGCATAGAATAAATTTAATCTGGCTTTGGTTTTCTGTATGATCTGGTCAGTTGTCACACAGAATAAGGTTAGTCCGGGTTTGCTTTATCTGTATGAACTGGTCAGTTGTCACACAGAATAAGGTTAGTCCGGCTTTGGCTTATCTGGACGTTCTGGTCAGTGGTCACACAGAATAGGGTTAGTCCGGCTTTGGCTTATCTGTACGTTCTGGTCAGTGGTCACACAGAATAAATTTAATCTGGCTTTGGTTTTCTGTATGATCTGGTCAGTTGTCACACAGAATAAGGTTAGTCCGGCTTTGGCTTATCTGTTTGTTCTGGTCAGTTGTCACACAGAATATGGTTAGTCCGGCTTTGGCTTATCTGTTTGTTCTGGTCAGTTGTCACACAGAATAGGGTTAGTCCGGCTTTGGCTTATCTGTACGTTCTTTTCAGTTGTCGCATAGAATAAGGTTAACTTTGCTTAAGGTTAATAAGCTTGTCAGTGGTCGTCTCTTACGACAAGCTATTCTAACCTGGATCATCACGAGTTGGTTTTTTAGATTTTTAGGTTTATAGATAACAGACCGTCAAGGATGTGTACATAAACCATGAAACTTCAGTGTATCATTCATAACAAAAATATAAAACTCAGTTTGTTGCTTCCCTAACTTTTGTAGATCCTGAAAAACTATCTGTTATCTGAAAGTTCAAGTGAACATTGAACCAATGAAATTGCCTGACATGTCATGAACCTATCAACTGCATGTGATCTATGAGGGCTTTTTCTATTTTTCTATTGACTGTAAAACTGTACCCGACATTTTGAAGAGACTGGATTGAGTTATATAAACATCAGTGCTAAAGCAAAGTGACCAAATTTACACCAATGTGCTAAATTCCTCTTTTTTATCAAAACAATCCTTTTTGAAAAACATTACTAGTTTAAGTGGGAACTATTTTGGAAGTCCGATCTATAGGTTTAATTTTTTTCAAAAGTTTTTTGGTAGTTACGTGGGTGTATCCCCATTGTAATTGATACAAAATGCAGGCTTCCTTTTGTGTCAGGCCACCTTGATATAGCCAAGTGGTTTTGAAGAAAAGAATTGTCATTGTCAGTTAAATCATGTTTGCGTTAGAGCCATTATTTTACAAAACCTTGTGAAGCCTAGCTTTAGTTAAAAGTAAATACTTAATGATTTATGAGCAACACATGAAAATAAGCTGAGAGGCCGATATCTGTATGTAGATTTATCGGTGGAAGTGAAACATCAGGTATCAACCGCTGTTAGCGGATAAAACATGTGATGTCTTCAATCTTTGTAAGAGATGTTTTAGACATAAACCAACCACCTCAGACACAGGGAGAAGATCTCAAGTCATGCAAAGGCTATACAAAAAATCTGAAATGTTTATGGAGGCACAGATTTACTGTGCAGAGTTGTGTCCCTTGGTTTTGTCAGGAAACAATGGTCATGGTTCCGCATAGAACAGGTCACAAATCAGGCTACACAGAGGAGGGTAGGTGGATGGGTGTTTCTGGGCCCTTGGTCTTGACCCACACTGAAACACTCATTAGGCTGGAGGCTTTGCCCAAAATTTGCCATGAGTGTGATTGTGAGAGTGTTGTGAAAACAAACCTTGCTACACCTTAAGGGCAGTTATGGTTGCATATTCCCAAGGGAGCTGAGAATGCAATATCAATTGGAATGTCTTCAGATCTTTTGATCTGGGTAAAAATGGAACTTGCTTTGTAAGTTGTGTATTATTGTTATCGTTGTCGTTTGTCAGCATTCATGCTCATGGGTTCACCAAAATGGTATCTGTCCATGACCGTGTCAATTTGGGATAACCAGTCTTTAATACTTTAAGCTAACAGTCCTTGCCAGAAACCTTTTTGTGTCGGCCAGCTGAACATCCTCTCAGCAACATTTTCGGTGGATTTTAGTGTTAATTTATGGACTATTAATGGCTGAGCTTAATGGACAGGAATAAGTTTTACCAGACTCAGGCTTCAGACAAGTGGCTAATTCCACAGATTGTGCAGCAATATAAGTCCATTAATGTCAGGATGATATTAACATTTTCAAAAAATAACACATGATTTTGTTTGAAGTTTGTCTGTCATTTAACATTTTCCTTTTGACTTAAGCAAATAATTAAGGATTAATGCAGAGTGTCTTTATTGACAATGAATGTTTAACCCCATTAGCAAGGCAGATTTTACTAGCGTTCCCTTGTGGTGGGAACTAGCGGTGACCTCAAAATGGAATTAAGTTTCATTCTTGTGTGGCAGACTGACTACAAGTAGTTTACCTTGTTCACATTTGTACAAATACCATAATGCCTCCAAATAACGTATTACAGCAGAACCTGTTACCTTGGACCCTGTTCATGTGGATACCATGGCAACCAGATGTCTACTTGTAATCACACCTGCAGTATCTATTTATCCATCCCCATAATACAAAACTCATGAGTATCATTCTGGGCAAGATCGCTGTCCACCATCCAGATTTGTGACGTTTGCTTGGTTGACTGCCATCACAACCTCATGTTTCATCAATATAATCAGACCAGTCTTAATGCCAGACCCTTCTAATATATTTTGTCACAAAAGATCTCGAATAAGTTTTATCTATAATGAAAGACATTAAATTTTTTATAGTCATTTATAAGTGATATATGCTTAAGAACCAGGGATCCGGATACCGCTCTGTGCGCCGGACTTGTCTGATTGTGACTGCAAAATGTCCAATTTGAAATAGTGCAAACCTGACATTTTAAAATTTGCCAACAGAACATTTTCAAAAAACGTAATAGCAGGGCATTACAACCTGAGACTGGATATCATAACAAAGGATTCAAAGTAAAGAGCTGCAACCAGGCTGACATGTGGTTGATTAGTGTATACACGACTATGAAAGTGACACTTGAATTTATTCTTTTTATTCATGCATGAACTTCAGATATGAAGTGGGCATGGCCAAAATGCAAATGTCCGATTGGCAAAAAAATAACTGTTTTCTATCAATAAATGAGCATGTATTTCAATTTGTTTTAATTCTTTTACAATGGCAGATTGAAACATGTCGGCAAGACAGGCGAGTGGTATAAAACCTAATGAGGGATGCATAAAACCACATATACCCCGGGTACCTACTATAGTAATGGTACTCTACAGAGGCCATGCCAATCCTAAAATGTCAGTGAAACCGCTAGGTTCCTCACTTCTGTATCCTCTCAATAAGATAACCTAAAGAACCCGAGTAGCTCTCAATTACATTGTAATGATAATCTTTCCTATTTTCGGTCAGATGACCTTTATGCATTGTGTCTGTCTGTTCGTCATCCAGAAAACTTGGTTATTAGGAAAGAATATGTTGAATTGAGTGAAACGAGGGCACTATTGAAGGAAGCATTCATAAACTGTTAGAATTTCTATTGTTTAACAACAAAACAGTTTCATATTGTAAAGGTTAAAGCTTTGAATTGTGTAAAGTTCATCTGGATGTCAGTATCTATCGTTTCAGAAATTACAAACCTGTTGATTGTATAAAAAAGTTAGACACACTGTTTTTAAATTCATTTACACAGTATCATTGATTATGAAAAACAATCCAATTGAAGTGAATTTTAGTATCTGTGACCAGTTCAGCTGTGTGTATAAGTCTACCATGCAGATGATATAGACTGGTACAGTTGTGTGTATAAGTCTACCATGCAGATGATATAGACCGGTACAGTTGTGTGTATAAGTCTACCATGCAGATGATATAGACCGATACAGTTGTGTGTATAAGTCTACCATGCAGATGATATAGACCGGTACAGTTGTGTGTATAAGGCTACCATGCAGTTGATATAGACCTGTACAGTTCTAAGTACAAGTCTACCATGCAGTTGATATAGACCAGTAGAGTTCTAAGTACACGTCTACCATGCAGGTGATATAGACTGATACAGTTGTGTGTATAAGTCTACCATGCAGATGATATAGACCGGTACAGTTGTGTGTATAAGTCTACCATGCAGGTGATATAGACCGGTACAGTTGTGTGTATAAGTGTACCATGCAGTTGATATAGACCTGTACAGTTGTGTGTATAAGTCTACCATGAGGTGATATAGACCGGTACAGTTATATGTACAAGTCTTCCATGCAGGTGATTTCGACCAGTACAGTTCTATGTACAAGTCTACCATGCAGTTGATATATACCAGTACAGTTACTAAGTAAAAGTCTACCATGCAGCTGATATATACCAGTACAGTTACTAAGTACAAGTCTACCATGCGAGTGATATAGACCAGTACAGTTACTAAGTACAAGTCTACCATGCAGGTGATAAATACCAGTACAGTTACAAAGTACAAGTCTACCATGCAGGTGATATAGACCAGTACAGTTACTAAGTACAAGTCTACCATGCAGGTGATTTCGACCAGTACAGTTCTATGTACAAGTCTACCATGCAGTTGATATATACCAGTACAGTTACTAAGTACAAGTCTACCATGCAGGTGATATAGACCGGTACAGTTACTAAGTACAAGTCTACCATGCAGTTGATATAGACCAGCACAGTTCTATGTACAAGTCTACCATGCAGTTGATATATAGACCAGTACAGTTCTAAGTACAAGTCTACCATGCAGGTGATATAGACCAGTACAGTTCTAAGTACAAGTCTACCATGCAGTTGATATAGACCAGTACAGTTCTAAGTACAAGTCTACCATGCAGTTGATATATAGACCAGTACAGTTCTAAGTACAAGTCTACCATGCAGGTGATATAGACCAGTACAGTTCTAAGTACAAGTCTACCATGCAGTTGATATAGACCAGTACAGTTCTAAGTACAAATCTACCATGCAGGTGATATAGACCAGTACATTTCTAAGTACAAGTCTACCATGCAGTTGATATAGACCAGTACAGTTATATGTATAAGTCTACCATGCAGGTGATATAGACCAGCACAGTTCTATGTACAAGTCTACCATGCAGGTGATATATACCAGTACAGTTACTAAGTACAAGTCTACCATGCAGGTGATATAGACCAGTACAGTTACTAAGTACAAGTCTACCATGCAGGTGATTTCGACCAGTACAGTTCTATGTACAAGTCTACCATGCAGTTGATATATACCAGTACAGTTACTAAGTACAAGTCTACCATGCAGTTGATATATACCAGTACAGTTACTAAGTACAAGTCTACCATGCAGGTGATATAAACCGGTACAGTTACTAAGTACAAGTCTACCATGCAGTTGATATAGACCAGCACAGTTCTATGTACAAGTCTACCATGCAGTTGATATATACCAGTACAGTTACTAAGTACAAGTCTACCATGCAGGTGATATATACCAGTACAGTTACTAAGTACAAGTCTACCATGCAGTTGATATAGACCAGTACAGTTCTATGTACAAGTCTACCATGCAGGTGATATAGACCAGTACAGTTGTATGTACAAGTCTACCATGCAGTTGATATAGACCAGCACAGTTCTATGTACAAGTCTACCATGCAGTTGATATAGACCAGTACAGTTCTATGTACAAGTCTACCATGCAGGTGATATAGTTGAGATCATTATGGCATCATCCCCTCTTGGCCATGTTGGAGACGATGTGTCTGGCTTATTGTGCCACAAAAATATGACCTGTCACTCCATATTTCTGAAAATTTACACATTCTCTTGCGAAGCTGCAGGCCTTGAGGTGAGATGTACAGCCACTTCCACACCAAGAAACTTAGTCACTTAGCCTGGAAAGATTTTTTTATTTCACTCCAAAGTCCCAGTTTTGCAGTTGTCAATACGACATGCAGGTGTCTTTTTTGTTGTAACCATTCCTATGTGTCACAAAACTATTAGTCTGAGATGATTGTATGCTAATAGTCCTTCGGGGATGTTCCTTGGTGTCAGTAGTTCAAGTGATATATGCTAACAGACTGACCATTTAATTTACTGGTGGTGGGTGAGGAACTGATGTCTTTGTTAGGGACAGAATATTGTTATTGTCAGTACATACAGTTGTTCTGTCTCAAAGGAAGAGGTAAAATCTTGTATTTGCACACAGTGTTTTTCTTTTCCTGACAGGGGGTAGCATTGTGGTTTAAGCTTTAGCTTGTCATGCAAAGACCCGGGTTCGATTACCCACATAGGCACAATGTGTGAATCCCTTTCCTTGTGTCCCCCGCCTCAGAAATCCTGAACTGTTGCTAAAAGGGGCATTAAAAACCATACTAACTCACTCACTCTTTCCATGACAGGGCAAGGGTGGCCCAGTTGTCTAAGGCGACGCGATTCGCTGTGCAGAGTTGCGTACCTTGGGCATGCCAGAAACCTATGATTGTGTGTTCAAATCCCAGTTCGCCCCGATTATGTTTCTAGGTTTGTCAGCACGATAGCCATGCTTGTGGGTTTCACTGAAGTGGTAAACATCTGAGACCGGTAGATCTGCATCACTTCGGGCTTTCCTCCCACATTAAGCTGACACGCCATGATATAACTGGAATACTGTTAAAAGCAGCGTTAAACCCAACTCACTCACTTTTTATGACAAACGAGATGTCCAGTGATCAAATATTTTGGGATGTAAAATAAGAGGCAAAATGATTTATACAAGTGTTTTCTGGAATATTTTCAAAAATATCTCCTCTCTCCTTACCCAAACTCTTACCCCAATTTACAAATGGTCAGTCCCCCAGATTATGTTCAGCTCTCATTCCCAGGATGCTCAAAGGAAGCACCTAATAACTCTGCCATCAGATGGTATCCTGACTGCATTATTCACCCTTTTGTGAGAACTATCACTCACAACACTAAGTGTCTTGTTCTATGTTAATTACTCTTGAAATTGTGTGGTTGGCATTGGTGCATATTCTATTAGAAGTACATGTAGTATATCATGGACGTTGCTGCTAGTTTACATACAATGGGACGATGGCCCAGAATAAACCGCTCTGTCTTAAGTTAACTACAAAACACCATTTCAGTATTGTTTTACAAGGATGGTAGCTTTGATTGACGAAAATGCTGAATACTAAAAACCAATTGCTTTGGATAAGGCCCTAAGGGTCCAAAAATTTGTCTTGTGATTAATTCAAAGAATATGTGAGGTGTATGTATCATCAGCCTTTTCTAAAGCCTTAGCAGTGGTGGTCCTATCTCATTAGGAAAACGAAACTGGGCGTTTATCGCATCTTGACCCATGGTCACCAGATTATTGGGTGAGTCTCCCATCTGTCTGTCAAATTGACCATCGATTTCTCTTTCGTTCATCTTGAGAATTATCTCCACGAATCTTTTAATTCCTATCTTCCAGAGGATCTGATAATTCACATCTAAATACTGATTAATTAGTTCTTTGCACTGTCTCTGAAATTGACCATTAGCTGGGTTGGTCACTGAAGACCTAATATTGACCAGTGAACATTTCATTGTAATCAAAATAGACCCTTCAAAGTGCTGTGAACGAAATGCATTAATGTTAAATTTTAGTGAGATGTCCCTGAGATATCGGCCACTATAGAAAAGTACAAGAATATTGTGATTAATGGTCTCTCTTTTCCAGGAACTATTCTAAACACCTTTCATCAAGAATATCCCCCTTTTCAGTATAAGTGCCGAACATATTTGCAGATTCATTTGCCTGATGGGATACGCGAATACCAAACAAATATGCTTCACAGTGGAAACACAACCAAATAGACCTTTATGTGACACTGAGGATATAAACATGATACACTGAGTAGGGTTTGTGTCCTACGTCTTTACTGCATCGGTGCCATAAACGTGAAGAATAGGTTTCATGTATTGAAATAAATCCTTGAAAAAACATGTGCCTAGAGGAAATGGCTTCCTTGAATGAGAAAAATGATGGTTCGGAAGAAATAATACCTTGCTTTGATAAAAGGAAAATATGAGCTACATGTGAACTCACTCGTATACTGACACTGCCTACATTATTGAAAGAACCACTGTTTTCCATCAGCTGGCATGTGGTTACATTAAAGCCCCATGTCCAATATAAGTTAATGGGCAGTGGGGTAGCTTAGTGGTTGAAGCATTTGCTCGTCATGCCAATGGCCCTGGTTCGAATCCCAAAATGGGTACTTGGCGTGAGTCTCTTTTATGGTGCACTTGTTGCGATATTACATAAAATGGTGTAAAACTGTACTTGCTCACTCACTCACTCACTCACTCACTCACTCACTCACTCATGCCGGCAGTCACTCACTCACTCATGCCGGCAGTCACTCACACATGCATGCAGTTACTCGCTACCACATGCGGGCAGTCACTCAAACACATGTGCATGCAGTCACTCACACATGCATACAGTCACTCACTAACACATTCATCCAGTCACTCACAAATGCATGCATGCAGTCACTCACTAACACATGCATGCAGTCACTCACTAACACATGCATGTAGTCACTCACTAACACATGCATGCAGTCACTCACTAACACATGCATGCATTCACTTACTAACACATGCATGTAGTCACTCACTAATTTATGCTTGCAGTCACTCACTAACACATAGATGCAGTCACTCACTAACACATACATGCAGTCACTCACTAACGCATGCATGCAGTCACTCACTAACACATTCATGCAGTCACTCACTAACACATGCATGTAGTCACTCACAAATGCATGCAGTCACTCACTAAAGCATGCATGCAGGCACTCACTAACACATGCATGCAGTCACTCACTAACACATGCATGCAGTCACTCACTAAATAGGCATTGAGTGGTCACAATGGACACAGGGTACTGATAGTTCTTGGGTTGATGAGCATCTGAAATATAATTTCATAAATAATCAGTTGTTTCCTTTTCTTCAGAAATGTAAGGTGTGGTAGTCCACTGGTGAAAGTTCGCTGATCACACAAAGCCCAAGTTCAAATTCACAAATGGGTAAAATGTGTGAAGCTCATAATTAGTGAAATATATTAGCATTGATGTAAAAATGTACTCTCCCACTTTTTCTTGTTTAAGGTTCTATTGTGTACATTTCTGTTTATTAATTTAAGAAATTTAGTTGTTTATTACTCGGACATTGATTTCAGTATCATGCACCAAGGAAGCTCAAGTTTTACTTTTATAATTGAAACATATTTTTTTCAATGCATAAAAGAGTATTTAGAACTAACTATTTTCAGCCTATACACTGTCCACATTCTGTAAGGAGTTATCGAATATTTAACACAAGTGGAAGTTATAGAGCGATACAATGCCTTCTTTCTTTCTAACAAGACTGCTGCATCAACTGATATTGGTAGGCAAACTCAATTAATAAATGCTTGATCTAAATACATCTTTATCATACAAATGTTATATTGCCTTTGCAAGAGGTATATGAAGATTAACAAGGCCATGAACATTCCTTATAATTCCACTATCATTAATATTAGTCAGTCTCCCAGATCTATTAGCTTGTATTTGTAGTCAAGCGCAAACTAAGTTGACTGGAAAGACAAATAAATGAGGTATATGCAGACATATTGACAAGCTAGCCTTGCCGTAACACTTTGATTACAGAGTATTTGCTTATTTTTGTCTCATCTTGTACCCAGTAGCCATGTTAAGCTGACAACCAGTATACGATGTTAAGATGAAGTAATTGTCATTGATTATCATGATACATGTATCGATAGATTTCCATTGACCATTGGGCAGTCTGGAGGCAGGACTAAATGCAGGATGTTTGGCAGATATTTGCTGTGATTCCTCTCAGGTTTTGAAGGATAAAACATGTGTAGGAAGCCTAGTCTATATAATACTACAGATAAAACCTATGGTTAAGACAAAAGCAAATTAATGGCTTTATTTTTGTCTCAGCATTTTCTTTTGTGACTGCCTATTGTACAAATGATATGTTGATAAGGGAATGACATCTGACATTTTCTTGAGCATTATCTGCTTTTAGGTAATAGATGAGGATTGTTGCCTCCAGTCAGAAGATACATGTCTACATAAACTGCAACAGGATTAGAAGATTCATACATTACTGCCAAACATTCCAAGAAGTTTTTGTCATGGCATCATGTTCTTTTAGGATTTATTTTTTTCAGCGCTGTATACATGTAGTGTTGTAGTACATACAATGTGGCCATATTTGCCACTAAAGTTCTGTTCATTGGATCCATGACTAAAGTGCATGTCTGCCCCCTGTTTTGAACAAAGACTCTTGCCTTAGGACACAGACACCACATGTTACTCGAGTTTCAGTGTTAGGCAGGACCAAAGCCCTAATAACTCTCAGAAGTCTTCCCGGTAATCATGGTCACCCATCCACCTGCTCTTCTTCACCTGATTTGTGAACTGTGTGCTGTTCACAAGACCACATTCCTTCCACAAGGCCGAACTTAATTTGTATATTGCTTGGGACATTGTTGGTAGGTAATGTATGGTTGCTTCCATTACTGTCTGATAGATGTCATCAACTGATAGAGGATATTTCATTTGTCGAGTGAAGTATCATGTTTCTCTCAACGAGATGTGAGAAACATGATATTTCACAAGACACATGGAATATCCTATTTATTATATACTTTTTGTGTAGTTGTCTACCGGAAAATAAATTATTTCATTACAAATGTAAAACCTTGAAACGTAAATTCGATCTCCCTACCTAACACACAGGGATGTTTCACCACCCCTTGAATTTGCGACTTTAAAATTAGTTTCATTTTTGCAAAATCTTAACAAATACAAACAAAAGTAACAAAAAATAATTAGGGTCTCGAACATTCTCAACATATATTTAGATATGATTATTTGTACAAAATCAACTTTAACTAAAATTATTCTTTAAATCTACAAAGCTGCTGTTGGAAGCAAATGAATACACACTGGTCAAGCAACAAAAAGGCGCTTTGCTAAAGGAACATTCTCGTTTAACAAGTAAAATGAGAAATTTACAGTTTATAAAGAAATGTAAGAGAATAACAAATGGCAAGAAGCAATATTAACTCCAAAAATGACCATCTGTCATTATTTTGCCTTTGTGAGCACCATTTCCATGCTCGCGGGTTTCACCAAAGTGGTAAACGTCTAAGACCTGCATCACTTCAGGCTTTCCTCCCACATCAAGCTGATACTATTAAAAGCAGTGTAAAATCCAACTCACTCATTCACATTATTTTTGCCTTGTCAGAGTGGAACTAACATAAAAAGAAAGTCAACAGTTTGTGTACAGGCCAGACACTTATGATAAAGGGAGATAATTTTGGGGAGGTAACTCTTGTATGACAATAATTCCATTAAAGTATTATGTTCACTGCAGTGAAATATCAAGTGTTATGTTCACAGCAATGAAAATATCACTTTTCTCAACTTTAGAAAACTCAGTCTTTCACACTGAAGTATCTAATGAATACCAATATGTCTCTTCAAACAAGATTTGTTTTGCATACAAACAGTTACTAATTTAACACAGATGCATGAAATACATGCTTTAACTTATAAAGGATGTAATTCTATGCCCAGCTCAAATGTATCAATGGTTCAATTACTTGTTACAGTAGCTATGTCCAAATGACACCTTTTGTCCAAAGATGGATGTGGTCAAGTAACTATCAGCTCAACATATATCACTTCCAGAATATCTCAGTTTCTTCTGAGTTTGAATACATGTGAAGTGAGCCTTGAAATATAAGCGTCCGGGATAATATTTAGAATCAATATGCGGCTTATACCTGTCATAATTTGTGTGACATGATCACTAAAGCAGTGTATCTTCCTAAACACCTGTCAGATTCAGGATACTAGTCAAGCACAAAATACAAGCAAATATGACGTGAAGTGATAGGATAAGGCCATTAAATGTACATGTCACATGAAATTGAACACTGTCTATTGCAGATAGATCCAGCTTTGGATGAAGACAGTAAGATAAGCTGTACATCACATCAGCCGAGAGGGTTACAAGTATAGGATAAAACACGCCTCTGAGGTTTTGGTTGAAAATGTAAAACTGCAAGCGAGGTTAAAAGGCCTGAAGGCTTTTCCTTAGCTCAAGATTTTACATTTTCAACCAAAACCTTGGAGGCATGTTTTATCCAACTTAAGAACCGTCTAAATTCAAGAAATATCATAACAAATAAGAAAACATCCAAATACCTTATAGTGAAACAATACAGTATGTCATGGTATAAACGGAATTTGATCAAAGCATGGGAGAGAAAAACCATGTGCAGCATGGACAGCTGGAGTCATGACATGTATAACTGAATAACTTCTTGTCGCCTGCCCCCGTAGCTCAGTGGGAAAACAGTGGGTTACACAACTTAACACCTTATGTGAGGTTGCAAGTTCGATTCATGTCATGGAATTTTCATGTAAAAGAAAATGTGACTTTTAACCAATCATCAAACACAATTTTGTTCATATCCAGAGACAAGTTTCTAAAAGGTTTATAAAGGGTATTACAATTGAAATGTAAAGCCTCAAAGCAGGTTTAGAAGTGACCCATTTCAAAACCTAGGTTTGGAAGATGAGCTGGTTACTAGGTTTACCAGAGGTTGCCAGGAACCTAATGCAATATAGGGTAGTACGGTGATGGGTTTATAAATAAAGGAAAACATTTTATGCAGTTTTGAAGTTTGTTATGGATGTATTAAGAGTTGTTGTCCATGTGAAATTATTGGTCCGAAATCGAGATTAATGTTTCAGCAAATTTCACATTCTGCCCCAAAATTTGTCATTCTTTTAACACAAGTAATAATGAAATGTCTGACAAAAGTCATTCTCCATTAGAGATGTACAACAGTTTGAAAGGGAAAGTAAATGTTAGATGTGACAAGAAACAGCATTAAGTTGAATATGGCCTGCAAGTAACTGGTTCGATGTGTATTCACAGCCTTCATCAGTCTGTAAAAATATATAAACTGGGCAGCAAAAGAAAGTATAGGTCAAGTTCCATGATCGATAAATAACAAGAAGAGGTTTTGTTGTGAATTATAATATACTAGTAATCTAGGGAGGGGTAACAAATGATTGATCAACAACAGTTTGAATGAAATTGTGCAATCACAGGTAATGTAAGCTCAAGGTAACAATGGTGGGGTAAGAAATTTCATTTTCAAAAGTTATCTGAAATGTCACCAAAAAATTGTCAGCCACACTACAAGTTCATTGTCGACACAGTTGCCTTCAATAGCGTGTATGACCTCCACCTGCCTCAATGCATGCTGTGATACGCCACCTCATCGATGACATCAGTCTTCTGATGACGTGGACTGGAATCCGTTGCCACTCGTCTCTCAGGGCCTGCTGCAATTCTTGTCTGTTGACAGGAGGTTGATGGCGTGCTCTAATCTGTCTGTCAAGATGGTCCCACAGATGTTCAATAGGATTCATATCGGGTGAGTGGGCAGGCCAGGGCAAAACATCAACGTTCTGCTGGTTTAGAAAGTTCTGAGTCAGTTTTGCAGTATGGGTCCTGGCATTGTCATGTTGAAACAATGTCCCCTGCTGTTGGTTTTATAAGAATGGAAGCACAACTGGCTGCAACACTTGGTCTCTGTACTGCTCAGCGTTCAGGTTTCCCTGTATAATAACCAAATCAGTCTTCTGATCTCCACAAATACCGCCCCACACCATGACACCTCCCCCGCCGAATGGATGGACCTCTCGAATACACGCCGGAGCCAAACGTTCTCCTCTGCGTCGATAAACTCGTTCGCTGCTGTCATTTCGAAACAAGTTAAACCAACTTTCATCAGTAAACAGCACTCGACGCCAATTTCTCACTTGCCAGCGTCGAACCTGCCTCGCCCATCGCAGTCTCAGGCGTCAATGTTGAGCAGTCTGTACCATTCCTCGGAAAGGACGATACTCTCGGATTCCAGCAGCACGAAGTCGTCGTAGTACTGTACGTTGGCTAATGGGATGTCCCAACGCTGTTGCGGCCGTCGCCTTCGCCGTTATGAATCTGTTTCACAGGTGAATGAGTCGTATTTGACCGTCTTCCAGTGGTGTTGTCACTCGGGGTCGTCCGGTTCTAGGCCTGTCCTGTGTCCTCCCTGTCTGCCTGTACCGTTGAATCAGCCTGGCTACTGTCAATGGTGTACAACCAAACCTTCTGGCAATTTGGACCTGTGTTGCCCCCATTTCGGCCATGCTGATGGCTCTCTCTCTCTGCTCCTGTGACAGTCGTGGCATTTCTTTTGTGTGCTTTCATCACATGTGGTTATACCCCGCAGACGAACGCATTTATACAGCTAACATGCATGTGCAGTTTATGCCATAGACGGGAAACCTGTTTCACCCTTTTTTTGTTACCGCACAAGCGCCGTCAAAGGTGGGGCGTTCAGGTGAGGTGTTTTTTGGTACCTGTTCCTGGGCAGTCCTATTCCCAATACGGACTTTCGACTAGTTATTGCTGTTTTTAGCAAAGGTTACAAATTGCCAACCTATACTTTCTTTTGCCGCTTAGTTTACATAGTCTGTATCATCATGATTATTAACAAGAATCTGTTATTAATGCAATAAGGGGCAGTTGGGTAGCCTAGTGGTTAAAGCGTTAGCTCATCACGCCGAAGACCCGGGTTCAATTCGTGACATGGGTACAATGTGTGAAGCCCATTTCTAGTGTTCCCCACTGTGATATTGCTGGAATGTTGCAAAAAGCATCGTAAAACCATACTCACTATTAATACAATAAAAGACAGTTATTTTTGCTTTTGAGTGTATATAGATGTTGCGAGTTGTTTAGTTCACCTGACAAAACATCAAGTGAGGTTGTGTGACTTCCCTCCTGGTTATCCACCTATCTGTCCTAAACATTTACATTTTCAGCATCTCCTCTAACACTACAAGACCTATGAAACTGAAGCTTTGTATGACTGATCTCAGCTGAGGTGTCTCTAAAAAGGACATACTGAATTTCGGTCTGACTTGGAACATTGCCATATTGAACATGTCATTTTTGCTTAATCATGCTGCGTTTCTACATGTGTGATTATGAAATTTTGTATAAAGCAAGTATGAGGTATGCAGAATGACATACAATAGGTTTCTGTGGTACTATTATTTATTTTACAAAATAATTTAGGTGGCCATGTAAATGAGTTAATAGTCATTCTAAGGACAAAAAAACAGTAGGTTTGATATATGATACACGTAACTGATGATGTATGTTTTCCAAATATGTGTAAAAGTTTCTTTTCAAATGTCAGGCAGTGTTTGCATCTTTAACCTTTGTTTGGATATGCAATCTCTCTAAAGATGTATCAACAAAGTTGATATTTAAAATGCACTTTTTTCTAAATTCATACATCCAACACAAGCAAATGTGATGTTTCCGTATTTTCGTAATCTAATGGCTGAAAAACTAGTCCCTTCAAACAAGTATCATGATTTCAAAGGATCATGCTGAAGGAAATGGCTTCTAATTTCTACTCAGATGTTGATGAAAAGAAATAAATGTACCTGGAAGAAGGATATGAGATTGTTAAAACATTCAGGATTAATTTGGGAAAGTAGTGATACTTTTCAAGATTGTGGCAGAGATAGGGCCTTTGATATCATATCTTATTGCACAAGATATCTTATATTAATTGGTAATCATTTATTCAGTCCTAAAATGTCAATAAACTGTGTGAAGCGTTTTGTAACAGATATTCTGATATACAGTGAAGCGGCAATAGTTTATCATCTCATCAACTTTACACAGAATGTTTCTTCTTTGTGGTTGACTTCAACCCCCAGGCAACCATCAACCATCATATTATATCACATTATACTGTATCCTACAGACCTATCTGCAGACCTATATATGCTATTTTAAAGAAGTTAAAGGGGCACTGATCTAAAGCAATTCCCTGGGACTGGTTGTTGCCTTTTTTATTGTTTTCCCTCCGTGAGTACCCGGATGGTGCGCATCGCAACTGAGCGTGACAAGAGACTGGGCTACCATCTGCAAGGACAGCTAAATAAACTGGAGGCAATATTTCTTTTACTCATTTTTGAACACTGATTGGTTAACCGTTATCTATAAAGATTTTGACAAAGGGCTCATGTCAATTAATTTCTTCAGCCTAAACATACGAGGGGTGTTCATTCAAGATTTCCCCTGACCCACTTCCGATGGACCTAGTGGAATGAAACTTGGCATAGGTATTAGTCTTTCTCCACATAGGAACCACCGAGAGTTACACACTTCTCCCATCGTTTTATGCAACTATGGAGACCTCGCTTGTAAAAGCCCTCATTTTGCGTCTCAAACCAGGACTTGACTTCAGAAATCAGTGTTTCATCATCTGTGAAACATTTTCCCTTCAAAAATGACTTCATGGTTGGAAAGAGGTGGAAGTCAGATGGTGCAAGGTCAGGAGAGTAAGGAGGATGTGGAAGGATTTCATAGCCACAGGACCGCGCTTCTATCTGGGCAACATGAGAGTTGTGTACTGGAGCATTGTCTTGCAGGAAACGGACACCCTTGGTCAGCATGCCACGCCTCTTAAGCTTGATAGCATCCCACAGTTTCCGCAGCAGTGAAGCATAATAAGCTCCTGTAATTGTGGTACCCTTTGCCAAGAAATCCATCATCACTACTCCATGCTGGTCCCAAAACACCGTGAGCATGACCTTGCCTGCAGAGGGTTGGACACATGCTTTCTTTGGGGGTGGTGACTCCACATGCTTCCATTGCATCGACTGAACTTTAGTCTCAGGATCATAGTGATTGACACATGTTTCATCCTGTGTGATAAGTCTGTCAAAAAAGTTTGCCTGGTTTTTTGGCACATGTCCAAAAGATCGTTTGAGCAATTGACTCGTTCCTGCTTTTGGAAAGGTGTGAGCAACCTGGGAATCAATCGTGCAGACACCTTATGCATGTTCAAATTGTCATGGATGATTTTTTCCACAGACCCTACACTGATCTTGACATCTTGTGCTAACTGGCGAACAGTTATACGTCGGTCTCCACTTGATGGATAGTGTCCTCATCAATGGCTGAATGGGGGCGACCAGGAATGGCAGCTGTTTCCACAGATGTCCGACCACACTTGAACTGGCGATGCCAGTGTTTAACAACGTCATATGATGGGGCATCTTCCACATAAGTTGCTTTCATTTCATCGAAAGTTTCTTTTGGTGTGCGACCTTTCAAATATAAAATCCTAATCACTGCTCGGTATTCTACTCAATCATAACACCTGTAAAAGTGGTAAGATTAATAGTTCGGTGTTGCAAATTCAAACATAACATAGATACATGTATCATTACACATGTGAAATTTCAACCAAATATGATAACCCTAAGTGGTTTAGGGGAAATCTTTAATGAACACCCCTCGTACAGACAAAAAGAACAGCGGAGCTCATCAGATGTCGGCATTTGGAAATACCGCTGATGGTTATAGTTTAATAATAAAAAATGTACCGGGTATCTATGCAGTGGAAGCATTTTCGGATTTCAGATTGCGTAGATAATACGATTACTACTCCCTTGTTGTCATCTACGTTTTTTGGTATCCTACACTTGTGTATTTGTCGTCATTCACGTGATGCTCAGTTAATGATTTTATTACAGGTACAATTAGTTGTAGCATCACTCAGAATACCTGACAAAGGTTCCCATTTGGCATTTATTGTGTCTGGGGTAATTATTCAATCTAAATCCAGGTTTGAAGTGAGGTGAAATGTGTGTTATGTAATATGCACGTGGCAGCCCAGCAAGAGATGAATGATCAGTTGATTTACTTTTTTGTAAATCAACGGATCGTTCCTAGTCATACAAGGATTAACAGAAAATACATTGATTGATAAATCACTGTTATCTTACACAGTGGATATGTCAAAAGTAAGAGTTTACATGTGTAGGTTTACTAAAGCAGACGGAATACACTCATATCATGGCGTGAAGTGCCAATGTAAAAACATCATACTTTGTTCAAAGGGTTAACCGATAATTCATTGATTGATTGCTCATTGTTATCAAACTTAATGGATTTTTTTAGGAACCGTGGACGTTATGAACATAGTTGTCACGTGGGCTTTCTCAGCCGACCTAAGAGACTTGACACCCATGTGAAACACCTGAAACAATCTAAGTGATCATTTGAGAAACGAACAAGGGTTATAATATCCCGAAACAATATATATATATATTTTAAAATATTTGATTGTTACAGAGACACGTGGCATCGAATAAGTTTCTTTGTACAGCTGCAGACGTGTGGGATATTGTTCCTTTGTGTGGATATTCACAGATACATTCCTCGAACAAGGAAGCTGCCTAAAATTATACACATAAATTTGGTAGGTTGTAATTATGATATTTGCATTTTGTTTTCCTTCATTATTGTAGCATTGAACAGATTCATTCTTGTTCCTCTACGTCTTGGTTGGGAAATTCTTCGATGCGCGATAGACATTGTTTTCACAAGTCTTTTCCTTTGTAAGTGTGTATATATTACAGTCAATTTGTAAAATGTGATTCTCTCAGGCAATTTATATAATGTGTAAATATTTCAGTCATTTTGACTGAAAAGTCTGTCCTTTTCTTTAACAGATTGACTAAAATCGATAAAGACGATCAAAAGGGCCTTAAAACATCACAATAGATTATTTTGTAGGATTAGAAGCCAAACAATATAGAAATTTACTTTTCATCGTAACATTTTCAGTCTCTTGGTGATGATGTTAAACATAAAAATGTTTGGAATTAGTTGTCATAATAATGCAGATGGACATAATTTTCGGTCAATTTGTAAAATAGCTGAATATTCAGGTGTTTAATAAATTTCCTAGGTGAAAATTTTGCACATTTTGACTGTAAAAATATAAACACGATAAAATAAGCAATGCTTAGGAGAACTATTTTCTTTGTGTTGCAAGTCAAAATAGTGTAAACGAAAATCACACAATTACCTAGCAAGTGACTTATCAAAACTTTGTCACCATTACCGATGCTACCCACAAAGATAATTACATTTCCTCATTATTTCCAAAACTTTATTTCATTTTGTTGATCAATGTGACCCTACACCCTTATACTATCAATAAAAGTGACAAATGCGCTTATGAATTGCGTTGCGAACTAGTCTAGGTTCCTGCTATATCATCCGAGTACTCACGGGGAAAAAAACAATAACAAAGGCAACAACCAGTCCCAGGGAATTGCTTTAGATCAGTGCCCCTTTAAAGAACGTCTCTGATTCTTTCACCACCAAAAAATATCTCCAAAAATATTCATAATCCTAATTTATTTTGTTCAGTATATAATTGGTCACTGGAGTGGTTCAACAGCTCTGTACAAAGAAATAAAGTGTATATTTGAGGCAGTGATCAATGAAAACAACACCCTCCTCCACACTCGCATAAACCTTCACGCTCCAATGAATATTAATATGCCATTTCATACATTGTATTTACATAAAAATTAAAGAGAGGTAAATGTGGATGCTTTGGGATAAAAGAGTATCGTTGAACACCATCAGTTGTGTCGCACTTTGTCTTTTTAGAGCTGTATTTCTAAAACTGTGTTCTATTATATTAAAGTATTTTTAACTACCATTACGTCCACTCCGGTGCTGATTTTAATGACTGTTTCTTCTTTCAATTTATGCACATGGATATTTCTTGATTTATCTCTTCGTACTACTTTGGTCTCCTATTATTTCAACTCATTCTACTTTCGATACTGTCATGTATAGGTCAATTAATGGTTACCAAATGAACAGAAGGATTGAAAACATTAACAAAAGGTTTTACTATATACATTCTCTGTAAACCTTTGAAATTCTTGCCTGTGCACATTTTGTAAAGAAATAAGTTTAATTTGTGTTATAATGTCTGACATATACTGAACAAAAAAAGGGATCACAAATATTTTGGTAGTTAATTTTATGGAATTTTATTGGAATTAAGATAATAATTAGTCACAAGATACAATTTTATCAAACTGGCTGCTTTTGGGTGTTCTCACCTCTAATTCTGTAATGACATTATATTATTTGATACCTTCATGATTATAAAATGCTTCAAAATGTAACAAATAATGCCTGACTATATACCTATAAATTGTCTTGATAATTCAGGAGGAAAATTAATTTACATTTGGGGCCTCTGTACTGTAAATATTAATTTAATTTTAGGTACTCACACTGATTCCTTAACTTAACTTTGTGAAGAAAACTCACCAATGATAATACATGTTCCACATTTACTGTGATATCTCACCATATCCTGTGTTGTTTTCTGACATCCTCGGTCTTCCAGCTATCATCAGGAGCTGCATGTTTGTTGCAGACCATGCAATCATTTCTTCTGTTTAAAGAAAACTGTGTATTGTAAGAATCACAGAAATGATTGTCTGAATTAATGCAGAACCCACTGTTGGTCGGTATAGGTAACCGCTATGGGTATCCAGTGGACACAATGGCTGTAAAACTATGGTACTATAATTGGATGTGTTTATGTCAAGAAGCACTGAAAAAATTGTGTGTGTGTGTATATATATATATATATATATATATATATATATTGTAAAAATACCTGACACGTTGGTTTTTAGGTAAGATAATGCATAATGTGACCAGTGATGGATGAAAAGAGGAAATAGTTGATTCAATTTACCATCATCCTCTACTTGCTTCTGACTTCTGTGCAGCCATTGCTTCAAAAAAATAAAACTTGCATTGTCCTTTAAATCAAATAATACTTATGAAACTTCTACCTCTTTTACATATCTGCCATAAATCCTGTATTTTGGCTTCAATCACTTTAAAATTTTCAGATTTTCAACAGACGTCCTCTTTCCTGTCAATTACACACAACTAGTTGTCGCCAAGTAGTCTCATAACTACCCAAGCTATGACATAATGGCAGCAACCTTACATTTTTCTTGTGTGTGCTAGAGTCAACACTTACTATTATTATATAGTAGTAGTCACTCCCAAGCACCTGATAATCATTGTTAGACAGGGCAGTGTTACTTCTGAAGAAAAACAGATCTCAAACTACAAAAAAGAAACATATTTATTTGACAAATGATTCATTGACAGATTGAGTTTAGAAGTTGAAGATAGAGGTCACTGTTCTTGTTCCAGTATAATTGTTCAAGGTCACCTTTAACAATGGTTAATGACTGACTTTGAACATAATTCAATTTTCTGAGACCTCATTGCAATTATATCCTGTGATAGATGGAAACGTATGTACAGGATGCTTCCCAACTGCAGCAGTAACAAGGATTTGTATGAGGCAATGTGCCCTGATGCTTTAAATAGAGATTTGTCATGCGCCTATGTCTTAAACAGAGAGTTGTTATACACTGAGTCCCTCTATAGAGGTGTCATACACTGAGGTCTTTCATAGTGAGGTGACCCGTGAAGATCCCGGGTAGAATAGGTCTTCATCAACCTATGCTTGCCATAAAAGGCGACTATGCTTGTCATAAGAGGTGACAAACAGGATCAGGTGGTCAGACTTGCTGACTTGGTTGATGCATATGTCATCGTATCCCAATTGTGTAGATCGATGTTCATGATTTCAGTCACTGGATTTTCTGGTCCAGACTCGTTTACTCACAGACCACTGTCATATAGCTGGAATATTGCTGAGTGCGGTGTTAAACAGCAAACAAACAAATCATAGGGAGGTGTCCTATGCAGATCTCATATTGTTAGGTGTCCTTTTGTAAGGTGTACTACACTAAAGTATTTTCATAGTGGGTGTCCTATGCAGATCTTGTAAAGTGAGGTGTCCTTTTGTAAGGTGTACTACACTAAAGTATTTTAATAGTGAGGTGTCCTATGCAGATCTTGTATAGTGACTTGTCCTAGAGTGAAGTCTTTTGTAGTGAAGTGTTCTATGCTAGTCCTGTGTAGTGAGGTGTCTTACATGGAGGTGCCCTACAGTGAGGTTTTTGTAGTGAAGTGTCCCATGCAGATCTTGCATTGTGAGACAGCCTTGAAGATCCGGTTTAGAATAGGTCTTCAGCAACCCATGCTTGCCCCAACAGTTGACTATTCTTGTTGTAAGAGGCGACTAACGGGATCAGGTGATCAGGCTGGCTGACTTAATTGATGCATGTAATATTCCAATTGCGTAGATCCATGCTCATGATGTCAATCACTGGATTGTCTGGTTCAGACTTGATTATTTGCAGACCGCCATCATACAGCTGGAATATTGCGATATTTCATAGTAAGGCAGTATGATACTTGCACCACTGACTTGCAAGCCACTATAGCTCATTGGTGACAGCTTTTAACTGGGTACAATGCTCCACACTCCAGATTCATCCTCTTTCCCAAACAAACAAAAAACATTGTCACAGCACATATTCATATTTTGTTCATAAGAACACTTTAAAGCAGGATTGCTTGTCACTCCTCAGTGGTCAGTTTTAATCAAAGATTAGTCAAACTTGATTTTATACTCAAGGCAAGATGGCCTTTAAAAAGTATCGATTTGAAGAAATGTCATAAAAGCATATCCACAAGAGACACTAAGGCACCAAAGGCTTTCAGGGAAAGCGGTAAATCTATCTGTAATTCCTCATAAAATATTCCAATTTTGAAAATCAACTCCACATGTCGATTTCATGATATACAACCGCTGAATACATTTCTTTTGATCAGTGAAAAAAGCCAAGAGAGATCAGCCACACTGCTGACAAAGTGGGCGACCTATACATCATAAATAATTGGTCAGCACAACACCTTCTTTGACAGAATTGGTAAAAATGATTGATGAGGGAGGCAGGGGGTGGGTCAGAGGTCAACATATATCCAGCTCAGTACATCATGCTCGTCTATTCATTTGGGCATTTATGTGGAGGAAAGACAGTGTATTAAGACACTAGTTTATCACCTCATTACCCATTTTCTTTATCTGTTAGCATAAATCACATCAAGTAATCAAAGCCTAATAACTTTCTTGGTCAAGATATTTATTTTCCTCAATAAAGACCAGTTTCAGCATGATTTAGCAAACTGTATGTAAGAGTGGATAGTTAGGTGTGTAATCTGTCAAATGCTCACAAACACTCATCCAATTTATCCTATCATCACAGTACAAATATTGAACACCCCCACTTCCCATTGCTTTTTCTCAGTAGTAATGAAAATAAGGGGGTTGTTGAACCTTATCAGATGCTGTTACCAGTTACGCAACAGACCAAATACTTCACTCAGACATCTTTTTGAGAGAGATGAGAGTTATGTTCCTTGGATGCCAAAATCTGTTCATCATATCTTTGAATCCTATATGTGTCTATATCATGTTCCTTTTTTTCTCAAGAACCCGATCTCATCAAATCTTTCACTATGATTCAATGTCTCTCTGCATGAAGATCTGTAGACTGTGGATGCCTGTTAAGTTTATTGCTTCCTTTATTCTTCTTTTGTGATGGAGATCTACATATGCATAGCAATAATACATTATTGTTATAGCATATTGCATATTAACATTATCAAGTTGTGTCAGATTTGTTTGACACTTACTGTATTCGACGTAATAAGCGCCCTGCTCCAATAAGCTCCCAAGGTGATATTTGCTAATATATTGGCTGGTGAACAATCCTGTTTGATCAATGTACACAAGACTTATTTATTCGTGTAAAGTACGCATTCGTGTTTTATATGCACCCGTAATTATGGGCATTTAAATTCTGGAAAATATATCTGTCGTTATAATACGCACACACTTTTCTTTTGTATCATTTCAGGCTGTCAGCATAAACCACAAAATGTACGATCTGTCAACCCTGTTGTTTTTTTCACCAAAAAATTATTCTATTAAGAACCCTCTATCACGGACGTATATACGTCTTTGCCTCTATTGCTAATTTTGAGAGCGCCCTGGGTGCTTATTACGTCTAATACGGTGATTTGTTTGGCACTTTATCTGTTTGGAAAATAAGTATGTATAAAACAAAGCAAGAATTGCTTTATTTGTTTTATTGCAATATTTTATTTTTTGAACAAGCAACAACATATGCATTCACGTTGGTGCAAAATTTGGGAAATGCAACAGTTATGCAACAAACCAATACTTAGCTTGGGGCTCAAACATCCTGTTTCTGTCTGTAAAGCACCCACACTTTCATACAATATTTGGTTTTGAAGAAATAAAGCTATCTACAGAATCCTTTTGAAAATCCTCAGGGATATCATCTATTAATATTGACTTTTTAGATTTTGATTGGGAAAGAATACACCTATTACAATACAACATTTTCCACTTTTAAACATACACTGGCAGAAGAAGGTACTGACATTTGGTAAAAGCTAGACTTGCAGTCTGCAACAGTAAGATTAAAACACACATCACACAACCAGTTCCATGATTGTGCTGGTAAATGGCTTGAAATACTTTTGAACTTTTCTGAGTAATTGATAGCCTAGGGCCTGGTCTGCAAATGGAGTCAATTTAAGCAATAATTATTCTTCAGATTTCTATTTTGTGGTCTTGCAGAAAAGAGTTTTATTTTGCAAGACCTACATGTACAGATTCTACTTGTAAGGTATTGGAACATTTGTACACTTGAAGTGTTAAAAGTTTTACTTCAAACAAACTTTGATGTAGATACACTAACAGGCTAAGCCTTCAAGGCATCAAATCGTTTTTGTTTTGTTGCAAGTCACTAACAGACAGATAAGAAAATTGAAACAAGGGTTTTGCAAAGTCAATTATTGATAAGATAGGGAAAAAGGTAATTTCAAAACAATTTGTGCAAGAAAATATGTTTCAACTTTAAAGTTAAATTTATTCTCTTTGACAACCAATTTTAAAAAGTTACTTTTAAGAGTAAATAATACAATTGAATGTTCAATTTGATTTCCCTAGCTGAGTGGGTTTTACATTTTAGTGGAAAAATATTTCAGTGCTTCCACAGATATAATCTGGTGAAGATGAATGTAAGGATATTATAACCCTTTGATACGGTTAAGCCACAAATTGGTAACTTGTTCTTTTGGAAAATTTAAAGATGGAAGTGAATGTTGATTTCCGATACAGTCAGTCCTATTCTAGCTATATCACAACAGCCTGTAAATATTGATGTCAGGGACAGGCACACCAGTGCTTGACAGAAAATGAAGATATGGTGGTGAACAGGTCAAGGATGTTTATTATGATAGAATATAGATAACCAGATAATCAAGAATACGAGGAGCTGGTTGTTAGGTGGTTTAAGATCTTACGGAATTTGACATTCATGATTGGGTGTTATTTTTGTGGCTCATAATGTCGAGACCATGCAATTAAATAATTATTTAAGTTTTGTCAAAAGTTCAGTAAAGGTGGAAAAAGCAGAAGAATTATAATTTAGTTTCCCAATTTACCCTAGCCCCTTATTTATTGAAAACTGTATATTAAATATACTGATATGTATGTTTTGAAAAGGCTAAATTTAATTGGTCATTTGCTGACATGTTTGGCTTGTATTGACAGGCATGACAAACATGTGGAAGCATTCTTGTTAATTTGAAATTAATATAAATAGAGGAACTAAATAGTATTTCCTCAACAGCCTCAAACTTATTTTTGTTGCCTTCTTCATTCTTTGGAAATATTCATTCTCATTAAGTTTTAAATTCTGTAATGTCTCTGTCAGTATCTGTCAAATAATCTTTTGATTATGTCATGTGAACTGACATATTAGCCAACCAGAGGAGAGGCTTCTGAATTCTTAGGACAAGTGAAGCATTTGGAGCAGCGTTTCTGACATTTGTATCTAAAAAAATTAATGTAAACAGGAAGTCACAAAAGGCAAATAAAAATGTCTGCAAAATATTGTCTGTATTTTACACTTTCATTTCAGTCCAACTTGCAATTAATGAAATATCAATTTCTTTAAGTTGTGATTTTATTTCTCCTTCATAAGATAATTTGTGAAACTGCCAGTAAAGTGCTTTCCATGACAAATCATATAAGAAAGACGACATCTGATTTGCTAAAAAAAAACCTAAGCATCCTTCTGTTAGATTGTGTGATCAAAGTTCATCGTGATTCCATCTAGATGCCAACTCTATATGGTGCTACTTGTCAGATCAAGATTGTGAGAGGTACTGAATCAAAGTAAAAATTCTGATATCAGTGACAATTCCTTGACTTGAAGGTTAGCTACAGTGTCTATTGTGTTTTACAACCTTGTCATAGCATTTGATTAATGTTGAAATAGACAGCTACAGAGGAAATTGACAAAAACTGTCTGCCGAACCCTCGGCGCCTATGACAGATATTTGACAAACACATGCTTCTATGCCTGGAGCAGTATTTGCTGTTTTGCCAGAATACATAATTATTTCTCTATGACCCACCATATTGTCTATACAAATAAACCAAGAGGAGTTTTCTGCCTATTAGGTTGACCTCCAATAAATATGATATTGACAAGAAACATGTAACTAATTGATCGAGAGCAAACCTTGCTTCGAGCATTTTATATAACAGATTCTACCTAAGACTTGAAGCATTGCAGGTCATCATTAAAGACCCTAAGTAACAAGCTTGAGCAGACATACCACGTCAATTGCAAGTCGTTGATAAAGGACTTTGTGGCATAACAACAAAAAGAACTCCGGTGGCATTTGGGTGTTAAAAGTGAATTGTGTGAATTCCAATCCTGGAAGAAAATGCTTAATCAAGTAGCTAGCAAGAGATCTCAGCAGTGGCTCTCAACGAGTTCGAAAGTGAAGATAAAATGGATTTAAATTCTGAGCTGAAAAAGTTACGCTCTCACCAAGGTGTTGGTCAATGGGGTGTGAAATTGATTCGATGCAAATGAAGGGTAATTGTCAGCTAGGGTCGCCGATTCCAGATCTCCTTGCCAGAGGGGAACAGTCATTGATCGAGTTTGGCACACATGGTATAAAATATCAATGCAAAGTAAAAACAGTCAAAATGCTTGATAAAAATTAAGAAGGATCTAAAATAACCCCACATGACCCTATCCATCAAATAAATAGGTTTCATTGATTAAAGGAAATAAGGCTTATACATGGAATTGAGTGATTTTCTAATGAGTCATACCCTTTAACTTTTCCTGAGGAATGTTCCAGAATTAAGGAGTGCCCTCTACCAGATAACAATACTCAGGAATGACTTTGTAGCTTACAAGTGCTGAGTATCCTGAGATTTGGTAATGTGAGTGCAGATGCTAAGTGTCTAACATGTCTAACAGACAGCTTGAGTATACTGCCCAGGGAGTTGAGAATGCAATTTGAATGGGTCTTGCATGCTCCTTGAAAATATAAATGCATCATTTCTATTTTTATTTTTGTTGTAGTAATCATCATCATCATCATCATCATCATCATCATCATCATCATCTTCATCATCAGTGTGGGGCGGTCGGGTAGCCTGGTGGTTAAAGCGTTCGCTCGTCACGCCGAAGACCCGGGTTCGATTCCCGACATGGGTACAATGTGTGAAGCCCATTTCTGGTGTCCCCCGCCGTGATATTGCTGGAATATTGCTAAAAGCGGCGTAAAACCTACTCACTCACTCACTCACTCATCATCAGTGATCAAGGTGAAATGTTGATGTCTACAGAGTTAATTGAAAAACAATCCCAAGTACACAAGCTCAGTGATATCTGCATAACAGTGTTCATAACAACACTTTTATTCATGTAACTTTAATTATTGTACCAACTTTCTATTACTCTACCATCCGATGCAGATTCCATGTCAGAAATAGTCCCCAGCAATCTGTGTATTGTAAGAGTGAGTGAGTAAGTATGGTTTAACACCATTTTTAGCAATATCACGGTGGCGGGGGACACCAGAAATGGGCTTCACCCAGGAATCGAACCTGGGTCTTCGGCGTGACGGGCGAATGCTTTAACCACTAGGCTATCCAGCCGCCCCTTTGTGTATTGTAAGAGGTGACTTAATGGATTGGGTGGTTAAACTGTGGCTGGTTGATTGCATGTCATCACTGCTCACAATATCAATCACTGGTTTGTCTGATCCAGACTTGATTATTTACAGGCTGCTGTTGTATAGATGGAATATTGCAGAGTGTGCTGTTGAACCAGAAAAGGAACAAACAAATATTACACTAACCAAGCCAGATTGAGGATTTGGAACTAGTGTGTGTGGATGGGAGAGGGTGCATACTTATGTTACCCAAGTCATGTGAACAAAAGTACATGACATAGGCTGACCTGTGTCTGAAACAAATGGTGGGTGTGCACTCACTTACCATGCATTGTCTCTCACCTGTCCTCTGTCACATCGGGCAGTCATGTAGTCTAGTGGTTAAAGCATTTACTCGTCACGCAGCAGACCATGGTTAGATTCCCGACATGGGTACAATGTGTGAAGCCCATTTCTGGTGTCCCCCGCCATGATATTGCTAGAATATTGCTAAAAGCGACTCACTCACTCACTCACTCACTCACTCACTCACTCACCTCTATCCCATCACGAAACCTCAGAATTAAGTTAGAGACATGTGACTTAAAAGAGGCCCTCGGGAGGCCCCTTCAGAGCCTATTTTTCTGGAATTTCAATTCAAGGTGGAATTTAGCTTAACCAGGGCATAAACTACTTTTGGATTGAATACTGTGTCAAGTGACTGGAAAAAGAGGCCCTCTAGGGGTTGGTGCCTTATATATGCTGCTCTCTTCCATGGCAGATATTCTGTTTCGAGCTTTTGGTTTTTCAATAGGATAATTTCTCTACTCCACAATTGCCTGTAGAAAAAATAAGTTCTTCTGCAAGACAGTTTCATTATTTTCTGGCATTTAGGTCTGTGTTTTTCCTGGTACTTGAATACCACATGTATGAAGGAGTCTGACATTTAAATGACTCTGATAGTGACACAATGTAAGTTTATTTGACTTGAAGATATGATTTGTTGTAGTCTGCATGGTTATTATTTCCACAGCAATAATTCAGAAGAAATGCTGTATTGAAGATTTTTTTTCTGAAAACATTTTAATCATTAATTGCTTCACAGTCAGTAATTTATCTTGACCTGCTCAAGTGGCAGTGAACCTTAGGTCCAATTTCATGTTTATACACTACACTACACTACACTACACTACACTACACTACACTACACACTACACTACACTACACTACACTACACTACACTACACTACACTACACTACACTACACTACACTACACTACACTACACTACACTACACTACACTACACTACACTACACACTACACTACACACTACACTACTACACTACACTATGGTTTAGAGGGTGAGGCTTTAATGTTTAGTTTTGCATTCTTGCACTGAATATAATATTCATATACAATGTTCAAAGACCACTGAAGTTTAGAAAATGAGAGAACAAAATAACAGCTTTCCCAGTTTGCTTCCCAAGGGCACTTTTGATTCCTAGATAATTCCCTGTCAATTGCTATTGGTGTCTTATGACTATTCAAGTGAACTTACTTTAGAATCTCAGATAAATCCTTGTCAAATGCTGTTCATGTCCTATGATTTCCCAAGTGCACTTAGTTAATATTCCTAGATTATTTGACAATTGCTGTTGATGTCCTATGATTCCCCAAGTGCACTTAGTTAATATTCCTAGATTATTTGTCAATTGCTGTTGATTTCCTATGATTCCCAAGTGCACTTAGTTTATAATCCTAGATTATTTGCCAATTGCTGTTGATGTCCTATGGTTCCCTTAGTGCACCTAGTTTATAATCCTAGATAATTTGTCAATTGCTGTTGATGTCCTGTGATGATTCCCCAAGTGCACTTAGTTTATAATCCTAGATAAATCCCTGTCAATTGCTATTGATGTCCTATGGTTCCCCAAGTGCACTTAGTTTATAATCCTAGATAATTTGACAATTGCTGTTGATGTCCTATGGTTCCCAAAGTGCACTTAGTTTATAATCCTAGATAAATCCCTGTCAATTGCTGTTGATGTCCTATGGTTCCCCAAGTGCACCTAGTTTATAATCCTAGATAATTTGTCAATTGCTGTTGATGTCCTGTGATGATTCCCCAAGTGCACTTAGTTTATAATCCTAGATAAATCCCTGTCAATTGCTATTGATGTCCTATGGTTCCCCAAGTGCACTTAGTTTATAATCCTAGATAATTTGACAATTGCTGTTGATGTCCTATGGTTCCCAAAGTGCACTTAGTTTATAATCCTAGATAAATCCCTGTCAATTGCTGTTGATGTCCTATGGTTCCCCAAGTGCACTTAGTTTATAATCCTAGATTATTTGACAATTGCTGTTGATGTCCAATGATTCCCCAAGTGCACTTAGTTTATAATCCTAGATTATTTGACAATTGCTGTTGATGTCCTATGATTCCCCAAGTGCACTTAGTTCATAATCCTAGATAATTTGACAATTGCTGTTGATGTCCTATGATTCCCCAAGTGCACTTAGTTTATAATCCTAGATAAATCCCTGTCAATTGCTGTTGATGTCCTGTGATTCCCTAACCTTTGAACTGAATTTGAGTCATTAATTTTTTAAGAAAATGTTAAATGGGATTCAATTACACATCTAAATCTCTTGTCCTTTTCAAGCCATATGTTGTATCTTCATACTTATAATTCTATTGTCAATCCTAAAAAATGAAGAAACTGAAGAAAAAGGACCTTTCATTGAGCATGGTAACATGAATTTAGCTGAATTTAGCTGTTATGATATAATGCCATCTGTGATGTTTTTATCCCTGCTATGATGTCATACCACATAGGAATGGGTGCCATCCGTGTGTCCGTCACATTTCGTTTCCAGAGCAGAATACAAAAATCATAAGAGATATCTTAACCAAACTTGGCACAGAGATAGGTCTAGTGGTGAACTGGTGCCTTTTGATACTAAACAAATTTTCGAGTTTCCCTGGCAACGACTTTGACTTAGACTGAAAATGGCGGTAGTCCTCGTTTTCAGAGCAGATCTTGAAAACCGTACAATATTCTGTCATGGTTGAAAGAAAACAGTATCCAGGATCTTTTGCATGGGGCCTCACAATCCACAAGTCTTAAGGCAGCACCTATGAGCAGATGATTGGGAACATGGCAATTACACAAGGAAGTAAATTTAAAGCCCAGCCAGGTCAAGTGTGTACGATGCTCAGTAGGGTCAAATCAAGGAAAGGCCTCAAACTTATAAGTTTTGCTGAACACAAAATTGTAGTAAACAAAAACGCATTGGATTAGATGATCACTTACTAACTTCATGCAGAAACTTCAGGATCTCTCCAAGCAGCATGAATGTGAACATGTCTTAGTTACTGGGGATTTCCACTGTGATCTGAGTGAAAACTGACTCAACTCTGTCCTTCTCAAACTCACTGTCTTGGAGCTACACTGGACTTGTTGTTTACTAATCATGCCAATGCTGTAGCATTCCAGACTCCAGTCTACTACTCAGATCATCAGATGATTGGTGTTGTACTTCTCAGTACACCTCATGGTGATCCCTGCTCTCATTGATCTCTAAGTAAAGTAGGAACTACCTTGCTTCTCTGATCATTGTTTAAGTAATAACACGACTCATTACAAATACAACAGTGTAACTATAACTTAAACCTACTCAACTGTATAAACACTGCCTCCTATCGTGTATATATTCTTGTCAACCATACTCTGTACTTCACTTGCTTGATAACAGTCTTAGAACCTCCACCGAAACGTCGCTCCTAATTGTGATAAAGAAGTTGTTCGTCCATATGTCTCATCCTTACTCATTACAAATACAGTTACTTATTCTATCATAAACTGCAGATGGCAAAACAACATCAGTAATAACTTTTTTAATGCTGCAATTAGGCCATTTACAAAAAGGTCCAGTGAACATAGTTCACAGGAGCTGATGCATTGCAGACAACCAGACATGTCATATTGGCGGGGGATATAGTATTTCATGCTTGTGTATGATGTTATACTTCTTATATATGTTATACCACATGACTGTGATGTTATAATCCCTGCTATAATGTTATGAACACTAGGGCCGGTAGGGTCTAAGCCTAGTGGTTAAAGCGTTTGCTCATCACACCAAAGGCCTGGGTTCAATTCCCCACACAAGTACAATGTGAAGCCCATTTCTGATGTCCCCCACCGTGATATTGCTGGAATATTGCTAAAATACTCACTCACTGTTATAACCCCTACCTGTAATGTAACAATCCCTAACTAAACAAGTTATATTATCAAACAGATGCTATAACCCCTAGCTATGTCATAGACCCTGGTTATGATACTATAACATCTGGTTATGATGTTATAACACATACACCTAATCAGTTATCCACAAATAACACACTGACAGTGTCTGCTGCCACAAGATCACATCAACCTCATTACTTCCGTTGCTTGTCCAAGGGCATCAATTCACAATCACAGCAATTTGAGAACAGCCACATTGTAGTTGTTTCTGACCAGACAGAAATCTGACCTCCAGAACAATGGTAACGCAACATCAAACACACATGAGCTGACAATAGTCTTCATCTATGAGTCTCCAAATTTACCATCATCTCCATGGACAATTCGCTTGTTACGAACTGTCCGTGTAGAACTGGCATGAGTTCAGCTGTGATTTATGTTCATAATGTGATTGATGGATTTATGATTTATACTGTGGAGCATGAAACATTGACTTGAAATGAATTCCAATATGTTCCAAAGTGGAAGACTGATGAGGATTTTAGTGAACCATGGCTAGATATGGACATAGTGTATGACAGTGATCATATGAGAGTTTCAGTTTTGGTGTTATACCCACTTGCCATATTTGCCAATTTATTCTGTCCATATTGATGACTCATGCAGTGTAGATCCAAAATTAGTATTAGTACATGGCGGAAAAAAAATAGGCATTCTTTAAGATTAGAAATTTTGAGGTTTTTGCTTCACCATGTGTCTCATTTGCAATTTTGGTGAAGACATTTTCAAACAATCCAGTGCAGATTTACCCACTTGTTATAGTATATTGGGCTTAGGGAACTCCATTTAATTATATCTTGGGGCTGGGGGCTGGGGGCTGGGGGCTGGGAGTTTTTTGAGACATTGCGATATTTTTTTAGTCGGCGCTCAAACCCAAAACAATTTTCTTCTTTTTATTCAAAAGAGTAATTTATTATCAGGATTTTCAGAAACATTTGTTATTTAAAGTAAATAAATCCTGATCCCACTTGAATATGAATTCATTTCAACGAGTTTGATGTTGACATATATGTTATTCATCTGTATGTTGCAGTTGTTGTAGTCCCTAACAACAAAGCCTGGTCATAATAAGCTAGGGAGTATTAAATTCACTTTCCCATCTATTTTGTTGGGCCTCTTTTTGTAAATGTTGGTGTTTGAAACAATTCTGAAATCTATTCTATATTTTTCTAGGTCTTGTTGGTATATGGTAAAATAAGGACACTGTTAAATGAAAGGAAACATATGGGAATGACAAGTTATCTAATTAAGTCTGTAAGAGTTTCTTCTTTTTCCCAAAATGTGTAGTCTTTTCACTTCTGTAATTAGTTAGGGTCTCAGTGGAACAAAAAGACTTCTGGCAATTTTAAGTATATTCCAAATTCATGAGATTTCGAGTTGCCAAACATGTGAACTCGGTGATAATGAAACACATTTGGAGGCAGTTCTTCCTTCTGAGACTTACAGCCTTGAAGCCCTGTCAACATCAGGGAATTCTACCATGACATTGAAGAATGGTTGATTCTGATTGGTTAAAAAGACGATCAATATGAATACACTGATAGCCGGCCCATGAAGATCCAGGGTAGAATACGTCTTCAGCAACCCATGAGGCGTAAGAGGCGACTAACAAGTTTGGGTGGTCAGGTCGCTGATTTGAAAAAATTGGTTGATGCATGTCATCAATCCCAACTGCATGGATCAATGCTCATGTTGTCAATCACTGGATTGTCTGGTCCAGACTCAATTACTTACAGACCACTGTCATATACCTGGAATATTGCTGAGTGTGGCTTTAAACAACAAACAAAACATTGATAGATTACATATCAATCCAGATGGCTGCATTCAGTAAGGTAGTGAGTTGCCACTGTGCCAGCATTAACAGAATAGACACCAGGGCCCACTTGCACAAAGCGATCTTAGCGCTAAGATGATCGTAACTCCCATACTTTAACATAGGCTTACAATAGTTGTAGTGCTAAGATCGCTTTGTGCAAGTGGGCCCAGGCCTCTAATACACACCAGCCTCTAATAGATGCTGGGTCAATGGCTCGTATGAAAATAATAGACACCTGGGTGCCTAATAGAGGAAATGCGGGACATTTAATATTGGGTGTTTTTGGCAAAGATTTCCCTGATGTCCAAGGCTGAAATCCTGACTTGTTTGATGATAGGATGACAACACTTAAAGAGGGCATATCTTTTGCAAACAAATGATAACGTTCATAAAACTCTTAAAAAAATGTTCAGTAATTTCCTCACTGAAACAAATGATATTGAAAGTAAAATGAAACGTTATAAAAGTGTTTTGAAAAACTTTATTCATGACAACGTGTTTACAAACAATTTTTTGTGATCGATATTCATTGCAATCTCCATCAACCACAAACGTTAGGATTTTGCAGGATTGGTTTTGAAAGCCCATCAGAAACACTGCTCCCTTCTAAAGGTCACGAGAACTCCCAAACAAATGTCCCAACATCTCACTTGGTCACAACAGCTTATCAAAGACCATGAAATCCATTTCAGAACACACACAATTAAGCAAAACTTACTCGGACTACTGTGTCAGGGCAACAACTGTCACATTTCTTTCACTTGCTGGGGTTGGAATGTCTTGAAATCATGAAAATGACAAGTCACAAAAATGAAGAATCCCTTGTGTCATACAATTCCAGTTTGTCTGCAGCTAGGCCTAAAAAACTGCTGTATTCTGTCCTACTACAGGATGCTTCCATAGGCAATCACATTGTACCAGCAGGCTCATTCCCAGTAATTCTATAGGTTAATGTTGAACCACATATTAATTCGGGGTTGTCATCTGACTTCATCAGAAGCATGGAGACTGTCAACATCGACATTGGCAGGAAATTGACAGTGGTGACGAGCAACTGCAATGTAGGTCAAGTGCAGCCACATCCTAATTCAGGATAGAGAGGCATTTATTTTAAATTTGTATTTGTATTGGGCCTAATTGTTAACTAACTAATAATAAGATTTCCACATTGAAAATAAGTAACAGAGTGTTAAATAATAAAGTTTGTCCAAACAGTGCAAATATACAACAGGTTGCAATGAAATAAATCATATATGTGGTAGAGCGTCCAGCAGCGTCATACCAAAAGATGTTAAAAGATGGTACTTGTTGTTGTTACCCTGTCTGGTGCTTGGCATTTATGGGCTAAGACAAGGACACACATGCACGCACACACGCACACACGTGCACAAACCTGGTAGAATGGAAATTTGATGTTGTCACACTGTAGAGTAGATACCTCTCTTATCATCTACAATGTAGATATCGTTGAAATGAAATTACATCACAATGCTTTGCAGACCATTGTGACATCACTGGTTACCATGACGTCACAATCAAATGACATCACTAATGGCTCTGCTACTGAAGCTGATAGCAGTTCTTTTTACACTGAAGACACTGCTAATTATTGTCTACAAATTGAAAAAGTTGGAAGAATGATGTTGGATGATAAATCAAATCTCACCCTCGTGTCTTTTGATATCAAATATATCAACACTCGTTGATAAAAGTGGCATATCCCTCGGCAAGCCTCGAAATTTTTCCACTTTTATCAACTCGTGTTGATATATTTGATATCAAAAGACACTCGGGTGAGATTCTCTATATGTATACATTTGAAACCGCACGTCAATGTGTTTGGTACCAAATTGAAATAAGAGGTATCTGCTCTACATTGGGAATTTCATAACACAGTAGATTTATCTACAAACTGTCAAACCTTTTGTTGCATTATTGAGTGTTAAAATTAACAATGTCTATTTCACACTCAATCTGTAAACTGCTCTTCATTTTCATAAATCATTGAAATGGGCACTAATTATACGTCCTCCTTTGAAAAAGGGGTGGTCGGGTAGCCTAGTGGTTAAAGCGTTCGCTCGTCACGCCAAAGACCCGGGTTCAATTCCTGACATGGGTACAATGTGTGAAGCCTATTTCTGGTGTCCCCCGCCGTGATATTGCTGGAATGTTGCCAAGAGTGGCGTAAAAGCATATTCACTCACTCTCCTTTGAAAATATTTTTTGGTATGTGTGTGTGTCTCTTTAAGAGCTAAGTAACTGTCTACTAGAAGCCACCCATTGTGATCCTGCTTCATAATTGCTAACTTCTGCATTAACAATAATTTACTGACTCTCTCACTCACTATATCACCCTGGAAAATTAGGATGTGTGGGTAATGGTACTTCATAACACCAGATTAAATCAGCGTCCCCAAGTCAAGCACTGCCCACTCCCTCCCCCACATCCAACGGTCATTGCTGTTCTTGGGGGGCCTACAGCCTTGAGGGAGCCATTACCTGTCTAAACAGATCAGCCTGATTAGATTGTCCCTAATATTGGTAGGTAGTGTCACACAATCAATAATTCAGACCCCTGTCCCTCCTTCTTGTACTTTGGAGGGGATTGGGAGATAAGCTGTTTATATACCACCATCAGCCTGTCCTTGTGGACAAAAAGGGCTTAAATTTCACATGATGAAGGACCTGTATGTTCAAATTGATTAAGAAACCTTAAATGGCTTGTGGACAGTTTGAAAGAAGAACAGGTTCCATCATTTTCTTAGAAAAGGATTAGAAATGGACTAAACAAGATTAGTTATAAGTCTGGACTTGAATGTTTCTAAACTATGTCATGTATTGAAAACAATTCCTGATCACAAACTTTTCTTGTACAGACACAAATCTAAATACCATGGTATGGTTTGTTTTTTTTCTTTTCTCTTCAAAGATTCAAGAATCCTTTCAAGAGAAATCTTGACGACATTGTAATTTATTTTTAGTAATTTGCCTTTTGGCATATTGACCAAATAGATCTCTAAAACAATTGGTCTTGCCAATGAGGAAATATCACCTGCCGGTATGTCTACAGATGTACTGTTTGACCTGTGTGACCTTGGTGTCTGTAGATGGTCGTGATACCCCCAGGTCAGAGGAAGAATATCTGTCTATGAATGGAAAGAACTTCCTCTTGGCAAGCGCTTCCTCATTAACCTCGCCGAGACAGCCAAAGGTTGTTTTCTCTTCATTCATAAATCCTTAATCCCTGTTTCCCTACGTGTTGGACTGAGGCTATGGATGCAAATACATCTACAAGAGCCTCTGACATCAGGTTTAAAGCATGAAAATACATGTTTTTCCGTCTTATATTATTATCACTGTCATTAGTTTTTGTCATGGTTACCAGTTACAAAACGGTCTTGTCATTTTAAGTGCAGTTTCTTTATGAAAATGTGTAGGTGTGGATTCATTTCCCCCCACTGATGCAGATGTAAATCATGTTTATGAATGATTATTATTTATAGCACATGTTGGAAATCAATATCATGAGTGATTGGAAAATGTCAATATCAAGAAGTAATAGATGACTCTCTGATGTAACGCATGTCTTGTAACAATTTGTCAAAACTCCTAACTCTAGACTGACAAATTCAATCAAGTACTCAGTGGTGCAGAATAAAAGCCTGATATCCATGCTTGTCAACCTGAGAGGATTCAGGAGTAGAATAGGTCCCCAGTACATGTTACTTGTCTTCCCGTTGGGATTCTGGGGCAGACTAGATCACCAGTACCCCATGCTTGTCACCGTGTGGGGATTCAGGGATAGAATAGGTCCCCAGTACACATTACTTGTCTTGCTGTGGGGATTCAGGGGTAGAATAGGCCTTCATTACCCCATGCTTGTCTTCCTGTAGGGATTCCAGGGCAGAATAGGTCCCCATTATCCCCTGCTTGTCATCCTGTGAGGATTCAGGGGTAGGATATGTCCCTAGTACCCCATGCTTGTCTTTTTGTAGTGATTCCAGGCAGAATAGGTCCCCAGTACCCCATATTCGTGTTCCTGTGAGGATTCAGGGATAGAATAGGTTCCCATTACCCCATGTTTGTCTTCCTGTGGGGATCCAGGGGTAGGATATGTCCCTAGTACCCCATGTTTGTCACCTTGTAAGGATTCAGGGGTAGAATAGGTTCCCAGTACCCCATCCTTGTCTTCTTGTAGCGATTCTGGGGCAGAACAGGTTCCCAGTACCCCATGCTAGTCTTCCTGTGTTGATTCTGGGGCAGAATAGGTCCCCATTACCCCATGCTTGTCTTCCTGTGCGGATTCAGGGGTAGGATAGGTTCCCAGTACCCCATGTTCATCTTCCTGTTGGGGTAGAATAGGTCTCCAGTATGTACCCTTGTCTGCCTGTGAATATTCCATGGTAGATAATAGTTCATAAAGACATACTCATTGTGTTTTTGTAGGAACTTGAAGATAGATTAGGGACCCAGTTCCAATGCTTATCACTCTGGAGTGAGTCTTGTGCAGTGTAACAGTGCCCATGCTTGGGGAAAAGAGAATTAAAATGAGGATCAGTGGTTCCACTTTCTGACATGTGGTTATTTTTTATTCCCTTACGGCATGGGTTGTTTCTCATGCCACCAACCACTTGGTTGCCTGGCCTGGTATATTGACGAGGAAAATCTCTGAACTGTTAAATTGTTCTTCACTGAAACATATAGTCTCTACTACATTTACATGTTATTTGAGGTAAATTATATATTAAAAATGTAATTAAGGGTAGCATGTGGTCTGGAAGTTGGGATGCCCTTGAACAGCTTTTTTTCTAATGAGTCAATTTCAGTGTAAAATTACCTTGCCATCTTAAAACCTTTGCAATGAACAATTTATCTTACATTAAAGCTACATCCATTAGAAGAGAAAGTGTTCTAATAACCCCTCAAACCACACGTACACAGCAATGCTGGAAGTGTCATACGTGCATTAAGTATGCACATCGATGCAATCATCTGAGAGACCCTTTAAGGTCAAGTGCTGCATATGCCAGGAGGATACATAGTGAGATGCTAAATTGTTAACAGCAGTGAAGCACAATCGAACACATCCATACTGCTTAGACAGATGAACAAACACGAGCCTGGGCAGAGAGCTACACCAGGGTGCACTGGAGTATGCTTCCCTACCATGGGGACTTGTACGCCTACACTACTGCCACAGTCAAAGGGATGCGTTGGAAAGGAAAACAGTAGCAGATTGTTGAACAAGACAGACAGATTTATTGGGTCAATGACCAATTGACATTAAATAATGATTTCAAATAGATGGTGCTTTCACATGTGTCTCTCTCGGCAACATTTTAGCTTCAAGCATAATCATCTTCACACCAGTTTCTGTCATTAAGGCAGTGACAGGTTAATGCCTGGTGGTCTGTATCTAGGGTACATGTATTTAACTTATTCTAAGATAGGTATTGTAAAATCTAGAAGCATTTAATCTATGTTCAAGTTAGAAAAGGAAGCTCTTAGTGGGAATTCTGTTGCACAAGGCACAGTTTATAACTACCCAATCAAATTTTCACTTTACTAAAGAAGCTGACAGTAAATGCAGACACTGTGTTAACAATTTTGCATCAAAGTATACAGAGCAGTGTCAGGTATTACCGCTAACATTTATATTAGGGCTGGGACGGGTAACTACTCAAGACCAATCCGACCCGAGTACCCACAGGACTACGCGGACCCGAGGCTAGTCACGTGATATGCTGTAATGAAGTTAACAATAAAACTCAAGGGTTACACTACAAGTACAGCTAATGTTCACATTTCTTTCTCACTATGCAAGCATTCGTTCTGAGTTTTATATGTTCGAGTAAGGATAAAGCGTCTATCAACTGCAGTGTATGCATGATCAGATAGTTTTATACATTATCTAAATAGATTTTGCCAAGGCTGCTGTAAAACTATTCCCATTCGGGCATTTTGTACCAAACTCTTGAGACCTATTGCGGGTATCCGGGTAGGGTCGGGTAATAGTGTGTCGAGTACCCGGGTAGTAAATTTGGACTCATCCCAGTCCTAATTTATATCATAGCCGGTACCTAACTTCCGCTGTGCTGTCATTACATGTAAGAATCGTAAATGCAGACAACAAACCTTTGAGGGAGAATCATATTCAAATGTATTACAAGTATCTGATGTCCAGCACACTTGTTACAAATCAATATTAAATGGTGTCAACTTATTTCATATTTTGCCCAGATTGGCCCGTGTGGTGTTCAGAACACACGGAGGCGAGGGTGATTCAGGACTGTTTTGTCCAAAGTTTCAATGCTCTACCATCATACTGTTTGTTCAAGACTACTGAGATTTACATGATAATGCCTGTAACAAGAAAATGAACGAACGTAATATTCCACAGGTATCTTAAATTCTGATTAAAATATGAAGTACCTTTAGTTATGAAACACCTCTCACTATTGCATTCGGATGACTCTGACAAGACCATGCACTGCAAATAGTGTAAATTGTAATTCTTTAGTTGACGTGAGTGCAGTACTGCAAAGTTTTATGACAAACAAAGACATTTTTAAAAATATTCTGACGAAAATTTGAATTAGCATAGAACTTTCCTTAATGATGCAGATAACAAGAATCTGGAAAGTATATCACTGTAATCACCGATAATCCATCCTCATCACTTCTCTGTGTGATGATTGTTAACCTATAATTAAATACACACAAACGCACACTGATTGTGTTATTTATATACACGGTCATTACTATTAATAATTACATATTTGATTAACTGCAATAGTGCAAGCTTTCAAAGTTGTTGTATTTGATGAAGGTATATGTCAATCAGATGTTGTATTTTTTCACTCATCAAAATATCAGTATTCTCTGTTGATCTGAAAGAAAAAAAACCAGACTGTGGCGATGAATATTGTGATAATGTTTCTTAATTATTTATTGTTTATTTGTGATGCTTTCAACCTTTATATGGCTATGGGGGAACTGGTGTCCCAGTCATCTAAATTGTTGTACAGAGTTTAATCCCTTGCATATGCCAGAAACCTGTGATTGTGGGTTCAAATACAGATTCCTCCTGATTTTGTCTCAAGGTCTTATCAGCACAATACCTGTGCTCGTGGGTTTCACCAAAGACTTAAGTGGTAAATGTCTGAGACCTGCATTACTTTCCTCCTACATTAAGCTGACACATTGTGATATAACTGGAATGCTGTTAAAAGCAGCATTAAAACACAACTCACTCACTCACCTTTCTCCATGGGAGACCTCTATACAGTCAAGGTCACCAGAAGTCATTACTTAAATTTCAGGAAATTTCAGATTAATTCATGAAACACTCATTTCAGTTAAGATCAATTCTGTGCGGAGCTCTATTGTTTTGGTTTTCGAGAATTGAATTGTGCAATATGGACTAAAGGTGTGACATCACGCTCGGAAAATATTTCATGCATGATTTGAAACCACACAGAACTGTCAAAGTGCTGTCCCTTTCAGATAAATTCAACACCTATCATGTGTCATGATTGTGTCAAAATGTTCAGATGACTCTGATGGTCATTCACTCATGAAGTGATTGGCAGAAATAGTTTCATTCAGGGTTGTCAGTACAGTATGGAGACTTATATAGGTGGCCATTCGGTTAAAAAATACGAAGTTGAAATAGTTCGCACGAAAGGACACTAAACTGCTAAAGGACGTTGAAATTAAAGAATGCCGGATGGCGCTGCAATTTGTAAAACATTCCGAGTTTAATTGGCTTGTTCCGCTGTGTATATGATAACTGCAAGCTTAGGTGCACAATGTATTATGTCATTCCTCGTGCACACACCATCTGACATCACATGTATGCTTGATGAAACACAAGGGTGTTATGATTTATGAGTTGTGTTTCATATGCACATTTTCATAACATCTGAAAAGTGAACGTTGTGCAAGAATTGCGCGCTGTGTCACCCTCATTTATGGCAAGCTATTTTTCCTATCGAATGTATAACATTTTACACATGCATACAAATCCATTTGGTATATATTTTTGTTGTTCAGATATTTGGCAGCATTTGTCCGTTCACAGTTTCTGTTAAATAAAACAAATTATCGCACAATACTTATATCTGTGTACGATAATATGTGGTCGACATTTGCTGTTTTTTATGCACAACAAAATCTCTGACAACACTTAGCAGTGTCTCTTTTTCAAATCAGTTTAATATTTGCAGTTACATTTACACCACACCATCAGACAGGAAAGTAAACATTTTACATCTCTGTGCAATTTTATAATCTTAGGTTGACACAGTGACGCACGAGTGCAACATTCTCACAAAACATTCATTTTTCAGATGTTATGAAAATGACATAATACATTGTGCACCTCGGCATGCAGTTATCATATACACAGCGGAACAAGCAGGTTAAAGTTGGAGTAGAAAGTTGCACCTCAACTCATCTTCCCCTTTGAGACTGCTGTGTGCCTCTAATGTGATTTACCAGCAATCTACCAACATCTGTTGAAAGATGACAACACAACAAAGATTAGATACCCGTGAAGATCCAGGTTAGAATAGGTCTTCAGCAACCCATGCTTGCTGTAAGAGGTGACTAACGGGATCAGGTGGTCAGACTGACTGACTTTGTTGAAACATGTCATTGTATCCCAGTTGCGTGGATTGATGCCCATGATGTCAACCTGCATATTCAGCCAAACACCTTTGTGTGAAGGTTGAAGGGACACAGCACAAAATGATAAATAAGGAAGAAATATGCAGGGACGAAGCTTTTACTTTGAGACAACATACCGTACGTTCAACACTTCAAAGTTCAACACAACAGTGTTTGACTGTAAATGTGGATTAATAATAAAGTGTTTTCATGTGAGAACCTTGATTCGAAATTGTGTAAGTCCAATCACCAAAGTTATCTGTTCATGAGAGACCTTTTATGACTATGAAAGAAAATGTTTTGATCATTACATGACGATATACAATAAATTTAATAACTGTTGCAAATGTCATGATTTTGTTTCAAAGAAACATGTTTCTTTGAAGTATGATAGCAGACTTTTTATTAAATGGTGTTCGAAAATAATATTTCATTTTTTCAATCACAGTCTATTAAAAGATGTGTTGTGAAAATCTTAATAACTGATCAAGTACATCAAAAGTCAGTATTGATGTTGGAGTTCTTGTTAATGATTTATTCATGAAATTTTGATTGGGTATCTATTTTGCCTTTGGTAACACAAATCTTTTGGATAATCAACATTGATCAAAGGTGGTGTAGTTCTGATTAGAGATCGATAATGCCTCAGAGTAAAGCAATGTCTTAAAAGCATCTATCAAAAACTGACAGCCATGTTTTGCTGATCGTACAGTGAACTATAACTTCGTCACAAGGTCAAAGAAGAAAGTTCCAAAATTGATAATAACTTTACAAAGCCTAACAATTATCTTTCAAAATGATCAAAGGGATATTGGAAATGAACTTTTGTTTTTAGACCAGTTTTTTATTCAGCACAGTTTGATATCTTATGGCGGCCATTTTGAAAACTCTATTTTGAAGTACTTTACCACAGAGGTCTATGGTGTAGCCATTATAATGTGGGACAGATCTTGATGGTGGTCATGGAAGCATAGCCAGTGGTCAGTTGTGTCAACATAATCCCTGATTGTCCAAGCATGGGCATTAGGGTAGCTTAACTATTATAATGGTCATGCAAACCTGGGTGAGACTCCCACATATACCGTAGATACAATGTGTGAAGCCCATTCTTGTGTCCTCCATTGTTGTATGACTTGAATGATGCTAACAGTGGTTTAAAAAGTGTCAGTTTCTCACTATGCAGGTACAATGACCTACTGCTGTGAACATACATTTTCAGGTGATCATGTACCCATCCATCAAAGCCCCACTTTAGTACTTCATACTGCCAGCAGAGGGCATTTTGCATGGCACTTGAGCTCTGATTCTATGACTGTAACCTTGAAAACTTGCACAAGATGAATACTGTATTCCAAACTATGACAACAATGTTTCTTAGATTTGAAAAAGTTAACAAGATTTTCATAAATTTGTAGAAAAGTATTTTGCAATTCAGGTATCATCTTCCCAAGGCAAGGGTGTTAACTGACTTTAAAAGTCTGGGAACTGGACTTTTATAGTCAGTTAACGCCTTTGCCTCTTTGAAATTTCATCTTCCCGAGGCAAGAGAGTTCACTGACTATAAAAGTCCACTTTTCACCTTTGCCGAACTAGGCTGGTATTATGGTGTTACATTTTGACTGGACTAACGAGTCTATGCATAGTCTAATCAAAATCGTGCAACGAAATCAAAGTCCTGTTGGTAAACTGTGATGTTGATTTTGGCTGATTGCAGTATTTGCAAAGCACCACCAACTCGTTGTCAACACATATTTTTCAAATCTTTTCATGTTTTTAATCAAGGTGCTCACGTGATTTGATGCACTTTGCGATGTAAGGCCCGTTTTATCACAATATGATCTTGATTATCGATCAGATCACTGCCATTTTGTTTGAAGCAAATGCTAGTGAAACGAGAGGTGGAATCTAGACTTATAAAGTCAGTTAACTCACTTGCTTCGGGAAGATGCAAAGTTTTGTTTAGAAAATATATTTACACTTGGTTGTGCTTCAACATGCTGGAACATGTATTATGCCAGAAATGATGTAGGCAGTAGATAGTTAGGTTTGGTGAATTCCATGAACAGGGGTGTAATTGGTGAATCTTATGAACAGGGGTATATCTGGTGAAACCCATGAACAAGAGTATATCTGGTGAAACCCACGAACAAGGGTATGACTGGTGAAAACTATGAACAAGGGTATGACTGGTGAAACCCATGAACAAGGGTATGACTGGTGAAACCCATAAACAAGGGTATGACTGGTGAAACCCATGAACAAGAGTATATCTAGTGAAACCCATGAATAAAGGTATGACTGGTGAAACCCATGAACAAGGGTATATCTGGTGAAACCCATGAACAAAGGTAAGACTGGTGAAACCCATGAACAAGGGTATGACTGGTGAAACCCATGAACAAGAGTATATCTAGTGAAACCCATGAATAAAGGTATGACTGGTGAAACCCATGAACAAGAGTATATCTAGTGAAACCCATGAATAAAGGTATGACTGGTGAAACCCATGAACAAGGGTATATCTGGTGAAACCCATGAACAAAGGTAAGACTGGTGAAACCCATGAACAAGGGTACGACTGGTGAAACCCATGAACAAGGGTACGACTGGTGAAACTCATGAACAAGGGTATGACTGGTGAAACCCATGAACAAGGGTATGACTGGTGAAACCCATGAACATAATTTACTGTCAAGAATCATAATCAGGTTGATCTTAGATTCCGACTCATCATCAGTGGAACCTAACGTGACAGAGGGACTATGGAGTTTCATGAACAGTATGTGTGAGGTATGTGGAATAACATATGGTCAATTTCGGTGTGTTTTTTAACATATTCAGATTTTTTTACCCTGCTACAACCTTTGACCTTCTCATACCCCTGTTTATCTGGTTTTTGCTGCATTTCCTACATCTCACCTGAAACCACTGGCTGTATGGTGCTGAGTTTCATGTATATGATCCCAGCAATTGTCTAAAATATTGCTCATAGAATTCTGATTGGACCTCTGTAGCAGCCAGACTGACAATGTCATTTTGATATTGAATTTGATTGGTGTGTTAATGCTCAACAACATGTTTAGATTCCTCTGTCAGTTGTACCGAGGTCCTAATCTGGTTTTGCAAATATTCCAGAAGAAAACACTATTAACTACAGAGCCTTTCTGTATGAGTGTTGTGAGTGCATCTGAAATAATTATCCAGGGGAATGACATTGGCCTAGATTCTGTGTTCATCCATGATTTTTTGTGTGACTCAGAATAAGTTTAAAAAAAGGCACCATATCTGTTATTGTTAATTTCCTATGCCTGTGTGTACATCATATGGAAAGCTGGGGTAAATAGCAACTGCTTGGGCAGTGTGGATAAATGACAGCATCAAAATGCAATGAATACATGTGTACATAATGTAGCGAATCTGTCAACAAGTCAAGTGAAATTGTGCAATGTATTGCCAAGATTTGTATATAAATGGTCTGCACGGATACTGCATCAGGATATCACTATATGATTGTTCTGAAGCAACCCTAAACATAAGTTTCATCCCAGTTAATTTCCCAAAGTGGGATTAGGTATGTAAATATTTCATTAGAATTGGCAGGATCTGTGTCTGTGAGTGTTTGCGGGAATTGGACATGTGGGGAATTATTTCGTCCTGGAAGCTCCGAAATTAATGGCTGTATGATCCTGCAGGGTGACATATGTCCGGCGGTGTGGGAAGTTAACATGCCACATCCTGTGTGGTATTCAGTTTTTACACGCTGTGTCAAATTTTGTCAGGGCAAGTCTTTTATTTCAAGAGCAATGAGTCGGTGATATTTGAAGGAGTGAATAAATATGAATCTCTTTATGTGGACGTGGTTCACCCTCTCCTGTGTCCATTCTTTATATTCTCATCTTATAAAGGATGCATATATATATATCTATCATGGCAAAGATGCATATCTATCATGGCAAAGATGTGTATCTTTCATGATGAGGGATCGTATCTGTCATGATGTAGAAGACTATCTGTCCAAAGACGTAAATACATCTTTGATCTGTCACAGCAAAAATATACCCGTCAAGATGAATAATGCTTATCTGTCTTGACGAAGGATTCATATAGTTATAGTAAATGGTGCATGTATCTGTCAGGACAAAGGATCCATATGTCTGTCATGATGAAGGATCCATTTATTTGTCAGGACAAAAGATCCATATGTCTGTCATGATGAAGGATTTATATATCTGTCAGGACAAAGGATCCATATATCTGTTATGATGAAGGATCCATATATCTCAAAGGATGCTTATCAATAATGGTCACAAATACATGATGAAGGATGCAAACCTATCTTTGTTATCATGAAGGATCCATGTATCTGTCATGACAACAGGCCCATGACACCCATGATCATGATGCACGACATAGAGATGGTATAGAAGAAGTAAAGTATTGGTATGAATAGGTAGCATGAGGGAAAAGCTCAGTCTTTGATGCTGCCAGTATTTTTATGTATGGAAACAACTCTCCAACTAGACAATGACATTTTAGAGACATTGATCTCCTGTTCTGTCTCCATGTTGTTATGTATGTTCATGGAGATGTCTTCTCGGAAGTTGGGAGCCATTTCCTGGCCTCGGGTTGTCTATTTCCTGATTCTAACCCTACGTTGTACACATCTGGCTGTCTGCTGAGTGAGACAATGATCACTCATGATGATTATGCTGTCATGTAGACACCATTCTCCACACAGGTTGCACTGTAACAAATATATGCATGGTCTTTTAATTCTACAGGACATTTGTGTCGAATCCAGGGAATATATTTATGTTTTCACTGTAGTGTAAAGCAGACCTTATAATTTCCTGGTTTTGTCATTTTAATCCTTGTCTAGGAAAAGATAAAAAGATTACTTTGCCTGATGATATCAACAGGTACTGCCACAAGACACAGCAGTAAGAGGAAATCTACTGTTTTGCCGGAGGGTTGGGAAATTTGTATGTGTTGTTCCATTTACTACATGAAAAATGGATGTACATTGTCACTCTATGGTCTTGTTTTTTGTCTGAATCACAAGCTGGTTGGATCTGTTCGAATTGGTGAGACTCAAACAACATGTTAAGTTTTGTTTAGTGGCAAAATACGAAAACATGGAAGATTAATGACTGTTATGAAATGATTGCTATCAAACCTCTGTCTTATAGTGGTTAAACTAAAACACACAACTCACTCAACTCAGTCTGAAACCACTCAACTTACGTGACTCACTCAACTCACTCGGGGTAGACTGCAGTATTTGGGTCCACAAACTGGAACCAACATTTAATATTTTTTAGCCGCCATTTTCTACCGAACGCTGTCTGCAGTTCAGTATTTTCTTACACAGAGAACACACGGTGGGTTCAAAATATTAAAGTAAAAAACGGGTGATTTTTAAAATAAATCGCACTACTGTAAGTTCATTCTGTTTCAAGAACAATATATTTTGTGAGGCGGACACCACAGTGGGGTTCAAGGCAGGCACAACCCCACCTTTATGACATATTTAAAGTAAAGTACAGGTTGTTTTTTTTAAGTAAATCAGTTCATTCATGAACACATGTGAATTTTCATAGGAAAATGATTATCGATAGATACTTACTCATTCAAAAAAAATATTTTGTGATGTTGAATTCGCCTTGACTGTCAAATAAGACCATCTAGGCCTAGTTCTGTTTGTTTTGCTGCTTCCTTTTCATCTTTTTCTCAAACGATCATTTTGCTTCTAAGTTAAATAAATGTAATCACAGCTGATGAACTTAGAAACTGAATAAAATGATCAACAGAACAACTGAAATATTTCTTTTCTGATACTGTATTGAACAAATAATTGTCATTTGTCCCATACCTAGGCAAGATGTCTTCACTGCTCTCCAAGTCGACTCTATTTTATTTGTACAAGCCACAGTTTATGAATTTACAAGTTATGAGTGTAGTTGCTTTCATAGTAACGAGTCCATATAAGGAAAGTCACATGATCAGACACAAGATGTTTTACGTCATGTCCTGCCCATAACCAACACGAAATCGACACCACGATAATTCGGCTTCACTTTCTGTTGTAAAACTCATGGCTCCCATAGGGGTGGAGTTTTAGACCATACTCACACAACTCACTCAACTCTCACAACTCACAGAACTCACTCAACTCACACAACTAACTCACACAACTAACTCACTCACCTAACTCACTCGACTCACTCAACTCTCACAACTCACTTGACTCACACAACTCACTCAACTCACTCGACTCACTCGACTCACACAACTAACTCACACAACTAACTCACACAACTAACTCACTCACCTAACTCACTCGACTCACTCAACTCTCACAACTCACTTGACTCACACAACTCACTCAACTCATGCGACTCACTCGACTCACTCGACTCACTCAACTCACACAACACACACAACTCACTCTACTCACACAACTCACACAACTCTCTCAACTCACTTGACTCACACAACTCACTCAACTCATGCGACTCACTCGACTCACTCAACTCACTCAACTCACACAACACACACAACTCACTCTACTCACAGAACTCACACAACTCTCTCAACTCACTCTAACCACTCGACTTGTTTGACTCTTCCGACTTACTCAACTCACACAACTCACTCAACTCTCACAACTCACTTGACTCACACAAAACACACAACTCACTCTACTCACAGAACTCACACAACTCCCTTAACTCACTCTAACCACTCGACTTGTTTGACTCGTTCAACTTACTCAACTCACACAACTCACTCAACTCTCACAACTCACTTGACTCACACAAAACACACAACTCACTCTACTCACAGAACTCACACAACTCCCTTAACTCACTCTAACCACTCGACTTGTTTGACTCGTTCAACTTACTCAACTCACTCAACTCACTCAACTCACTTGACTCACACAAAACACACAACTCACTCTACTCACAGAACTCACACAACTCCCTTAACTCACTCTAACCACTCGACTTGTTTGACTCGTTCAACTTACTCAACTCACACAACTCACTCAACTCACTCAACATACTCAACGCACTCAAACCACTCAACTCGCTCAAAACACTCAACTCACAACCCGTGAAGATCCGGAGTAAATATCTCTTCAGCAACCCAGTCTTGGCGTAAAAGACCTGTCATAAGAGGCGACTAACGGGATCGGGTGGTCAGGTTCGCAGACTCGGTTGATTCATGTCATCAAATCCCAATTGTGTGGATCGATGCTTATGATGTCATTCACTGGATTGACTGGTCCAGACTTGATTATTCTACAGACTGCTGTCATATAGCTGGAATATTGCTGAGTGCAGCGTTAAACAACAAACAAACAACTCACTCTACACACTCAAACCACTCAACTCACTCAAATCACTCAACTCACTCAAATCTTACTTGACACACTCAACCCACTTGACTCACTCAACTAATTTACTCAACTCACTGACTTAAGGCACTCAACTCACTCACTCACTGTTTTTAATCTAAAATATATTCAGCAAAATTATCTCCCCACATGAACGACAGATTAACTTGATCCCTTGTTTCAGTCCCTTGGCAGGACTGGGATTGAGGAGGACTGTCACTGAATATATTTCACAAGGTGCAAGAGTTCTTCACAAAATCAATGACATAAGATTTTATGAATTTAATCAATAATTTTAAAAATTTTGCCAAACAGATAGCTATTTTATGGCAGATTTAGCATCAGTAACACACACTGAATCGTGACTTTTCATTGAAATATTTCCCTTGAGTGCAGTGTTCATTAGCATGGGCCACACTATGCAGGTATTAGCTTGAAAAAACAGTCATTTAATACAAATACTGGGAACCAAATGCAAATCTTGAAAGCAATTTTCAATGATAATTCACGTCTTTGATTGATCAAATATTGCCCTTTATTCGTTTTAATGCTTGAGTGAGTTGGGTTAAAGCCGCTTTGAACAGTATTTCAATTCTATCACTGTGTGTCAGCGTCATGTCAGTGATAACACCTGAAGTGAGGCAGGCACATTTACCACCATTTCGGTGGAGCCCACTGACACTGTGCTGACAAACCAAGCATGACATGTACAATCAGGGCAAATATTGGAGTTGAAATGCAGCAGATCCTGACCTGCCTGTGTGTAACCAAGAGCCGCCTAGACAAAAGTGCCACATCTTCTAAATACTGTAGATCCTGAAATGAATGGGTGGTCAGGTTCGCAGACTCGGTTGATTCATGTCATCAAATCCCAATTGTGTGGATAGATGCTCATGATGTCATTCACTGGATTGACTGGTCCAGACTTGATTATTCTACAGACTGCTGTCATATAGCTGGAATATTGCTGAGTGCAGCGTTAAACAACAAACAAACAACTCACTCTACACACTCAAACCACTCAACTCACTCAAATCACTCAACACACATAAATCACACAACTCACTCAAATCTTACTTGACACACTCAACCCACTTGACTCACTCAACTAATTTACTCAACTCACTGACTTAAGGCACTCAACTCACTCACTCACTGTTTTTAATCTAAAATATATTCAGCAAAATTATCTCCTCACATGAACGACAGATTAACTTGATCCCTTGTTTCAGTCCCTAGGCAGGACTGGGATTGAGGAGGACTGTCACTGAATATATTTCACAAGGTGCAAGAAATCTATCACTGTGTGTCAGCGTCATGTTAGTGATAACACCTGAAGTGAGGCAGGCACATTTATGCGAGCGTGAATTAAAAGCGAAAAATGATAGTGGTCTTTGTTTGCATTGATGAAACTTCGTGTTTATGTCTCCAAAACGACTATCAACCAGAAGACAGCCTCACTGCACACTTTGGATAACGGAAATACTAACTTGAATACAAACACAAACCGGTTTTTTTGAGCAGCAGTTGTAATAAGTATATAACAAAGTCCTTCTAAGAATAGGAATTACACAATTGGCATCCAGTGAGTTATCACTGCTGTGGTCAAGAGTTCTATCTTCTCGTGTCAACCTGGGCATCATTGACCACTCCAGCAGTCCAGATAGACACCACCCACTCAACATTTCGTCAGAGGCCCACACGACCCAACATGCACCGATAGGCTTCATCACACTTCTGAGATCTACAGTCATTGTCTTGTCATCTGCCTTCAAATTTGTTGACACCTTCTCCGCATAGCAATCAGTGATCTGTTGTTGGTTCAATTGTTTTATTGCATTTGAACTTCCAGTTGACAGAATAAACATATTAACTGTATGTTGTATTCAGGAAAACATTGTTTATTTTTTTAAGTGCTCTTCTCAGCGCTAATAAGCAGTGGTATTTGTGTTTGATTGGATTGATTTAAGGTTGGATTAAGGTAAGGATATGTATCATTCCACCCAGGGGATGGGGTGGGGGGAGTCGCATTGATATTGAGTCACATTTTTTGGCTAGGGGTCAGCAGTTGTATTAATTTGGAGACGCATTAATTTCTAGATTTACAGTATATGCTTGAGATACTAGACAATAAGAGCGGATATTGACCATATTGAGGAGTGTTGTCTTAACCGTGAAGCCTGGATCATTGTTTAGGTTTCATTAGGTGATTATTCATTTTTTGTATTGGCATAAAATGTTTGATTTGAGCAGTGAATATTTGATCACCTGACGAAAAATGTTTGACAATTGTCACAAGTGTGAAAAGTATTAAATATTCTGAGTTACTAAATAGCAACAGAGAATGAAAATTGTAACCATTCTGACTTTGAACAGCATTTCAGGAAACCCCAAATGTCACAGGCTGAACCCATGGGTACATAGTGCTGACTAAACAAGGCGCATGGTCAGGGTAATATAGCCTGAGATACAGACCCGGAGCAGCTTCACCTGTGCTGGAAACAACAACATCCTTGCTGAAGATGTGCATCATTGTCACATTTTAAAAGTACTTAACAACAACAATTGGTCTGATTTTAACCGTTTTCAAATACTAATGGAAACGAAATGAAATTCGCGATTAATTATGTGCCACTGAACAAGGAGCACTATGCATTGACAATCACACATGCCTATCAATCCTTTATTAGCTTGGAAATAAAATTATAAGAAAACAAATAAGATTGATTTTAAAGTTTTTTGCATTTTAACTAGCACTTTTAAAGTTGTACAATATATACCAGCTCAAATTTTTGGTATTTCTTGCACAGTATGAATCTTTACTGGAATAAGTTCAACATGCTATCAACTTTGTTATAAAATTATAAGAAAACAAATTAGATTGTTTTTTTAAAGATTTTTTGCATTTTAACTAGCACTTTTAAAGTTGTACAATATATACCAGGTCAAAGTTTTGGTATTTCTTGCACAGTATGAATCTTAACAGGAATAAGTCGACATGGTATCAACTTTGTTATAAAATTATAAGAAAATAAATTAGATTGTTTTTTTAAAGATTTTTTGCATTTTAACTAGCACTTTTAAAGTTGTACAATATATACCAGGCCAAAGTTTTGGTATTTCTTGCACAGTATGAATCCTAACAGGAATAAGTTCAACATGGTATAAACCAATCAGCCTATTTGAAAAATTCCTCTATTCTGCATCAGCCATAATTAGACTTGAGATCCAAAAATGTGACATGTTTAGTTTTTGTCCAATTACTCCATTCTTAACAAGAACACGTTTTTTAGTAGCCGACTTGCTGTTCTGGAGATATTCCTATAAGGAGATGTTAAGCTTTGTTTCCTCTGTGAGTTGTAATTAACTTTTAAAAGAATATTTCAGAAATAGATCTGATAATATTGTACTTACAAACCCACGACATCACGGCACCCACTGTCACTCTGTCTTAATGTAACCTTTCAAACATGTCCAATGGATTTTTTACAAAGAAAATTATCAAATAGAAACTTATCCCTGATTAAAGAGACCTTGTAATTATTTTTTAACATGACAAGCTTGGAATGCATTCATTACACTTAATTACTGTAATCCAATTTGGTGTTTTGACATCTTCAGGAACTGAAAACCTTGGAACAGGATGAAATGTTTTGCAGTTTGTTCCAAAATACTAAGAGCAGTCTGACACTAACTAGGTCCCTTATGAGGAGACTTTGTCATGTTGGCTGACCTATCCATCTGTGTCAACCTTGCAGCCATATACCTGACACCTTCATAACTCATCAAGAATCAAGCTATCTGACTGGCCAGTAACTGTCTTGTAATAACCAATGCAGTGAGTCTGTATGGTGAAAAGGTTGGCATAGTGCCAACAACTTAGTTCAGTTTTTGGTATGACATGTTCCGTTATTGGTCTTGAACAGTTTCATGGACTAGATGAATTATATGTAGTGTTGGTTTGTTAAATTACATGTATAAGTGCATAAAATCTTTCTCAAACTTCAACAAGTTTATCTTTATTTTTTTATGAAAACTTGGTCATGTCCTAAAGGGAAGTGACTCCTTTTGCATTGTGACTGTGTAATTTCATTATTCTCAACTGTCCAACCACAACCCTAGCACAGTGGTGACAGCATAACACCACTGCCACAGGCTAACGTTCATATCATGTGACGAGACTTTGTTCTTGTTTGTAGACAAACATACTCATTCTGAAATCAGAACTTACCTTTCGGGGAGCTTTACATATTGTTGTACATAATGATACAGATATGCTACTACAACTGCGACAGTGAGGCGCATGCGGCATGACAATATATATTCATACATCAAAGTGACCACATCACTAGCTTTCCATTGGGTTTCAATGACGGCACGTGGAGCCATATACAACCAATGTGAAAAAAGAATTACTACGCAAATGGAAATAGTTTTTTGAATTTAAGGATATTTTCTCAATGAAAGTTAACCAGCCTATGACCTCAATGTTTATCTAGATAGGTAAACTTGTCAAATATGAAATATATGCGAAACTGCAATAGCTTGAATTGACTTTCTAAGATGTGACGAATCATCACTTAGCTCTGGCCTGTGGCAGATGTACTATGCTGGCCACTTGGAACTCTGGGTAGGAAAGTGTTGTCCGGAAGCATGAGTATTTATTGTTACACATGACTAAGACACCGAACTGGAATTCTTCTATCAGAATCATGACAAATTTCCTACACATACCATTAGCAGGGTGTACAGGATTTTACAAGCAACTCATGGAAATAACTCATAATATTAACTTGAAACTTATGTTTGAAGTCTGATAAAAAAAGCATTCAGGCTTAGTTGTTGTTGTTCATTGTAATAAAAGAAATAATTCCTTCTTTGGCTTCTCCAAGTCAACATTTGGCTATTTTCTTGACTGCTGGTTCCCAGTACAGGGTTGATGGTGAACAGTAGTTACAAAATGTAGTAGACTGATTGGAGGTAATATGGAAAGTTGGAAACTTCTAAAATAGTGGTAATAGTTAGAAAACATTTTGATTATAGCAGTCGATAGTGTCACAATGAATATTGTCTTATCTCACCTCTGCAGACATATTGGACATGCTGCCTTATGGGTTGATTGCCAGTGAAATTTAGGCTTTCATCATAATGCATTCTTATCTCAGCTAGACTGACAGACTAAATGTGAATAGTTTTGTTGATTATTTCATTTTGTTTGCAAGATCTCAGATTTCAGTTTCCAACATGGATACCATGATAGCCATGTTGAAAACCCCAGTTTGCAGTAAGTGAGTGTTGTTCTATGCTGCACTGTATTGCAAGTCTCAGATCTCAAAATGGATATGAACAGCTGCCATGTTGTTTGTTTGTTGTTTAATGCAACACCTGACCACCCAATCTATTAAGTCACCTCTAATGACAAGTTTGGGTTGCTCAGGGGACCAATTCTAACCTGAAATTCTTATGTCTGCATATTAAATATCCCTCTTTTTGCACCAGCAATATTGTGTGTTTCATGAATGAGTTAATGTTGACTTCAGAACTAATATTACAGCTATACCACAGCAAGCTGCGAGTAATCAAGCATAGCACAGACAAACCAGTGGTTAACAGTGTGAACAACAATCCACACTCTCTCATGAAGTAGCTGATAGTAACGACACAACTCCCTTTCTTTAGACATGAGGACCTATTTTAAGCCAGGCTTATCACAGGGACTTTGTGACATTAATCAGAAAGTTATCTTGCATATCTTGCAGCATTCATCTTGTCTATGTGCATCTTGATATTGCCCAAAGCCTTCTTATGGTATGGTTCGTCAGTCATGAGACTGATTGATACTAGGGACAGGTTTAACTTGTTTTTGAATAAATATTTTGTACTTAATGAATTAGTGCGTTGGGTTTAACAGTGTTTAAACAGCGTCCTCGGTTTTATTTCATGGCGTGTTTGCTTAATGTGAAGGAAACGCCTAGGGTGATGTAGGACATTGACACACACAGGGTTTCAAGGTGTTACTGACAACTGTGATATTAACTGGTTGTAATTTATTGTACTGTACTTAGAATGCATAAATATAAGATGGATTCTCAGTGCCTTCAGCTTTGTGAATGGATTAATGTTCCCTCCTTACACATCTACCCTCAGTATCTTCATGGGCACAATTCTACCTTCTCATTGATTGTGTTGTTTGTACCACTACAGTGCAATATTCCAGCTACACCTGGGCGTGTATGATCAGCTCATACTAGTGGCTGATAACATGAGCACCGATGATATACGACTACTCACCCTCATGTCACACGTGGTAGAAACTCCATCCTCATGTTAGATGGCCACTCTGACATGGACACCACAAGGGATCCGAATATTTAATGTCATCTTGAAAAGAATTCCATAATGTCCTCATCACTTTATGGCTGAAATATGACATTAATTTTGAAGTCACTCACTATATGTAACCTGTATCTGGCAGTAAAAATTAAAGAAAACAATGTTATCTCCGGGACTCAACTCTTGTACCGGGTATATATATGTTCAAGTTGATGGGAACTGTTTTGTTTCTTTATCTTTTTTTTATTTGGTAGCAAAAACGTAAACAGTGAGGCTATCAGAAACATAAAATGCAAAACCATTCCCCGGTCATATAACACATGTGTATCACGCTGATTGCACACCTACAAACTGATCTCAATTACAAAAAACAGGAAATTAACATCTATTTTTATAAATCATGTTAACCAGGAATCCTAACCAAAGTAACTTCTGTTAAAAAATACTTTTGACATTCTAATTATAACGTCTTTGAAATGAAATAATGAGAGAAAGACGATGTGTGGTTGGTAATTCCTTTTCAATTGGACTATCTCACATTGGTCTTCCGTAGCGCAGTGATCCTGGTGTAACACGAAATCATTTCTTCTCTTCCATTCTGAATTACTTTTGACCCGCAGGACAAGAGTCCTGCTGTTCCTGACACCCACGCCTATTTGATTCAAGCCATTGGAATTTTCAAACTACTTCTTGATTTTATGAGTGTTTCAAACATTTTGAACTTCCTTTCAATCTTACCTTTTTTAATGTGGACGTTTCTAGATGGAAGAGATTCTTTTGCATTCCTATTCTGAGGAATGCAAATATGTGAAATGCAGTCATAATTGGAGTCCACATGGCTTCTCTCCAGTCTATTCTTCATGGGGAGTCAAAGGCAAGATATGTTCACAGTGGCCCCTGCTTGTGTCATGTAGTGATTCAGTAGTAGTAAACATTCACATTGCCCCCTGCTTGTCTCCTGTAGTGATTCAGTAGCAGCGTGGGTTCCCAGTGCCCCCTGTTTGTCTCCTGTAGTGATTCAGTAGCAGCGTGATTTCCCAGTGCCCCCTGCTTGTCTCCTGTAGTGATTCAGTAGCAGCGTTATTTCCCAGTGCCCCCTGCTTGTCTCCTGTAGTGATTCAGTAGCAGCGTGGGTTCCCAGTGCCCCCTGCTTGTCTCCTGTAGTGATTCTGAAGTAGTGTACATTCACAGTGCCCCCTGCTTGTCTCCTGTAGTGATTCAGTAGCAGCGGGGGTTCCCAGTGCCCCCTGCTTGTCTCCTGTAGTGATTCAGTAGCAGCGTAGGTTCCCAGTGCCCCCTGCTTGTCTCCTGTAGTGATTCAGTAGCAGCGTAGGTTCCCAGTGCCCCCCGCTTGTCTCCTGTAGTGATTCAGTAGCAGCGTAGGTTCCCAGTGCCCCCTGCTTGTCTCCTGTAGTGATTCAGTAGCAGCGGGGGTTCCCAGTGCCCCCTGCTTGTCTCCTGTAGTGATTCAGTAGCAGCGTGGGTTCCCAGTGCCCCCTGCTTGTCTCCTGTAGTGATTCAGTAGCAGCATGGGTACCAAGTGCGCCCCTGCTTGTCTGCTGTAGTGATTCAGTAGGAGCGTAGGTTCCCAGTGCCCCCTGCTTGTCTCCTGTAGTGATTCAGTAGCAGCGTAGGTTCCCAGTGCCCCCTGCTTGTCTCCTGTAGTGATTCAGTAGGAGCGTTATTTCCCAGTGCCCCCTGCTTGTCTCCTGTAGTGATTCAGTAGCAGCATGGGTTCCCAGTGCCCCCTGCTTGTCTGCTGTAGTGATTCAGTAGGAGCGTTATTTCCCTGTGCCCCCTGCTTGTCTCCTGTAGTGATTCAGTAGCAGCATAGGTTCCCAGTGCCCCCTGCTTGTCTCCTGTAGTGATTCAGTAGCAGCGTGGGTTCCCAGTGCCCCCTGCTTGTCTGCTGTAGTGATTCAGTAGCAGCATAGGTTCCCAGTGCCCCCTGCTTGTCTCCTGTAGTGATTCAGTAGCAGCATAGGTTCCCAGTGCCCCCTGCTTGTCTCCTGTAGTGATTCAGTAGGAGCGTTATTTCCCTGTGCCCCCTGCTTGTCTCCTGTAGTGATTCAGTAGCAGCATGGGTTCCCAGTGCCCCCTGCTTGTCTGCTGTAGTGATTCAGTAGCAGCGTAGGTTCCCAGTGCCCCCTGCTTGTCTGCTGTAGTGATTCAGTAGCAGCGTAGGTTCTGAGTGCCCCCTGCTTGTCTCCTGTAGTGATTCAGTAGCAGCGGGGGTTCCCAGTGCCCCCTGCTTGTCTGCTGTAGTGATTCAGTAGCAGCGTAGGTTCCCAGTGCCCCCTGCTTGTCTCCTGTAGTGATTCAGTAGCAGCGGGGGTTCCCAGTGCCCCCTGCTTGTCTCCTGTAGTGATTCAGTAGCAGCGGGGGTTCCCAGTGCCCCCTGCTTGTCTCCTGTAGTGATTCAGTAGCAGCGGGGGTTCCCAGTGCCCCCTGCTTGTCTCCTGTAGTGATTCAGTAGCAGCGTGGGTTCCCAGTGCCCCCTGCTTGTCTCCTGTAGTGATTCAGTAGGAGCGTGATTTCCCAGTGCCCCCTGCTTGTCTCCTGTAGTGATTCAGTAGGAGCGTGATTTCCCAGTGCCCCCTGCTTGTCTCCTGTAGTGATTCAGTAGGAGCGTTATTTCCCTGTGCCCCCTGCTTGTCTCCTGTAGTGATTCAGTAGCAGCATAGGTTCCCAGTGCCCCCTGCTTGTCTCCTGTAGTGATTCAGTAGCAGCGTAGGTTCCCAGTGCCCCCTGCATGTCTCCTGTAGTGATTCAGTAGCAGCAAGGGTTCCCAGTGCCCCCTGCTTGTCTCCTGTAGTGATTCAGTAGTGAAGTACATTCACAGTGCCCCCTGCTTGTCTCCTGTAGTGATTCAGTAGCAGCGTAGGTTCCCAGTGCCCCCTGCATGTCTCCTGTAGTGATTCAGTAGCAGCAAGGGTTCCCAGTGCCCCCTGCTTGTCTCCTGTAGTGATTCAGTAGTGAAGTACATTCACAGTGCCCCCTGCTTGTCTCCTGTAGTGATTCAGTAGCAGCATGGGTTCCCAGTGTCCCCTGCTTGTCTCCTGTAGTGATTCAGTAGCAGTGTGGGTTCCCAGTGCCCCCTGCTTGTCTGCTGTAGTGATTCAGTAGCAGCGTGGGTTCCCAGTGCCCCCTGCTTGTCTGCTGTAGTGATTCAGTAGCAGCGGGGGTTCCCAGTGCCCCCTGCTTGTCTCCTGTAGTGATTCAGTAGCAGCGTAGGTTCCCAGTGCCCCCTGCTTGTCTCCTGTAGTGATTCAGTAGCAGCGGGGGTTCCCAGTGCCCCCTGCTTGTCTCCTGTAGTGATTCAGTAGCAGCGGGGGTTCCCAGTGCCCCCTGCTTGTCTCCTGTAGTGATTCAGTAGCAGCGGGGGTTCCCAGTGCCCCCTGCTTGTCTCCTGTAGTGATTCAGTAGCAGCGTGGGTTCCCAGTGCCCCCTGCTTGTCTCCTGTAGTGATTCAGTAGGAGCGTGATTTCCCAGTGCCCCCTGCTTGTCTCCTGTAGTGATTCAGTAGGAGCGTGATTTCCCAGTGCCCCCTGCTTGTCTCCTGTAGTGATTCAGTAGGAGCGTTATTTCCCTGTGCCCCCTGCTTGTCTCCTGTAGTGATTCAGTAGCAGCATAGGTTCCCAGTGCCCCCTGCTTGTCTCCTGTAGTGATTCAGTAGCAGCGTAGGTTCCCAGTGCCCCCTGCATGTCTCCTGTAGTGATTCAGTAGCAGCAAGGGTTCCCAGTGCCCCCTGCTTGTCTCCTGTAGTGATTCAGTAGTGAAGTACATTCACAGTGCCCCCTGCTTGTCTCCTGTAGTGATTCAGTAGCAGCGTAGGTTCCCAGTGCCCCCTGCATGTCTCCTGTAGTGATTCAGTAGCAGCAAGGGTTCCCAGTGCCCCCTGCTTGTCTCCTGTAGTGATTCAGTAGTGAAGTACATTCACAGTGCCCCCTGCTTGTCTCCTGTAGTGATTCAGTAGCAGCATGGGTTCCCAGTGTCCCCTGCTTGTCTCCTGTAGTGATTCAGTAGCAGTGTGGGTTCCCAGTGCCCTCTGCTTGTCTCCTGTAGTGATTCAGTAGCAGCGTGGGTTCCCAGTGCCCCCTGCTTGTCTGCTGTAGTGATTCAGTAGCAGCGTAGGTTCCCAGTGCCCCCTGCTTGTCTCCTGTAGTGATTCAGTAGCAGCGTGATTTCCCAGTGCCCCCTGCTTGTCTCCTGTAGTGATTCAGTAGCAGCGTGGGTTCCCAGTGCCCCCTGCTTGTCTGCTGTAGTGATTCAGTAGCAGCGTAGGTTCTGAGTGCCCCCTGCTTGTCTCCTGTTGTGATTCAGTAGCAGCGTTATTTCCCAGTGCCCCCTGCTTGTCTCCTGTAGTGATTCAGTAGCAGCGTAGGTTCCCAGTGCCCCCTGCTTGTCTCCTGTAGTGATTCAGTAGCAGCATAGGTTCCCAGTGCCCCCTGCTTGTCTCCTGTAGTGATTCAGTAGCAGCATAGGTTCCCAGTGCCCCCTGCTTGTCTCCTGTAGTGATTCAGTAGCAGCGGGGGTTCCCAGTGCCCCTTGCTTGTCTCCTGTAGTGATTCAGTAGCAGCGTGGGTTCCCAGTGCCCCCTGCTTGTCTCCGTAGTGATTCAGTAGCAGCATGGGTTCCCAGTGCCCCCTGCTTGTCTCCTGTAGTGATTCAGTAGCAGCATAGGTTCCCAGTGTCCCCTGCTTGTCTCCTGTAGTGATTCAGTAGCAGCATGGGTTCCCAGTGCCCCCTGCTTGTCTCCTGTAGTGATTCAGTAGCAGCGTGGGTTCCCAGTGCCAATGGTCAACTTTGCTCTAATTGACTGTACAGAGGAATGTTCCTTGGATGTGCTGATCATAGGTATATCAGATTCACCCATCATTAGTCAGCACCATACTTTTACTAATGGGTTTCATCATGGTGGTAAACATCTCATGCACTTTCTCCAGAAAGAAGTGTGACATGTTGTTATCTATATAGAATCAGTCAGTATCAGATAGTCAATATCTGAGAACATTTCCCTTTGATATCCTTGTGACCCTTAATGCTTTCATGAAGTGTTTACAGGACCAGGAGTGTTTACATATTCTCTACCAAACCCAAGCGGGGTGTTTTATCCTACTGATATGATTGATAAAAAGTAATATTTTTCCCACACACTTTCAATGAACCTTAGGGAATGGTATCAATTCCGTAGATGCACCAACTGAATATGGTTGTCTTCTTGATGTGATGGCCCATATGTGGACAACCGGCCCTTGGCAAGTCATGAATGTTAGAACAAAAAAAACATGTGGGAAAGTTACTGTTCATACATAAATCTTATCCTTACTTAGTACTCCAACTTCTAAATGCCTATCAAAGAAGTTTATATGAAACAGTTACTTCTTTTTTCGTTTGTATGTATATTATGTTTGTATACTGTAAATCTTGAAATTAACACGAGCATGAATTAAATGCGTAAAGAGCGAGTGGTCTTTGGTTGCATTAATTAACTTTGCATTTATCTGTCCAAATGACTGAACAATAAGACGGCCTCACTGCACGCTTAGGATAGCGGAAATACCAACTTGAATATAAATACAAACACAGTTTGTTGAGCAGCAGTTGTAACAAGTATTTAACAATGTCATTCAAAGAATAGGTATGTGCGACATGAGCTGTTAGTCGGAAAGCGCACGTTAAATCCCCAACCTCAGTCAGTCGGAATAGGCATTATACAAGGGGCATCCGGTGAGTTATCACTGCCTGGGGTCAAGAGTTCTACCCACTTTTGTCAAGCTAATTTGTTGACACCTTCTCCGCATACCAATCAGTGAACTGTTGCTTCAATTATTTTATTGCCTTTGAACTTCCTTAATACAAGTCAACAGAGTAAACATAAACTGTGTGTTGTTTTTAGGAAAACTTTGTTTATTGTTTTTATGGAAATGCTCTACTCAACACTAATAAGCAGCGCCATTTTCTGTTTGGATTTAGGTAAGGATATGTATCATTCCACTGGGGATGGGGTGGGGGAAGTCACATTGATATTCAGTAACATTTTTGGCTTGGGGTCAGCAGTCATATATTACTTTGTAGAAGCATTAATTTCAAGATTTACAGTATATTGCTTGCATTTATGTACTTGAAAAAGATACTACTTACAGTCTTGTGATTTATCGGTGCCTAAAGGTTCATTCACTCGGCTGCAAGTCCAATTGTTGCAAGTTCAATGCCATTGAAATATAAATATGTATTTGTCGTTTGATTTTACATGTTCCTGCAGGTTTCCTAAATTTAGCATTATGATCTGTGACACGTAGATTGTGTTTTATAGCAAAATATATCTCTACTTGGGTACATTCAGAATTACAGGTGTTTCCCTGTGGAAGACTTGGGGACTTTCTACAAAATATCCCTGGGACAGAGAGATATTCCCTGCTAAGGGGTCATTCTACGAAAACAAGGCCCTGAAAAAATAAACAAGATGGCGTTTATAATAATCTTTGTAAGAATAGGTCCCCAGCAACCTATTCTGGTCGTAAGAGGTGACCAAATGGATTGTGTGGTCAGACTGAGTGACTTGGTTGATTGTGTGTCATTGTACCCTGATGGCATAGGTCGTTAATGACAATATTAATCACTGGTTTGTCTGGTCTAGACTTAGAATATTTACTGGCCACCATCATATAACTGGAATGTTGATGAGTGCTTTGTTAAAGAACAAAAAAATGTTTTAGAAAGAATATTTTGAAGTGTGTAACAATACACATTTGTCTTGAGCTTTTCAAGACGATTTCTCAACTAATTAATGCATCTCATGTTCTGCTTTAAAGTTTAATTTCAGTGGGTTTATTTTGTAATTGTTCTTGTCAAGTCATCCTGAAGGTTTGCTATTCAGTGCATGCAAAGGATTCTTTTCGTTGACTGATAGAATTAAGTCAGTTGTCCGTAAAACGTGCAACACTTAATCCAAATGAAATGACGTGCTGTTTGATGGATGTGTGCACATGGTGTTTCTGGTGATCCATGCATATATTTATTGCATATTGATTTTGTATTGTTTTAGGAAATGGTACATAAATATTGATTCATATATTTTATCATGTTCTGACAAATCAGGATTCACCAGTGCATGAGAACAAATATCATTGAAAATAGCTAATGCGGATTGAATTAAAAAGTCCATATTGAAAATGTCTGTTTTACATTGATTCAGACTTTTCTGCATGTATTATGTGATGTCTCATGTGGAGGAAGTATTTTCTATTTGGAATAACAGCTATAATTGATAAGTCCTTTTGCATATTTTTACCAAGCTGCAACCCTTGACCTTTGGGTATAGTTTTGACATCTCCCTCAGAAACCTCTGGATTTGGGGCCCGCCTCTGTGGTCTAGTGGTAGAGCGTCCGCCCGGAGAGCAGAAGGTCCGGGGTTTGATCTCCATCCGTGTCATACCAAAAGACGTTAAAAGATGGTACTTGTTGTTACCCTGTCAGGCGCTCGGCATTAAGGGGCTAAAACAAGGACTGGTCGGCCTTAGAGTCAGTATACTAGCTGTGTCTGAGTGGGGTATTCATGTTAAACTGCGGCATGGTATCTCAGTGAGCTAGCACTATAAATCGGCATCAGTCCAGACTAGTACAAGCAGACACAAACACACACACGTACATGCACGTCGCTATATAAGTGCAATAATTTTGGACGCAACGTTAAACCCTATTTCACCTCACCTCACCTCTGGATTTGTGACACCAGTTCATCATGTACAATTATAAAGTATGTGCTATGCCCAAATAATACCTTATATAGTTTGCCATGTATTTATGAATATTTGACACACTTTACTCTTTTGTACTGCTGAAGTTGCCGGTGTCATTCTTGATCAACATGTATGTTTGGCTCACAGTTATACATGTATAAGTCTGTTTTGTAGAAACGTCTGTTATTTAATTGCTTGCTCTTCTTTACCTCTGTATAACTTTCGGATCTAATGTATACCATACAAATCCAGTTTAACTACAGTGCCTGAAATATATTTTAATTGTGTGTCTATTTGTAGTGCTGTGCATTGCCTAGAATTTTGTTTTGCTAAATATTGCAATACGTAGGTGTGTTTTGTGCTATGTATATTGCAATATATTAACATTAACATGAAAGTAATATTTGTGAGTAAAATTGTCCGTGATGGACATTTGTACTTCTGATCTAAACTGATAAGTGAATTCTGATGTGTCAATACTTTTGCCCGCCGGTACTTTAGAGTGTTGGTGGAAATTAATGTTGAGAGGTGCCAGCACACATACTGCTATGTTTTGTTCCACTTTCCTTAATTTTTTTAGAACAAAATAGTGCCATAAGTTGTTTTTCCCCCTCTTCTTTGGATTGATCTTGTACACCATTTTTAACCATAGAAATGCGTTCCAACTTTTACTATATCAGCCGTGACCTCCATTCCACAAATACTGATGATTTCTGACTGAACCTTTAAGGCTCATATTAACATGTACTATAGTACCTAGTACTTGTGTGGGATGTGCTTATTCTTTGATAAATGCAGACAGACGCCATCTATCTGTTGCTGCATCATATAACTTGCATCTCTCGAAACTAGTCTGCAATAACATGCATGCACTTTGAAACCAAATTTTGGCCCATTGGAATTCTGCTTTTGGCAGTTATTAGCCATATATAAGGTTAAATCGAAACGATTGTGACCTCATACAAATTACTTGGTGTAATATGAGGTTTCAAGAGGTGTCTCAAGAATATCTTCTTTTGGAAGGCATAATATAGTTTATAACTGATAACTGCATCTGTTTTGATGATGTCACATAGAGATCACACTAATCATCTTGAAGACCAAGGCTTAATTCCCCAATGTGTGGAGCCCAGGGTCCCCTTGCTGTGATATGAATATTTCTTAAAGTGGCTGGATTATTGTAATAGCTTACTGTTGGGAACCTCAAGCAAGTACATTTGAAAAGGGGCGACCTCAGTAGCTCAAGTGATTTCCAAGAACTGTTTTGAAGATCATGTCTCACTTGTGCTGTTATTAGGTTCTTCATTGGCTTCAAATGCAGGAGAGAATTTCTCACTTGATTTCTCATTCATCAAGTGACTGTCAACTCTTGGATGGTCTCCACATTCATTGAAGAATCATACTATCTTTTGACAGTTTCAAATTTAATCACAGAACTCAACTTTTTAGTTGCTACTCAGGGGCACAGGTGGCCGAGTTGTCTAAGGTGCCGCAACTCGCTGTGCAGAGTTGTGTCCCTTGGGCAGGCCAGAAACCTATGATTGTGGTTTCGAATCCCGGTTCGCCCTGATGATGTTTCTTGGTTTGTCAGCACCATACCTGTGGGTTTCACCGAAGTGGTAAACGTCTGAGACCTGCATCACTTCGGGCTTTTCTCCCACAATAAGCTGACATGCTGTGATATAACTGGAATACTGTTAAAAGTGGCATTAAACCCAATTCACTCACTCACTGGTTGCTACACTTCTGATGTAGATTTTCTATTGATCAGTGCTTTGAGCATGCAGTCCGATGTGGAGATGCACTCATCAGAATATGTGCATTACATCATCACAATTGGTGCATTACACCTTCAGAATATGTGCATTAGATCAACAGGATGTGTCTCCCGTGAAGGAAGAAGTAGTTGTATGTATAAATGGCCCAAAAGTTGCATTTTATAATGATCAATGTCCAAACTTAATATTAACTTAAACTAGACTTATCCCAATTCAAATTGCCAAGATAACATGTCTGGATCTACTGCCCAAATTTCAGGAGACAAAGTAATTAGGATGTACATCTAGGCAAGAAACGCGGGACAAGAAACTCATAACCATCTGAGTTGAGTCAGATTATCAGGAGCTTATTCTGGAAGCCTACGAGATAGGAGTCTTGCCTCTCACCTCATGCACTCATGACCCACCCACGTTTCCTGAGATAATACAAATCTATCGAGACCATGAAACAAAGCCAGACAGTGATATTCATCTATAATTCTACATCAAATCATAGGAAAGACAGATCATATCAACTTAATATGGCTGAAAAAGCAAGGCGGACACATTTGTCAACGTCCGACGCGTCTAAAAGAGACGTGGTCATGGAGAATCAACACGTGGGGATTTCGGACAGGATCATATGACTTCTAGACATGACTTTTAGCCATCATCATTGTTTTTTCAGCATTTTTCTATTAATGGTGTTTCCATTATTCAATTTTCTCACACTCTCTGGGTATTAAATAGATTCCAAGTTGTCTACTTATGGTATCGAATCTCAGCCGTTATTGGGCAAACACTCCCCAAGATTCCATTGAGTACATTTAAGTGCTTTACATGAAAGACTCATCATGACAGGAGAGTGCCTCATGCCCCAATTGCGTAATTTTGGAAAATTGGGAACATGCACCATGGGTCGTTTTAGTTTGATAAGTGTGCGCTTCAGAATGATTGGCCTCTGTTGAATTACTGGGTCGGAATCTATCTTTCACACATATGATGGCAATTTTGTTCAGAAAAAGTTACCACTGTGGTCAATAATATTTTAAGCATCCATTTATACAACCATTATAAAAAGTAAACTGAGGTCTTCTTTTTCAAACAGAAATATGCAAATCAATGGTTTCCTTACACAATTTGTTTAAATGTTAAAAAAAGATTAAAATCTTCATTGAACAGTTGATGATATGTATAGTAGAGATCTATAAATAATTGATTCTGCCAATCTAACCACAATACTGGTATGTGATCACTCTCATAATGAATTTGATACAGGAATGATGAAGTGTATAATATTGAAAAGAATTGTTTCTTTCAGTTGCCTGTTCTGTCATTTTCAAAAGATCAATAAGTATTCAAGTACCTATATCATGCTTGTGATCCTTGTTAATATCAACTTATGTTTCTTTGTTTGTTGTTTAACTTCACACTCAGCAATATTCTAGCTATAAGACTGCATGGTGTCTGTAAATAATCGAGCCAGTACCAGACTATGCTGTGATTGACACCATGAGAATCGATCCTCACAATTTTGATATGAGGACAAGCTATCAACCAAATTGCTGAGCCTGACCACAGGATCCATTAAGTTGCCTCTTACGACAAGCATGGGTTTCTGGGGATATGTCTTCTTACCTGAATTCCCAATGGATCAACTTATGCGACTACCATGGTATATAGATTATAACTGTAAGTAGTGGTAGATTATAACTGTAAATAGTGGTAGATTATAACTGTAATTGGTGGCAGATTATAACTGTAAATAGTGGTAGATTATTACTGTAAATAAAATTGACAACCCTTTCCATAATCATAAGAAATCTCTGCTAGAAGCAAAGTCCATTGCATGATTCCAACTACGTTGCATGATTCCGACGACGTCATTAGCATGTGTTTATGAATCACTACCATATAGTGATGAGATACCTGGTGCAGGTAAAAGTAAGAATGATGTCATTGTCTCCCAATTGCATGGATCTATGCTCATGATGTCAATCACTGGATTGTCTGGTCCAGACTCGGATCATATAGCTGGAATATTGCTGAGTGTGGCATTAAACAACAAACAAACAAACAAGTAAGAATGAGGAATTGCATCAAACATCAGTTTAGCCGATGATGCATCAAAGCAACGAAGTATATCATTTTTCAGTTGACTGATCCAAAAACAAAACTCTAGTTCAGGCATGTTATTCATCCTGTGAACATGAGATACATTAATCTAAATTTGGAATATCTTGAAAAGTCACTATCATGTTATTGTATCATTCAATAAAGAGTAATGAAAATATCGATTATCATGTGATAGCATTTAGAAGAAACATGTACAGGATTGTTACTTTATGTCATGTAATGTAATGTAGTGATTATACATATGATATAAGGGAAGAGGAGACATTGTCTTGTGTGTCCCGTTACCAGTGCTCATGAGTTGATGGTAGCTCTCTTTAGCGTCATCTCATCTGATCAAGAGAAAGGCATGGTGTTGTTTAACACATAACATTTTTTGCATTAGCTTTGTTCTCATGATCCATCAGGTTTATTCCTATTCTTCTTCATAGGGCACAGGTAACTAAGTGCAATTTGCTGTGCAGAGTTGCGTTCCTTAGCTGTGGTAGGATCTGCTGCTGATCAGCTTGATTACCAGATTACCCTTTATTATGAGAAATGGTCTGTCAGCACAATGTCAGAGGACATTGGCTTCATCGGAGTTGTTGATATTTTAGAGAAATGTGGCTTTAGGCTTTCTACACACATTAACCTTCATGGTCTGATATTACAGAAATGCTGTTTAATTAGCATTAAACTTTACTCATTCTCTCTTCTCACACATCATATAGGCATTTACAGAAGAAGCAGTTCTGGGATGATTCTTGTTCATCAAATTTAACCCTGAAACTTACAGGATCATTAGGTTTAAGAGAAAACAGAGAACATTTTACTTAATGTACAGTTGAATAACAATGAACACATCGGGGAACCATTGGCGTTTGCAAGAATGTACATTTTCCCCTGAACCAAAGAAATTGATTCTCCGTGGACAGGAGGTCAGACAGGAAATCTTGGCATGGGATTTGTCTGCATGACCATGCATGATCCGTCCTGATAATGTCAGAGGTGGAAGGTCAAAGGTTAGAAGATTTGCAATTGTCTTGTGACAGTAAACCAATTGTATTGTGTCACCTGTCTGGGGTCTTTCACTGCCTGACTCAAAATCATCAAATAGTGTTAAAATATTATATATTAAGGTTCTTCTTATTTTCAATTTTTCTTATGACCTGGTTGTGTATGATTGTGCCCTGGTTGAGTGTGATTGTGCCCTGGTTGTGTGTGATTGTGCCCTGGGAGTGTGTGATTGTGCCCTGGTTGTGTGTGATTGTGCCCTGGGAGTGTGTGATTGTTCACTGGTTGTGTGTGATTGTGCCCTGGGAGTGTGTGTGTGCCCTGGTTGTGTGTGATTGTGCCCTGGTTGTGTGTGATTGTGCCCTGGTTGTGTGTGATTGTGCCCTGGGAGTGTGGAGTGTACACATGCAGTCCTCATGCATGCATTACCAAGTAAAGACTTGATCACTGACAGGTCTCGCTGTGGCACAGCTGGAATAGTGATGTATACCATTAAAAACTCACTCATTCTGAAGACTATCCTCTCTCTATTAATAAACAGTGATTAGTAGACTATTTTCTGTAATTACATGATGCAGCGTCAATAGTTGCTTGCACTATCAACATCTGATTTGCCTGGTTCAGGCCTGATATGACTCTATTTTAACTGTTACAGTTTAACCCAACTTTAACAGTACAATCGAACCTTGTTGTGTCAAACTTGGAAGTGTCAAACACTTGGTTGTCTCGAACTCACCTTCTGGTCCCTGCAAATTCCTTCCAAATTTATCATCAATAATACCTTGATCTGTCAAACTGGACATGTCAAATTCCCAGTTGTCTTTACCTCGTTTAGGAGTTCAAAGTATCAAAACTAAGCATAAAATTCACTTTGTTGGTTGCCCTGATCCCTGGATAACTCAAATCTTTTTCCAGGTCCCCACGAGTGTGACACAAGGTTCAACTGTGTTTTGGTTACGTTATAGTGTATCTAAACTGGATCAGTGTGAGGAAAGCCCCATGTGATGGAGGTCGTAGACATGTAGCACTTGGGTGAAACCAAAATACACAGGTACTGATTCGGGTGAATCTTGGATTTGAACTCATGACAAGCAGATCCAGACAACTTAGGGACACAACTCTATTTAGACACCTAAACCCCTAGGCCTCCCATGATATATTTTACAAAGCCATAAGAATATATTCACTCACTTCATAACAGCACCTATAAATCCAGGTACGACTTAACAGATACGCCATTCAACAAAAGTATTTTAGGATTTTGTAGAGAGCTAGTGTGTATGAATTTGCTCAGAGAAAGAAAATTTTGTTAATCAGCAATAGGTTTAATGGTCCATAGAATGATTATCTTGGAGGAACAGTCCCTTTTGGAAAGCAAGCGTTCAGTCTTGCATGAGAAATTCCCTATTCATGGCAATAACTGTGTCTACGTACACTAGTGCTTCAGTGCTACTGAGAATGATGTGAATTATATCATTACCTTTCTTTACAAGGCCACGATGATGGAAAGGAGCAATAGTTATTGATCCCAGCTTGGCCATCTTGCTGAAGTGAATGTGGTGAATGTGGAAAATAATTCTCACATATATCACTTGAAACAATCATCAATCTATTCACATGAATGAGTTTTCTAACATGCTAGCATTTACTTTTTCACAAATGTAGTTTTGTATTACCTCAGATAAATACAAAAATAAAAATGGTGAAAGTATTGAAATGCTTATTTCAATGTATGGCTTGATGTGAAATAACTTTTTCAGAATTCTGTCTCGTATAAATTCTCAAAAAGTATTTTCCATTAATGTTATCAAACTGCTCATGGTGAAATTTTGTTTATATATTGGGAAACTACTTCAGTGCAACAGTAGGGAAACAGGGGCAGAATAGGTCTCCAGTACCCACTGCTTGTCTCCTTGTGGTGATCCCCGGGCAGAATAGGTCTCTAGTACGCGCTGCTTGTCTCCCTGTGGGGATTGGGGCAGAACACATCTATAGTACCCCCTGCTTGTCTCATTGTGGGGATTGGGGCAGAATAGGTGTCTAGTCCCCCTGCTTATCTCCCTGTGGGGATTGGGGAAGAATGGGTCTCCAGTGCCCAATGCTTGTCTCCTTGTGGTGATCCCCGGGCAGAATAGGTCTCCAGCTCCAGCTGCTTGTCTCCCTGTGGTGATCCCAGAGCAGAATAGGTGTCTAGTCCCCCTGCTTGTCTCCCTGTGGGGATTTTGGCAGAATAGGTCTCTAGTCCCCCTGCTTGTCTCCCTGTGGGGATTTTGGCAGAATAGGTCTCTAGTCCCCCTGCTTGTCTCCCTGTGGGGATTGGGGAAGAATAGGTCTCCAGAACCCCCTGCTTGTCTCCATGTGAGGATTGAGGCAGAATAGGCCTCTAGTACCCCTGCTTGTCTCCCTGTGGCTATCTGGGGCAGAACAGATCTCTTGTAGTCCTGATTTTAAAAGGTTGCTTAAAACTGTAATACTTAGGATCGTAGCCTAAAACAACAATCTAATCAACCAATCAGACCAAGGTTAGACTAGCCAGATCTTAGGCACTACAGTGCTTGTCATAGAAGATGACTCAATGGTATTGGGGGTCCAGACTCTGTGACCCTGCTTGATTGATGTCAAAATACCCTGATAGCATGGACTGTTGCTCAGGTTGTCAACCACTGGTTTTGCTGGACCATTCTTGGACATTTACAGGCCGCAGTGATAGAGCTTGAATATTGCTGATTTGGCATGAAAAAACAGTCATTCACTTCATTGCAACAACTCTCATTCACCATTTCCATAGCAACAATACAGTTGACAGACCAGAACCAACAACTATTGAAGTACCCTTAACCAAGTATTAAATTCGACCTTCATTTCTCTATATATAGTTTTCCAAGTGCTGAATGATCAAACAGCCTACAGGAGCAATTATAAATTGATCATGCTAATTAAAAATCAATATTTATCTCTCAAGTTTGGTATTATAGTTTGATGGATCGATGTATAACTGACGATATATCCCACTTGTGAAGAATGTTGTTTGTTTGGCGAGGGTTGAGGGACCATTACCCTATTAGGGTCATTAGTTCTCCTGGCCAATTCTCCCTGCTGCCTCTAGTGCTGCATTGATGACAGGAATCATTATAACAGTACTTGCTACATTGTGTGCTTCCTTCTCCACACCAATATCGCAGTGTGAGACAGTTTTAAAGAGACACTGTCAAAAGTGACTGTCTTAAAGGGACTCTGTCAAAAGTGAATGCCTTAAACAGAATGTCCAAAGTGAATGTCTTAAAAAGACACTGTCTTAAACAGACACTGTCCAAAGTGAGTGTCTGAAAGGGACACTGTCAAAAGTGATTGTCTTAAAGGGACAGTCAAAGATGATAGTCTTAAAGAGACTCTGTCAAAAGTGAATGTCTTAAAGAGAAACTGTTAAAAGTGATTGTCTTAAAGAGACTCGGTCAAAAGTGGCAGTCTTGAAGAGAATCTATCAAAAGTGGCAGTCTTGAAGAGAATCTATCAAAAGTGATTGTATTAAAGAGACACTGTGAAAAGTGATTGTCTTAAAAAGACACTGTTAAAAGTGAATGTCTTAAACACTCTGTCAAAAGTGATTATCTTAAAGAGAATCTATCAAAAGTTAATGTCTTAAAGAGACACTGTCAGAAGTGAATGTCTTAAAGAGAGATTGTTAAAAGTAATTGTCTTAAAGAGACACTGTCCAAAGTGAGCGTCTGAAAGGGACACTGTCAAAAGTGATTGTCTTAAAGGGACAGTCAAAAGTGAATGCCTTAAAGAGACACTGTCAAAAGTGGCAGTCTTGAAGAGAATCTATCAAAAGTGATGGTCTTAAAGAAATTCTGTCAAAAGTGGCAGTTTTGAAGAGAATCTATAAAAAGTGAAAGTCTTAAAGGAAACTGTCAAAAGTGATTGTCTTAAAAAGACACTGTTAAAAGTGAATGTCTTAAACAGACTCTGTCAAAAGTGAATGTCTTAAAGAGACACTGTCAAAAGTGAATGTCTTAAACAGACTCTGTCAAAAGTGAATGTCTTAAAATGACACTGTTAAAAGTGATTGTCTTAAAGAGACACTGTCAAAAGTGAATTTCTTAAAGAGACACTGTCAAAAGTGGCAGTCTTGAAGAGAATCTATCAAAAGTGATTGTCTTATAGAGATTCTGTCAAAAGTGGCAGTTTTGAAGAGAATCTATCAAAAGTGATTGTCTTAAAGAGATTCTGTCAAAAGTGGCAGCTTTGAAGAGAATATATCAAAAGTGGTTGTCTTAAAAGGACACTGTCAAAAGTGATTGTTCTCATTGACCCCAATTACTGACACCCTCACTGACCCCATTACTGACACCCCCACTGACCCCATTACTGACACCCTCACTGACCCCATTACTGACTTCCCCAATGACCCCATTACTGACACCCTCAATGACCCCATTACTGACACCCTCACTGACCCCATTACTGACCCCATTACTGACACCCTCAATGACCCAATTACTGACACCCTCAATGACCCCATTACTGACACCCTCACTGACCCCATTACTGACACCCTCACTGACCCCATTACTGACATCCCCAATGACCCGATTACTGACACTCTCAATGACCCCATTACTGACACCCTCACTGACCCCATTACTGACCCCATTACTGACACCCTCACTGACCCAATTACTGACACCCTCACTGACCCCATTACTGACATCCCCAATGACCCCATTACTGACACCCTCAATGACCCCATTACTGACACCCTCACTGACACCCTCACTGACCCCATTACTGACACCCTCACTGACCCCATTACTGACACCCTCACTGACCCTATTACTGACACCCTCACTGACCCCATTACTGACATCCCCAATGACCCCATTACTGACTACCTCAATGACCCCATTACTGACACCCTCACTGACCCCATTACTGACACCCTCAATGACCCTATTACTGACACCCTCAATGACCCCATTACTGACACCCTCACTGACCCCATTACTGACACCCCCACTGACCCCATTACTGACACCCTCACTGACCCCATTACTGACTTCCCCAATGACCCCATTACTGACTCCCTCAATGACCCCATTACTGACACCCTCACTGACCCCATTACTGACACCCTCACTGACCCTATTACTGACACCCTCAATGACCCCATTACTGACACCCTCACTGACCCCATTACTGACACCCTCACTGACTCAATTACTGACACCCTCACTGACCCCATTACTGACATCCCCAATGACCCCATTACTGACACCCTCAATGACCCCATTACTGACACCCTCACTGACCCCATTACTGACCCCATTACTGACACCCTCATTGACCCCATTACTGACACCCTCACTGACCCCATTACTGACTTCCCCAATGACCCCATTACTGACACCCTCACTGACCCCATTACTGACACCCTCACTGACCCCATTACTGACACCCTCACTGACACCCTCACTGACCCCATTACTGACACCCTCTCTGACACCCTCACTGACCCCATTACTGACATCCCCAATGACCCCATTACTGACACCCTCAATGACCCAATTACTGACACCCTCACTGACCCCATTACTGACACCCTCAATGACCCCATTACTGACACCCTCACTGACCCCATTACTGACACCCTCACTGACCCCATTACTGACACCCTCACTGACCCCATTACTGACACCCTCACTGACCCCATTACAGACTTCCTCACTGACCTACTTCCCCAGTCATTCAGCTGCCCACTTACTTACATGAAGATCTAGGTTGGATAAGGGCTTCACCAACCAATGCTTGATGTAAGAGGTGACTAATGGGATCGTGTGGTCAGGCTCGCTGACATTGTTGAGGCATGGCATCGTATCCCAATTGCATGGATCGATGCTCATGATATTAATCACTGGATTGCCTGGTCCAGACTCAATTATTTACCGATCGACGTCACATAGCTGGAATATTGTTGAATTAAACAACAACAAAAATAAAATTACTCACTCACTGGGCAGCATACTTACTCACTCACTCACCAGCACACCCACTTCCTTATTCGGCAGCCCACTAACCCACTCACTCTGTCAATAAAGACCTTTTTACCTAATCTTGCCTTAAATAATCTTAAAGGAAAACAGTATTTTTAACACTTTCATCATCTTTTCATCCTTGCCAGAGAACAGCCTTCAACATCCTTAGCATAGTTTTCATGGACACAAATCCCCATTACGTACCTAATCATCTCAGAATACCAAATGCGTGTCTGCATCACCTAGAATATTTCGGCTATAAACAAACACCTAAAATAGGCATTCATAAAACAGTTGTTACTGGCACTGCTACTTCCTTTGCTGATCAGTGAGTTGCAACATTCTGACTCTGGTAGACTGTGATGGTAGTTTATTGCTGGTGATTGTCATGAAACATTGGGTAATAGGTATTGACGGACTATTTCTGTTCCCAATACATCAAAATAATAGTAGGTAAAGGCTAATAACATTTTGATCTGGACTGTCCAATGGAATATAGTTGAGGCTTGATGGAGGCACATTAAAATAAATCTGAAATAAAGTTGTTATTAGCCCTCCCAGAAATCAGTCAATGTCACAAAATATGTTTAATTGACTAGTGACTTTAGGGTCTTGTTATTTCACACTTCTGTTTGCAGGGACAGTCTTGACATTACCAAAGTTTGGTAATCATCACTAGCTCATCATGCGTTTGTCTGCAGAAATGTGTTACTAAATTGACATTTCATGTGTTACAAGCATGGGTGTGAGTACACTATTCCCTTGCTGTTGCGCCCTTCAATATAGCGCTAATTCGGTTATTATAGCGCGCGATGATGCATGGCTCTCAAAAGTTATGTACAATTTTAATAAGCTATGTGCTTGAAATGGTTCTTGCACAGATGACCCTATCATATAAGGATCTATGGATCCTATGATCCTGGATTGATGATAGTTACATCAGCATCAAAGATTTCACCAAAATGGTTAATGTCTTAGACCTGCATCACTCCAGGCTTTACTCCATAATAAACTGATGTGTCCTGTGTTAAACCCAATTCCCTCACCCCCTCCCTCACTCACTCACTCACTCACTCACTCACTCACTCACTCACTCATACTTAAATTGACTCTTTTGAGCCACTCATTCAAAGCTCACTCTAAACTTTTGATACACATCGGAATCTATGTGTCATATGTCATAAAGTCATGTTTCAATATGGACAATACATTATCATGTACTTAAGCAAATAGCGTTTAACTTGTGAAGGCAAGCATTCAGAAAAGAACCTGTGAAGACAAGCATATAGAATCAACCTGTTAAGGCAATCATATAGGGTTCAGTGAGTGAGTGAGTGAGTATTGTTTTATCCCGCTTTTAGCAATATTCCAGCAATATCATGGCAGGGGACACCAGAAATGGGCTTCACACATTGTACCCACATTTGGAGTGTACTCTTTAAAGGGGAAGTGTACACGCAAAAATCACTTTCTTTCTTTTTCTAAACAAAACGCAATTTTAGAATTAGTTAGTATCTGTGTTTGAAAATATACACTCATTTTGTTTCACAGTGAAAGTAGGAAGCTCACAATAGTGTGAAAATGATATGCCGTTATGAAGCCTTCGTTTTACGAGCGAAATAGGCCTGAGTTATCCCCCTTAGATTATGACGTAATTGGTGCCAATTCAACTGGGTCCCTGTCTATTCTCAACGCAAAAGATATCAACGACCAGTTTGCGGTAAAACAACATGGTCTACGACACACTCCGGCGCAGTGGTGACTCAGCATAACACAATTCTGGCTGGCATCTGAGACGCTAGAATCACAAAACTGTACCTACACCACGTGAAGCGGCTCTAACAAAGCATGATGACGTCATAATGTTTATCAATTGGCACCAATGACGTCATATTGCAAGGGGCATAAGCCATGGTGTTTTTGTTATGGAAATAGAACACTTGGTAAAAGTGAAAAATATAAATCGTTTTAATGCAAAAAATATGTTAATTAAATTTGATGTTTTTATATTTTTGTCTATGACACTTCTATGTTAACACTTTTAATGTGGAAAAAGTACAAGAAAAATTGGTTCATTTCCGTGTGAACTTGCCCTTTAACCACTAGGTTACCCCACCATCCCTACAGGGTTCCATCTGTGAAGACAAACATACGGGATACACATGTGAGAGCAACAATATATGGATCAACCTGTACACACCTAGGTTTAACTTACAGAGCTCAAGCTGCTTCATTGAATCTACTGCTTCTTGAATCTATTATGTCATCAATAACACCACTTATTACCAGTTGTATCACTAACATTATAATATTACCATCCCTTATTTTGTAGGAGATGATTCTTAATTTTTGTCATATATAAATTTGATCAAATGTGACCAAAGAATTATTCATCTCCTCACAAGATCTGCTGGTTTAATGCTGTACATGTGATGCTTTTCTCAGGCTGTGACTGTTACATACTGTATGTGCTTGTATATGGCAAACAACATGCTGTGTACTCCAGCCTAGGGTCAAAACTGTCATGATTGATGCCAGGAATGTTCTTTACAACTCTTCTGAAGGTTTTTATAAAAGTTTCTGGCCAATTTGCTTACCGATTGATCATGCATCATAATTATTGCCTGTCATAGCTCAATATGGAAGTCCATCACCCAATCTGGACGTGCGGCGCTGAAGTCCATTACAAAACTATATTGGGGTCCCAATTAAAAAAAATATAGAATGAGGCCACAAGAAATTAATTAGTTGTTCATCAGATGTTTTTCCTGAGTGCAGAAGAGGAGGGCATTGATTGTGTGTTAGTGTTTTCGGTTCAGGGAAGTAATTTTGTATCTTGAGTAGATTAATTGCCACAAAAATATACCACTAGTTTTTCTGATTTCCGAAAAATGGAAGAGGAAAATTATCAAAAAAATAATCAAGTTTTGTGGCCTAGGAGTGTTTTAGCCTGTGTTCTGTTACTTGTCTTGGATCTTATTAGGACCTGGATACTGTTTCAAAAACTGTCATCTAGGTAATTGGCATAATCATTTCACATCAGAAATATGTGTAAGCCTTTTCTGCACGATGTCATGGAGGACAGTTATAATAGCGTCCTTCAACAACATAGCCTGTTGCACTAGAATTATCTTAATAATAGATGTGTTGATGAGCTTGTTATTCCACACCTGAAATTAGCCATGAAGATTGCATGCTTCATATTTAGATCAAGGTGAAACAAACACTGATCTTATACATTTCTATGTAAATCACATTGCCAATTTCAATGTTGTAATACATCCTTTCTGAAGCAATGGCATCCTCCTCCATTAAGTGTTAAGCTTCAATCAGGTCAACATTCTTGTTCTTTTCCACAACTGGGGCATTAGGGTAGACTATTGGATACAGCAGTTTATCATCACCCCAAACAAGATGTCAGATTAACTTTACTTCAAATAGTTTTTCAGTTGAACCTTGTTATATCGAACACCCTTATCTCGAATGTACCAATATCTCAAACCTATTCTCCAGTCTGACCACTCTGGAGTATCTGTATCATGCCTCCTTATCTCGAATGTACCAATATCTCAAACCTATTCTCCAGTCTGACCACTCTGGAGTATCTGTATCATGCCTCCTTATCTCATATGTACCGATATCTCAAACCTATTCTCCAGTCTGACCACTCTGGAGTATCTGTATCATGCCTCCTTATCTCATATGTACCAATATCTCAAACCTATTCTCCAGTTTGACCACTCTGGAGTGTCTCTTTCATGCCTCCCTATCTCGAATGTCCGGTTATCTCAAGGTTACATGGTTCTGTTCGGTTCACGGTTACAGGGGTTGACTGAATATCACAATGTGACAGTTTAATGTGGAGGTAAGCCCCAAGTGATGCAAGTTGTGATACACAAATGTGTTTTATCTGACACTAAATTGGAGAAAAAACCTACAGCATGTTTCAATATAAGACTGTTATCTTTAGACATGATGATGCAAAGTTGAATTTGGATCCAAATACTAATTTAGAATGTAGAGTTGTCAGCAAGTAGTATCGTTGTACATTGAAAACAGTATTCTGTATTCTGCCCTGACCAAACTTAACATGAACAATTAGGAGTTAGTGAGCATAGGGTGGAGGCTTAAGCTTTTGAGCACCAAACTGAATTGAGGAATCACTGATAATTGCCTTTTAAACAGAGCATGACACAAACATTGTTGTATGTGTATACTTTACTTAAATGAATGAAAGGTATTAAATGTATTGGTATGGCGATTGTAAGCATACATTGCCCGTATTAGGGGACAGCCCTAGTGAAAATCAGTGGCCATACATATTGGTATATGGAAATACAGCAAACTATGCTGGCTTTATAACAAGCTCCCCACCACACTTCACCATTATGAATCCTGGGAGGATTCTAGGTTAGAATAGATCACCAGGAACCTATAATCTTTGGTTGCAATAGGGGGTGACTTACCCTGTGAAGATTCTGGTTTGGAATAGGCCGCCAGTAACCTATTACCTTTGATTGCAATAGGGGGCGACTTTACCCTGTGAAGATTCTGGTTTGGAAAAGGCCGCCAGTAACCTATAACCTTTGATTGCAATAGGGGGTGACTTTACCCTGTGAAGATTCTGGATTGAATAGGCAAACAGTAACCTATAACCTTTGATTGCAGTAGGTGGCGACTTTACCCTATTAAGATTCTGGGTTAATATGATATTAATATATGACTTTCTTATGATGCAGCCATGAAATCAACTGTTTCAATTAGAGGTTATTATGTTAATTTGAACCACTTATTGACCAATTTGAATGGTGTTAAGAAAGACCAAAATGACACATTTTGTAAGATACTAAGAAGAGACTAAGGATCATGATCAAAGTTAATCTGATTTTCAAACAACAACCAGCTGATTCAGAAAAACACTGCACAGCACATCACAGCCCCCATGACGAATGGGCTACTCGTTCTCCACCAAAAGGCTAAGGGACGCAACTCTGCAAGCAAATTATGGCAACCTTGACAAGGGCCACAAGTGACCCCACCTAAATAGCATCCCATGACTTATGGCCATGCTGTCCCCCTTAAAGCCTGTGAACAGATATACTTGTTTTTGTTATAAGTGCTTTAGAAAGGTGTTTCTTCATCTCCTAAAAGCTTGAACATTTGCATCTTGGGAAATACCATATTCGACGTAATGAGTGCCCAGGGCGCTCTCAAAATTTAAAATAGGGAGCTCTTATTAGAATATTATTGTGGTGTACATTGATCAATCAGAAGGAGTGCTAATTGGGATTGTTCTCTAGCCAATTTGTAGATTATGCTTCCTTGCATGTTATAAGTTTGTAAGTGAAGATTTTGTCAGGTATTATCCACAGAATTAGTAAGTGAAATAATATTCCGTTTCAGGGTTTTCATGGAGAGCTGTCTACAAACCTGACAGAACCCGAAGATCAGTTTTACACATCTCGAGATAATCTATGGCACCAGGAGATAAGCATCAATGGAAGAACCCTCCTTATTCAGGTAAACTTTTCAGTCTATGACCTTTTCTTCTCTGGGAGTGCTTAACTTGCTGTTTAAAAATTGGTAGTATCTTGAACATTTCAACAACAATAACTGCCATCTAGTAATCTAATCACGACATGAGTTTGATGCTTGCCATAAGCCATTTCCAGCTTGATTTAATGCTTGAGATGATTTGCTATTTTTTACTGATATTGCTAGTGTAAGAAGTTGATACATGAAATCATTTAATGTCTACTATTACGGAAGGTAATTGCAGATCCAGCAGATTGTCATATTGATCAATAAAAAAAGGGTCAATTACCTGAAAATATTTGCCGTTTTGAATCTGTTTAGCTGCATGAGTGCACCAATTAATCATTATGACTAACCCTTTCAAAGAAACTTTTTTCATATTTCTTAATTTTTTAGTAACTCTGTATGATCTTCATTTTTGTTCTTCTAAAAGTATTATGTAGAAAAGGTAAGTCACAAGGCTACAGCTGAATCGGTAAAAACTTTGAGTTCTGGAGCACACAAGCTGGTGGTTGATAGTGTTCTGTCTATGCTGTGTGGTTATCATTGCAAACTATTATAATCACCCAGGCCATACCTGCAGAGAGTTGATCTGCCACATGGCTACCCATCCAGGTAATAGTCATCCCATCCAGATCCAATTCTTGGCAATCCCAGCTGTGATGTGGGTGGAATATTGTGTAATTGGTTCGTTACAAGGGCTGATGATGATGACTACAGGAGGAAGATTAGACTTCTGTGTCTATCATTGTAGCCCCAAACATGCACTCTAGTTCCTGCCAACGGTTTCTCTGGTCCAGGTTGAATGACGGTGGGGTTGGGGTTTGGGTTGGTTATATTTTTTATTGAAGAAAATAATTTGTTCCTGAAAATACTGGAAAATAATCATTCTGCCTCCGGTTTCACGACAACAAACATTATTCACAAGACATGTTGGTTGTCCTAATAGAAATCCCCCTGCCACTGATCCTCTTCATGAGGCAAGGGAGTTAACTGACTATAAAAGTCCAGTTTCCATCCTTGCCGAACTAGCCTGGAATTATCTAGTTATGTTTTGGCTGGACGAACAAGTCTATGCATAGTCCAATCAAAATCGGGAATAAACGTCTGGTTCGTAAACTGCCAAGCAGATTTCAGTCAATTGCGGGATTTGCGAAGCATGTGTACTGTCAACTTAGTGTCAACAGATATTTTCCAAATCTTTTCATGTTTTTAATCAAGATGTTCCCGTGATTTTATGCACTTCGGGAAGTTAGACCTGTTGATTATCGATCAAATTGTCTTCACTGGGTGCCACCATTTTGTTTGAGGCAAATGCAAATGAATGAGAGATGGAATCTGATTGGTCAATAGAAGGGACATTACTCATAATAGCCACTGGTGGCGCTACAATAAAACCCTAAAATTCCAGCCAAGTTAGGCAAGGGTGCAAACTGGACTTTTACAGTCAGTTAACTAACTCCCTTGCCTCAAGAAGATTGACATTGATAAACTTGGTCAGTCTCTTGAGGATAAAGTGAAATGGCTGTAAAATTGTTGACTGGAGCAATAAAAAGACTAATCAGTTGCTTACTCAAATGGATTGTTATTTTCAGGGAATGAAGGAAGATAGAACTTTTGTGAATCTTACGAGGAAAGCAGGCTCACTTCTGTCCTTCATGTTTACAGTGGAAGGTAAGGAAAATCCTTTATGGTTTTATGACTGATTGTTCCATCTATATCCATCTGTTACTGAGGCAGGAATATAACTGACTGCAGGCAGTAGTAACACGTGAAGTTAGAGCTGAGTTAGAGGTGTTACTAGGGAGCTGTCAGCAGGTGTAAGATGTTACTAGGGTGCCGTCAGCAGGTGTGAGGTGTTACTAGGGAGCCATCATCAGGTGTAAGGTGTTACAAGGGAGCTGTCAGCAGGTGTGAGGTGTTACTAGGGAGCCATCATCAGGTGTAAGGTGTTACAAGAGAGCTGTCAGCAGGTGTGAGGTGTTACTAGGGAGCCATCATCAGGTGTAAGGTGTTACAAGGGAGCTGTCAGCGGGTGCAAGTTGTTACTAGATCGGTGACTTTGTGTGCTTGGGGTTAGGTGCCTCACTCTGGCAGTGTGGGTTAGAATCCCAGATGGGACTCAACCCAAAAAGTACTAGCATCTGTACTTTACTGAGAAAGTGTTATCCCAATTATAACATTTGTAATATTTACTGGATGCTTGGAAAGAGATTATAATATCACAACAGATGAGCCTGTATGGGGTCTCAATCTTAACAAACCTAAATTAAGTTGCCTTAGTATTCTAATATAGGTGATGACAGGGTTACTTATATAAAATATTTCAAGGCCATCTATTAAACTATGTAAATATAGCCTTTGTCTTATTGAACAGTATGTCTGGGATATTGGTTCTTGTTACCTCCAGTAACCTATAACTGAAACTAACATTTCATATCTGTATTTTCCCTGAATCCTAATCTATCACATTATTATGGATCTATACGAAATTTTGTGTAAATGTAACACCATGATAATTTTATTTGGATACAATGTGTGAAGCCCATTTTTGGTGTTCCCTACTGGGATATGCTGGATTATTGCTAAAAGTGTCATACAACCATACTCACTCATTTTAGTAGATGAGAGAGTCCACTGTATCCAAAATTTAGAATACCGTATTTGAATGACGTAATAAGCACCTTGACGTAATAAGCACCCCGCTCTAATAAGCTCGCCTACAGCGATATTTGCTAATATATTGGCAAGTGAACAATCCCAATTAGCACCCCTTCTGATTGATCAATGTACACAGGACTCATTTATTTGTGTATAATACGCACTCATGTGTTATATGCACCCTTAATAATGGGCAATTTAATTCTGGAAAATATATCTGTCGTGTATAATATGCACAGACTTTTCTTTCGTATCATTTCAGGCTGTCAGCATAAACCATGAAATTTACGATCTTTCAACTCTGGTTTTTTTCTCACCATTTGCCCCCTATTTCTAATTTTGAGAGTTCCCCTGGGTGCTTATTATGTCGAATACGGTATTGCAATAAAACAGAGTTGCCTCCCCTAACATTTTCAGTCAGTGTGTAATAGTTTTAGCTCGAGGTCTTGTTGCAGTTATTATCACATTTTGCAACTAAAAACTACATGGTGAATGTTAAAGGTATTGCAGTGAAATGTATGGGTTTGGTAGTGGTTTTATTCAGAGGGACTTCCACGAATGAGGCAATGTGTAGTCTGATGCTTATTGTCGATATCACTGAATGCACACTTTTTGTCTCGCTGCACTGGTTTTGTTGCTTGGGAACTTGATCCCATTGTTCAATGAACTTGTGCTTCTCTGCACTACACATAAACCCTTTTCGCAAGGATAAGTGAGCATAGAGTCTGACAATCGTATTAACTGAGCAGAGCATTAAAGTCTTTGATAGGCATTTAGAAGGTGGAGAACATGAATACATGACACTTTTTATGGATAGCAACTTCTTTTACTCTTTGTACTTCTTGCTCCTTCATCAGGTGAATAATGATGAAGCCGATGAGAGCAAAGCATTTTTTACTGACAAAATGGCTGTGACTGTAGTCATCAGTGACATTGCAAACTGACAGCACCAGAACATGGCCACTTTTATGCATATTTGCTTATGATTAGTTAGATGACAAATACATTTTGAAAAATATTAAAATCATTGTTTGCATGTCTTGTTGTAATAAGATATTTAATAGACAATATTGTTTGGGCAGTCAGAATCTGTTATTTTTATTTTCTCTAACATCTATACCTCAAAGCTTAAAGCTCTGCACGCTAACGTCGAACCCATTCGACAGAGGTGTCCATCCCCGTGCATCTGATGTCGAACCCATTCGACAGGTGAATAGCATAACAACACCCCAAAATAAAACTTCCCATATCTATTTACCAAGAAGGCTTTGCGTAACATTTAAATTACGTATGACATGCATAAATGCTCAGCTTGCTCAATATCAAAACGTTCAGTCATTTATTTACCTCAAAAAGAACATATCGCGAGTTAAAAATGTTTCGGCCAAACTTCTCGGCACACAACTACCAGAAACGGCCATTGTTGACTTTTGGCACTTCACGTTGAGCGGCATGCAGTCCGATATTTTCTTTATAATTTCATCATTTTTCCTATTCTATCATAATTTTTTGTTTGCTGACGAAAGGAAAACACTCACGTTCTTTTATTTCTAAAAATTCGCAACTTTCGGTGTAACTAATTGTAAACAAAAACAATCTGAATCGTATCATCATCGATTGGATGGAACTTGTACGATCATGGCAACGGCGGTAAACAAACAACTCCACATGCATAGTTATCCCGTTAGACTATTACAATCATTTTGTTACATCTAACTTAATTTTCTAGAATTATTGACACGTATGTATAAATCTTTGTAAAAAGAATTTCATTCTTAAAGAGTTTGCAAATGATTTCGTTTGATAAACTTTCCGACTCATTGACAAGCCGACAAACGTCAGAGATACGTTTGGGCGTGGCCTAACTCGTGATTTGTTGAGTTGAACAAAGTCAACAAACACTGTGAAAAATGACAAATATTGGATGATACGCAAAATCTGAACTGATATACATTCTAGGTAAACCATTCAATAACAAAATAATGCATTTTACGAGAAATAATCAAAATACTTGCAATTTTAGCTATCATTTCTGAAACTGGAAGCACGTAACGCATGTGACACATGGAAGCAAAATATGCAAAAGTTGGTAAGCTATCATAAAGAAATCCCGAAATAGATTCAAATTCAAAAGAAAATACACAATTTACTATATTTCGTCAACTATTTACTATTTATTGATCCGGGGAGCAGTCTTCACTCCTATTTGTTTCATATTTCTTCGTGATTGTCGCCATCAAATGTGTAAGTCTAAATCCGAAACCGTAATGGATTTCACGCTCGATGAGTTTAATTTTAAAAATATTTTCTAAAAACGAACGCAACGGAGAGCGATACAACGTATTGATATGCCATAATAATAACATAATATTGTTATTGGTCTAATATTACAAAAAGAACAATTTAAATATTAAAGATGTTGTTGAATACTTTCTGAGAACCTCCCGTCCTCTGAACCGATAAAATTTTGGTACACGAGGTAGGCTAGTGTAAATATATATAGATTCTAGGCTCCTAGCTATATATGTGATTTTGTACCCAAAACAAATTAAATTGTACCCAAAATACTTTGTGAATTTGTTTAGCTAAAACATTTGAGTATTGCTAGGAAATCTTCATTGTGGGAAGGTAAGGGTAATATTCATAATACTATAGGAAATATTGCAATAGTGATACCATTATTGTAACAGTGTTGGGGACTGTTGCAATACTATACTTCAGTTAAAATGCCCAAACTAGCCATTCCTCCTGTATATTTTTTTGTTATGTGTTTAGTGATGAAATACTGACTGGAGTGAAATAAGATTTTAACAAAGTCTGCCTCAATGATGCTATGATTTTGGAAATTAGATAATGAAAACTACTCAGACGTATGTAGTATTAATAATTTATACTGCGCCAGATTCCATTCACCAAGTTAATGCTCATGGTGCTACATAGTAGTAGCAATTGCTAATGAAAGGGGAGTAGAGTTGATAGTGTTGTCTGAAAAGGTGTGTTTTCAGATGAGCCTTAAAGGATGAAAGTGATGGTGACAGCTTAAGATCAGATAGTAGTGAGCAGAGCATCTGTCTTTTCTATAACATTCATCTCATCGTCATGAAAAAATCAACTATTTCAGGTTACTCAATGACACAAAATCACAATATATTTTTATTTTCCGAAATAGATATCATCGACCTCCACAACCATGTCATGTCCCGAATGAAGAGGCAGGACCAGTGGGGGGAGCATTTGAAGTCGGAATCAGAACGTCTGCTTCAGGAAGCAGGGGAGAATGATGACATGATGTTTGTGAATGTGACGGACGTATATCGACATCTTCCTCACAAATTGCTATCATGTCATCAGTGGTGAGAAGCAAATTTTTTCTCATATTGATAGACCGTATTAGAGACAAAATTGGGCCCAAAAAATCTTTTAGAGTAATCAATGCTTGTTAGGAAATTGAAATGTTTTGGAAAAAAGATCTTCGCCATAGGTGCTTTTTGGTGTAATTTACATTATGAAAAGAAATTGAAAATTATTAATCAAATTCATAAATTATGTACCCAAGCCATTGATGGGATAGTGAAATGTAATGTAGTGCATTCTAGTGGTATGATAGTGGATATAAACCTCAGATCTCCGAAGCCTGATTTTAGCTTTTGCCTTGTTGATCAGAACCATGCCCGTTGGTTCATCAGTGATGACTGAATTGATTTACTTTGGACCTCTCTCATTGTGCTCACTTAATTATTATTATTTCACAAAAAAGCACTTGTATTAAGTATTCTTGAAATTTGGATCTAATTTTCATAACTGTTCAGAATAAGCTAAAACCTTGCAGCAATGTCAGGGTTGAAAACAAAACTGTTGCATGCATAAATGCATCCCCCTTCAACCAGGAACATGATCTCCATTCCCCATTCCATTGTCAGTACTTGTTCTTTGTCCAGACAATCATAATTAAGTGTCATATATCTTCATTGAATTGTTAATATGTACTATTTTCTATGTATTAATACTCATTTTCCAATGACATTTAAGATCTATATTTTGTTGCCCATAAGATCTGTGTAATAGGTCACCATGGTCTTTGTATAAATAGTATCTCTGTGGAGAGATAGATAGTAAGCGATGAAGAGGAGCTCTTACACAGAGCAGGCCTGATTGTTGTCGAACATCTGCAGAATATGGTTCAATGTTGACAGTATAACCCTCATTGACTCCCTCCCACATCTAGCTGACATGACATAATTTTAGAATACTGTTCAAAGCACTCTCACTCACTCACTCACTCACTCACTCACCTGGCCACCAACCCACTCACTCGCTCATGGACCCACCCACCCACCCATGTCACTCACTCACTCACTCACTCACTCACCCACCCACCCAAAAAAAAAACACCGACACACCCACCCACCCACTCACTCACTCACCCACAAACCCACCGACACACCCACCAACCCACTCACTCACTCACTCACTCACTCACTCACTCACTCACTCACTCACTCACTCACCCATACACCCATGTCACTCACTCACTCACTCACTCACTGAACATATTTGCCAAAGTAAATTAAAATAGGCTGAGACGTTAAATCATTAATTCTTAAGGAGTATCTTTTTCTTAAGGAATTGTCAGAAGACAGCCTCTTTTGCTTCAGCATGCCACTGGGTGTCAGAATGATCAATTTTGTCTCTGAGCAGCATTATAATGATTCCCTAAAGGCAGTTTTCCCAACAGAAACTTTTAAAATTCTTTCAGATATAATTTTAGAGCCGACCTACGTTTGCTTTTTTTAAAACAAACCTGTTAGCTGCAAGTTATGAGGTACTTGAAAGCACTTGAAAGATCAAGGGTAGTCCAGACATCGTGAGTCAATATTAATTCTCAGAATCACTGACACATCATATCCTCATCTTAGTTCTTGTATCTGGATGCTTGCTGTATAATTTCACCTGCAACAAACTGTTATGTATTGCCAATTATATTGGAGCTATTTATCAAATTGCCAGGAATACATGAAGAAAGTGTTGAGTCAATTTCAACCTCAACTGACTGCATTACTCTGCACACTTTTTTCCTCTGAAACCTTTTCCAAAATTTTCCACTTGAGAAGTAAGTAGAAATAGGAGATTCCTTCAAAAACATCAGCGTTGAAAAAAATCGTTTCAGATTATTCTCATCTGGCAAGTTTACAAAGCAGGGACCATTGGCCGTCCTTTGTAATAATTCAGTTTTGTATGTTTGGAATTATTTCAAATGATTTATTTTGCAAAATACACTTATTTTCAATCTTCAGTTAAATGTAAGGTGAGAGTGGAAAGTGTAAATGAAATTAAGACAGACTTTGAAATGATTGCATCAAAGTCTCTGCCCAGTTTCGAAGGGTTGCAGATTCTTTTCAGTGTTTCTTCTGCTTTGAAGCAAGGGGATGATGTTCGATTTTGAGAGATCAATCAGAAATAATAGCCAGTGAAAACAGCAAGGATTGGGACAAGAAAATAGCGTTAAAGAGCTGAAATACTGAAACAAGTTTGCCTTCATGAGTAACAATCCTTTTCCGGATTTCACATGATGGTAGCGAGAAATCGAGACCCTCAAAGTAGGTTTTGAAAAGCCAATTTGGATCAATTGGATCACATTTGACAGGTTATTAGAAACTATGTGTGATTCTTTTCAAAAGGACTTGCCCTTTTAATTCGTAATCTCCATAGGACATTAAGAAATCGATGCAATGAAATTATAGCAATACCAGTCTGGGAAAGCTGAAGTAATGTGGGGTAAGTGATCCTAGTATCTCCATGAAAGTTCATTTCCAGAAGGTGTTATTTTCATTAAAGATTTTAAAATCTTTTAGATTTGCTCCCTTTTTTCAAAGACTGCTTTGATGTCCGAGAGCGTTTCTTGGAGTCATGAATACAGGGGTTTATCAATTATCCTTGATTTCATCCAAACTTTCTCTGAGTAATGACCTTGAGGAAAGAAAACTGCTCCAAGTTCAAAATGATGTATTAGACTGGAGGAAGAACGTTTTGATGGGGGAAAAAAGGATGAAAAAAAAAGATGAAATCTAAGACCTATCATTCATGCTTGGCCACACCAGCCCAGAATATACACTTGACGATTAAAGAAAACAAAACGAGGATTTGAAATGTGCTTAAATGTTGGTGATCGATAACCTTTGAAAAGTCATAGGGTGAGAACTTATAACATGGAAGCACTTATGCGCAAGTAAACTGAAAAAGGTAATATTTTTTACCGAAAAAAAATTGAAATTAAATGCTAAAAAATTGATTCAGACAAGAAAGTACTAAAACCTGTAAAAATATGTTTGGGAGTTTGCAATTTCTTCTATAAGCAACTTAATGAATGTTTTGTGTGAATTACAATATTTGGTGGTAAACAATCTCCGATAGGGTTTATTCACTTTGGAAGGATAAGGATATGATTCCTAATACTGGTTGATGTCATGAAAATAGTATGACATGGATGGTGTTGTGAAGATACTATGATGTAGATGTGGTGTCATGGAGATAGTGTGATATGGATTTGGTATCATAGAGATAGTATGTTATGGATGTGGTGTCATGGAGATAGTGTGATATGGATGTGGTATCATAGAGATAGTGTGATATAGATGTGGTGTCATGGAGATAGTATGATATAGATGTGGTATCATAGAGATAGTGTGATATAGATGTGGTGTCATGGAGATTGTGTGATATGGATGTGGTGTCATGGAGATTGTGTGATATGGATGTGGTGTCATGGAGATAGTGTGATATGGATGTGGTGTCATAGAGATACTATGATATGGATGTGGGGTCATGGAGATAGTGTGATATGGATGTGGTGTCATGGAGATAGTGTGATATGGATGTGGTGTCATGGAGATTGTGTGATATGGATGTGGTGTCATGGAGATACTATGATATGGATGTGATGTCATGGAGATACTATGATATGGATGTGATGTCATGGAGATACTATGATATTGATGTGGTGTCATGGAGATTGTGTGATATGGATGTGGTGTCATGGAGATCATATGATATGGATGTGGTGTGATGGAGATAGTATGATATGGATGTGGTGTCATGGAGATAGTATGATATGGATGTGGTGTCATGGAGATAGTATGATATAGATGTGGTGTCATGAAGATCATATGATATTGATGTGTTGTCATGGAGATACTATGATATGGATGTGGTGTCATAGAGATTGTGTGATATGGATGTGGTGTCATGGGGATAGTGTGATATGCATGTGGTATCATAGAGATAGTGTGATATAGATGTGGTGTCATGGAGATAGTGTGATATGGATGTGGTATCATAGAGATAGTGTGATATAGATGTGGTGTCATGGAGATAGTATGATATAGATGTGGTATCATAGAGATAGTGTGATATAGATGTGGTGTCATGGAGATTGTGTGATATGGATGTGGTGTCATGGAGATTGTGTGATATGGATGTGGTGTCATGGAGATAGTGTGATATGGATGTGGTGTCATAGAGATACTATGATATGGATGTGGGGTCATGGAGATAGTGTGATATGGATGTGGTGTCATGGAGATTGTGTGATATGGATGTGGTGTCATGGAGATTGTGTGATATGGATGTGGTGTCATGGAGATACTATGATATGGATGTGATGTCATGGAGATACTATGATATGGATGTGATGTCATGGAGATACTATGATATTGATGTGGTGTCATGGAGATTGTGTGATATGGATGTGGTGTCATGGAGATCATATGATATGGATGTGATGTCATGGAGATCATATGATATGGATGTGGTGTCATGGAGATAGTATGATATGGATGTGGTGTCATGGAGATAGTATGATATGGATGTGGTGTCATGGAGATACTATGATATGGATGTGGTGTCATGGAGATAGTATGATATAGATGTGGTGTCATGAAGATCATATGATATTGATGTGTTGTCATGGAGATACTATGATATGGATGTGGTGTCATAGAGATTGTGTGATATGGATGTGGTGTCATGGGGATAGTGTGATATGCATGTGGTATCATAGAGATAGTGTGATATAGATGTGGTGTCATGGAGATAGTGTGATATGGATGTGGTATCATAGAGATAGTGTGATATCGATGTGGTGTCATGGAGATACTATGATATGGATACATTATGGTGAAATAGTATGTTACGGATGTGGTGTTGTGAAGATTATTAGTTATGGTGTCTTTAGTTGCTATGTATGATGTCATAAAAATATTGGGCGAGGTGTCAGGTAACCTAATATTTATTATTCCTAACAGGGTACACTATCTGTTATCCATCTTACACATGTATGTCATGTCAAAATAGGATTTAGGGTCAAAGGGAGACTACTCTTTAAGCCTTAGAGGCCAAACTTTGTTGATAATTTTAACTATGATCTTTATGAATAAAGTTACGAACGTGATATAAACAAAAAATAATGTCCTTGTACATCAAAATTAGTTACATTAAAATGCAAAACAGTGTTGAATAATGAATTTCTGTACCCGAATTTTTATGGTGTGATGGGTGTTGGAAAATCCAAAATGGCTGTTACTGATGGTATATCGTCTCATATTAGGTCAGTAACAACCATCTCGGATTTTTACTGATGGTATACAGGTTCAGAGGGGGTTAGTAGTTCTGCTCTATGATTGGTCAACTCACTTTGAGGCATAATAAAGTATGATATCGAAGTGGTGTTGTGAAGACAGTAGGATATCGATGTGGTGTCGTGAAGACAGAACAATATGGATGCAGTGTTGTAAAGATAGTATGATATCGATGTGGTGTTGTGAAGACAGTAGGATATCGATGTGGTGACGTGAAGACAGAATGATATGGATGCAGTGTTGTAAAGATAGTATGATATGGATCGTAAATAGGAGATAGTATCAATGTTTGTTTGCATTCTCATTACTTCATGGATTCATGTACACTACCGGTATGTTCCAATAACACATACAATGGCTTTGCGGTGTAGTCGCTATTTATAACCAACCAATCAAGCCATGACCTGGTTCCAGCAAGAGGCAGCTGGCAAGTTCACTGACCAGTCAGCACTCAGATAACATTGCACAAACAGCAAAAGTTCTTGCATCCATATGGCAAAGGTATGTCTTTACAGGTGATGGAGAAGCAGCAAAACAATAGTTATCATTGTTAATAATTCTAAGAATACAACCCTTATTACATCATTGCCATAATCCTTTATTTTGGCTGCAATCACACTCAAACTCAACTTTCAAATTTTCAACAGAAGTCCTCTTCACTGTCAACTACACATCACTACTGGTAGTTGTTGACAAGTAGCATTGTAACCACCCAAGCTATGACATTTGCAATGGTGACAATCACACTTTTTCCCCACATCTAACCACTAGAGGTAGATGAATTGGGGAGGTGGGTGGGAGTACTTCAGAGGTAATAGAGGTAGTATTCTTAGAATTATTCTTATACTTCTACCTCTATTACATCTCTGCCAGAATATACCAGAGGGACCCATAGGGATCTGCCTCTAGTAACTCCCTGTGTAACAGTAATCCTCTTCTGGAAACCATGATTCTATTCCTAACTCGAGATAACTCCTCTGAAATTCCCCCTGAGGACTTGAAAATCAGAAATGTATCAAGAATCAGTCAAATATGTGATACATTCACTAGATCTAAATGACTTAATTTCATTTCTGGATGTCATTTCCAGTCTCTTAAAAGTCATGACACTAGACTGGTGGCCAGAGCCCTGATCTCAAGTACTGAACTGGAAGCTATGATGGACTTAAGCCAGGCAGCTATTGTGGCTTTAGTATTGTCTCAGTCTGAGTGGGGCTTGCAAGATATATCTTTATGGACGACGTCAATGGGGGTCCATAGCAGCTACCGGAAGGTAGAATATGAGTGTCTGAATAGGACATACCCGGTAGTAAGCTGTCTGGATGATCTACAATAGGTCCATGTGCAAGAATAATAATGTAATGCCGATGGCCTAAAGGTTACATAGCAGTGGACTGGTCTTTGGCTACAAAGTCAGGCAGAGTACATAATGTAATTGATTTCAGATCCTTCTCATGGATAAGGCTAGAGTTGTCCAGGGTGTGTAATTTGGAAACCCTAGTTGCAGTTGACTGTCCTAACAGAGATGCAGCTTTCTTTGCCTTCTAAAGAAATGTGGCATTAGCGAAGGGTTCATTAGGGTCAGTTAAATGAGCTGATAGAACTACAGACAAATTCCATTTCGGAAATATCCTAGGAGTGCGAATGTCTTCCAGAGGAAAAGATTGATCGCATGAGCCTGTTCAAAATATTGTGGTTGCTGATGATCAATCCATCATGTTGACAGACAGGTATGATCAGGGGATGACTGCAAACTGAACATATCATTTGGACAGGGGCGGTTGGGTAGCCTAGTGTTTAAAGTGTTCACTTGTCACGCCAAAGACCTGGGTTTTGATTACCAACATGGGTACAATGTATCAAGCCCATTTCTGGTGTCCCTGCCATGATATTGCTTGAATATTGCTAAAACCAGCGTAAAACCATACTCACTCACTATCATTTTGACAAAGGATGAATCAGCACATGGAGGTACATATCTTGGAGGCTGAAGAGCCCAAGCCCTTGACCATTTTTGTCGGACAGATTCCATCTGAAATATTGGCAGAGGGATCAAGAAGGTCTTGTTCAGGACCTTGAGGTCTATTGTCATCCACATTTTGGTAGAACTTTTCTTGGGAACCAAGTGCACCGGAGATTAGTCTTGGAGTTACCAAATAGCCTGCTTGAGTAATAGTTGTTTTTATGGCGAGTGTGGCAGCCACCAACTTGTTCCCTTTCAGATTGAATTGGTGTCCCTTGGGTCGGGATTCGAAATGAAGTTTGTATCCATGTTTGAGGACCTTTAGGATCCAGTGGTCGGACTAATGAGTCTCCAGGGACAGACATCCCTCCCACTGGTACCGGGTGTCGGTTGTATAGGAAAAGGTTGAAGTTGTAGGTCTGTGGACATAACCAAGTCACAAGGGTCTAGGACAGTAAAGGGCATGGGGGTCCACGTGGACTTCTGACGCTTGGATTTAGACGGACATAAGGAATCAGTCAGGGTGGTCAGGTCTCCGAAAAGTCTGAGAAGATTCTTGGGATGGGATAGTTGCCGATGGGATGAACTTCTTTCTCAGAGATGGATGGAAGGAAGCATCACATTGAGTGCTCACATGGTCGCTAAGCCAGGAATGATGTGCAATGGGCCTTCACTGCAAAGTGAAAAAGCTCGGTGGTACCGTCATCACCCATCTCTATGGCCTTGAGCTCCGCCAAGTGTCCGTATGATCATGGCGCTTGGGGCAGATGACAATGGGTGTTGCTTAACTAGAAGCTGAACAGAGGATTCTTCTGAGCCTGTTGTGAGGCATTCTGTTTCAGCTGTTCTATCTCCAAGAACAAGACCAAATGGCATTCAAACAATTCCATTGAAGGTTTTCATTTGGCGAATAAATGCTCCAACATGGCAACAGGAAAATTTTGTGCTGGCCCCATCGGTTGTAGTGTCTGAGGGGTAGCAGAAACTGAAGTGATTTCTAAGGTAGCTGGAGGCATGTCTGGGAGCACCATAATGGCGTCCGCCATATTCTTAGCTGTGTTTTCCTCCATCTTTGGTGATCGAATCGGAGAGCTTGGAGAAGGCCTTTTTTGAGAGGGGATGCACGGCTCACAGCGGTTATCCTCAGAGCAGGTGGAGTTTCAGCATTTCAAGCAGGATGTATGTAGATTGCCAACAACCATGAATCCGCCACACTTCTTATATGTCGATGAAGCAGATTATGCCATAGTAGAAATCACACCAAACACCCACTATTCTCACGTGAAACATGCCCTAAACTGCTAATTAACTTTATATCTAGATGAATAAATTGTAAATACTGACTGTTTAAACTGAAATCAGACTGGAGTTTGTGTGACTACATTAACCAAGTGCTAGAGGGAAGAAACTGTATTTGGATATTGACTCTAGCTGTGAGGATTTCCTGCCTTTGCACATGGAAGAGTTCGTCCAAAGTGCTATTAGGGATACAAGTAGTGATGTCTAGTTGACAGTGAAGAGAACTTCCTTTAAAAAAATGAAATTGTAGTTTTAGCATGATTGCATACAATTAGGTTAATTTGTTGTTTTATGATTTATTCTATCAATATCATGGCAGCCTGTAAATAAAGCGGGGCAGTCAAACCAATAATTGATATCATGGTCAGCATTCCACATTGTTTGGCTGTGATGACAATCAGCCACATCACAAAGCCTGATCCCCCATTTTCATGGCGTCTTTCAACAAGCTTGAAGTACCGATGGCGTATTTGACCCTGAACAAGGGCTATCAATTAGTGAGTCAGCTTGTTAATACATAAACTTTATTAGTATATGATGCTTGATTGTAAAAACATTGTTAATGGGTTTTTTTTCTGGATTATATACTTATTTAAATACTCTCCTTTTTAACAACCCTATTGTTATGTCATGTTTGAATAAATGAGAAAGCAAGAAGAGAAATTACCAATAACTTTGGTATTGACAGTTTTGATCATTATTTTGTATTTGATATTTTAAGGTATTATTTGAAAACACATTATGATTATCTATTAACTATAAAACTGTAAATCTATTTAATAAATACATAAACAAACATAATCAAAATTCATGCTAAAAAAATGAAAATGTACCAACATTGCATAAACCCCATCATAATATTTTTTCTTATAATAATTTGCCAGCCATATGTTTTGGCTCAAAGCAATCCAAAATATATATCTTTGAATGTTCATTTAGAAGCTGGTAGAATATGAAGATGTGGAACTGTATGGGTGACATTTTTTGTGTGTCTCATCATTTTTGTGTTTCTTATCACTTCATGAGATGACATAATAGTTTGCCTGTGTTGGTAAAGTTGACATTTGCAAATAAGAGGTAAAACATAAACCTGACAGAAAAGACACCATAAAACCTTACGAACAGTATTCTTAATGTGGAATAAATGACATCGTGTTGTTGTCCCGTGAAACTTTGTGTAGGAGGTCCTGACTGTGAATAGTTTGAAACGTGGTGTAGGAGATCCTGACTGTGAGCAGTTTGAAACTTGGTGTAGGAGGTCCTGACTGTGAGCAGTTTGTTGATGAAACTTGGTGTAGGAGGTCCTGACTGTGAGCAGTTTGTTGGTGAAACTTGGTGTAGGAGATCCTGACTGTGAGCAGTTTGTTGATGAAACGTGGTGTAGGAGCTCCTGACTGTGAGCAGTTTGTTGATGAAACGTGGTGTAGGAGCTACTGACTGTGAGCAGTTTGTTGATGAAACTTGGTGTAGGAGATCCTGACTGTGAGCAGTTTGTTGGTGAAACTTGGTGTAGGAGATCCTGACTGTGAGCAGTTTGTTGATGAAACGTGGTGTAGGAGATCCTGACTGTGAGCAGTTTGAAACTTGGTGTAGGAGGTCCTGACTGTGAGCAGTTTGTTGATGAAACTTGGTGTTGGAGGTCCTGACTGTGAGCAGTTTGTTGGTGAAACTTGGTGTAGGAGGTCCTGACTGTGAGTAGTTTGTTGGTGAAACCTGGTGTAGGAGATCCTGACTGTGAGTAGTTTGTGGATGAAACTTGGTGTAGGAGGTCCTGACTGTTAGTAGTTTGTGGATGAAACTTGGTGTAGGAGGTCCTGACTGTGAGCAGTTTGTTGGTGAAACTTGGTGTAGGAGATCCTGACTGTGAGCAGTTTGTGGATGAAACTTGGTGTAGGAGATCCTGACTGTGGGCAGTTTGTTGGTGAAACTTGGTGTAGGAGATCCTGACTGTGAGCAGTTTGTTGGTGAAACTTGGTGTAGGAGATCCTGACTGTGAGTAGTTTGAAACTTGGTGTAGGAGGTCCTGACTGTGAGTAGTTTGTTGGTGAAACTTGGTGTAGGAGATCCTGACTGTGAGTAGTTTGAAACTTGGTGTAGGAGGTCCTGACTGTGAGCAGTTTGTTGATAAAACTTGGTGTAGGAGATCCTGACTGAGCAGTTTGAAACATGGTGTAGGAGGTCCTGACTGTGAATAGTTTGAAACGTGGTGTAGGAGGTCCTGACTGTGAGTAGTTTGAAACGTGGTGTAGGAGGTCCTGACTGTGAGTAGTTTGTTGATGAAACTTGGTGTAGGAGATCCTGACTGTGAGTAGTTTGTTGATGAAACTTGGTGTAGGAGGTCTTGACTGTGAGCAGTTTGTTGTTGGTGTAAGAGATCCTGATGAAATTTGATTTCTTTCTGTGACCCAAGTTGATGAATTGAGGTGAATCGTGGTAAAGGATTTCCTAACTGCAAAGGGGGTTAGTTCAAGACGTCAGGCTCAGAAATGTATTGATGATTTATTTCTTTGAAATTCCCTAAAACCAAACTCCTTAACTGTTCATGGTTATCAATTTATACATGAGATCTGATAAAAACAACTCATAGCAGACATCTTAGAGTAATCAGAAGGCTGCTATTCAATGTTAGGAATAGCTTGATGTCAATTCATGCCTTTACACAGTTGTTTGCAGACACAGAGAAAAAGGGTGATGATGGAAATAAGTGATAACTTATGATTTACAATATCAATAAACATGATGAGTTTTCAGATTTACAGGAGTCTCTGGTTCCAAATGAAAGTACTGGGCATCCAACTGCTCATTAACATCCACAAAATTGAAATTATATAGTAATTTTCTTCTAAATGTTTGCAGGGATTTATCTAGACCTGCTCAGAGGCTGATATTCAACCTCAAGTCTGCAGCAAAGGTCAATAAAAATTCGCAATTTGGAACAAAACATTTCCCATTTCATGTTACAAAAAATGTATTAATAGGTATGACTATAACTAACTGTATGGCTTTGTAGAAGCGAACTTGTATGCACTTATAACAAATGGGAACAGATTTTAATGATCCATTTTATATTATTCCAATTTCAAAATGCCTCGAAATTTAAGAAATTTGAACTCTTAGAAATTTTTTGAACAAAATAATGTTTTTTCCCAAATTGCCTGGCAGTGGCAGTTAGTTAGAAATCCTGGGTAAATCCCTGGTGTGATAATTCATCAGATACAAACATTTCACTCATTTGTTGAGTGAGTGAAAAGGGTTATTTCAGCAATATCACTGCAGGACTCCAGCCATGTGGAGTATCAAACCATATTTTTGGCATCACAAGTTAGTGCTTTAGCCTAGGGGATACCCACATCCCTTTTTTGTTTATATGAAATATTTACGTAAAGACAACAGTATCACTGTTGCCAGCCTTACTGTTTTATTTTCCTATTTCTTTCCATCATCATGTAATTGTCATTCATGTAATCATGTAATTGTGAGTTTCAAATGGCTCGGAAGTTAAGTGAGTGAATGGGTTTGGTTTCACAGTGCTTTTAGCAATATTCAAACATTATCACGGTGGGGGACACCAGAAATGGGCTTCACACATTGAACCCATGTTGGGAATCGAGTGAGTGAGTGAGTATGGTTTTACGCTGCTTTTAGCAATATTCCAGCAATATCATGGCAGGGGACACCAGAAATGGGCTTCACACATTGTACCCATGTCGGGAATCGAACCAGTTTCTTCGGCGTAACGAGCGAACGCTTAAACGACAAGGTTACCGACCGCCCCCTCTGAAGTTAAGACACAACATAGACAACATTTCATAACAGCTTAGTGAACATGTGTGAGTGTGTGAAGGAATTTGATTTTATGCTGCTTTTAGCAATATTCCAACCAAGACATTTGAAGCAGCGAGTGGAATCATCATACAGATGACATCCCTACCTTGTCACCTCTTTGGTCATGTGGAGACATCTTCCCGAGACAAGGGAGTTAACTGATGTTATAACTCCAGTTTCCACCCTTTCCAAACTAGACTGGAATTTCTGGGTTCGATCGTAGCGCCACCAGTGGCGCTTACAAGTTGAGTCCCTTCTATGTCCCTCCAACCAACTGACCAATCAGATTTCATCTCTGATATCACTTGCATTTGCGACTATGCCCAGTCAAGACAATCTGATCATTAATCAAGACCTTTAAAATAATAAAATGGTCTTACCTCGCGAAGTACATCAGATCACTTGAGCACCTTGATGAAAAACATGAAAAGATTTGGAAAACATCTGACAATGCCCAGTTAATTGCACACATGCTCTGCAAATCCTGCAATTAACCGAAATCTGCACATACTTTTAATTTTTGTCAAAATAGTCTGTTAAAACATACAATAAAAACAGCTTTCAGTTGCCAAACGATGTCAGATGTGTTTATTCAGTGGTGTATTATATTTGAATAATTACAGTAATAGAATTTTTACATTATAACAATAAACGAACTATGACTTGCTTGATGTCCCAAGGCTTGATGGTTGTATGTGACTTGCCATAGAAGCTGATCATTTGACACCTAGCTAAATAAAGACCTCTTTGCCTTGTCTCTTGAGCACAGCTCTGTGAATTACACAGATCAAATAGACACACTACAAATATTGGACAGTCATTTCAAAGTCGAATGTATGGCAGTGTAATTTTTGTAATGGATTCCTGGCACATCATTGCTAAAGAGATGCTCTCAGGAGTTAGTCGTTTGTGCTTATTGAAGTCCCAAGACCACAGACTCCCTGAAAGTACCAAGTAGGTGCTTGATTGAAGTTTGTAGTATCAGTTATTTTAGTAGGATGACTTATCATGAGTGTATAGTTGTGTGTCTGTTGATCTTTCATGAAGGACATCTTTACTTTCGTTTGAATAATCGGGTTGCTCTATTACTCTACTTTTTGTCAAAGATAGATGTTCAAAGGGATTTATATTAATACCTTCTTGTGGCTAAGATATCGACCAGATCTGATACAAATTGAATGGTTCTTTTCACTTTTACCATCTGCCCTTGAACCAACTTCAAACGTTGAAGACACTTAAATTTACATTGCAATGCAGAATTTTGATTAAAACAATAAAAATTCTGAATTGGCTGATAAACCTTTTGACACTTACCAAAAAGAATTGAAACACCCTCAGTTTTCAAAGTAATTTGCGAGAAATGATAGTTTTTAAGTACTTTCTCAGTCTTGATCAGTCTTACACAAGTCCAAACTACATAGACTTTGCAGCCATATTGACAAACTAATTAGTGTGCCAATTTTGTTTTAAATGTAATGACATTTGATATATGTATAGTAACTAGTGGCTTTGAAGACAATTGTTCTGTTTTATGCAGTATTTTTTTGACCATCATTCTCTCAAATGTTTTTTAGGCTCTGCAAACATTTTCTGTGCTAAAATTGTTAGACTGGGGAAGGTAAACTTTGGCATGTATATTTCTTGTTTTGATGACATCATGTTTTCTTCAGGTCTTTAGGATTTTAGTGTTGGTTTTGTGTTGGTCCTCAGAATTTAGGCTGGAACTTTAGGCTGTTTTTCACCATTTATATGTGCTGTTTTTATGCTGTCTTCTGAGAAAATCTGTTCTAGTAAAAGACTTGCTAATGTTCCAATATAAGGAAAACGCTTCCTGCAAAAACTCAACCTGTTTGATTCACATTTATACTTCATCCATTTAATATGTAAATCTTGACCCCTTTTGGGATTTCAGGAAAGAATGAGGGGTAGCCTGTTGATTAAATCTTCCTGCTGGGATTGATTGCTCAAATGGTTTCAATGTGTGAAGTTAATTTCTGGCATCTCCCTATACTTAATATTGCTGAAAGTGGCGTAAAGCAATAGTCACTCTCACACTCCCAGGAAGAATAGGCCCCCACATCTCATGCTTGTTGTGTCGAGCTCACTCAGAAGCGGCTCAGATGGTGAGACCTAGACTAACATCTAGTCCCTGAAATGAACATATTTTACAGAAAAAACTGTTGTTAAATTATAGTTGTAAAATATAATTAAAAAGGAGCCCAGAAATTTTCTTCAATTCCTGATTCTGCAGTAATCTAGACTTGCCAAACATTATAGTCTTGCATGGGCTGTAATGGATATATTTGTTTCAGGGTCTGTATGACAGACTAGGTAAGACCCTGATGGTGAGTGATCCTGCCCCAGGGGGGCACGGGTGGCCCAGTTGTCTAGGGCGCCACGATTCGCTGTGCAGAGTTGCGTCCCTTGGGCACGCCAGAAACCTTTGATTGTGGGTTCGAATCCCGGTTCGCCCCGATTATGTTTCTAGGTTTGTCAGCACCATACCCGTGCTCTTGGGTTTCACCGAAGTTGTAAACGTCTGAGACCTGCATCACTTCGGGCTTTCCTCCCACATTAAGCTGACATGCCGTGATATGACTGGAATACTGTTAAAAGCGGCTTAAACCCAACTCACTCACTCACTCATCCTGCCCCAATGGTCCTCATGGTTTCTGTCACAGGTGTGTCTGAGTGATGATGAAGCCTGCTGATATCAATTGTTTCTAAGATTGAATAATGTGTAAAAACCTTAAACAAGTTTAACGTGAACTCCCTGCTAGAGCTAATTGAAAGAGATAACCTTTACCATGCATCAGCATGTGCGTTGTCACAAAAACAGTGATGCCAACTCTCATGGGACAGGCAAACTAATTATGAACAGTGGTAGAAAAATTGATTTAAATTTTAGTATAAAACATCAACACCAGAGAATACCCAGTCTTGATTATCTGCCGAAACAGATTACATCGGGTGTAAAAGACAAAAATAGCAGTTAAAATGATATGAATGGATCACTGAAAATCAGTGCTGACACCTGGTGTTGGCAGAAAGGGTAAGCATGTGCTGCCCTACATTTAGCACCCACCATTCACACGATTTGTATAAAAAAAGTAAGTGTTTGTTAAAACATTGCTCCTTACTCCAGCCTCCATGGGTCTAGATGCACCTAGCCATGCCAGGATGTGCTGTCAGTGGGTCAAATGCAGGATTTGACCATGCAGGGATTTACCTGGATCTTTCTACTGGGGTTGGGGGATTGATTATAATATTATATATGATAGCTACGCAATAAATCACAAAGAATAATGAAGAACGAAGTGTGGTTTATTTCACGATAAAACATTGCTCTATTGTGATGTCATTTCTGGAGATTCGAACATGCGCTCGTAAATAGGACGACGTTATTTATTAGAGGGAAGTGTCTATTGTGTTGATCCCCATAGATGTATCTGGACAGTGCAGATGAACACAGTGGCCGAACGTGGGAGAGATATGACAATCAGTATTTGGAGTAAAGGTGCAGATAATCGACATGAAAATTGTGAGAATACTAAACTTAACGCACCTGTACACGACATGGAATTGACCGACATTGGTTGGATTGTATTCAGGGAGTCATCATTATTTAAATACGGGTAAATGTTTTTAAAGCTTTGTACAGTTTATTGACTTTCTTAAAAAGGCTGTACAAAATGTTGATATCTCATATAAGAAATAAATGACGAGTTGTTTATCATACAATAAAACACTGCTGGGAGAATAAACCACTCGGGGCAGCACCCCTTATGGTTTATTCTCCTTGCACTGTTTTATGGTATGATAAACAACTTGTCATTTATTTCTTAAAAACATTTACTACATCAAATATACAACACCCAACAGAGAGCTGGGAATTGATGTGAGCATGGTGATTTAGAATGGGTATTAGCAAAAGTCCATCAATATCATGGCAGGGGACACCAAGAATGGACTGGGACTCATGAACTAGGGTATGGGACAAAACCCAGATCTTCATTGTGATGAACAGATGCTTCAACCAATAGACTATTCCACAAGATGGAAGTCTCAACTGGTGACTTCAGTGTAACATGTATGTTTGTTCTTGCAGGTTGTACGCTCATGCTGAAGCCAGGTTTGTCCTGAAGACGGATGACGACTGCTTCGTGGACTTGGTCAAAATAACTGACGACGTTCACACACTGACCTCTGTCCAGAAACTGTGGTGGGGCCAGTACGTACATTGACTCCCTTCAGACAGAACAATCATTTAGGGATAATACTGGAAATATGAATCTTTTATTAGAATCTTAGCTTGTGATGATAAAAGTATTCTATTCATTGTTAATAGTGATGGATCCAGGATTTAGAACACTAAGACTCAATATGGACAGAAACATGTAGGGACTGACACCGTCGAGTATCTGAGAAAGGTGGAGTGGGGAAGTTGTATACTCACCCCCTGCATACACCCTTTCACTCTTCATACTAAACCCTGCTACCCTGGGTCTGCCTGTGGGTAACTGTTGCTTTTGGACACATTTTTTAAATTTGATGTTTCCAGCTTTTCCGAACAAGGTCAGTCAAAATGAGACACATAATGTCAATTATTTATTTATTTATTTATATGAAAGATATTCTGCTGTGGAGTTGATACTGCATGTGGCCTCTTGAATCACTGATAGTGATAGAGACATGGGATTTATATATAACATTATCATATATGATGAGATCTGATTGGTCCACTTGATCTTGATAAATACTATGTAACCCACCTTGGAGGGTAATAAATTTCTCAGTGGGGGAATAAATCTCTTATAACTCGCCATGAGTTCTATATGCTGCACATGCATTTTTCTGAGAGACAGAATAAATCTTTTATACCCCGCTTCAAAGCAAAAAGCCAATGGATGTCACATGAGCTCAGCTCAATCGAGCAGCTGTTTTCTATCAATTTGGAATTTATTTGAATTATTTCATTAGGTCTTATTAAAACATGTCGGTAAGATAAATTCGCTGTAGCAGGATCACGAGGAGTACATGGGGTTTTATACGTCCGGCTCGTGGTATAAATCTTAACGAGAGATGCATAAAAACCCATGTGCCCCTCATGGTCCTGCTAAACTTATTTTATTTATTGTATAAGTGGGTCTATATTACAAGCAGGAGAAATAATGAAAAATTAATATTTCTATGTGTAATTAATTTCTTCCACTGGCTGCTTTCCAGTAGGGGCGGTGGGCCTGTGGAATGAAAAATATATATGTGTGGCTTTAACATCAGCAAACTGGCAGCTCTTCAGACCAAACACTCTTCTAAGGGTTACTTTTCCACAGATAATTAACATTTCTGATTGTATATATCTATACTTGAAAGCATCTTGACAGATGAATGTTACTGTATCGTAAAGAGAAATCATTGTTGTTCCTCGATAAATGATTTTCTTCCAAATTTGTTTGAAATGTACTTTGTATTTCATCAAGTGACAAAAGGCAGGAACACACATTAAAGTGTTCTTGTGAGGAGATACTTCGGACATTAAAGTGTTGATTTCTCAAGTCCATAGTATTATCACAAGTATTACAGATTTTACAAGTTAAATCAAGATCACATTTTTACATTTGTACATGAGAGCTGCCTTTTGAAACTTCATCACAATCAAAGTCTAGCTTGTTACAGTTGCATTGCAGAATTGTGGTCCAAGGGAGATAATCATGCAATCAACTATTTGTCATCAAACTGTGTCACATCTGGAGGTTATGGGTTCAAACCCTATGAGATTTAACTGAAACAGTCTGAAACTTTTTCAAGTACAAATGGTAATGTTTTATCTTCCCTTTTGAGATTTGATCATTTTTGGATCTTTAACATTCGATTAAACTTAAGGTAAGGTTTGTTTGTGGTGTAGAACTTTAGAGTGACATGGAATATTTCATAACTCTGCACACATCCCAAGTGGAACTTGCAATCATTTAATTTGGATTTCTCAAACTTGCCTTAATACCATTAAGTAATCTTCATGACAGTTTGGGGGGCACTGGCCCAGTCGTCTAAGGCGCCGCGATTTGCTGTGCAGAGTTGCGTCCCTTGGACACGCCAGAAACCTATGATTGTGGGTTCGAATCCTGGTTCGCCCCGATTATGTTTCTATATTTGTCAACCAATACCCGTGCTTGTGGGTTTCATCGAAGTGGTAAACGTCTGAGACCTGCATCACTTCGGGCCTTCCTCCCACATTAAGCTGATACGCCGCGATATAACTGGAATACTATTAAAAGCGGCGTAAAACCCAACTAACTCACTCACTCATTACAGTTGGAAGGGTACTGTCATCTTCTGCGGATGGTTTCGTCAATGTTGTGAATGTTCATGTTCTTGACATACAGAACTGCACAATGTTCGTGTTCTTGATATACAAAGGTGCACAATGTTCGTGTTCTTGATATACAGAGGTGCACAATGTTCGTGTTCTTGACATACAGAGGTGTACAATGTTCGTGTTCTTGACATACAGAAGTGCACAATGTTCGTGTTCTTGATATACAGAGGTGCACAATGTTCGTGTTCTTGACATATAGAGGTGCACAATGTTCGTGTTCTTGATATGCAGAGGTGCACAATGTTCGTGTTCTTGACATTCAGAGGTGCACAATGTTTGTGTTCTTGATATACAGATGTGCACAAATCGTGTTCTTGATATACACGGGTGCACAATGTTCGTGTTCTTGATATGCAGAGGTGCACAATGTTCGTGTTCTTGACATTCAGAGGTGCACAATGTTCGTGTTCTTGATATACAGATGTGCACAAATCGTGTTCTTGATATACACAGGTGCACAATGTTCGTGTTCTTGATATATACAGGTGCACAAATCATGTTCTTGATATACACAGGTGCACAATGTTCGTGTTCTTGATATACACAGGTGCACAATGTTCGTGTTCTTGATATACAGAGGTGCACAATGTTCGTGTTCTTGATATACACAGGTGCACAATGTTCGTGTTTTTGATATACACAGGTGCACAATGTTCGTGTTCTTGATATACACAGGTGCACAATGTTCGTGTTCTTGATATTCACAGGTGCACAATGTTCGTGTTCTTGATATACACAGGTGCACAATGTTCGTGTTCTTTTCCTCAGATTCCGGGATGAGTGGCTGGTGGAGAGACATGGGAAGTGGAAGGAGAGGATCTTCCCATCATCCATCTACCCAAGGTTTGCCTGTGGGTCTGGGAACATCGTCTCCCGGGACATTCATACCTGGATTGCAGACAACTCGAAACAGCTGTACCATTACCAGGTCGGGATTAAGTGGAGCTTTTCCCTCTCTCACTTGAAGTTCTGAACACCATAACTTTTTCAATTTCATGCTGCAACCTTAACATTCCACAACTGTAGTATTTCACTTTGTTTGATGTTAAAAGCATACTTCTTCTAGTAGGGCTGGGACGAGTCAGAATTTACTACCCACCACCTTATTACCTGACCCTACCCAGGTACCCGCTGTAGATATTTAGAGATAGGTACAAACTGTCCGATGTGGAAAAATTTGACCTTAGCCCTGGCATAATGTATTTAGATACACGTGTAAAACGATCTGGTCATGCATACACTGAAGTTTTATCTTTATTCAAACATATGAAAGTCAGAAGGAATGGGTGCATTGTCAGAAAGAAATGGGAACATTAGTGACTAATAGTGTAACCATAGAGTTTAAGATAATTTTTGTCATTAGACAATATATCACGTGACCAACCACAGGTCCGGGTAGTCCTGTGGGTACCCCGGTCCTACTCAGGACCCAGCCAGGACCGACCCGACCCGAGTACCCGAGTTACCCGTCCTAGCCTTATCTTCTAGTTTCATCAGATATGAAGTTGTGCTGACAGTGTTACTTTATAAAGAATGTATTGAGGATTAAAATGTCATGTGTTTGTTTAGGGAGAAGATGTTTCTCTGGGTATTTGGCTTGCAGCAGTCGGGCCACACTATCAGCAGGTAGGTCTCTGGAATGTCTAGTGACAGGGTGTACATGGTGAATTATCCATAAATATCCACAAAGCAATTGCTGTGCTGCACCGTGGTTACTCCAGTGTAGCAATGTTTATGCAAACAGAACCAAGTACAATCATCTGTTTTAAGACATTTTTTGGATTAATGCATCATTGATGCAGATTAAAGTCGCTTTGTTCATTCAGACATTGCAAACAAGATTGTCTGGTGGACAGGGTTTCCAAGTTAGCCATGTTAGCAGGGTGACACTATATTTGATTCTGTAAGATATGCATTTTCTTGACTTCCAATGAGCATTATCTTCCAATCTGTGTCCTCTAGGCTTCAGCATGGCAGTGTTCCAAGGAGTGTGAGGAGGGTTCCTATGTACTCCCGGAACTGAGTGTGGAGAAGATACGGCTCTACTGGGACAGGAAGCAGCAGTGTGGAGATCCTTGTGTAACGTGTAACTTAGGAACAGGGGAGACAACGCTAGACTAGTCTTAGATGTTCCTATGTACTGCCAGAACTGAGTGTGGAGGAGATACAGCTCTACTGGGACAGGAAGCAGCCGTGTGGAGATCCCTGTGTGACATGTAACTAAGGAACATGGGAGACAACTCTAGACTAATCTATAGATGTTCCTATGTACTGCTGGTACTGAGTGTGGAGGAGATACGGCTCTACTGGGACAGGAAGCAGCAGTGTGAAGTGTGGAGATCCCTGTGTGACATGTAACTTAGGAACACGGGAGACAACTCCAGATTAATCTATAGATGTTCCTATGTACTGCTGGAACTGAGTGTGGAGAAGATACGGCTCTACTGGGACTGGAAGCAGCAGTGTGAAGATCCCTGTGTGACATGTAACTTAGGAACACGGGAGACAACTCTAGACTAGTCTTAGATGTTCCTATGTACTGCCAGAACTGAGTGTGGAGGAGATACAGCTCTACTGGGACAGGAAGCAGCAGTGTGAAGATCCCTGTGTGACATGTAACTTAGGAACACGGGAGACAACTCCAGACTAATCTATAGATGTTCCTATGTACTGCTGGAACTGAGTGTGGAGAAGATACGGCTCTACTGGGACAGGAAGCAGCAGTGTGAAGATCCCTGTGTGACATGTAACTTAGGAACACGGGAGACAACTCTAGACTAGTCTTAGATGTTCCTATGTACTGCCAGAACTGAGTGTGGAGGAGATACAGCTCTACTGGGACAGGATGCAGCAGTGTGGAGTGTGGAGATCCCTGTGTGACGTGTAACTTAGGAACACGGGAGACAACTCCAGACTAATCTATAGATGTTCCTATGTACTGCTGGAACTGAGTGTGGAGAAGATACGGCTCTACTGGGACAGGAAGCAGCCGTGTGGAGTGTTGAGATCCCTGTGTGACTTAGGTACAGGGGAGACAACTCTAGACTAGTCTTAGATGTTCCCATGTACTGCTGGAACTGAGTGTGGAGGAGATACAGGACAGGAACCAACAGTGTGGAGAACTTGTCGCTTAGGAACAGGGGAGACAACTATCTACTTTCTTAGTGGTGCTCCTGATGAGGATGATTGATCAAGGAAAAATCAAAAGTGCTTACACTACAGACTGTTGGCTGACCTTGTATCATTATGACCCAGTTTTCGGGACCAGTGCTCTCACAATAAGATGCTGGTTAGTCGACAAAATGTCACAATACAGACTGAGGTGACACAGCAGATATATGGCGGACTTTGATGTAAAACTCTCTCAACAACAGATTATGTGAGGAAGTGCTCAAAATTGTGTGCCCCTTGATTCTGAGTGAGAATAGGTCCTCACTACCAAATGCCTCAGTTTGGCATGCACTTGGGTGACAGGGAGTCATCGTACACAAAAGCCATGGTTAGCCAGAATATCGCTGACTGTGACATAGTACCTACATTGATTGTAATTATACAAACAGAAAAAAGTAATTGTGCTTCATATAAAGTGGTGTAAATGTTATGTTATTGAAAATAACATCATAAAATTTGGTCATTCGTCTGATCAATGCTTTATCATAACAAATTTATTGACATAGGAGACAGAGCGAGACCACCTACAAGAGCGATGGTGTAACAACTCAATTAACAATGTCACTTTCAGGTGTGACCATTTTTTGGGGTGATACAGGCAACTCACCCCCAAACTGACAACATTGAATTATGCAAGCATGGCTAAAGGTATCTCCTGGACACCTATGGACCCTTGCACGGCCATGAGAGTTGTCCAGATGAAACCTGGACTCATCTGCATACTTGATATCATCCCAGATTTGTCTTCTGAACCTCAGATGCTGTCAACACTAACCTAGGTGTGCCTGCAGTGACGTGGAAGCAGAATTGGGCGTATCGCTGGACGTTGGGGATGAAATTGCGAAACAGAGTCGAGGAGATGTCTTCAAGAATATATACGGAAAGATGCATTACTTAATTTCATTGAACTTAATATGAAGCAGTTACTTTTTTCTGTTGATATATTAATGGTTGTAAACACATAGGCTCCACACAAGCACCATCTGTCACAAGTGATTCATACAAAGGCACTTTCAATATTTTATTCCCGCATAAAAACACTACATATAATTCTGTAAAAAGGCAACCACACATCAAACATACATATAACTCTGTAACCATGATAACAAGTTAACATCCAATGTCTTCTTGACTTCACCCAAAATTTGTAATTATGATTACAGCTGTTTCCTTTACCAAATGTTTACCTGTACCAAATTATTATTGAATCTGATGTGAACATTGCCATGAACACACTATCATTCTTATATATATATATAAATATATTATGAATTACATATATGATGCAAAAAAATCAACCAAGAGGCATGCTACAACAAAACCCAGGGTGAAACATGTTAAATACTAGCTTAAAAGGGAGATTTGTTATATATACTCAACACATCAAGTTAAGGGTCACTAGTAGTTTCGTAAACTGATATGCATGGGTGGATACTGCGGGTATGTGCACCCCCCCCCTTTTTATTTCGAAAAAAATCTTTATTTCTGTATAAATTACCACCAAAGACAATAAATAGATCTTAATTGTGCAACCCCCCCCCCCCCCCTTTTCAAAAAAGCTGTATCCGCCGATGATATGGATGTAGTGTCATGCATGACATTATGATATTGCAATTCTATCAAGAATAATATGCTGATTGAAGTTGAACAATGCCAACCTTATCATTTTTCATGCAGTCACAGTATCACTGTTAATGGCATTTTAACAACTGAAAGACAGTAGGTTTAGTGGAAGCTAGGTCATCTCAAGTGGAAAGCCAATCTGTTGCAGTCTGATCATTGATATGTCATTTCTGTCTTTTTCAATGGCTTCAAAGTAATTTTGTAACCATTTCAACCTCAATAAAACATTCATTGCTCCAAAATATAGTGACAGGTTGCCCTAACTCATTTTATTTTTGACGTACTCTATTTTCGAAAGTTAAGATGGCATTGCTGATATTTCGAGGGATGAGTGAATGAAAACTCAAATTCTGCTTCATTCCAGTAGGTGATGTCTTCAACAATAGAATTCAGCTACATTCCGAAAGAAAACAAATCCTTGATAAAAGGCTTCTGAGTGACGTTACCTATTGTCGAACACCTGATTGGTTGGTACTGTAGCAGGGTTTTCGTGAATGAACAGATGGGTTTCGGTGCATAGTTCTCAACATAACTCTTGCAGGTCAGCATTAAAACTTAAAAAATAATTGAAAGTTTGAAACCGATATACAAAATATGAATATAAAATATGAATATTTGTCAAATTAGAGTGTTCACACTAATTTACTCTTCCTGTTCATCATACACGGACACCAAAACTCTGAATGACAACGGACAAGTGTACAGTACTTCACATGAACTCAGTGTTGACAGGCTGAAAGCCTGCATTCTCCAGTTGCCAGCTTTAATGACGTCATACCTCTCGTTATAATGCGACAAATCAATATCATATACGGCTGTTCGAAAATAGGTGTCATTCGGAAATTTGGTGCTCGATGTTATATATTGTGCCAAATAAGTTAGGCCAACCTGTCACCATCACTATATTTTGGAGCAATGAATGCTTTAAATATATGGTCCACCAGTATAGTAGGTGCTTGCTATGTCAAGTTGGTTTAATACATGTCATGTTTTTTTTTTATCTCAGAATAGATCATTTGGAACCTACATAAGTTGTAAGCCAGAGGTTTCAAATGTTAAAATTTCTCCATTTGAAATACTCAATTACGCTCACATATCTGAAAACACATGTTGATCTACAGTGTAGTAATAATTACACAGAATTTCCTAATCATAAATTTATAAGAATAAAAATTGTATTATGCAGGCATAATAATCATTTTATGAACGTTCATACTCAAACTGAAAGTCAATTCTTAAATGTAAATTCTCTAAATGGATACAATGGGAAAGGTACCTGTTTTCTTCAGTTTTGAAGAATATGCATAACATGATACATATTGTCTCCAAAAATATTCTTTCTACAAATGGCCAGAAAGTAGTGTTGGTGAACTAATGCCATAGGAAACAGATTGATGATGTTCAATGTATGCAGAATTTGCAACAATGAATCCGTAAGTGTCATTGCATCTGTCACTGATGCAGCAAGTGATACAGAATAGCTTCACTGCAATATGTATCACAACATAATAGCTCCATCATGGTCTATCACCCTCATGATTGAACTTCAAACATAAGTTAGCTAAATAACAATGAAGGAAGAAGTCTGCTTTATTTTCATGGTAAAACGTCGTTCTATCATTTCTGGAGATTCGAACATGCGCTCGCAACTTGATGCCGTTGTATATTGGACGACTTTAATTTTGTGAGGGTAGTGTCTAGTGAGTTGTTCCCCATAGTTGACACTGGGCAACGTAGATAAATGTGATGGCTGAACAATCACATCCAAAAGCGGGAGAGATATGACAATCGGTATTGGGGGGAAAAAGGTACAGGCAATTGACGTGAGGATTGTGAGAATATGGGAAATATCCTCCTGTGCATAAAATGGACTTGTCTGACATTGCCAAGGTCGGATTCTATTGATTCTATATTATGTTATCATCATCCATAAAGAGGCTGTCAATAATGCTGATATCACATATAAGAAATAAACAGCTCGTGGTCGTTCATCGTACAATAAAACACTGCAAGCTGTGCCCCTAATGGTTTATTCTCCTTGCAGTGTTTTATTGTACGATGAACGACCACGAGCTGTTTATTTCTTAAATCTGTTACCATAATACCCAAAACCCAATCCATGATGCCTGACATACTTTCCATTTTATATATATACAAGACTTACCATATTCGACGTAATAAGCGCCCGGGGCGCTCTCAAAATTAGAAATATGGGGCTCTTATAAGAATATAATTTTGGAGAGAGAAAAAAACAGATTTGAAAGATTGTAAATTTTGTAATTTATGCTGACAGCCTGAGTGAGTGAGTGAGTATGGTTTTACGCCGCTTTTAGCAATATTCCAGCAATATCACGGCGGGGGACACCAGAAATGGGCTTCACACATTGTACCCATGTCGGGAATCGAACCCGGGTCTTCGGCGTGACGAGCGAACGCTTTAACCACTAGGCTACCCGACCGCCCCCCTGACAGCCTGAAATGATACAAAAGAAAAGTAAGTGCATAACTAACATGACATATATTTTCCAGAATTTAATTACCCATACTTATTGGTGCATATAACACATGAGTATGTATTATACATGAACAAATAAGTCTTGTATACATCAATCGGAAGGGGTGCTAATTGGGATTGTTCACTAGCCATATTGCTGTGGGGGCTTATTAGAGCGGGGCGCTTATTACGTCGAATACGGTAGTCCCTTACAACAACCAGACTAATAACTCTGTAAATATCCATCACTGGTGCTGATAGCCCGAGGATCACAATGAAAGATTTGAACATAATCAACAGATGCTGGCATAGCTAAGGGGTGCATTCCTCACTGTAAATTGTAGAGCCTTGTATAACTGGACTGCTGAGGTTTGAAGCCATTTCACAGCAGGGGACACATTACACCAACATGGGGAATGAAACCCATGTCTTCAGCATGACACAAACTTTTGAACCACTTAGCCACCCTATCACCCCTTTAATATGGTGAAAGCTTATCATTCATTGTCAAAGACCAGTTGGTAAAACAAGATTTATGTGATTTTCGAAAAAAAATATTTCCTTTTCTCAAATCAATCTTGTCAAATGATGTATTCCATTACATAAAAGAAATTCCAATGCAGTTGTGTTTTGCCATGTTACTGGTTGTTATTTGTTTGGATTTCATTAATAGAAAACTATTGAAAATATAACAATAAATATAATCTGTTGTTGATTTCCATAATGATTTATGTACATTTGAATATAACAATCACAAATTAATCATGGTTAACTCTCATGTAATAATAACAATATGAGGATAAATAATATATAAGGACAATATGTGTTGTTTGTTTCTCTTTAACCTAACATTCCAACATGTAAATGTCCAAACAGAGATGGCATCACTTAGTAACCTCAGGCAACAGAGATGGCATCATTTAGTAACCCCAGGCTACAGTCTTTTGGACAATATGGCAAAAGGCAGGAACTGAAATCCCCACCCAACCACCCAAAAAACCAAAACATTGTTGCTAGGTTTCATTTCAGGTTAATTTCACAGCATTCATTATTCTTTTTTAAATTATAGTTTCAATAGTTAGGGAAGTCATCCATCAATACACTCAATCTGTTACCATGGTCACAATCATTCTGTGTACAGAACTTATTATTATTTTTTTATATTATTGTTGTAAGGCAATACAAGGCACTGTACCATAATGCAGTCCTCGTATATCATATTACTGTATGTACACTTGTATAACCAAGCTGAGACGACTATATTCACCAGCTGTTCACAACCATTGGGCCTGTACTGTGTGTAGTACCATAAGCAGGGTGAATTAATGTAAATTTTGTTCAAAAATATTTATTGAGTAAATAATGGCGCTGAGAATGATTATTTGTTCAGTGCAAATAATATGTGGATACAATTTGTCAGTATGAAAATCCTCATTTGAAAACAAAACTTTTTTTTCATTCTAAATATTATGCCTTGAAAATTATGTCGTGTAGAATGTCAGAACATATTTGGAAAAAGTATCTAGTCAAGCTTAAGAATGTAGGAATTTATGCATAAGGGGTGGAAATAAACACATTTCTTAACAACTATAACAATGTTCAAATTAAACAATGATCTGAAATTAATCATAATTGGCAAGAATTATTTATGCAAAAAAATCAACAATGTAGAAAACCTGTAAAAATATACAAACATTGCTAAAAACTACTGAAAAAAAGAAAACATCACAACAACATAAACAAATAAATATGTTCAAATCAGATTCTGACTCATTCTGTAAGAGAAGGAAGTGGCAGATATCTAGTCAGTTTGTCTTTACATGGAATCTTTTGGAACCATGATGAGAGGACCATAGTAACAGCGTAACAACTTGAATCTCAAAGGACAAGGTGTGATAAGGGGTCTTTTGGACCCTGTAGTTCTCTAAACATGCAGAAAAAATTCAGAAATTGTCATGGAAGTTCTTTGATGTCTTCCAACAAATGAGAATTGGACCACATACATGTAGTTGAATATTTTTCTAGGGTTTGAAAAAAAGTCCTGTTCATTTTCACCACACGTAGGTACTTAATCATGCCTCTCTGTCAACATTAAAAATGCCATATTAGAGTGAATGAGTGAATACAGTTTTGCGTCGCTTTTAGCAATATTCCAGTAATATCACGGGGGGAAAGACACCAGAAATGGGCTTCACACATTGTACCCATGTACATTGGAACCCAGGCCATCGGCATGACGAGTGAACGCTTTAACCACTAGGCTACCCCACTGCCCCCACCATTTTAGAGGCCAAAAGGCCCTTACCATACCTTGTCCTGGCATAGCGTTTACATACTTTGACAAAACGTGGGCTGTGTAATGCCACTGTTGGGACAAAAGTCAACATAGCGTTACAGAGTTTGACTTACTGTTTAAAAGGCCAAACTTTTGTCCGAAATTATTTTTTTACAACTCAGTCAACCCTAAAAATTGGAGAAAAAAAACATTTGAAAGAAAATTTCCATCACATGCTGACCCGAATAAATTGTTTATCATAACTGCCAGAGTTCCAGTTGTTTTCATTTTCCAGCATGACATACATAACATGTACATGTGTTTTTTCTCCAATAAGCAATGCAATTAGAAAGAGTCATACTTTGTACAATGTTCTATTTTGTATTTTTGTCCCAATGTTATTTAGATCATCGTTAAGACATCAATACTTCATGATCTTGTCTGCACTATATTCTTCTATCATATAGGAGGAAATTCGTATATACAAGAATGTGAAATGTTGATAACACAGTTGTGCGATCTTCCAATCACTTCCACACATGATTTTGCCAAATTGAAAGTAAAGAATATTGATTTAAATTTTGAATAAACTTATTAAAATAAATTACAAACATAAGTCCACATATACAATGAACACTTTTTATAAACAGACAGTGTAATTACATGATTAGTTTGCGTACTTCAGTACAAATTTGTTGACATGGTATTTCCAGTGTTACATGCTCACAGTAATGTCTTTGTGTTGGGGAAAAAAACATCAAAACTCTTTAAAGGGGCACTGATCTAACACAATTCCCCGGGACTGGTTGTTGCCTTTGTTATTGTTTTTTCCCAGTGAGTACCCGGATGTATAGCAGAAATCTAGACTAGTTCGCGACCTCTGCTGCGCCATTCGTAAGCGCATTAGTCACTTTTATGGGTAGTAATAAGGGCGTATGGTCACATTGATCAACAAAATGAAATACAGTTTTCGAGATAATAAGGAAATGTAGGTATCTTTGTCGGTAGCATCTGTAATGGTGACGGATAGGACAGATTTTTCAGTCAAAATGACTGAAATATTTACACATTTTATAAATTGCCTGAGAGAATCACGTTTTACAAATTGACGGTAATATATACACGCTTACAAAGGAAAAGGCCTGTGAAAACAACGTCTATCGCGCATTGAAGAATTTCCCAACCAAGACTTAGAGAAACAAGGACGAATCGGTTCAATGTTACAGCAAATGAAGGAAAACAAAATGCAAATACCATAATTACAACCTACCAAATTTATGTGTATAAATATAGGCAGCTTCCTTGTTCGAGGAATGTATCCATGAATATCCACACAAAGGAACAATATCCCACTCGTCTGCAGCTGTACAAAAAAACTTATTCGATGTCACGTGTCTCTGTAACAATCACATATTTTAAAAAATATATATCGTTTGGGGATATTTTAACCCGTTTCTCAACTGATCACTTGGATTGTTTCAGGTGTTTCACATAGGTGTCAAGTCTCAAGGGTCAGCTGAGAAAGCCCACGTGACAACTATTTTCATAACGTCCACAGTTCCTAAAAAATCAATTGAGTGATAGATAACAATGATCAATCAATCAACGTATTATCAGTTAACCCTTTGAACAAAGTATGTTGTTTTTACATCGGCACTTCACGCCATGATATGAGTGTATTCCCTTTGTTTTAGTAAACCTAGACATGTAAACACTCACTTTTGACATATCCACTGTGCAAAATAACAGTGATTAATCAATCAACGTATTTTCTGTTAATCCTTTGATGACTAGGAACGATCCGTTGATTTACAAAAAAAAGTAAATCAACTGATCATTCACCTCTTGCTGGTCTGCCACGTGCATATTACATAACACACATTTCACCTCACTTCAAACCTGGATTTAGATTGAATATTTACCCCAGACACAATAAATGCCAAATGGGAACCTTTGTCAGGTAATCTATGTGGTGCTACCACTAATTGTACCTGTAATAAATTCATTAACTGAGCATCAAGTGAATGACGACTAATACACAAGTGTAGGGTTATGCGAGAAAACGTGGATGACAACAAGGGAGTAGTAATCGTATTTTCGACGCAATCCGAAAACCGAAAATGCTTTCACTGCATGGATACTTTTTTTAGTGTTAACTATAACCATCTGGGGTATTTCCAAATGACGACATCCGATGAGCTCCGCCGTTCTTTTTGTCTGTTAGTTTAGGCTGAAGAAATTAATTAACATGCGCCCTTTGTCGAAATCTTTTTAGATCACAGTTAACAAATCAGTGTTTATGCAAAAATGCGTAAAACAAATATTGCCTCCAGCCTCCAAGTTTATTTAGCTGTCCTTGCAGACGGTAGCCCAGTCTCTTGTCACGCTCAGTTACGTTGCGTATCATCCGAGTCTCACGGGGCAAAAAACAATAACAAAGGCAACAACCAGTCCGGGGAATTGCGTTAGATCAGTGCCCCTTTAACCCTGTGTATAAGAAGACCCTCCCCCCCAATGAAAGCCCCGTAATTCTAGGTACGAAAAAATCACCTTGTACACAGCAATATATGGTATATTGTTTTCGTCTAACTACAAAAAAAAGCCACTTTACAAAAGAAAAGATTAAATCAACAGAACTGCACACATAATTGGAAATTCTTAACAAAATCAACATTGCAAAAAGCTGTCTTTCCATCAGTAATAAAATAGGACAACTTGCCTGATGGCCAGTGTCAATGGAAGATGCTAATACTGTCAACACAAATGTCTTGGAAGCAAATAGTAAACAGCCAGGCAGTTTGTTGTGAACCTAGCTTATATCAAGTCAATATACCGGTAAGACCCCTGTCAACAACAATATACATGGACATAGTGTAACACAATGTGAACACTCTGTAACAGGATAACAACACAATAGTGATACTGGTACCTAATATGCAAGGTGTGTTAAATATCAATGAACAAGTAGGAACATGATGAAGGCACTTTATTCTGATTACAATCCCAAGGCTAGAGAGGAAATCGAGCCTGCAAGACTGTGTGTTGGTTTCAGGGCTGAGTGTGTTAGGGAGATGAGTTTTGGCTAGTAAATTTTCATCCATAAACAATAGTCCCCTTAGGTATGTCGCTTCTTGTTGAACAATATTGGCAAAGCCTATTTGCATAATAATAACATGAAATGGCACAATAACTAATTATTAGATTTTCATCTAAATACTGAAAATAGTGCCTGCCTGGATGTGTTGTCAACAGCTACTTAAAATAGAGCATTGCTACTCAAATGTTTTCTGCATAAATACTGAAGGCCAAAGTATTTACAAATATGAAACAAGTAACTAACTATCCATAATGTTTCTAAGTCTTCACTGGAGAGCGAACGTTGGTGGTTCCATCCCCAGCAGTGTCCTTCTAAAAGACTTTAAAAGATCTGGTGCCCCCCGTGAAGATATTGCTGGAATATTGCTATAAGCGGCGTAAAACCATACTCACTCACTTAAAAGATAGTTATTGTTGTTACCCTGCCTGTCATTTGGCATTAAGAGGCTAAAACAAGGACTGGTCAGTTCCAGATCCAGGTCAGTGTACTGTGGGTATCCATGGTACACTGTGGGATGGTACCTCAGAGGGATGGATACACAACAGATTCAAGTTACTTTACACAACGTTTCAACTCCGTGCCTCATAAACCTTTGAAGGAGAATAATGAGTCTAATACCATCCAGTTTGTTTAAATGTTTCACACACAAAAATCCTAAAGATTTGAACAAAATATGATTTTATCATAAGGAGAACAATACATGCCAAAGAAAAGCTTCCTCAGTCTAGCAACTTCGGAGATGTGTATAAAGAAAAACACTGTATTTTGAGGGAATTTAATATTACAGTACATTTTGAGCAGAAACTGTGGATCATCCGCCATAAATAGTTTTTTAAATAGCCATACTGAAAATCGTATTCGAACATGTTGATCAAATTCAGGAGTCATTAATGGTTCTGCGGTTTTTGAGGGAAACTGTTACAGTGTAAGGAAAGCTGTTACAGTGTGAGGAAAGCTGTTACAGTGTGAGGAAATGCATTTTGAGAGAATTTAGGAGCATGGACAAAGTGTCAAGGTCAACATGGTCCAATGAAGGTCAAAATTTATAATGTATCAGAAACAAATCCGGAACGTTTTGAGCCCAACTACTAACTACACATAAATCAAATATTATTACATTTTGAAACAAAAGGTTGAGTTATGGCCACAAGAAGTTTCAGCATTGGCGAAGTGCAAATGTCAAATAAAGGTATTGTCGTGAAAAAAAAAATATTTGAGGCCCACTACCTATTACACATCAATAATCATTATAACATTTTGAAACAAAACATTCAGTAAACTAGAGGTTTCAGCTTTCAGTACGGCGAAGTACAAAGGTCAAATAAAGGTCATGTCGTAAAAAACGGAACATATCTGTTGAGCTCCGCTACTAAGTACACACACGAAATTTCATTCAGTCAAAAACGGCTGAGAAATGGCCAGAAAGAAGTTTTTCACTATAGCTACTGTGGCGGGCATATGGACATTCGGATTCATTCCACAAGAAGAAATTAGGAGGTTTGTGGAAACAAGTATGTACAGTTTCAGTCTCATCAGTTCCGTGGTTTCTGATGTTTAGGGCAGACATTGCACACCAGGTGTTTGTTTTTTTTAAACAAACTGTCCAAAGCATCTGTGTACCAACTGTTGACAGATGTTTTTCCAATAAGCATGAATGTTTGTCATAAGTAAGGAAGAAGGCCACCATGTGATAATTTTGTCTGCAGGAAAATAAGATTATGTGAGGCAGTGTCTTTGGTACTGTAGAGAGGCAGGCTCAGATGAAAGCCTAATAATTCATTTATTAAAGCCAAATATAAATAATTTCATTTATAGATGAATATTTTATCTTCAATACAATATATAAAATGTTCCCACCCTCTCCTTCTACTTGCATTGTTGACCTGCCCTTCCCGACCTTATAATAACTGAACAATACCGAACTACTAACAAATGATACTACCAGTTATCAATGCTGTTTTTTGCCCGTCCAACATATAGTGACATGGTTACCGAAGACATAAAACACATCCCACAGATGCCTCTTTAAAGTGCAATTATGCATGGGCATCCATCTGAATGTAAACGAAGTCCAGGAATGTTTTCAGTGAACATGTACATGAACAAACATGCATCACACGTGTGTTTACTGAACATGCTGAGGTTGAATATGAAACTATGAATCCATCACTTGGTAAGGCAAGCATATTGTCAAACTTCTAATCACATAAAAAACATATGATTCAAACTTCTAATCAATATAAAATTAAAACACAGTATGGTGTGACTGAATTTATGTTCCTAAATTCTATTTCTTTATAGAGTTGGAATAAAAATGAGTATGAAATATAATAATACATGTAACAGTATAATTTGACAGAACGTATTTATCATCTCGCCCGGTTGCACTAATGATGATGATTATTAGTAACCATGTCAATAGTTTCAATATATATCATTATCTCAAATGAATTGCATGCCAATTATTCGATATTTTAGCTTGTCAATACCGTCATACCTCGCTGAGAACAGAGCAAGTTGGGTTTAACACTTTGAAAAGGGTATCAGTTACATAACTGCATCACTGTTGTGTTGCCAGAGTGATGCCAGAGTGATACCTTGTACACCACTAGCACAGGTAGGATGCGTACACAATCTGGGATTTGAACCCATGACAAAGGGGAGCAACTGTACATGGGTGCCTTAGATCAGTCCACCAACATCATGAACATATAGACCTGATGATGTTTTAAACCACATGGCAATCCATGCTTGGAACATATCATACCAAAAATTATGCATATGAAGTCAAACCCCGTTGTCCTGAACTTCTGGGACCTGACAAATAGTTAGGCATATCTTGGGTTTGACACATCCGACTCAACCTTACTACCATCTGACTAGGCCATCAGACAACAGACAGAAAAGGATCACATTGTGCACATTATGTTAATAACATTTGTATAATAATGACGATCACGTGATCACTATTCGTCGAACGTGGGTATTGTCTACATCGTCCATTATACTTGACCATTATACTTAATACAAATTCTTTGTTTTGAAAATAAATTGAGTTTGATGTATAAGGGTAAGTTTTAAATCAATTTTAACTCTAGGGACAATATATTGAGTTCAAGACAATTAGGAATTGGAAACATCCAGTTCAACACCTCCAGGGTAAAATAGTGGTACTTATAGAAAGCGTTAGCAGAAATGCACTGTGAGTTCGACACAACCAGGGATTTGACAAATCCGGGTTAAAATAGTCATACATATAGAAAGCGTTAGCAGAAATGTACTGTGAGCTTGACACATCCGGGTATTTGACAAACCCTGGTTAAAATAGTCATACATATAGAAAGAGTTTGCAGAAATAGACTGTGAGTTTGACACAACCCGGGATTTGACACATATGAGTTAAAATAGTGATACATATAGAAAGCGTTTGCCGAAATGTACTGTGAGTTCGACACACTCGGGGGATTTGACAAATCCTGGTTAAAACAGTGTCCAACCCAGAATTGAAATTCAAGGGAGACTTGTCCCCCCATCATGTAGAAAATAGGGAGGATTTTGAAAAAGTAGGGGGGATAACTGCTTTCTTCAAAAATGTCTTATTTTGTATTATGTACTGGAACATCATCATATAAAAGTGTAACAGATCAGAACAAAGAACTGCTTTTTAGAATCACTAGGACCGGGATCGATTTCCCCTTCAGTTTGAGAAGTCATTACAGTGACTGTGGTTTCATCATTGTCTTTTTTAGAACATCTATTTTGATTAAAAAAGTCTGTAATGTTTTTGTTTTGGCGAGACATTTTCACTATCAAAAGATCGTCTGCAATGACAGTCTGCGATTCATATTGTGTGATTTCAGAAACGAAACTAAAACGAACTAAAATGCTCAAAAATACTTCTAGAACTATTCAATATAGAATATTTATTTGTCTTTTAACATCTTGTCAAAGGTTTTTGATTACTAAACAACAAAATACAACATAATTTTGATCAAAGTTTTGATACACTTTCTACTAAAGTACCGGTAAATTAAATTTCGTTTCCTATGCAAATCCTGTCGATAATTTATTCAGCAACCCAAGGGACGTATAACTCTTGTTTGAACTTCTGGTTATTATCGATTGGTTTTCAACAGTTGTTTACAATGTTTGCTGTGAACTGTCTTTCTTCGGTAATTGATAAAAGCATTAGTGAGTATTGAATCTAAAGGTAGGGATAAACAACTGATAAAGTAAGTGACTGTACAAGAAATTACTGTGCGCGACAGATCGCGCTTTGAGGTTTTTTTAGGGGCGATTTGATTTTTTTTAGCGTGGATCGCGCAATTGCGCGGTCTGGGTTTGACACTGGTTAAAATAGTGATACATATAGAAAGCGTTTGCCGAAATGTACTGTGAGTTCAACACAACCAGGGATTTGACAAACCTTGGTTAAAATAGTCATACATATAGAAAGAGTTTGCTGAAATGTACTGTGAGCTCGACACAACCGAGAATTTGACAAATCCTGGTTAAAATAGTCATACATATAGAAAGAGTTTGCCGATATGGACTGTGAGTTTGACACAACCGGGGATTTGACACATCCGGGTTAAAATAGTGATACAAATTGAAAGAGTTTGCCGAAATGGACTGTGAGTTTGACACAAGTAGGGATTTGACACATCTGAGTCCGAGACAAGGAGGTTCGACTGTACTTGTACTTGGATATCTATGACCGCAGGATCATAGATGTTCAGCTAACTTACCGCTAACATGGCAAATGAAAAATAAAACACTGTGCACTCATTATGTATTTTCTGAGACTTTGTCCTGAGATTATGTTAACTCTCATCCACAACAAATTTGGAACAAGAAGAAATATAAAAATATTATCTTTTCACATCCATGTCATCAAGTTTCAAAACTATTATCTATTATTAAATTTTAATAAGTTTTTGAACTGAAATATAAACATGAGAAATCACATAAAATGTGAAGAAATACAGTAAACAAAATAGTGATAATCATGATTATTGGGAGCCCTGATATTAAAGTGATCAATCTTGATCAATATGAAAATAAAAACAGTAATCCAACAATCTAAACAGTTTCTCTACTTTTCTCAGTCTTGCTTGGTTCCTCAGTTACCTCATTCTTTGCTTTATTTACGATTGGATTCTGAGCGTAAAGATAGATGGCAGCACTTACTACAAATATAGCTGCCACCGTGTATGCATCGACCGGAATGTTGAAAATAAACCAACATAAAATAGCAGTGAACATGATTTCTAAGGCACTTGCAAATGTTTTCAAAATACAATTCAATGATCGAAGAAACAAACTTGTGACGATGCCACAAGCCGCAGCATTGAACACAATTGCTATAACACCTGGCCGTGAAAAAATGGCCATCACATCGGCGACTGAAAAAACACTTGCTAGGTCTCCATGGAAACCGAGCACAAAGATGTTGCATATGATAGAGTCTACATACATGAAAATGTTCTGCATCATAAGATGCACATCACAGCCTTTGTCCTTGAGTAAGTATTCGTTATACACCCCAGCAAACACGGAACAGAACACCTGTAGCATGATGAACAGCAGGTGAATGTCCAACAGTTTGTCAAAGTTGAGGAACGATGTGCCTACTGTGCTGGGAGATTCCGTGGAACCGGTTTTGGTGCCGCTGCCGTGATGGTTTAGTTCCTTTATAATGCATCCACATGTGAGGAGAATGAGAGACGCCCATTGTATTCGGCTCAGCTGTTTACGGAATAGAATCTAGAGAAAGAAACAAAGGCAATTCTGAATGGTGTGAAAATGCATGGTTTTGTCAAATGGAGGCAATGAGAGAGCATTGCTATTCATCTCTCTTTGAAACGAAAACGAATAGCACATGTGGTAGCCAGGATATACCTGGAAGAGAATCCTGTGATGACCAACACCTAGAATAAAACACCAGTGATGAGTAAGACTCGCCTAGAATAAAACACCAGTGGTGACCAAGACTCACCTAGAATAAAACACCAGTGATGAGTAAGAATTGCCTAGAATAAAACACCAGTGGTGACCAAGACTCACCTAGAATAAAACACCAGTGATGAGTAAGACTTGCTTAAAATAAAGCACCAGTGATGAGTAAGACTCACCTAGAATAAAACACCAGTGGTGACCAAGACCTGGAATAAAACACCAGTGGTGACCAAGACACACCTAGATTAAAACACCAGTGATGACCTAGACCTGGAATAAAACACCTGTGGTAAGTAAGACTCACCTAGAACACAACACCAGTGATGAGTAAGACTTGCTTAAAAAAAACACAAGTGATGAGTAAGACTCACCTAGAATACAACACCAGTGATGAGTAAGACTCGCTTAGAATAAAACACCAGTGGTGACCAAGACTCACCTAGAATAAAACACCAGTGATGAGTAAGACTTGCCTAGAATAAAACACCAGTGGTGACCAAGACTCACCTAGAATAAAACACCAGTGATGAGTAAGACTTGCTTAAAATAAAACACCAGTGATGAGTAAGACTCACCTAGAATAAAACACCAGTGGTGACCAAGACCTGGAATAAAACACCAGTGGTGACCAAGACACACCTAGATTAAAACACCAGTGATGACCTAGACCTGGAATAAAACACCTGTGGTAAGTAAGACTCACCAAGAACACAACACCAGTGATGAGTAAGACCTGCCTAAAATAAAACACCAGTGATGAGTAAGACTCACCTAGAATACAACACCAGTGATGAGTAAGACTCGCTTAGAATAAAACACCAGTGGTGACCAACACTCATCTAGAATAAAACACCAGTAATGACCTAGACCTAGAATAAAACACCAGTGGCAAGTAAGACTCACCTAGAATACAACAACAGTGATGACCAAGACCTTGAATAAAACACCAGTGATGAGTAAGACCCACCTACAATAAAACACCAGTGATGAGTAAGACCAATCTAAAATAAAACACCAGTGATGAGTAAGACCCACCTAAAATAAAACACCAGTGATGAGTAAGACTCATCTAGAATAAAACACCAGTGATGAGTAAGACCCACCTAAAATAAAACACCAGTGATGAGTAAGACCCGCCTACAATAAAACACCAGTGATGAGTAAGACCTATCTAAAATAAAACACCAGTGATGAGTAAAACCCACCTACAATAAAACACCAGTGATGAGTAAGACTCATCTACAATAAAACACCAGTGATTAGTAAGACACACCTAAAATAAAACACCAGTGATGAGTAAGACCCACCTACAATAAAACACCAGTGATGAGTAAGACCCACCTTAAATAAAACACCAGTGATGAGTAAGACTCATCTAGAATAAAACACCAGTGATGAGTAAGACTCATCTAGAATAAAATACCAGTGATGAGTAAGACCTAACTACAATAAAACACCAGTGATGAGTAAGACCCACCTACAATAAAACACCAGTGATGAGTAAGACCCACCTTAAATAAAACACCAGTGATGAGTAAGACTCATCTAGAATAAAACACCAGTGATGAGTAAGACTCATCTAGAATAAAATACCAGTGATGAGTAAGACCCACCTAAAATAAAACACCAGTGATGAGTAAGACCCACTTACAATAAAACAATAGTGATGAGTAAGACCCATCTAAAATAAAACACCAGTGATGAGTAAGACCCACCTACAATAAAACACCAGTGATGAGTAAGACTCATCTAAAATAAAACACCAGTGATGAGTAAGACTCATCTAGAATAAAACACCAGTGATGAGTAAGACCCACCTAAAATAAAACACCAGTGATGAGTAAGACCCACCTACAATAAAACACTAGTGATGAGTAAGACCCATCTAAAATAAAACACCAGTGATGAGTAAGACCCACCTAAAATAAAACACCAGTGATGAATAAGACTCATCTAGTATAAAACACCAGTGATGAGTAAGACTCATCTAGTATAAAACACCAGTGATGAGTAAGACTCATCTAGTATAAAACACCAGTGATGAGTAAGACCCACCTACAATAAAACACCAGTGATGAGTAAGACTCACCTACAATAAAACACCAGTGATGAGTAAGACTCATCTAAAATAAAACACCAGTGATGAGTAAGACTCATCTAGAATAAAACACCAGTGATGAGTAAGACCCACCTAAAATAAAACACCAGTGATGAGTAAGACCCACCTACAATAAAACACCAGTGATGAGTAAGACTCATCTAGAATAAAACACCAGTGATGAGTAAGACCCACCTAAAATAAAACACCAGTGATGAATAAGACTCATCTAGTATAAAACACCAGTGATGAGTAAGACCCACCTACAATAAAACACCAGTGATGAGTAAGACTCATCTAAAATAAAACACCAGTGATGAGTAAGACTCATCTAGAATAAAACACCAGTGATGAATAAGACTCATCTAGTATAAAACACCAGTGATGAGTAAGACTCATCTAGTATAAAACACCAGTGATGAGTAAGACCCACCTACAATAAAACACCAGTGATGAGTAAGACTCATCTACAATAAAACACCAGTGATGAGTAAGACTCGTCTAGAATAAAACACCTTTGATGAGTAAGACCCACCTAGAATAAAATACCTGTGGTGACCAAGACCTGGAATGAAACCCCTGTGGGGACCAAGACTCACCTGGAAGAAAACCCCTGTGATGACAACTCTGAACTGTAGGAGCAGGTAGTATGTGGTTGGGTCATAGGCAGCGAGGTTCACAAACTGAAGGTTGTTGTACAAACAGTAGAGAAACGCTGGCACGAAGTACAGTCCTAAAACTGGGAGACAAACACAACTATGGTCAAAGTTAATTCTGTGTGTTACAAATCTTTGGTCATTAATTAAACTAAATCAATGAAATAATGGGCGAAATCTGGGATATTTTTTAAAACAAAATTTGGCATCATGGAAAGTATATTGTCCCTCCAATGATAAGATGTATTGTAGGTGATAACAACTTGTCAAAATCAAAGTAGGAAAAGTAGAATTTCAATTAAGTAGATATTTTTGGTTTGGTTCCTTGAAACTTCACTTAACAAGAGTTGCTTGTATATATAACAGGACTTATAGCATTACACACATGAACGTTTCTATCAAACATATTTTGTTATTCCAAAAATGTAAAAAAGAACATAAATTTCAAACATGGCTCTTCAAGAAGGCTTTCACCACAACTTGACCACATCAAGTACCCCACCTACCCTGTCTATATTTGATGATGTCGGCCTTCAGTGTAGCACAGGAATGGCTAGAAACAGAAAGAAATGGCTGTTACCATGTTTCCAGTGACCTGAGGTCAAATAAAGTTTAAACATGTTTCTCATCATCATAGGGGTCATTTAAAACATGCTTTGGATCCAAACGTTTTGTTATCTGTTTAACACCTGGTGTCATCACTATTTGATTGTGATTCATAAACACATGCTCATGATAAAGTCGGAATTGAAAATAGACTCTGACTTTTGGCGGAGATTTCTCATGAAAATGGAAAGGGTTTTGTCCCTTTTATTCATATCAGTACAAAGAATGTAACATGATGTTATGATCTTTGCATTGGAATGTTTTTGCGTTTTCTGCCAACAGAAACAAAATGTAATGAAACAAAAAAATAGTGACTGCTTATTTTGAAATAAGCTTGTGATGAGAAACATTTGATCTTCGGGAAAGTCACACAGATATAGCAATGGTTCCAAAGGAGATATTACTTTCCTGATCACTAAATGGTTGCTTTACGTAAATATTTACCTATAAAATCTACAATCTTACCCTGGCAATTGGCAATTCTATTTTAGACTACTTTCTACTGAACAAATTTTTAGGTTTTATAAAAAATATATTAAAATATCATTTGTTCTGTGTGTTATTTAACACCACTCACAACAATATCATAGCCATATGAAGGCAGCCTGTAAATATATGACATTCAACAGAGACAAACACTTGACAATTGTTTTTTTATTGTTTAAAACCGCACTCAGCTTTATTCCAGCTATATGATGGTGGTCTATAAATTGTTTGTTTGTTTGTTTGTTTGCTGTTTAACACCGCACTCAGCAATATCACAGCTATATGACAGCGGTCTGCAAGTAATCGAGTCTGGACCAGACAATCCAGTGATTGGCATCCTGAGCATCGATCCACGCAAATGGGACACAATAACATGCAAATCAATCAAGGCTAACAACCCAATCCATTTAATAGCTTCTTTTGACAAGCATAGGCTGAATCTATTTGTTGTAACCAGACCGCCTCCGTGGTCTAGTGGAAGAGCGTCCACCCAGATAGCGGAAGGTCTGGGGTTTGATCCCTGGACGCGTCATACCAAAAGACATTAAAAGATGGTACCTATTGTTACTCTGTCAGGCGCCTGGCATTAAGGGGCTGAAACAAGGACTGGTCAGCTCGGAGTCAGTATACTGTGTCTGAGTGGGGTATTCATGTGAAACTGAGGCATGGTATCTCTGTGTGCTAGCACTATAAATCGGCATCAGTCCGGACTAGTACAAGCAGACACACACTAGTGCATGAACGTCACTATATACTGTAATGGACGCGACGTTAAACCAAATTTCAGTGAGTGAGCAATATTCCAGCAATATCACGACGGGGGACACCAGAAATGGGCTTCACACATTGTACCCATGTTGGGAATCGAACCCGGGTCTTATGTGTGATGAGCGAACGCTTTAACCACTAGGCTACCGGACCGCCATAAAACCGAATTTCATGTCACCTCACATTTGTTGTAACCGAGCTACAAAAGAGGGTACTGTGAGAGCAATTTGAGCACACATTCACCAGTCACATCCCCTTTGGAGGATCTATTATATTCAGGGATACAGCTGGTTGTCATGGTTGTCAGTGTAAACATGAAGTCACACATTCAAAATGAAATTGTGTACTGGTACACATCCTTAAAGGTATAAAATAGTGATTAAAAAAGTATAGGAATTGACATTGGCTTTGCGTGAGTTGACTGGGGTGTAAAGTTCCGAGAGTGATGGTATTACTGACTCCTTGAGGTACAGGATGAGGGACGTCACCAGCTTGACACACTCAGTAAGGAGAACCACCGTCACTGTGTTGTACTTATAGGTGTTACTAGACGTCTTCGATGCTGTCACCAGGATTGCTAAAATGCAACAAAGAAAAGACACTGATTCTAAACACATTCAACTTAATGTCTTATTCTATTTGCAACAGTTCTATAAAATGGCGTAGCATAACTTAGAAACCGTTTAATATTTTATTACTAAACTTTGCATATGTATCAATCCCATACTGAAGTGGTGCCTTTGGGTGTTTTTGGTACTTCTAAAAGTACTTTTTGGTGTTTCCATGGAATAAACGGGACGTAGCATTTTTTGCCGTAGCATATCTCAGAAACCATTTGATATTTTATTATGAGACTTTGCATATATATCAAACACATGTGCCAGAACTTATGCCTTTTGATATTTTCAGTATTTCTGAAAAAATTTTTTTGTGTTTTTCTTTGGCAACAAACCAGACTTAGACTCAAATATGCGTAGCATTCGTTTCTGGAGCATAGTTCTTAAATATTTTATTATGAAACTTTGCATATATATCAAACATATGCTGAACTGGTGCCTGTTGCTGAATCCTTGGCAACAAGTTGGACTTAACCCAAATACATGTTACTTTCATTACCAGAGCATAACTTAAAAAAGCAGATGGGTTGTAGTGTTCATTTCTGGATCATACATCCAAACAAACCACAATTTACAATTTGCCTACTTCCTGCTTCCCTGCAGACTTTAATCATTTCTTTAGTGCTTGCAATTAGGCCATTCATGAAAACTTCCAGTGAACTTGTCAAGACTGATGCTGTAATGTTTTTGTTCTACAGATACACACTAGGGCTGCAACGAATAACCTATGAGGCCAATACGATTCGTATCACGAATATAGGGTAATGAATACGAATATTAATTCACAAATACAATAATAAGTCAGTAGTTGATGTATTATTTGTTATATTCAGTGAAAGATTAACAACAGAAATTATTTGACATTGTTTGCTAATTATCTATATTATACATTTATATACTGTACTTGTCCAGGTATTTATAGTCTTAGTATCTGCTCAAATGCTACAATGACCAGTGACCAAATTCCTGTCAAATTAAATATTATAAGAGCGTTGTCTTTAAAGAAATCTATGCATATCATATGTTCTTATGGATGTAAATGCACATGATTGCATATTCATAAATATTCGATTCTAGTGGCTACGAATAACGAATTCAATTCATGAATGAATACGGTTCGATTCACCAAATACGCGAGTGAATCGTAACGGCCCTAATACACACCCTTTTTTCATGTATTTTCACTACTATACAAACAAATGAAATCCCAATGTGCCCCATGGCAGGGATAATGATAACATTGTTTTCTTGTAAATTTAATCAGGTGAACAAACAGTTTGCCACCATGTTGATGCAACGCATCAAACATTTTCTTGTTTATAATGTCTTACTTGTTTGTATGATGCATGTTTGGAAAGCTTCAACGACATTACTTAAACTAGCCAAGTTGTATTTACCTCTAGGCTGTCTAGTTTCTACTTTTGATATACTATCTTCCCTATTCTACTTTATGGTTGTGGAGTTTGGTGCAGTGAGAAAGGATATATAATAGAGTGTGTACATCTAAAGTTTCTAAAATTGGCCCCTGGTTTAAAATTTATCACACTCACTGATATCGCGAACATTGAATTGGGTAGAGAACCACTTAGCCTTAGCCACGAATTTTAGTTCGTTGTAACCATAGTTCTCTTTAAGTATATTTGCAGCATATATACAGCAAATGGTCAGGACAAAAAAATAAGTCTTATATCCGTCTGTTCGTTATAAGCGTGTTCCTTGTAAACTGTATCTCGATACTGCATGTACAACATTTTGTCCAGGAAACCCAGTCATTAGTCTGAGAATAGAGTCCATAGACTCACTCATAAAGGTAAAGAAGGACAACTGACTAATACCCATCAACATGACACTGACTTCTGTGTGAGAAAATAATAAGAAACAAACATGTTTACGTTCTGTATTATGGTTTTCGCATCCACACTATGAAAGTTATGAGGAATAGAAAAAACAGCTTTTACTTGCTTCTTGATATTGATGCGAGATCAACATGGATGATCGATATGGGGTTAAGTGTGAATCGATGTCAAGTTAAGTGTATTGGGTATCGTGTCATGCAAAGTTTGTCGACAATGCACCGGTGTGAATCACAACATCACTAATTCTAAAAAAACGCAGAAAAACTACATATGCCATAAAAGTTATGTTTTGTATGGCAACTAGTTACATACATCATGAGATATGACAAAAGCTTCAGGTTTGCAAATGAACAAATGATCAGTTGGGTAACTAAAAAAACAAGTATAATTTTGAGGGCTTCATACATACATGTCACATGTGTTATGTGGCAATAGTTTAATTAGAGGAAATAGTGTTGATCGAAAGTGACAGCAATTTGATTGTGCTGCATGCGTACAATATCAAGTTGTGGTAGTGTCCATGACAGATATTAATTTATCGTGACCTCCCTGAGTTGTGATTGTTTATAGTGCAAAGTCCACCTCAGTGCTTGACACATTTGTTACACTCAATGTATAGAGAGCTCCACTGTCAGGAGCAGAGTTACAGGTTTTGATTCACTACATGAGGTAGCAGTTTCTAGAAGGCTGCCTGTACCCATAATAAGAGCTAGATGAGGGAGATTCAAGGCCTCCTATGACCTGACTTGCATCTCATCTACATGTCTAGTGCGTACAAAATACTTGTCGGAAAACATTGACGTATTACCTGCTTCCAACACTGTTTTCTGGATTCAAGAACAAAGCATGTGACATTCAAGACATTTAACTGAGACAAACGCTTGACAATTGTTTGGTTTTTTTTTTATTGTTTAACGCCGCACTCAACTATATTCCAGCTATATGATGGTGGTTTTAAATTGTTTGTTTGTTGTTAAACGCCGCACTCAGCAATAATTCAGCTATATGCATGATATGACGGCGGTCTCTAAGTAATCAAGTCTGGGTCAGACAATCCACTGATTGACAACATGAGCATCGATCCACGCAAATGGGATTGATGACATGCATCAAACAAGTCAGCAAGCCTTACAATCCGATCCCGTTAGTCGCCTCTTACAACAAGCATAGTCGCCTTTCATGGCAAGCATGTGTTGCTGAAGACCTATTCTACCCCGGATCTTCACGGGCTGGTATATAAATAATCAAGTCTGGACCAGACAATCCACTGATGGACAACATGAGCATCGATCCACGCAAATGGGATTGATGACATGCATCAACCAAGTCAGCAAGCCTTACAATCCGATCCCGTTAGTCGCCTCTTACAACAAGCATAGTCGCCTTTCATGGCAAGCATGTGTTGCTGAAGACCTATTCTACCCCGGATCTTCACGGGCTGGTATATAAATAATCAAGTCTGGACCAGACAATCCACTGATGGACAACATGAGCATCGATCCACGCAAATGGGATTGATGACATGCATCAAACAAGTCGGTGAGCCTGACCACCCGATTCCGTTAGTCTGCTCTTATGACAAGCATAGTCGCCTTTTGCGGCAAGTATGGGTTGCTGAAGACTTATTCTACCCCGGATCTTCACTGGCTGGTCTATAAATAATCGAGTCTGGACCAGACAATCCAGTAATTGATATCATGAGCATCAATCCACACATAGTGCCTGTTATTTACTGCTGCCGCCACATGTTTGACCCATTGTATTGCCTTTATTATTGTAATCCTAATCATGTGTGTTTTAACATATTTTGTTGCTTGTGCATTGTCCTTGTGTGGTTATTTTCTGATTTTACAATTTAATCCTGTAATTTCAGGGTTCACCATAGTTCAGTTTGGGAATCAACCATAACATATGTCAAAGATCATATTGTATAGAAGTTCTGGTGTCTGCTTTGCCCATTGTGTTATAGGTCACTGCTAGATCCAGGTGTTACAAGAAATCAATAACACATTCAAGATATAACATATTCAACACATAGATGCACACACAAGTATGGATCAGTATGATTTCTGAAAATTTGGGAAATTATTATCATTGAGAACGTAGTTACTTGGTTTTGTTTGTAACTGAGTACTGCACTTCATCACAAGCACTTTTACAGGTTTCAATTAGCACAGAGGATAGAACTCCAGCTGCCAGCTTGAAGCCAGGCTAATGACTTTATCCCATTAGCCAACACTTTACCACCGCGCGGGTGCCATCATGAGAAATAATTAGTGATTGTTTACCAACTGATTAGCACCCAATTTTGTACCTTAATGCTAGTGTATGAAAGAAGTGCCTGCCTGAAGGCCCATGGCAGGTAAATCTCGTGTTGGGCCCATAGTTTCAATTGTAAGGGTCCTTAGAGCCTGCAGTAAAGTTATGTGACACAATTTATTTGTCCTAATATGCTGCAGTTTTTAAAATAAGGGCCTGAAAAGTTTGGTCAGGACCTGATGCTTCAAAAGTATGTGGGTCCAAAAGCCAGCCAGCCAGTTTATTTTATTTCAAACACTGCTTGATGCGCATGCACAGCAGCCCTTTTCCTACATGAAACTAGAAACTTTATAGACATGGACATTCCTCAAAGTTATTTAGATTAATTTAGTTGAGATAACCAGGGTTTTACGAGACGCAAAAATGTGCATCCAGTTCGCACACATGTTGAGAATGGATGCAGGAAAAAGTATACTGCGTTCTGAAGGATGCACAATAATATTCATTGTACCCACAGCGCGTCAAGAGCAGTTATGGGCATCTGTCGTTTCATCAATCAATCATGACTACTGTCCACATGATCATTGATTCATTCCAGGCTCTAAAGTAATTATCAAAATGTACAGTACACTATACCATTTCATTGCATTGCCTGCAGAGACCCTTAAAATAAATTATTGGGGGTCCCCTGGATCTCCACTTTTGTAAGTGAAGGTAAACCCTTGGATAACAAACACATTCCAAACCACGAAATTGACCCTAAGGAAAAAGGGGTGCCTAACCATATGGATCAAAAAGGGGTGTTTGATCGAAAAGGAGTATCAAAGCCTACTGATCTAAAAGGGAGCTTGATCAGTAAGGAGATCCAACAGCTAATGTAGAATTGGTGGTAGCCTACCTCAACCCTAACACAACTAACCCTAAGGATCGAAAAGGCAGGCAAGACCAGTGAAGCAAGAGGCATAGCCTGCAACCAGAGCCAAATAGCTCTCTATATGCAGTGCCTGGTAACTGCAGTCTTGACCTTGGTGTCTTGTATACATTGGTGAATGCTTATCTACGTAAATGACATGATGCAAACTTAGCAGTCCTAGATGATATATATACACAGACTTTGGTGACAAAGCTGTAGCATGGTACACCATATTATCACGATAGTTAAAGGGAAACAACATTCCAACTTTCAGTGGTCATCTAGTTGGCCCATTTTAAATTAGCCTGCGTAATCATCAGAAGCCAATTAGCACCAGCAACCGAATAAACTGGGCTTCTGACCAGCAAGGTGCCAACTGGAAAACCAAATTGACAGCAAGGGGTAATCCCCTTGAATCCTTGCATTTCACCTTGCAAATTCATCAGCGTGTGTAAATCTGTATGTACAACTATGTAGTTTTGTATACAAAAAAATATGTGTATGTATTAATTTCTAACAATGACATCCAGTTCACATACTCAACAGTAACGACCCTTATTTTTCAGGAAAATTGCACATAGTACAACAATTACTACTCCGTTTTTGTCAGATATGTAACATGGTATAACCACCCGTCTGTGTTTTTGTCGTCATTCACTTAATGCTCAGTTAATGACTTTATTACAGGTATAATTAGTGGTAGAACTACTCAGATTACATGACAAGGACTGCAATAACATTCACCGCTGCCTATGAGCATGATGAGGGTGTCCAGGTAATAAAGCACTCAGTGCTTCATATTGTGTCTGGGGTAATCATTTAAGAATTGACTTTCACTTTGTGCTGAATGAACCTTCTTTGAGTGAGGGCCAAACTGTGTGAACGTCGGTGCAAAGACAGCGCAAGCAAAATTCAGCATGTGTAATAATTAATAGGTATCCAAAACATATTTAACGGAAAAGAAGTTCTTTTTCAAAAGATGAACAACAAAATATCAGAAAAGATATTTAAAAAATTTCGATGCAAATAATTTGTCAAAGGAAGTTGAAAAGTATTAAAAGTTGACAATAAATATAAAAAAGCACACCTTTAATGACAACAGTATGTATTTATCATTTGGCTACTAGTGTTGCTAGGTATAGCATTGGGGTCCTTATTATCTTCCTAAACATTTCTGGCTGCATTGTGGGAAAACTGTGCAGATTACTTCACTTCCGTTACCTTATTTGAGATCATGAATATGCAGACCATCTAGCTCAGGTTGATAGAGAAAGTTTACTTGGGAAACTGCAGGTAAAATCATAGTCCATTGATAGATGGGTAGGCAATATTAAAAAGATACCAGAAGTAAGTATAAAAGTGTAAATAAATGCCTACTTACAGTAGTCGGAACAATGTCTGATTGGGAATTGTTTTACCACAGCCCTGGCAAGAACTGTTTAGATACATGTAGGCCTATCAAACAATCTGATCATACGTACACTGAAGTTGACTGAAGCTTTATGATTTCTCAAACATATACAAAAGGAATGTGTGTCATCGTCAGAAAGAAATGCGAGCATAAGTTTTGGTTATATCATGTGACTAACCACGGGTCTGGGTAGTCCTGTGGGTACACGAGTCCTACTCACGACTCACCCGACCCGAGTTACCCGTCCCAGCCCTAGATGAATGGTACCACAGGATCCAAGCATCCTGACGTACCCTATTTTTGAACAGTTAAGACGGCATTGCTGATATTTCCCAAGTCAGCAGATTAGATGATGTCACATCTCTCCCTATAATGCGACAAATCAATATCAAATACAGCTGCTCGAAAATAGGTGTCATTCGAAAATAGGGTACTCGACGATATACACTCTTGATTGTTGCTTTTTGCATGCAAGTTCACCCTTCACTTCATGTTCTTGGTTGAAATCTCCAGTTTAGTTATTTTTTCCCAAAAGGTAGGCGGGTCTACTGAAAACTAACAGTCAATGTGTAACTTACTTGAAACATGTTTCATATTAAAGAAGTTGGAAAAACTCAAGTGTGTACATACATGACAACACCTGTTCTAACTTTTATGACACACAAAAAAGCACGCACGTTTCAGAGCCCGAGTTTCTTTTTACGCTTTCATCTTAATTATAACAGGTAAACAGCTGCTTGTTAGACACGACATAGGATAACAGTTAGACAGTAAGGGCCTAGCCTGTTAGTGTTACACAAACGTACAGTGTTACACTACATTTTCCGGGCTGCTAGGCCTAGTTTTCATGGCTACATTTTCGCGCTACAAGTTCTACTATTTTCAAATAAACAATTGCAGATCATGCAGATAGTACTTGGTACAGGTAATATGAAGCAAACTACTTACCTTGGTTAATAAAAAGTGCCATATACGATATAAACACTACAAAACTTAGTTTTGTAGGGAAGACATCCCCGAACCAACCCATTTCTATGTCATCGGGCACCGACTTTAGAGTTGCCTTCCTTGTATTTTCAAGGGACGTAATTTCACCACTAACCCAAACGAACAGACACTTATTTTAATTCATAATGTCGAGATCCGAGGTTCGAGTCTCGTCGCAGCAAGGCAAAAACGAAATGAAAATAATTTTTTCTGTTAATATTGCTAATTAAAGTATTTTTAACAAATACGGCAACGTTTACAACTGCTAACGTTCTTATGTATCTATTTATAATATTAATGGCTTGGCGGAATGGGAATCCTGTATATCTGATTCCAGACATTCAAACACCATTTATGTTATCTGCTTGCTAGATTCTATATTTTATATTGTTTTATGAAGGTTATCGGTCTAACAGCAAACTCTGACTACCCAGATACAATATCCCACTTGTACTGATTGCATTATATTGATTTTAACACATTTTATTCACAAAGAAAAGGGCTGGGCGCAAGATTTCAACACTTAGATAGTCCTCTCCCAAAACATTAACATGCTTATTACAGAATTCTTGTGGGTAGGGATCACACTCCGGCGCAGTGGTGACTCAGCATAATACCTCTGCCACAGGCTAATTTGCATATCCCGTGACCGGACTTTTCTCTTGTTTGTAAACAAACGCGCTTTTGCAGAAATCAGTATAGAACAGACTAATGCAAGTTTTGGGCGGCGCTTAACATATTGTTTTGCATAATTATATAGATATGCTACTACAACTGCGACGGTGAATTTCATGACAATATATATCTATACATCAAAGTGACCGTATCGCTAGCTCTCCGTTGGGCTTCGATGACAGCACGTGGAGCCGTACAACCAATGTGAACAAAGGATACTATTCTTTGACAATTGTTTATGAAAATGTGTGGACTTGTCAAACATGAAACGGATGAAAAGCATATTCAATATCTTGAATGGACTGTGAAAGATGTGACAAATCGTCACATTGCGCTGGACTGAGGCAGAGGTACTATGCTGCCTGGCTGTCGGCCGCATGGAACTCTGGGTAGGAGAGTGGGTAGGGATCGCCCTGATCGTGATCCTTGGTGTGTCAGAACCACATCCATGTTCTTGTTAATGCCAACAGTCACGAACGAAATGATAATGAAACCAATTTCAAATCTCCAAATGATAGCCGGAAAGGTTTCAAATCAATGACTTTTTATAAAAGGAATATCGGTGTTATGCCTGAATATCTGAATGAACTTTGGTACCAGATTTTGTGACATCCTTTACTCTCGCCTCAGGCTCGGTTGCAGCATGTTAATCGCTGATAAATTTAATCGACATGTTGCGGCCAGACCAGACTGTGTCTGTGGGCATGCATGTATCAGAAGTAATGTGTATTTTACACCCATCGTTATAACATGGAAACAGTTATACGACAGACAGACATATATTTTTCGTATATGTGGCCATGGGTCCAATAGTACAAACAGTTACATGGAAACGCTTCATTCAATGAATCAACCAACATGGAAATTCTTAAATCAGTCCAATACTTTATTGTCAAGAGCAAAATATTCGAAACTAAATAAAGCAGGAGATAACTTTGTATAGAATATTCCACTGCAATAGTTATTTTCCTGACACATTACAGCTTACGTTGGTGATTTAATTTCATGTATTGTACATTTAATTATGTTCATCATTAACATGTATATGATGCCAGCTGTTGTAAATCGTGGAGACAAGTCTGCCGTATTTGGGTTCTCTTATTTAGAGGCCTCGTAGGGATTTCGGGGAAGACGTGGTCCCCAGTAACCCCATCTCCCCAAAGCAAGTGAGTTAACTGACTATAAAAGTCCAGTTTCCACCCTTGCCGAACTAAGCTGGTATTATGGAGTTACATTTTGGCTGGACTAACGAGTCTATGCATAGTCCAATAAAAATCGCGCACCGAAATCGAAATCCGGTTCGTAAACCGTCGTGCAGATTTGGTCGATTGCAGGATTTGCAAAGCATGTGCACCGCCAACTCGTTGTCAGCAGATATTTTCCAAATCTGTTCCTGTTTTTAATCAAGGTGCTCGCGTGATTTGATGCATTTCGCGATGTAAGACCCGTTTTATCACAATATAGATCTTGATTATCGATCAGATAGTCCTAACTGGGCGCCACCATTTTGTTTGAAGAAAACGCAAGTGATTCGAGAGGTGGAATCTGATTGGTCCGTAGGAGAGGCTTAGAAGGGACATAGCTGGTAATAGCCACTGGTGGCGCTACGTTCGAGCACAGTAATTCCAGCCTAGTTCGGCAAGGGTGGAAACTGGACTTTTAAAGTCAGTTAACTCTCTTGCCTTGGGAAGATGCAGTAACCCATGCTTGTCAAACTGAAATGGTTTGGGTAAGCAGGCTCACTTTCTCAGTTTAGAAGTTTCGAACGTAAACACTTTAGCATTCATCTGAGAACATGGTGTTCATGTGTTCATGTACGATGTCTCATGTCCTGTACGATGTCTGACGTTCACACACGACGTCTGACGTTCATACACGTCTGATGTACGATGTCTGACGTCCATATTCGATGTCTGATGCAAGATGTCTGACCTTCACACACGACGTCTGACGTTCATACACATCTGATGTACGATGTCTGACGTTCATACACGTCTGATGTTCATACCCGATGTCTGTCGTTGTATGGTCCATGTATGGTGTCTGACGTTCGTGTACGATGTCTTACGTCGATGTACGATGTCTGACGTCCATGTACGATGTCTGACGTTCACGTACGATGTCTGTTGATCATGTACGATGTCTCACGTTCATGTTCAATAGTTTACCTGTCTGGAGTTTATGTACAAAGCCTGGTGTTAATGCACGATGTCTGTACACAATAGATCCCTGTAAAACAGGACAACTCCTTTGCAGACATATTGCAGCAAGAACTAGCGGAGTGAGATTTCGCCAAGTCTAACTGGACATACACGCCTGGGATGGTTATTTATAAACAAATACATGGGTTCTAGAAGATTCGGGGAAATTAGGTTTTACCCAAACCATTAATTGTTGAACATGCTGGATGTCCGGAGCAGACTGTGTGATAAAATGATAATTGTTCGGCTTTTCCCTCAAGAGTCAATCGATCAAGCACGGTCATGTGGAATTATGATTTTGAGAAGAGTCTCTAATTATTTTCTTGTTAACCGCTTTTAGTAATAAAACTACACACTTCCAGGTAGACCAATAGGAGAAGGGAAGTAATCCTTTGACTTGTCATGCCAAACAACAATGGCATAAAGAAAACTTTAATAAAGAGCAAGAGTTCTACGTTAGTTTAGCAACAGTGAAGCAGTATCGGTCTTAGAAGAACAAGGAGTTCGTTACCACGTGGGGGATTCTAACCCATTCCTTAGACTGGACCACAGCAATACAATGGCGGAAAAAGGAACGTATGGAAATAAAACAAAGACATGTGCAATGCAGGACAAAGACAAGAGCGAAATCTTCGCCTATGTTAAGAATGATATAAGCACTACTAAGTACAAAGTTTTACTTTTGCTGTACAGAAACATTGTAAAGAGAAACTACCCCAGTGTACGCCACATACTTCCTTGTACATCACATAAGTTTACGTTACAGCCGATTCCGGATGTAGATGAAAATTTGAAACATTGATCTGAAACGTTTATGAAATAGAGACTATAGAGGTTGCAAAGGGACAAAATAGACATAGCCTTTCATATAGCATTTTGGAATAAATTTATTTTGGAAACTACAACTGCTTCTGGTCTATCCTTAAGTAAATACCAATCACAGATGTGTATGCTAGTATTCAAACAACGTTCCACATCTTCAAAACCCTTCACATGTTCGAAGTCTTAATTTTGTAAAACAATTCACATAAGGATGATAAGTATTTTCCATATATATTATGATGATGACAAAATCCGTCTCATAGTCTCGTGTCTTCATCTTTTTGTGGGCCAGTCTCCCTTTCTGCGCTCATTTCCTTTGTTTTGTTCCGTCGTACATTGACGAAGGACGCCATTAAGAACAAAAATGCGCTCAAGAGGTTCGCGGACAGCCATGTGAAACAAAATCCGTAAGCTAGCTTCTCCTTGTCATACACCTGGCAATACCGAGTTCCCACCCCTGGCACCGGGTCACTCCACACCAGGCAGATAGCGTCCAAGATGGCACCGATGAACACAGGAGAAGGAATGTTACCTGTTGAAAAAATGGCAGAAATCAGAATCAGTTGCAGTTTGTATGAAAGGACAACTAATTCCAAAGGTTAATTACTCAATTTCATTTAATATGAGATGCTTATCCCCATTTACAATCCTCATCACCATTGTACTGTCAGCTAACCTGAATTGCTGTGCATCTATTTATTACCGAGGCATATACATGTATTTATTACTTAATCCGTGTCAGTTGACCTTGGCTGTGAAAGCCTTGGTCCAGAGACAAAAAGAGTAAGGTCTCATCTTTAGCCTAGATAGGGTTAGGGTAGGTGCTTCGACACCATCTACCCCTAAATAACATTGTTTGCTGAGTGCTTTCTTATGTGATTCATGTCATTGTGACACGTGGAGAATAGGTTACATCGGTTTTATATTCCTTCAGCGGCTTTTTCAAGTATATACATCTGTAGTCAACCAGATTTGACAATTAACCCGTGCAGGAATGTGTCACTTAATGCTCGCATTAACTTCATGATTCACAGTAAATATTCCCTGCATAATTTTCAATATAAATATTTCATATGTCGTTGTTGCATTTTAACGTACGTTTCTGAAAAAAAACCACTTTCACGACCAGTATATTTTTACCCTTTCAACGAAACATATTCCTTACATATTCACACAACACTTTAATTCGTAGATACACAGCATGTGTTCATCCAGCTGGTTTTACTTGGTGATTCAAAAGGATTCTTTGTGCCACTGATAACGTCACGTAGCCAGGAGGCTGATTAAGAGAACATACCAAGAAGACGCATGATCACCCACTGCACCCCGAGGGCAAACGGACGCAGATCCTGATCCACACATCTGAAGTAACAAACACAGACATCAGCTTAAGGCTACACACATATATAATACATTCTAATATTTACATAATAATACAAGGTATGACGAGGACCACTGTACCGGCCTAATTTACCGAACAGACAACCCTATGTGTTTATATGAAATGGAAAAAAGACTTCAATTCATCATAAGGAAGATAATTTATGCATGTCAACTTCTGTATTATAAGGAACACAACGTTTCGGAGTATATGCTTACTCCTTCATTCACCTGATGAAGAAGTAAGCATATACTCCGAAACGTTGTGGTCCTCATAATAAAGAACTCACTGTACTGCTTCCAACCTGTCCGTCATATAATCACAGGTGAGTATTCGATTGTCGACAATAACAACCTTCGTCAGTTATTCAAATATGGACCAAAATATCGTGATCTCCTACCAATTTGGATCATAACATTAAAATCAATATGGATGCTGTCTAAGAAGATGGCAATGAAGTGGACCAAAAGGGATAGACTATCATCATTAGTCTCATCTAAATTAGAATCAAGTTTGCTCAGAAGTAGTTCATTATATCCATTCTTCTAAGCTGTTCAAACAGGTTTTACATAGCGATTTGTTCCAAACATGTCCATATGTAAGTAGACATCGCACTGTGGGCGTATCATTCCAGATAACCAGGTTAAAATCTCATTCAAATCAGATGTCAGTTCTCGCTACCGGCAAACAAAGATCTAAGGACATCCCATTACGGTCACGTCAGAACGACCATTCATCAGATCATTCAGAGCGTGTCTTACCAGATCCGGAAAGTGACATTCGGAATGTGTTTCCTAATCATGCAACCTCGAAAAGGTTAATACCGGGTATTCCGAACGACAGTTACGGGCTCTACGACAGAATCCGTCAAAATCATCGTCTATTCTCGCTTCAGTGGGAAAAACATCTGAACGGAAGAGACTTTGCACAGTACGTGGGAAGCACTGCCATACAATCTCAGCCATCTATGAGGCATTCCAGAATGTTATTTTGTGCAGTTTTTAAATTTTCAATCGAAAACTCAAAGCGTAGTCTGGTATGGAAGTCGCCAGTCTGAAACTAAGGTAGAGCGGTGTCGGGTATTACAAAACAAGCGGCTAAAAACAAACATAATTTAATTTCCGTATGTTTTCCTCAAATCGCTGATCAGGACGGCTATTTCTATGTGCATGCCTTGAAAGAGACAATTCTTCTTCCGGCAGAAAAACACAATATACAAACAACAGGCACCACTTCCTCACACTTTTGCTAAATTTATGAAAAGTGAATGTTAACGTTCAACTTTTGTTTTATTTTGTACAGAAATCTATGAAATGTTCTTGTGCATTTAGTGATGAAATACTACCTGTATTTGAACATATTGAACTGATATTGCATATTGTGATATTACACCCGAGTAGAATTACGTGTGTTTTCATGGTTAATAAGTTACCCAAGAGCTCACCAATTGTTGCTCGGAATAGCCCGACACGAGTGTTTGGAATAGCCCGTCTCTGGAGTTCGGCAGAGCCGACATGAGTACAAAATATAAAGAGCTGACGATGTCTAATATCTATCTGCAACATGTTTGCTGAATCGCAATTACTCGTCTTCACGCGGTAATATGATTCACATTGAAAGGTTTGTATATATTAATTATTGTTTGAAATGAAATTATAGCGTTTGATAATTCCCGCCACCGCTCTAATTGAATATTAACTGGAAATGGAAAAAAAGAACCATCTGGTTTTTCTTCGAATCTTGTACAATTAATTGGTCACCTTTTCCTGACGACTCAAAATATTAAAAGGATGCCGAAAAAGTCACATGTGTGTTGTGGCCTAAGCGTTGTTTGTGTTGCACTAGTCGCATATTGTGGAGTATTGAGCCTGTTACCTTAGGGTGGCTATCGACTCGTTCGAGATGCTGATAACCATAAAGAGCGTCATGAGGAAGGTAAACGGCGTTGATATGTAGACGCCATAGCAGCCAGTTTCACACTGCCCGGATCTGGCTGTAGGGTCAAGGTCAGAGCTGGACTCAGCTTGATGTTGAATGCAGCTGCAGTTGGTGAATGACTGAAGTATCAATATCAGAACATCTATCTTTTTGCTTCCCATAATCATTTGAAAAGACCAGCAATATGAAAACATTCTTAATTGTTTGATGTTTAATTTTAAATTACTATCAGTACCTTTAAGAGCTCGCTCTTTAAAAAAACTGTCTTTCATTTGGAACAAGTTTTCAATATAAAACGTCACTGCTAAAAATTTAGGTAAATCCTCGCAAGTAAAATTCTTCGAAAACACCACTTTGATCGTTTTAAAAGCATTTCCCCATGCCAGTCCTAAGTGAAAATGACGGATCGCGAACCATGAGAATGCTTGAACCAGGGACATCGTACCGACGTCACGTCAACGTCCACAAGAACATATGACACAAGTTGCGACATCATCAACAGAACAACAACGTCAGATGCCGTCCCCGTAGTGTTCCCACTCCCCGACAAGGACTGAAATGATTGTGATTGATTGGATACCCGGGAGAGTTTTTGTCAGCGGAGATTTTACCGTTTTTGCAACAGAACGATTCAGAACCAATCTGACATGTCTGGGATTACACAGAACGACGTTTACGACGTGTTCCAAAACACCCCCCTAAAACGTTGCAGGAACTACGGCCTGTCACTTCTCAGAAATGCAGCCTTTCCCCAGGCCCTTATTCAACCGCTAGTGGCCCCAATTAGGCCAGGTCTGCCTCATTCCACAGGGTTGTTACACTAGTAACTAACTGCGTGAATGTGTCCCTGAACCCCCCTCGTTTCATTTGAATGTCAGGAGTGCTCTTCATATGGACTGTTGCTTGTTGCCGCACCTTCAGATGTTGTCTTTCCGTGTGAAACCATTCCATCCACGGAAGAAAAAAAACATATTTTTGTACGTACCATCACAATAACCTGCCTTTGAGTATATATAGTATATGCCATTTTGGAATACAAGATCGTGTATTGTAGGAATGCTTCAAACAATTACTGATATTTACTCAGGATTAGCTTCAGCCGATTCGTCTTTAAACTATTTATACTACCCAACTCTTTGAGAAAGAGAGAGAAGCAATCGTACAACAAGAACGCTTAATACGCATCTCAAAATGCCGGTGACCATCTCGTAATCAACGGGATCTGGTACAACTAAAGGACGTAACTCTGCACGGTTTAATGCAGCGCCACCTGGACACCACTTATGCACATAATATGTTCCATTACCCGGTCCGACCCATTGACCATCATATCTGTACAACCAGCATGACACGGAGAGTAGTACACAATGTCGTCTGCTCCACAAACTGGATTGAAGGGGTGGCCTTGACATTGGCAAGAACGTTGGCACTCCGCCAAAAGACCGTTTGTTGCGCTAGAAATAAACATTGAGCCTTAATCTCACGAAGGCCATATTTCTCAAGCAAAGACAAATGCTAAACATACGTATTAATAAAAAAAACTTTATTGTTGGTAATTTTACATCAAATAATAATTTTGTTGTTATGTATTCCGGTACTAATCAAAGAGATAAGGGGACGGTGGGGAAGCCTATTTATGAAAGCGTTCCATCTTTACGCCGTGTTCGCGGCCCCACGTTGGTACAGTGTGTAAATCCCATTGCAATGATATTGTTGGACTATTGTTAAAAGTTGGGCTTAAACTCTTCTTACTTACTCAACAGAGACAGTCGGTTTCATGAAAGTCGCCAAGAGTAACGTATTGACTGCTCGAAAGGACTTGTTTTTCCACCGCATCCGATACCATGCATTAAAACACCCAAAACATATTGGGATAGTATGTTGTTTAAAGACAATGGTTCATGATCGGGTCGAATCTAGGATTCAAACCCACGTTAAGCAGGTCGTGGCACGATCAAGTGGCATAACTCCGCATTGATAATTGCATTGCCCCTTTGCTTTCCGACAGTCGTACTGCTCTAAGACAATTCTGTGAAAAACGGGACCCATCTTATTGTACTTGACCTACTCTTGACCAGACCTACTTCTCTCCCAGGTAGGGGACTTCCACTCCTGCAAGCTGGACATTAGGACATCTGGCCAGCAGCCCTATGCTCATGATGGCGGAGGCCAAGGACAGGCCAAAGCTCAGACGTTCAATACCCAGAGCGTGTAAGTTGAATCTCCGGATTACAGCACTGCCAGCAATGTAGCCCAACCCTGATAAAGCTGACTTGGTACCTTTCGTGTTCATGGAATGATAACAATCATAAATCACCAATGACTATAACTGAAGTATAGACCTAGCTCCCTGGCACCACAATCAATCAAGATCCGTGAAGATCCGGGGTAGAATAGGTCAATCCATGCTTGTCGTAAAAGGCGAATATGCTTGTCGTAAAAGGCGACTGACGGGATAGGGTGGTCAGACTCCCTGACTTGGTTGATGCATGTCATCGTATCCCAATTGCGTGGACCGATGCTCATGATGTCAATCATTGGATTGTCTGGTCCAGACTCGATTATTTACAGACCGCCGTCGTATGCCTGGAACATTGCTGAGTGCGGCGTTAAACAACAAACAAACACAATCAATCACACAATCACACACTCAATGTCCACTATAATTCTGTCATGCACGTGTCATAGCGACTTATTTACGACTACCATTGTCTGAAGTACATTTGACTCCAAAGGCAAATTACCCTGTAGCCATGTCTCCATAACTTAATTGTCATTACGTTTTAGGCGCTAATCACCGTTGTTAAACCTTACCAACATTTCATTGTATATTGACTGACAGCCAAACTGGGCTACTTTATCACTTCCCGTTAATTACTGTTATTTATAGTATGACATTTATTGCCTTAATTGTTCATCCCCTGAGTTGTGTCGGTACGTCACCCCCGGAAGTCCTATGTCCAGAGCAACGTCATTGTAGTTCCATTGTTCAGTACTATATATGTGCTACCATTACACAGTTACCACGGTGTTAGTCAGGCTTGGTATTCCGAGCCTTGGCATAGGGACTACCTCGAGCAGGATATGCCGCTCGTAGGAAACGCCCTGAGGTGAGTTGGAGCTCCGCTCACCTCTTGTACGCCTGAGCTGGAAGGTCCGCTCATTGCTGTGTTTGTGTTCTCAGAGCAGGTATTCCGCTCATTGTGCAATTGTTGTTTATTGTTTACAGGTTGTGCATAAAGCGTTCCGGGACAGTGATGTCGATTTTGTCCTTTATTCCCCCAAGAGCTACATGTAATTCCCCGTCAACATGCGCGTTGACACACGTGTCAGGGCTTCCTCCGTTTGATAAGAGAATAGCCCGCTCATACAGTGAGCATGCATGTCTGTTTCATTCGTCATCACTCGGTTAAATGTGAGATGTTCTGGCAGTCAAAATAAGTCAATATCAATTCCTGTGGTTCAGAAAAGTAACACAACCCAATGGCCCACGTGAAAACCTTCTACCCCTGCTGTTGATATGGACTGCACGAACTATGCATGTTCAACTGTGTGGACTGATTACTAGTAATCTTAAAACCTACCTGATATGTACCCGGCGACTTGGAAGTTGACATCGTACTGCATAGTGAGAAACTTGTATGAGAAGACCCCGATTCCTATAGCAGCACACGTGGAGACAGCCGAGGCTACGCTGAGAAGGACGAATTCAAGGTTGAAAAGCTAAAAAAGTGTAAGAGCGGGAGATGGATTTCACCGTGCTTTGATCAGTATTTCAGTAGTTTCTCGGCGGGTCAACATATAATAGGCAGTGTCCAAAAGTGCCAGGTCGTATTCGTTTATAGATTTTGATAAACCCGCACAGAAGGGTATTGTGCTGACATATCATTGAGTTTCGAACCCACGTGCATCCTGGTACGGATCAACCGAAAATGCGTAGGGAATATCTGAGCTAACGAACACCGCCGAATCTAATCTATGTTTGGGGAAGGGATGCACGTGCCTCTTTTCAGACGGCCTACGTCTGACAATGGCCGTGGTTTCATCAACAAACGACAATAAGATATGTGCACCTAGTAGACATGTTAAGCGCCCTATGATATTTTGACCATGAGGTTTGAAGACTTATGTGCTTGACCGTACCCTATGACAAAGAAACCAAAGAGTAATTAATTGCCGATACATACGGACAACAATCATGACATATTAGAAAGTGGTATTCAAAATGTTGGTGGACATTTCAATGTGCGTGTTGATAAATTTAGTACGTCACTCAAGTACGGAGCTGTAGGGTGCCCTAGAGACAGTTGTGGCTGGTTGTTGCTAAAAATGACCAGCATGACTTCCAGTGACCAGATGGTCAATGGCATGTTTCGCCGCCACGTGCCCGGATGACCATCACAACCGTCCTCCTCATGCCCCGAGTGAGGTGTCTGATGCGTTCCTGTATAGGCTGTTGTCATTCTCGGTGCAATGCTTGCGCCAGTTCCTGTAGATTGGCACTGGTTGGGTCCAGCCTATGTTCCTTGCGTCCCAAATGTGTTTCAGCGAGTTGAGATCTGGGCAAAGGGATTGTCGTGAAGGCGTTACCTGTCGAGAACTGTGTGGTCTCGCGTTATCGTCCACGTAGTGGTCCTCTGGTAGCCAGAAAGTGGTTATCAAAATGTGGTAGAACGATCGGAGCCAGGATTTGACACCTGTATCTCTCACCCGTTACATTCCCTTGCACAGTGACCATGTCCAACTTGCAGTCATGGGACAGGCAACCCCAGATCGTGACTGATCCGCTTCCAAAGTCGTGTCTCTTTGCCGCCAGACCCGAAAACGCTCCTGCTCTTCCAAGATGATAATATGACAGCAAAGGACCCTTAATCACCATTTTTAGACTTAAACCTGCCGACTGGAGTCGCTTTACCAATGTCAGTGGTGACAATTTTCTCTGGGGCATCCAAATCTCATTCTTGCAGGTGCTTTGTACCCGTGAAGATCCGGGTTAGGATAGGTCTTCAGCAGCCCATGTTTACCGTAAAGGCGACTCTGCTTCTCGTAAGAGGCGACTAACGGGATCGGGTCGCTGACATGGTTGATGCATGACATCGTTTCCAAATTGCGTAGGTCGATGCTCACGATGTCAATCACTGGATTGTCTTGTCCAGACTCGAATGTTTACAGAACGCCGTTATATAGCTGGAATATTGCTGAGTGCGGCGTTAAACAACAAACAAACAGACCAAACAGGTGCTTAGGGAAAAGGGTTATAGCCGAACCAAGCGGAGCAGGTCGTGATCTTCACGTGCTCACCCACACCAGGCCGTTCAGACCTTGGGGGGTCTTTCTCGACATTCCTGTATTAATCATACCTATTATTCGCCACCTATTGCGAGTGGCTTGTTGCATGAACGTGCTTTGCGCATCACAAGGAAGCTGCTTTTAAATGTTTTTGACTACCAAAGTGATTTTAACAATTACATTCGCGGTCGCGTGGCAGTGATTAACTCTTTCAGGGGGACACTTTACTTTTTTCAGGTTAATTATATATGCAAATTGAATTACTACTTTAATATCATTTCTAGGTGCAGTAATAACTAAGGGTGTGGGGTAAATTGAGGTTCATTCTTTCCACGATACGCATAACAATATCATTTTCCATGCTTGATATATCGAGTGATTTCAAATTGGGATTTCTATCATGTGTTTAATGTTATATACTTGCCAAATGCCTTTGCTGAGCAGAAGCGAGCATCCGGGGCTCCAAGATGGCACCGTATTTATTGAAGGAGTAAACATTATGTTGTACCAGTATCTTGTTTATTTTCCATTTATGAACTTTAGTTCATACCTTAATGGGGGCGGTCGGGTAGCCTAGTGGTTAAAGCGTTCGCTCGTCACGCCGAAGACCCGGGTTCGATTCCCGACATGGGCACAATCTGTGAAACCCATTTCTGGTGTCCCCCGCCGTGATATTGCTGGAATATTGCTCAAAGCGGCGTAAAACCATACTCACTCACTCACTCACTCATACCTTAATGTATCAGGTTGTTTCTGCGTTACAAATTTAGAATTATACAATATATCGTGATACGTATCGCAATACGACATTGTGCATTGCAAAATAGTGTAATGCACTATAGACGTCCAATACCTATCCCTATTAATAACCATTGTCCGTAGGACAAAACATGAAATGATCCCGTAAATCTAAAAATGGTATTCAGAATCTGGAAAACAAAACACCAAGGTTCTGTTGCCTACCAGGTGCAACCTTCTGTGATGAATGTGGTGTTACGTCTCGCAATTGGGATTCGATGACATGCATCAATCATGTCAGCGAGCCTGACCACCCGAACCCCGTTAGTCGCTCAAGTAAGAGAAGCATGACTTCTTGGAGACCTGGGTTAGAATAAGCCACTGGCACTGATTGTTGTAAGGGCGAATAAATTGAATAGGGTGGTGAGGTTCTGTGACTTTGTTGACTGCGTGTCATCGTGCCCGACGCGCCAGACGTGTCGACGATAAGTTGCTCATCATATCAATCAATGGTTTGTCTTTTCAAGACTCGATTATTCACAGGCCGCCGTTATATATCTGGATTATTGCTGACAGGGACGCGAAACAACATCAGTCGTCTCTTAACATCAGGTTTGTGTAAACAAATTAATCCAAACACTTAATTATAAAAATCAAAAATTGTTTCTCTGCCTCACAGAGACAAGTCGTACATATACGATTCATAGCTTCTTTCATGCTCCAAGCAGTGTGTAGCTATATATAATTTCTAGCACTCTTCATCAAATGCCCCAAACCCCAAAATTTTATTTTATTTTATTTCTTTAGCAAATAAAATTGGACATCATGTTGTTACACCGGACATTAAGTATTTCAGATGATACGCTAATATCCACAGGACGATCCGCTTAAATCTTCAGGGCTGACTGCATGCAGTAGCTTGACTGCCTGCCTGATATAAACGTACCTTTTCGAAAATCTAATAAATTTAAATAATGGCAGTACTTACGAGTCGCCGGGCTGCATTTGCGAAATCTCGAAGCAAGTTCTTGATCATTTCACGGAGTGTATTTCCGCTTACCACTACCTTGTCCTCTTTGTCATTCTCGGGGCCTGAGTTGCCCTGGTTACCTGATATATTGTATTATAATATAAATCCTCGTCAAAAGTTTCCCACCACCAAGATTTCTTGATAATCAGATAAGAGATGGGTAAGGAGAAGCTAGAAAGCGAAACAAAAGCAATCAAAACTGTTACTTAATGTCAAATAAGGTGTTAATTGTATGAATAATAGGAAAATGAGCATTTGCAATTCGCCAGCGACTACAAGGATTCTAATTTGGGATAAATGAAGGCAGTATAAGTATGGTTACTGTCAGGAATGAGATGGAAAGACCAACACGAACGCGTCTTAGTAACGTTGTACTCATGTCATAGTTAAATGATCAACAATGTAAATCAATATCTGGTGTCTCTAACCCTACGTTCTAACTGGTCCCATAGACGCTTGGATTGGATTCAGGTCTGGGCTTCGAGAAGGCCAAGGCAGAGTCTCAATGGCGTTGTGCTCGGTAGGGTCGGGCATTTCGTCCATGAAGACAGGACGTGCCAAATGCATGGTTATCAAAATGAGGCACAACAGAACCGTCCAATATGTTATCTTGGTACCTGTCTCCATGTAATGCCCCTCGAACTGTGACCAAATCAAGTTTACAATCAAAGGAGCAACATCCCCATACTGTCACTCAGCCGCCACCACATGTCACTGTTTTCCTGGATGTTGCGCAGATGATAAGATGTTCGCTTTGCCCCCCATCATCGGGGTGCAAGAAAAACCGATTTTCGTCAGCCAATGAATCCTCCATGACCTCAAGTTCCAGTGTGATCGAGCCTTACACCAGTCAAAACGGACCCGCAAGTGTTAGGGTGAGAGGAGTGGACATCTTATTGGTCGCTCTGGCCATTGATCCTGCTGCATTCAGCTGACGCCCGATGGTGCTAAGGGACACTCTGTTGTGGGTTTGCCAGTAATGGCGAAGTACAGTGCAAGTTGAAGTTGTCAGACGTTTTGCCCGGCCTATAAGACCCTGTCCTCTCTGGCACTTATCTTTGCAAGTCCCTCACATCAGTCAATGTCTGTTTACTAAAGAGTCGACTGATTACGGTTTGATTCATGTTCAGCACGGTGGCATTAGCCCAATATGACATGCCAGTTTAATAGCAGTAACTTTGTGTCATCAAACATGAATAGAGACCCCTTAGGTCACCCTTCGCGCCCACTTGGTTGGGCAGTTAAGGTTGCTACCATTCTACAGGCAGATGATGTGTCAACACACAGTGTACCATTTGAAAATCTCTACCTTGAAAATGAACTCGCAATCACATTTAAAAGTTGGGGGTATACTAGTATATTTAAAACCGCGTCGTAATAGTATTCCCTCTTGTGTTATTTCCTGGCCTATCGTTACATATAAACATTTCGTTGCGAGTAAATCTATAGCTATATTTCTGCAAATATGCTCACCTGGCAATCTTTTAGGGTAACCATATAAGGGTACGACTGTCAAAAGAAAGAGCCCGGTCGCGTACGTGAAATTCAGCCACCAAGCACCAATCCAGTTCGGGTCTTTAGGGTCTGGAATTCTGAAACGTAAAATTATTGTGACGACAATTAAATTTGAGATTTTTTAACACAAACCCTAAAATCACGTTTAAAAGACAAAAGTTATGAATCACAATTAATGACGAAATGTATCTGAGTTAATTTAAGTTCTTCTTCTGTAACTAAAATGAGTTTGATGATCAGGATGTCGGAAAACTTGATACTGTAATAAACTTCTCACTCCACATATTTTAGATTTCATGTGTCGCACGAACTGAGTAGAATCTGGTGCAAACATCATTTCTTTCGAATCTCTTGATATACCAAAGTTTACCCGCCTTCCCCTCAAAGAGTCGAATGTATTCGACGAGAACCCTGTGTTACTGAGAAGTTTTCTTACTGAGATTGGTCCACCTTGTCGAAGTCCACGTAGACGTTGTCCATGATGTAGCCGCTTAGGACGGCGTTGGCTGAGCCACCAATCTCCGAGGCTGCGTACGTCACAGCTGAATATAAAGTCGGGTCAAAGTCGGGTCAGTATCAGAATAGTAATGCGTGAGTATGTCAGGTTGTAGGGTTCACGTTACGCTTCTGTTAGCATTAATCCAGGAGTTTTAAGTGATGACATAAGAGAGAAACTTCTAAAGTAGATTTCAACAAAGCAGTTGTACAATATCCACAGAAAGGTGTGTCATAATAGTTAAGTTTATTCTGTTCACTTAGAATGTATCTAGCGATACACTCTTTATTTTTTGCGAACATTAAAATCAAGAGCAAATAAGACAATTCACCAGAACTGCTTTCAGTCTGCCTCAGTGACTGGTTTTCAGACTAAAATAAATTGGACATTTTTGTTTTGTCTTCTCGTAAAAGAAATGTCATCAGGTAATCTGTCAACGTATATTAGTCCTTTTCCCTCAATATACATACTTATAAAGAGCGTTGACAAAGGATATTTGCCATTCTCGTCGATATAGGCGGTTCCCAGCGTGAAGATGACCGTTGTTCCAAACCCCCTCAGTAAATCGCCCACGACCATGAAGGCGTATGTAGTGTAGAGGACGCTGGTTGGCGAGCTGTCGTTGACGGCTGTACTGATAGCGCTCAGTGGACAAATATCAGCATTGGAGGCATTTTCAACGTTTTCTAGAATATTTAAAAGAAATTAAAATCGATAAATGGTAAATGAAGTAGAATGTCTGGAGCCATGATGTCATCATAGTTGTCACTATAATATAATCTACTTTTCAAAATTATCACATATCTGAGTCGAACGATCCGAATATTATCGGGATTTAATCTTCACAAGGTCAAAAGGATTTGATATAAAACATATATTTCGGATGGATAACGTTGAGCTAGTTTGCATTAATCCCGAATGAAATATACTATTCAAAAAATGAAACGCATAACCCGTATTTGCTGAGAAAATGTTGTATATTCAAACATGAATAACTTGGTAGGAAATGAACTTGAGTACATGAAATCTTACATCCGTTTAGGAGAGATCAACGTCCATACAACTATGTCAATTAAAAACTTGAGGTAAGGCATTCACAATATTCCTCAAACGTGAATGGAGTATCAATATCTGTTGTGCCCACCACGTGCACGAATAACAGTTCTCACACGCCTTGTCATGGACTGGATGAGACGCTGGATAACGGCCTGGGGAATCCTCCGCCACTCCTCCTGCAGAAATGCAGCTAGTACCTGGAGAGTTTGGGGTTGATGTTGACGCTGACGGAGACGGCGATCAAGTTCATCCCACATGTGCTCTATTGCCAGGGGAACACGTTGACATTGTTAGCAGCGAGGAAGGTCATTGTGACACGTGCCGTGTGGGGCCGGGCGTTGTCCTGCTGGAAAATCTCACTTTGGACGTCAATGGTTGGCAGGAGGTGTGGTAGCAGGATGGTGTCTCTGTAGCGTACAGCCGTCAGGTTTCCCTGGACGTGGACAAGATCGGTACGATCAGTGTAGGATATTGCCGCCCACATCATCAAACTCCCTCCACCAAATCAGTCCACTTGACGCACGCAGTTAGGGGTAAACGTTCATGAACACGTCTGTAGACCCGGTTCCTACCACCACGTCTCTGCAACAGGAATCTGGACTCATCGCTAAACCAAATGCGTCGCCAGTTGCGAAGGTTCCAGGAAGTCACGTTCTTACACCAACGGAGACGATGAGCACGATGGTGACGACGTAGCACGTTCCCGACGTAGGGTCTCCTGGCTCTCAGTCCATGTTCTCTCAGCCTGTTCCGTACAGTCTGGCCTGATATCCTTCTAAGTCCTGGTACCCTGGCTGCAGTGCTCGCACCCGTAGCAGTACGGTCACGTAAATGGAGTACCCGGATGTAGCGATCCTGGGCTGGTGTGGTGACTCTAGGTCTTCCTGTACGGGGACGGTCATTTGTTGTGCCTGTTTGGTTGTAGCGAGCTGCAAGCCGTGATATTGTGCTTTGGCTAACATTCAGACGTCGGGCAACAGAAGATTGGGACTCTCCAGCCTGCAGTCTTCCAATGGCGATGTTCCTTGTGGCAGCATAAAGACGTGGCATGTTCATTTGGCTTGGAAACACCTTCTGAACGAATGCCTATTTCCGAAAGCAAGCTTGCTTTTCATTGCCAAACACTGCATGCTTTTCCTGCCCAATTTCAACGTGCAAGATGCCAGTTGTTGCGTTGTGGCGATGCATTTCTTACTCATTCTAAAAAAATCACATCAAAGTCAACATTTTCAAGCAAAATCGATTTGTTGCAAACGGAAGTGTGTCAATTGATGCTCTTACCAATATTGATACATATTTTGACGATAATAAGAATACAATAGGTATTATTTTCGTTTTGACATATCAGTAACACCTATGCGTTTCTTTTTTTGGATAGTATATAATATGGTGCACACGTAGTACAAGTGGGTGACAGAACGTTTCAAACACCCTTCCATTTGGGGTAAAACGTTACTTATCAATGAAAATGAAGTTAAACGGTAAAACCCGTCAGTTCAGAAACCCGCCTTCAAAAAGAGTTGGGATTAATGCCACTTTGAACAGTGTTATCATTATGTGTGTTAGGTCTTCATGTGTGTTGATGTTGGAGACAGGGCCGAGATGTAGGACATCGATGCTTACCACTTTGGTGAAACCCACGAACACTGGCCAAGGGTCATACTGTTGGATTCGAAACGACCAGCGGATCCAAGGTGACGTACATTTTTGATTACGGTATAGACAATTGGACAACCCGTGCCGAACAAATAGAGGATATTTCACGTGTCGAGTGAATCATGTTTTTCTCACCGTGTGGGGTAAGGAGATATTATCATGAGTGGCGTAACTCCTACCGGAAAATTAAATTATTTCATTACAAAATGTAAAACCTTGAAAATTCTCTCTACCTCACACACAGGCACGGTTCACCACCCCTTAAATTTGCGACGTGAAAACGGAGTATCGTGTTTGCAAAATCTTAAAAAATATAAACAAAAGTAACAAAAAGTATTTAAGGTCATGAAAATTCTTTATCATACCTTTAGATATGATATATTCAAAATCAACTTCAACAAAAATATGCTTCAAATGTACGAGACCGCTGTTGGAAGCGAAAGAATACACCCTGGTCAAGTAACAAAATACGAAAACGAAACGAACAGTCTCGATTGACGAGTTAAATGATAAATTAGGGAATAACACACGGGAAGAAGCTATATCAACTCCATAAATGACCATCTGTCATTATTTTGCCAGAAACCTATGATTGTGGGTTCGAATCCCGGTTCGCCCCGATTATGTTTCTAGGTTTGTCAGCACCATACCCGTGCTCGTGGGTTTCACCGAAGTGGTAAACATCTGAGACCTGCATCACTTCGGGCTTTCCTCCCACATTAAGCTGACACGCTGTGATGTAACTGGAATACTGTTAAAAGCGGCGTCAAACCCAACTCACTCACTCATATTAAATATTTTGGAAGTGTTTAAGGCAAAAGTATCTAAACGGATACTAAAAGTAAAATCTTGCTACAGATGACACTTACCAAACTTAGGTGCCTCATAGAAGAAGTGTGGGATACAGAAGACTAAGGCTCCGATAGCATTGACGAATGCTCCGATAGCGAGCCCTTTAGCCATGTTGTACCTGGTGCCAATGAAGCTGACGAACAGCATTATACTGACTCCGCCGATGTCCAGGCAGCTGGTCAACACAGCGGTCATCTTGCTGGTCAGACCAAACTGCTTCTCTATGTGCGGGATGCCGGGGCCTAGTGAACACGACGACCACGCCAATATGAACACCACCGACCACGCTGTGAACCACGGCAAGGTATTCATCGGCTGCAGACATCTGGAATATGTCGATACACTGAAAACACACCTTTCATGTGGATTTACGCCACTTTTAGAATTCAAGAATATCGGGACATGACATGACTCAAGAATGGACTTCACAGAGTTTAATCATACGGGGAATCAAACCTCGAATCTTTGCGTGACGACCTAAGGCTTCAACTACTAAACAACCCCTGGTTACTAATATAGAAAAATATAAAATACGTCCACATTTACGACGTTAGTTAAACCAACGAGCACAGGCCTGTCCAAGCAAACCAAATATAATATTTCGGACTAGCTAAGAAACGCAACTCTGCATAAAAAATCCTCAAGACAAATGTTTTACCCGTATCCCCATGTGTTTTATGAAGTAATGCAAGATGAAAGTTCGTCATAAGGTATTCCCCTTCGAATGTGGCCTGAACAACGTGGATACCTTGAAAGTGATGTGACATGGGGTTTAATGTCGCGTTCAAGATTTATGTACGTATATAGCTACGTGCATGCATGTGTGTTTGTGGCCGCTTGTACTTGTTCGAACTAATGTCGGTTTTATAGTGCTAACCCTACGAAATAGGAAGAGCAACAAGAAGTATCAGCGTTTTACGTATTTTGGTATGACCTTGCTAGGGGTTCGAACCAGTGCCAACCCTCGGCCTTCCGTTCTCCGGGTAGACCAGCCTGGTTCCCTGTGTATGCTGCGCGGCGCTCAGCGTAGCACCAACGCAGCATACCCAGGGAACCAGGCTGCGGACGGCCTCTCTATCCTCTAGACGATACCTTGGAGAACGGAACTAGGTGCAGCGACGAGACAAGGGCTCTTTACTGTGTCCTCAACAAGCTCAAAACTTTCAACTGTAGTTGGTTGAAAAAGCAGATAATGACAGCGTGCTTGGGTTTACAAGATCATAAGACTTTGACTCTACTTGGAAGAGACTGCAGTTTTGCTTCAGTTGAGAAATGTGGACATCACACTAGGTAGGAGAGATTCTCACCTGGGCTTGAATGATCCCCAACCATACAGACAAGAATCGTCTTCCTTGAGACATGAAAAAACATGAAATAATCTAATGAGTGAGTAACAGTGCTTCACGTCTCTTTTAGAGGGAGATGGGTAGGGAGATGTGGTGGGAGATGGGGCGGGGGCGGGTCAAACATATGTACATTCAACCATTTCCCGCTAGCTAAACCCAATACACTATTAATAAGCCCTAATACGTATATCTATGGAATCCTAGAAGGGATATTATTGAGTTGTCACACTTACAGAAACAAGCACACAATGACAAAATTAACCAGAGACGCATTTCAAAATAAAACCCTCAGGGTGACAATGTGACATATTCAAAATATCGAATTGTCGTAGATAACAAAGTGGTTTTTTACTCGTTTTTATATATTTTTGGACAATGCGACATATTTTGACCTTGCCGCCCTTTGTTTGAAGCCGGAAAAACTATTCACATCGTGACAGCTGGCCTAAATGTCGGGTTTTCTCGGTGTCCCGCTTTGGTTAATTTTGTCACTGTTGGCTTGTTTTTTGAAGGGCGGCAACACGATAGTGTCCCAAGGATTCCATAGATATCACTGAAACAGTTACTCGTTAGTTCTAAAACATCGGACGATTCCACTTGGGGCGGTACCTGCAAATTTCTGGTTTTTAACTGTATAGTAATATAGAGAATACCTGTTTAGATTGTTGAGGTTCCTCCTGGCGGTTGGTGGTGTTCCCTGTTCGGTCTGTAGCTGCTTCCTCGGCCTTGTCAAGAAGGGATAGCATGACCACAAAACATTGATTATTTGATCTTTTCCAAATTCAGAATATGAAAGGCATTTACGTTTGAAAATGACACCATTAATTGCTTTCAAATATAATATTTTCACACGTTAAGCTCGATTAAACAGATTTGATACTCAATATTAGATACGATTTCATTTGCTCCCAACCGGTTCTTGCCAGTCATACGGGTAAAACAAATAGAAAAAAACGGTGACGGAAGTGAGTGAAAGAGTATGGTTTTACGCCGCTTTTAGCAATATTACATAAATATAACGGCGCGGGACACCAGAAATGGGCTTCACACAATGTACCAACGTCGGGAATCAAAGCCGGGTCTTCCGTGTGACGAGCGAACGCTTTAACCTCTAGGCTACCCGACCGCCTCTAAAGAAGGAAGGCCACGAATACATGCAATATCAATGAGCATTTCTTCTGAGAAAGGGCGGTTACAAAGGCCTTAACGGGGCTAGCCGTAACCCTACTCACCAGCAGACCACAAAAATCTTAAGATAGAATTTTGGAATAAGAGAATTTTATGCCAAGATTGTACGTGACAACGACACCTATGCCATAGTCCCGTAACGGTTTGATATATACTGGTCATATATCTATGTTCTAATTTGCTATAAACTCCACCGCTCTAAGCTGTGCACGTAGATTTGCCGTTTAGGGTATAGGATCCTCTGGTTCTGTGTTCGATTCTCAGGTTTGCCCCTATCCGGACACATGGTCTTTCAGCTCCATTACCGTCGGTTTCACCAAAGCGGTATACAACTAGACCTGTGTCAGTTTGGGTTGCCTACCACATTTTGCTGTCACACCAAGATATATACATGGAACGGAAATGTTTTGTGAAGCGGCAGTAAACCCATCTCACTCACTAACTCACTCGCCGGTTTGACATTTTCGCTATAAAACTGAAGATGTTGCTCTGAACCCCTAAGGTATTAAGTCACACATACACTTAAGCATTTAAATGATAATGCCAGGCAACGCCAGGCAAAGTTGTACAAAGAAGTACCTTCTTAGAGCTTTCCATTGCGTAGGGGAGCTTTACTGCACGGGTGTGCGTCCACGGAGGCCGCTGTTAATCATCAGTCATCTCGTGCTATGTAAAATGTAGGTTGTTGTTTCAGAGACGGGAGAATGCCGTTGAAGCTTATCCCTTCTATACAAATAAACTGTAGATGACATTTTCTTGTTGTCCACAGACCCGTGCTGAGAACACAAACGTTGTTGTTACACCTGCTTACCGTATCACACATATAGCACATCGTGTGACCGCATTAAGTATTTCTATATCGTAAGGATAAGAATTTATGGATAAACAACTTCTTTATAACAAGTGAGGGAGTATGGTTTTACGCCGCTTTTAGCAATATTCCAGCAATAACACGGCGGAGGACACCAGAAATGGGCTTCACACATTGTACCCATGTCCGGGAATCGAACACGGGTGTTCGGCGTGACGAGCGAACGCTTTAACCACTAGGCTACCCGACCGCCCCTCTTTATTACAATTAAGAGCGACGTTTCGGTGTAGGTTCTAACACCGTTATCAAGCAAACTTGCTTGATAACGGTGTTAGAACCTACACAAACTTGCTTTATAACGATGTTAGAACCTACACCGAAACGTCGCTCTTAATCGTAATAAAGAAGTTGTTCATCCATAAATTCTTATCCTTACTTAGTATTCCAACTTGCAAATGCCTATCAAAGAAGTTATTTCTATATCGTGTCACACCTTAGCACACAGCGTCACACTAAGTACAACACAGTATCACACTTGCAGTATCGCACCTTATCATGTCGTAATGCAACGTATCACACATTTTTACCAACGGGATGACGAGACAGGTGGAGAGTGCTAAATCCGTACGTCACACATGTGTTGTACAAAGATGACCCACCCTTTAAAATCCGGGTTAGAATTGGTCTTCAGTAACCCATGTTTGTGATAAGAGACAGCTTACGCGATCGGGTGGTCAGGCTCTCAGACTTGGTTGATGCACGGCATCGTATCCCAGTTTCATGGGTCGATGCTCATGATGTCAAGAATCGAATATTTACAGACTGCTGTCATATAGCTGTAATATTGCCGAGTGCGGCGTTAAACAACAAACAAAACAAGGTTGACCTCGTTTTAGAAACATGAAATATCACGCTGGAATCTTTTTCTCATTCATAAAAAAGAGAGATTTAATCGAGATTAACACTTCATAAAACCAAATAAACACGTCGCACGCTTCAGACACTTTGCATTCCACATTACAGTACATAGTTCTCCTACATACATTATATACATTTATACCAATTTTACATGAGCATACAGACAACAGATAGATCGGGTGCGAAGCTCTTGATCAATGTCTATGAACGAGATGCACCCGGCCACTTTCGACACTCAGTTTCGTTTAATGCAAGAAATCCCCTTGTCAGCCTTAGCAGCCTATACTCATCCACTTCTTGGCTCAAGCAGCCTATACTTATCCGCTTGTCAGCCTATACTCATCCCCTTCTTGGCTCAAGCAGCCTATACTCATCCCCCTCTCACCTCTAGAATCCTATACCGATTCCCTTTTCAACTCTACCAGCCTATACTCATCCCCTTCTCAGCTCTAGCAGCCTATGCTCACATCTTTGTCAGCTCTACCAGCCTATACTCACCCCATTGTCAGCTCTACCAGCCTATACTCACCCCATTGTCAGCTCTACCAGCCTATACTCACCCCATTGTCAGCTCTACCAGCCTATACTCACCCCATTGTCAGCTCTACCAGCCTATACTCCCCCCATGGCAGCTCTACCAGCCTATACTCACCCCATTGTCATTTTAAGAGATTTAAGAGTTCATTTAATACTCGCGGGTTCCTGTATTCAAATGAAATTGATTTAACTTTATTTCACCGACTTCATGTTGTCAACCACTTACTGAATCACGTTGTTTAGGAAGCATTGAACACACAACCGCAGTTTACTGCATGTATACAACGAGAGGAAGATCATGAGATTCGTATTCATTTTGGGATGCTTTGTTTGTTTGTTGTTTAGCTCCGCACTCAGCAATATTCCAGTTATATGAAGGCGGTCTGTAAATAATCAACTGTGGACCAGACAATCCAGTGATTGACATCATGAGCATCGATCCACGCAGTTCGGATACGATGATATGCATCAATCAAGTCTGCGAGTCTGATCACCCGATCCCGTTAGTCGCCTCTTATCACAAACAGTCACCTCTTACAGCAAGCATGGGTTGCTGAAGACCTATTCTAACCCGGATCTTCACGGGTCCATTTTGGTATGTATATACCCACCGTGTGTCGTCGTAATGAAGTGTGCAATATGCAAACAGGTGTTTTCTGCCGTAACATTTCCCGTAATGGGATGTCCTCAGATCATCTTTTAAGATCTGATTTTAATGAGATTGTAAGGAAACAATACAATATCCAACAAGAACATTTTATTAACTTGTCAAATAAAAATCAAAGATTACATACTACATAAAACGTAAATCATTTTGAACAAATATATAACAAAATGTGTAAACATTAGACTATACTGATGTATCCATGTACAAGGCAGGACCTCCTGCATAAAAATGTTCTTAAGGGCAAAAACAGCCATCCAACAGTTATTTCACAAACACCTGAAGTGTACCCTTTGTGTAAGAAATCCACAGGGCTCTATACGATTCCTCCATTATTTTGAGAAGTAGGTTTAATCAAGTTGTTATGCTGCAAACGTATGCAGAAAACAATTCAACTGTGACGTATTTAGGTCACGTGTTAATTTAAATCTTCTATCCTTTTAGTACGACTCGATGACTACCTTCAAGTAATTAAAGTGAGTAGGATGAGGGTGCAGCGAGAATTCAACGAGCATGGAACTTAAACTACAAACAATGTGTAACATTGATAGCACCGTGCGTGTACATTTAGTAGTATTGCAGTTATAACAGTGCATGTCATCTTGTTGGGGTGAGGTGGGTGGTGGTAGCTGTATGTGTAAATGTATCGATAAATGTAATGTAATTATAATAAGTTTGATATGTACTATATGCCTTTGTAGGCTGATCAATCATCTAACGCTTATCGTTACTGACAAGAATCAGTTATGTCGCTACATCAATTGTATAAAGAACACAAAAACTTTTGTAAGAATTTAAATTTCGCGAATTTAAAGTTACATATGAAAGGCAGATAACACCGTATTGCGTAGTATCGTTTAACCGAACGATTTCATTGGGAACGATGCTGTCTGGGTTAAGGAGGTTTGCTTGGACATTACATGATGATAAGTAATACCGCAGGTTTTGTGACTTACGGCCAGCAAAGTGATATGGATTCTAATGCGTATGGATAAGTATTGTCTGGCTCCACTAACAAGTGTTCATAGGTATTGAATATTGCCACCGAAAATAATAATGGTCTACATTTCGACCCCTTTTGTAAATTTGTTGACCAATCAGATGCATGTGATCATGTCAACTCGGGACTTGTCTCTGTACCTTTATACAAGCATATGATCTCTGTACAAGCGAAATGTTACCATGGAAACCAACCGTTGACCAACGTCCACAGTCAGCACTGAACACTCCTTCGAACCAAAATATGAAGGGAATTCAATGCAAAGTCACAATCTCATAAAAAACAAAACTGTTGCTCGTGGGTCTACAGGTCCATTGACTTCCTCTTCCGTGCACCGGCAAAGGAAGCTATCAAAAAGCAAAGTGCCGCAATGATGTTGACAACAATCCACCACGTGAACACACCTATGGACATCCTTTGCTTGTTATAGAGCATGCAGAACCGGGTCCCATCTGGAGAAGGGGGACTCCAGATTTCACAGGAGGAATCCAGAACGAAGCCAATCAGCACCGGCCCTGGGATGGAACCTGCAGTAGAGGACAAGCATGTTTATTCCACAACTGATTTTCGTATTGCATTACCTAGTTCACTGGACCGCCGTCTTAACATATCACAAATATGAGATAAATTCACGATTTAAGAACCCTTTGTTTTCCGTCCCTTAGAGTTCCATAACAAATAGTAATACTGAAAACCAAAACCAAAAACAGATCGATATTGCAAGAGAAGCAACTGTTCAAAAACCTCCCATAAACACATTTATTGGATTCCATTGTGTCAATGGCGGTAAGGTCCATACTGATTGTACTGTTAAGAGATGACTTCAGAAGAATTGCAGCACAGATCTTTTGGTCCGATACAGAACCCGTAGACCAACCATGAATTAAATTTTGAAAGAACGTCTTGGCTGGTGACGGTGTCGAATGTCTAAATAACATGGGCTATCATCACGTAGGACGCTAAGTCTTACCTAACAGCCTCATCAGCATCCACTGGAATCCCAGTGCAAATGGCTTCAGCTGCGGATCCACGCATCTGGGACGGAATAACATAAACTTTCAGTCGTAGTGAGATATATTTTTAACAATACGATAATACAAAATAAAAGACAACACAACAATGAAACGAGACTAATGACTTTGTATATATGACTAAAGATGTGGTATTAGGTTTTGATCTTATATTTCACTGGTTGGTTTTCACGAACATCGGTTCATTTCAGCCGTTATGGCCAAATCGGCTTGTCCGTTTTGACGGGTACTCTACTTGACGACTTGCTTCAAAGCTGATCAGATTTCAGCCTGGAAATCCGGGTAAATGACTTGGTTGAATGTGTGTAATCGCAGTCTATTATAAGCACAGTCTTGATCAGTGCTCATAATATCAATCATTGGAATGTCTGATCAAGACTCGATTTTTTACAGACCACCGTCATATAGCTGGGATATTGCGGAGTGCTGCGTTAAACAACAAACTACAAAAACAAACACGGAAACGCAAGGAGATTGTTTATCAAAACTACAAACTTAAACTATATTTCAGATGGTGACTAGTGGCCTAAAGCGCCGCCATTAACTGTGTTGTGTCTCTTTTCCGTGCCAGGATCCAGTGGGTTCGAATATCCGCTTACACTGACTATGATCAGTCAGCTCAAATACCCAATTGACACGAGTGTAGTAGATCACCCTTTGTGGACATAGCTACATGCAATGTGATACAATTAATTGTTTTGAACTCGGAATATTGAAATCTATATATGGAAGGAAACTCACCTGAGTGTTGCCATGGAAACCGGTGTTGTTGTCGTTAATACTGATAGAAGCATAACAAAAAGTAGAGGCGCTAAGATGTACAGGTTGTTACAGTCAATATCACACCGCCCCTTTACGGCAGTGGAAATGACGTCATTGGTAGTTCTGTTCATACTATGTGCCACACAACTGCAGTTGCCGTAAGTCTGAAATAGAAGGGTGGATATTACTCAGGGCGTGTCGTTAATTATTTTTGTGTTTCTCATCTCGCGTCGCCTGCAAATTTTCCTTCCACGAAAAGAAATAAATGGTTTGAAAACCACGGTCATACATATAAATGACAGCATGCGTTCTTAAAGTGAAGTGTTTATTTCTGTGTTGCGATATAGGATTCGCCTCAACTATAGTTCATATACAAAGCGGGGAGCTGTGTTCATGTTGGAGAAAGTACATGGCATGAAGACCACCCAGACGGGCCTATTATTTGTGAAGTTCGGAGTTCGTGCAACCTTGATCGTCAAAGTTCTGACTAACTTTGGTGATTCTCTCAGCGATAAGAGAGTTAAAATGACTTTGTACCACAAGCTTGACTCCACAGAGCCTGTTCAAGTTTCTACCGACAGGGTAGCCAAAGCCTACCGGGTAGTACCACTGTTAAAAATAAACCCCACTGCGTGCTTGTCTTATTTAAAGAAAATTCAAGAAATTTTTATTCATGTTTGTTTGCGCAAAAACCTCAGTTTAATCAATGCCTGCAATATTAAATAGAATTTGCGTGACATCTGTGAGAATATATTTTACTTAGTTGACTGTCCTATTTTCGTTCAGCTGTGAAAATCGAAAACAAACATGGAAATATTGTGGAAATGTATTTATGAATGATGCTAGGATATGAAACCTGCTTCACTTAGGAAAGTTAATTTTGCATTTCTTTGTTGTAACTGTAGACCTTACAAGATCAGGCCTGTCTGTACTTCATATTTCATATGTAAAAATTACATTTAAGAAACTGTCTAGATTGAACCCCGTGTAGAACGTTTTTCCCTTGTTCGTAGATTTACAACATAACACCCAGTTCCATTTTCCCGTATCAGAAAATATATATTTGATTTAAAATTAAAGTGATTTTAGAACTGTTATGAACCCGTGTTTTATGTTTCATGACTTGAAATAGGTCAATGGAAAAACGTTTCTTCATTACAGTATAACTTCATAGTGATGGTTTCTTTTTAAATAATACGTGTGCATATCTGTTATGCTTTCCACAATGTGTTTAAATTTCGGTTTTCGGGTTCTTTGTGTGACATAAACTGTCGTCGCATGATCCCAATAGACGTACATACACAATGAACAGTGAATCAAGATAGAAGTAAACACGAAACGGTTGTTAAACGTCATTGAAAGATTACCCTACCGCGCCATCATTGCATTAATGGTCTAAGGGAGATAATCATGTAATGATCTACTGGTAATATAAGAGTAAGGTCCCTTGTCATGAGCTCCATACAGTTTGTTCACGTAAACTCCGTACATCGTGTGGAATGTTCCGAGTTCTATGGGGAAATTCAAGCTCTTCACAACGATAGTCCATTCACGCACTGAGCTTAGTAAATACTGGTTATTTACCTTGTCGTGATAACTTAGGTCGGACATGCGCATTATTTTACAGGTTAAGGACAAGATTATTTTCTCAACACAGTTACTCTGACAAAGTAGAAGGCAGTGTCTGAAGTTTTCACATAGACCGGGACGGAAGCTCAAGCTCCTTCCCAGCGCGTGACACCTTCGTTACACTCTCGGTAACATCGCTGCCACCAGTGTGGGCGCGGCCATTACTAGAATCTTGAAATTTGCCCTCTAACCCCAAATGTAGTAACGTTGATACTTTTGTTTATGTCTTTGGGAATGCCATGATGTTTCGTTTTGAAAAGGTTTACGACTGACCATGTTTTCCAGATGAATTTACTTTGTTGTTTTAATAATCAGATTGGTTCGAGATTGCAGACTAACGGAAAATCAACCAACTTCTCCCTTACATTCTTACTATATCAATAACATGATAGTTTTAATGAAACAGAAATTCAAATTGACAAACGAAAAAAGTAATCTAGCAGCGATAAGTGTATTCGGAGTCACGACAGTCGTCACTTGTTTGTAAACATAACGGTTATTCGGTTGCGAGGTAAACTCCAAGCATGGTTGTTGCCACCTATTCAGACGGGCTATCGCTATGAGGAGCTTGACGGAAGCTTGTACAAGGGACATAACTCCGTTTGAAACTACAAAGTAAACTGGTTACACTGTTGGTATGCGCCGCAAGTTTAGCGCTTTTAGTCAGACAGGAGCACAGTCTAATTATCTAGCTGAATTACTTCCCTTTGACCACAAACTTTACCACCTGGAATAAAATCGATTGAATTGTCTCCCTTTGACCATGACAAAAATGTGAAACGTCGCAGATTGTAGACCAAGATTAGGTCCATCTGTCATTCTAATTTCATAACTAAAACATATTTTAAGAATAATCTAGATCTAAAGCTGTGTAGAAAGATTTGTCCTTGTTCGTAAGTTTACATACTGTATATATAGTATCTGGTTCCATTTTGCCCGAGACTGCAAGTCAGAAGATACATAATTTGTTTATAAAAGTGATTCGAAGGTGTGTTTTATTACTTGAAAAAGGTCAATGGTAAGAATGGTTTTTAATTACAATGTAACTTAATGGTGATGGTTTCTTTTTTTTATGTGTGTGCTTTCCTCCTAAATGCTTTTCCACAATGTGTTTAAATTTAGGTTTTGGGGTTCCGCTTGCTTTCAATAGTCGACCAGACGTGTTTAAATTGACGAATATCTGGTCCCGATCGTCAAAGCCATGAAGATGTATTCTGCAACCTTTTTTCCCTTTTTTGTTTTTTCTCAGTAAGCCCGCCCACCCCCTCTGGGAAAACCTTGGCAATAACAAACACAAAACTAAGTAAGGACGCTCAAGCAAACCCAAACAACTTTTACTTATAGAGTGTCGTGAGTGAATTGTTGAACATTTGTCTTAATTAATTTGTAGTACGGGTAATGATATCTCTTGTTTCATGTTTAACATAATGCTTCTAGTAAAGGCATTATTCTAGTCCACATTGCAACATAAAAAAAAGTGGCAGACATATGTATTCTCACAACAAATGAGAATATGTTCAACACGTGTAAACAAAACACCATACATATACTATTTCTGGTCGTATTATGACATGAAGTAAATAGTTTCTTTTAAAATTAATACAGCTGTCAGCGCATTCTTACAGCTAATGGTCCGAGGGTGGTCTGGTTGATACAGCCGGCGTGACACGGGGAGTAGTAGACGATGTCGTCAGCGCCGCACACGGGGTTGTACATCTGCTTCGAGCAGTCACATGACCCACGACACGTTGCGTTGTTGGCAGCCACAGAGCTGAATATACATCATACACTAGTTGGTGTTGGGCGGAAATAGGTCAGTATTGTAACAGTAGCATACTGATTGTGATAATGAATGTCTAACACTTAATCAATGAAAACATACTTCCTGACACTATAACTGCCGATAATATTTTTATATCTGGTAAAAATTAAAAATTAAAAACATAGTTATTTATTTAGGTTGTATTTTTTAAATATTTGCCGGTCCTGTTTGTAAGGTGTTATTTTCCAACGAATCCTCAAAACTTCTGGGTTATGTTGTAATCTTAATTAGTACTTTAAACATAGGTATTTGTGTACTATTAAAACACAAATCATACACATTATTCATCAGACCTTTTATATGCAAAATGTGGTGTTCTTTATAAAATGAAAAATAAACATTTCAATGAAGGTGTTAAGTGTATGTTTTCCATGCGTCATGCAAGACTCACCTCTCGCCCGGGTAAGGTATTTCCGTGCCTGCCAACTGGACATTGGGGCACTTGGCCAGCAGTGCGAACCCCAGGATGCTGGACAGAACACACAGGCCGACGTTGAGTCTCGCCATCCCTACCCCCTCAAGGTGAAATACCCGGATGAGGATACCACCAAGCACCATCCCAAAAGCGCTGAACAATATTAGACCTCCTGCAAATATTACAACATTTATACAGGTATAAACGGGAAGAGTTTGAAACACCTGAAAAAATCACTTAGCCGTACAAGAATGGTGAGACCGTTGATGAATGCTCTACGGATATAATTTGTTTTTTGTTTGTTTGTTTCTTTGTAATATTGACATGTTATAGAAAAAATGTTTTGTTTCCATGGGCGAATGTGTTTCTATGAGTCTTTCTATGTTTCTCTAAACCGACACCTGCAAACAATTCCGTTAATCCGTCTCCAACGCTGTCAAGGGTATAATTAAATCGAAAAAAATATATTCAGGAGTTGATTTTTACTCCAATATGAAAAATAAGCATTTTCAGTAAGAACAATCTATTTCAAATCGTACAAGGTAACCATATTTAGCTACTGAATTAGCTACCCACTAGAAAATATCTGAGAAAGGGTGTTTGTAGATTAATTGTAAACTTATGCTTATCATGGAGGGCCGCGAATAGCTGGAAAATTGCTGATGCGGTGTAAAACAATATTCATTCATTATCATACAGGGAATGCTCACTCATTGAATTAGTAATATCCTTAATGTAACATCGGTTAGATAACCATTGCCATTTCAAGATAAATAAATTTGAACTAAACTGACGTCCAAAAGAATCTTTACCAACTGAAAATATAAATTTCAGACAAAGTATACATTTTTTCACGATGAAGTCTACCTAAAACACATAACCTAAATACAACAATAGCGTATGCAGAAAATGTTAATCGTCTGTTACACGCGAAAAAGTGAAAAACACGTGCACCATGGACAACTGCAAATGCACGTGCGGGTAAGGGTATAAAACGATTGCAACGGCAAGTCAGACATCCACAGTGATAAAGAAACACAAAAGAAATGCCACGACTCACAGTCGAACAACGTGAACGAGCCTTGGGTATGGTACAGATGAGAGCCACCCACGCCCATATCGCACGAACCTTCGGTTGCTCCCGTGTTGCCGTTACCAACTTGATGCAACGTTACAGACAGACAGGGCGGACCGCTGACAGGCCAAGAACAGGCAGACCCAGGGTGACCACGCCCCATGATGACCGGTACTTGCGTACCTTGCACCTCCGAAATCGCTTCCTGACAGTGACGTCATCGGCGACAAATGCCTTAGGTCACAGGGTTAGTCGACAGACAGTGGCCAGGAGACTCAGGGCTCATGGAATCAGGGCTTTTAGACCATACAGAGGACAGCTATTGACAGCGCAACATCGTCGTCTGCGATTGAGATGGGCCCGGAGTGTACGACGTTGGCAACGACGTGACTGGCAGAGGGTTGTCTTCACTGACGAAAGTCGATTCTGTATGTTTAGGGCTGATGGAAGACAACGTGTTTACCGCCGAAGGGGTGAACGAACGGCGGCGTTTTGCGTGCAGGAGGTCGTACCATATGGTGGAGGGAGTGTCATGGTGTGGGGAGGGATCTGTGGGCAGGAGAGGACACCGCTGGTCATCGTTGACGGAAACTTGACAGCTCAGCGGTACATGGATAACATTCTTCGTCCAGTTGTCCTACCATTTCTCCAACAGCAGCCACGTGGTGTCATTTATCAGCATGACAACGCTAGAGCAAATACAGCCAGAATTGTCACTAACTTCCTCGCAGCAAACAACGTCAACGTCCTGCCGTGGCCTGCACGCTCACCCGACATGTCCCCCATAGAACACCTCTGGGACTTGATGGATCGTCGTGTTCGACAACGACCACACTCTCCAGCCAACCGGCAAGAACTGATCTTGGCCCTCCAAGACGAATGGCGTCAAATCCCACGTGACCTCATCTGACTGACTTTTTCTGTGCGTCGAAGAGTTTTTGCGTGTATTTAGGCATTTGGTGGTCACACACGCTACTAATGACTTGTTATTGAACGTGAGCGATTGTTTATGTACTCGGCCTATTGTCCATGATTCTGAAAGGTCGAGCTTTGTACCACACCCAACTTTGGGGGGCTTTGACGTCATTCTCGGTCCCGGTATGATTGTCATTTTCAGTGTTGATTATGTTGATATATTGATCTTCTCAATACACTTTACTTCATGCATGTATGTTTTGTTGTTTTTGAGCAAGAGTGATTTCAAACTCTGGTAAAGTTTCTTTTGGACGTCAGTTTATTTCGAAATCAAATGTTGTTACCATGTATAATACCCTCCGAATTTCACTGTAGACAAAGTCATCTAAAGAACAGATACAATGGAATATGTCGAAATGGACTTCGGATTAATTTCGTATTTCTGTCAATACCGGACCAAAGTTTATAGTTTAAGCTTTAATGTAACTTTATTATTTGGGCAGAATTGGTATGGGTACCATTGTCTAATAGCGAGTTTCGGTCTAAGAAACACTCGACGTGAATTCGACGATACCAAGAACCCATACCATACTTCAACATAGAATTACAAAAGTCGAACTTGGAATAACATTGTATACTCTTCAAAAAAAAGAAACTTGACACTGACTTTCAAAATGTAATCTAATACGATTGTTTCAAAAAAAGGACACAGAAACCATACAATTGAAACACGGTTTGAAGATCAATGTACACAATGTTCAAAACATTAATCGTGTCACCTAGACAGACACACGTACACGATACAGTTAATGTCGCAGGGGTACAGAAAATGTCAGTATCGGTTGTGCCCACCACGTGCATCAATCACCGCGTGACACCGACGACCCATAGATGCAATCAAGTTGTCAATAACACGCTGTTGGATGTGCTGCCATTCATGCTGAAGTGCATCAAGAAGCGCCGGAAGTGTTTGGGGGGGTGGATTCCTTCTGCGAACGCGCCGATCCAACTCGTCCCACAGATGCTCAATCGGGGACAAATCTAGTGACCGGGCTGGCCAAGGTAATGTCTGGATGTTGTTGTGCTGTAAGAAGTCCTGACAAACACGTGCAATGTGCGGTTTAGCGTTGTCCTGCTGGAACTGTCCGCCATGAACGTTGACGTGAGGAAGAACGTAAGGCTATAGGATCAAGTCTCTGTAACGCACACCTGTCAATGCACCTGCCACATGCACGAGAGGCGTCCTACCACGGTGATGAATTCCGGCCCATACCATGACATTCCCGCCGCCAAATGGGACAACCTGCTGCACACAGTATGGGGCGTAACGTTCACCCCGACGTCTGTAGACACGTGCGCGCCCATCAGTACGTGTGAATAGGAAACGGGACTCGTCAGTAAACAGTACATTTCTCCACCTTGCGAGTGCCCATCTAACCCTCTGTTGGCACCAAAGCAGACGGTCCGCCAGATGACGTGGGGTCAATACATGACGTCGAACAGGTCTTCGTGCAAAAAGTCCAGCCTCCCTCAGTCTGTTGCGTACCGTTTGATCTGATATTCTGCGTACCCCAGGGATCTGTGTGGTTGTAGACGTGGCTGTGGTAGTGCGGTCTCGGAGGTGTCGCAGCCGGATGTATCGATCTTGTGCTTGGGTTGTCACCCTTGGTCTTCCTGACCTTGGTCTGTCGTCAACTCTGTTGGTGTTGTTGTATCGGGTCCACAGTGCGGAGATTGTCTGTCTGGATACGCCAAAGTGCCTGGCCACTTCTTGCTGAGTTGCTCCAGCTTGTAATCTCCCAATGGCGTTGTTCCGTTGAGCTGCATTCAGTCTTGGCATTCTGTCACCGCCTCTACAGCCGTTATAAGGACTGTATGAACAGCCGTTGGTGTGGATTTTTATACCCATTCAGCAGGGGGGCCTGCATGCCTAAATTTTACAGGCGTTTGCGTTTGGATGAAGCTGTAAAATTGATCCCCAAACGCTACGTTTATGTGATTTGCATGTGTTTTCGCGAATTATAGACACATCATCTTTCTGTTTGACTTATTTGGTTCTCATTTAATGTAATTATTTTAGATATTTGGCAAAGAGTGGTTTTACATCTATGTCAAGTTTCTTTTTTTTGAAGAGTATATATTGTGTTCTATTCATGTACAAAAACTTTACGTTACTAGTCATATTTTACTATTACCAACTCCAATGCACGTTTCTAAGAAACTGCATTTCATCTCAACACATATGCATTAAGACCTCTTTGATGTGGAATTAAAGAGAAAACGCCTACTCGAGTTATTTTATAATCACATCTTTATATAATCTTTAACAGAAATACACATTCATGTGTACTCGGTGCATCTTAAACGAGACCAACCTGTCTTCTTTCCCAACATCAAAGTAAAGTCACTAACTCACCTAACAGGTAGCCGGCCTGATCAAAGGGCATGTCATACTGTTCAGCCAGGTATTTGAACGCAAACGCCCCCACTCCGAGGATAATGAGCGCCTCGGCAGCTCCCCCAAGACTGAGAAACATCAACTCCAAGTTACCCAGCTGAAACATAGGAGATCTGCAACTTTGCGGGGACGTCAGTAAGATTGGAAGTGATGGAAGCCGTATGTTAAAATGTTCACGCATGTAGGTACTTGGGCGGGGACAATGAGGTGTGTGAGGCAGACGAGCCCCGTACTTCCCGTGAGGACTGTGGTGTGTGTGTGTGTGTGTGTGTGTGTGTGTGTGTGTGTGTGTGTGTGTATGACACTGCGTGCGTGCGTGCGTGCGTGCGAGTGCGTGCGTGTGTAGGCCAACTACCCGTGCTTTTCACAAGCGCCGACTCATCCGGATCGGATGGTTACAATGTGTGACCTGACAGACGCCAGTGTAAGAGCAAGTGTCAGTGCAAGTCCAAATAAAAATGTCAGTGTAAGGTTCAGTGATAGTTACGGTTTTAGTGTAAGTTTAAGTATCAGTGTAAGTTCGAGTCTTATTTTAAGTTCAAGTGACAGTGTAAGACCATGTATAAGCGTCAGTGTAAGTTCAAGTGTCAGTGCATGTTCATATATAAATGTCAGTGTCAGTCAACTTAAGTGTAATTGCCATTGAGTGGAAGTCAGGGTAAATTTTAAGATTAAGTGTCAGTGTGTGTAAGTATGAGAAAGTGTCATTTATTTGTTGTTTAACGACGCACTCAGCAATATTCCGGCTATATGACGGCTATCCCTAAATACATGACGGACCAGACAATCCAGTGACTGACATTATGATCATCGATTTTCGCACTTGTGATACACGCACTTGAAAGACATGCATCAACAAAGTTAGCGAGTCTGACCACCCGATCCCGTTCGTCACCTCTTCCGACAAGCAGGGGTTGCTGAAGATTCCATCCCGTATCTTCACTGGGTAAGAAAGTGTAAGTGCGGGTGTAAGGTAACATCTTCATTAAGTAAGTGAAATTATATGGTAATATCTTTCTAGACAAAAGAGATAACAAACTGTTATGATGTGAAACTTGGGTACGTGCGAAGATGCACATTTCGCTGCCGCTGATCAGTTAATAATATATTAAAGAAATCACTGCAATATCTGTGATTGTTTATACTTACAAATTTCAAAACAGCTTTAAAGAAATCTACGACGGTGTCTTTGATCACAGTAAGAACAGGTTTCTCCTCACGGCCATTCGCGTCTTGCGCCAGTTCATTGCGGTGTTTTTCACCCCCTGTAATATGAAGGTTGAAATATTTGTCTCTTTAATCTTAAATAGTGGACGTCCAACATATCAGAGAATGAATTCATGTCATTCTGTATCTTTCACCTAACGTTTCTACCATCAAGCTAAATATCTGACGAGGGTATAACACGAGGTAACAGAAGAAAATCCACGGAAGACCGATAAATAAAACAAATTTGGAAATAAAGTAGAAAAAGAATATGTTGCATGTAACAAATTACATTTAAGTTCTTTGTTTCACGGAAGTGTCCCCCTTGTACCCCTTGCTTGTTCGTGTGTGTCACCATAGAGGGGTTCCGATCATGTTTTCCATATATTGTTTGTTTGTTGTTCACCGTCGCACTCATCAATATTCAGCTATATGACGGCGGTCTGTAAATAATCGAGTCTTGACTAGACACTCTAGTGATTGACATCATGCGCATCGATCCTCACAACTGGGATACGATGACATGCATCAACCAAGTCAGCGAGCCTGACCACCCGATCCCTTTAGTCGCCTCTGACGACAAGCATGGGTTACTGAAGACCTATTCTACACCGGATCTTCACTTGAGTCCATTGAGTCACATTGATCTACCACTGCCGATGCTGATGTTTTTTTCTGTTGGTTTGCCTGGCTTAGGCTCGATCATTTACAGGTCGCCATGATACAGACATCCCCGAACATCCAGTGTATTATATCTCCATTCTGTGATGATACAATCCCTGGAACTATTCGGTACTCGATTTATACTCAGGATAGTAAAGGTCATCTTCCCGAGGCAAGGGAGTTAACTGACTATAAAAATCCAGTTCCCGAGGAAACTGGACTTATACAGTCAGTTAACTCCCTTGCCTCGGGAGGATGAATAATGCCCCGTCACACTTATTCGGAATCAGCAGGAATCAAGCAGAACCAGTCGGAATGAAGAATTTTCAAAATTCGTGCCACATTCGGGAAGGAATTTCAAATTGACCAAGCTTTTTAAGAATGCCGTTTTTTACTTAGAATGCGCTTCGAACCCACCGCGTATTATTCTCGCACATTCCGGGTGTATTAGCTCTCGAATGCAGTTCGAATGTAGTTGGAACACAGTAGGAATATTTAGAATGCTGTTAGAATGCAGTCAGAATAATTAGAATGCACTTCGAATGCCATACGAATGCGGTTCGATTGCTGCCCGAATACCGCCCGAAGACTGGTTGGAAGGTGCCTCGAATGCTGTACGAAGTCACCTCGAATACAGTCAGAACGCTCCTGGAATGGCCGCCGAATATGGTTCGAACGTCCAAGATTTCAAAACGAATGCAGCTCGAATACTTAGACTGTACTTCAAATGTAACACGAATGTCCCGAGTGTATCAAAAATGCCGCCGGAATGGTCCCCGATAGGGTATAAAATGCTGCCGAATCTAGCATTTTCATCAGTCTCAGCCCAAGCATCATCCTGCATGATCCCCTGTACCATGTTGCTTTGCTCCAGATTGCTGTCCACCAGCAAGACCTGCTTGAAAGAGTTGTGGAGGAGGCCAGGAGAAGAAACAGAAGGAGAAGACCCAGAAGATAGCACACCCGACCATGGCCGCGGCCAGTGGTGGAGTTCTTGACCTTGGCGCCCTTCTTCCTGGCGGCATGGCATGATGTTGACCAGGTGACTGCTCAATGTAGACTGACGTTCCAGCGATGGCTGGCCGCGTTTCTATGTAAATCGGCGGTGTTCTGAAATACGTCCGGACTCATTCGAGGGACAATCGGGACATTCCGACTGCTTTCGAGCCGCATTCGAGCGGCATTTGAAAGATTCTGACGGCATTCGAAGTGCATTCCAGTTGAATTCTTTTAATATCGAAATAGATTCCGGCAGCCATCGAGATGCATTCCGGCTCATCCCAGACGCATTCGGGACATTCGGGCAGAATTTGAAGTGGCTTCGATCAGAATGTTTCGAACGCTGTTGGAATGCCGTAAGAATATTTAGAATGCAGTCTGAGTGCAGTTAGACTACACTTAGAATGTCGTTACATGTTTCTCCACTTCGAAAGTTTTGAGCATGAGCAAAACATTCGGGCCGGCCACAAGAATGGGCCCGAATATTTGGAATGCACACAGAAAGCAGTCAGAAGTTTTGGAATGCACTTCGAATATCCAGGAATAAACTTAGAATTTTCATTCCGACGGGATTCACGCTCATCCTGCCTCTAGTGTGACTAGGGTTTAAAGGCTGTCTGTGGCGTCACAAACTTCACTCACTCGCTTACCCTCATTTGTTAAATATTCAATACAAACCTCACAAATTTCCACTAAGATAATTGAAAGTGTTTGCATTTGAGGATACCCATAGAAACCCGCCCTGATACCTACCTGGTATAGCCCTCGGGAAGCCAAACAACGGGATGGATGCCAACGCGAACAGCAAAACCGATACTGTAAACCCGATCCACCATCCTCCGATCCAACGCGGGTCGCGGGGCCCGAAATCTAAACTAAAACACAAGCATATGGTAAAGAAACTTCTTGCACCAGACAACACACATGCTCTAACGTACATTTGCTGCCTCCAAACAAACAGAAACGACATACATCCCAGCCTGAACCCTTCGCACATGTAAGGAAGAATGTCAACATTGATTGTAATTTGCAGAATTTCTGCAATTTGAAGTTAAGGTAAACTGTACGCTTATATGTTGTTTTTTTCAAATCAGTATGCTCATATCGACCGATAGACATAGGAATGTTATCGCGGTAAATGCAAATTTTATAATATATTTTTCAATGTTAAACGAACTTTCAATCACAGAGCAGAGTCTCCATACCTTGCCTGATCCACCCTGTCATAATCCACGTAAAACTTCTCCGTCAACTGGCCTCCGGCAAAGAACCCAATTGCGACCCCGACTGCAGCCGCAGCATACGTCAAACCTAGAGGCATATAGAGTGATGTCAGATTAATACTGAACTTTTCAGTTTACAACTGTTTAACTGGTGTTAAAAGATCCGAACAAAAATATATAAGAAATAATTTAAATCCATTTCTTAGCCATCCCCTCTATTTTTGTGTATTGAAATAAATAGAAAATCTGTGATAAGCAACTACTTTTTACATACTAATGCTACATGTAACCCACCAAGTACATGCTGAGTATGCATGTCAACGTCCACTGCAGACACCATTTATAGAGAACAAACCTTGACGGATGTGAGTATCCTGCACAAATTAACATTTATTTACCTACAGAAGGCTTTGCCAAATAAAATTTTGATAATGAATACACAAATTATATTATTCTTTAGCTAATTTGCGCATGAGTGAAACAGGTTGAACACGTTGCAGCTTTAAATATTATGGTTGAACGTTATGATACATTCCGATTGCGTAACACGAACAAATTCGAATGAAAGAGATAGATAGATAGATCAAGACAACCCGCATGTACGTCTGGATGGAATAAAAGTGTCAACATTAATAGACTACTTGAGATGATTTGTTCTTTCCTGGCGGTCAGGAAACTCTTTCTTCAGTTCTTGAAGAGTTTTCAACATGAATATGACACTAGAAGTGCAGATGTGCAGATGGGTTTCAACAATTGGATAACCCAAGTCTTCTCGAGGTAAGCTGTCACGCAGTGATATAACTGAAATATTGAGATTTATTTAACCCAACACAGTCATGTATTTCAGTTGCCTGGAGACTTACCGACGTATATAGCTGCTGACGCGGGTTCCGCGTTCTCATCAATATAGGCTGTTCCAAGTGATAACATGGGTGTGAAGCCTACCCCGTGAACCATCTGAGCGATCATGAACACCCCTAGATAATGGGACAGCCCACTACCGTCCCCAGACGTAGGACCGGAACCGGAAGTCGAATTCTGGAGATCACATATGGGTGACACAGAAGAACTACCAGAAGAAGCTGGTGAATAAAACATGAAATATTATACTTCAAATTCCTCATAAGCGTCTCCGCTACAATTTAGAAGCTATTGGCTAATCCAATCTCATTAAACTCAGATCTTAGTTTTTCCAAGGACATCCTTTCACTGGTCACTTTTCATCCGACCAATCAGAGCGTCGCTTACCAGATCAGGAAAGTGACAGACGGAATGTGTTTCCTGAACATGCAACCTCGAAAAGATTAACATGGGGTATTCCGAACTACAGTAACGTATGGAATCCTTGAAGGGACATTCTCGCGTTGTCGCCCTTACAAAAACAAGCAAAAAGTGTCAAAATTAACCAAAGCGCGACAACGAGACAATTTGGCCATTTGTCGCAATGTCGCGTAGTCGCATTGTCGGGCTTTAAATAATACTTTTTATTTTACCAAAGGGCGACAACGCGACAATGTCCCTTCTTGAATTCCATCGTTACGAGCTGTACGACTAAATCCATCCAGATCATCATCTATCTATAGCTTCAACGGGACAGACATTCGAAAAGAAAGCGACTTTGCATAGCCCCGTGGGAAGTACTGCCATACAATATAGGCCATTTATTTGACATTCCAGAATGTTCTGATTGGCTAATGTCTTTTTCTTATTAGTCATTTCATTGGTCGGTGAAAGTTGGCCATAAAGTCCTTATGACGTGACCTGAAATGGGTTGCCCTCAGATCTTTGTTTACTGGTAGCGAGACGTAAGATCAGATTTTAATGAAATAGTTAGCTAAACATGCTACTAGGATTCATTTATTCTGTACTCCGACATTAAAAGTTCTAAGACTGAAGAGGTATTAGTATTTTATAACGCTACAGTTACGAAAAGGAACAAACCACTAAGACTCTGTATTGAAGAAGACGTAGACTTAAGTTTACAATGCAATCTCTGCAATACAGGCTGGCCACTGTCATCACACCATGAGATACCATGGGTTATCGAAACAACTCACCTATAACGGGGGCATTTGTAGCCATATGAGGAACCATAAACAAGAAAGACCCGACGGCACTGATGAGCGAGCCCCCGGCGACCCAAGACGCCTTGTTGTACCGGCCTCCGATGAAGCTGACGAACAGGACAACGACCAGGGCTCCTATGTCCTGGGAACTTGTTATCAGGGCAGATTTGGAGCTTTGGAGGCCGAACTGTTTCTCTAGATGAGGTAAAGCTGCATTGGCTATCCCGTTCACTGTAAAACCCTCGGTAACACAGAGTACTATAGCCCAGAAGACGAAGATTCCGATTCTGTTGAATTTCTGTATGAAACTAAAGAAAATAGACTTTGTTAATTATGAATTGCATTCGAGCAGTTGTCTTATCTATATAGCGAAGTGATATTGAGGTGTATCACATATTTCTTAATTAGAAACAGGATTAGTGGCATGTATAACATATTTCTGTTTTTAGAGACATGATTAGTTGCATGTACAGCGGTCACAAATCATGTCAGGCAACATTGGTCGCGGAGAGTAGATGGATGGGTGACGAGGTCGGTAATCCTGATCCCTAAAAGTTTTTAGGGTCTTGTTCCACATTGTACTGAAAAACATGTTACATGTTGTGTCCTTTTGGCACGCAGTGAATGGGTACCCGGTAGGATAAGATGGTAAGATGATGACTGTAAACCTTCTAGCGCCTCATGGGCAGCAAGTATACGCCTCAGGGAGCTGAGAATGAAATTGAAGTGCAAACTGATCCATTGTTCGTGGTGAAAATAATGCAATGCCATGAGCATGCATATGTGGGTGGATACGACTCCTGACAAATTATTATTATTATTATTATTATTATCATTATTAATGGTGGCAGTTCACATAGTTCTGTGCTGAGAGACAGGGTTAGTGGGAGTGGTATCTGTCAAATATCCCTGTGATGGGAGTAGTGTTTTCCCATTAATCATTAATCCTAAACATCAAGCACCAAAGACAGCATTGGTGGCGTGTGTCACGTTTTCAGAGAGTAAGTCCCAAGCTTCCCATACAGCATGAGAGGGCGTGTGTCGCAGTGTCCTGCATGTCTCGTAGGACTCAGTGGGGATTCCCGGGTAGAACAGGTTCCCGATAACCTATGCTGATCGTACGAGGCGACAAAATGGATGGGTGGTCATGTTCGATGACTTGGTTGATCAACATCAATCACTGGATTGTCTGGTCCAGACTCAAAGAGGCCGTCGTCATTCAGCTGGAATAATGCTGAATGGGGCGTTAAATAACAAACAAACACACATGTTTATCATACCTCCATGTCAGAATGATGAGATCTGATTGTTCCAAGTGATCTTGATAAAATATTATGTATCCCGCCTTGGAGGAATATAAATTTCTCAGAGGGAGAATAAACCTCTTGTACCCGCCACGAACAAGTCAGGTTGTACGTGGATTTCTGAGAGGCAGAATAAATCCCTTGTTGCCGACTTTGAAACAAAATGCCGCAACTTGTTTATCGAGTCAATAAAAGTCACGTGACATAGCACGAGTTAACTTAATATCGATCTAACAGCTGTTTTCTATCAATTTTGAATTTGTTTTAATTCTTTTACAATGCCATATCAAACCTGTCGATAAGATAAATTCGTTGTAGCAGGATAACTCGAGATACATGGGGTTTATATGCGTCTCTCGTAAGGTTTTATACCACTCGTCTCCGGCTTGTCGTTTTAAATCTAACGTGGGACGCATCTGGCTCCTAGTATAAAATCTAACGCGGGACGCATTAAACCCCGTGTATCCCTCGTGCTCCGGCTACAACTTATAATGTGAACTCTCCCTCTCCCTGGTCTTCATGCTACATACATTACCTCAACGGAGTCCCATTTCAAGCGATATCAAAATATCATCGATTTTATGACGTATTCTATCTGGAAAGAACAAAATACTTGAAAAACAGGTTATACGTGTGTGTCCAACTTACCCTGGTTTAAAACCACGCCATCCGTACCGGTACATCTTCTCCTCGTCACCTCCGTAGGGCTGAAACAGTTTCGTGGATTAGACCCGTGCGTTAGTACTGTTGATGCACGCTAGAACATTCACCAACTCATTATTTATGCCAAGATGGCAATGAAAGTTACTGTCACCGTCAAACACTGACACCAACCGTCACATTCCAGGTACCTCAAAGTAAAATTATAAATATTAAAGCTGTTGGCAATCTACCCAAGAGATTACATCTAAACTTAAGGGCATATTTGAAACATTAAGCCGTGAACTGACACAACGTATTGAAGACAAGATAACGTTTGATCTCCGTGAGACTGCTGTGTCAGACAGTACATGCCTGCGTCATTTTAATTATCCGTAGATAATAATCAAATAATTAGTCTCATTTCCGAATACATGTCATCATCTTGGCTGTTTCCGCTTACCCGTTTCAAGGGAGAAGAATTCTTCGCATGGACAAGATATCGTTCAAACTCTAAACATATCGTTTCCTGAGGTCGATATCGAGAGAATGTCCCTTGCGGTATTCCATATATTAGGTAACCCTTACCAAGGTACAACTCTGCATGAAATCCTAGCAGGTTAGGTTCAAAAGTATTTTGGGTATCAACTCCAATTTCTTTTGTAAACCAATCTAGTAGTTAATTAGGGGGATTCGTTTAAATGTTATTATGGCCAACCTTTGCGGATGTCGTCGTCACCTCCTTTGACGCCGGGATGGACACGAAAACGTCATCAGCCGATCTGGAGAAACCGACATTCTGAAATCCATCCTTCTCTTGTTTAGGTTTGACCTCGTGGTTGGTCGAGCCATTGGCGTCACACTCGTATGCTTTATTGTCCAAGCCAGGGTCCTGAAAACACATTACTTTACATCAAGCTCCAGACTAGCGAATATACCACATAGCACCATCACACAGGACGGCTTCGCACTGATCTAGGGTGCCCAACAACACGCGTGATTATAACATATAATATGACACACTGACTTGAATAGGAATGAGGATATTTCCACAGGTGCGGATGTTTTTGTTTTTCTAAACGGTCGGCCACTTAGTCATCGGTTGTTTTGTTGGGATGACGTGTGAAAATATGTTATTACCGGTACATCCTTCCTCAAGAGAAATTTCCCCTTTATAAGGATATGTTCGTGTGTATTTATATGTGTGTTAGTTTGTTAATGTGTTAGTTTATGTTAGTGTGTGTTAGTGTATGTTAGTGTGTGTGTGTGTGTGTGTGTGTGTGTTAGTGTGTGTGTTAGTGTAAGTGTTAGTGTGTGTGTGTTAGTATTAGTGTGGGTGTGTGTGTTAGTGTGTGTGTGTTAGTGTGTGTGTGTGTTAGTGTGTGTGTGTGTGTGTGTATGTGTGCTGGCCGTTAGCTCCTGTATACTGTAGACAGTATTGACTCTCCGAGCCATCCTAGTGACTGCTGGCCGTTATATCCTGTATACCGTAGACAGTATTGAGCCTCCGAGCCATCCTTGTGACTGCTGGTCGTTATATCCTGTATACCGTAGACAGTATTGAGTCTCCGAGTCATCCTAGTGACTGATGGTCGTTACCTCCTTTATACCATAGACAATATTGACTCTCCGAGTCATCCTAGTGACTGATGGTCGTTACCTCCTTTATACCGTAGACAATATTGAGTCTCCGAGCCATCCTAGTGACTGCTGGTCGTTACCTCCTTTATACCGTAGACAGTATTGAGTCTCCGAGTCATCCTACTGACTGCTGGTCGTTACCTCCCTTATACCGTAAACAATATTGACTCTCCGAGCCATCCTAGAGACTGATGGTCGTTACCTCCCTTATACCATAAACAATATTGACTCTCCGAGCCATCCTAGAGACTGATGGTCGTTACCTCCTTTATACCGTAGAGAGTATTAACTCTCCGAGCCATCCTAGTGACTGCTGGTCGTTATATCCTGTATACCGAACACAGTATTGAGTCTCCGAGTCATCCTACTGACTGCTGGTCGTTATATCCTGTATACCGTAGACAGTATTGACTCTCCGAGTCATCCTACTGACTGCTGGTCGTTATATCCTGTATACCGTAGACAGTATTGAGTCTCCGAGTCATCCTAGTGACTGCTGGTCGTTATATCCTGTATACCGTAGACAGTATTGAGTCTCCGAGCCATCCTAGTGACTGCTGGTCGTTATATCCTGTATACCGTAGACAGTATTGAGTCTCCGAGTCATCCTAGTGACTGCTGGTCGTTATATCCTGTATACCGTAGACAGTATTGAGTCTCCGAGCCATCCTAGTGACTGCTGGTCGTTATATCCTGTATACCGTAGACAGTATTGAGTCTCCGAGCCATCCTACTGACTGCTGGTCGTTATATCCTGTATACTGTAGACAGTATTGAGTCTCCGAGTCATCCTTGTGACTGATGGTCGTTACCTCCCTTATACCGTAGACAGTATTGACTCTCCGAGCCATCCTAGTGACTGATGGTCGTTACCTCCTTTATACCGTAGACAGTATTGAGTCTCCGAGGCATCCCAGTGACTGCTGGTCGTTACCTCCTTTATACCGTAGACAGTATTGACTCTCTCAGCCATCCTAGTGACTGCTGGTCGTTACCTCCTTTGTATCGTAGACAGTATTGAGTCTCCGAGCCATCCTAGTGACTGATGGTCGTTACCTCCTTTATACCGTAGACAGTATTGAGTCTCCGAGCCATCCTAGTGACTGCTGGTCGTTATATCCTGTATACCGTAGACAGTATTGACTCTCCGAGTCATCCTAGTGACTGCTGGTCGTTATATCCTGTATACCGTAGACAGTATTGAGTCTCCGAGCCATCCTAGTGACTGCTGGTCGTTATATCCTGTATACCGTAGACAGTATTGAGTCTCCGAGTCATCCTAGTGACTGATGGTCGTTACCTCCTTTAAACCGTAGACAGTATTGAGTCTCCGAGCCATCCTAGTGACTGCTGGTCGTTACCTCCTTTATACCGTAGACAGTATTGAGTCTCCGAGGCATCCCAGTGACTGCTGGTCGTTACCTCCTTTATACCGTAGACAGTATTGACTCTCCGAGCCATCCTAGTGACTGCTGGTCGTTAACTCCTTTATACCGTAGACAGTATTAACTCTCCGAGTCATGCTAGTGACTGCTGGTCGTTACCTCCTTGATACCGTAGACAGTATTGAGTCTCCGAGCCATCCTAGTGACTGCTGGGCATTAGCTGAGCGGATGTATACTGTAGACAGTGTGTTGGCTCTCCTAGCCATTCTAGTGACCGCATTAATGTTGACTTTCATTCCACAGTCATGTGTTTTGATATGCCCGAGTCTAACTGAAATACAATGCGTGTCTCGTTCACAGTGCTACTACTGCTGCGGGCACTGCTGGTACTACTGTTTGTACTACTACTGCTGCTAAAACAACACATACTGCTTTTATTGCGATAACAACTATTATTGGAACCGCTACTACTACTACTACTACTACTACTACTACTACTACTATCATGGGCGGATACAGAGGGGGGTGGGGGGTGGGTGCGGGGGTGCGCCCCCCCCCCCCCCCCCCCCCCCGCCCCCTCCCCATTTTATTTCGAAAAAAATCTTTATTTCTGTATAAATTACCACCAAAGACAATAAATAGATCTTAACTGTGCACCCCCCCTTTTCAAAAAAGCTGTATCCGCCCATGACTACTACTACTACTACTACTACTACTACTACTACTACTACTACTACTACTACTACTACTTTTACAATTGTGAAAGGGTAGCTCTGTCACCAGTGTGTTGCCCACATGGATACAGTCCGTGTGTTAAACCAATTCCTGGCCTCGGTGTTGCTCCAATCGCTTACTGTAACTACCTTTTCCAATTTCTCTACCATTGGCGTTAGCACTACCATGTTCGCTGTTACTACCACGACCATGCAAGCTACCACTGACAGGGTTAAACGCACCTCCCACCACTTCGTGTGTTTTGCTTGTATGTTTGAGAATTTACATTTAAAACGTGTCGCCGAAACGTGTGTAACATGGGGTCGATCCCCTGCGCATTATTCCCCAGGGCTGTTGTCGAGTTAGCTCTGTGGCTCGCATTAGCATAAATCAGTTCCACTTTTTGTAAATTGAAATGCGAGTGTCCGACCTCGTGTGTTCTCACGGCCTGTACACAATGGTTTCAGATACACTCAGTCCCTGTGCATGCTGAGACTAATCACCTGGGACCCACTTCAGCTGTCATCTCGTCTTTCTTAGTGTCAGTTATATGCGCATTGTAACAACAACGCACTCAGGTTTGCGTGCTTATGTGGGTTATGTATCAGAGACGACAACGAGCTGCGTCAACACCATGGGGAACAGCATGGCCAAGCGCCTACCTACTAAAAACTTACAGTCTGCAAACTACACAGTCTTTGTTGTTTGAAGCCGAAGCCCGGCTATATCAAGGCCATCCTCGATTTTACAATCGACCAGTGAGTGACATCATGAGCAACAATGAAAGCCACATCGTCATGATGACACACAACCAGCTGTCACACATTGGAACCACTCGATCCCAACCTGGCGCTTATCTGGCTCCAAGGTACTGAGGAGGGTGCGGCGGAGCAAGCAAAGTGTTTGCATGTATCTATTCGACCGTGATGCATCGGTTGATCTGAACACAAAGTCAGATATAAATAAATAAATAAAGTTTGTCAGACTTCCAGTGGTTAGTATCATGAGCACCGACCATCGTGGCAAGACACCATCCTTATTAGTCACTCACGACAAGTATCGCGTACTTGAGATCTGTTGTAACCTGAATTTACAAGTGGCCTCAGTTCAATATGGGTGGAGTGAGTGAGTATGGGTTTACGCCGCTTTTAGCAATATTCCAGCAATATCACGACGGGGACAGCAGAAACTGGCTTCACACATTGAACCCACGTGGGGAATCGAGCCAGGGCCTTTCGGCATGACGACGAAAGCTTTAACCACTAGGCTACCCCACCGCCTCCTTAATATGGGTGGAAGTCCCAGGTCAAAGGTGTTTATAGCGACAACACATGTGAAGGCCCACACCGGTAGCATCACCTAAGATCTTAATAATAATATTAAAAGCGACAAAACCCGTTCCATATTCATAAGAAATCTCAGCCAAAAGCAGAGTCAATTGTACGATTCCCACTATATCATAAAAATCTTAAGAATGAAACATGATTTAATCACATGTAGACAAACTTTAATGTGCAAATATTTCATAACGTAATTTCTCCTGATAACCCTTTGTCAACGATATCCCCCAACGATCTTCTACGCACGGCATCATGGGTAATAAACCCTCATTTCAACTATAAACCCCTTTTGAACTTTTTTTTTTTTTTCATTGTTTAACGCCACAATTTTCCAGCTATATGACGGCGGTCTGTAAATAATCGAATCTGGACCAGACAATCCCGTGATTGATATCATGAGCATCGTTCTACGCATTTGGGATCGATGACATGTATCAACCAAGTCAGGGAGCCTGACCGCCCGACCCCGTTAGTCGCCTCTTACGACAATCATAATCGCCTCTTGGGACAAACATGGTCGCTGAAGACCTATTCTAACCAATATTTCTACGGGTCTTTGACCTTTTGACCTTGGTCACAATGAAATTCAAAAGATGGCCAATCTTTGCCCGATTTACCTACCTGGGTGCCGCTGTACGTTAAGGTGATCATAACTCCCATACCGTAACATAGACTTACGACAGTCGTAGCGCTAAGGTTGATTGGTGCAACGACACTCTGAACTAGAAATAAAAGCCGCCTCATCTGTTTCATAAACTGGGCGGCAAAAGAAAGTATAGGTCGAGTTCCATGATCGATAAAAAAATAAGAGGTTTTGTTGTGAATTATAATATAATCTAGGGAGGGGTAACATCCACAGTTTGAATAAAATTGTTCAATCACAGGTAATGTAAGCTCAAGGTAAGCAATGATTGGGTAAGAAATTTCATTTTCAAAAGTTGTTTGAAATGTGACCAAAAAATTGTCAGACACACAACAAGTTCATTGTCGACACAGTTGCCTTCAATAGCGTGTATGACCTCCAGCTGCCTCAATGCATGCTGTGATACGCCGCCTCATCGATGACGTCAGTCTTCTGATGATGTGGACTGGAATCCGTTGCCACTCGTCTCTCAGGGCCTGCTGCAATTCTTGTGTTGACGGGAGGCTGATGGAGTGCTCTAATCTGTCTGCCAAGATGGTCCCACAGATGTTCAATAGGATTCATATCGGGTGAGTGGGCAGGCCAGGGCAAAACGTCAACGTTCTGCTGGTTTAGAAAGTTCCGAGTAAGTCTTGTAGTATGGGACCTGTCGTGTTGAAACAATGTCCCCTGCTTTTGGTTTTGTAAGAACGGAAGCACAACTGGCTGCAACACTTGGTCTCTGTACTGCACAGCGTTCAGGTTTCCCTGTATAATCATATAGTCTTCTGATCTCCACAAATACCGCCCCACACCATGACACCTCCCCCGCCGAATGGATGGACCTCTCGAATACACGCCGGAGCCAAACGTTCCCCCTTGCGTCGATAAACTCGTTCTCTGCCGTCATTTCGAAACAAGTTAAACCGACTTTCATCAGTAAACAGCACTCGACGCCAATTTCTCACTTGCCAGCATCGACCCTGCCTCGCCCATCGCAGTCTCAGGCGTCGATGTTGAGCAGTCAGTACCATTCCTCGGGAAGGACGATATGCTCAGATTCCAGTATCACGAATTCGTCGTAGTACTGTACGTTGGCTTATGGGATGTCCCAACGCTGTTGCTGCCGTTACGAATCTGTTGCGCAGGTGAATGAGCCGTATCTGACCATCTTCCAGTGGTGTTGTCACTCGGGGTCGTCCGGTTCTAGGCCTGTCCTGTGTCCTCCCTGTCTGCCTGTACCGTTGAATCAGCCTGGCTACTGTCAGTGGTATACAACCAAACCTTCTGGCAATTTGGACCAGTGTTGCCCCCATTTCGGCCACACCGATGGCTCTGTCTCTCTCTCTCTGCTCCAGTGACAGTCGTGGCATTTCTTGTGTGTGCTTTCATCACGTGTGGTTATATCCTGCAGACGAACGCATTTATACATCTAACATGCACGTGCAGTTTATGACATAGGCGGGAAACCTGTTTCACCATTTTTTTGTCACCGCACGAGCGCCGTCAAAGGTGGCGCGTTCGGGTGAGGTGTTTTTTGGTACCTGTTTCTGGGCAGTCATATTCCCAATACCCACTTTCCACTAGTTATCGCTGTTTTTAGGAAAATTACAAATTGCCAACCTATACTTTCATAGACCTTTTTTGGTCTATGCATAAAGATTTAATGTGACAAACAACTTTCTTCAAGACCGTGTGACAATAGGGATGACTTCAAATTTCCAGTAGCCAACTTTCCGTGTCTACATTTCACAACTTTTGAGGTACAATCCAGCATGATGGTGTTGTTGTTTATTCAGCAAGGTTACGTAGGCCATCGGCCCATATCACAGCAGTTGTACAGAAGCCATTATTGTAATTGGAATTTACATCAGCAGTTTTGTCCTTAATTGCATAGACTTATATATATATACATAGTCAAATTTCTTTGGATATTAAATTCATCACTTGACATCAAGACGTTGAATTTATGTAATGTGGGAAATACTAGGTATTTTTTTGGAATGTACTGTTCACGCAATTCGGCAAACACCGTGCATACAAACAAGAAATGATACTCATCCTCAACAAAACCTTTATCACAAACATTGCAAAACCTTTCTTTTCTTGGAACATTTGCATATCTGCCAGTCTCAAGTTTTAGTTGGTGGTAACTAGATCTAAACTTAGCTAAAGCTGCGTGAAATTTATGCATAGAAAAATACATAGAGTAATTGAATGTTTTTGCACAATGTGACAAGGATGCATGCCAGTCTTGCTGATAAATACATTTTGCTCTTACCAAAAATTCTGATAAAAGAGAAACATGTGGTGGACATTTCCAAATTTGTCGCATCAGTGACAAAAATAATGTCCGATACAATTCCTTATTTTTTATCTGAATCACATGTTCCCGTGTTTTGTCAGATGAACAATTTACTTGCCTTTGCATGAGTTTGTGAGGGGCGCCGCTGATGTGGAAGACGTGAAAAGGCATTAACATACTATTTATATTACTCTACATACGGCACGTCGTGATTTCCCGATATAACATATGACTGTTTGCTTTTACATATAATACAGCTTTATGTCCTGTTGTTTAACACCGTGTTATTTCACATTGGGGCGATGGGGTAGTAGAGTGGTTAAAGCGTTGGTTCGTCACTCCGAAACCCCGGGTTCGATCCCCAACATGGAACGATAGCTTGAATGTTGCATAAAGCGACGGATAACCGTATATTCAATCACAATAAAACTTACAATGTTACTTCTGCATATAACCCAGCGATATGTCCTGTCTGTATGTGTAATATGTTTTTATATATTTGTTACAGTTTAACAACTGAAAGCGAATGCACAGTATTTGCCTTGCCATTTACACATGCCCGTGTTTAATGCGAGCGAAACTGTTCTTTACAAATCTAAACTTTATACTTAAAGGATTTGAAAGGGCAATGAGCCATATCTTAAGAAAACGGTGCATAACTCAACGTGTGTGATCTAGAACCAACCAGATCAGATATCAGATATGTTTGTTTACAGCAAGTTGTTCACGTAACACCTGATCGCTATTACATTAGATCTGACCTAAATCATGAGCGTTTTTTTGAGGTATTTACGACATTATAATTTATTAAGATTTATTTAACCTTCTTGGTGATACATATATATAAACTTCATAAATATTTCAACTTCATTATTCTTATTCGTAAAGGTGGACATCAATCATTTGAACAAACACACACACACACACACACACACACACACACACACACACACACACACACACAGAGGCATGCACGTCGCTATATAGGTGCACTAATCTTGGACGCGACGTAAAACCCTATTTCACCTTACCTCACTACTACCACCCCTAAATATGGTCAGTGTGGACAACCAACGCCTTTAAAATGTGTGTTTAAGAATAGAAAGATTGAAATCCATACCATCATGCGTCGCTCTTTAATGACAACATGTACAGAGACTTTAATCCTTATGAGGCGTCAACAGATGGCGTATTTCCGTTTACCCATTTTGCGTGACATTAAACATCAGCGATTAATCATACGGACTTAATTTCATGACAAAGATAATAATTACTCTTTCCTCATCCATCATTGTCAATTTATACACAAAACCGCTGGATATATCAATATGGATACTTCCTATTACACACCAACCTCAAGCTTACTCTACATCATACACAGAGGACATACAAAACAAACAATTTGCGTTTTACGCCACACAACAGTAACAAGTGAAGGCTAAGCAAACAACCCTGTTGTAGACCTTATTTCTCTCTTAAACAACACACGTATAATGACATACGGCTAAACAAAGATTGATATATTATGCCATACTAATAATAGCTTACCTCCGACTCTGATCGCATCATATTTTGGGTGCTCATTTAGTGCTATATCAACTCTGAGTGACCGAGAAAGGTGTTCACTCCTCAAGGAACGAGCGAAACTGCAAGTGAGTCTACTAAAGGGCATGCCAAGCTATAAATAGCAGTGTTACGCTTTAGCGATTTAGGGAAGAGGGCCTTTTGTCAAGGAGGGAATTTATGAAACGCATTTCTCAACACAGAGCGTATCGCTAGCGTTTGTCCGTGACATTCTTTTGACATGCTCATTAGATTGTTTGACTGAAAGGAACAGGTAACAGAGTACCTGGAAATTAAAGAAACAACGTTTTGTTTTCCATAGGAGATTTGATTTGCGGAGTATGGTTAAAGACGTCAGTGAAGTGTGTCATTTGATAAAAGGTTTCTGTATTTCAAATTGATGTAGTCAGTTAGAAAACAACAGTTTCGTCGGATAATTTTTAAAATGGTTGTTTTATGAGCGATGCTAACCTGTTTACAGGAGTACACAGTCGAACCCCGTTGTCTCGAACTTAGCGGGACTGTATTGTAACTTCGAGACACTCGTAATAAAGTGGCAACTGTGATAATTTTCGTACTCTGTATATGTAATACATGAAGGATTGACAAGACGTACATGTACACCAGAGTGAGTGGCACGTGGTCTTGAATTATTTTTTTGATGTAAAAAGTCGATATCGGCTACAATCAGCATACTGCCATATTCCAGTTTAATATATACACACGAACCTATTTGTCCGAAACTCAAAACTGGGATTAAACATACAAAGCATATAACTGGAACAAAGTTAAGCATGATCCATCAGATAACAGAAACAAAATATATCACATTGTCAATTTTAAGTTAATAACATTTATATAAGAAAAATAAACATTTGCCACATCTACATTTATGTATCTACATGCACTTCATTCATAACCCCTGGAATACCATGTCATTATATAACAATATCAACAGAAAATAAATATATTTATTTGAATAAATATATTTTTATACTTACTTTTGAAAATCACACTTTTAATAATACTAATACTAATGCTACTACTACTACTACTACTACTACTACTACTACTACTACTACTACTACTTATAATAATAAGAAGAAGAAGAAGAAGAATGTTGACTGGATCATTGTTTCTACTTGGAGAACCAAGTTGTACTTGTCTCTTTGGAATTTTAAATTTGATATGAAACCTTTTTACAAATGCGTCAAATGAAAGTATCCAACGGACACCATGTTTATCCAATTCTTTTAAAACCCACCTTTCTTACTGATGTATTTGTTTGTTATTATACCAGATTCTTTCTGTCACTACGTTTAACAATTAAAATATCAAACATGGCAGAGGCATAGCCAGACATATTGCCAGACATATTGCCAGACATATTGGCAGCAACTAACACGGCGAAACGCACTATACTTCATATCCCACCATGACTTCGAACACCTATAAGTAAGAATGTTTTATGAGTCATTGACGGTAGAAACTGTTTGAACAATTTTCAGATTATTCTTATCTTTAGTTTAAATATTACGAAGTACTTTGGTGCTCAAAGGAAACAAAGCCGCCAGGGCAGAAACGCTCCAAGTTCTTCAGCTGTTGTGAGAATTTACGTTTTGAAGCACACCCAGCTGAGGAGGCACTGCAGGTAGCTCAAAGGAGGCAGGAGAGATGCAGAAGCATTGCTATGGTGTCCTAAAGGTTGCCGTTGTCGCCGAATGGAGGCACGGTCGCCACAGTCATCGTTTAATGCACGCTGTTGGTCGCCCAAAGGAGGCAGAAGCATCGCCCAAATTGAGGGAAAATATTTCAGCAGAACGCATCTATTACCTGGTGACCAATGGGCAACCACTATGCCTTCATTCTGCAACAACGGCAGTGATTGTGCCTTCCTTCTGCCTCCTTTGAGCCACCTTTGAACAACCAGCCTCCTCGGCGACCTTTGTGCGACTGTTTTGAACAAGTTCGAAACTTATCGGCGATCATGGCGTCCATTGCGATGTCTGAACCTCCCGTGTACCACCTTGGAACGACCTAGGCAACCATTTTGCCTCCTTTGAGCCACCAACGACGACCTGGCAAGTTTTATGGTCGCACACGGGAGGCACAAAGGTCGCCATTCTGTGTAAGGGCCCCATTAGACGATTGGGCCACCCGTGTGCCATCCGAAGAAGCAGAACGTGTTGCATCAGATGATGGCTTAGGTTTTCTGGGATTCCAAGGGAATTCTTCTTGATGAAAGAATTGCCTGGCAAGCGGCATTGCAAATAATGATGACGTATTTTCTGGTTTAACCACTAGGCGACCCAAACGCACCACACCAGGAGGAGGCCTTCTTCATCAGTGCGATCCAGGCACTCCATCATCATTGGTAGAAGCGTGTGGACCGCGGAGTTGATTATGCTGAAAAATATTAGCAAGGCTCCAAAAGTTTCAGCCACCCCCAGTATACCAAAACAGTTTCCTCGATGTGATCCTAGGTAAAAGTAGGAAACCTTCTTACTAAATAGGCTACAGTAGTGTCATAGCGACTGATTTACGACAACCATTGTCTGAATGAACATTTAACTCCAAGGCCATCTTTGAGCCTGTTTCGGTCGTGGAGCAGGATACGCTGACTTTTTCGCGAACACCTGGTGCCATTACTATTTTATATTGATTCATAAACACATGCTCATGATATAGTCGGAATCGTACAATCGACTCTGCTTAATGCAGAGATTTCTATTGGGTATTGAAAGGGTTTTGTCGCTTTATATACACGAATCAAGCCGGTTTGTCTGCTTGCTTGGTAGCATTAACCATACAAATGTTGAACGAACACAATAGAAACTGTTTAGGCCGAGACAGTAAAACTGCCCCCCAACTCGGCTCAGACTTGACTGCTGCATCATATGGTTTAGATTGAAGTCCTTGGCTGGTCCTTCGGGACGTCTTGAAACCGACATATGTTCAACATGAAGGCAACTTGTATTTCAAAAACGAAGATTCATTTACAAACATCATTAAAAAATGTTCAGTTAAGTTGAAGGACATTTTTCGTTCTGTATGTCTTCATGTGGCACAAAAAATTGCAAAACTTGTCCTATTTTGATAACTGATCCTGAATTCAAATCTAAGTTTACAGCTAAAACATATTACACAAAACCTTTTGTCAAATTAAAAAACTTCATATATATGACATTGAATGTACTCTTTGTTGATTTATTTAAGCTGAAGAGACACAACAGAAATTATCCACATTAGTCAGCCAGCACAGATCGGACATCAAGAAAATATTTTCCATTTGTGTCTACCAACATTTCAATTCTGAAAATCATTCAATCCTTTGCCAAAAAAAGTTAGGATATTGGAGAAAATATGACATCCCTCTAATAGTGACTTAGTGAGTGAGTTTGGTTTAACGCCGCTTTTAACAGTATTACATTTATATCGCGGCGTGTCAGCTAAATGTGGGAGGAAAGCCCGAGGTGATCCTGACAAACCTAGAAACATAATACCGGCGAACCGGGGTTCGAACCAACAATCTTTGTCTGAGAATGTTACTTAAATTTAAAGCATCAATTCCCTTGTTTGCAAATTTCAAATTCAAGAAATTGTGGTCTTTGTCTGATTTAGTGGAGTCCGTTTCTTGTTTGGCCAAACGTTTCATAGCATATCAAGAACTCTACTCTCCAGTCGATACTGTGGGCTCTTACCGTTTGTAAATCCACCCATCAGCAAAAGTTGCTGAAGTCGTTTAGTTTCTTTCAGTGACACAGAGTATAGTCTTGTTCTTACTTTGTGTAGGGGGGGGGGGGGGGGGGGGGCGGTAGGCCCAGTTGTCTAAGGCGCCGCGATTCGCTGTGTAACTTCTCTATTGTTGGTAAAACAAGCTTCGTCAGTTATTCAAATATGGACCAAAATACCGCGAGCAACCTCCTACCAATTGGGATCACAAGTTTAGAATCATTATTGATGCTGTCGAAGAATATGCTAAAAATTATTGTAAAAAAGACAGGAAACTGTTGAATGTATTTCAGGGTGGGTTAAGTCAGTGCGTGATGTTGTCATTGGTTGAATGCACAAACAGAATTGGAATAAACTCATTCTGTCCCAGCCAGCTGTCATCCAAATGCTGTCTGCCCTACATAAAAAGTTTGTAGTTGTTCCCACTAACAAGGCCTAAAAAAAACATAACCATTACATGTCAGCATCACTACATTAATTGATTGATAAAAACAAACTTGGTATAAATGACATATAAAATAAAGCCACATATAAGGCCAGTATGTTAACTGAGGAAGAAATCTGCCAAAACCATTTTTCAGTTCTGTCAAGTTTTCATTTGACTCTAAAAACTGAAGACATGTCCATTCTTCTTTTGTACTTGATTCCAAAGCTCCATAAAAATCCGTACAAAGACAGATTTATTGCTGGGTCAAGCAAATGTACCACCAAATCGATGTCTCAAAGACTAACCATAATCCTTAATACAATCAAGGAAGGACTTTCTTTATATTCACAGAAAGTATTTGAGACAAGTGAAGTTAATAGCATGTGGATTCTCAAAAACTCAAAGGATTTGCTAGACTGTTTGCAATCTCACAAGAAACTGTGTATAATGTTTATTGCACCTTTATATACATATATTCTCTCACAAGAAACTCTGGTTGCCAAAGGCCATTCCGATCAGTTTCTTTACGATTGTATGATTGCCGAGAAGGGTCCTTGTTCCATGTGCGAGTAATGTAGCGATGCAGCAATATGATGGAAAGATGGAGCGATGCACAGGGCGAATGATGGCACGATGGAATAAGACAGTAGTTATGTTGGATGGAGCGATGCAGCCATGCGTTAGATCGAACGATACAGCAACGGGGCATTTAGTTTCATCGCTTCGGTTCATAGTTTCTTTGCACCTCTTCAAAGTTTTATCGCATCACTTAGTCATGTTATCGCATCGCTCAATCGTTTCGTCATTCGCAACGTTACACGACTTCATTGCGTCGCGCCATCGTGTCACTCCATATTTCCATCGCATCGTGTCATCGATCAAAAAATCAAACGATGGCCATTTTCAGCCGTCATATAATTGCTTTGAAATCAACGTGTATTTCGTTGTCTGTATTTCTGGTATTAATGCGACTAGAAACAGACTCTTCCTATAGTATAGAGCCCTAGCTGTGTTTTATGTCTCGCCAATGGTGTATTCCTCATGCATTAAAATCCTATATTTAAAACCATTTAGTCTTACGGTTGAATTGTATGTTGATAGTTTCTTTCAACCAGTTTATCGACCGAGAAAGTCTATTCGCGAACACGTGTTACCCATCTTGATCTGTCACACATCGATAAGTTATAACCATCTGGCATTATCTACTCTCGTCGTCGGTTGTAAGTATAACATTTTGATCTGGCTGTTGTGAAAAGGTCCAGGAACACTGAATATAAGACATATTGATTAATGTAATCGTTCGCGCGTCACGCCAGTGACCCAAGACCATTCCTTACAATAGGTGTTTGCAAGCTGAAACGAAAAACGAGAGTTGCCCGGCAACAGTTTGATTGTCGACATTTATAAAACTAGGCTCTTCCAGCGGGGATGTCGTCATCAAACCTCTCTCGTCTACGGCCTTGGTTTCATTGTCTCCCAAGTTATAGACATTGTAACCGGGATCGTGTCTAAAACTTAGGCATTGTAACCAATATTATGTGTAAACCTGAGGCTTTGTAATCGGTTTCATGTGAAAAATTGAGACATTGTAACCTATGTCATGTGTAAAACTGAGACATTGTAACCTATGTCATGTGTAAAACTGAGGCAATGTAACCTATGTCATATGTAAAACTGAGGCATCGTAACCTATGTCATGTGTAAAACTGAGACATTGTAACCTATGTCATGTGTAAAACTGAGGCATTGTAACCTATGTCATATGTAAAACTGAGGCATCGTAACCTATGTCATGTGTAAAACTGAGGCATTATAACCTATGTCATGTGTAAAACTGAGGCATTGTAACCAATATTATATGTATAGCTGTGTAATTAGGGTGATCAATAATTGTTAGAATGATATGCATGATACAATTTGAAGCAGCGGACAAGCAAAGTTGTACTTGAGAGACAAAATTGATAGGACTGCCAAAAAGACAGAATCTAGTTCCCCTTTAAGGCTTATAAATTGTGTTTTACGCCCCTTTCGGTAATAATCTTAAACGCGCCGTTCATCTCCCCTAGCCTCCTTTCATCAATATCCCAGCAAGATCTCGAAGAACTGGTTTCACATATAGTATATAGGTGTGATGAACTGAACCTGGTTGTTAGATGGAGTGAGCCAACGCTACAACAACTTGGCTACACCACCAACCCTTAACTGCCGATTGAAGGTACTAAAACATTACGTATACGGTGTCTCTTGCGTATCCAAGATAAAAACATCACAGCAGTTGTAGTTTACCCTGGCGGGAAACACATGGCCCGCTGAAGAAACAGGGACAGCTGTTAACGCGCTATCAATTTGTACAGCTCGATAGGTCGATGTTATACTGTATGTCGCCCCACTGGTCACGTTGCTAAGTGTATACACACGGAACACAATCAGCTATAACTTGCTTGTTTTTATTTAAGGCACAGAAAACCCATATATATTAGACAAACACGTGTTTTTACCTTCGAATATGATTAACGATAATTAACGATAACGATAATTACATGGCATCACCAAGTAGGAACATATAAGGAAACATAATCTTTAATTTCCTCCACGAATTAACCAAAAGGGATGTAAATCATGACGTTCATTATGTGTAGGGAGATGGTGTTTCAGCAGAGGTTTAGGAAGATGGTGTCTACTAAGATCTATATGGTGATAATGTTTAGGTAGATTGATTCAGAGAAAATGTATATTCAGCTCACATAAAAATACGCTTTATAAGAAGAGTGAATGGGTATATTTTTACGCCGCTATTAGAAATATATTCCCGCAATACACCAGGAGTGGGTACTGCAGATTGTACCAATGGGAAATGGAGCCAGGGCTTTAAGGAGCTGATGTTTGAAAAAGCATCCACTTGGGACATTGACAACCTGTGTGACGCATGTGCATTATTGACTGTATAGGGACCAATGTCACAGTGCTTTATTGACAAGCTATGTACGACGTGAAATACGATAAGGTTCGTATCGATCAAATGGACGTAGTTTTCGGTAAATGTTCAATATTTCGAAATTAAAACTATTTTTAGAACGAGCACAAAATAGTTAATCCTTTGTTTTCGGAATTAGTTCGTCAAAAGTGAGATACTTAAAGGGTTGAAGTAGAGATTTCGTTCCCGTCGTCCTTTGTAAAAAAGTACGTTGTGGCTTCCTTTGGGGCAGCTGTGTCTGACAGGTGTTTAGGGGAAGAGCATTCGCTTTCAGAGGTGAATAGTTGTGTTGTGGCCTATGTGATATGTGCTTACAGTCACCTTGTGTGCAAATACACCACTTATCTGCGTGGGAAGTGTATTGAGTGCCACAGCTCGTTTGTTCGGATGAGTTTGTGCTGGTATTTCGAGACTAAACAATTACATAATTGGGCAGCTGCGTTAATACAGCAATCAGCGACGTGGCGTTCAATGGTAACTACACTGGAATACTTTCAGAGATGTGAGTTCAACATAACGAAATATGTAAGTATTTACACCTTATCAACCTGACAACAAGGAATATGTCAACAGTTCGCCTCTTATTTCTTGATATATACTGTATGTGACCTAAGAATGTACGCGAACGTTTGGCTTGGTTGTCATGGGGTAACGACACAGTAAGCAGTATTTCACCTGAATATGGTAAAAAATCTCCGCATATCTCCGATACCTGCCAAAATCAAATACCAAGCTAAAATATCCGAACCCTTGTGAATCAATGTTTAATAACTGATATTAAATTAAATATAAATTTTATAATCTAAGACAAGGCCAAAAGATTTGCATTTTCAAAAGTGGTACTCTTCACTATGTTTACACAATAAGTTAAATCATTACTCCTGTTTTTAATAATTCATTCTTACTGAAAAATATCTTTTGGACATAAACGTTAAGAAATTCCGAACAGCACATTTCCGTTTCAGATGTAATTATCATGACCTTCAAAAAGAAAAAAGGTAGACATTTAGGGAAAACCGATTGTGTAAAAAATGTACTTGTCATGAGATAGAAGATGAATACCCTTTTTAGCTTGTTTGTCCATTGTATGCAAATATCAGAAAAGAATATATAAAGAGGTATTTCTATTCAATCCTCGAATAGACAACTCTTATATCTTCATGTCATCTCAAAATCAAACTGTCACAAAGTTCACTGAATGGTAATGTGTATATACCATTCAATGAACATCATTTCCTCTAATCACATCTTATACATTATTTATGATGTATTTATTTAAATTGCACCCATTGCTACTGTATGTTTATATTTACTATGGCCTATGTCGTTTCCAGTACTGAAAATAAAGAATGATTGAATAACTAATATGATTTAATATATGTCCATAAAACAGCTGGAGCGTAAAAAGCCCCTCCCCGAGTGCCCACCAGCTGCCTGATCATGTATATTGAGAAAATATGCAAGGTGTGATTGCGATATGTATAGTTAGCAATAAGTACACGCTTGTGATGTGAGTGCAGATACACAGAGAAAATACACAGGTCAGTAATATTAGAGTGCTGTCAAATGTCATGTTTATCCTGTATTGAAACGTATTGTTTCATTGATCACTTGGTAAAGTCGACATGCTAAATTGGTTATATTTTCTCATAGTCTTCGAATTCTTTATTTCGCCGCGTGGCACCGATACACCTCTTACACGAGGGTCATCCTCCACAACGTGGTGACCAGCTTCAGGCAAGATCTATAAGTTGTAATTGGTGCCGTGTTTGTTTGTTTGTGTGTTTGTTCTTTAACGACGCACTCAGCAATATTCCGGCTATATGACGGCAGTCTGTAAATAATCGAGTCTGGACCAGACAATCCAGTGATTGATATAATGAGCATCGATCTACGCAATTGGGATCGATGACATGCATCAACCAAGTCAGCGAGCCTGACCAGCCGATCCCGTTAGTCGCCTCTTGCGACAAGCATAGTCGCCTTTTACGGCAAGCATGGGTTGCTGAAGACCTATTCTACCCCGGGTTCACGGGTTATTCTGCGTAGGTAAGAGCGTAGGTAACAGATGTTCGACAACAAGCATGGCTTAAAGCCATTAATAAAGGATTACAATTGATAATAGCTAAGGGATTACAAAAAATGAAAAAGAATGAAATTGGATTTATTTTAAACGTTCGGCAGGATAATTTATCAAGTTATGTGCACATGACGCAAATGAAGACAAAATACCTTTCTACGTTGCAATTAGTTCGATTTTGCTTGTTACAAACCTGAATCACTTCAGGCTTTTCTTCCACATAAAGCTGACACGCCGTGAAATAACTGCACGCACGCACTAGACAACCGGGTATTAATATATATTTCTATATAAATATGAAAACAATTAACTATTTCCTTAAAGGAGATCGCCGTCACCTTGAACACTGCGCCAGGATACAGAAAGCCCTCATTATGAAGAGCTGGATGCAGGTAGCTACGTTAATAACATGGATTGCTACTGTCAGTATCCTTGTCCGTCGAGTTACAGAAGAGAGACCCAGCGCCGTCACGCTCAACGACAACAGCGTAGCTAGCAGCCTCGTCCAGAAAATCGAGACGGTCTTGTCTGAAAATGAGAATCTAAAAGCCGCCATCTTTGACGAAATGAGGTACACTGTAAAAAATGTGTTTAGATTCAAAACACAAATACTATTATTCATACAGCAACAACAAATTTATGAACACAACACTTTTTAAACCTGGTCGGGACGCGAACTTGCAACCTCTTGTTTTGTTGTCCTTCGCTCTACCAGACAGTTGTCATCACAAATGTCATTTTTCCTAGTCACTATTAACCTAGCCTTTGTATATTTTTCTGATAGCATTGTACCAAGTTCGGTGTAAGTCCTGGTGGTATGTGTGTTATGCAATTGCCTGTGAATCTTATTTGCACATCTAATTTCAGTATACATTATACATCTTATCCATATTAGACTTATTGCCTAATGGTATGCACTTTATCTAAACATGATTAAATTCTAAACATGTTTAGATTATGGGGATGTTGTGTTAAGGCGGTGTTAGGCTGTGAGACGATAGTTTATTACACGTGTTTAGATACTAAACGTGTTCAGAAAGAACATTTTCGCACACACATCCACACACCCCGCACGCACGCACGCACGCACGCACGCACGCACACACACACACACACATCCCCCGCGCGCGCACACATACACACAACATAGATACACACACAACAGACATAAACACAACACATACAACAAACACACTCGCACACAACATGCAGACACATACACACAACCAGGACACACACACACAAACACACAAACAAATACACACACAAACACAAACAAATACACACACAAACACAAACAAATACACACATACACACTCACAACACACATATATACATACGCTCCAGCGTATAACCACACAAACCCTCGCATAAAGGTTTGCGCTTTCATATTAAATTCAGGGTCGATATTGTAACGTGTATTCGATACTTAATTAAGGACTGGTAATACTGTTTCTCGTTTGTATATAACGGCGGTTGCATGCATCAGACAACATGTCAATACTGAACAACATAACAGCTGTACAGAATTTGCGAACTGCACAACACCACCTGATCCTTGTCATTATACAACTGACTGGATGACTACAATTTCAGTTTGTTTTATTCCAATGTATAGAATGTCCTTGAATGCAGTGCCTGGTCGGAACGGTCCCAGGAAGGAACAACCAGGTGAAGTCAATAACAGAATTATTATTTTATATTTTTTATTAAGACTTTTTGTGATATTTAGTGATATTTTCATTGCAATGAACATGACTCTTGATATTTCATTGCAATGAACATGACTCTTGATATTTCACAGCAGTGAAAATAACACTTTGACGGAATGTACCAGAGCTACCTCCCCGCAAATTGTCTCCCTTTATCGTAAGTGTCTGGCCCGTACACAAACTGTTGACTTCCTTTTTATGTTAGTTCCACATTAACAAAGCAAAATGATGTCATTTATGGAGTTAATATCGCTTCTTCGCCGATAGTTATTCTTTTGCAAATGTTATAAAATGTAAATGTTATTCGTAAATCGAGGTTGGTCGTTTCGCAAAGCGCAATTTTGTTACTTGACTAGCGTGTATTCCTTCACTCTCAACAGCGGTCTCGTAGCTTTCAAGTTGATTTTGCATACACTCATATCCAAATGTATGTATTTTAGTGACCTCAAAACTTTTTATTACTTTTGTTTATATTTTTTAAGATTTTGCAATTACTTTTTCGGAATTACTTTTTAAGTCGCAATTAAAAGGGTGGTGAAACGTCACTGCGTGTTAAGTAGGGATAATTGACGTTTAAAGGTTTCCGGAAGAAAACTACACAGAAAGTTTAAAATAAAGAAGATAGCCTTTCCACTTCACTCGATGAGAGAAACTTCTTTCACATGGCACATGAAATAGCCTCTATATATCACCATTACAATAAAAACATGATTTTTTATGATAGTAACGATATTGTCAACGCTATATAGAATGTATCGTGTTGACATACGATGGATGATAGATATGTACTGAGCCTCACGTAGAAAGATTTGACCTTAACACATTAAAATTATTTATTGATCAACATGCCCCCCTTCTACATGCGAACGGTGATGGGGGGATTTTATCCCAATTTCGCAGAAATCCTTCTCTTTCCAAAAAGTTTTCCACAGACACTATGACGTCATGCTTCGACTAGAAATGAGTCCCGACAGAGCTTTCTGAATGTTTGTGAACATATGTTAGACTGACGGAGATCAGGGCCCCGTTCCACAAAGCGATGTTTGGGCTAAGTTGATTGTAACTCACTAAGTACGCGATCTTAAATTTTTGTTACGATCGGCCGCCCGTTCCACAAAGCAATCTTAACTTGAGAGAGTTGTAAGTTAAGATCAAAATGCTAAGTTGCTCCGGACCAACTTAGGATCGCTAAAATCGATCTTAAATATTGTACCATAACAACAAAGATGGCGACTTTTATTATGATGTGCAAGGAAATGGACCGTGTCTTACACAAAGAAAGGGTTTTTAGAGACCGCACCCGGCAGCTGGATACGTTATCTGACGATGAACTGTATGCGCGATATCGTATGCCACGCCACGCCCTCTTGAAACTGCTCGAAGCAGTCTCTCCGTCCATTACACCAGCAACCCAGCGTTCAGGAGAATAAGGTTGGTGCTAAAGGAGTTCAAAGTCACACTCGCGGATTGTAGACTCGACAATGGCTGATTAATGCACTGATGCACTTAGCTTTCTACGTTTCTTAGTCTTAATTTAATACGGTAATTGGTTTTAAAGTGAAGCCCAATATGCTCCGTTTATCGTCTGGCCCTTTGGAAGATAGTCCATCCTGTTTACACCCTCGGCATCCAAGAACATGGACGCCATAACCTTTCCAGCTAATGGGACAGTCTTGATGACATCAGATTATTCCCCTGCCTTGATTGATGTTTTGGAAAGAGCCTGGAGTGAGTGAGTGAGTTGGGTTTAACGCCGCTTTTAACAGTATTCCAGTTATATCACGGCGTGTCAGCTTAATGTGGGAGGAAAGCCCGATGTGATGCAGGTCTCAGACGTTTACCTCTTCGGTGAAACCCACGAGCACGGGTATGGTGCTGACAAACCTAGAAACATAATCGGGGCGAACCGGGATTCGAATCCACAATCATAGATTTCTGGCGTGCCCAAGGGACGCAACTCTGCACAGAGAATCGAGGCGTCTTAGACGACTGGGCCACCCGTGCCCACTGAATCAGCTCTGACGTGCTGAACCCAGGTTGCATCCACAGTCACAAATCACCATATCTTGCATTCTCTGGATCATTTCTGGTCGTCAACAACTCTATGTCCACACCAAAAGATTTCACATTTTAGCATTTCCTTCTGCGTGAGGTTAAGAACTTATCAGTCAACCGTCGTACATGAAGCTCACTTGTATTTTAAATATGGTGTTAGAATTTATTTGCTAACAATTCTTGAATTGAATGAGTGAGTTTGGTTTTACTTCACTTTGAGCAATATTCCAGCAATATCATGGCGGGAGACACCAGAAAGGGGCTTCACACATTGTACCCCATGTGGGGAATCGAACCCGGGTCTTTGGCGTGACCAACGAACGCTTTAACCACTAGGCTACCCCCTCCGCCGCTTGCAATTCTTGGAACATGAATCATAAACACTGTTCATTTTGTATTCATTCACACGCGGTGTCTAAACATACTTCAGTGATTAAATTGCGTCTTGAAAACAGATTATTTTAAGAATCACATTATGTGATAAAGGGATTAATGCCCTCCTGTAGTTCTGACAATTTGTATTCCAGATATATGATATTTATCATGGGCTCCCATAATACAATCATATTGCTGATGTATGCTATTTATGATACAAAACACTCGACTAATGATCTCTATTAACATGGTCTTAAAAATATTGAGCTATGGAGTTAAAGTTAACAATGTTTCACTTCAAATAACTTCAGAAAAACGATCAATTATAGGATTAAATGTATTTGTTAACTTAGTGGCATTTTACCTATATAGCAAAATCCCCTTGATTTCAAATGGATGTCAGTATCTGTATTTTTAAGCAATAAATATTCACAGAATATAAATCACTACATGTCAGTTTCAATTATTTCCTGTGAGTATCGTGGAACAGTGGGTAAAGCGTTCGCTCATCACGCCGAAGACTGGTTTTGAGTCTGCAAGTGGTTAAATTCTCATTAATTTCTTATTTAGTACTCATTCCTTACAAGCTTATGTCCCCTACCCTGATATTGCTGGAATATTGATGAAGATTAAGTTATGCCACATTGAATCATGGTGGGTTTTTATACCAGATGATGACCTTCTCTGGGGCGGGGATAAGGCCGCCAGACGAGCCGTGTACTTGCTGGATAACTTCTGGTTCTATTTGAGAGATAAACTCGACCGGGTGCATGACATCAGAAGCCGAAGCCAACTAAAACAGACGGTCGATCACATGCGCAAAACTGTAGACCAATATCATTGGTAAGTCTTCATTAAATGACACCTCCTTTAAAGACGATAGGCACCTCCCATACAGACAATAACAACCTTTTCAACTCCTATACACACAATAAGAACCTATGCACCTCCTATACAGACAATAGGCACCTAGGGAGCTCCCACACAGACAATAACGACCTTTTCAACTCCTATACACACAATAGGAACCTATGCACCTCCTATACAGACAATAGGCACCTAGGGAGCTCCCACACAGACAATAACGACCTTTTCAACTCCTATACACACAATAGGAACCTTTGTACCACAAGTACAAACTATAGGAATAACACACATACGCACGCACGCACGCACGCACGCACGCACACACACACACACTCACACACGCTGGAGATTTAAGAATGACAATGTCTGCAGGTCGTATAATCTCATATCTGCTGGTTGTCATAATGCATGTTTATGTTTGTTCTTGATTTAATTCAGAAATAATATTTCCTTTAAAAAATATTTCAAAGGAGGGTCAAGCACAAACTGAAGGAGATACAAGATGGAGACGGTAGAGAGAAGAAAAAGCGAGTCATCATGAATGAGCTCGGTCAGAAAGTCCAGAGACGTCTTGCCTATATACAGGTATACAACACACTTTAGTTGTGTTAACACAGCCACATTAGAATGTATTTCCGCCATAAGCCTAATGAGGCCACCATGACAGCAAGCGACTCTGCATTAATTTTGCTTTCGATGGAGATTTGACAGACACTATTGGACAGTGATTCATAAACACATGCTTATGGTGGGAATCGCACGGAAGGGGGGTATATCGCTTGTATATGACTTCCGATGGCGCTAGAGTCGCTTCGTCCCAGGTCGACGGGTCAAATAATATTGTCCAAACGGATGAAATGAAAAGTGTAGTTACAATTGTGTAAAGTGGAATATCGTTTATAAGGATCTCAGATGTCCGGAAACCTCTCCTGTCGGACGATATTTAAGCGGAACAAAGTATGTACTACATAAAATGCTCCGGTTTCCTGATCTTCCAGTAAAGTTCAATTACCAACCTCTGCAAAATACATACCATTGTGTCTTACTTACCGGACAGTGGACTGTAATAGGCCAACAGTTCACTTAGGGTTGGTGGTGAATGGCTGGAATGTTTGTGAGCGACATTTTTACAAGATTTCAAGACTTTTTCAACCCTTTAAAAATATAATGTGTTTGAAAGGTTGAGTGTAACAAACATATTTTTTAAGAATAAGCTTTGTTGTCGTTTTTTTTAAAGAGTTGGGGTAGAAGTCGATTAAGTATTCGAGTTGACATTGATACTTTTCGTGACTCATAGTTACGTTATGACTTCTGTTTATCTGCTACAGAATCCTAAGCATTGCCCCACTGCACGGAAGTACATTTGTTCCCCGAAGCAATGCGGGTATGGTTGCCAGTTGCATCACATGGCGTACTGTCTCATCATGGCGTACGTCTCCAACAGGACCTTGGTCGTAAATACGCTTGACAGGAAGACTCAGTCCTGGACGCCATTTTTTAAACCACTCAGCGAAACTTGTTTGAAGTCATATGATGGAAACGCTGTGGTCGAATGGAATGGTAAGCATGTGCTGCTTTAGTGCACATGCACAATCTATTATACCATATTTGTGCACACGCGCAATCTGTTACACTATAGAAATGACGTTTTGGAATTCAGTCTCCTTTTTAGTCAATATCTGGTCCATACCCCGTGAGCATCGATGCAGGAACGACATCTTCTGGGCATACTGGAAACCAATTGTCAGATTGTCTCCCGTTGTAGGCGTTGTCATTCTTCCTGGAAGCCGTCTCCAAACACGTTGTCCACCAACAAAGCCGAAAGCGTAAAAGCGTATGTTCCGTGTCGCTGTTGACGACCTCCAAGCGGCTGTAAAATAAAGTAGAGTAAAGCTTTTCCTGTATGGCTGGAAGAGTCTAAGATTACTTTATGTGTGTACGGTTCCTATATGGTGTAGAGGCTTTTTTGTACTGACAATAGTTAATGTATTTCGCTGGTCACACAAAAGGACCAGATTCACCTCTACATTTGTCGAAGCTGTGCTATCGCATTCGTGGTGGCAAAGTCCTCAATATCGTGTAAGCCCATCATGTTACGTATGGTATTAGTATGTGAAGGAAGAATTGTTTCGTTGTTTGTTAAGAACCGATGTCTCACCGAGTTAAAGCTTTGATGCAGCCATTTTGACAGCTAGCTAGCAGACGACACAACAAACGAACCGAGTTACTTCCCTTCCCCCAGAGCTCCAGATAACTTTTTGAGCAATTGAGTTTTTACTCGAAGGTTTCTATTCTAATTCATCTTCCAGATGCAAGAGAGTTAACTCACTATAAAAGTCCAGTTTCCACCCTTGCCGAACTAGGCTAGTATTATGGAGTTACATTTTGGCCGGACTAACGAGTCTATGCATAATCCAATCAAAATCGCGCACCGAAATCGAAATCCGGTTCGTACACTGTCGTACAGATTTCGGTCGATTGCAGGATTTGCAAAACATGTTCACCGCCAACTCGTTGTCAGCAGATATTTTCCAAATGTTTTCATGTTTTTAATCAAGGTGCTCACGTGATTTGATGCATTTCGCGATGTAGGACCCGTTTTATCACAATATAGATCATGATTGTCGATCAGATCTAACTGACCGGGCGCCACCATTTTGTGTGAAGCAAACGCAAGTGATACGAGAGGTGGAATCTGATTGGTCCATAGGAGAGGCTTAGAAAGGACATGACTGGTAATAGCCACTGGTGGCGCTACGATCGAGCCCATTAATTCCAGCCTAGTTCGGCAAGGGTGGAAACTGGACTTTTAAAGTCAGTTAACTCTCTTGCCTCGGGAAGATGATTTTAATTGGGTTATTACAATTTTCATTGGGGAACCAATATTTTTTAACTCATCTATTCATCACTCTATTGGGTTTTTCACAAAATAAGTAAGCATTTTGAGATTTAAAAAATGAAATAATGTTTTAGATGTTTATAACGGTTCTAAATATAGACTTGACTCGGAAAGTAAATTAGCTCGTAGTTGTGTTTTTGAAATTAGCTCTGCTGTGCGCATGCTGAAAAAGCTTCATTGGGTATTTACAGGTGCTGCTGACAATTGAGTTTTTCATTTAATGCATGCATCTCTGTACACAAGTTAATTGAAAGTAATTGGGTTTTAAATAGTTTTGGGGGGTATTTTACGCTTATCTGTAGCTCTACTTTACCCAATGAATTCGGATAAACATCGGTTTACATCAGCTCAACGATACTATGCGAGATAAGCAAGTTACATCAGGTGTGTGCCGATTGATTTCTCAGCGGGGTACATGAGCGAAGTACATGAGAGGGCTTTATGGAAAATAAGATAACTTTAATCCAGAGTTCAACACGGCGCAAAGAACTTTTGTAGAATTACCAAGTACCTGTACTGTCATAAAGCGCACGTGTGTAACCCAGAAGATAAAACAAATTGTAGTAGCTTCAGAATCAGGAATGAGAATATGACACATTTCGCATAGCGATATGCCGATGACCTGTCTCCACCTCTCTCGACAGACATTCCCGCTTCACGGAAATGGGTCAACGTTTCAACGCAGCGAAATGCTGTAGGGGGAAGGAGGTCCGACAGAGCTAAACTGGTACTCTGCCCTTCGCCTCCTAGCGGCTCTAGGGCAGGTAAACCAGTCTAGGACAGGACGTGGCTCCCTGTTTTGATTGTTGCCAAATAACATGAACATGTTTAGTGTAATAATTTACAGTTAGGTATGTTTTAAAAAAATAATTCATAATTATTTCGAATGTACGCCTATCATTATGCATATGTGAGACAAAGATAAAGTTTCTTAAAACTTTCCAACAGTTATTCATCCTTATGCCCTCATGTGAGTTTCTCAAACCCATAACAAATAAGGCACTTCTCCTGCAATAATTGGCCGCTCCTTAACCAATCAGAAGCCAGTTTTTTATTGTAAGGTAAGATAAACCTAGCTGTCCCTTCAATAATGACGTTGAGTATACATGTAGCATTAACAATGTGATTGAAGTAAATTAAATCCGAGTTGAACTCAATAGACATGACGCGGTATTAACATATCATGGCCTCTTATCAAGGTGAATCTGGGATTCGAACCCAAACCTAGCGGATCATGGCAGCTAAGGTGGCTTCCCTAAGCTAGTATGAATTTGAATACAGTAAACTACGGTTATAGCGAACACGCTTATAGTGAACTGACGGATATAACGAACTTACTTATTTAGTCCCGACTATTTGCTGTAGTTATTATGTATATATGCTTATAGCGAACTACGGTTATAACGAACTAAAATTAGCAGTCCCCATGAGTTCGTTATAACCGTAGTTTACTGTATTTGAAAGAACAATCGCCATTACAAACCTGAATTTGGAGTGTACGGGTCATTGACTTTCGTCTTAAATATCATGAAATACATTCTTTTATTAGATGTCAAGGACATCTCTGAGAAGAGAGAACCAGACAATGTGGAGATCTTGCTGCCTTCCCTTGACAACATGCTTTTTCGTCCGGACTATCTCCCCCTAGCTATCCCAGCAGACCTTGCGCCAATATTACAACGTTTCCATGGGAATCCAATCACTTGGTGGATAGGTCAAGTTGCAAAGTATTTGACAAGATTCGATGACGAAACCGAGCGTAACGTTGAAGAATATGAAAAGACAATCAAATTTACAGGACCAATAGTTGGGTATATATTCAACTTCTGTTCCGTTTTATTTGTGCTCGCTTGTTTGCGTGTGGAACAGACAGAATACGGTTCACAATAGGTTTGAGTTTGAGTCTGACACTAGATTTTTATTCACACCCCGTGGAAACAATGCGAGGTTTCCATGTTACAACATGCAATTGCGTTTCATGCGGTAGACCTGCTCAACACAACATGGCGCACAATGCTACAATTACGGACTGATTTAATTTGGTGTTAGATTGAGACGTTTTGGGACATTTCAAAGATTGGATTGTTTTAGTTTAAGATAGACCAATCTTCTTTATCATTACATATATAAATGAGAAATATTTAGGACATTTAGAAAACAACCTGCAGCCTAGCCCCTGTTATCGTGTTCCCTAATCGGTTGAAATAAGTTTTTTTCTTGATGACCATTGCGGCCTACGATTCATCCCCTTAGAAGTCTGTCAATGTACATTGAAGGGTTTACAGCGCTCTTCTACATAACCTGTTGACCACAAATCCGAAATTATATTTTAATAGCGGTACGGTCTTCAGCAACCCATACTTGCCGTAAGAGGCGACTGGCTGGTCAAGTTTGCTGACTAGGTTGAAGCATGTCATCGTATCCCAAATGCCTGGATCGATGCTCATGATGTCAATGACTGGATTCTCAGGGCCAGACTCGATTATTTACATACCGCCGTCATATGGCTGGAATATTGCTGATTGCAGTGTTAAACAACAAACCAACCAACCAAACACAACACAACACAACAAATGTTATTGTTTTCAGTCTGAACATGTAGGTTGGTGTCTGACTCTGTTCTTGGTTTAACCCTTTAGGGTTCACGTGCGCCGTACAGATAAACTTGACCGGGAAGCAGCTTTTCATTATCTTGATGAATACATGGCGTATGTAGAGGACTACTTCAACGGCCTTGACATTCAAACAGGGTCGAAGGTCGAAAGAAAGGTGTACCTAGCAACGGATGAACCTACAGTCATCAATGAAAGTAAACGGTGTGTATAATTTAATTTGTGCTTTATTTGATTTGTGACCCCAAATTTCGTACATGGACAACCAACTATAAACGCCTGATTCGGGTCAACCTGAACATTTCAAGATTGTCACCGAATCCAAGATGGCCGCTTTTTCGATAAACCAGTTACGAGTTCTGTGCCTCCATTAAACATAACTTAGCCTCCATGAATAACATTATATGTAGTAAATAGCAAATAAAAGACCACAGTTCCGTGTATAAATGTTTCTAAAATGCAGTATAGCAGTATTAGGTTTCTCAGATTTTTAGCGGTCTGTTTTTCGTTCACCCTCTTTTATCCATTTCGGTCGGAAATCCATGTGTTCCAGGTACAGGAATTATACTTTCATCTATAATATGGACATCATCCGCAAGGCTGAGAGAGTCGCTGGGTCCCCTAGTGTTATGACTGGAATCGTTTACGACATACATTTCCTTTCTAAATCGGATTTTCTTGTGTGTACGTTCTCCTCACAGGTAGGTTAAATTCAAAGTATGTTTGTTTGGATTTGTTTGGGGTTTTTTAACACCCACGCAGCTTTATTAAAGCGATGTGACACGTGGCATGTCCTTGAGCCTACGTCCAGACAGACCAGTAATTGGGTTTTGGGGAAAGTCCCTCGCCGTCTTGGCACCATGACCCATAATCAACCAAGTCACTTGTCACCCGACACATATAGTCTAGTCTTTTGACTAGCAAAAGTTGGTGGGTACCTATCTGAACACAGAATCTTTCCCTGAATTGTCACAGAATCACAGGTAGGTAGAAATTAATTAAACATGAACTGATACGTTCAAGGTCAAGGTCAAGGTCATATCTGACCTTGGTCAAGTAAATATTTCATCTGTCAAGATAAATAAATGATTTAAGATATTGGTGTAATTTGGATATAATACATTTAGATTCAATATATGTCAAGACACATTCCATAGGATATTGTGTATGAAGCCAAAATACACACCTATAGGCCATTTTGGTGATATTTGAAACGAAACTATCTCCAGAAAATTCTGAAACACGATCATCGCGTTCTGTTTGGCGTCTCTGCGAAGCAGTTCGGAACCTGTGGTTAAAGCGTTCCCACGCCGACCCTGGTTCGATTCCCAACATGGGTACAATGTGTCAAGCCCAATGGTGGTGTTCCCTAATGTGATATTGCAGGAATATGGCTACAAGTGGAGTAAAACCCTTTTCATTCACTGAGCAGCACTTTGATTCAGTAGATATAGATAAGATTATACCCATTATCATTTGTGTCATTTTCAAGTCGTCTTCTTGTTTCAGGTATGTCGCGCAGCATATGAATTAATGCAGACTAAACATGTCGATGCTTCGTCCAATTTTCGATCACTTGATGATGTTTATTATTATGGAGGTCAAGGTCCGCACAGGATGACTGCAGTGGAAGACCACGAAGCGCTGAGTAACAAGGAATTAAGTGTAATGAAGGGTTCTGACGTGTACATCGCCGGAAACACCTGGACCGGCGACGTGGTGGTGAGGAACCACGGTTACTCTACAAATGGTCTTGTCCCAGCTTATAAGGTGGCGGACATCGTGGAGACTGCCCAGTGTCCGCTTTATGAAGAGGTTGACACGACCGGTTCATAATGGAAACAAACAATAACGTTCTCCAAAAAAATATATCTATGCAAAAATTGTTATTGAAATATGCACCACGGAAATGACAGCAATGTAATTGTCTGGAATATTTCAAACAGGGTTATCTATGAGGTTTTTTTTTACCGATGTTGGTGTTTTTTTACATACTTTTTCAGAAAAACAATTTGTGGTCCCAGTGCATTTGCGTTCTACTGGGATCATTCGCCACCACTCGCATCTTTCCGTAACCAACAAGGGGTCTGTCCCGGAATGACATGTGTTGGTCACGAATGTTATCGGAATGTGTGCAGGAGGCGGTCGCCTCACTCAGTTGCGCCCCTTAGCAAGATCTGCGGATCATTGGTAATGATTCTAGATTCGCCCCGATTATGCGTTCAGGGAGTCTGAAATCTGCTAATCTGCTGCAGGAGACTTGGCCCAAAAAGGTTTCACTATGTATCCGTGTCTGATGAAAGTCGCGCTTGACTGAGTATAGCAACATTCCAGCAATATAGATGTGTTGGACAACTGGACTATGAAATCGTGATCCTAGGGAAAAAGACAAAAGCTTTTAGTCATGCGACAGTGGAATTGCATTGATAAACGTGAATATCATCGCTATTCCAGCTATTTGCCCGAGCCTGACCACCAAAGGTTGTTGGATTGTTTCCACGCCGGTCGAGCAGTTGAATTTAACCTTTGCACAATTGTTAATCTTCTGGCTTGGGTTGTATACTCCCCAGGGAGCTGATAATGATTCTTGAGTGCACAATGATCCTGTGACCGGGGTAATAATAGCGCTTTCAGCATGCCCCTGAGTGGTGTGGAAATGTGCGCAACATGAAAAGCCTATTATTAATATTAGATAATTCATTACTTAAACTCAAGACAATGTATGCATATGGAAGGCATGTTTATCAGAACTCTTAATGAAAGGAAAGATGTGACTGTTGACTGACTATCTGATTGGTTGAAACAGGTCGATGGACTACAACAGTTAATGGGTGCGTTACAATGTAACCTTGCATCAGCAATGTTTCTGCCATATTGCAGCTCGTGACTGCAGGGGTTACATATGGAGTGAGTGAGCTTGGTTTAACGCCGCTTTTAACAGTTATATCACGGCGTGAGGAAAGCCCGAAGTGATGCAGGTTTACCACTTCGGTGAAACCCACGAGCACGGGTATGGTGCTGACAAACCTAGATACATAAACGGGGCGAACCGGGATTCGAACCAACAATCAAGGTTTCTGCCCAAGTGACGCAACTCTGCACGGCGAATCGCGGCCCCTTAGACGACTGGGCCACCATGCCCCCGGTTACATATGGACGTGTATTGGACGTGTATTGCCATGTGTCCAACTTATATGTCGTGGTTCTGAAGATGGATCAACCAGAAAAACAGACATGAAACCTACCTAAACCCGAAGTGCAGGGGACCATCTGAAACATTGACCCTTAATGCAACACAAGAAGGGCGTCGATGTGAGACCGTCGTCTTCATCGATATCTTGAGATGATGGAATTCGAATTAACGAGGTTTTAAATGTGGTATGATGTCTTTGTGTTAATGTACAACGTGTTTAACTTCTTGACGCCAGTCTGGTATAACGACTGCTTGTCCGCGTACGTCTGGGAGCAGCGTGTGACGTTCGGAGGGCGAGTGGATGAGTGTGGTGTAGTTTGAATATTAATTCTGTTATGTAACGGTGTGGTAGCGATGTGGGACGAAAGCCCGAAGTTATGCAGGTCTCAGATATGTACCACTTTGGTGAAACCCGCGGATATGGTGCTAACGATAAAAGGTTTCTGTTACGCCTAAGAGACACAGCTCTGTACAGCGAATTGTGTGGTTTTACACCACTGGGCCACCCGTGAGCACTGCGCGAAGGTTGAGCTAGATCTCTGCTCATCTCTTGCATGTCTGTGCTGGAGCTCCGGTCACCTCATGTATGTCTGTGCTGGAGCTCCGGTCACCGCTTGTATGTCTGAGCTGGATCTCCACTCACTTCTTGTATGTCTAAGCTGGATCTCCGCTCACCTCTTCTATGTCTGAGCTGGATCTCCGCTCACTTCTTGTATGTCTGAGCTGGATCTCCGCTCACCTCTTCTATGTCTGAGCTGGATCTCCGCTCACTTCTTGTATGTCTGAGCTGGATCTCCGCTCACTTCTTGTATGTCTGAGCTGGATCTCCGCTCACTTCTTGTATGTCTGAGCTGGATCTCCGCTCACTTCTTGTATGTCTGAGCAGGATCTCCGCTCACCTCTTATATGTCTGAGCTGGATGTCCGCTCACCTCTTGTATGTCTGTGCTGGATCTCCGCTCACTTCTTGTATGTCTGAGCTGGATCTCCGCTCACCTCTTATATGTCTGAGCTGGATGTCCGCTCACCTCTTGTATGTCTGTGCTGGAGCTCAGGTCACCTCTTGTATGTCAGAGCTGGAGCTCTGCTCACCTCTTGTATGTCTGAGCTGGATCTCCGCTCACTTCTTGTATGTCTGTGCTGGATCTCCGCTCACCTCTTATATGTCTGAGCTGGATGTCCGCTCACCTCTTGTATGTCTGAGCTGGAGCTCTGCTCACCTCTTGTATGTCTGAGATGGAGCTCTGCTCACCTCTTGTATGTCTGAGCTGGATCTCCGCTCACCTCTTATATGTCTGAGCTGGATGTCCGCTCACCTCTTGTATGTCTGAGCTGGATCTCCGATCACCTCTTGTATGTCTGTGCTGGAGCTCAGGTCACCTCTTGTATGTCTGAGCTGGAGCTCTGCTCACCTCTTGTATGTCTGAGCTGGATCTCCGCTCACCTCTTATATGTCTGAGCTGGATGTCCGCTCACCTCTTGCATGTCTGAGCTGGATCTCCGCTCACCTCTTATATGTCTGAGCTGGAGCTCTGCTCACCTCTTGTATGTCTGTGCTGGAGCTCAGGTCACCGCTTGTATGTCTGTGCTGGAGCTCAGGTCACCTCTTGTATGTCTGAGCTGGATCTCCGCTCACCTCTTATATGTCTGAGCTGGAGCTCTGCTCACCTCTTGTATGTCTGTGCTGGAGCTCAGGTCACCTCTTGTATGTCTGTGCTGGAGCTCAGGTCACCTCTTGTATGTCTGTGCTGGAGCTCAGGTCACCTCTTGTATGTCTGTGCTGGATCTCCGCTCACCTCTTATATGTCTGAGCTTGATCTCCGATCACCTCTTGTATGTCTGTGCTGGAGCTCAGGTCACCTCTTGTATGTCTGAGCTGGATCTCCGATCACCTCTTGTATGTCTGAGCTGGATCTCCGCTCACCTCTTGTATGTCTGAGCTGGATCTCCGATCACCTCTTGTATGTCTGTGCTGGAGCTCAGGTCACCTCTTGTATGTCTGAGCTTTTGCTCTGCTCACCCCATGTATGTCTGAGCTTGTTTCTTGTTTGTGTTTGTCATGTCCGAGCAGGGATTAAACTCACTGTGTATTTGTTGGTTTATCGTTTCTAAAATGTTCCGGGAAAGTGATGTCACGGTTGTATTTGATTTTACAGGAGCTTATTCCTTGGTGTCAATTCTAATCTGGAATCACAACGATATATACTATAAAGGACTTGCACAATCAGTTCACGTAGGGTAAATATTTTCTGTGGAATAAGTTAGTCTAGGTTCGTTACATATGAGACTCGTTATATCCCGTTGTGTGCGGCGTAAATCAATATTCACTCATTTTCTCACAACTGTGAAGCTACCTCCGACCACAGTGTAGACATGTCAATTAGAGCCTAGTGTGACACTAAAGTAACCAGTTATTACTAGATTGAGTGAGTATATGTCTACTATAAATAGCTGTCGAAGGAGTGATTCAAACAAACTCGTTCAGCTGACATGACGAGGCTAACGTGTTATAAGTCGACATAATCAATCATTGTGAACGTCACGATGCAAAACATTGGTAAACTGCTTGAAGCGTGCGTATAATCATCCCAGTGTGCCCTACTCACGCCACCTGTACTGAAGAGGGTTTGCGGGCTGCATGTATTATGACAAGGATTTCTTATAAACAATCATTATGAAATAGTTATTATGAAATTGTTTTTTTGTCAAGATTGTCTAGCATATGTATAAATTGGTCAATCAAACACTCGGGAGATTTATTGATGTTATATGTCGAATATAACTCTGTGTACTTTGATTGCATGCTATTTAGTATACACTGTATCGTTAGTACCCGGGTTAGAATAGGTTTTCAGCAACTCATGCATGCCGTAAACGGCGACAATGCTTGTCGCAAGAGGCGACTAACGGGGTCAGCTTGGTTGACGCAAGTCATCGTTTCCAATTGAGTAGATCGATGCTCATGATGTCAATCACTGGATTGTCTGGGCTAGACTCGATTATTTACAAACCGCCGTCATGTAGCTGGAATACTACTACTACTACTACTACTACTACTACTACTACTACTAAGTGCATTTATAGTGCGCCAGATTCCATTCACCAAGTGGATGCTCATAGCGCTACACTATTATTACCCCGGTCAATGGATCGATTTTCATGCTCATCTCCCTGGGGAGTATACAACCCAAGCTGTCTGTGAGGCGCTAGAAGGTGAACAGCCACATTACCATCTCATGCTGATTGTGGCGTTAAACAACAAACAAACAAACAAACAAACAAACAAACAAAACACTGTAGTTAGAAGTATATTACGACAATCTGCAAACAATCGAGTCTGGGTTTGAAAAACACAATGACAGATTACTAATCAAGGACCCGTGTGATCCGGGCACGGTGACACACGATCAGCTAACCCACAGAGCCTGACTCACTACCCGACTTAGCAACCAGCAACAGGAATAAATACTTGTTATATTTCCTCTGAAAATAAAACATGTTTTCAATATCCACAGTTATCAATATTCCAGCCACACCACGACAGACTGTACCACAATAGGGGTGCATTGACTACACAATGAGCCAAGTCTGACCCCCCGAAGCCCAATGGTATGGCTTAGTTTCTGACTTATCAACGTACCATGGATCGTTGCGCGTAATATCAATCACAAGATTGTCGGGCCCATATTCAATTATTTATAGGTATCTACTAAACACGTAAGCAAAAATTAAAGAAATGCGCTCATGCTGATAATGTAATTACATATACAAGCTAAAAACATCCTTTCTATTTTGTGGAATATCACATACGAGACCCCGTCTGTTTTAGTTCTCTTGCATGGTTCGCATTACTGCATTGCATAAATACAAGCTGTGAAAATAGAGTACTGATTAAACGAACTATCCATGAAAGCTGATTCGTTAAAAAAAGTTATTTACATCTTGCAAAGAAAACATTTCCCCCACTAAACAGTAATAATATATTGATATGAATCTTACTTTGCCCAAATACGGAAGACTGAGTACCGTGATAGGATCTAAACTACCCAACCAAATGAGGAGTTTATTGCATTTATTTATATCTTAATCATATAAGATGTAATGATATCGTGATAGATTTGAAAACGGAAAATATTTTATAATATTTGCTTGCCTCTTTGAATTTGATTTTACGATTCTCACAGTTTTGGGATAATGTTCCCGGGAGTGTAGTGTCATGCGCAATGCCATTATGTTGACGTCTAGTAGGAACCATACCAACTTGTGCCATACACCTGTATGCAACAAGTTGGTCCACCTGTAGACCCGTGAAGATCCGGGGTAGAATACGTCTTCAGCAATCCATGCTTGCCGTAAAAGGCGACTATGCTTGTTGTAAGAGGCGACTAACAGGATCGGATGGTCAGGCTCGCTCACTTGGTTAATGCATGTCATCGATCCCAATGGCGTGGATCGATGCTCATGATATCAATCACTGGATTGTCTGGTCCAGACTCGATTATTTACAGACCGCCGTCATATATAGAGAATACTACACTCATTCTCGTTAGATACCATTTTTACGAAACGAGTGGACTTTCTATGGTATCTGACCTAGCGAAAGCGAGGTCAGATACCATAGAAAGTTCACGAGTGTTAACGAAATCAGACTGTTAACGAGAATGAGTGTGGTATTTTATTTATTACCCACGTTAAATATATATTTAAGTGTAAATACATAACAACTTTCGTTCGTTGACAGACCAAACTGAAACCGGTTGCAAAATCTGGTTGCGCATGAATATTGATATAAGACCAAATATGGGCATTGTTGACATGTTTATGCATACGCATTAACAACATGCGCCTGCTGTTCTGTTTGCAAACAAACCAGCACCGATGCTCAAGATCCTTTTGGGAGAAGTCTTCAACTTATGGTAATTCAAGCGCCATGTTGTTAGTACGCAGGACACCGATAAGAAAGTTTGAAATGTCACATTAGCGCCGCTCTTTGAATATCGGACCAACAGTCACACGCATCACACTGCCGGGGTCCCGTCTGTGCAATCAAAATGGTTCGGTTTCCTTGATCTATCAGCTGAATTTATATCATGTCCGTACCATTTTGGAAGAGGGAAATCAGACTGTTCGCCAAAGACATTCATGTTAACTGTACCACCCTATATACTGAAGACGTGAAAATCAACAAACTCAAATCTGCTCGCATGTCAGTGACAGCTTCGAACGATCGAAGGGCAAGGTCGCCACCAGAATAAGAAAAGACAACCGCGATCCACTCACAGCGTTTTACGCTAGAGATAGGGAATGTTACTGTTCACATTTGGGATGTTTGGGGCCACAAAATCAGAATTCAAGCACACTTCCACGGAGTTTTCGAATGATTTGTATCGGAACTGTGAACTGTGATCTGGTCGTGCTGTCGTGTTCGTTCATTCATGAACAACACCTCCCGAAACAGCGCCACAAAATACGCTTCAAGGGGGACACCGATGGCACAACCGGATCATCCCAAGTAAGTCTAGATATCTGTCCAGATAGTTTAAACAGACTTCATTTCACCACGCCTATCCTTTTACGTTAAATCAAATTGAAAGTTGGGTGCGTCACGCTCAAGGGACGCGCTCGATCGGCAGTCGTACATTGTTAATCGATTTATAGATCTAGCTCGATTATATGTCTGTAGGACCTCTATGCATAACTTATATAGAATGCAAACCGAATTTGATGCGTGTGACTATCTTGTTTGGTTTAATAAAGTGTTTGTAAATATCTCTCGTTCTCATGAATTTCTTCAGTTCTGCCTTGTAATCGCAAAATGAATGACGTCTCGCGATTTTTTATGAATGAAAAAAGTAGTCCCGGTGTGACAGAGGTCACGGTTATCCAATCAAAACGAATAAAACAAGGTCAACCTTGTAGTACACACGTGTGACGTACGGATTTAGTATCTTACCACCTGTCTCTTCACCACGTGGGTAATAAAGCTGGAATATTGCTGAGTGCGGCGTTAAACAACAAACCAATCAACCAACCAAACATGCACCTGTAACTGTCCTGAGTGTTGATTACAGACACTAAGGTACATGTATTATTAGTCTGTAGGTTACACTAAGGTACATGTTTAGTAGGAACCATGCCAACTTGTTGCATGCACCTGTAACGCTCGGAGTGGTGTAGTCCAGAGAGGTGCCAATTGGATTCCTTTAGTTGTACAGGACATGCTGCACGTGCCACTATTTGGTTACCAAACAAGAACGAGGCGTGCAAAGTGTGATGGGGACACGCGGGGTCAAAGAGGTCAGATTGAAAGTAGCAAGTTGAAATACGGCGTCAGACATTAGTTGTTTGTTCTGAGGCATTTTACCCCATTTTGTTGTTTGACTGTATATTACACTAAGGCATATGTGTTATTAGACCGTATTATTACACCAAGGCACATTTGTTATTAGACTGTAGATAATACTAAGGTACATGTGTTATTAGACTGTATATTACACTCAGGTACATGTGTAATTAGAAAGTATTATTACACAAAGGCACAAGTATTATTACTTTAAGGCACATGTGTTATTAGACTGTATAGTGCAATAAGGCACAAGTGTTATTAGACTGTATGGTGCAATAAGGCACAAGTGTTATTAGACTGTATAGTGCACTAAGGCACAAGTGTTATTAGACCGTATTATTACGCTAAGGCAAATGTGTTATTAGACCGTATTATTATATTAAGTCACAAGTGTTATTAGACTGTATAGTGCACTAAGGCACGAGTATTATCAGACTGTAGATTACACTAAGGCACAAGTGTCTTTAGACTTTATAGTACACTAAGGTGCATGTGTCATTAGACAATATTATTACACTGAGGCACAAGTGTTATTAGACTATATAGTACACTATGGCACAAGTGTTATTAGACTGTAGATTACACTAAGGCACAAGTGTTATTAGACTGTATAGTACACTAAGGCACATGTGTTATTAGAAAGTATTATTACACCAACGATTCGCTGTGCAGAGTTGAGTCTGGGAACGCCAGAAACCTATGAGTGTGGGTTCGAATCCCGGTTCCCCCCGATTATGTTTCTAGGGTTGTCAGCACCATACCCGTGCTCGTGGGTTTCGCCGAAGTGGTTAACGTCTGAAACCTGCATTACTTCGGGCTTTCTTCCCACATTAAGCTGACACGCCGCGATATAACTGGAATACCGTTAAAAGCGGCGTTAAACCCAACTCACTCACTCACTCACTCATATCGTTTACTTGCGACATGGTTCTTACAAATGTATCTGTTTCAAACTATTTTCGGATAGTTCCCTTTACTTGCCTTTGGGTTAATACACCATCACGTGTTACGCATGTGACAAGCACAGATGGGCGGCTGTAGAACTACATAGCGTATTCGGTTGTATTTCACTTTACTTGTCAAATATAACTAGATTATAAAATCAATATCAGACAAGATTTTTCGGGGACTTTATCTTTTGCCTGTTGTTTAACGATGCACTCAGCAATAGTCCAACTATATAACGGCGGTCTGTAAACAATCGAGTCTGGACCAGACAATCCATTGATTGACATCGTGAGCATCCATCATTGGGACACGATGACATGCATCAACATGCGTCAGCGAGCCTGACCATCCGGTCCCATTAGTCGCCTCTTACGACAACCATTGGTTGCTGAAGACTAAATTTTAACCCGGATCTTCACGGGGGAGTTTATCTTTACTACATTAAGAGCTAAGTGATACTCGGGTTGGCGCCATACACTTGCTGTGGAGTCTGTATCACCTCATGCAGTACGTCACGCCCAGCACCTCCCCTTCCATCCATTCCTAACCTGACATATCTGACCTATATACCTCTTTAATGAGTGTTTCACAAGTCGTACGCCTCAACACCAATGCTATTCCTATACCCACCATACAATGCATTTTCATACCTGCCTCGTCACTGCTATATATTCCTACCCGTAACGTCAGTTGGTTGGTTTGTTGTGTGTTGTCACACAATGCTATATTCCCACCTACCAGACACACAATGTTATATTCCTACGTTTCACCTACCAGACACACAATGCTATATTCCCACCTACCAGACACACAATGCTAAATTCCTACGTTTCACCTACCAGACACACAATGCTATATTCCCACCTACCAGACACACAATGTTATATTCCCACCTAACAGACACACAATGCTATATTCCCACCTACCAGACACACAATGTTATATTCCCACCTACCAGACACACAATGCTAAATTCCTACGTTTCACCTACCAGACACACAATGCTATATTCCCACCTACCAGACACATAATGCTATAGTCCTACCTACCAGACACACAATGCTATATTCCCACCTACCAGACACACAATGTTATGTTCCCACCTTCCAGACACAAAATGCTATATTCCCACCTAACAGACACACAATGCTATATTCCTACTTTTCACCTACCAGACACACAATGCTTTATTCCTACCTACCAGACACATCAACGTTATTCCTACCCAGCAAACCAATACACGCCACTTTTTCCGATATCTCTATACGCGAATGACAAATCCACTAACCTGCGTCATTTGCTCCACTTACAAGTACGTGCCATTCTATCTGAACTTGCATGTTCAACTGATACATGCACGCGTGTATAGTCTCTGGGACAAAGTTACAAGCACAACAAGTGACAATGCATAAAGGCTGTCGGTTGTATGCACGCAGAGTCGTTAGACGGCATTTGTTGCGGCGTAAATATAAATGTATACAATCTACATACACTTATATTGTCTCTTGTTATACTAATAACGTTTCTTGTTGTACGCACAATGTCTCTTGTTATGGTTATAATGTCTCTTGTTATACTGACACTTGTTCATGTCGTGGTCTTGGCAAAATAGCAATTTTGTAAGCCGACAAGTATCGACTAAACCCTATTTTTATGTTTGAGAGAATGTTGGAAGGTAATATAATGAATGAATGAATGAATAAATGAACGAACAAATGAGTCCCTTGTCCAGTCACAGCATTCACGCCTCAATTCTACTTGCTATAGAAATAGCCTGTTTTGTTCAGTAATGCAAGGTCATGCGCACTATCCTACACTAACACATTGCAGGGAATCGCAGACAGACTCCATGAATACAAGCATTGCTGAACACACTGCCTTAGGCAAATCTGTCGTTGCTGGCCGCCCACACTGAATATGGGTTATGACATGCACAGGTCTATCATGAATTGTTGATAACAGTATGTGTATAAGCAAACACCATGGGCATTGTGTAGCTCATGGGTATTTAGTACTTTATTCCATAGGGGCCCTGGTGAGAAAGTGCCACATCACCACGTGTTAATCAGATGGTGTATTCATTATGGTGGGGGCCGTTTCAAGACGTTTTTTGCTATTGCTATTAAATTATGTAGCACCATGAACACAACGGAAACTAATAAAAGTTGGAAATGTTGACGAGTAAGTGTTAGGATTACGCTATATAATTTGGGCTAGAGATTCTTTGACATTGTTGAGTTATTAAAAACGAACAGATTTATTTCTATTTCAGTCAAACAATTAGCAAATATGTTTGAGTATGCTCGATAACTTCTTCATTATAAGGTGTATAGAATGCTTAAAAAATTATTGACGGCAATAAAATGTATCTTTGGCTTTTTGTTATTTATTGTCTTTTTGATCGATTCATATATGTATCTACTTACGTATGTGGGGTATGGACTTATTTAACACACACGGATGTAAGTGAAACACCAATTTGATGTTAAATATAGCATAGAGACCAATATTGTCGAATTTGAACATGCATATAATTACAACATAGAATTGATGTTTTTCATCCCTACATATTCTATAATACTAGAATACAAAATCTATGTCGACATTGAAGTCAATATCACTGTCTGAAATTAAGGAATGAAAAAAATATGGATGCCTACAAATATACTCTGAATGAGCTCTCGCGGGCAATGCAGTGCAGTTCGAATAACGGTTATAAATTGTCCGTTTCCGTCTGACAACAAGTTCTATGTTGCATGGGAGATAACTCCGATTTATGTAAACTTTGACACGAGTCATCGATCTCGTAGCAAAACCGTCGGCTTGCAGAGAAGGGGCGGTGAGTTTGATAAGTGTTGTCGTTGACATAACATTATAATTGTTTTGAAAATACCATCTAGTGACGTATGATGCTTTTTTAAGGTATCAGCTTTAATAACACTACTGATCCACATAAATGTCTCAAAGGAGTAAACAAAACATACATTGCAATCTACTGTTTGCCACTGCTTCAGTAAAGACGATTTCTACGCTGAATGTCGATTACAGCCGGTTTATTTCCGTGTTTCGATCTCTACAGCGTTCAGCTTGTCTGTACTGTTTAGTTGTTTTCTGAAATCGGCTTGTAAATTAAAAAGAGTGTTCTGTGCATTATCGCACATTTATACCCGGGGATGCAGGTGTCTTACTGAATTCAGTAAATGCAGTCTTTACCATGTATGATAACATGCTGTTATATTTGGAGTGAGTTTGAGAATGACACCCTTGGCTCTAAAGTCAAAAGTGTCAAACACACATTACAAAAAAACATTCCACAGATGGTTAAAAATAAATTATGTGAGGAGATCTGTAAATGAATACTGACATTATTCATGGTATCCATCATATATAAATAACAATCGATAAGAGTGCATTTACCATATATACTTTCTGGCATTTTGGTTAGTTGCATGCACATGCTGCATGCTTAGTAACACTTTCTCAGACACCATTTTTTACCTGCCTTGCTAGTTGCTAAATTAACGGGGTTGAAACATGATGAGTAAATGTATTTCACTCTGATGATACATGATTCATGCTCTGTCTATACATGCTATTAGCATGATTAATGTTATTTTCTTAAAATGTTTCTTCAGACGACAAGGACACACCCACATATTGGGATATAAATAACATATATATTTTAAGAACCATATCAGTTATTTGTAAACCTATCTTAGGTTACAGTATGCAGTGACATTGGCATTAAATGGAGTGTATGTAATTTCCTACCCCAAACGAATCCGTACCCCAAACTGCATGTAATTTTTTACCCCTATGCAATAAGCAATATATTACTTTATGTAAAAAATGAAATATTTGTTTTGGTAGTTGTATGTAATTGAGGGTTTTCATGAATGTTACAGAGAATTAATGGTGACTGTTTCAGTGAGAATGCAAATGTTTTTTTATGTGTGGTGTTTTTGGTAGTGTACATTGTTTGATGATACATGTAGTTGTATGTATATTTGAATATATGTGTGGTTGCCTTTGAAAGATTGCGTTATGATAAACTTGTTTTATGACATCTCAACAGTGACTGTTTTGTTCTTTATCCCTTGGAGGGGCGGTCGGGTAGCCTAGTTGTTAAAGCGTTCACTCGTCACGCCGAAGACCCGGGTCCGATTCCCGACATGGGTACAATGTGTGAAGCCCATTTCTGGTGTCCCCTCCGTGATATTGCTGGAATATTGCTAAAAGTGGCGTCAAATCAAACTCACACACTCACTCACTCACTTTATCCCTTGTTATGAATGGACTGCTCCACTGGGACATCACACAATTCGAAAGAAATCACGATGAACATGGCCATTAGAAAACGTAAGATGTTTTAAAACCTGTAAAAAACTATAATAGGACACTAATATGACCTTATAAAGGTGTATTTAATAATACTAAATAGGGTACGAAATTTCTCATTTTTAGGGGTACAAATTTTCAAGGGGTACGAATTCGTTTGGGGCATGAAGTTAACGCAGCCCATTAAATTGAGGCTCTTGCATTTGTTTCACTGTGGTACAGACTTTGATTTGCTGTTAATTCTTAAGTAATTTTGTAAATGCTGTGCAATCTGCTACCCCTCATTAACAGAATAGGTTGACCCATATTATCTGTGACTACTTTGCCTGATAATTGAGGTAACAGACTTGGTTCAGTAAGTGATCTCACAGAAATAAATACATACTTGTACACCTGAAGTTAATCAACAAATCTTACACTTCCAGCACTTTAACCAGGATTGGCATTGATTGTTTTCCACTAAACTGGTTTACCAACTTTATGTCAAAAGAAATAAAAAATATTTAGCTGCACATATTTAATTAATTTCTAATTTTTGTTTTCACATACTGTAGCAAATGGGTTCATGTGGTTTTAGGACTTACCAACCAGCAATTGATCCCTCTCACGGAGAGCTGAAACCAGTGATTCGTTATAGAATGACAAAATCAAATTATGTGCCATCAATGACATATGGTTTTATCAGAGACCATAAAATAGATTTTATGGTCTCTGGTTTTATGCAGTGTATCGTTGTGTACTGAACATGCTGAAAATAGATTTTGCTTAAGTCTACGTAAGGATTATTCCACATTTGTACTTGGATCTTCCTAGGGTGTATTTGTTTTACAGAAGTGTCCAGGTATAATCATATAAATATAATTTACTAAATTTAAGGTATGATATTTTTTTTTCTTTAATGTTTTATGAAAAATGATGACCTGAAAGTATGTTGGGCTTCAACACATGTCAAAGGTAGAACTGGGATGATACACCAACTGTACGATCGAATACATATCGGGATATCTTACTCACGATCCGATATGTATCATGATACGTGCATTAGCTTTTATCTGTGGCCCGTTAAGCCATCTGTTTCAAGACAGGATGGCCAAATACCTGGCACACTGATAATTTACACAGTATCGCACAACAGATGAAAATTTTTTTTTTTTCACTATTAACTTTCGCTACTGATTAGTGTTTAGTGTAACAGTTTTTGAAGCATTTAAGGTAAGAATCAATATGTTTTACTTAGTGTGCAACTGTGATCGATACTTGTATCACAAAGTAGAAAATCGTGATTCAGCGATGCATCAGTGTATCATTCCACCACTATTCAAAGGTGTGAATGACATTTACTTGATATTGCTTGAGCAAACTGAGTGAGTGAGTTGAGTTTTATCATATGTTTATGCCACTTTCGGCGTAATTGTATGTCATCGCAGGCGATGCCAAGCATCAGCTTCTCACACTGCACATATCTGGGTAATCAAGCACGGAGTACCACCATGACAAGGCAACATGTTTACCTTTAGTCTTATTATCACGATAACCCCACTTTGCAAATTTAATCTAACAGCAACACCAACACTTGCTGAGATATTGTCGGTTGAACTAGAATATACTGGATAGACCAGCATTACTGACTGTGTCACTGTAAGCAACAGTGTCACTAATTGAGGGCTGATGATGAACTGATGAAATATTCAGCATGATACCCAGGTCAGGAAGTGGAAGACGTCTAGACTGGATTAAACAATGACATCTGAACCATGTGGCTCCATTGGGATTCTGTATAGAATTGGTCTTCCGAAACCCATGCTTGTCAGACTCGCTGACTTGGTTGATACATGTCATCGTATCCCAATTGTGTACATCAATGCTCATGTTGTCAATCAGGGAATTGTCTGGACCACACTCGATTTACTGACCGCCGTCATATAGCTGGAATATTGCTAAGTGCAGCATTAAACAACAAACAAAAAATCAAAAGGGATTCAGGTGAAGAATGGGTCCCTTGTATCTTGTGCCCAATTGGTCACAATACCCTATACTTGTCTCCCTGTGTGGGAATCTGGTGCACAGTTGGTCACAATACCCTATGTTTGTCTCCCAGTGGGGAGATTCTGGTGCACAATTGGTCCCAAGTTCTGCATCTAATTATGATGGACTGCATCACTGAAGTTCAACATTATCCCCTCTGAGGTCCACACATTTTTGACACTGCTGCCGAAGTGCCTGGATCTCGCTGGTGTAGAAGGCTCGGTCCTGGTGGTGTAAAAAGTTCCCCTCAGCGGAAATGAAGTCATCATCATTTGTATACTGCTTGTCAGATAGTTCTTTTCTCAAGTTTGGAAAGTGGTGGAAATCTTCATTGCAACCATAGTGACCTATTTACTATGTTTTGCCTTGACATTCACATACAGTTGCCTAAGCAAATTACTATAACATGGGCCTCACCTTTGCTGACTGAATAGACCTTGCCTTCTTCTTTGGAGTGGACATTAGGTGTTTCCACTGCTTTGACGGTTGTTAAGTGGTGACCCTAAGACATCCATGCATACAAATTACTCGACAGAATTACCTGGGTCTACTTCAAAAGAATATAAATTCTCATGAGAGATGATGAAACTGGGGCAATTCTGCTGAGGAGTCGGAAGGCTCGGAACCCAGCATGGTGTCATGCCCAGTTCTTTCCTTAGTGTGTCCTCAACTCTCTCATGAGAGATACCTACTGTATTTGCTATGTGACACGTGTGAGTGGTCAGTCATCCATATTCTTATCATGTATTTTTCAACATTTTCCTTACTGGTGAGAGCTGAAGGTCTTCTTGATCTTTGATCATATACAAGGCTCGCTCTTCCATTCTGAAACTCTAGTGCCATCCTCCTAACAGTGGCAAAGGAAGGAGAATCATCCTCTGAAGTTGACACCATGTTCACATGAATGGCTGTTGGAGTTAGCCCTTTCATTTTGAGATACAAGATGACAGTTAAAAGTTTTCAACAACGGAGAATACCTGGTCACTTTGATGCCTGCAGAAATATGCTGCCTGCTTGTGTATTTGGTTCAAATGCAGCATGTAGGCATGGAAAGTATTGTACTTAATGCATGCAAACTCTTAGGGTGTACAGTACATCCTTCATGAATAAGCTCAGGACTTTTTGGCCACTCTTTGTAAGATATGTCAGCAGGCTGATTGTGTGTCAGTGTCCCCCGATGGCATGCAGTGATGATTGTGGGTTTGAATCCAATTGACCCCAAATTGTGACTATTGGTCTATCAGCACCATATCTGTGTCATTTGGCTGATTGTGTGTCACGGTACTCAACTAATCCTATGGATGATTGAACCGTTGATAATAGTTGTCCAAGCTGTCATAAGCCGTGAGTCTATAGCCGTATTGGAAAGTAGAATGCACATCCATTTCTGTTATTGAGGTGTGAGACAGCTGTTGTTCATTACACTCAAGGAAATTGCCAGATGCCGTCAGCTATGGGCTGCCAGACAATCCAAATGGTTGTAAGTTTATGTTACTTATGATGTAACGTGTAGATGTAAACATATAAATAATAATTTCACCCTGGTTTTCAGTTGTTTGTTTGAACTGCAACTGGACTGAAATCAGCAAACATTAACAGGTACAAAAATGCCATGATTCACAGTTTTTTTTCATAAGTAAGATTGTCATTATGTCAAAGGAGTTAGATCCAGAAAAACGATAGAACAAGAAATTGTTTGGTATTCATCAAGATATGTTGATGATGATGATGATGATGATGATGATGATGATGATGATGATGATGAACTAAATGAATCGAAATATTTCTACAAGATTAAACATTTCAACATGTTAAATCCCATGATTCCTCCCTAAAGTGGATCTTTATTTATTCTGGTTTGTTTGTTTGTTTGTTTTTTCATGTCATGCCAGAGTTATGAGCTGTATCACTAAGCCAGACTGGAAAAAGAAAATATGAGATGCAAAAATGCCTCCTGCCTCACATTTATATAAATCCAATCTATTCATTGTGGTCTTGTCACTACTGTTGTCATATTGATGAGTTGTTCTTTTACATGTTTAAACCTCCATCATCTGGCACCTCTGTGGTCTAGTTGATAGAATGTGTGCCTGGCGAGTGGAAGAACGCACAGGGTTCAAACTCAGGCTGTGTCACCCCCCCAAAAAGATTTTGGTACTTGTTGTTACCTTACTTGTTTTTCAGCATTAAAGGGAAAACAAGGGCTGGTCGGGTCGGAGTCGGTATACTCTCTGAGTGGGGTATCCATGCTAAACTGTGGCATTGAATCTCAGAGGGCTAACACTATAGGATCAGCAAGTCTGGATTAGTACGAGCAGGCACACACATGCATGTGCATGTACATTGCTATATACATGATATGTGAGTGCCAGAATCTTTAACGCGATGTTCAACCCCATTTCACTCACCTCCTCCATCAATATCATGTTCATAAACAACATTCTATATACTGTATTAATCTATTGTGAGGTTTGATTGCCTGCTATGAGCAACATGGATTGGATAAGACCTTGACCTAGAATCTGCTCAAATGAGCACAATAGACACTCCACAAAGTAAGGTGATCATTGGTCAATCAATGATGCCAGAAGTTGGAACAGAGATGTGTGAGTGCTTTCTGGATCTTACATGGAGAGGGCAGTTGATTATTTTAACATTAATATGTACTGACAATTCTTTCCACTGTGTCAGTGGTACCAGTATTCTGGTCATGCATTGAGAGATAAGGACTGTAGATTCCATGCTACATTATGGCATTATGAAAGTGATGATGAATGATTGATTCCAATGAGCAGGAGAAGGCTGTGCACCACTGTGGTGGGAACTAGCTCTAATCTACATTCAACCAAGCATCAAACTTCATCAGTTATAGTTGTTTGGGTGTTTTGACACCTTTTCATGTAAAGTCTTCTGTTGTCAGTGGAGCATGCCTTGTGTTGTCTTCGTTCTGTTATAAACAAACAGTTTGAGGCTATGATGATATGAATCAGTTATGATGGTTACACAGTGAGAAAACCCGTCAGAAGTCCGGGAAACATTATAAGTCTCAAGCAACCTATGCTTGTCATAAGAGGCTACTAAATTCACAATCTGGTCAGGCTCAGTGTAGATCAATGTTAATAATGTCAATCATCAGATTGTCTGGTCCAGATTCAGTTATTTACAGACTGCCATCATATTGCTGGAATATTGCTAAGGCTGAGATGAGTCCAAATTTACTACCAGGGTACCTGGAAAAATGTATTTAGAGGTACGCGTATGAAACGATCTGGTCATGCAAACACAGAGTTAACTGAAGTTTTATCTTTTATTCAATCATATAAATGTCAGAAGGAATGCGTACATGACGTGTAGTGTAACCATGGATTTCTTGATAATTTTTGTCATTAAACTCACTTGGCTAACCATTGGTCCGGGTAGCCCTGTGGGTACCCGGGTCATACTCAGTACCCACCCGACCCGAGTACCCGAGTTACTCGTCCCAGCCCTAAATATTGCTGAGTGTGGCGTTAAACAACAAACAAAACTAATATAATGTTTGAAAAAATAAGACATGTTTGCCTATCAAGATACATACCTGTGTTGCTGGGCAAAACAGAGCCTGAGGGTATGGATATGATATGATTTATGATACGACATGCAGCACCAGCATCTTCATTTAACGTCTCTAGTTGGCAAAGATGAATGTGGTTTGTCAAGATTGTCAGTTTTCCCTTTACCATAAAATAGGAAGATAGACTGATAATTATATAAACTATGGTGTCATATTATGCTGTCTTCTATCTATTGCAATTTCTAGTATAGATCTGTACAATATTATACGTACGTTGTGTAGTGGCCCAGTTGTGGAGACCCTCAGGCATGCCAGAAACCTAGGTTTGTGGGTTCAAATCCCAGATTTGCCCAAATTATATTTCAAGGTCTGTCAACACCATACCCATGGTCATGGGTTTTACCGAAGTGGTAAACATCTGATTCATGCATCACTCCTGGCTTTCCTTCCACATGAAGCTGATACATCGTGATATAACTGGAATACTGTTCAAAGTAATGTAACCAAAGCTCACTGAAAACTGGATTAAATGTGTAACTTCTTTGAGAAGCATTTAGAAGTTGGAGTACTAAGTAAGGATAAGATATATGGATGAACAGCTTCTTTATTAAAATTGGGAGCGATATTTCGGTGTATGTTCTAACACCGTTATCAAGCAAGTGATGATTGAGACTTTATCATACTCATAACCCAATAAGCATATGGGAACTGAATTTAGAGAAAACATTTCATGCTTTTCAGTGCACTTGATAGTATATTACATGGTGTCATTTAAAACTGCAAAGCTCTAGATATCTTAATTGCATTTATGAGATAGGGGACTCTCATTGCCTAGTTTCGAAGGAGGAGAGCGTGGAGGCGCAGGTGACATGTATCCTGTTAGGTGTGCACTTAAGGAAAACGAGGAGGACTTCACAATGCACCACATCCCTTGGGCCCTATTGTGACCGACCACTGGAATACGTATCTGGTGGCCGAATGGATACTGTTTGAAATGTTGACTAGGAGTGATGTCCTGACTATGGAATACGGACAATGGTTGGCAATCAATATGGTATAAAGTTTGTATTTTATAAGACATAAAATATAAAAAAAGGGTCGGAGTTGATGAATTTTCAAATGAGACTTTAGGGTCTCGTTCCACAAAACGATCTCAGAGATATGGCAGGATATTACTACCAGGCTTTGACATAGACTTAAGATAGTTGTTGTTCCAAGTTGGTTTTGTGGAACGGAGCCCTGGAACAAAAGGTGTTTTGCGAAAACGTATGTCTGACTTTATATGATGATTGTATGAAACGTTTAACTAGAATAAATTAAGTTGCAAACTCAATTGACTGTAGTTGATAGGGGGTTGGTTGACCAGTCAGTTCAGACAACCAATTATTGGTGATGGTCAATTATGAAAACTCCACCTATTCCCATCAGGCTGTCCAGGAAGATTGATTTGAACCATGTCGGCTGTAAGCAATAGTAACATGACCCCATGTAGTTCTGCTTACAGTGTCAATCTGGCTTGCCTAGTCATAGCCTCTACGGGGATTGACGTGCAAGATAAGTCTCCAGGGCCCTGGATCATATTTAAGATGGGGACCCAGCACCTCATGGAGGCTTATCATTAAAGTTGACCAAAATGGGAACACTTGCAGCTCTTTGGTGAATGAACTATTAAAACTTACATTAAACATTTATATCTAATCAGACCCTTGTTGGGATCCAGAGTCAAATATGACCCAAAGTGATTGTAGCGCTACGACTTTCTTAACTCTTATACTTTAACATAGACTGACGACTATAGTAGCGCTATGATCACTCTGTGATCTGGGCCCCCGTAACCCATGCTTGTTGTAAACTCCCACAAACATGAAGAGTCAGTGATCACGATGTGTAACCTGGCTGATTGTGTGTCATTGTAATCCAGCAGTGTGGATTGTCACTCATGCTCCCAACCACTGGTTTGCTGGTCCCGACGACATTCATACAGGCCCCATTGACATAGCTGGATCATTGCTGAGTGCAGCACGGCAACCATCATCCCACTCAGCCTAGCCTGTGAAGGAGGAGTACTTCTACACAGGAAACGGTGGCTAAAGGAGTAGGGGAGGTCATGTCTTTTTTAAATGAAGTGGTATCTGAATTCAGCATTTTCATGCCTCATTACAGCTCTCACAATTTTACTTTCCATTCAGGATATCATCTTCAACATCTTGAGTGTATTTCTTTGATATTATACCCCACATAGATACTGAATCATGGGAATTGCACCATGTGTGATAATTGCCATGGTATATCAAGTAATGTCGTCCGTTTTAGTCAAATTAAGCATCCTGCTATTACTGGTTATTTCATGTCCATGTGGTAATTGGAAACATGTTTACTGTGTAGAAGACTGATTTGGATCAAATTGCTTCAATTTCCATAATAGCACAAATATCACATGTCTTCGTATTGATCTGGAACCCTGATTGTTAAAGGGTACGCAGTAGACAATTACCATACTGAACCTATTAAACACTCTGCTCATATAACTGACTCCTAGAGTTTTTCTTAACACATGCCTGTGCAGGGTTAAAAGTTGCTGTGTGAGATTAGGTAGAAATCGTGAAGTCTGTCAATCAGTAGTTATTATCAACACTGTGCTACACTGTCATTAGTATCAATAGACGTAATAATAAGAAAAAAATAGTGTTTATCATATACTAGTCCTAGTCTTTTGACAATTTTAATAGTCTAAAGTTAATGTCTAATGCTGCTTGAAGTGACTAGACCATGTAGACCCCTGTTCATGTTAACAAGGCAGTTCAACAGTATCATGTCATAAATCAAACTTAATTGATCTGCAAGTTTTCAGCGGGACAAAGTCAATATTTCAAGGGATATACAGTTCACATCAATACATCTTATGCTGAAAATAAACAGCTGTCGTCACCATCACAAGCAGCATGAGTTGAAATACAAGTTCTTGATCCTGCTTGGGTGTGTTGGAGTTGGTCCATAGGTTGAAACAATGGTTGTTATGGTAATATGATTTTGTGTGTTGTGCTTTTTGAAGCTGTCTTTGTTGATGTGTTCAGTCATTGCTTCAAAACCGGCAGGTATTTCCTGTGATGGGGGAGACGGCTAGTTTTTGTTTCCCCATGTTCGTAACTCATTGTTGTTCAGGACATCCAGTATGTCTACCCAATGTGAAACCAGAGGACAATGAGTTTTTGCTATTTTGTACCGAAACAATTTTCACCCAATGTTAACATGCTTAGGGTTTCACTCGACCAGTAGATATCCACAGTTATAGCTAAAATGGATAGAATTATCATTAAACCGCCCGTATGTTATCAGAAATCAGCGGGCAACTGTAACTTGATAATGCCATCATATTGTTTGACGATGGGCCATTATCACGCCAGTTGTTAGGTGACCTCATAGGATAGTGAGAGGTTACATCACGTTGAATAGTGACGTCATCTGGTTTGTTCTATGACGTTTCCATATTTGTACAAGTGTCTCGGTGGCATTTGTGTTGATTGCAATAAATGTTTCAAATCCGATATTGTTGTTTCTTTTTATTTGACAACAAATTCAATCCATTTTAGCTATAATAAGGGAAATGCTATTTTTCAGGGCATTATCATTTGCATAAGCCCTCGGTCTTATCAACTTCCCCCCTTCGTCGGGCCTCAGGTTTCTGCAAATGATAATGCCCTGAAAAATAGCGTTACCTTTATACTAGTGCTGGATTGATTCATTGATTACTCGGTCAATAGTTGAATCTGACTAGTCACATTGACTATTGTTGTAGAATCATAAGTAATCGATATATATGATATACATGTAATCTATTTTATTATTCTATAATTTCGGTAGATATGACCAGATAATTTCAATTGTTGTAGTCAATATGGTCAATTTTCTTTCATCATGTTCATTACAAAATGGACATGTGTGTTATTTGATGCATATTCATTAGAAAAGACTGACTTGAAAGTAATGTTATGTAATGTGATTATTTCATGAGAAGAAAAGAATTATCACAATTTGATAAAAATTTAGGCTGGGATGAGTCCAAATTTACTACCCTGGTATCCGAACCCCCTATTACCAAACCCTACCCAGGTACCCGCTGTAGGTCTTGAGAGTTGGGTTGAAATTATGTCTGGTTGGGAATTGTTTTACTGGAGCACTGTCAAAAACTGTACAGATACATGTATGAAACGATCGGGTCATACATACACGTGCATAAGTTGGCTGTAGCTTTATCTTGCCTCAAGACCCGTGAAGATCCGGGGTAGAATAGGTCTTCAGCAACCCATCCTTGCCGTAAATGGCGACTATTCTTGTCGTAAGAGGCGACTAACAGGATCGGATGGTCAGGCTCGCTGACTTGGTTGATGCATGTCATCAAATCGCAATTGAGTTGATCGATCCTCATGATATCAATCACTGGATTGTCTGGTCCGGACTTAATTATTTACAGACCACCGTCATAGAGCTGGAATATTGCTGAGTGCGGCGTGGATATTCAGATTGATAACCACCACTATCCCTAGCCTGGGTTACTTTGACTTTCCTCCCACATTAAACTGACATGCTGTACCAGATGCAACTGAAATACTGTTCAAAGCTGCGTTAAACCCCCTCAATCATGTAAATGAATCACCTTCATTTTGTAGGAATAATGAGGCGTGTTAGACGACTAATTTGAAAAAGCAAAGTATATTCAATTATGCTGCAGTTTGAAAATCAGATTGAAAATTGCTTCTTTGACCTTTGATGTTGGCCTCTGAATGCGGTTGATGATTCTTACTCTAAAGGTTGATTATTCGCATCCTATGTTCTCCCCAATTATAACCCTTTGGTGTGTCATCACCAGACATGGGCTTGTGGGCTACACTCATGTAATAAAGGTCTAACCTGTGTCACAGGGACTTTTGTTCTGTGTTAAAACTGACAGCGTCACTGTGACTTCCATATGACGATCTGTCCTGCTCTATCATGGTAGAAAGCAGTGTTAATCACTCACTTGTCCCTGTGGCCTGTCCAGGTCTTATACATGACCTTTGAACATATTGGTTGCTTTTTCGATTTTTTAGTACTTTCCTGCAGGCTCTCGCTAGTCTCAGTAATGATTTTGGGGAGTTCCGGGCATGGCAATTGGGGTAGTAACCATGGTACCTGCTGTACCAACAACACATAATACATTGTGTGCCAGAAACTTTTGAGTCAAATAGCCCAAACTTATATTTTGGCATTACTTTCAGTATATTTTAGTCTATTTAGGATTTGCTAAGCATAAGCTTATCTAACTAGACCAGAAGAGGTTTTACTAGATCTGGGGATTCGGACTAACAGCTAGGGTCTGATGGTGGCAGAGAAATTAGTATGCAATCTTGCTCAAATTACGAACTGAAATTCCTTTGTTTAAAGTGTAGTGTTTGAGTGATGAAAATTTGAACATGTGTAATATAATCTTCTTTTCATGCTACTGTCATCATGAGTGACTGATTTGGGACAACCTTTGTCTGAATGAACATCTATTTCCAAAGGCTAATTATCGTGTTGCCATCATGTATATAGTTCTGGAATCACTTAATTGCCATAACTTTTAAGATACTAATCCCAATTGTCAATCCCCATTGTATTGTACATTGGCTGTCAACCATCCTGAACATGCTGAAGGAGCTGTGCAACTATGTCACTCATTAATTACTGTTCTTTATATTTATGACTTCACCCATATCAGGTGACTGGAGATGTGCAAGTCTTGGTCCAGAGACGAAAAATGGGAAGGTCTTTCCCTTAAAGGAGCCTAGCTAGGGTCAGACTAGGTGCTCCAGGGCACCAACACAACAACCGCTACCACTATGTGCTGACCTGGCATATAGTGCTTCTTGTATATATCTACCTGTATAAAAAAAAGCAAACTTGTATATACTGCAAGCCATCGATTCCATGTTGTAATTTCTTACCAAGAACCATACACTGACCCCTTGCATATAGGCAAATGCAAAAAACGTATTCGACGTAATAAGCGCCCTGCTCTAATAAGCGCCCACGGCGATATTTGCTAATATATTGGCTAGTGAACAATACGAATTAGCACCCCTTCCGATTGATCTATGTACACAAGACTTATTTATTCGCGTATAATACGCACTCGTGTGTTATATGCACCCTTAAATATGAGCAATTAAATTCTAAATTTATCTTTCAACTGTATTTTTTTCACCAAAATAATATTCTAATAAGAGCCCCCTATTTTAAGAGCGCCCTAGGCTCTTATTACGTCGAATACGGTAGTCATTATCAATGTTACATGTGTTGTCAATGGATGTGTGGAAAGCCTGTTGTTACTGCCATGGTAGTCCTGTGCCATGACTGTCGAATTTATAAATATATATCATTTTACTAAAAGCCTAGGCAAGTCTAGATCAAGCTAAACCAAGTTTAGTTTCCTTGATGAAAACAGCAGAGGAAGAAAGGTTCTTTTGAAAAAAAAAAATTACAATTATTCTAAGGAAATGTTTTCAGAGACTACATTTTAGTCTGCTGCCGTAGCTACAACTGACTTGGTTCATATTATTCAAATAGCTATGCAGTGCAGTCCAAATGGCTGTGCTGGGAAAATTATTTGTGTCCATTCTCAATTTCTTATATATTTTGCATCCAATAAACATGATAAAGTCGGATGATCTGTTGACATGATTATTCAGTGATTGTATAATATAATGATATGATATGAACAGAACTGTGTTCTTCTGTCTTAATTTGACTGATATGCAGCAGGAATACCGTAGAGCATTTGTCACTGTTGGCATATTGCCTGACATCCTTAGCTCCAAAATATGATACTGTATTTGCTATAATAAGCACCCCCTGCACTTAGAAAATTGATAAATTGGGGCACTGTATAAAACCATACACAACTAGTTAAATTTGTTGTTGGAGATCAAGTGGATCGAAACCAAACGTCGACAAAATATTTTGATAATAGCTTCTATGCATTTATATACATCTTCTCTCTGTAAAAATATCTGCAATATACACAAGAAGTTCAGAGTGTCATGCAGTGCATGAAATAGTCTCAAAATATTGCTGGCCTTAAAAGATAATAGCCTGTTTCAAATTTAACTAGCTTAAAAATGTGACAGTGTATTTCATGTTCCACAATGTTTGACAAGGGCAGTCAAGGTTTGTGAAGTAACACAGCTTGTGATTGGTTAAAGTGCATATTATAACCAATCAAAACACATTTGTCATACATAGTGTTACAACAGTTACTCATACAAGTTGAAAGAGGTTAAGGGCGTACTTACTTATTCTTGTGTTTGTCATTTACTGCTACCTGCAAATTTCCCTTCCGCCAAAAGAAGAAAAAATATTTAATGCTGAATTATCCTATATCCATCTGTATTTGTATGCCGCCTCTTGAAAAAAGTACTAAGTTTCACAATTTAAACATGTTTTGAAAACCATGGTCGAATATATAAATGACAGTTGGTGTATGTACAATCTCATTAAAATCAGATCTCAGTTCTCGCTATTCGCAGTAGTGAGAACTGAGATCTGATTTTAATGAGATTGGTGTAGATAAGGTGAACGGTTGAAACTTGGAATGGAAGCAACTCTTGGCTACTTATATTTGTGTGTTCCAATACAGGATTCGCTTCCCCTATAGTTCACATAGAAAGCAGGGACCTGAGTTTATGGGTGAGAAAGTACATTGCATGAAAACCTGCAACAATGGCAATCACACAGGCGGGCCTCTCTGTTATTTGTGAAGTTGGGGTTAGTGCAACTATTTTCGTTCAGCTGTGATAACCGCAAGACAAAATGTTATCAATATTCATGTAAATATTGTAGGAATGTATTGTAGGAATATTTTGAAATATTGAATCTGCCCCACTTAGAAAATGATATATTTCATTTTTTGTTGTTGTAAATTTGAAAGTTGACTGAATCAGGGACATCAGGGTTATCTGTTAATTTGTCATTTAATCAATAAAAAATGTGTTTTATGACCTATCTGTATGATTTAGATCCATACCTGTGAACAATGTTTTTATGACCCGTAACGATCTGGGGTAGAATAGGTCTTCACCAACCCATGCTTGCTGTTAAAGGCGACTATGCTTGTCATAAGAGTTGACTAACACGATTGAGTGGTCAGGCTCGCTGACGTGGTTGATGCATGTCATCGTATCCCAATTGCCATGATTGCGTTGCTTGATGCTCATGATATAAATCACTTGATTGTCTGTTCCAGACTCGATTATTTACAGACCGCTGTCATATAGCTGAAATATTGCTGAGTGTGACGTTAAACAACAAACAAACAAAATGTTTTTATGAACTATCTAAATGATCTAGATCCATACCTGTGTGAATGTTTTTCCCTTGTTCAGAAATTTACAATGTATTATCCGGTTCCATTTTGCCAGAGACTACATGGCAGAGGATACCTAGCTGTTGTAAAGTTAAATTTTTGTAAGTGATTTTAGAACTGATTTATGCGACACGTATGACTTGAAAATAGGTCAATGGTAAGAAAGTTTTTTAATTACAATATGACTTTATGGTCATTGTTGCTTTTTTTAATCTATGTATGCCTTTCTTTTAGATCTTTATCCACACTGCATTTAAATTTGAATTCAAATTTTCAGGTTCAACTTGCTCTTTATCATTGACCTTACATGTTTAAATTTTCAAATATTGGTTTAGACCATCAAAGCCTTGTGACTGTGTGTAAGCCCTATGGTTTCACATTGTAAGTTTGACCATCTTTAACAGGTACTCTGCAGTGGGGGACCTTTTTCAGTTGTTTTTTTCTTTTTCTGGAGGCCTGCCCCTCTCTGGGAAAATCTTGGAGATGAGAAACACTAATAATAGTAAGGATGCCCTAACTTTAATCTTGCAACATTGATTCATTACGGATATTACTTTATATATTTATATTTTTGATCAGTTGATGGTTGCATTGCAATAAATTGGAGAACATTGTGTGTATTTTTAATCAGCTAAGAGGTGTCCATAATAAATAATCCACTGGAACATTTCAGAACCTTTAGTCTGACCGAAATTTTGCGAGCCATGGGCTAGCGGGCAGGTAAGGTGTCATTTTCTCACACTCCTGTCATGCAAATTTTAGAGCTTAGTATGGGATTGGTTATTAGAATTACTTACAGACTGTAGCAGAAGTTGATCAGGGGTGCTTATTGGAACAGGGCACTTAAGATCGCAAATACGATATTAATGTCAACAGACGCTTGTACATGTAGTTGTAAACGTGACAATTTGTCACTGTTACTGCTTCTTCCAACTGAAACAATTTACCTGTATTCATTAGGAGTTAAAAAGTATTTGCAGTGTTTTGAAATTCAGTTGTTATATTTATTTATCTTAATCTTGGAACCCCTTGAAACTTCGCTTTTAAACATTGGGGTTTATGATGAGGATCCTATGACTCTTTGTTTGCAAATTTGAATAGTGCGTTCTGCAGTAAGGTTATATTCTGCCAATGAAAGGATTCTTGAGGCAAAATTGAAATCAAGTAAGAAGTATACAGACATTGTTAACGATGTATCTTTCAGGGAAATTGTGACTTTGGGCTTATGGTATTCATAGTAAGTACCTGTATCCATGGTTACCACAGATAATGAAGTTAAAATTGACTCCCTCTGTCTGGAAAGACAATGCAAGCAGTGCACACAGATACACAAGTGTGGTGAATCAGAGTTAGGAATACTGCCTGCCAATTAGGCAGCGACAAGTGCCAATTCTACAAGACTTTTATTTCTTTTTGAAAATTCACAATATGCCATAATTGATATAAAACTGTTCGGTGCTGGTTGCCATGGTTACATTTTTTTTTTTTTTTGCAACAACGATTTCACCACTTGCACATGTGGTCGTTGTTGGCCCCAATGGTTGGTCCAAGGTGTGGGTGTATACATCATTACAATATTCAACATACTGAATGTTCGTGGCACATTCAAAGTGTTTAGACTGTTAAACTATAAGCATTTATGGTATAACCTAATATATCTTCTTAACAGGTGCATTTAATAATTCATTGATTTTTTTATTGCAAAGCTCAGTAAGGGCACAGAATTATCAATGTGTGTCTTTGATATTCAAGGTGTGCAACATTTGTCAACATGCACCAGCCTCGACAACATTCACCAATCATTAAACCATTCACAAATCATTAAATCATACCCTAGCCTCTACAACATACCCCAGCCTCTACAACATACCCCAGCCTCTACAGCATACAACAGCCTCTACAACATACCCCAGCCTCTACAACATGCACCAGCCTCTACAACATGCACCAGCCTCTACAACATGCACCAGCCTCTACAACATACCCCTGCCTCTACAACATACCCCTGCCTCTACAACATACCCCTGCCTCTACAACATTCACTACCCTATTGGTAGTGATTGTTATTAGCATGATGTTGATGATGAGTATAATTATCGTGTTTTTCTTTTGAATTATCTGAAAGAAACAATTGCCTAGCTAATCATGTTATTGCTTTACAACAATACTTCCCTGAATTGAATTATCTGGAATGTCTTTGAGCAAAATCTTGCCGAAAACCTTTTTCCTCGGAACTTTGAATCAACACATTAATCATTCCATAGTCCAAATGATTTACACACCACTCGTGTTACCATGGATATGTTTTGTTGGTAATGGATACCCTTTAGTTTGTGCCTTAGATATTTTGAAGCCAACCTTCAACCAGACTAAAGAGGAGTCGTGGTGGTGTTGTCCATACATGGTGATAAAGGCAATATTGAGATGATGCTGTTTGCTGCAACCAAGGCTATAATGTAATAGACACTATTGAACATGGTGAATCACAGCTGTTGTCATACATTGCCATGGGCAGTAACATTGTGCTCACTGCTGGGAAAGAGAAATGTCTTATGACACCAAATGTATTTTGATGACACTTCTTTCAGCAGCTGTTGAAAAGCAGATTTCCCTGGCATTTCTTTCATGTTATCAAAATAAGGATCATCACCAGCAGTTTCTTTCGCTATTGAACCTAAACATCATGGAGATTTTTCTCAGTCAAAGATTTTTTCTTCCAGGAGTCCCTTGTAATCAGACTCGATTTGATGATAGGGCAGAACTTCCATCCTGCTGGCTGTAATGTCTATCATGAGACCCAGTCAGAGTGAAGGATTGCAGTTTTTGTTCAGCTGCCATGATTCACATTTCAGGTCTGAGAAGCCTGCTTTTTTCTGCTGCCCACTTAAATGTGAGTAGTGGAGGTCAGTGACGTTGCCCTCCCCTTTAATGTAGGCCCTTGTCGCTCTCACTCCTCTATCCCTATGGCGATGCATTATCTGTTGAAATGTCTTATTTGTCGCTAGCTGTCTGAATCTAGCAGGGCTGTACATAGGGTGAAGTGAAGACTGGTGGGAGGGAGGTGGAAATATAGGGGAGGGAGGGGGGGAAATATGGGAAGGGAAGTGGCAATATAGGGCAAGGAAGTGGCAATATAGGGGTGGGAGGGAGGTGGAAATGAAGGGGAGTGAGGGGGGTGGAAATATGGGGAGGGTGGAAATATGAGGAGGGTGGAAATATGGGGAGGGAAGTGGCGATATAGGGGAGGGGGGGTGGAAATATGGGGAGGGAAGTGGCGATATAGGGGAGGGAGGGGGGTGGAAATAAGGGGAGGGAAGAGGCAATATAGGGGAGGGAGGGAGGTGGAAATATGGGGAGGGAAGTGGCGATATAGGGGAGGGAGGGGGTGGAAATAAGGGGAGGGAAGAGGCAATATAGGGGAGGGAGGGAGGTGGAAATATGGGGAGGGAAGTGGCGATATAGGGGAGGGAGGGGGTGGAAATAAGGGGAGGGCTTTGGCAATATAGGGGAGGGAGGGAGGGAGGTGGAAATATGGGGAGGGAAGTGGCGATATAGGGGAGGGAGGGGGGTGGAAATATGGGGAGGGAAGTGGCGATATAGGGGAGGGAGGGGGGTGGAAATAAGGGGAGGGAAGAGGCAATATAGGGGAGGGAGGGAGGTGGAAATATGGGGAGGGAAGTGGCGATATAGGGGAGGGAGGGGGTGGAAATAAGGGGAGGGCTTTGGCAATATAGGGGAGGGAGGGAGGGAGGTGGAAATATGGGGAGGGAAGTGGCGATATAGGGGAGGGAGGGGGGTGGAAATATGGGGAAGGAAGTGGCAATATAGGGGAGGGAGGGGGGTGGAAATATGGGGAAGGAAGTGGCAATATAGGGGAGGGACGTGGAAAGATGGTTGAGGTGAGTGGAACAATGGGGAGGGAGAGTTTAAAAATGGTAGTGAGTGGAGTGGAGTGGAGGAGGCAGGTGGAATGGGGAAGTAGGAGAGATAGACAGTGGTAGGGGATGGAGTTGGGTTATTTGAACAGTGGGGAGGGGAGTTGAAAGATGGATGAGGTGGGTGGTATGATGGGGAGGTGATTGGCACGATGGGAAAAGAAAAGGGAGTAAATAAATGGGAGAGGGAGGTAGAAAGATGATGGAGGGAGGGAAGGAGAATGATGGGGAATGAAGTGATAAGCATAAGGGATCATTTTGTGATGAGGGGGGTCTAAGAAAATAATGTCACCTTTTCTTGCAAACAAGAGTCCAAAGGATACAGACATCCCTCCCTCCCCTCAGAAAATAAAAGGGTTGCTACCTAAGATGGATAGACTTTCTAAGAGATAGGGCTGTGGTTTAAAAAGGGGGATGTTGTGAGTATTTCAGTGTATATATGACAGTCGAATGATGCAAGAAGGAGAAAAGGAAGTAGGAAATGAAAGGACATCAGAGGAATGGAACATTGAGTGGCTAAGGATACAGTGAATGTTTTCAAAGGTTGTAAGTAATGTTGCTGCACATTGCTGAAGACAGGGATAGGCAGAGTTAGGCATGGCCACTGGTCTGTTAGTCTTATGATCCATACCCCTGGATATTTTAAAGTGAATCTCATAACGTTAAAAGTGAAAATGTCTGATTTGGTTGTGTATGCTAACAGAAAATTTCTTATCTCAAGAGGTAATACATTCCAGAAAGCTTCAGACATTAAGGCCTGGATGAAGACAATCCCTGTGATTAAATGCATTGTGGAGACAGTAGAAGGTTCCTGGTTTCTTTCTGATTTCATTACTGGCAGATAACATGAATAAGGTGATGTGGAATTTGTGAACTTGAGATTTTTAGAATGGATTCACAGAAGCCCTAGATACAGTGTCAATACTGATTTTAGTAAAGTGCATACAAAGGCATTGTATTTGTGCTTCAGGAGATGAATTTCCAGTTTTGATTCTGTTCCGACAAGTTTGTAATCATAAATAGCTGATACATGCAGTGAAACCAAGAAGACAAAACCCATCATGAAACAGGGTCGTGATGAATTATCTGTCGAAAATACTCTTTCATTTCGGTTTAAAATCTTGATCAAACAGTTCTGTGGAATTAAAAGGCACCGCGATCAATAAAACTGTTTTACTCTGTAACTTGTTTTATGCAGTTTGAGGATCATGCGGCGAAATGATACATGACATAAAACTTGAAGATTTATTGCTGCATTATCTTACAGAATTTATCCAGCATGTGGTTTGATGGGCATTTTGTCATGATATTGTTGTTATTTATAGCAAGAGAGATGTTTTCACGGTTTTATTTCCTGAGCATAAAATTTAAATCCAGGTCTATTGTTTTTGGCATCTCTACAACTGACCAGATTGGATTTGGGTTCTGTAAATTGTGTAAGAGGCTTATTGGACAACCATTTTGAAAAATGCTTTTATAACTGTGTAGGATCTTTTCATGTAGAATTTGATCAAGACAAGAGCATAAACTGGATTGAGATGACAGGCAGTAAAGACAAGGCTCTCGTGAGGTTGCCATGGTGAACACGATGGTTCAAGCAACTTAATCTTTCGTCACTTCAGGTTCCATATCACTGTCAAACAGAAGGGGGAGTTAGTTTTAGTTCACAAACGTCATATACATGTCAGCCTTGATTTAGTAAAAAGATACAAAAGAAGTCTACACTAAACTACATCCCCTACAGATATCCAGTGGAATCAAGATGGCTGCACTGTGTGAGTTATGTGGCTGAAATAGCACTGTTGGCCTGCTCTTTACTTTGGCCCCCTTTCTTTATTTTATGGATTATGGATTTCTGCTAAACAAGTTGCATGGGTTGGAGGAAAAAAATTAGAAATATAGTTTGTAGCTCAGTGTGTTTTTATGTTTTTGCATAAAATTGTTTGGGTCAGTGGGTTTGGTAAGTTAGTTGAAAAATATATATGCTAAACTGCATGAAGTACTGGACGATTAGAACTTTACAGAAACATATATGTACATGAAATGACATACAAATAACTTGACTAGTTGTAAGTTAGATGAAGACAATATAGGGTCAATATAGTCAGTATATTTGAGGTTAATATTTACTTTAATTTTGTAAGATTTGAGTATATTTAGTAGCAGAATCTGTATTTTTTGGTAATCTATCAAACATGTCAAAGATGGTTGATATGGTTGGGCAAATAAAAATATATTTGAACTATTTCTATTTTTGTTTTATTATACCTTCTGTTGTGACTTTTGTTTCTGGCTGAACGAATTAGCAAACATGGCCAACCTCTCCCTCACCATACAGAGTTATTTGATATGTCACATTGCATCATTATGCCAATGGATACTTTGTGTAAATTACAAATATGATACTTTTGAGTCTTGAGACCTCATTATTAACATGGGTAAGCAACCCGTGAAGATCCGGGTTACGATAATTCTGTGGTCTTCAGCAACCCATGATTGTCATAAGAGGTGACTAACAGGATCGGCTGGTCAGGCTCGCTAACTTGGTTGATGCATGTCATCGTATCCCAATTGCATAGATTGATGCTCATGGTGTCAATGACTGGATTGTCTTGTCCAGACTCGATTACTTACAGAGCGCTGTCATATAGATGGTTTATTAGTGAGTGTTATGTTAAAGAACAAACAAACAAACAAAAAAACAAAAAAAGATGTGTAAGCCCAAGTGCTAAAGAATGTTTCTAGAGCTGGCTGGTTATTGCTAATATCAGTGGTCACAATATGTAATCTGGTCACTTGTCTTTCATTGTTCCCAAACAGTCAGTATAATGGTATCTCATCATGCTCAGTGGATGTGGTATCTCAGTGGATTTTATGCACTGTAAGACTGGCATAAGTCCAGACATTATAGAAGTGAAATAATCTTTAGCCTGATCTTTAACCCCACTTTACCTCACCACCTGCTGATAGTAACTCCTCCATCATCAGAAAAACATTAAAAATATCTATCCACATACTGATGGTAACTGAGCCACCATCAGAAAACCACTATATATACCTCACTGTGACCTCCTGATGGTAACTGAGCCATCTTCAGAATCCACTATATATACCTCACCACCTCCTGATGGTAACTGAGCCATCAACAGTAAACCACTAGATATACCTCACCACCTCCTGATGGTAACTGAGCCATCAACAGAAAACCAAAAGATATACCTCACTGTGACCTCCTGATGGTAACTGATCTATCATCAGAAAACCACTATATATACTTCACTGTGACCTGATGGTAACTGAGCCATCATCAGAACCACTAGATATACCTCACTGTGACCTCCTGATGGTAACTGAGCCATCAACAGAAAACCACAAGATATACCTCACTGTGACCCCCTGATGGTAACTGATCTATCATCAGAAAACCACTATATATACCTCACTGTGACCTGATGGTAACTGAGCCATCATCAGAAACCACTAGATATACCTCACCATCTCCTGGTGGTAACTGAGCCATCGTCAGAAAACCCCTACTGGGGCACTAGATATACCTCACCACCTCCTGATGGTAACTGAGCCATTAACAGAAAAAAACACTAGATATACCTCACCACCTCCTGATGGTAACTGAGCCATCATCAGAATCCACTATATATACCTCACCACCTCCTGATGATAACTGATCCATCAACAGAAAAACACTAGATATACCTCACTGTGACCTCCTGATGGAAGCTGATCTATCATCAGAAAACCACTAGATATACCTCACCACCTCCTGATAGTAACTGATCTATGATCAGAAAAACACTAGATATATCTCACTGTGACCTCCTGATGGTAACTAAGCCATCATCAGAAAACCACTAGATATACCTCACCACCTCCTGATGGTAACTGAGCCATCATCAGAATCCACTAGATATACCTCACCACCTGCTGATGGTCACTGAGCCATCAACAGAAAACCCCTAGATATTCACTTGACATCATCTGCATCCTTGGTCCAGTGGATGGAATGTCTGCCTTGAGAGCAGAAGGTTTATGGTTCAGTTCCGGCCATGTCATAAAAAAACCCATTAAAAGATGGTACTTGATGTTACCTTGCTCAACATGAAGAGGATAAAACAAGGGACTGGTCAGTTCAGTATACTGTATCTGAGTGGGATATTAATGTTTGTCATGTTACTAGTAATGTTAACACGAACTTCCTGTGTGTCTCTGCACAGGCTGGGACTGAGTGATAGATATTCCGTGGTGTCAAATTAGTGTCACTCCAGCAGGGATTCATGCATATGTAATCATGGTAATACTTCATTTACTTGCAGACATTTACAAAATTCATATTTTCTAAAAATAACGACACAAGAGCACCAACAATAAAGTTGTAAAGGTTATGGGGATTGTAATACAATTTACGTGCTGATCCAGGTTGGAATGTTGAATATATGTCACTGCATACCATGGCTTAACAATGAGTAGTATACATTTGTTTTCATGCAGATGTCAGGATTTCCATGTTTTTATGTAAAAGCAACTATTTTCATATATTTTACGTGGTTGAAAAAAATGAAACTCAAAATGTCTTGGGAGGAAAAGATTTCTCCAAGATTTGATGAAAATGTCAGTGAAACAGTCAGGATGCAGCATCTTCAGATACAGTTGATAAGCTTGCCTTGATCTCCTTCATAGTTTGAAGAAGCAGAAGGTTGGTGATATACATGGTTCGATTATTTGTCTGTGTTGGGTACCCATGTTAAAATGTGGCAGGGTATTTCATTGGGTAGCACTAAGGCTACCTTGTCAACAAATGTCCACTGACCATTTGACAATTTAACCAGCCAAGCTTTAGTTTGAAATACAGTAGTTTATTACGCATGTGTTTTTCTCCTTTGCTGTCTTCTTGAACAGCTGAATCTTACAGCAGGTTGCTGGAAGTAAGCCACCTGATAGCTGTTCCTAAATTAGAAGGGATAGAACTTCATGTGACATTTATTTCTTATGCTCTTTTTCCTGTAAGCTGAAGGATTCTGAATACCAAATCCCCATTGGGAGTCGTAACATTTTAGAAAGTCTTGTACATGTCCTCTGAGATATTTGACAAGGGTTTCTCAGAAGAAATATATCACATGCTTTAGCTATGTTAATGTTGAGTGAGAAGATGATGGGGATGCACAGGAGAAGTTTTGTTTTGTTTTGTTTTGTTTTGTTTGTTGTTTAATGCCGCACTCAACAATATTCCACCTATATGATGGCTGTCTGTAAATAATCGAACCTGACAATACATGACATCATGAGCATCAATCCACGCAATTGGGATACAATCACATGCATTAACCAAGTCAGCGAGCTTGACTACCTTATCCAGTTACGACAGGCATTGTCACCTTTTACAGCAAGCTGGGTTGCTGAAAACCTATTCTACCCTGGATCTTCACCATGTTCACAGGAAAAGTGATCATGATACCTGTGAAAACACAATGTTTTGATCCAGATATTATGCTGTAAGGAATTTAACATGTTTTCATATATCCATCAATTTTTGTTTTTTGCTCTGCTATCACCTTTGACCTTCATATGCCCCATGAATCTGGTAACACCATAGGATCTTTTATGTGTTAGCGAATATACACTGCATGGATCAAATTTTAAACTCAGTGTCATCAAAAAGTGTACCTTGTGCTATGGCAATCATTGAGTGAAGGGATTCTCAGCTGTTGCTATGTGGCAGGTTTCATGAATAATAATTATTGCACATGCTCAGTAGCCTTGATTCGCTGTAGATCAAGATCAAGTAGCCTAGTGGTTAAAGCGTTTGCTCGTCACGCCGAAGACCCGGGTTCGATTCCTGACATGGGTACAATGTGTGAAGCCCATTTCTGGTGTCCCCCGCTGTGATATTGCTGGAATATTGCTAAAAGCGGTGTAAAACCATACTCACTGACTGACCGTAGATGAGGGTTTCAATGTAACATCAAATCTATAATTTTGATCAATTTAATGACACTTGTTTTCCCAATGTGTATGCGTATAGGATGCACCATATCGCAGGTGTGTAGCCAAATATTGGTATCCCCCACTGTTGTTTGTTGCTGGAATAATCCTAAAATTGGCATAAAACCACACACATAATTTCAGTTAGTCCAAAATGAAGGTGAGCTTCAGAGCCCTATGGTTGCAGTTTGATAAATGATAGAAGACTGTTCTTGACAAACAGCTCACAATATGGTAGCCTTGAGTCAAAGCCTACATTAAGGTCCCTCTATTAAAGTGGCTATCTGGGACACAGCCTCATGCCATACTCAACACACCAGACAAATTGAGCCCAACCTCTGCCGCCTCTGTACATCCATGTTGGACATACTCAGATCCTAATCAGAATTGCTTTATAGTGGAGTCTGTGCCTAGGTGGCATCCATATTTTATGGCTTGAGTGGCTAATTATGTTGATATTGTGTCAGAGCTGCCATTTATGTGTCGCAGTAACAGATTATTTGCTAGTGTGTAGTGGACTATCACTATCAGGGGGACAAACTGTCTGCCATTTTCCTGAAGCCAGTAAGTGGTTATAAAACCGACCAGAAGGGGGTCAGGCTGTATTATTGGTCTCAGACATGGTAATTGCGGCCAAGTCCAGACCGATATGACTCAAGTAATAAATTGTGTTTGCTGAAAAGAAAATTGTTACATTGGATGATAGTGTATGTGCCATAACAACACCGATTTGCTTTTGGGTATAGACAAATGCGGCATTGATTAATTTGAGTATGATCATAGAACAGGCTTTGACTTGAGTTGGAGATGCAGGCTGCTGAGTGGGATGGCTGAGGCAGGAGAATGTTGAATGTTGCCATGGTTGTGTTTTTAGTTTATTTCTTTTCATGATAGCAGCATAAACAAGGGAAACTGTTTGAATTAAATGAATAGAATTCTTTCCTGTGGTATAAAATTGTGAGGCATTGAAAGCTTGTCCTTCAGGAGTGCTGACTATGTTGTTCATTTGAGGTATTTGACTAAATATCTAAGGATTCTAATCACTGACTGTTTTGTTTGGGGTTAGTGAGTCTGCTGGAGACCTACTATCTCCCAGAATTCTCATGGGGAGACAAGCATGGCCTACTGGGGACCTACTCTGTCCCAGAATTCTCATGGGGAGACAAGCATGGGCTACTAGAGACCTACTCTGGCCAGAATCCTCATGGGAATCAAGCATGGGCTACTAGAGACCTACTCTGTCCCAGAATTCTCATGGGGAGACAAGCATGGGCTACTAGAGACCTACTCTGTCCCAGAATCCTCATGGGGAGACAAGCACGGGCTACTGGGGACCTACTCTGTCCCAGAATTCTCATGGGGAGACAAGCATGGGCTACTGGAGACCTACTCTGTCCCAGAATTCTCATGGGGAGACAAGCATGGGCTACTAGAGACCTACTCTGTCCCAGAATCCTCATGGGGAGACAAGCATGGGCTACTGGGGACCTTCTCTGTCCCAGAATTCTCAGGGGGAGACAAGCATGGGCTCCTGGAGACCTACTCTGTCCCAGAATTCTCTTGGGGAGACAAGCATGGTCTGCTGGGGACCTACTGTGTCCCAGAATCCTCTTGGGGAGACAAGCATGGTCTGCTGGAGACCTACTATCTCCCAGAATCCTCTTGGGGAGACAAGCATGGTCTGCTGGGGACCTACTGTGTCCCAGAATCCTCAGGGGGAGATAAGCATGGGCTGCTGGGGACCTTCTCTTTCCCAGAATTCTCATGGGGAGACAAGCATGGTCTGCTGGAGACCTACTATCTCCCAGAATCCTCTTGGGGAGACAAGCATGGTCTGCTGGGGACCTACTGTGTCCCAGAATCCTCAGGGGGAGATAAGCATGGGCTGCTGGGGACCTTCTCTGTCCCAGAATTCTCATGGGGAGACAAGTATGGTCTGCTGGAGACCTACTATCTCCCAGAATCCTCTTGGGGAGACAAGCATGGTCTGCTGGGGACCTACTGTGTCCCAGAATCCTCAGGGGGAGATAAGCATGGGCTGCTGGGGACCTACTATCTCTCAGAACCCTCATGGGGAGACAAGCATGGTCTGCTGGAGACCTACTATCTCCCAGAATCCTCTTGGGGAGACAAGCATGGTCTGCTGGGGACCTACTGTGTCCCAGAATCCTCAGGGGGAGATAAGCATTGGCTACTGGGGACCTACTGTGCAAGGGAACATCTACAGGATTACGTTAATATGTCTTGAAATCAAGTTGAAATATAATACAACATAATTCAACATGATTAAATGCTTGATAAAAATTGTGAAGTTGTCAGCATTTGAAAAGTCGTAGGAATTATGACAGTCATGAAGTTAGGCCTCCCTGACGCACTCACTGACTCACTCACACAAAGTGAGCATTACGGAGAAGTGCAATGAATAGACAGTATTCTGATTCTCAATCATTTCCATGTCAATTACCATGTCTAAATGGCCATCAAATGCTGAAAATTTATGTTCTATTAACTTACAAAACTGTCTCCCTCTGATGTTGCGGAATGGAAGGCCAAGGTTGAATGACGTCATGCGACATATAGTGACATAATCAATTGTTGATGACATGTTTCTAGGCCAGGGTCACACTGATCTCTGTTGTTGTGTGTCCATCAAGTGAATAACAACTGCTGTACTGCGTGTTTTGATTTGGTTGGTATAGGGATATTATCATGCTAAGGACACATTCTTTCCATTTTAGCTATAATAACAGTTATGCCATTTTTCAGGGCATTATCATTTGCAGAAGCCATCGGTCTGTTCAACTGCCTTCTTTCATCGGGCAGTTAATGGCAGACCTTGGACTTCTGATTCTGCCCTAAAAAATATTATTACCCTTATAATATCATGTTAAATAACTGTCATGATGATAATCACAGGCAACAAAGCAATAGCCATTTGAAATTGTGTTTAGCCTGAACATTATCCAAATCGTGAAATGTTGTGACAAAATCCCCTTCATGTCCAAATAAACAGAGTGTTCATATGGGGTTTTGATTGCCTGTCAATTGCCTAGTGTAATCATTATGACCTAAAGCTTAGACCAATCATGGCCTAAACCCAACTGACCATGATTAATGCATAACTAATTGCCTGCAGGTGTAGCTCTGTTTGATTAGCAGGAGAGATGCTCATATGGTTGCCCTGATTAACCTGTTACGCGCAGAGAGGGGATTAAGAGCTGTTTACACTCAAATACCACCCATGTGTTATGGGCATGTTTCCGGTGACTTTTTAAACGGCAGTCACACTGTCAACTTTCCAAAAGTCCCTGTTTCAAAATGCTGAATGTTGAATAAGTCTTTCAACACACACCTTTGGAAGCAAACTCTTCTCATCATATTTAAGGCTTTCTGTGCTTGTGCAAAATGGAAGAGAGCATCGTCTACTTGGATAAATCCAAACTTTTGCACATGTATTCAGTGTAGGACAACTATAGTCTAACCTCATGTGTGTTGTCAGGAAAAGATAACAAACATCATTATGGACATGATAATTTTACCTGGCATAATGTCATGAGAAAACTCAATTCTGTAAACATGGTAATGGATGAAACCCTTGCCCTCGGTTTTACTAACCTGATCCCTGCTACTCTCAGGTTTTACTGACCTGATCCCTACTACTCTTGGGTTTTACTAGCCTGATCCCTGTTACTCACTGGTTTTACTAACCTGATCCCTGCTACTCTCAGGTTTTACTAACCTGATCCCTGCTACTCTCAGGTTTTACTGACCTGATCCCTGCTACTCTCAGGTTTTACTAACCTGATCCCTACTACTCTTGGGTTTTACTGACCTGATCCCTGCTACTCTCAGGTTTTACTAACCTGATCCCTACTACTCTTGGGTTTTACTAACCTGATCCCTGCTACTCTCAGGTTTTACTAACCTGATCCCTACTACTCTTGGGTTTTACTAACCTGATCCCTGCTACTCTCAGGTTTTACTAACCTGATCCCTACTACTCTTGGGTTTTACTAACCTGATCCCTGCTATTCTTCGGTTTTACTAACCTGATCCCTGCTACTCTTCGGTTTTACTAACCTGATCCCTGCTACTCTTCGGTTTTACTAACCTGATCCCTGCTACTCTTCGGTTTTACTAACCTTATCCCTGCTACTCTTCGGTTGTACTAACCTGATCCCTGCTACTCTTCGGTTTTACTAACCTGATCCCTGCTACACTTGGGTTTTACTAACCTGATCCCTGCTTCTCTTGGGTTTTACTAACCTGATCCCTGCTACTCTTCGGTTTTACCAACCTGATCCCTGCTACACTTGGGTTTTACTAACCTGATCCCTGCTACTCTTCGGTTTTACCAACCTGATCCCTGCTACACTTGGGTTTTACTAACCTGATCCCTACTACTCTTGGGTTTTACTAACCTGATCCCTGCTCCTCTCAGGTTTTACTAACCTGATCCCTGCTACTCTTGGGTCTTACTAACCTGATCCCTGCTACATTAGGGTCTTACTAACCTGATCCCTGCTACACTGGAGTTTTACTAACCTGATCCCTACTACTCTTGGGTTTTACTAACCTGATCCCTGCTCCTCTCAGGTTTTACTAACCTGATCCCTGCTACTCTTGGGTCTTACTAACCTGATCCCTGCTACATTAGGGTCTTACTAACCTGATCCCTGCTACATTAGGGTCTTACTAACCTCATCCCTGCTACACTGGAGTTTTACTAACCTGATCCCTGCTACACTTGGGTCTTACTAACCTGATCCCTGCTACACTTGGGTCTTACTAACCTGATCCCTGCTACACTAGGGTTTTACTAACCTGATCCCAGCTACACTTGGGTCTTACTAACCTGATCCCTGCTACACTTGGGTCTTACTAACCTGATCCCTGCTACACTAGGGTCTTACTAACCTGATCCCTGCTACACTAGGGTCTTACTAACCAGATTCCTGCTACACTCAGGTTTTACTAACCAGACACCAGTGCTGCTCACAGGGTTTACAATCCTGACAAATACTTGAGTGGTTTGTGTGACTTAGTCACTACACAGATAGTGGACTTGATCAGCGTCTTTTCAATTGCGCATGTGTAACACAAGTTTCTCTTAACGACAACGAGCATGCAGCTATTTCTTTAAAAGATATAGAAGGCAATTAGTTTTGCTGTGAAATCATTCAGAGCAAATTGCAAATTTCTGTTTATGATCAGTTTATTTCTCCAAATAATCATTTCAGACTTTTTCAAAGCTCACTTGAGAAACTTTTCCTGCCATGCCTCAGTGGCTGATTTGGTAGTGAGCTTCAGTAACGAATTGCAATCAATATGCAGGTTCAAATCCCAGGATTATGAATTATCTCACTGTTAAATATTTTACTATTTTGGAACAACATGGTTTGTAATGAGTTCATTCTGATTGATTTAAATGTCAAATTAACCATGCATTTCCACATACCAGTAGGTATACCAATGGTAGAAATGAAAACTTTTAGTCCACTAGTCCTTATAACGATAACTTATAGCTAAAATGGATAGAATTATCATTAAACCGCCTGCATGTTATCAAAAATGAGCGGGTCACTGTAACTTGATAATGCCCTCATATTGCTTAATGACGGGCCATTATCACGTCCGTTGTTAGGTGACGTCATAGGATAGGGATAGGTGACATTATTGTTGATTGCAGTAAATGTTTGAAAAACCGATATTGTTGTTTCTTTTTATTTGATAACAAATTTCATCTATTTTAGCTATAATATCGGTAATGCTCTTTTTCAGGGCATTATCATTTGCAGAAGCCCTCAGTCTTTTCAACTGCCCTCCTTCATCGGGTAGTTAATGGAAGACCTCAGGCTTCTGCAAATGATAATGCCCTGAAAAATAGCGTTACCCTTATAATATAGCAAAACCTTTAAAAATGGCAGATTTCTAATCGGCCTTAGGATACCTTAACTATTTGGCAGTTTGGCAAAGACGAAGGGACTAGTGCAACTTTCTAATGCTGTATACAGACATAATGTTTTGATTAGAAAACAAATACTGGTTACACATCCATTTAAAAAAGGATTAATCTGTTACCAAATAAAGTGTATTATGGGAGATAGATAGACCTGTTCAAATATTATTTTTGATATAATGGATTGTTTGTTCTATGGATTGAAGTATTTTCGAAAAGATTGATTGCAATTATGAATCTGTTTGTACTCTTTACCAAAGTGATGATCAATGAACAATGGGAGTAAACACTGTGCAGACATGAAAACAAGACTCCCTGTGCAATGGTTGGTTGGACACATTGTTCATGTTGGTGTTTTGGGGAACATTTTGTCGAAAGTGTTCTCAAAGATAGTCAATGTTAACTGTTTCTTCATAAAAACCTATTGATTTTGCACCACGGTTATTTACTCAGGAGTAATCGGGAGAGAAATTATGTTATGGCTGGGAAATGTGTAATGTATTTTATCTGATTACATCATTGATTGGTGCTGCAACAATATTGGTTGTCCAATGACTGGGCAGGAAATTTGTGAACATTTTACACTGCTGGGTGGGGAAGAGTGTTTGCTTGAAGCCTGAATGTTCGATTGTCTTTGTTTGGATACCTACCTATAAACAGTTAGTAATCAATATTGCCAGTTCAGAGACAACTAAACATAAATGTGTTTCCTGTAACCTGATCATATCTGCATTTTACCTAAATGTATAATGTGTTGGAGCTATGTGAAACTTAAGTGCCACAATATGTTTATACTGTGCAAGTACATATCTATAAGACATTTGACTGCCTCCGTGGTCTTTTGGTAGAGTGTCCGCTCGGAGAGCGAAAGGTCCGGTGTTCGATTCCCGGCCACGTCATACCAAAAGACGTTAAAAGATGGTACTTGTTGTTACCCTGTCTGGCGCTCGGCATTAAGGGGTTAAAGCATGGACTGGTCGGCTCGGAGTCAGTAAACTGTGTCTGAGTGGGGTATTCATTTTAATCTGCGGCATGGTATCTCAGTGTGCTAGCACTATAAATCGGCATCAGTCCGGTCTAGTACAAGCATCCACACACACACACGTGCATGCACGTCGCTATATAAGGGCAATAATCTTGGACGCGACGTTAAACCCAATTTCACCTCACCTATACGACATTTATGATAGACATGTAAAATGATATGAAAATGATATCAAAAATAAATTTTCTGAGGCTATGCAAAACAAACAATGTTCAAGTCACTGTTAATTGATGATCCCAAATTAACTTCAGTTGAACAGCTACTTTTGATCATGGTGAGACAGACATTGACAGTTGAACAGCTGCTCTTGATCATGGTGAGACACAGATATTGACAACTGAAAAGCTACTTTTGATCTTGGTGAGACAGACATACAGCTGAACAGCTACTTTTGATCTTGGTGAGACACAGATATTGACAGTTGAACAGCTACTTTTGATCATGGTGAAACACAGACATTGACAGTTGAATAGCTGCTTTTGATCATGGTGAAACACAGACATACAGTTGAACAGCTACTTTTGATCTTGGTGAGACACAGATATTGACAGTTGAAAAGCTACTTTTGATCATGGTGAGACACATTGACAGTTGAACAGCTACTTTTGATCTTGGTGAGATAAACATTGACAGTTGAACAGCTACTTTTGATCATGAGACACAGACATTGACAACTGAAAAGCTATTTTTGATCTTGGTGAGACAGACATACAGCTGAACAGCTACTTTTGATCTTGGTGAGACACAGATATTGACAGTTGAACAGCTACCTTTGATCATGGTGAAACACAGACATTGACAGTTGAATAGCTACTTTTGATCATGGTGAAACACAGACATACAGTTGAACAGCTACTTTTGATCTTGGTGAGACACAGATATTGACAGTTGAAAAGCTACTTTTGATCATGGTGAAACACAGACATTGACAGTTGAATAGCTACTTTTGATCATGGTGAAACACAGACATACAGTTGAACAGCTACTTTTGATCTTGGTGAGATAAACATTGACAGTTGAACAGCTACTTTTGATCATGAGACACACACATTGACAGTTGAAAAGCTACTTTTGATCATGGTGAAACACAGACATACAGTTGAACAGCTACTTTTGATCTTGGTGAGACAGACATTGACAGTTGAACAGCTACTTTTGATCTTGGTGAGACAGGCATTGACAGTTGAACAGCTACTTTTGATCTTGGTGAGATATAGACATTGACAGTTGAACAGCTACTTTTCATCATGGTGAAACACAGACATTGACAGTTGAATAGCTACTTTTGATCATGGTGAAACACAGACAAACAGTTGAACAGCTACTTTTGATCTTGGTGAGATAAACATTGACAGTTGAACAGCTACTTTTGATCATGAGACACAGACATTGACAGTTGAAAAGCTACTTTTGATCATGGTGAAACACAGACATACAGTTGAACAGCTACTTTTGATCTTGGTGAGACAGACATTGACAGTTGAACAGCTACTTTTGATCATGAGACACAGACATTGACAGTTGAAAAGCTATTTTTGATCTGGTGAGACAGACATTGACAGTTGAACAGCTACTTTTGATCTTGGTGAGACAGACATTGACAGTTGAACAGCTACTTTTGATCTTGGTGAGACAGACATTGACAGTTGAACAGCTACTTTTGATCTTGGTGAGATATAGACATTGACAGTTGAACAGCTACTTTTGATCATGGTGAAACACAGACATTGACAGTTGAATAGCTACTTTTGATCATGGTGAAACACAGACATACAGTTGAACAGCTACTTTTGATCTTGGTGAGACAGACATTGACAGTTGAACAGCTACTTTTGATCTTGGTGAGATATAGACATTGACAGTTGAACAGCTGTCAACCTGTTTACCCACCTGTTTATTTCCTATTGGCCCCAATTGACAACATGTTTGCTCTCCTGATAGTTTGCATGTCAGCAGGATTAATAACCTTTCTGAAGCTTTACCTGCCTTACATTTTAACAATAAGTGACATCTGGTCAGTGTGTCCAGCAGATGTTATACGTTATTCCGCACGCTTGCTTCATGGTTGCTTGACCTTTTGCAGAACATCAATTTGAGAGGGTAGTGCATCACATGGCTGATTTTCGTTGTGTAATTTATAGGCTTTTATTCAGATTTGTGTATGATATCAAACAAAATATCTTCCATCCTGATCAAAATGATCAAACAAGAAAAAGACGTAATGATTTATTAGTGTGGGCCTAGCTTTGCTCCAAGGCTGGACTGAATGATAAGTCCATGGGTATATAGTAATTCTATTCTTATAATAGGCAAGTCTGGATAAGCGGACAGTATGCCAGTCTCTTATAGGGACAACTTGTTCTTATTTTTTTTATACCCTAGATATTATGATTTAAACAAATAATTATTGCCTTGGAGACTTGTGCAAGTATAGTGTGGACCTAGCCAGTCTGGTGCCTGCTGGTGGAAAACCCTCCATCAGTATCCCCTAGAAGATCTTTTGGAGCAGTATGTATATGAAGAACATTACTCTAAAATAAAAAAAACCTGATTCTAAAATCCGGAAATTTGATTATACAGAAATGTTGCCATCCAAATTAACAGGGTTTTACTGTTCATGGAATACCTAACTAGCCCTTGTGCAGATGTAAAGATATCACTTAGCTGACCCAAACCATCCTCAGTACGTGACAAACATGTGGATTCTGAAGGAAATGACGAAGAACGTCTGATTGATTTCACGACTAGCGAACGGAGATCGCAGTGTTGATAGCATGTATTATCTTATTTGTTTGACGTATCAAGATGTTACACGTTCAGGTGTGGTGTTGCATCAATATTCAGTAATCCCACCGATTAAACATGTTAAGCAGAAGTTCTGTTTATATTCCAATAATATGTCTTGTTTAGGAGCATTGATTTTCTTGAGTGTGCAAGTGAAGTACTTTATTCTGTTCCAACACATTTTCAGTAGCATCTGCTCTCTGCCTGGCATTTAAGACAGACTGACCTTATGTCAGGGGTTTGTTTGGCTCTGGCAAACTAATAAGATTTTGGGCATAGACTATGACTTGATGTATTCACAAATTATCTCTCCTGAGCATTGCTGAATGAATTTCATTTCAAAGCCTTAAAGGTGTTAGCAGTGTTCAAAACTGTCAAGGGTCCCTTGGCATTTCCCTAATTTTAAAAGGTAAATATTGTCTCTGTATTAAAATACTGTCAGAAGACTGCATGTAAGGTTAGAAATTAATTATTTTCACACGTCCACAAAACAGATCTGCTACCAAGTTGCCATCTCAGTCTGTGCCAAGGACACTTGAGTCTACTTGCCCAAACAGGGGCGGTCGGGTAGCCTAGTGGTTGAAGCGTTCGCTCGTCACGCCGAAGACCCGGGTTCGATTCCCGTGTACAATGTGTGAAGCCCATTTCTGGTGTCCCCAGCCGTGATATTGCTTGAATATTGCTAAAAGCAGCGTAAAACCATACTCACTCACTCACTCACTCACTTGCCCAAACATGGTGTCTTAGCATCATTTTCAGTTGAGTTTAGTGTTATCACATTCACTATTATTAGCTGAGCTTATTACACTAAACAGAATTTCATGAGATTCACGTTTCTGACTATGAGCTAAAGTTGCAGACTGCCATCTACCTGATGGTAAAAGTGGCAGTCGACAATGAAATGTCACTAGTCCTGCTACAGAGTTGTCATCTACTTCAAGGCATCCTTACTATTTTTCGTGTTTTCTTATCTCCAAGGCTATTCCAGAGAGGGGCAGTCAGTTGGGGGAAAAAAGAGAAGAAAAAAAAACAAAGGAAAAAGGTTCTCTTTTGCAGAGTACCTGTTCAAGATGGTCCAAACTTACAATGGTGAAACCATAGGGGGTACACACAGTCACAAGGCTTTGATGATCTAGATCAAATATTTGACAATGTCAACATGTTAGGTTGACTATTAATAGCAAGTTGAACCCGAAAACCGATATGTAAATGCATTGTGGAAAACGATCTAAACATGCTAAGAGGAAAGCACATGTAGATGAAAAAGCAACCATCACCATAAAGTCATTTTGTAATTTAAAAATATTCTTACCATTGACTTTTTTCAAGTCATAATTGCTGTATAAAACACAACTTAAATCTGTTCTAAAATCATGCCCTAATGGTAAAAGGTGAGGTGAGGTGAAACAGGGTTCAATGCTGTGTTCAAGATTATTGCACTTATATAGCAACATGCATGCACTTGTGTGTGTGTATGCGTTTGGCTGCTCGTACTAGTCCAGAATAATGCAGATTTTATTGTGCGAGCCCACAGAGTCACTATGCCACAGTATAACATGAATACTGACTCTGATCCGACCAATCCTTGTTTTAGCCCTTTAGCTGAGAGCCAGACAGAGTAACAACAAGTACCATCTTTTAAAGTCTTTAGATACGACGCGGCTGGGGATCGAACACCAGACGTTTCTGGGCGGACTCTCTACCACTAGACCATGGAGACGGTCTTATGGTAAAAGAGATGTCACTAGTTCTTCATGTCTAGTGGACATATCAGCTTATGATAATTATGAACCCTGACATGAACCAAAGTACCCATTAATTTGAAACACTGGTCATTAATTGACTTTCAACATTAATACATGAGTGACATAATTTGTTATTTTACTTCTGTGTGAGTTATATTATACATAGTCCACAGACATCATCTATGTCAGTGAATAGGTGTAACAATATGATGTAACATATGTCTGTTAATCAAAAGCAATGATGCACTGATATGGTGTCATGCTTTGCAAACATTAAAGCAGAGGAACTTGTGAACGAGACATAATATTTCTCCTGTATGTTCTGTAACCATGGAAACTATCATCATCACCACCTCCTTATCGGAGTGCCTATGCTTGTAATTGTCAACAATAATGATCGTGAATTAAAGTAAGTTTTTAAAACTTTTTTTGCAGGTGTGATAGGTGTCAAGTTTTCATTGGAAAGCAAGAGTTGACAAACAAGATTTGGCAAGGTAAGTAGGTGTTTTTGTTCAACTTTGTATAAAATCACAATGATTTTTGTGCCACAAATCCCAGTTGCATCCATTCACAATCAGTACAGCATCCATGGTTTTGAATTCTTGGCTGACATGATCTGAATGGAATGTCCTCAACACCTGTTGTAACTCTGGACTTTTTGAGCAGTAGGGTGGCCCATAGGTTAAAGCATTTACTTGTGATGTTGAAGACCCAGGTTTGATTCCATCTATGTGTGAGGCTTATTTAGTATTGCCGAAAGTGGCATAAAACAAATTCAGCCAATCACACAACCAGACCATGCTGGTTCATCAGCCTTGTGAGGGGCGTTGAGGTAACATAGTGGTTAAAGCGCTGAAGACCCGGGTTCGATTCCACACATGGGTACAATGTATGAAGCCCATTTCTGGTGTCCCCCGCTGTGATTTTGCTGGAATATTGCTGGAATAATCCTCACAGCGGCATAAAAGAATACTCACTCACTCGTCAGCCTTGTATCATGTGTACCATATATTCACAAGGCCGTAGTTAACTTTTTTTGACAGGGGGTAAATATTTGTACAAGTATCACTTGTCCCCAACTTGATTCAAATAAAACTGTTTTCTATGAAAAATCTGGGGGGCAACTGCCCCCCCCTGCCCCCCGGCTGGCTACGGCACTGCATATAGCCTGTGTATAGGACAGCTTTCTGACACTGTTCTAAATGTTAAAAAACAATATGTAACTGAATTACCATGTTAGGCAGGGTTGTGTTAATGGTGAAATGGAAACATGGAGAAATAAGGCTGTTATTTATTTTACATTAAGCCTACACAATGATACAGTCAGGTGAGTAGTGTCCCCTGCTAACCTGAGCCTTGTAACATCAGTACCATGTTAAGCCCTGTGGATGAGGAGCAATTTCATTTCCCTGATACAAAACATAGTGATTACCTCAAGCAAATGTGTGCGTCACTGTACAGGGTATTGAAATATGACTTAATGCGAAAGATAAAAAAGCAAAATACAGTTTCTATAAATAACTGAATGGATAAAGTCGAAATAAATGAAATCAAATAACTGGTTTTCAAGTTTCAAGACTGCACAGGCTAGTTTTTCAGTCGCTTTCATATGGTTGTTAGAATACTTGAATTACCATTGAACTCGACGACAGCTTGCAACAAGAATTCCAGGCCAGTGTCTTGCAGTCCTTAATGAGCCATTTCAGATCCCTTGGTGCCTCAAACGGCCCCTTAAGGGCCACAAATTATGGTTGCTAGAAAATCAATATCCAAAGAGAGTGGCCAATGACGCGTCAAGGTCGATTATTGCTCAGCAAATTAGGTATAGCAATTTCTATCAGTTAAAGAATTGTCCAGTAAGGATGTCAAACGTATTCTGCAGGTGTCCGATTTCATCGTCGTTTCCAATTAGGGGTCTGTATAGAAAGAGAGGTCTTGGTCAATGCTGGTGTAATTGATTGGGTTTCCTTATATTGATTATTGGGAATGTTGGTGCTTAAGTTGGTAATGATACCAATATTTGGGTCATAATGTCTGTAGTTGTCTCTGGTCTATGTTGGGGGGATTCTGGCTTGTAAATATTGTGTTAGCAGAGTTAATATCTGTTGTGGAAAGTGGACCTTGAGAATCCTTCATGTACTCTTATCTCAGAGAAATGTACAATGATTTATTCTTCAAATATTAGTATGTAGTTGTACATATTTGAAAGTCTGCATTATGACTGAGGAATTGTTGAATGTTGTGTAAGCACATTCACACTAGATGATGTAAAATAGGCAAGCCTAGTGCGCTATCGATGTATTCCAAAATCAGCATTAGGATTTATGTTAGCTCACATAACTGAAAGGCACTATTTGCTTTGGACACCACGGATGTGGACCTACAGCATTTCCAAGACGGTTCTCTTTCTTGTGCAGGACTATTTAAAAAATACATCTGACATCTTGTGACCCCTGGTAACCCAGACAAGGACCTTTCCAGTGGAAAGAGCCTTGCCCTTTTAGCATGCTCTTAAATATTTTCTCCTCTGATACTAATAAGGCTGAAATTTGACATGCCTGTTCCTTAATATGACATCTTATCTTGGATGGTTTTTTTTCAATGTGTTTTGTCATAATATTTAAAAAATCAAATTTTACAAAATGTTTAATAATCTTTTTGTTAATAACCACACATATTCCCAAGGCAAGGAAGTTGACTGACCATAGAAGTCAACTTCAGAACTAGGCTGAAATTATGTGTCTGAATCGTAGTGCCACAAAAGCCTATTATGTATTGACCAATCAGATTCCACCTTTCATATCACTTTGTGATGATGATGATGATGATGATGATGATGTCGGAGATTTAATGAGCGCTTCCGGATGTGCCACTTACATTTGCTTCAAACAAAATGGTGAGACCCAGTCAAGACCATCTGATCAAGTTCATGGAAGGAAAGTGTCACATACCCTGTCTCAGACACCCAGTGCATGTGAATTGTAACAACACTTGAACACGTTGATTAAAAACATGAAAAGATTTTGAAAATATCTGTAGAAACCCATTTGATTGATGACATGTTTTGCAAATCCTGAAGTCAACCACAATCTGCACGCCAGTCGCCATGTTGTTTACAAACAGGATGTTGATTCCGTTAAGCGATTTTGATTGGACGTATTATTGTAGTCTTATTATACTGTAAGGTCTTGGTAGTTCGTCGAGACCCAAGAGTAAAAGATGTGAAATTCTGTATTCTTATACTCCATGTTTTGAAGCAACTTCTTTCCCCTTCGTCAGGAAGAAACGGTTTTAATGAGAGCTTATAAGCCCCACTTCACACACTCGCTCATGTTTGTTTGTATTATGTAAAGTCATTATTGATGTCCTTCGAAAAAGATTTTGCATGTGGACGTGGTGAAAGATTCTAGTTTCAAATGTCTAAATAGATTGAAATAATTGATATTCATTATGATTCATTAACTTCTTGTACATTCTTAAAAAAAATAAAATTTTAGCTTCCTAAAACTAATCGGAAATACTCTGGGCCTTTTTGATGATATGAAAATTGTCTGGTTTTAACATTTATTCTGTATGTATACTTTTGGTTTATATATACTAATTCAGCATGTATGATGTTGTCAGTTGGTTGATAAGTATGGTTTGTGAAAGATTTTTTTATTTGGAAAAATTTAAATAAATTTAGTCCAGCTTTTTGATGTCACATTTCTGTTTTCAGTAATCTCTGACATTCCAACATTTTCTGTTCACAATGAATTAAAAATCATTTGGTTGACAAGAAATAGTCATTGGTTTGACCTTTACTTGTAAGAATATATGTCAGGTATTGACCAAAATAATTCCCTTTCTGGACGCTGGACTTGGAGCAATTAACTCATGGAATAGGTCAGGGAGTTAAGGACGCAGACTGGAACTACTAAGTAGATTTGTGTCGGTATGACAGCTGAGTGGTTACAGTGTTTACTTGTTCCACCATGGACCAGTGTTTGAGTCCCAACATGGTGTCCCCTGCCTTGATATTGCTAAAACAATGCAGGAATATTGCTGAAAGCAGTGTAGAACCACATCCGCTCACTAACAGCATCGAGAGACGGCAGACTGTGTCCAACCTGTGGACCGTTGGTCATGGTATCCCAGTTTCCTTGGTCTGTCAACACCAATCCAAAGCTTGAAAGTTTTACTGGTACATATCTACAAGTTGTGTCCCTTTTAAGCTTCCTTCCTGACTGGAATACTGTTTAATTGATAACCCCCCAGACACAGTCTCTATTCCTCCAGTCAGCACAAACCGATTCATCCATGTGTTGTAATCATTAGGAATAATTACGGATAACACGTGTTGGATATAAAGTCGGTCAACCAAATATTTATTGTATTGTTGGCATTGAACAGCTGATGCACTAAGTCATGCTGTGTTATGTGGAGTATAACACTTGCTTTCAGATCCATGATCACACATCATTCAGCATGCAAAAGTGGTGTCCCGTTGGTCTGAGGGACTGTGTCATCTCGCCATGCCGTGTTGCATCACTCGGCCATATTAGCTCGTCAGACCAATCTGTACAACAGGAAACTAAATCACACTTGCCTTAGAACGAAACATTGAGTTGTATTGGGTCACGATAACAACATGTCTGTCACATAAATTCAGAACTCTCCTGGATAACTGCATGCATCAAAGAATGCATGCGAGTGGCAAGACAAAATATATTTCACCATACCGAAAGCGATTATTGATTTTTTGTAACAGTCTGAAAAAGAAACATGAGTACAATACCCAAAGGTCCTGTCTTAGATTGAAATTACAGTGTCACATGTCCTGTAGAGCAGACAAGGAATAAGAAAACAATTTGAATCTCCTTTCAGTTTTGGAAATGAAATATTCACTGAAAATATTGATATTAGCTAAAAGATTAGATTTAGAAAACATTCAAAATACACTTACACAATCAAACAGCCTACACCTTAAAAGAGTGAAGTTTTGTAGAGAGAAATTTCATCAGAAGTTGGTGATAATAAAAAATCAATGGCCACTGGTATTTTCCATGGAATGGTGAATTGCATCTAAAAATGCCACTGGTGCCACAACTGCCTGCTGTGGTTGTGCTGAAAGAGATTTCAGCTAGATCTGAAGGTCAAAGACGAGACTTTGGGGTGCCAACGAACAAATTATGTTGGTGTTGATATTTTGTTCACTGTGTCTGTATCTTTCTAGAGTTGACAGACAGCGGTTGAATAAAACATGAGTCGGAAATAAACAAGGTTAAGTTCAGCTTTTGAATTAAAATTTTGTTACTATAACGACCGTATTTTAACATTTAGATTTGATAGACACGAGAATAAATCTAAATGTTAATTAGTTTGACAGAGGAATGTTACCAATGATATTAATAAATTCTGAATATTACAAGATGTTGAATGGATTTTTCTTTCCAAATTTAACCAAATTGAAAGTTATTTAATATAGGATTTTAAGAATAATTTTTCTCCGGTCACTGTAGAACAGTCATTTACAAAATGGTGTTAATTTGTTGACTAACTACAGTGCAAATATTTGCCTATTTTGAAATGGCACAATAAGATATATTATGATTTTATGTGATCAGTGTACACTTGGCACCTTGGTCAACACAGCCAACAATGAAGATGTATGCATACTTGTTGGCTGGGAGACATGTGATATTGTTTAACCCATTGATTCTGTCTGCAGCTTGTTATTTCATCAACATAGCTATTGGTTGGCACTAGCAGTGGAACCTTTAACAGCAGGATAGATAGTTTCTTGCCCAAGGAATGGGACCACATTAAACGACAGTAATTCTTGGAATTTCTCCCCAGTTTCCAATCATCCGATTTTCTCCCATTAGATTTTCGTATCATGTTTCTCACAAGCACTGAAACGAAGAACGTGTAATTTCTATAAGGGTGATGCTTGAGCGGCATTTTCATATTTGCTCAGATCTGAGACGTGTTGATTTTCAGGGGATTCTGGGGGTGGAATGACCACCGAGATTGCACTGATTTTATTTCAGGATCAATATGGTGGAACTTGACAGCTGATGGTTCCAAATTATTGCCAAGCTTCTGGGAAAGGAGCCATGATTCCTTAACATGTATTGCTGTAATCAAGGTAAAGGACATGGTTTGTAGCAAATGAGGTTTATGAAGTGTTCCATGTTCCCAAACTGGGCACGGATAATCGTAAGAAGTCAAATAGTTTGGACGATATGTAGTGGGTTTCATTTTGAGTTGTGACTCAGTGTTTGAACTGTTTACTGTGGCCATTCTTATCTGAGGTCATGATGAGAAATGATATGTGATTTTTTGTTATGGAATTTTGGAAACAATGGATGTTTCATTTACTATCATCTAAATGTGAATGTGATGAGATGTCTTAAGTGCTTTTGTTTTTATTACTTATTGATTTGGTTACCATATTCAAGATGTCACAAAAGTGGAATGTAATACTATTTCAAAAACAGACTCTTTCATCTTCCTACTAAGGGTGCTTACATTTTATGTGTGGAAAAAGTAGATTGATGTGGGAAGTGACATACTTCTTTGAAGAAACACTAGAAATAGCATATTTTTTTGGTTTCAATGTCTTTGCTTTCATCATACTGACTCTTCAAAAGATTTCTTTAAAAATGTTTATGAAATTTTTGTTTTTTTCCTCCTGTCCCTGTGTTGTTTAAAATCTGTAAATCTTGTAATAAAAAAAGAAGTTCCACTTTAAGTTGAAATTTATTATTGTTCATGGACCTTTTGTTGGGCTTTCAAATGGAATCATTTATGAATGGTAGCATCTGAACAATTCCACTGTCTGGTGGCAAGCCTAGATTTGTCTAATTGGTGCCCTGTGTGAAGTGGGGACTCTTATCTCTTATTAATTAAGGTTGCAAGGTATTTCCAGAATGAGCTAGATTGTCTAAATTAGTTTAGCCGATGAAACAAATTTGTTTGGATACGACCCAAGTCAGCTTTAGTCAAATTAACTGGAATGTTCTGACTGTTTTTCTATTAGTTTGGACTAGTCGTCAGGGTTAATGCCTTCTACATTTCATTAGCCTTTGAACATATAAGATGTTTCTATACAATACTGAAATGTACTGATATGACCGATCTTATTCTAGGTATATATATTGGTTAGTCGGGTTAGCCTCATGGTAAAAGTTTTCGCTTGAAATGTTTGGACGCCTTATACTGAAATGTACTGATATGACCGATCTTATTCTAGGTATATATTGGTTAGTCTGGTTAGCCTCGTGGTAAAAGTTTTTGCTTGAAATGTTTGGACGCCTTGAGTTCAACTCCCAACATGGGTGTAGCTTGTTCACTCCCAGTGTCCCTTGTCTCGACACTAATGGACATGTGAAGATCCGGGGTAGAATAGGTCTTCAGCTACCAATGCTTGCCGTAAAAGGCGACATGGGATTGGGTGGTCAGGCCCGATGACTTGGTTGATGCATGACATCGATCCCAATTGCGTCTATCGACGCTCATGATATCAATCACTGGATTGTCTGGTCCAGACTCGATTATTTACAGACCGCCATCATATAAATGGAATGTTGCTGAATGCGGCATAAAACAACAAACCAACCAACCAACTCGACACTAATGGAATATTGCTAACAATGTTCTAAGCAGCAATAGATCTTAGATCTCACTCACTCACTCACTCACTCACTCACTCACTCACTCTCTCACTCTCTTACTCACTCACTCACTCACTCCAGGCTTGAAAAGGCCTTGAATTACTAGGTTTGTCTTGGAAGGGCCTTGAATTCAGGTTCTGACTTGAATAGGCTTTGAAAATGGATAATGTCCCTAACCAATTCTAACCTATTCCCATCTCAAGTTCATTACATAAAATAATATATTTTTTAAAATCTGTTGAAATCTGTTTTCCAAGATACAATTTGTGTAAACACTATTTATGGTCGGTAACCGTATAATCTATCTCCCTGCCAATGGTTGTGGCGTGTAGAAAGCTTTGAAAAGGTCTTGATTTTTTTGTGCCTGAAATCCTGTATGAATCCTGCACTCACCCTTATAAAGTCGTTTAAGCAGGGAAACCTAGAGTGCTGACAAACTTGGTCTTCATCAATTCATGCTTTGTCTTAACCCTCTGGATGCCAGAGGGACAAAATATGTCCCTCCTCTTCAACCCTCACTTTGAAGTCTAATAAACTTCAAAATACATCACACACACAGACACACTTTCCAGTTTTGAATACTGTGGTACATTCCCTGTTCTGTGATACCATCCACTGCACTGTTTTTTTAGGCAAAGCAAAATTACTGAAAATGACCTCTGAAAATTAAGTACATAGTAAATGTCGCCATTTTTTACACATTACTAAATTATCATTCATAGCGTTATTTACAGCATGTTTTGAAATCTATATTTCGGATATTTACTCAGAGAAATGAATTTCAAAACTAGCATATTAGTCATGTTAGTAATCACGGGTATCTGTCCTTTATCAAATCACCAGTGATCATTCAAAAACGTCGCCAATAACCCTAGAATCGTTTAGAATGTTTTGGCAAATACGCAAAAACGAACGCAGAAGCGAACTTTCCACCATATTGGGTTGAGTGTACAAAATCACGTTTCACGTATGAAGGTAATGAGATGCCTGTGACATCATGTTTATTTGAAACTCAGCTGTAATACATATATTCTTGAATTCCTCATACATTTTAGAATCAAATGATAAATGGTCTTTGTCACCAATACAAAGTGTCTATATGAAATCAAGCAAAATAAATTAGATGTGAAAACGAACTCTGTGCTTGGAAAACTGCACTTGTTTGAAATGTAAACAAAGCAAAATTCAGATTTGACACAGTGTAGCATTTTCTCCTATTTTGAGCTATCCATTCGTCTATTCATTGCATGCATTGGCTCAACATTTTCAGAATATGCATGGGAAGAGAATTGTAGCAAGAATTAGGGAATTAGATACCTTGCAATGATTTGATAAATTCAACACAAATTGTCAAAGTTACTGTCTTGCGTGTTGTCGTGACTGACAAAAAATCATGCACTACGACAATGATATTTATCAGAATTTCTGACTATTTCTCTTGGTTTCAATGAAAAATACAACAACAAATAACAGTACACAGATTGTCAGAATGATTGCTTACCTGTCGCATTTATGTATATACAATCCCTGAATCAATGAAAGTCCCCTTGTAAAATCCCGCATACTGTTGTCAATGAACACACCATTTTGTAGAAGTCGGTAGAGATGTCATATCCAACATTGTTGGACATATTTGGTAATTTCTTTTAGGTGAAGGTCCTTGAATGAGTTTCTATTATGATGTAGGCTTTGCATACCTTTGATACATTTTGTCACACAATTAATTTCACTATGGATATTTATCAATGTTCAGTATGATATCATATGTAGATTTTGGTATATGGTAATATATGAACCTTTGATAATCTCCTATTTGTTTGAACATTGTTTACATAAGAAATTGATAAGTTAAATTTATAGTGTTGCATACAATATTTCTTTCCCTCAGACAAGTGTTAGAAGATGTAATGTTGATGTTACTGCCCATGTACATATTTCTTGGGAGTATAATTGTTGTCATTGTGATTTCATTTAAACAGGTCAATGAGTAGCCATTTCATTTTATTTTAAAACTATAACTGAATATATTACTTTTAACAAAATGGAAAATATATATTATTTCCTAAAATATATGCATACATTTTCAGAAGAATTGTTTTTAAGGTTTAATGTTGTTTTTGATAAACAGGTGCGCTTTAGTCACATACGATTTACGAATCATTCCTCTCGTTTTGTATAATATAATCAATGGGTTCACCTTTTTTAAATATTGTGATCGCAGGATATTAAACTGTTTACTTTAATTCTCCAAGAATTGTGAAAAGTATAAACTATATATAAACGGTGCCATGTATACCCCGTGGGTCGAACCTTATGCGATGAACCTGATAATTCTATACCAAAGCTTACTACCGTATTCGACGTAATAAGCGCCCAGGGCGCTCTCAAAATTAGTAATAGGGGTCTCCAATTAGAATAAAAGTTAGGTGAAAAAACAGTTGAAAGATCGTAAACTTCGTGGTTTATGCTTACATTCTGAAATGATACAAAAGAAAAGTCTGTGCGTATTAGATATATTATTCCAGAATTTAAAAGCCCATAATTAAGGGTGCATATAATACACGAGTGTATGAAACACGAATAAATAAGTCTTGTGTACATTAATCAATCAGAAGGGATGCAAATTGGGATTGTTCACTTGCCAATATATTAGCAAATATCGCCTTGGGCGCTTATTAGAGCGGGGCGCTTATTACGTCGAATATGGTATGCATCTTTTCTTGTATAATTTTGAGACGAGAGGAAAAGAAATAATCACATAATTATGAAAAAATATATGTCCAATATTGAATATAATTTTGTTTGTTTTGAAATATTCATTTGCTTATTTGATTACGTAATATTGATGCCAAACAGGTGTGTCTAGTCCAGTTAAGATACATGGTAAACTATCCAAATGTTTATCTATTCAAGACATTATTTACATGGTAAAAGCAGTCATTTGGTGTTGTGTAAAACCCGTCAAATTCCGTTTTATACATCAAGATTTTCCATACCATGAATGAAAATGAGGGGAGATATATATTTATCAAAATACCAGTATCCTCTTTCTCCTACCTTGTCAATGCCATAAAACCTGTTGTGACGTCAAATAGAATGGTGTCATTTTGTTAGTAATTCATAACATTTGATGATAAGTCTAGTGCTCCATTAATAATGGTGTAACATTAGTCAAATTACACTAACACAATCAGGAAAATTTATAGGTTAGATAGGGCCATCCATTTCGCTAATACTTCCTCTATTATGAAGTATGATTTCACCATTTCTTATGGGTACGTTTATACCGAAACATATCCAGTTTCAATATTGATATTTGTGTTGGAATTATAAGTTTAGTTCCTCGTGAACAATGGTTCATGTTCCTTTTGGGACATGCATGAGCGTGTCACTGTCACACACCTGAGCAAACTGCAACAAACCTGAAAAGTCCTGCCAGGCTAATTACACATTATTTCGTAGGTGAGAACCCAGAAAAAAATACATAAGGTAGGATATTTCCATGTACTTTTCTCCAACAGAACAGAACTGAAAGAATTGTCAATGTACGTATATGTGCCCTATTCCTTTTTCAAAAGATAACATTCTCTTATAAATACCGTATTTTCTTGAGTATAGTGCGCACCCATGTATAATGCGCACCCCCCTCTAGCGGGTTCAATATTTTGGAAAAAAAAGAAATTTGAATATTATGCGCAGAAATTTTTTACACTGTACCCTTTCAGCGAAGTCCGGCAAACGAACGGGTGCTTTGAAACTTCGTCAGTACAAATTCGAAATTTGAGATAAAAAATCACCAGACATGTTTATTTACCGTTTAAATAGTATTTATTGTTTTGCTAGGCATTGTTTTATATTTAGGGAATAAGATTACCTTGCATATTTTCTCGTAAACTAAGCTGGAAACAGCAATCAGCTGTACACACGTTTTCTTGGAATCGACCGGTGATTCGGTCAAGACACACCCAATGATATAACTTTATAAGATTTTTAATGCAAGGATCGGCGACAATTGTATCTGAAACTATTTTATCTATCAGGAATAATATATTCCATTATTTTCTTAATTACATATATGCAACCTTTACTAAACATATTTAAAATAATAATAACCCTAAGCGAAGCAGCTGATCGCTATTCCCGGGTATTATTTTTTACATGGAACATGTCTGACCAGTCACCGTCAAGGCTCACGCGCACGTGATCGCGAGAATTTCATGTTGACATAGAATCGTCAAACAAAAACAAATATGACTTTTAACGAGTCAAAGTATGTCATTTATGATATATGTATCGATTCTCTGTCAACTAAAGTTTGTTTCAAGGCGTCAATAGCGGTATTCTGACCGTGGTTGCTGTTAATAACGGTGAGTTGTGCGATCTTCCGATCGCTTCACACATGATTTCGCCGAAATTAATAAAAACAATATTAAAAGGAATTTTGAATAAAATCAATGAAATAAGTTACAAACATAAGTCCAGATATACAAAGAACACTTTTTATAGCCAGACAGTGTAATTACATGATTATTTTGCGTACTTCAGTATGGATTTGTTGACATGGTATTTCCGGTGTTACGTGCTCACGGTAATGTCTTTCCAAGGGGGAAAAAAACATCCAAACTCATAATTCGTGTATAATGCGCACCCCCTTCCAAACAGCTGTGTTTTTTGGAAAAAAAGTGCGCACTATACTCAAGAAAATACGGTATATGGCTAACTCACCAGGTTAAGTGCCATCTTTGATTAAAGAAACAAAAATCTCATGTACTGTTACAAGAAATTACTTTATCGTATTCATATTACAATTATATTTTACAATTGTTGTTTGGAAACACTTCACTTCATACACAAGATAAATGTCCATATGAATTGTGTATGCATATGTTCATAAGGATCTTATCTATTTATTTAGTTGTCATGGAATAATATAATTAAATTATGACATCAAATAGTTACCTATTCACATAATTGATGTTCAGGTGAAAGATAATAATTTTTGAATAAAATATGTTTAAACTAAAGATAATAATTGAAGTTTGATCAGTTACACTGTGCTGATGCATTGACCTATATCTAGTGTCCATACACATAATCATTGTGGACAAAAATAACTACACTAAATATAAAAATATAACTTACTATTTTAAAAGCTGTGAACAGCTGTATATTATTAAACATAAACGAATCTATCATCAATATGCAATCATGGCAGTCTTTATATTCCTGGAATAAATTTTAAATGCTCTGTGAAATTGTTCTAAAATCGTGCTAGAATTGATAAATGTATTATAAAAGGAAAAATTCTTCAACTATTCCACATTTAATTAGAAACTAACACTGAAAATATGTTTATAGTATTTTATTAATATATACATCACGCACTTGTGTATATCCTATCATAATCGGCATCTCATGAATGCTATTTTGAAACACGTTTTGTCACGCCTATTTTCGTGCACATGTTGTGGAGGGTGATCATTGCCTATCAACGATATCTGTAGACGTATTGCCTAGGACACTATTATTATGGTGAAAACAAATCATCAGTGTCTACATTGCAGATACATGAATCATATCCCTTTATATTCCATTTAACATTGAATGGTAATCCTTATATATCAACAAACGTTCAAATAAAAGATACTGAAAAACTTGCATGTGGCGTGTTGATTGGTCACGGGATCATGCAAGGTCAAACGGATGAAATAATACGCCAATTATATCATCAAAGTCACATTGTTATTTCATATAAGTGATGATTACTGATACTATATAGTGATTTGTGTTTATTCTGTATGTGACGTACAGGCGAAATATTTCAAAATTTACTGTAATTGTTTTGCTATGAAAGCTTATCAGCAGACTACCTCTGTCTGTGACATCCCATCCGGTGACCTTTACACTTACTGAAATATTGCTACCAGGATTCAGGATCTTTATTTCGTTTTTCTTCTTGTCATATTAAACGTAAAATGACAAATGAAACATTCTTCAATTGAGAAGATCATCAACTTTTGCCAACATGACACAACATGACACATTAGATTTACGCGAATGTTAGTATTTCTGACATGATGACCTCGAAAACAATTTTTTTTATCTGTTTAACGTTTGGATAATAAATTTACTGAAATGATTCATAATTTACCGACGCGTTGTAATTTGCCGATAAAAAAAATAAATTTATACTCAGTTAAAATTAAGATATCGAGATATGATTATTGGAATGAATTTGCAGAAATTTGATGATTTAAACAGATTCCTTACATGAAACACAAACCACATTCAATAATGTAATTCAGGTAAGTTCAAGAAAATTTACAAATTATGTGTTAGCTTTGGTCTTAACCTTGCTACAATTGAAAACATCAGGATATTTTTATATAGTAATGTATAGTTTTCTATCAGGAATAAATGTTCAAATTATTTCTTTAATTGACCCTTGTATAATGAGGCACCAACTTTTTGAAATCGTCTTCCCTGTTTACAGCGCCTTATGCTAAAATATTTCAGCAGGTGACTATGCTTGTCGTAAGAGGTGACTAACAGCATGAACAGAATCGTGTGGTGAGACAGGCTGACTTGGTTGGTGCATGTCATCATATCCCAGTTGCGTGGATCGATGCTCTTGATATCAATCACGGTTTTGTCTGGTCCAGATTCGATTATTTACAGACAGCCATCAAATTGCTGAACTAAGCTGAATGCGGCATTAAACAAACAAATCTGGCATTCAAACCTATGATTAACAATTCACAACACAGGGACACAACTCTGTATAGCTCATTGTGGCATCTTAGACATCTGGTGAAATTTTGTTTGAATGCACACTCAGCATAACAAGAGAACTGTATCAAGTAAATAATCAGAAATGTGAATAGACAGGCTGAGAAAATTACATTGCAGCAGATGGTGACAGACATGTTTGTGACACATTTATGATTACATGTAACATATGTCTGGCAGTTAGTTCACTGGTTCAGTGTATGTATACCTAGTGACCTGCTTGATTCCTGTACCAGGGGTTCTGGAGCAGATCTGTTGATGCTAATGCCGCAGCCTCTAGATTATCCAGGTTTGCGTTCATGGTAAAACCCAACGGTAAGCCATGTTACATATCATGCCAAATCTGGTATTTTATTGTGACAGGGTGAGTGAGTATGGTTTTACGCCACTTCGCAATAATCCAGCAATATCACGGCAGGGGATAGCAGCCTAAATGAATATATATATATATGAAAATACAAATCTTGATTCATGTATCTGTGAAGTACATGCTGATGATTTTGTTTTCACTATAATAATTGTGTCCTACACAATAGATATCGTTGATCGGCAATGATCACCCTCCACAGTCATCTCCCACTTGTCAGACTCCCCATTTGTCAGACAGCTTAAAACAACAACCTTTATGGTTGAGGGCACATCAGGTGTGATAAATTCCCTTAAATCCGAATAGACTGGTCTGACAACTGGTACAAAAGAAAACAAAATGTATACAAATCAGTGTTTATTCTTGATTTATTATTGCATTATACTTTGGAATATATTGCTCAGTTTACTTTATATACATGAAGTATAATACATAACATATACATTATATATAATGACCGTCAATCTGTGGGAGGCGATGTCTATAGAGGGCACTGCTCATGCTGGGGAATGATGGTAGATACGGAATCTGATCTTCGTCTTCGGTGGCTAAGTCCTCATAGAGTGACTGCATATGGGTTGTTTCTTCTTTGGCCCTTTTTCTCAGGTTGCTGACAAACTTGAGCTTCTCAGGCTGTTCTAGGGGATGACTGGTCTGTAGTTGTCCTGACGTCATCACCAACAGTGCTGCATTTGCCAGTCTTCCGCACACCTCGCCAGTGTGTACAGGTCTACCTCACAGCATTCTTGTTGTGCAAGTACCCTTCTTACAGTACCTGTTGTGTTCCTCTGGTGGATCTGACGTACTCGACTTTGCATATTGCAGCTCCAGCCATTGTTTGGTATCCATTCTTCTGATCACGTGTCTTGTATAATATAGCTACACCGCATTCGACGTAATAAGCGCCCCGCGCCCACGGCGACATTTGCTGATATATTCGCTGGTGAACAATCCCAATTAGCACCCCTTCCGATTGATCAATGTACACAAGATTTATTTATTCGCGTATAATACACACTCGTGTGTTATATGCACCCTTAATTATGGGCAATTAAATTCTGGGAAAATATATCTGTCGTACATAAACATTTCAGGCTGTCACCATAAACCACAAAATCTATCTTTCAACTCTGTGTTTTTTCACCAAAATAATATTCTAATAAGAGCCCCCTATTTCTAATTTGGAGAGCGCCCTTAGCGCTTATTATGTCAAATACGGTAATTTCAGTAAAAACAGCTCAGATGAATTTAGCTATGAGACTAAACAGATCTACTCAGTGAACATATCCGTGACAACAAACTGTGAAACATTATAATATGAAGACATACACTTTAAAGGGATTTCAGTTTACTTTTAATTGGCCTACCCACTTGCGAAAACAAACTGCTTCTGTTGACAAAGTAGATTAAAATCACTTATGAAAACAAGTAGTAAGCACTCTCTCACAAACTTAAGTGAAAACAAATACATTTACATGTTAACCAAGCCGTTGAAAACTCCCAAGAGATTGCTGGTGTCTGGGTCATACCATTATGAGTAAAGGGTTGTGTAACCGGCTGTCTGACAAATGGGAGGACCCCTCCACAACATGTGCGCAAGGGTGTGAAAAAATATTTTTCAAAATAACATTCATGCATTGCTAAAAATGAAAGATATACACAACTGGGTGATGAATATAGCAATAAAATACAACATAAATATTTACAGTGTTCGTTTCACATTAACTTTGTGATAGTTAATGGATTGTTGCTTTTATGATATATTTATAGATTCTAGCATGATTTTTAGATTAAATTCACATAGCATTTTATGCAGTCTCATTAAAATCAGATCTTAGTTCTCACTATCGCTAAACAAAGATCTGAGGACATATCCTATTACAGGTCATGTCAGAACGACCTTTCATCCGACCAATCAAACCATCGCTTACCAGATCATGAAAGTGACAGTCAGAATATGTTTTCTAATCATGCAACCTTGGAAGTGTTAACACGGTGTATTCCGAACGACAGTTACGGCTTGTACAACTGATTCTTTCAAAACTATCGTCTATCTTTCGCTTCCTTAGGATAAACATTTGAACGGAGGAGGCATTGCACAGTACGTGGGAAGCACTGCCATACAATCACAACTATTTATTAGACATTCCTGAATGCTTGTTTTGTTCAGTTTTCAAAATTTTAATCCAGAACCGTGTCAACATATTTTTCAAGCGTAGTCTGAAATGGAAGTCGCCAGGTTGAAACAAGTGCCGTAAAGCTCGAGAAAGCTGCTTTGTAATTGGCTGATGTCGACTTCTTCTTAGGAAGTTTAACCATTGCCAACTGTTGTAGGCAGTTTAACCATTGCAGTGTTTCTACATGCTATTGGTGATTCCTGTGTTGTACCAATAACAACAAGGCCTGTAGCTGTTGCAGCATATTGTAGTAGATGTATGTGGGTGTGTTGCAGAGTCTGGTAAATTGTTTTAAGTGTTTTGCTTTTTGGTTTTTAACTACATGACAAAATGAATGCTCTTAACTTCAGTTTTTTTCTTTTTTCTTTTTTTTTGTTATTCATCATTAATTGATCATTGATTAGTTTTCCAAACTAATTATTAATCTTGCAATTAATATGTAGTCTTGCAATAGTTGTAACACAATTAGTATTGGTTCAGAATTGTCAGTTCCCCTTTGGGATGTAGATTTCTTGACTTTGTTACATTTGATCTCTTGACATAACTGTTGCTCGTAATTTGAAAAACCCAGGTTTTATTCCCAACATGGGTAAAATATCTGATGCCAATTTTGGATGTCTCTTCTGCCATGATATTGCTAGAAACTGCACAAAGCTTCATTAAAACTTAAATCATTCACATTTACAGAACTGGACTCCTAAACAACGATGCACTGCTCTTTCTCTCTTATGATGCCTGCCAGTTAAGATACATGATGCTACTTGACTATAGAAAGGCAGAATTTTAAAAAAAGTAGATAATTCATCTTTGTCACCTATGAATATGTTGATAAAGATTTATGCTGAATCTTAATTGGTTTTCATCAATCTCATCACTGTCAAAGATTTCCAAGTGAGGAATTTCTCCACCCCTGGTCTGTTTTATCCAAGGATGAAATGCTTACTTCAATGAAGTATTCAGCAGCAATTTGCCATGCATTCATCACACTGGGCAAGGTTAGGTCTTCAGCATTGGAACTGACAAGGCTTCCATCAAGTAATGTTGAGCAGGCATTGCATGGCAAACCTCATGGGAACAATTTTCAAGTCATTGCGTTTACTTTGTTTACGAACGTGCCATGAGAGAAATGATTCAAATTTCCCTTTCTCGCCATGTAGCAAGTGATATATGAAGTTTGGAAGTGCATTAACTTTGAAAGTAAATGTTTGTTGAGAGTGCAGAAATCCGAGGTGAATCAGCTTTGAAGATGGAAAACAGGACCATTGCTTTCTCTCCGGACACTATCACAGATCATTTTCTAGGGATTGTGTGGATGTTTGTTTTTGTAATCCGGCCTTGTCTTTCAATTTGTGTGTGTGTTTTACGCGGATTGTCATTGTAATTGTTAAGCAAATGGGAGGGCCTGCTGCAATCTGATTGGTTGAAAAGCTTGGCTAAACATGTTAAAATGGATCAGAAGGCGGGAAAACCTATGAACTTTTCACAGCAGTTGAATGGTTTCCTGGATGAAATTTGACTACCTTTCTGCAACTGTTCAGCATGTTCAGGTTATTAAAACAACACCTTTTTTTCTCTAAAGAAGGCTCATACTGATATTTTTGTTTGTTTGTTGTTTAACGCCGCACTCAGCAATATTCCAGCTATATGACGATGGTCTGTACATAATCGAGTCTGGACCAGACAATCTAGTGATTGACTTCATGACCATCGATCCACGCAATTGGAATACGATGACATGCATCAACCAAGTCAGCGAGCCTGACCTCCCTTTCCAAATAGTCGCCTCTTATGACAAGTATAGTCGCATTTTATGGCAAGCATGGATTGCTGAGGACCTATTCTACCCCGGATCTTCACATGTCTACTGATATTCTAAGGATGTCAACAAGATCTTGCTGCAAATCAATAATGTATGTCTACGACTGGCACAGAGCATACCTCTTCCATTGATGACTCCTAACAAATATTGTGTTTTCGTGTTTATAATATGCACTTGAATATAACACGCATGCCCAGTTCTTGGATACAGGTCTTGGTGGTAAAAGTGCCATCCTGTATATTGTGCAGGCAAAACCTACTTCGTTTCATTATCGGAGAATTCTTGGCTGGTGCTAATAGGACATTACAAACTTTGTAAAGAAGCCAGTGTTAATGTAAGTGTGTTGATAAACAATTGCTGGATATAATTGTTTACAACATTAATTGTATTTCCCAGACTGATATCAGAGATAGTGTTGTTGTGTGTGATTTGTTTCTTTAAATAACCCAACAATAGCAATCACCTGCATAGAAATAGATTTGTGGTGAAATTGAGAATAATAAAAGACAACACCAGACATGTATTGCAGGGCTCATTTTGCTATTGAAAACATGCATCAGTGCAATCTATTATTGAAAAATGCAACCTTATGTTTATGTCTGCATGCATCAAGTGCATGTCAAAATCTTTCAAATTTGTGTCTAACCCTTTACTTAGAGTGAGTGAGTGAGTGAGTGAGTTGGATTTAACGCCGCTTTTAACAGTATTCCAGTCATATCGCAGCGTGTCAGCTTAATGTGGGAGGAAAGCCAGAAGTGATGCAGGTCTCAGACATTTAGCACTTCGGTGAAACCCATGAGCACGGGTATGGTGCTGACAAACCTAGAAACATAATTGGGGCGAACCGGGATTCGAACCCACAATCATAGCTTTTACTTAGAAGGGTCTTTGAACACATTCAGTACCACTGAGTTTCATTTACCATACTACATCAATAATCATGTGTTATGCATAATCTGTCATGCTTTCTTGGGCTTTACATCAAACTGCGGATACATCAAGTTTATGTGCACGTTTCAATTCTGATGAACTTATGGAACCATGGTGCAACTAGGTTTTCATGTCAACCATGGTGCAAGTTAAATCAAGTTCCTTAAATCGAGCCCAGTATTGCATTAGAGAGAAGGAGTTTAGACAGGGTACATCTTGGGTACTGTGAATATGATTAGTTCCACAATGTTCTAAACTAGGAACTGTAGTGAATTATAACCTTGTTGCATGGCATTATAGTACTTGATCATAGAAACCAATGAATGCTGCTACACAGTGGGAATTGAGAGATAAGTATTGTTGTATAATTGCTGATCAATTCCCACTCTTATGCATTATAAAAAATCACTTACCATATTTGACGTAATAAGCACCCAGGGCACTCGCAAAATTAGAAATAGGGGGCTCTCATTAGAATATAATAGATTGCCCATAATTAATGGTGCATATAACAGATGAGTGTGTATTGTACACGGATAATAAATCTTGTGTACATTGATCAATCGGAAGGGGTGCTAATTGGATTGTTCACCAGCCAATATATTAGCAAATATCGCCGTGGGCGCTTATTAGAGCAGCGCGCTTATTATGTTAAATACGGTAAATATGTTTTTGCATTCATGGATGTCTCAACATAAAAACCTGAGTGCACACTGTGCATAAATCCACTATGATAATATTGCAAGACTACAGCAGGTAACATCATGCGCAGCTCAGAATCTACTTTACCAAATGTGCTCATATTTAACATCGATACTTGTTACCATAACATTACCGTGTCAAGTTTCTTTGTTCCTTTGAAAAAAATTATGTTGAAACCATAGTGCCTTCAACATCAAACACACTGTACAACACAGCCAATTGATGTGAAAAGCCTTTAAATCCTCATAGCAGACACACTGTCAGTATGTGATGGCTGACAATAGCAATGCATGTTACATGTCCAGCTCGTCGATGTACTGCAGTGTGCGGATGATACACCAATGCTGTCATGAAATGTTCAAATGTTAAGTTAGACCAATGTATAAATAACTTGTTTTATGTTTTTTGAAGATTTATTGAAGAATTTTTAAATTGCAGTTTGATATATATGTGCTCTTTTCAAGCATCTTGTTTGTATTGGTGAAATCTAATTTTCAAGCGTCTTGTTTGTATTGTTGGTGAAACTTGATTTTTAAGATTCTTTTGAAAATATTCGCATCAAAACAACCATGACCCACTTTTCCTCTCTCCTTGTGATGTATGTTTTGTTAAAATAGTTTTTGTGATAGATTCGATTGCAAAAATCTAACAAGAGTTCAGGTGGGCAAACGTGAGTGAGTATGTTTTTACGCTACTTTTAGCAATATTCCAGCAATATCTCGGCGGGGGACACCAGAAATGGGCTTCACACATTGTACCCATGTTGGGAATTGAACCCGTGTCTTCGGCGTAACAAGCTTTGACCACTAGGCTACCCAACCACCGCTTTGACTGTTGGGAAACCATCAGGACATTTAGGGCAGAATAGAATGCCAACACCCCATATTTTATAGGCAACTAATGAGGCTTATGTGTAACCTGGCTGTATGATCAAGGCACACCGATGTGGGTCATTGGTCATCCTGTCAACCACTGGTTTGCTGGCCAAGGTCAGCTATATGACTTTGGCATAGACAACATCCTCTGTTGGATCAGTGATCAACCTATCAGTGAACACTCCAGGTGAACTAGTTTCTGACACTACTGCTTGTTATATAATGCAACTGTTGATTAACCTTGGAGTTAATGGTTTTGAATTTGTATGATATTATTACTGTTACCATGGTAGAATAGGTCTACAGCAACCCATGCTTGCCATAAAAGGCAACTATACTTGTCAATACAGGCAACTAACGGTATCTGGTAGTCAGGCTCACTGACTTGGTTATGCATGTCATCGTATCCCAATTGAGTAGATTGATGCTCATAGTGTCAATCACTGGATTGTCTGGTCCAGACTCAATTATTTACAGTCGTATAGCTGGAATATTGCTAAGTGCGGTGTTAAACAACAACAACTAGAAACTGCATTTCTGTTTGGTTTCAATTTCTTTGGTTTTATAATACTGACATGTCGAAAGATTTCTTAAAAAAATTGTTTATGCAATTCTATTTTTATTTTCATACTCTGTGCCTGTCTATGTTGAGAGTGTGGGAGGTAGGGATATCGTAGGCCAAATATTACAAATGTATTAATCTCTCTACAGGCTTAATATTGATGGGATTTAATTTCATGGAGGCCCAACACTAAGTCTACATCATAATATCATTAATTATGATGTAAGAAATGATCTACCAATGTATTGCAGCGTTGCATACCATGTTGGATGAATTTAGTTTCCTGACATATATGTATATTTTTTAAACCCATTTCATTTAATTTACTGCCAAAGGATGTTATGTGATATGGCCAACTCGTTTCCATGTTGAAATAGCTGCCCTGCAGACATTAAGGGTTCATTAAGTGTGTGGCTCCTATTGTCAAGTCTTTACTTGCTCAACATGAACAAGCTAAAGAGTCAACAACAGTGCAGTAGAATGCAATTTCAGAACAAGCGGATCAGTTAAAAGAGAATTAAGTTAGCAGTTTAGTGTTGATTCGGCAAAAAGAGGATAATTCAAGAATCAATAATTAATTCCTTCATTCAAGAAATGAATAAAAACTGCATCGTCAAATTTAATGGTGTTTGGGCTGAAATTTTGTGCCTCAATAAGTATGGTTAAAATAATTCAAACAACAATAATTTCTGGCTGGTTGCTGCCACCAGTTTCATTTACCTGCTCCTTAAACAGGATAAAAAGTATTTGGTTTTACCAAATAGCTGAATGGTTGGTTGGTTGGTTGTTGAATGCCGCACTCAGCAATATTCCAGCTATATGACGGCGGTCTGTAAATAATCAAGTCTGGACCAGACAATCCAGTGATTGATATTATGATCATCGATCTACGCAATTGGGATCAATGACATGTATCAACCAAGTCAGCGAGCCTGACCACCCGATCCCGTTAGTTGCCTTTTACGACAAGCATGAATGGATTCGCATAGAATCAAATGAAAATTATACTTCGAATTCTGAGTCATGTCATCAGGATTAAGGATGTTGATGGTGACAAGGTGTATGATAGTATCATGGTGCTTACTTAACTGTATATATTCTTTCAAATACACTATGATATTAGTTTTTAATATTCTTGAAAGTTTTATCATATTATAAAAACTAACTACCGTATTTTCTTGAGTATAGTGCGCACCTATGTATAATGCGCACCCCCCTCTAGCGGGTTCAATATTTTGGAAAAAAAGAAATTTGAATATTATGCGCAGAAAAAAATTACACTGTACCTTTTCAGCGAAGTCCGCCAAACGAACGGGTGATGAGAAACTTCGTCAGTACAAATTCGAAATGTGAGATAAAAAATCACCAGACATGTTTATTTACCGTTTAAATAGTATTTATTGTTCTGCTAGGCATTGTTTTATATCTAGGGATTAAGATTACCTTGTGTATTTTCTCGTAAACTAAGCTGGAAACAGCAATCAGCTGTACACACGTTTTCTTGGAATCGACCGGTGATTCGGTCAAGACACACCCAATGATATAACTTTATAGGATTTTTAATGCAAGGATCGGCAACAATCGTATCTGAAACTATTTTTTTTATCAGGAATAATATATTCCATTATTTTCTTAATTATATGTAGCCTTTACTAAACATATTTAAAATAATAATAACCCTAAGCGAAGCAGCTGATCGATATTCCCGGGTATTATTTTTTACATGGAACCAGTCTGACCAGTCACCGTCAAGGCTCACGCGCACGTGATCGCGAGAATTTCATGTTGACATAGAATCGTCAAACAAAAACAAGTATGACTTTGAGTCAAAGTATGTCATTTATGATATATGTATCCATTCTCTGTCAACTAAAGTTCGTTTCAAGGAATTCAATAGCGGTATTCTGACCGTGGTTGCTGTTAATAACGGTGAGTTATGCGATTTTCCGATCGCTTCACACACGATTTCGCCGAAATTAATAAAAACAATATTAAAAGGAATTTTGAATAAAATTAATGAAATAAGTTACAAACATAAGTCCAGATATACAGAGAACACTTTTTATAGCCAGACAGTGTAATTACATGATTATTTTGCGTACTTCAGTATGGATTTGTTGACATGGTATTTCCGGTGTTTCGTGCTCACTGTAATGTCTTTCCATGGGGGAAAAAAACATCCAAACTCATAATTCGTGTATAATGCGCACCCCCTTCTACACAGCTGTGTTTTTTCGAAAAAAAGTGCGCACTATACTCAAGAAAATACAGTATTCAGAATAGTGTTGCACATGAAAATTATGTAATGGGTCTAGCATCCCGGGGGATTTCGGTTAGAATTGCAGAATTGACCCCCAATGATGGTCTTAAGAGGCTACTTAATGGTGCAGATGGTCAGTCTCAGTGACTTGGTTGCATGTCGTTGTGTTGTACCCCTCTGTTATGTCAAATAGTGTAAATGACAGGGTAGTACAGACTTGATTATCTACAGACTGACACAATATAGCTATAACTGTATACATAAACTAGAAGACCTACACAAGAAGACCTTGTGGAGAGGTGAGGTGAAATGGTGTTTCACGTTGCGTCCAAGGTTATTGCACTTATATAGCATTGTGCATGTGCATGTGTGTGGCTCCTTGAACTAGTCCCGACTAATGCCGATTTTATAGTGCTAGCCCACTGAGATACCATGCAGTTTAACAAGAATACCCCACTCAGACACAGTATACTGACTCCTGTACCTTCTGCTGTCTGGCAGACACTCTACTTCTAGACCACAGAGCAGGTATCTGCTGTGCATTGTACTATGTAGCAATATGCTTCTGAAACAAAACATGTCTATATTCAAAATTGAGAAGTCTTTTCTTACATCTACATCCCATGTTGACAGAGCATAATAATAAATTGAATACAAGATAGAATATTCATTTCTACTCTATAGTTGGGATGCAGTGTCAAGTAATGAATTCAGAGGCAAGCGAGTGTTAGTCACATTCCCCTAGGGCTGCAGTTGGACCGAGGGAATACGTCTCCTGAGCCAGACATGATTGCTGGAATTCCAATGTGCATTTGTACCAGTGTTGACCTGTGACATTGGCCTCTGAGGTCAGTGAAAAGTGACAAATTGTTTGTTGTGGAGATTGAAGGGATAATTGTGTCTGTCCCAGAAGTTTGGTTGGTTTGCTGTCAAAATTGTATTGACGTGTGAGTTAGGAAGGGAATATGAAAACTATATTGTCTGGTGATTTGGAAAGGGAATATGGAAACTGTATTGTCTGGTGAGTTGGAAAGGGAATATGGAAACTGTATTGTCTGGTGAGTTGGAAAGGGAATATGGAAACTGTATTGACTGGTGAGTTGGAAAGGGAATATGGAAACTGTATTGTCAGGTGAGTCTGAAAGGGAATATGGAAACTGTATTGACTGGTGAGTTGGAAAGGGAATATGGAAACTGTATTGTCTGGTGAGTTGGAAAGGGAATATGGAAACTGTATTGACTGGTGAGTTGGAAAGGGAATATGGAAACTGTATTGTCAGGTGAGTCTGAAAGGGAATATGGAAACTGTATTGACTTGAGGGTTGAGTCAGGAATATAAAAAACTATTGACTATTTGTTTGAGAAGGGAATATGAAAACTGTATTGACGGGTGAGTTCGGAAGGAAATATGAAAATTGTATTGATTGGTGAGTTAGGAAGGGAATACAAAAACTGGATTGACTGTGTGAGAAGGGAATATGAAAACTATATTGACTGGGTGAGTTATGGGAATGTTAAAACTATTTACTGGTGAGTTAAGAATAGAATATACAAATTGTATTCACTGGTGATTTAGTTAGGTAGGGAATATCAAAACTGTTGTGACTGACAGGATGGGAATATATATCATCTGTAGTGACTTGGGGGATTATTGAAACTGTAGTGATAGACAATAATGGAATACAAAACTAGCCATAGACATTGAGTCAATACAGAAACTGTAGGAATAGAAAGTGAGGCAATACAGAAACTGTAGCAATAGACAATGAAGCAAAATTAGTAGCTGACAGGAAGGGAATTAAACAACTGTAGTGACTGACTTCTCCTTAAAAAGGGAGTGCAAAGTACTGTTTTCATTTTAGTATGGTGCTTTGTAGTAAATAAATGAGAACACTTACAAATGTTTATAAGTTGATTGCAGTGGTAGAAAAATAAGTGCAGACAGCATTAACATAGTTCTACACTGCCTCAATAGGAGCTTGGTGGACTTCAGTTGTGTACTCAAACTGCATCAGACCCGTGAAGATGCGGGTAGACTAGGTATTCAGCAACCCATGCTTGCCGTAAAAGGCGACTATGCTTGTCGTAAGAGGCGACTAACGGGATCGGGCGGTTAGGCTCGCTGACTTGGTTGATGCATGTCATCGATCCCAATTGGATCGATGCTCATGATATCAATCACTGGATTGTCTGGTCCAGACTTGATTTTTTTTACAGACCACCGTCATATAGCTGGAATATTGCTGAGTGCGGTGTTAAACAACAAACCAACCAACAACCAACCAAACTGCATCATGTTTCATCATGTGAGAGTAATCTCACCAGTATCCCATATGTGATGTAGCTTTCGTATTGGGAAGGTGGTGTTGTGCCCTTGTATAATGTGTGCGTATTGTAACTCCTGTATTTAACTTACAATGGTTGGGATCGTAGGTGGCTCAGTGGATTGAGATGATGCAACTTGCTGTGGTGAGTTGAGCCTTTAAGTTAGTGCCATGATTCATTGGTTGTGGGTTTGGATCTGGTTTGTCTCATCCATGCTCAAGTGTTTAGAGATTGCCATAATATTGCTGGAATATACTGTGACATGAAACACAAATCACTCACTGGTTTACTTCACAATATTCATCTTTTGTACATGTCAAGTAGACCCGTGAAGGTCCACTTTAGCATAGATCTTCGGAAACCCATGCTTGTTGTAAGAGGTGACTAACAGGATCTGGTAGTCAGGCTCGGTGACTTGGTTGATCCATGTCATCGTATCCCAATTGCTCATCGATGCTCATGATGTCAATCACTGGATTGTCTGGTCCAGATTTGATTATTAAAGAATGTGGGGGTCAACAACAAACGAACAAATAAACATGTCAAGGCTACAAAAAATACCAATGTTTATTCCTGGCAAATTACTGTTAACATATATGTTTTTCTTTTCTTTCTTCAGGTGAGTCCAGACAAAATTCAGCTCAGTACCCAGAGGTAATTGTTTGAATTATCTACAATATTGGACTTGCCTTGTCCGACGATTGTGGTGACCCAACTTGACCCTTTCAGGATAATACAGTAGGCAGTTATAGCTGAGATATCCAATATGGTTGCCGATGTCCATCTTATACTTCTTAAACAGATGTATAGTTTTGAGTGCCCATTATGCTACATGTTCCCTCTTCAGCTCTAAACTATATTTTCCACAAAGTAAAATATCTTTGAAGATCCGTGTTAGAATAGGTCTTCAGAAACCCATGATGCTGTTAAAGTATGTTTGTAGTAAGAGGCAACTAATGGGATCGTGTGTTCAGGCATGCTGAATTAGTTGATGCATGTCATTATATATCCCAGTTGCGTAGATTGATGCTTGCGTAGATTCAATCACTGGATTGTCTGACGAAGGCGCAATTATATACAGACCGCGGTCATATAGTTGGAATATTGCTGAGTGCGGAGTTAAACAACAAACAAACACAAAGTAAAATCTAAACAATCTCTCAAATTAATTTTTGATCATGGACCAAGAGATGACCTCACCCAATTTAGATTTATTTATTTAATTCATCTGGTGTTGATGCACATAAATAAATGTACCTGTGTCTTTAGATAAATTCCTGTTACTGTGTCTATTTGATGAGAATAAAAGTTCAAACATGTGAGCTACAGACCCATTGCTCTGTTCTAACAGTTGAAAATGTCTGTCTCAAAGCTTTGTTTGTGTATCATATCTATGTTGTTTAACTAGTGAAGATTTTTTTATCTTCTAATTTTATTATAAAACCTTATGTGGATTATTGTTTTAGAATCTTTAATGTTTCATGATTTATAATATCCCTTTAGCAAGATATTTGATCAGGTTTTTCAATTTTTTAAACCTTGTTTAAACAGTCACAGAAACGCTTTGCTTCGAAGACGTGAATTTGTTAATCTGGTATGTTGACATCTCCCTCCTCTGTGGTGACTTGTGGTGATAACGATCCTGCATTTCATGGACAAGGACATTTTGATGGACATTCTTGTGTACCTGCTTTATTGTCTCTGTGACTAGGCATTAAGTCAGTATTTGTTTTGTCCTCAAAACATGAGAGCATGAAAGATTAATACTTGAATATTTTGATTAAAAACTGGAAATAGCCAGAATTAAGCCTGGTTACATTGGAGTGTTTGCTCAGAATTTTTGTTTCGTTTTCATAGGGAAATGAGACAGCCCTAGAGAATTCTAAATAAAGCTTTAAAAAATTCTCTTTGTCAATCTGTATTTTCAAAAATCAAAACTTTGATGTGATCCATGGAAAAATTGGTTATTTAATGAATTTATTGATTGGTGTTCAAGGGAAAAAATCATGAACTTTGACAAATATTATCGGCAAACATATTTAGCTTGCCAGCCCATGTTCCTAAGTCAAGAAAGGTGTTTTTGTTCGAGCTCATGCATGCTGTAATCGAAGAGTCCGAGAGTGGGGATTGATGATTGACGATTGCCAATATCATCACCGGACAGTCTGACCCCAACCCACATGGGCTCCGCTATGCGTCAATTTCCAGCACTTAATCAATTGCTGATCCTCTTTGATCAATGACAGTAATATCTATGTAAATGACAAATTTCCCTTAGGGTAAAATGAGCGGAACTGCAGCTAATTGTAATATATTTCACCTATCTCTAATGTGATTGCAGTAGCAAAGGTTTCATTAACTGTATGTTTTTAGCTAAGATTTGTATTTAGAGGGTTTATTTTTGTGTGTGGTCTGTGTGACTTGAATTTGGTTTGAATGGGTAGTTTTCGCAGATGCTTGGTTTCAAAGCATTGGTGAATGGCCTGTCAGCTTGATGATCAATTTATCCTGAGTTTTTGTTCTTGCAAGGCTTCTGGGAATGCTTGCTTGGCCCACCTGTCATTCTAAAATCCACATTTTCATCTTAAGCTGTTTGGGGAAATTAGATGGTCGATACTGTGCTTAGTTAGATTTCACTTATATTAGGCAGTTCGAAAGTGCAGCTTGCTTAATATTGACAAGAAATTAGTTTTCAGGCTGCGGCTGAATATTCATGAAGGAAAAATTGATCTGTCAATACAAAAAAGTCTGTAATTATGCAAAACTGTCCATTTTGGATGTGTTAATTGTAGAAAAGCAACAAAATATAAGTTGTTTTTTTTGTGAGGAAGTTTGACTGTTTTTAATAAAGGGCTAAAGAAACTAAATATTGAACATTTGGAAGTGGAAGGGGATGGAATAATTGATGGTGAATTGAGTATTCTGACGACATGGATCAATGATCATTCCATCAGCCACTGGTGTGCCTGATCCAGGAGGGCTCAGTTAGTTGAGATAATTGTGTTGTTGAAACCCATTCACTCACTCACTCACTCACAACTTGTTCAGGGACAGCCTGGTGGTTGAAGTGTTCACTTGTCACACCTAAGACTCACTCACTCACATATTTCAACATAGAAGACAACTACTGTATTTTTTGTACATTATTTTGACCATGTGTTTTTTCGGAGATTAACATGTTTACAGATTTGCTGTGTTTATTCTTCAGTGTCCAGAAATATTATTAGGAACCGATTGCTTTAGCCATGTAATCAATTACTCAATTACATCTGCAAAGTGTGTGTATAGGCATTTTGAATCCAAAAAAGTATCATTAATTTTCCATAGAACTTTATGGTTATATACTGAGACAGCTGATGACATCATTCTGGAATGTAGTGACGTCTTTTAACAATGGATGAAAATGAATTTTGAATGTTTCCATGGAAAGGGCTAAGCAGAAAAGCAAGACAGCATAAAAAATCAAATAAGGCAAAGTCTTTCTTTAACATTTTAATCTTACTGAATTCAGTATTCATGTTTCCCAAATATAGGTACTTGAAAAAAAGAATATATTTATCATTCATAATATTCATATAAAATGAAAAGGATAGTGTTAGGCCCATTGAATTTTTTTGCTCTCAAATTTCACACACTCAAGATGAAAATAAGATGAAACCTTAAGTTAGCTAAAATGTAGAACTTTTGTCAGTTGTGATTTATGATGTGTTTCTTGTATGTATCAGCAGGATTTTGGCTGGTGTTCTTCTGATCTTCTTTAAGTAATATTTTGTAGCCAGCAGAAGTAGAAGGACAAATAATAGATTAAGATTGGTTTTCCATGACTTCAGAATTAAAAGGAACCATCTGCTGTGCATGTGAGTGTCTAGATGCAGAGCTCCAGATCACTTTTTGAGCAATTGAGTTTTTACTCGAAGGTTTCTATTTTAATTGGGTTATTACATTTTTCATTTGGTAACAGATATTTTTTTCACTCACCCATTCATCACTCTATTGGGTTTTTCCCCAAATGAGTAAGCATTTTGAGATTTAAAAAAAAAATGAAATAATGTTTTAGATGTATATAATGGTTCTGGATATATTTTGACTCGGAAAGAAAATTAGCTCGTAATTGTGTTTCGGAAATTAGCTCCGTTGTACGCATGCTGAAAAGGCTTCATTGGGTATTTATGCGTGCCGTTTTCGAATGATTGAGTTTTTCATTTAATGCATGCGTTTCTGTACGGAAGTTAATTGAAAGTAATTGAATTTTGAATAGTTTTGGGGGGTATTTTACACAAATACACTTATCTGTCGCTCTGACATTGGTACATATTGTCCACACAAAGCACAGCCTGAGAAGGTGTATTTCTGTATTTCATTCAAAAGATATTCACATTTGCTTTTCTTATTTCGTGATTATTATGCTTCCTCCAAGAAGTGGGCCCTGGACGATCAAGGCTACCATCAGAGATGCCACACATTTTGAATGATAGAGAGTAAGACGAACATTCACATTCTGTGCCTCATCAGCCGCAGCTTACTGGGACACAGGTGGGCTAAATGATGGAATGCAGGAATATCATAAAAATGGAAGCATACAGTGATCAAAGGCTGTCATTATCAATTACGTCAGAAGATTTAGACCCTGCTTGAAGGGGAAGTTGAAAAAACTAGCTATGATCATTAGTTTATTCAGAAAAGTACGTAGCCTTGTCGGGATAAGACGAGAATAATTGATACTAAAGTGAATAAAATTCTACAGTAATATGGGAAGCAGAATAATGGTGAATAAATTGTTGAGTGCAGGATGGAAGTGCTCATGCCCTCCAGGGAATAAGACTTCTTCTAAATTACAGTAAGGACTGTAGTTGTGAGGCCTATCATAGTAGTGCAATACATCAATTGATTTTACTTGTAAAACATAGCTGTGGGCATTTGAAGAAGTGAGATTTAATGAAATTACAAGCTTGTGTGTTGCTTATTTATACATATATCATTGGAATACTTTTATAGATGTTGGCAGTGCATAAGCATTTTTGCAAGTTTGATGCTTTTGATATTTTTCTAGTCATTGAATTTGAAAAGGCTTTGCATCAGTGATTGAAATGCATTATGGATGCAACCAGAGTTGCCCAATTACACAAACAGGGCTCCCTGGGTCATGGAAGTTCAATGTCAGGGACTTGGCATGGAAAGGTGCTTTTATCAATAATTTGGTTGCATTCAAAGTCTTGAATTATTTTAACTAAATGTTCTTAATCTGTATGGTTACAGGTTTGATATTAAAATATGGCTGTGATTTATTCTTATTTTTTTATGTGCTTTTACATAATTAATTATTTCATTTTTCAAAAGTATTTCATTTAATACCTATGTCTGAAATTCAAGGAACTATTTTTTTTGTACCTCTTATCAGGTCTGGAAAATATATAGAAAATCAGTAGGTAGGTCAGTTATGACAGATGTGCAAGCGACCTAGTGAAGTGATCAAGGCACTAGGACTATTCCAGTAGATGCAACACTATTTATTTCCATTGAAACCTTTGTCATAGTTCGCCTCAGGGTGTTTTCTCAATATACGTACCTAAGCTATGAGTGATTGTAATGCTGTAGTCAACAATATTGCACCTATTCCACAGCCACCTGTCACTATCAAATCTGGCCAGACAAACCTTGATTGACACCAGATCAGCCAGGTCACACGTTGCTGCCACCCAATCCCCAGTTTAATCAGCTGACCAAACATGGAATAAAGGCGGCTTATTCAGAATGCTGGCAATATTGATGTTACAATAACCAAATCCCAAAATATGACTAGTGTCCACGTTAACCACCTTGATCGACAAATACAATCGATATACGATGCCAGACACTGCTGTCTGTTAATTCAGGATCAAGTTTTGAGATTGATCTGGTGTGAGGGATGTTTGAAATTCCAATGACAAAGAACAGCATCATTACTACACAGTTGGTTTTGTCTGCCACAGTAGACTTGCAGCTCACACGGATTGGAGGACCATGACAAAACATATGTCATGCACAGGAACAAACAGTTTTCTCTCTGACGTTACGTTCTACAAGGTCTAGTAAACACAAATAACAAGGGTCATTTTGGGTGGACATGGATTTGCTTTTTGTTGTACAGGCTCCTATATATATAGGTTCCAAATGAGCAATTACCTATGCCAATAGTGCAAGATTATGGTAATGCTGAGCTGAACACTTGGTGTCTACTGTGTACGTGACTTGACTTACTGCTCATTTGTAATAGCCTTCTATATATAAATATTCTAAAAATGGGTAGAATCATTTGTGAATTTTCTGTCAAATTTGGTTGGTAATTCAATTGTTTGGCTGAATGTTTAAGAGAGCGAAATGAATGTTGAGTTTGGTATAAGAAAACGAATCATGTTACTGTTTGTCTCTTACTGGACAGTTTTCCAATAGCGCCAGACCCTAATTTGAGAAGGAAGGAAAATTCTTGCGAGGTTATAAATATTTATAGTTTTCATGAGAGGTGTCTTGGCTTGACAGGAAAGTGAAAGTTGAAAGTCAGTTATTTGCAATACTAAGGAGCATGGGTGTCCCAGTTGGGTACCACGTTTCTGTGCTGAGTTGTGTCCCTTAAGTGTGCTAGAGACCCATGATCGTGGGTTCAATCCCAGATTCCCCATGATAATGTTGCCACATTTGTCATCACCATGCTCATGTCTTGGGATTTATCAAGGTTGTAAATGCCTGATGTGTACATCAGTTCATGCTTTTCTCCCACGTGAAGCTGCAGTGCCGTGTTATAACTGAATTACTGTCAAAGTGGTTTTTGACAGAAACCCATTTACTAACTCGCTTATGTTGTCTTGAAGTGAAAAAAATAGTTGTATTTTCTGTTTCAGTTTTGGCAACATCTAACCCCTCCTTGTAACTGAACTTCAGGAATGTTAACGATTGCATACACTGTCACAGGAATACAGAGTAACATTGTCTAACTACATCTAGTTATTGACCCGTGAAGATTCGGGGTGGAATAGGTCTTTAGCAACCCATAATAGGTCTTCAGCAACCCATAATAGGTCTTCAGCAACCAATAATAGGTCTTCACAACCCATGTTTGCCGTAATAGGCGACTATGCTTGTCGTAAGAGGCGACAAACCGGATCGGGTGGTCAGGCTTGCTGACTTGGTTGATGTATATCATTGTATCCCGATTGTGTGGATCGATGCTCATGATGTCAATCACTGGATTTCTGGTCCAGACTTGATTATGTACGGACCACTGTCATATAGCTGGAATATTGCTGAGTGTGGCATTAAACAAGAAACAAACAATCATCTAGTTATTGATATACTTACAAAGAGATTCATGATCCTGTTGACTGTTTACATTCTGATGAAATATATGTCCGGGAATTGTAATTAGTGTAAATAATATACCTAAAAGGATTTTTTTCCTTCTAAATAACTTATTTTTTTATCAAATTTTTGACATAATTTAAACATAGCCTTCTGTGAAACAGCATATATATATATTTCAAATTAGGCTCAATGGAGGATTGTCTTCCCTTGCCAGGGTTTACACCATTCCTTCACTCTGAACAGATAACTTATAGTTCCTCACAGCTTGTTGGTTATTCTAAGTGTGTTGCGCTGAGAGTTCTGTGAACCCCAACTGATTTGCCCAGGGCATTTCTCCCTCAGTAAACAGATCAAGTCTATAGCCTGCAGCAGCACCATTTACATGGTTAATCTTCATCATCAGCATTTAAAGATGGGTTCTGCCTGTAGTCTGGGCCTAGCTGCTCTCAGATGATCATCAGATGTTGTGGAGGGATCCGTTATTAATCAAAGTGGCACCAGTCATTTATTGTAGGGGGTAAGAAGGTCAAGGGAAGGTCATGGACAGATATAACAAGTTTCGGAGAAGATAGTGATGAAAATATTCATTAATGGGAATGGTCATTAAAAAATGGCCAATTACTTTACAGATCTATGTTGAGATTTTCATATCAAACAACTGACAGTATGTCTTAAACATTATACACAGGGTACGATTTCATTCAATGAGTTATGCAACCAAAATACTGGCAGCACCAATTTATCATAAATTGAAACACTGTATTTTTAGTTATTTTGAATATTAAATAAATTCAAAGAGAACATAAACTTGAGATGTGCTCCAGTATTTTATTTGGGGTAATTCTGTATATGGCTTTTCAAATGATATCCAGTAAACAACCTCAAAAAAGAATTCTGTTTTCCACTGTTGTCAAATATAACTGCTGTGGTGGGAAATGTTACCTGCATTGGGTGCTTCCTGGCAATAAATGTTACTGCACTAGCAATGTTATATCTGCACTGGTGCTGCTTAGATGTAGCAAACTCAACCCTGATAAGCATATATTTTTGTAATATGGCCTCTTTTGTACGAAGCATTATGAAAAGATTCCACCCTCACTGATTGGTCCTTGTCAGTTATTATCAGATTATTATAAATTGAGTTTGCAACAAATGTAATTATTTGGATTAACAAACCACTGTGGAAAAGTTATCTGCAGGCATCTCCTGATTCTCAGTCTTGATAAGTAAATAAAAACACCTCCAGTCTGTGTGGGTGTAGCAGTGTTTGACTTCTATTCAGAACTGAATATACCTGAACTTTGATAACATCATTGTTTGTTCAGAAGTTACTTTTATCATCTGTCTAGACAATCATCCAAATGGGAGATCATATAATGTTTCATTACACATCTATGAGACTAAATGCAAATATTAGTGTGTTACAAGAAGCTGATCTGTGGAATCTCTTTGAGATTAACAGAAGTTAGTTTTTAGAGTAAGTATCATGTGGACATGGGCATGCATAGCATGTGTTATTTGGAAACAGTGTTTAAGCCTGTGGTTGGTTGGTTTGTTGTTTAACACAGCACTCAGCAATATTACAGCTATATGACGGCGGTCTGTAAATAATCGAGTCTTGACCAGACAATCCAGTGATTAATATCATGAGCATCGATCCACGCAATTGGGATCGATGACATGCATCAACCAAGTCAGCAAGTTAGCAAGTCTGACCACCAGTTCCAGTCGCCTCTTAAGACAAGCATAGAAAGAGTAAGGATAATGGGGTTATTCTGACCTAGATACGGGTTGCTGGAGTTACCTACATCAAACACATATAATTGCTTCAAGAAGTCATAGTTATGACCCTACCATTCAAGGTATCTTGTCTGCCCAACATACAAGCATGTGTTCCTGTTAATGACCTTGTCAGCATATCTTGGAATGTCATGCAAGAACCTGTCAGAGCTCTCAGTCTCTGGAACATCTGATGGTACGAGACAAGAATATCACAGTGACTCTACTATTTAGGTTATGCTCGAGAATAATGCACATACTAAGAACATCCGACCTTTACAGATATTGCAAAATGAGTCCATTTGGTGTTACTGTTTATGGTGATTACTTTCTGATGTTGTGTATGATGAGGTGTTGTATGCCTGGCAGATCAATATATGCTGCATTCCTCTCAGAATAATGAAATGGAGAATATATTCCTGGCATTGAATTAAGGTTAGTTTTTTAGTTAATATACGTTTGTTCTGATTTAACTATACATCTCGCCTTTGTGACAAGTTTGGAAAATTCTAACTGCAGCATGATGGGAAACAAGTGAACTTTCACAATCCATCACTTTGAGTTTTTTCGTGTAAGGTAAGTTTGCAGAATGGCAGCATTGCTTGTAATGTATGGGGTTGTTTGATTGAAGAGAATAAGAAGATGTGTCCTTGAAATTAGGGCAGTTTTGTTTAGGGTAGGGTTTGACTTAACATGTGTACATTTTTTTTTAGGGTCATCGAAAATGTGCTTTTATTTGGCTGTAAAATTAGACTTATATGAGTAAGGTTTTTATGATATGTACATTTGAAGGGAGATTCTGAAAACGTTTGAAAGATAGGGTTCAAATACCAGATTGGCTGAGATCAGGATCATTGGTTTGTAGGCTACATACCCATACATTTATTTTCACCAAAGTCGTAAACATTTATAACCTGTGTCACTTTGGGTTTTCCATATACTATAGCTGACATGCTGTAATATGATGGAAATGTTCAAAGCAGCATTAATGTCAGCTCACTCACAATGTCATCTCAAGGTTGAAGGAATATTGTGATATATGCGGAGAGTTTTTGTGTACATTATTAAGTATGTATTCATTTAAAAAGCAATTTGTTTGGAGACTGTTATGGATCAAACTCATTTCCTCTTTACCATTCATACATATGTCATGCTATTAGACTAGATAAACAAGTGGAATCTAAGTGGATTCATTATCTCATTGTCTTTGACTGATAGAATTGGTGGTTAGAGAGATATTTAGAAGAAAGTCTTCTGTGTAGATTCTGGCAGATCCTGAGACTCTGATACTTGAAGGAAACGGCGGCTAGAATAGGTGACTAGTGTCAGTGATATATAAATGTTGCTGTAGAATGGATAGTACTAAGATGGGTGTAGACAACCTGGGAACTGTCATCAAATGTTCTGTCTCCGGTCACTACTGTGTCCTGTGCTCCTCTCGTTCACTTATACAATGATATATGACACCCTATCTTTGACTTTAGTCTAAAGACTTGCCTTCATCACTTCATTTGGCGATAGATTGACTTAAAACATGTGCAAAAGGACTCCTGATGCACGACAGTTTGAGGTGCACAGTGAAGAGACTTCCTTAAGGTGTTGCTGGTTGCCAGGTTCTACTGGTCAAGAATCAGCCGAGTTCTGGGACACTTGATCGGTCAGCACGATGTTGGTGGGTTTCCACAAATGGGTAACATCTACATCTGCTGGCAGTCTGAGGCTCGTCGACTTGGTTGATTATCGTCTTCGTATCCAAATTGTGCAGCTTGATGCTCATGGTGTCAATTACTGGATTGTCTGGTCCAGATTCGATTATTGACATTATTGGCGTTAAACAACAAACAAACGAAACAATCAAACAAACTCATCCTTGGAAATAACTATAAATAAACAAGTCAATGTTTAACATCTGCTATCCGCATCATGTTCTTTTTTCAAACTCTTGGCCATAGGGTAGCCTAATGGTTAAAGTATTTGCTTGTCACACGGAAGACCCGTGTTCGATTTTCGACATGGGTACAATGTGTGAAGCCCATTTCTGGTGTCCCCAGCCGTGATATTGCTGGAATATTGCAAAAAGCAGTGTAAAATCATACTCACTCACTCACTCACTCACTCACTCACGCACGCACGCACGCACGCACGCACGCACGCACGCACTCACACTCACTCACTCACTCACTCACTCACTCACTCACTCACTCACTCACTCACGCACGCACGCACGCACGCACGCACTCACTCACTCACTCTTCAAACTCTGAAATGTTGTGAAATAACTAAAATACATTTGAAGGAGCGTAAACCTGAACTCCCTCACTCACTCCTGACTGAGATCAGGCTCCATGTCTTGTTTCAGTGGCTTGTGAAGGGGCAGAATTTCTGCACAGTCTCGTGAAAGTACTCTCTGTAGTTACCAATGAAAGGAACCCTATGTACAGGACCACATCATGCTATTTTTATATTTTAATATGACCTGAGCTTTGTCATGACCCAAAAATGGTCACATTCGGATGATATTCAGTCAATTAGGCCACAATCATATGAGGTTCAGATTACATTAATGCCACAGTCATGTTCAGATTACATTTAGGTCACAATATATCATGTTCAGATCACATGAAGGTCACAATATATCATGTTCAGATCACATGAAGGTCACAATATATCATGTTCAGTTCACATTAAGGTCACAATCATGTTCAGGTCACATTAAGGTCACAATATCTCATGTTCAGATCATATTAATGCCACAATCATGTTCAGGTCACATTAAGATCACAATATATCATGTTCAGGTCTCATTCAGGTCTCAATCATATGTTCAGATCACATTTAGGCCACAATCATGTTCAGGTCACATTAAGGTCACAATATATCACGTTCAGATCTCATTCAGGTCTCAATCAGATGTTCAGATCACTTAAAGGTCACAATATATCATGTTCAGATCACATTTAGGTCACACAATCACATGTTCAGATCACATTGAGGACTCAATCATATCATGTTCAGATCACATTTAGGTCACAATATATCATGTTCAGGTCTCATTCAGGTCTCAGTCATATGTTCAGATCACATGTAGGCCACAATCATGTTCAGGTCACATTAAGGTCACAATATATCATGTTCAGATCACATTTAGGTCACACAATCACATGTTCAGGTCACATTAAGATCACAATATATCATGTTCAGGACTCATTCAGGTCTCAATCATATGTTCAGATCACTATAAGGTCACAATATATCATGTTCAGATCACATTTAGGTCACAATATATCATGTTCAGGACTCATTCAGGTCTCAATCATATGTTCAGATCAATTTAAGGTCACAATATATCATGTTCAGATCACATTTAGGTCCTGTAAGGATCAGTGCAGTAGGCCCCCATTGCCTTAAGTTATTGGTGATGTTAGGTGACTGAAGCAGGAATGAGAATTGCACCTACCGTATATGACCGTGGATAAGCTGACCCCGTAGATAAGCCGAGGTGCTAACTTGACCATTGAAATATGAGAGAAAATGATATGACCTGCAGATAAGCCGAACCAGGATATGAAAGGCGAAGTCGGACTGCAAGACATGTGCCGGTATTAAAAAATATAAGATGAAAAACGTTGTAATTATATTGAAAAAGTCATTATTATTTCTAATAAAGATTTAACAAACCAGTCATCCACTTTCATAATGTGGGAAGCTGTTTCTCTTGGGTTTTTTTATTTCATAATGATCGTTATATGTCGCCATCAACAACAAGGCACCATTTTGTGAATCGGTGTATATAGAATTATGAACCTGTGAGAAAATATATCAGCTAGAGCGAAGACTCGCAGTTTGAATTCAGCATCGTAAGCATGGCGTATTCGTTTCAAACTCGTGATGAGATTGTCAGTCAGTAAAAATATACCAACTTTTATAACCCCCTTTACACCACTATTGTATGTTAATCCAATTGAATTAAATAAACTATCATACTATGAACACATTGAATGACCATCACTTACTCACAGGCTTCTGCAGTTTATTAACTAATCTCTCGAAAACAAAGGAATTAAGCCCCTACTCCCAACACGATCGCTAAGCACCCACAACTTGAAAATGTTTGTGTAAACAACATGACAATACCAATCGGCCCGTTATTATCAGTGCTCATTTCCTTGTGTACCGGGATGCTTTTTAAAGAAGAAGAAGAAGAAAAGAAGAAGAAAATAGTTTTATTAGAGTGTCCCATGCTGCAGTACAAAATATATGGACATATAAACATTTCATTAAAAAAACAGCACCCGGCCAGTTGGCCTACGAGACACTAATTGAATAATGGTACATTTAAAATATAAAAAAAAGAAAAGAAAAAAAAAAGAAAGAAAAATTAGTTGTAACTTTGTATATTGCTACACCCACACCCACACCCGCACCCGCACCCGCACCCGCACCCGCACCCATACACCCACATACACATCCGCATTAAAATCCCGCTCAAAGCATACAAACAGGTAAGCATACAGACAGGTAAGCATACAGGACGCTCACAGCAATCTCATGCAGAACATTCACAGCAGTCTCATACAGAACACTCACAGGAATCTCATTCAGAACACTCACAGCAATCTCATACATGTCATACATCTATACACATATGCGTCCATATACACACAACTTAATTCATCAATCGTGTATACTAACCTACATGTATAACCAGCATACATACTAACATACCAACCTACATACATACCTATATCCATCAAACATTTAAACAACAGGAAGCAATCACAGTGGTCACCGTTTGTGACGTCACAGGAAACAGCTGATCACATGTTTTTGCAAATGGCGAACGGAATAACTCGCCGATACAGTTGTTTATTTTCCTCTTACAATAAAGGTAGACATTTGTTCACTATCAATTTATGAACTTTGCAAAACGTACGTAATAGCTATTGGCGATTTCATCTGGAGATTATATATTATAGCTGTGAATTACATATATTGTTACATGTAAAGATTGTGGAGTTTATGAAGAACGATAAACTTTGAACATTCAATTGAAAACTTATTATCGGAAGTAGTAACATGCATAACATTTTTTTAATAATGACAACATTGGTGTATAATAATAACTTTATTGATAATTTATAACAATAATGGCTCTAGTCGTGGCAACTTCCAAACTTTCGGGAAGTTGTAATCTATCGGACCGTCATTCAGGCGATGTTTCTGACAGATCACGATCTGAAAAATACTATCATGAAAGTGTATCTCGTGGATAAGCCGACCCCTTTCTGCAGAATCTTTTTTCTGGTCCTCAAAATTCGGCTTATACGCGGTCATATACGGTACTGTAGGGGGGTGGAGGACAGTGCTGTGAGCTCATCTGGATTGACCACTTATTGCTGATTGTGCTGGGTGGCGGGCTGGCTTGGCAGTAAGGCATTCACCCATCAATGTACAATGGTTCAAGCCCCTCTTGGTGTCACGAGTTGTGATATTGCTGGAAGATATTAAGGGCTGGGTAAACCTTACTCATTCATACCATACAGATCAACAAGCAACACCACAGGTCAGAACCATTTCGCTTATCTGTCTCAGGACGACGGCTTTATTCACCACATTGGAGCACATCCCTTATGGAAGGATGGTCCTCTGTGAAATAAAGAAGCATTGATGTTTATTTGAACATAATCTCCTTCACTGAATTTTTGTATGTATTTCACAGTTTCATTGGACAAAAAAGTTCCAAGCAAGCCTTCAGCATGCAAACCCCTTAAGTTTTGTAAGACTGATCCTGGCGCCTAGAGAATCAAGCAGTGGTGTATATCCATTATTATGCCATGAAGACGAGGTAACATAAAGCATTTGCTTCCAGCCGAAATATCCAGTGGGTTGCATTGAAATATTACTTATCGATTTGATGATTAAATAGACACCTCTCCAACTCAATAAATCACAAGGCTTCTATCTCCAGCCATTTTTTTTCTTGATTACATTCTTCGCTTTTTCTGACCCCCTTTCCATCACAATGATCAATTTGTCGAAATTTCTCCAGAAATAATTGCTTACTCACAGTTTTTCTAGCAGTGCTGACCAGGCATTGTGCTTCCATGCTGTTTTTCTCTTTTGCCCGGAGGCCATATTTTTGGTCGTTCTCACCCAATAGAGACTAAGATTTAGCAGTAATTGTTTTGTCAATAGCAAACAGAGATTGCAACTCTTGGATGATCATTAATGAAGATGGAGGACTGATTTTCCCTTTCCACGGTCATTGTAGAAGAATTTCACAATCTCTTGTCCATTAACAATTTTGAGGTTAAAAATTTAGATCTATGTGAAATGTGTTGTTGAATGAAAAGGTCATGCAAGATTTAGGAGTGCTTTCTGGCTGTTAAGCAGCACAGACTCCGACAACTGAGGGCGAGTTTTACTAGGTTTCTGATAAGAATGATCAGATCCCCCTTCTCTGTATTTGTTACAGGAGACTCATGGTCAGGTCAATGGCAGTGTAGCCCTAGCTCTCACTTTTTGTCAAGCCAAATATTTCTCAAACCAAAATTTTTCCCTTTGACAGAAAAATATTTGATCTAGACTGAATAATTTCCTTTGCAACCCCAATGCAGAGTTTCTTCATAAAAAGCATTGTTTATAGATTTTGTTAGGCTGAGGAAAACCCTACAATAAAGAAGAAATGACAGTTGGATTTGTGCTGCTGAGTATAAATAGTCTATATTTCCATCATTGTTCCTGTGAGGATCCGGGCAAAAGGGTCCTTAGAGGTTTAGATGGTTACAAGCAATCTGACTGTATGTTGTTGCTACCAACAGCCTTCTTCGATGTTCATGAATTCAGTCACTGGTTTGCCGGCAATGTTGTAGTTAGAGTTGCGAGCCATTGACACTAGTTTGTGCACCCCTCCTTCTCCAGACACATGTCAACTGTCATACGACCCCCCTTTTTCTGACACCTTATATGTCAACTAAAATAATTTGGGTATTCTGTGGATCCCCCTTTTTCTGACACCTTATATGTCAACCAAAATAATTTGGGTATTCTGTGGACCCCCCTGCTTCAGACACCTTACATGTCAACCTTCATAATTTGGGTATTGTGTGCATCCACTTTTCAAAGACCTTACATGTCAGCCTTTGCGATTTGGCTTTTCTGTGCACCCCAATTTTCAAACAGCTTACATGTCAACCTTCATGATTTGGGTATTATGTGCAGCCCCCTTTTTTCGACATCCTGGATCTGCCTCTGTTTCATCATAATTTGTCGAATGGCATGTATTCTCGTCCTTGAGTGTCTTCAAGCAGCCTCTGTGATATGGTATCATGTTGCTGACCATTCATTCACTTCCCCTCTGTGTCTCCCCTAACAGCAAACACTGATAGTTGGGTCAGATCGGCCATTTACTCCCGCCGACTGATTGATTACAGCTATGTATCTGTCGTTATTCTTGGAGAGATGCTACTAATTGCTCTATCTGTAGTTCAGTAGTCCGCTTAGATTAGTAAATCATCCGAGTTGTTATTGCAGAGTTGTCTCATTTGTTTGTGTTATTTCCTGCAAGCCAGACTCCATTAACTTCTTGTGTGTATATGGGGGAAAAGTACTTATTTGTTTCAATGGTAGGAAGTACAGACTTTTACGAGCTGAGCAGTCTTCGATCTCTGGGTATGCAAGAACGATGAGATCGTATGATCCCTTCCACCCTGCTTTTGACAAATGTAACAGATTAATAATTACAAGATTTCAAGTAATTTGACCTGCATTGTAGCCCCACAGTGAATTCTCAGTATGGATACTCAAAGTGCCAACAATGGGCGTGTAAATGTCTCATCATCATGACGTCAAGATGTCCAACTGACGACCAGCGGACATATATGGGTTTTTAGAAGACACTGACTGGCAAATTAGATAGCCATGTGTCTTCACAAGTGTAGATTGGTATTCAATTGAACATTATATATTACAGAGACAACAGTGCATCTCAGTATTTCCATCGACCAATCCAATTACTGTGTAGAAGCATTGAAACCTCTAATCCAGATGGGATCTTCTCTGATGGGCCTGCATAATCAACTCTGGTTCTCTATTGAACACAAACTCAGGTTGACAATCTAGTTCCATGAGACAACAGGTGGTTACCCTAATTAAACAAGAGACATCACTGAGAGCTCTAATCAGGCAATCTTGCCCAGACTGGACACTGACGACCTGTGCGTCCTACCTTCTACTTTCTCCTCTCGTTGAGATGCTGTCAGTGATTACAACACAACCTGATGCTGGGACAAACAGGGCATGTCCAATTACTTGCTATACTTGTAGTTGTTGAAAAATTGTTTCCAGACTCGCTTACATTTTCCAGCTTAGACCCTTTGGGGAAAGGGTTTATATTTGTCTACAGGCTGACCTCCTGCTTATAGGTACAGTTTATTGCTAGGTAGATATTGCTCCCCTGAATTGATATAACACTGTATAAGCAGTTATTAACTCCCTCACTCTCTTTCTCTGGATTCAGGAGCAAAAGAGGTCCCCAGTGCTAGACTCAGTGCTAGACTCGGTGCTATACTTGGTGCTTGACTCAGTGCTTGACTTGGTGCTAGACTCCGTGCTAGGCTTGGTGCTAGACTTGGTGCTAGAGTCTATGCTAGACTCGGTGGTTGACTCAGTGCTAGACTCGGTGCTAGACTCAATTGTTGACTCTGTGCTAGACTCTGTGCTAGACTCTGTGCTAGACTAGGTGGTTGACTCAGTGCTAGACTCGGTGCTCGACTTGGTGCTAGACTCGGTTATTTAAGAAGATGTCTACATTCAGAGACAAACTTTAGTGTTTACCTATAAGGACAGCAAGATGCAACAGCAGCGGAACCACAATCTGTTGAATGATGTCAACTATGACGTTGTTTCTGGTGTGACATCATTCTGACCTCACGTCACAATAAGATTTGAATGACATCAACAATGCCGTCCGGATGACGGAAACAATACACGTCACGTCTCGTGACGTGATTTAACCCTAGGGCACATATGATTGTTATGGATCCCGATATATTTGCCCTCGTAGGTAATAAATGTACTTTTGCTCCATTAAACTAGACCAACAGAAGGGAAATGATGAAGATATGTCTATGTCTAATGAACAATTAGATTTATTTATACGAGGATTCAGGAATTGAAATGAGTACTGTGAAACTAAATGACAGGAAAAGGGGCAAATTGCTTATTAACTTGTTTGGTTGGTTGGTTTGTTGTTTAACACCGCACTCAGCAATATTCCAGCTTTATGACGGCAGTCTGTAAATAATCGAGTCTGGACCAGACAATCCAGTGATTAATATCATGAGCATCGATCCGCGCAATTGGGATCGATGACATGCATCAACCAAGTGAGTGAGCCTGACCACCTGATCCCGTTACTCGCCTTTTGTGTGTGTGTGTGTGTGTGTGTGTGTGTGTGTGTGTGTGTGTGTGTGTGTGTGTGTGTGTGTGTGTGTGTGTGTGTGTGTGTGTAGATTGGTCAAATGTAGTCTTCTTGAGAGCACCCTTCAATTTCAAAGGGCACATCTAAACATCTGTATGATGAGAAAAGAGAATTTCATCCAAGTGTCTTTTGATGTCCGATATATCAACACGTCTAATTGTCATATACAATAAGTCTCCAACTTTTTCTGTTTGTAATAACAAGTGTCCTGAGTGAAAAAAGTACAGCTAATCTGCTTCAGTGGCTGAGAGATTTGTGATGCCCTTTGATGGTAACCGATGATGGGCTGCAATGCATAGATGAAATGCCTGAGTTCTGACCAAGCAGTATGCAGATAAAAAATAGTCAAAATTTGGATGATCAGACATACTTCTATCACAGGCATACCTTACACTTCTAAGGTTAAACTTGCCCTAGAAATGATATGCATGGAAACTGGAACTCTGCACCAGTGCCGGAGGCAGAGAGAGGTGAACTTCTGTGAACACTGGGAGTAATCTTATCACAGTGATGGAGTGATTCTTACTGTGTCAAACAGAGCAGTTCCTACATCAGAAACATAAACCCTGTGGATTTGGCGGCTGGCGAGGACCTTAGTACCTTGCAAAAGCTGACAAATGGTGGTACTGGCAATGGCTTCTGCATATGGGTATTACTTGGATGGGTGATCAAACGGTATGTGGTCTTGGTTTAAAACGTATCAAACATGGTGTAGTTATTGACATAAAATAACCCAAACCTTTGTCTTTTATGAGTAAGATGGAAGGAAAACTAACCTTAAAATTGAGGTGAACAATTGGTTATCTTGCTTATCTTGTGACTTTCGAAGTGTGATTTGTACTGATTTCAGGTTAGTCTATAACGCTTGATCAATCGGCTCATTCGACTGTATTGTAACAGTGTATTGTGGTCTGAAATCTAAATGGTAGTTACACTTACGTATCCAACCAACACAGATGCTTGAAGTCTAATGAGAAATTAATGACTGAACGGGGAGCTTTCATTATGTCGCACCTGAGAAGAGGTTTATTACAAGACATGTGTTATTCCGCATGTTTGATTCACATCAATTATTCAGCAGTGCAATTTTCTGTAACACTGATTTATTTCGTTAAGTCTTGTTCCCAAGTCTGGAGCCATATCAGATGTTTGGAGCAAACACGGAGTGGAGTCACATTAATTTCCGTCCAAGTGTGCTATAAAGGAAGATACGATCTTTCATGCGGTTTGATCATGCTTGAGCACAAAAATAGTCTCGATTCAGCCGTAGGTTTTATGAATTTCGTATTCTGAGTTAAGTCTGATCGCTGAGGTGATTTTGATTGCTTGGGATATGTGTCATGTGAGCTTTGGCTTGAAGCCTTTGTCGTGATCGTGGACACTCTGGCCGGATGTATTGACGCTCTGGTGCAGACTAACGACCAGGACAAATATCGCCGTGGCTGCTGCCAGAGTAGTTTCGTCTGATGATACTAGGGTCGGCAACTCTCGTGAGTATCTCGGTATACATTGTTGTTGCTTGGGTACCTCTGTGGTATTGATTTTCTCAACTAGTAGTTTTTATAACGAAACGCTCATCCGACTTTCTGCCAACTTGTATCATACAATTGCTGCTGCTGTTTATGCGGGGGTAAGTATGATATCTCCATGCCAGGCTTACATGTTTCCAAAGATAATTACAATGTCTTCCCCATTTCAATCAACAGCCAAATGAAAGCTTTTTCTGCCTCCACGAGCGATATTCAGGTTTGTGTTATATTTTCCATTGAATGTTCCATGTGTCTTGTCTTGAAAGTTTTTATGATTCTTGTCAAAGATTTAGGGCTCGGAAACGCGGAGTTACAGATGTGATCACATTGGTATAAAGCCTGTTGCCATGTTGATAGGGCTTGAGCCAACCATAAAATATTCATTGTTAGAGATTAGGAACACTTTCCCCCTCCTGTTACATAAATCTCCATTTTCTAATATTGATTAGAGTATCATATCTCCTTAATGCCTGATTGGGCTGCCCGCAAAGCCCAAACCACTCGTAATGCCTTTTTTATGCTTAAAAAAGTGCATTATGTATGTGCTATGCTTGCTGGGGTAATGGTATTTGTTTATCGTGTAATAGGAAGCATTCGATCTATGGAGGAGACGTGATCAGATGGTTTTTGTTGCATAAAGAGAAGATTCTGGAAATAACAAACAAAAGACGTTCAAAGGGTTTTCCAATTTGAAGACAGTAAGACCGATTTCTTTGCTTTCTGTAGTGACTCTTGCCATTCTGAATGATGCTTTTGTGTTTTCATTTTGTCAGGCTGAGATTAATTATGTCTCTTTAACTCCACAGTTGGCAAATTTTACAGTGCTACATGAAGTTCGTTTCATTATGGATGGACATGTAGGATAGTTGTTTCAGCATAAAAAATATGTTTTGCCAACAGAAGATGTTATTGAGGATAATGAAGAATTGTTCCCATTTGGCTGCTGATAGTGGGAACTCAGGATTAAATGTCTCGCTGAAATATCAACTGTTTATCCACATTGTCTGCTGCTACACTGGGGCCCAGCAAGTATTGGTTCATCTCAATGTTTGTAATAATGTGATACTTGTATCATGAAGCAACTTTATGAATGTATATGATTGTGGACATGAATGGTAAAATATGCTTTTCTAATAATGTGTACACAAGTTTTCAAGCCACTGTTAATTTGATTGAGTCACTGTTCGGTGAAAATGGAATACCGGTGCTAAACAAGTGCTGACTTTTCATATGTTGTAAATTGTAAAATATGTTCCGAACTAAGTATCAAGACGGTTTCTTAATGTAACATGGTGGTAGCCTACTCTTTAAGGTATTCGTTCGTCATGACAACTCCCCCAAGTTTGATTCAAAATGTAAAACCATTCAATTTAGCTGTAAATCATTACACATGACAGCATTCATGATTCAAATGCACACAATCAAGTATTTCCCTTTTGGGAACAAATGGCAAACAAATTTCATGATTCAATTGAAATAATTTCCCCAAAGATGCACAGAGATTTAGCAGCCAATAATATTTGATGATTTATCAGTTAGAACAAACTGTACAACCAATGACTGATGATAACATCCCAATCAATTTGCAAAACTAGTATCTAGTGATATTCCATAAGTCAAATTGAGTTTACTAATCGTAACTGTTTAGATGGCAGAATTTCTGCACTAACAGGCTCCACACTCAATAGGATCCACACGAACAAGATCTACCCCAACAAGACCCATACTAACAAAGTCGAGACTGACAGGGAACAGGGTCTACACTAATAAGGTCCACAGTGTCAGGGTCCACACCAATAAGGTCCACACTGTCAGGGTCCACACCAATAAGGTCTACAGTGTCAGGGTCCATACCAATAAGGTCCACACTGTCAGGGTCAACACCAATTAGGTCCACAGTGTCAGGGTCCATACCAATAAGGTCCATCTGTCAGGGTCCACACCAATAAGGTTCACACTGTCAGGGTCAACACCAATAAGGTCCACGCTGTCAGGGTCCACACCAATAAGGTCCATCTGTCAGGGTCCACACCAATAAGGTCCATACTGTCAGGGTCCACACCAATAAGGTCCAGTGTCAGGGTCCACCCCAGTAAGGTCCATCTGTCAGGGTCCACACCAATAAGGTCCATCTGTCAGGGTCCACACCAATAAGGTCCACACTGTCAGGGTCCACACCAGTAAGGTCCAGTGTCAGGGTCCACATCATTAAGGTCCACACTGTCAGGGTCCACACCAATAAGGTCCACACTGTCAGGGTCCACACCAGTAAGGTCCAGTGTCAGGGTCCACACCAGTAAGGTCCATCTGTCAGGGTCCACACCAATAAGGTCCACACTGTCAGGGTCCACACCAGTAAGGTCCAGTGTCAGGGTCCACACCAGTAAGGTCCATCTGTCAGGGTCCACACCAATAAGGTCCATCTGTCAGGGTCCACACCATTAAGGTCCACACTGTCAGGGTCAACACCAATAAGGTCTACAGTGTCAGGGTCCACACCAATAAGGTCTACAGTGTCAGGGTCCATACCAATAAGGTCCACACTGTCAGGGTCAACACCAATAAGGTCCACAGTGTCAGGGTCCATACCAATAAGGTCTACGCTGTCAGGGTCCACACCAATAAGGTTCACACTGTCAGGGTCAACACCAATAAGGTCCACGCTGTCAGGGTCCACACCAATAAGGTCCAACTGTCAGGGTCCACACCAATAAGGTCCACACTGTCAGGGTCCACACCAGTAGGGTCCAGTGTCAGGGTCCACACCAGTAAGGTCCATCTGTCAGGGTCCACACCAATAAGGTCCATCTGTCAGGGTCCACACCAATAAGGTCCACACTGTCAGGGTCCACACCAGTAAGGTCCAGTGTCAGGGTCCACCCCAGTAAGGTCCATCTGTCAGGGTCCACACCAATAAGGTCCATCTGTCAGGGTCCACACCAATAAGGTCCACACTGTTAGGGTCCACACCAGTAAGGTCTAGTGTCAGGGTCCACACCATTAAGGTCCACACCATCAGGGTCAACAGCAATAAGGTCCACAGTGTCAGGGTCCAAACCAATAAGGTCCACACTGTCAGGGTCCACACTGTCAGGGTCAACAGCAATAAGGTCCATCTGCCAGGGTCAACAGCAATAAGGTCCACTGTGTCAGGGTCCACACCAATAAAGTCCATCTGTCAGGGTCCACACCAGTAAGGTCCACACTGTCAGGGTCAACAGCAATAAGGTCCACAGTGTCAGGGTCCACACCAATAAGGTCCATCTGTCAGGGTCCACACCAGTAAGGTCCAGTGTCAGGGTCCACACCAGTAAGGTCCACACTGTCAGGGTCAACAGCAATAAGGTCCACACTATAAGGGTCAACACCAGTAAGGTCCACACTGTCAGGGTCCACACCAGTAAGGTCCATCTGTCAGGGTCAACAGCAATAAGGTCCACAGTGTCAGGGTCCACACCAATAAGGTCCATCTGTCAGGGTCCACACCAGTAAGGTCCAGTGTCAGGGTCCACACCAGTAAGGTCCACACTGTCAGGGTCAACAGCAATAAGGTTCATCTGTCAGGGTCCACACTAAGAAGGTCCACACTAACAGGGTCCTGACAGACAGGTTTCTCTGTAGTCCTAATTCCAAGATGAAGTTTCAGAATCACATTTGGTGGGGGCTTTAATCCAGGTTTAGGAGATCCAAGGATGTCAGCAGCTTCCAATCAACACTCAAGACCATCCACTTCAAAAAAGCATATGACTTAGCAGTCTGGAGTAGGGAGTATCTAGATAAGATGCGCTGTATAAATCCACAAAGAACACATTCCTGATAGTAGCCCCAAGGTCAGTCCGAAGAATGGTTTGGCATGAAATGGAATGTTTTCTGATAAGGACAAAAGAGATGGCTCTGAGGTAAAGCGCGCCATTTAATGACTTGTAATCATACTCAGGTTTTATTACATTCTGCCTAGTATTATATTGTGTAGAGTATATTTGTTCTGTCTAAAGCCTGTTTGTTCTAGTTAAAACTTGTTTATGTTAGACAAAGACCTTTTTGTTTCCTTTTCATTAAATCTACTTTCTTGTGAGAGATTTTAATATTAGGCTGTATCCTTAGATTTTATCTGACATTTCTCAGACAGAATGGCAAATCAGACTCCAACTGGCATTGTAAAATCAACATTATGTCAGAGAAAATGGATGGAAATTGCAAATGTATAAATCCTTGTCTGGCACAAAGGTCTGGGTACAATTTGGTCTGTTTGTTGTACTTGTGTTGTGTAGTGATGTGGTGGTTTGCGGCCATTAAAAGTACCATTTAAAAACTTTAGAATAAAATACTGTTTATGTCTGGTGACAAGTTGGGATGAAGCATGTGGGATGAGTAGACAGGATGAAGCATGTGGGATGAGTAGAACGGATGAAGCATGTGGGATGAGTAGAACGGATGAAGCATATGGAATGAGTAGACAGGATGAAGCATATGGGATGAGTAGACAGGATGAAGCATATGGGATGAGTAGACAGGATGAAGCATGTGGGATGAGTAGAACGGATGAAGCATGTTGGATGAGTAGACAGGATGAAGCATGTGGGATGAGTAGAACGGATGAAGCATGTGGGATGAGTAGAACGGATGAAGCATATGGAATGAGTAGACAGGATGAAGCATATGGGATGAGTAGACAGGATGAAGCATGTGGGATGAGTAGAACGGATGAAGCATATGGAATGAGTAGACAGGATGAAGCATGCTGGATGAGTAGACAGGATGAAGCATGTGGGATGAGTAGACAGGATAAAGCATAGTGGATGAGTAGACAGGATGAAGCATGTGGGATGAGTAGACAGGATGAAGCATATTGGATGAGTAGACAGGATGAAGCATGTTGGACGAATAGACAGGATGAAGCATATTGGATGAGTAGACAGGATGAAGCTTATGGAGTGAGTAGACAGGATGAAGCATATTGGATGAGTAGACAGGATGAAGCTTATGGAGTGAGTAGACAGGATGAAGCATATTGGATGAGTAGACAGGGTGAAGCATGTTGGGTGAGTAGACAGGATGAAGCATATTGGAGGAGTAGACAGCATGAAGCATGTGGGGTGAGTAGACAGGATGAAGCATATTGGATGAGTAGACAGCATGAAGCATGTGGGATGAGTAGACAGGATGAAGCAAATTGGATAAGTAGACAGGATGAAGCATATGGGATGAGTCAGCAGGATGAAGCATATGGGGTGAGTAGACAGGATGAAGCATGTGGGATGAGTAGACAGGATGAAGCATGTGGGATGAGTAGACAGGATGAAGCATGTTGGATGAGTAGACAGGATGAAGCATGTGGGATGAGTAGACAGGATGAAGCATGTCGGGTGAGTCAGCAGGATGAAGCATATGGGATGAGTAGACAGGATAAAGCATATTGAATGAGTAGACAGGATAAAGCATATTAGATGAGTAGACAGGATGAAGCATATTGGATGAGTAGACAGGATGATGCATATTAGATGAGTAGACAGGATGAAGCATGTTGGGTGAGTAGACAGGATGAAGCATATTGGAGGAGTAGACAGCATGAAGCATGTGGGGTGAGTAGACAGGATGAAGCATATTGGATGAGTAGACAGCATGAAGCATGTGGGATGAGTAGACAGGATGAAGCAAATTGGATAAGTAGACAGGATGAAGCATATGGGATGAGTCAGCAGGATGAAGCATATGGGGTGAGTAGACAGGATGAAGCATGTGGGATGAGTAGACAGGATGAAGCATGTGGGATGAGTAGACAGGATGAAGCATGTTGGATGAGTAGACAGGATGAAGCATGGGGTAGTGTGTTCTCTTGCTCAATACTAGGTGTGGTAAAGTCCTCCATATGGGTATCTTAATCCGATCAGCATCAAATGATCTCACTCAAGGTTAAGCAAAGGTTAAATTAATCAGTTGATGCAGGCCCCTGTGTCTCTTGCCTTAAAACTATCCCAATGGATACATTTTCCACAAACATCTTTCACATTTTTAACTGTGGTCCACGGAAAACCTCCATTCATCAATGTCACCACACAGCTGCCCATGCATTAAGCATTGATGACCCAGTCATACTCCCTTACTGGCAAGATCATAGACCTGTGCAAGTGATATTACTGTGAACTGTTGCAATTATCTGTTGACTTAGACGACTTTTGATTAGTTCAAGATGGCCTTGTGGGGATTCTGGGGGCAGATTGGTCCTCAATACCCCATGCTTCGTGAAGAGCCATCTAATGAAGATTGGTTGGTCACAATGTCTGACTTGGCAGATCATGTGTCATTGTAGCCCCAGGGCATGGCTTGTTGCTCATGCTGTCAACGAATGGTGTACCCGGCTCAGCCTCAAATGACACTCAAAGTAATTATCAGTTAATCAGGTATATCAGCAGATCCTAAGTACCATGAAGGCAAGTTGAAGCATCTGGCTTCCAACAACAATAGGAAATTTTAGATCTGTGATAGAACGATGAAAATTACTTATATAATCATTTATCTTATAATGGGTAGGTTTCTCGGCAGGATAAAGCCTACGGATAAAAACGATATCCGTTGGGGTCATATGCGGATAGAGATGCAAATATCAAAGGTCAAGTAGGACTACTTTCACTGTTTATAAACAAACATGGCGTCGCCCTCGTCATTCGGCGATCGAGTCAGAATTAACCATCGGGAATCTGGATAAACTACAGGGATCATTGCTATCATTATCAAAAGAACAGTCTAATATACTGAAAATCAGGGTCTAACTGTGACGTAGCTAAGGCATTTTATAAGTTTTGGCAACTTTGGAAATATAAATTTCGAAACAATTTTGCGAGGGCACGGGGCCTAGCCAAGCGGGATCAGTAGCCATAACTGTGCTTGTAGACCTCTGCGGCTTGAAACCTTCTCCACAAATTAAAATAGTTGGATTTGGCCGAAATATGTTTGAATTGTTACCTTATTCGTTTTGTCGCTGTGTGTACATCTGACTACACTTCTTAACGTTATGACAGAACAGACCGACTGTCAACAACGTCTGACCGTGGCCGTGACGTCACATAGACTAGGGTTAGAGTAACTTCCCTTTGACAAAGGGCAGTTACTCTAGCGGACAGACCGATGGATTGCCGCGAAAGGCAATTAAAAACAACTGTTTTTTTGCGTATATGTTGCTTCACCACTGTATAAGAAACAGATTTCAGTTGGAACTATATTGGCTACTGTCACTGTCCGACTGACACATCACTTACCCTGTGATGTAATAAATAGTAATGCGCGCATTCCAGGAAAACTCGCAATGTTTGGGTAATGTTTGTGAGAGAGGGAAAGAGATTTTGAAGCACTGAATTAAAGAATGACATTATATGATAAAGAGGTTATCACGCTTATGTGTTTGGGGATGGTAAATATCCTGTATTAGGAATAAACACTATGTAAGTAGCTCGCCAAGGCTCGCTAAATACAATGTTTATTCCTAATGCAGGGTATTTACCATCCCCAAACACACTCGCGTGATAACCTCTATATATTTACTTCTGCAAATGTTATACCTAAATATTGTTAATATGCTTCTTCTGATCATTGTCCACCCATAAAAGAGTGAAATCTGTGGTAGAATAGGTCTTCAGCAACCCATGCTTGTCGTAAGAGGCGACTATGCTTGTTGTAAGTGGCAACTAATGGGATCGGGTGGTCAGGCTTGTTGACTTGGTTGATGCATGTAATCGTATTCCAATCACTGGATTGTCTGATCCAGACTCGATTATTTACAGACTGCCATCATGTAGCTGGAATATTCTGAGTGCGGTGTTAAACAACAAACAAACAAACAAATAAACGAACAAAAATGAAAGAGGCGTTCACATGTTGCCAACAGTTTTAGTTGAACCCTTTACAAGGGTCTGTCCTTGTTGTCAGGGCATTGAGAAAATGTCTTAGCTCATTGTTATCTTTCACTACACAAGTCCTGATGGTTCTGGAGAGGCTATATCCTTAAATTGTTGGCATTTATTTGATGTCATATGTGTCAATCATTGCTTATGTCTGAGGCTCTCACTTTGATGTGGCATTGATTTCAAGGCTGACACACTCCCTGGGCTCTTGCTTGATGTGAAATTGACTTCAATCAGAAACTATTGTATGTTCCCATGTGTCCTTTGATTAGATCATATTAGTGGCCGACGAAGGTGTCAAACTTTCCAGCCCCACAGACATCGTAGAGACTATTGGCCACCAAGGATCCTGAAGACGAGGTAGGAACGAGATTCTCTACTCATGAGATCAAATTTTGAACTATTGAATATTGGGGAGGAAAATTGGTTTCTAATGGCGGTATTTGCCGCCAGCTTGGTCAAATGTAAGTTAACTGTTCACTGATGGGATACATTGAGATGGAAAGCTTGTGTTAATAATGTTGGAGGGATATGTTTCGGACAGTGGAAAAATATCTGATGGGAGCTTCTCAAGGTAAGTATTGTAGGAAGAGGATTCCAGTTCTGTTATTTTTCCATTTACTGTTTATTATGATGATATTGGATTGATAGTAGATTGATTCTGGATTGATATTGGATTCCCATGCCGTTAAACTTTTGGCTTTTATTATGTGGATGAGTTCAATGTATGAAGTCCATTCTCTGCCCAAACTTTATTGCACTCTATATTCCCATGTGGATTCTGAATCAGAATATGTCCCCACATCCAAGTTCATCATAGAGACAAAATGATGTTTGATCTGACTGAAGGTATGTTATCGAACCTCAATGGTATGTGTATAACTCTTCATTCTAACAACCACTAATGTGATTTGATTATTTACTGACCACAATGATATTGGTAGAACATTACTGATTGCATCGTAACACACACTGAGTCACACTTCACAACTTTCTACTTTTACCTTACATCATTACCTATGTATTGGAATGTTCTCTCATTGTTGGGGGTCAATTAAATTATCGCAGTTTGTTGTGCAGAGTTATGTCCCTTAGGCATGCCAAGATCCACTGACCTTGGATTTGAATCCCAGATTCTTCTTCATTAGGAGACTGCCTCCGTGGTCTAGTGGTAGAGCGTCCGCCTGGAGAGCGGAAGGTCCGGGGTTCGATCCCCAGACCCGTCATACCAAAAGACGTTAAAAGATGGTACTTGTTGCTACCCTGTCTGGCGCTCGGCATAAAGGGGCTAAAACAAGGACTGGTCAGCTCAGAGTGAGTATACTGTGTCTGAATGGGGTATTCGTGTTAAACTGCAGTATGGTATCTCAATGAGTTAGCACTATAAATCGGCATCAGTCCGGACTAGTACAAGCAGCCACACAGACACACAGACACACACATGTGCATGCACGTCGCTATATAAGTGCAATAATCTTGGACACGACGTTAAACCCAATTTCACACCACCTTCCTGTTAGGGTCCATGGTTTGTCAGCACCAGACCACCAAGCTCCAGGGTGAAAATTCAGCAAAGGGATAAACATAGAACACTTTACTACTTCAGGCTTTCTTTCCTAATAAAGCTGAGACTCCCTTTTCTCGTTTTGTTTCATCAGTGTATATTAGGGTACAATATTTCCTCAAGCCGAAGAAATTAAACATTCATGCACTTCGTAAATGAAATAACTTGCCTTGCAAGAGCCCAGTGTGATAATATTGATGGCAAGTAATTAAGTGACGTGAGCCAAAGAACAGATCTACAGGGTAGCACATGCTTTATGTAAGGTATGCTATGAAAACAGCCTGTTCCTGAATAAGTGATAGGTATTGAGATGCAAGTCGTGACCTCCGTGGAGATACATCTACTCCAAATTTCCATACCTCTCCAAGATATTTCCCCAGGGTGATTAAGCCATACTGCAAATATGTATGCATAATTATCAATTGACTTGAGCTGGAAAACAACACCTTGTTTATTGTGCCAATGATAGCTGAAGCATGATTGGATGGTACGGTCAGCAAATGGTTGATGAGTTCATCAGGAGATCTTTTGAAAGGCTTGTGCAGCGAAGAGCTTTCACTGTGAAAATATCTTGTGTTGCATGAGTCAGACTATTCTGTCAGTGCAGTGCTGACAATCATTTAAACGTGTTCAATAGATTGCACTATTATAATGCTATTGCAATAGTATTATGATTGTTTAAAAACTATTACACTGTTAGTGCAGTAGTATTATGATAGCTGAAACACTATTGCGATGATGTTAAGTATTAACAAAACTATGGATGTTTTAAATCCTCTCTGACAGTGTAGGGCAGGGGTCCGGAAACCGTCATATGCGCCGGACATGTCCGATTGGGATCTCAAATGTCCGTTTTAAAATATTGCTTACCAGACATTTTAAAAAGTATCGTCCGGACATTCTTAAATTTTTACCGGACATGATCAACAGTTAGGACTGAGCAGTTTCTGTCTGCAGTTGCAACACAATGAAGATTAACTACACTGACAAGCTTTGTTTGTTTTGATTGCTGTAAATACATCGTACCTACATGATAGTCCAATCGGTCAATCACTGTAATAGGCAATAAACTGAGTTGACACTGATTAATCGAGGATTAATTACTGAGAACATCTTGTTAATTTGAGTGAAAGGTGTTTACAACTGTACATTAATACCTTGCAACATCGATGTACCTCATTATCCTCACAATGCTACGATACGTAACCTCAGACAAGAAGCGAAAGCGTGACGACAGCCAGTCGACCGATGCAGATCAGTCGAGCGGATCTGCCAAACCCTCAAAGTCTGGACGATCATTTTGTAAGTCAGGGCTAATGACTTTCACTTGGTTGACATACAATGAGGATTTGCAGATTTTATTGTTTTCAGTAGCTAGTCGTATATTGAATCTTGATTGACCGCCATTTTGCTTTCTCGGACGATCGATATCCAATTTTTTTATGGTCAATAATTAAGTACAGATGAAAAAAGTATTCAAATAACTATTGCTATCAACAATATTTTAGTATTTGTGATTAAATTATCTGTCTTGTTTTTAAAAAAATCTTTAGTTTACAAAAAAACTTTTCCCGTGAGGACACGTGATAACCAAATATGGGATAATAGTCTCGATCCAAATGTTACAATGCGTACACTTGAGCAGACTCATGAATATTAATTAGACCGTTCACTACGTTAACAGATCGTTATTATAACAGAAACAAACGTATGTTTTCCATGTAAATCTAAAATGATATTATTTGTTATTAATTGTCCGGTGAATTAAACAATTTAAATTGAAACAATTCATAATTCATTATATTATGAATACGTAAACTTGTAATGTGTGTGAAAAGTCGTACTAAAATACGCTATTTGAAGGGGGCGTGGCCTAAATGCAAATGTCCGATTGGGATTTTAAAATTTCCGGACCCCTGGTGTAGGTTATACCCACCAGTATACATCCTCTCTTACAGTATATTTCCCGTGAAGATCTGGGGTAGAATAGGTCTTCAGCAACCCATGCTTGCAGCAAAAGGCTTGTCGAAAGAGGATTGAGTGGTCAGATTTGTTGACTTGGTTGATGCATGTCATCGTATTGTGTGGATCGATGCTCATGATATTAATCATTGTCCACCCATGAAGGAGTGAAATCTGTGGTAGAATAGGTCTTCAGCAACCCATGCTTGTGTTAAGAGGCGACTAAGCTTGTTGTAAGTGGCAACTAAGGGGATTGGGGGGGTAGGGCTTGCTGACTTGGTTGATTCATGTAATCGTATCCCAATTGCGTGGATCGATGCTCATGATATCAATCACTGTATTGTCTGGTCCAGACTCAATTATTTACAGACTGCCATCATGTAGCTGGAATATTGCTGAGTATTGCACTAATTAGCAAACAAACACCAGTATTCATCCTCTCTCAAGCAGACACACACACGCATGTCGCTATATAAGAGGAATAATCTTAGACGTGATGTTAAACCCAATTTCACTTCACCTCACAAGAAACTTGTAAATTGATCAAATTGTTTTGCATGCGACAGTAAACTACACAGGGACCTGTGACCTTTGGAAAATGGAGAAATGTACTTGCACCCCATGCTCAACACCAAAAGCCATCCATGAATATATGAGTACAACAGTTCTGAAAGATGGCCCTTCGTATGTCATTCTAAGGTGGTGGGGAGCAGTGTTTAATCATGACAGGGATAGCCTTGAAGACGGCCCCCATCCTGGAAGGCCTGTCACATCATCAACATGTGAAATCATATTGAGAATCCATCATATGGTGATGACTGACTGGCGAATGACTGAGCGTCATATTGCTAGTTGAGCAGGCATTTCCCAGAAACTTATGCAATGAAAAAAGTATCGGTTCTTTGGGTTCCAAAGTTTTTGACATCTGATCAAGACACAGAAGGCACAACATGTCTTGTGATAATCTAGCTCTGTTTGAAGCTGATTCATAACAGTTCTTGCAAGGATTTGTGAACACTTTCAGCCTGAGTCCAAACAACAATCGAAACAGGGTAGGCATTTGATGTCACCACTACCAACAAAGGCAAATACTGTCCAATCAGCTAGAAAGGTTATGGCTTCCGTGTTCTGGGATGCCGATGGTGTCATTGTGGTGGACACTCTTCCAAAAGGCCAGACAATAAACAGGCAATTACAGGATGAAATTAAAACTAAGAGACATGGAAAGCTGAGAAAAGGTGTGCTCTTCCAATAGGACCATGTGTCTGTGCACAAATCAATCATTACCATGGCTACAATCCATGAGTGTGGCTTTGAACTCCTTCAGAACCCACCTTATTCTCCTGATTTGGTTTTGTCAGACGTCCATCTGTTCCCAAACATGAAGAAAGCACTAACTGGAACCCATTTTGACTTGAATGATGATGTCATAGCAACTGTGGAGAACATTTTGACAGCCAATGTGGAAGGTGATTATGTTTAAAAATAAATCATTTTAATGTCTTTAGGTCAAGACTTTCTATGTGAGGCTCAGAACTTATCAAGCAACCCTCGTATGAATCGGAATCTTTTATGAATGATCCCACCTATGCATTCCATTTTTAAAATTAGCTCACAAATTTTCTGGTGGCTTATTGACAATGTCATTACTAAACCATTTCTGCATATATCATTATGAAAATTTGTAAGAAGCAAACGTGTCATATGCGGTATACTATATTATACTTTTGTGGGCATATTTTGATTTTTGATCAATCTACGACCTTTGACCTTCATACGTTATTTCTGGCGTTGATTAAATTTCACATCTACATTGAAATTGCAAGGCTTATGGAGATGAACCTTTGTATGAATGACCCCGTGGTTCTGTTAAAAATGCTTATGGAATCCTGATGTGCTTTCAAGTTTGGCCAGAATTATTTCTTAAAAATTCAAGTGAGCTTCAGAGCCTTGTGGCTCTTATGTTTCTTTCTATCATATGACTCATAATATATGATTGAAGGTAGTCATGCTTAATATTTTTTGTACAATTAGTGAATTTTGGTATGTCGTATGATGTCAAATGTGAATGTTATTTAGTAATTTTTTATGATATTGACAAACTTTGAAATTTAAAATTAAGGACAAAAATTCTTTTCAAATTCAGCTCAACCGGAATCCAAGTTGTCATGGCAACAGTTTTGAAAAAAAGACAGTTTAAAGTCAAAACAGACAGCTAAATATTTTCTTTAGATGAAAAAAACCCAAACTTGGGTATCTCATGCCACTCCACGCTTAAGTAACGAACAGGATATTTCTCGATCAATTTCAATCAGTTTGAGAAAAAGCAGTTCATCATGCATGCATCTGCAACAGAGAAAGATGTGTCCGTTGTGGAAGGCAGAAAATTTCATTTGGTGCTCGTGATTCAACTGCCTTGTAAGCCAACACCTCTATTGATTTTCTGTTTATTCCAGTGTTAGAATGGTTAGGTTGGCCTCCCAGACAGAAGGTACGGTGGGTATTTAGAAGTAGAGTTTTATGGTCATTAGTCACAGCATCTTTAACTTCTCTGTTAGCATACTCCCCCTCTCACAACTGTTGGAGTGGGGACAATGCTGATGGAGAAAGAACAACACTGTAGGACTAGGAACAACACTGGCAGTAGGAACAACACTGAGGGAGGAGGAACAACACTTGGGGGGGGGGGGGGGGCACTGCAATAACGCTGTGGGGGTGGGGAAAACACTGAAGAGGTGGGGACAACATTGTAGGGGTGGGGACAACACTGTTGGGGTAGGGACAACACTGTAGGGTCAGGGACAACACTCTTAGGCTGTTGGGGTAGGGTCAACACTGTGGGGCCGGGGACAACACTGTGGGGTTGCGAACAACGCTGTTGGGTTGAGGACAACACTGTGGGGTTGGGGACAACACTGTTGAGGTGGGGACAACACTGGGGGGTGGGGACAACACTGGGGGGTAGAGGACAACACTATGGGGTCAGGGGCAACACTGTAGGGGTGGGGAAAACACTGGTAGAGTGGGATTCAATACTGGGACTGTAGGGACAACACTGTGGGGCCGTGGACAACACTGGGATTGAGGACAACACTGTGGGGTTAGGGACAACACTGTTGAGGTGGGGACAACACTGTGGGGTCGAGGACAACACTATGGGGTCGGGGACAACAATGTAGGAGTGGGGACAACACTGTAGGGGTGGGGACAACACTGTGGGATAGAGGACAACACTGTAGGGGTGGGGACAACACTGGTAGAGTGGGATTCAACACTGGGACTGTGGGGATGGTGACATGGTCGGAGGAATGGGGACAACACAAGGGAGATGGGGGAGAGGGTACACTGCTGGCAGAGTGGGGACATTGAAGGAGGATTGCAGCCAGGGGGATTGCTGTTTAATGAAGATCAATGACTTCAAGCTTAGACTCACTGACAACTTTATTTCATTAATGTGCCATCGCCTTCTATGAAGAACACTCCTCTTGAATTCCTGGTTCCTGGTTACATGGGTGTAATTAGTGAGGGCTGACATCTTGCCTCATACAAGGAGGGTAGCCAAATGTAGTGGGTGTTGAAGGCAACTGAATGAACGGTTTAGTTTTGTCATTATGCCAGCGGCTCATTTTCAAAATATTACAATTAAAGCATGTAACTGAAAGCTTTTACAATAGTCGCATGGAACAGGAACTGCTTGATTATCAGAGTTTTTCACAAATAGAAAAAAACTTTGGATGCTTTTTAAGGCTAGAGAGATAAACATTTGTTAGAAAGTTGATGAGGACAACTGAACAACAAAACTCTATGTAAAATGAACAATGAAGCATAAAAAGATACTCGGATTCTTGTACAGGTATAGTGCACAGGAATAATTCTTCAGATGGAATATTTAATCTATCTCCACCCTTCGATTAATCTCCAATCCTGGCTCCATTCATCCACATCTCCACACCTAACATCTCCGCATCTACACAGAGACCCTTCCATCACTAACCCTCATTCAAACATCCACATATCCACTTCTAACCGATGCTCTACACAGAGACCCCTCCATCTCTAACCATCACTCAAACATCCACATGTCCACTTCTAACCGATGCTCTACACAGAGTCCCTACCATCTCCAATTTGGGCTCCATACATCCACATGTCCACTTCTAACCGATGCTCTACACAGAGACCCTTCCATCTCCAACCCTCACTCATACATCCACATGTCCACTTCTAACCGATGCTCTACACAGAGACCCTTCCATCTCAACCCTCACTCATACATCCACAGTCCACTTCTAACCGATGCTCTACACAGAGACCACTCCATCTCCAACCCTCACTCATACATCCACATGTCCACTTCTAACCGATGCTCTACACAGAGACCCTTCCATCTCCAACCCTCACTCATACTTCCACATGTCCACTTCTAACCGATGCTCTTCACAGAGACCCTTCCATCTCAACCCTCACTCATACATCCACATGTCCACTTCTAACCGATGCTCTACACAGAGACCCTTCCATCTCCAACCCTCACTCATACATCCACATGTCCACTTCTAACCGATGCTCTACATAGAGACTCTTCCATCTCAACCCTCACTCATACATCCACATGTCCACTTCTAACCAATGCTCTACACAGAGACCCTTCCATCTCCAACCCTCACTCATACATCCACAGTCCACTTCTAACCGATGCTCTACACAGAGACCCTTCCATCTCCAACCCTCACTCATACATCCACATTTCCACTTCTAACCCATGCTCTACACATAGATGCTCTCCATACATCCACTCATTCACCATAAGCCCTGCACCAAACACCCTTCTCCATCCACCCTAACTCTTCTCCAAACATCCATCCTCCTATGAACCTTGCTCCACCATCCATCCAGGTCCTTATATAGGAATGATCCACCTATTTACAGTTCAAGCTGTTTGAAGTGAATAGACCAATTACTCTGTGGAGATTTACTTCCAAATGTCAGGTCTCTTGATAGCAGCTGCATTGTATTGTATTACGAGACATTCCGCACTGGGATCCGATATACTTGGAGTCAATGATGATGATCATCTTGTAATTTGATAATGTCCACCATGATGATGAGGGAGGAGAGAGTTGTGAAGTACATTCCCTGAAGATGCATCAGATTTATCATGTTTGAAATTCATCTGAGACCATGCAAGTGCAGAAGCTCAGACAAGCCATCCCTCTATTGATTAACATTGGGTTTGCAGGCATGATACTGTACAGAAAGTGAACATCTCTGTTTAAAACAATGTTAAATTTAACCATGACTGGGTACATTTCTTTTTCATTTCAGCACAGTTAGATTAACCAAATGGCTTCATTTTGGAGAATTATCAGTTTAATCAAGTTAAACTTTCAGGCTTGGCATGCGATTTGCCAAAATTCTAAATCCATAAGGGAGCCGTATTGATTTTTTCGTTTTCTTGAATTTCATTGATGTCTCTTAGGGAATGAAATTTGAAAAATTCATGCTGTGAAGAACTTTCCTCTGAGACCTTGATGTTTGTAGATGCAGGACCAATCCCAAATTACAAAAAGCTCTCGGTTATTTTCCTCAGGAGATAATTACTTGTAGACAGGATTTTTTTCTCGGCAAACTTTCTTGAGCACTTTTCTCCTAGCTGATGGAAGGAAGGACTTTCATTAGCTAATTAGATGATTCCCTGCGAGTCCTCAGTAACCTGAAGCAGGCAATGTTGGCATTACATAGAAAGTTAAGTCATTTTCAGGTTTATCTAGTTGGATGGTTTTTGCCTGTGGCTGCAGATGCCCCTCTTGAGACGACACTATCGTCCATCAGTTGTTTCCTGTATGCATGATGTGATCGGGAGGTCCCAGCAGTATGTGAGAGGAGAGGTCGTGTGACAGAGAAGGCATTTTATTACATCAAATCTCATCAGGGAATACCCTGCAAGGAATTTTGAATTTTGGATGAGTTGATGTCAATTCTGAAAAATTGGTGTCGACACCTTTGAACAGTAGCAGACATAATGCAGCAATAAGGTGTGCGAAAGAATGTAGGTTAAAATCTGGTTAATATTAAATTTTCCTGCCTAAGAAATACAAGGATGTTTTGATGGATGTTTGGCCTGTATGGAAAAGAGTGGACATGAGTTGCCCAGTAACCTAGGGTGCTTGAATTCACAGTGCAGAAACCTGCTTTGTTTTTTCATCGTAAATACTTATGACCTAGGTTTGTCAGCACCGTGCCAGTGCTTGGCTTTCACCAAAGGGGTAAACATCTATGACCTGCATCGCTTCAAGCTTTCCTCCCACATCAGACTGATATATGATATATATTACAGAAAAACTTACTCAATATATCCATTAAAAACATTCAAGGGAAAAGTGATGTTTGTAAGTAGGGTAGAGTGATGTTAGTAAGTAGGGAAGAGTGATGTTAGTAAGTAGGGAAGAGTGATGTTAGTAAGTAGGGAAGAATGATGTTTGTAAGTAGGGAAGAGTGATGTTTGTAAGTAGGGAAGAATGGTGTATGTAAGTAGGGAAGAGTGATGTTTGTAAGTAGGGAAGAGTGATGTTTGAAAGTAGGGAAGAATGGTGTCTGTAAGTAGGGAAGAGTGATGTTTGTAAGTAGGGAAGAGTGATGTTTGAAAGTAGGGAAGAGTGATGTCTGTAAGTAGGAAAGAGTGATGTTAGTAAGTAAGGAAGAGTGATGTTAGTAAGTAGGGAAGAATGATGTTTGTAAGTAGGGAAGAGTGATGTTAGTAAGTATAGGGAAGAATGATGTTTGTAAGTAGGGAAGAGTGATGTTAGTAAGTAGGGAAGAATGATGTTTGTAAGTAGGGAAGAGTGATGTTAGTAAGTAGGGAAGAGTGATGTTAGTAAGTAGGGAAGAGTGATGTTAGTAAGTAGGGAAGAATGATGTTTGTAAGTAGGGAAGAGTGATGTTAGTAAGTAGGGAAGAATGATGTTTGTAAGTAGGGAAGAGTGATGTTAGTAAGTAGGGAAGAGTGATGTAAGTAGGGAAGAGCGATGTTAGTAAGTAGGGAAGAGTGATGTTAGTAAGTAGGGAAGAATGATGTTTGTAAGTAGGGAAGAGTGATGTTTGAAAGTAGGGAAGAATGGTGTCTGTAAGTAGGGAAGAGTGATGTTTGAAAGTAGGGAAGAATGATGTCTGTAAGTAGGGAAGAGTGATGTTAGTAAGTAGGGAAGAGTGATGTTAGTAAGTAGGGAAGAGTGATGTTAGTAAGTAGGGAAGAGTGATGTAAGTAGGGAAGAGTGATGTTAGTAAGTAGGGAAGAGTGATGTTAGTAAGTAGGGAAGAGTGATGTAAGTAGGGAAGAGTGATGTTAGTAGGGAAGAGTGGTGTAAGTAGGGAAGAGTGATGTTAGTAAGTAGGGAAGAGTGATGTTAGTAAGTAGGGAAGAGTGATGTTAGTAAGTAGGGAAGAATGATGTTTGTAAGTAGGGAAGAGTGATGTTAGTAAGTAGGGAAGAATGATGTTTGTAAGTAGGGAAGAGTGATGTTAGTAAGTAGGGAAGAGTGATGTAAGTAGGGAAGAGTGATGTTAGTAAGTAGGGAAGAGTGATGTTAGTAAGTAGGGAAGAATGATGTTTGTAAGTAGGGAAGAGTGATGTTTGAAAGTAGGGAAGAATGGTGTCTGTAAGTAGGGAAGAGTGATGTTTGAAAGTAGGGAAGAGTGATGTAAGTAGGGAAGAGTGATGTTAGTAAGTAGGGAAGAGTGATGTTAGTAAGTAGGGAAGAGTGATGTAAGTAGGGAAGAGTGATGTTAGTAAGTAGGGAAGAGTGATGTTAGTAAGTAGGGAAGAGTGATGTAAGTAGGGAAGAGTGATGTTAGTAGGGAAGAGTGATGTTAGTAAGTAGGGAAGAGTGATGTTAGTAAGTAGGGAAGAGTGATGTAAGTAGGGAAGAGTGATGTTAGTAGGGAAGAGTGGTGTAAGTAGGGAAGAGTGATGTAAGTAGGGAAGAGTGATGTAAGTAGGGAAGAGTGATATCTGTAAATAGGGAAGCATTCCATATGTTTATATATCTTCTGGTTACACTGCACATGGGACACAAGGGCCATGTTTGCTTTCATAACTGACCTTGATATCTTTTGCTTCCTACCTGTCAGGACTACTTACAGAGGTCCTCGGTTAATGCAGACGTTCCCTGGGGGAGTTGACATTTATATCTGAAGCAGACAAAGAAACCTCTGTCCAAGAGACACGTCAGGTCTTAATTTGATTAAGGAAAGCACAGCTGCTGCAACAGGTCCTTTGGTTCATGTATGAAGTTTGTTTATCCCTAAACACAACACAGACTCACCTCCTGACTGTTACAGATGAAAACAGGGCGCTGTGCACCTAAAAGTCTTACAATCTACATGTGATTCAGGAAATTGGTTAATTAATTTTGGAGCATCTTGGTCTGCTTCCGATCAGATTTAGCAGTCAGGGTTTGTATTGTGTCTGGATTGACTGTTGTATCAGTGCATTCACCCTTGCTGATGACACAAGCACTTTTTGTGAAGACGTACAAAATATATAACATGATAATCCAATCAAGGACTGCCATGTCCACACGATCATCAATCTATCTTGGGAAAGAAATGTCATAAGAGGTGCAGAGGTGCTGAGAAAAACTAGACATTGATAATGATATATCGCAGCAGTCGCCACAGGGGTGTAATCATGCAGTCTGCCAAACTCAGGACTCCCATCATGTGGAAGGTGTTGCCGGTGTTAATGAAAGAATTGACTTATTACTCAAGGGTTGTCTAACTGCGTTATACCATGGCACCAGCTGCTGACACTCACAAGTCCAGTGTCACAGCGGTCAGCCTTGGAGAGGTCGCTGGAGGAGGCTGGAGATGGAGCTTGCCTTATTTGGATCGTTAGAGAGGATGAGATGTTCTGGTCTGTGGCACTGTGAGAAAAGATTGATGTTTAAAATTATATTTCAGTGGATGGAGCTGACAGATTGTGATGGGGCTATGGAGGTAGTGGTCATTGTGATGTCTGGACTGGTCAGTGGTGGTAGGTGGGTTATGATGAACTGGTCAGTGAAGGTTGATAGGTTATGTCTGAACTGGTCAGTGAAGGTTGATGGGTGATATCTGAACTGGATAGTGATAGGTGTTGGGGATATCAGAATTGGTTAGTGGTGATTGTGAGGTCTGAACTTGTCAGTGATGGTGGATGGTGATGTCTGAACTTGTCAGTGATGGTGGATGGTGATGTCTGAACTTGGCAGTGAATGTTGGTACTGGTAGGTTTGGTCTGAACAGGTCAGTGATGGTGGATGGTGATGTCTGAACTTGTCTGAATGTTGGTACCGGTAGGTTTGGTCTGAACAGGTCAGTGATGGTGGATGGTTATGTCTGAACTTGGCAGTGAATGTTGGTACCGGTAGGTTTTGTCTGAACAGCTCAGTGATGGTGGATGGTTATGTTTGAACTTGGCAGTGAATGTTGGCAGGTTCGAGCTGAACAGGTCAGTGATGGTGGATGGTGATGTCTGAGCTGGTCAGCGATGGTGAATTGCTGTGTCTGAGCTGGTCAGTGATGGTGAATTGCTGTGTCTGAGCTGGTCAGTGATGGTGAATTGCTATGTCTAAGCTGGTCAGTGAATGTTGGCAGGTTCGAGTTGAACTGGTCAGTTATGATGGAGTTTTGATGTCTGAATTGGTCATTAGAGGTGGCTGGATGAGTGATGTCTGAAGGATGAGCCAGATTGACATTTTCAGAGCAATTTAGAAAATGTTAATGTGAAGTGAAATTATGTTTATGTTACAAAGTTTGTACTGCAAAGAGGGCCACAATGAGTCCATGACTTATCCAATTCTCTTCCTCCATATGTCCTCCATGTGTCACATGAGTACACCTCATTAGGAGCCTCACACAACCAGAAAAACACTGTCTTTGTATTGATTCTGTGAGGCCCTGTCTTAGATCTTGTTATGAAAATACATTTTGCATTACAAAAAACAACATGTAATCTTCTTTGCGCCCAAGTATTTGCTGTGAGTAATAGTGCTTCATTGATTTAAGATCAAATGAAGGGATGAGAATAGAGTTTGATTTTTTTGTAATCTACAGAATTACTCCAGTGAAGATTATGATTATTGAGTCAAGGTTGTTTTTTTCGTGAGAGATCAGGTGTTTTTTAGTATGTGTGATATTGATTGACCTTGGACAGATCTGGAATGAAAGAGTTGAGTTTCGGTCTTGTTGTTGAAGTTTTGTGATGTTGTCAAGATACTGTTCTTTGAACACTGCTAAATATCTATATGACTGTGCCTATTGCAGTATGTCATGGAAATATCTATTTCTGTGTAGACATTATCAGCCTTCTTGGTGCCATTGCATGTGTATATGTCTGGCAGTTCATAGATGATTTTCACATTCAAGATATTTTGGAAGTTGATAGAGGATGAGGTAAATCATAAAGGCTTTATTTGTCATATAAAACCTTACATTGCCAGGAGAAAAGGGGCATTGTGCGTGCTTGGAAACAATTGTGCTCTGACGTCATAAAGAAACGTCCACGTCAACTTACTTCCATAAAAAACGTGTGTGGACTGTACGCAAATATCTTGTTGTTTTTTTGTAGTCTTTGTTTGTAATGTGAAAAAAACATTTGTCTTCTTTTTCACTCTAAGACTGCACGTGATCTACCGGTAACTGTACCTATTTCGAATACAAATAAGAGACTGAAAGAGTATATTATTTTTTGTAGACCAGTATCACTGTTTCAGTATTTGGTGAACGGTTTTGAGTACTTTGTATTATGAACAGTTGTCAAGCTTTCTGATTCAGTTAAACTTAAATTTCATCATGTTTATTCATGTTTGACACATGTCAAAATTGTGAGCTCTTTTCATAACTATTAGGATGTCAGCTGATCATGATCAGGATTATCATGAAGCCTGAAAAATGGGACTTTACAGAAAATGAGTCCAAATGTTTGATTTCAAGTGTCTCTGTAATTGAAGCCTGTGAATTGTATTTTTGGGTTCCCTAAGATAAAGAATTAGTTTAAAAAATAAGAAGAAGTGATTTTTCACCCATATGGTCCCTTACCTCTATGTGGGCCGCATGTGTTACAGTTTTCCCCACATTCATTGGGCTAGAAGTGGCCATGTGTCATTTGACAGAAATGCCAATGGACTCCAAGTAATTTACGGTATTGACTTAAGTTATGGAAAATAGAATGGGAATTACCTGGAAGTGGTATTCCCCAAATCTAAGCCAATCAAATGTTGCCTATTGTAACAATGGCATCTCTTAACATTATTGTATAACATTGTTTGATATGTTGAATCTGCTGTGGTCTCTCTATCATATGATAAAACAATTATGGACTTCAAATGAGTTCAATACCTGTTTCTATAGACCCAAAAGAGCAAGATAGACAGAGGACAAAATGATAAATGTTTTGTAACTTTTGAAATTTATCCCAAATGTATGAATAACTGACAAGCAAAACTTATCTTTGATAAGTCTAAATTTTTAAGCTTCAATCAACTTTCTAATTTTCAACTTACAAAAGCATTCATGTAGAGTCATGATTAAATGCCTGAAAAAGGCTGGTTTGGGAGAAATTAACTGTGAGCAAGTCGGTGAATCCACATGAAATATTACACCGGGTGTCTGATGAGTTGAAAAGAAAGAGGGGAAGCATTTGTTTTGGTTGGAAAATTGAAAAGGATTTAAAAAAACATTTGACACTGTCCCTTCTGTCCCATGCTGTCAACCACTAGGATGGCCTATTTAAAAACTTCTGGGACATAGCTGGAACATGGTTGAATGTAGTATACAGGAACATGCACGCTCGTCCTTACTGACTTGATTGTGCCATTGGCATCCTTACCCATGTGAGCTAAGTCAGCTGGTTCGTGATGTCTGACATTTGGATAATAAATAATAGATTTATTGCTTTTCAACCTTCACAAGCATGACTCCAAAGTATAGAAAAGTTGATACATTAACATATAAATATAAATTGCAAGTGATTCCATGCCATTTCATTGTGTATCCAAGCAAATGTTTTGTATGTGTTTATGTTTCCATAAGCTGGAAAAAAACCTTTCCTGATTCCTGTTTGGTTGATAATAGAGTAGGCAGGACTTGGGTGGCATTATTGTGCAGAGTGATGTCACTGATTTCGTGTTGTTGTCTACAGTTGGGAAGCAGCCTGGGAATTTTCAAAGAATCAACTTCAATATGTTTTTGCGTTGTGCATGCTTTGCTCTGTGGATTTATACAGTGTGCACACTGGTATATATGTGTATAGCTCCATAAATGCAAAAAATATTGAAGGCAGTTCTAAATAAGACCATGTTGCAAGTGAAACCCCATGACGTGCATGCAAAACACGTAGTACCCCCTCATGGCTTGTATTGTTTATAAACATTTAATAAGAGTTTATATATTGTTGTTACAGGGGATGGTTCCATTTTATAGGTGCTTGAATTGTGTATTATACCGATATACTTTTACAGGCTTTGCTTGTCATGTTTTGAATGTGACTTTCTTTGGCGTGCTAACTCAGTATAATGAATGATTGGTTACTAATTGTACAAGAGACACATGGTTATTATCCCCTGCCACAGAGCGGGGCAGGGGATACAGGAACGCACTTTGTCCATCTGTCCACGCTCCCATCCATCCACTTCTGCATGGAACAAAGATTTTACAAAACTATTGAAGTTAGAAAAATGAAATTTTAACACTGATGTTACTACTCATGATCAGAATTGAATTAGAAAATTGGTGTCTTGAATTCTTTATCTTATAGAGTTATGGCCCTTGCTCCATGCTTTTCTACTTTGTGTGTACTTAGTGAAATGGGGACAAGTTTTCTCAGAAACTACTGAAGGTACATGAATGAAAGTGTGCAAGCTTATCTCAGGCATCTTTTGCGTTATCCTAATTAGTGAAAAATACTAAAGAGTATCTACCCTGGATTTATCTGAATGACTTCAAGGTCCCTATATTCCAACACACATCTTCCCCAATTGCTGGAATGAGCTGAATGGTTTATGTGGATATTCATCTCTTGTAATCTTGTACCCCCTCGTTATGTAATAAATACTTAGTTAAACATTCACAGCATATTTTTTTTACATTTTCACTCTTTGAACACTCAGTATGGGTACTCACGGTACAAACACCGTCATTTGTGGAGTGACATGCAAGTGAGGTGACATAAAATGTCATGATGACACGGTGCTCATGGTGGCTAGCCATTGTATTGTTTTTCACAAAATGGCCCCAGGCCATTCAGATTGCTGGTTTTAATAACGACTGATGATAAATCAGCCATGTGTAATCTGAAGCAGTCTATTAGCTGTGTCGAATATCCCGTGGGGAAAAGAAGCTATATGGCTTATAACTGAGGGAAATAGACAATTGGATGTTTTACTTGATGTCTTGATCCTTTTTGAGAATTTAATAGTCCAAGGCCCGTTCCACAAAGCGATCTTAATATTATGGTGATCGTAACTCCCATGCTTTACGCAGGCTTTAATTACAGTCATCGTAGGGCAAAGATAGCTTTGTGGAACAGGACCCCATTCCAAAAAGGGATCGTACCACTAAGATGATCGTAACTCCCATACTTTTACATGGACTTACGCCTGGTCCATTTTCCTTCTTAGAAGGGAGGCAGTATATACATAGTGTTCTGTGGGTGATGGAGGTAATGTGGATGTACATCCAGATGCTGACACAAGGTCTTCAGAGGAAAATGAATCTCTTGTGTTCGTGGGAAGATCGTGAATACTGAAACAGATACATGATGTCACCATTTTTTAGTTACGTCAATTACTAGGGTTCGGACAATTCACTGATACATCAAGTTCTGATCATGTCACTGGTTGACATATCGATACAACACAATACATTACATATTTATTAATATGTATAACTCATATTGTGACTGTGCACAGAAAGGTTCAGTGCATCATGACATTGCTACGATATTTTCACAAATGTTGCTAAAATAATAGTAGTGTTGGCAGGAGTAACTTTGTATGCAACGGTAAATCTGATTGGCTCATCTTTATGTGACCGTCTTTCTTCAGCATGATCCGTATTTTATCGTAGCCAATGTTCAGTAGAATCTGTATAACGAGATACTTTAATTAATAGGGTTTGAATAAATCCTTCATTGTCTATCATTATTTGATTCACGATAAGTAGAACTGTTTATGTAGGATTTCAGATACCTAGGTAATTAGAATTGCTGAAGAAGGATTTCCCATAACTGAGTACATATTTAGAATCCCCTTTAAACATGCAGTTTGATTGTTTAGCAAGTTGTGAAATCTATCTTGGTTTGATGATCTCTATCCAAAGTTTTGTTTCGAAGGAGACCACTTTGAAAATGATCTCTTATTAAATTGTCGCCAGGTCAACTAACCATTTAGCTGTACACATTTAGCCTCCTGTCTTTTGAGTAACCTTCAAAGCCAGCTGTCCAGTTCAATAGGACTCTCTACCCGTCCCAAACTAGGACACACACCCCCACACACATAACCTCATTCACACACGCACACACGCACGCATGCACTCATGCACGCACTCACACACTCACTCACTCAATTAAGTAAATGTGGCTTAAGAATGTCCTGCATTTAATCAACTGCAGACACCACTGTGGCTTTCAGATACTCCGAGTTACATAAATATCCTATTGAAATCCTCCAGTTAACACATCACATTTTCAACTTGTTTGTTAACTGTCCTGTAGTCTTCCATACAGACCCGGAAATGAATATATCCAGTAAAGCCCATGCAAGTCTATAATATTTGACAAGTCTATATTACTACAAAGTCTCTTCGCGCCTCTTTATTAGGTTTTATAACTATATTTCAACAACTATTTTTAGGTAAAATATGTTCATTTCAGAGACTAGATGTTAGTCTAACTGTCCAGTGTCCCCTGCGTATAAAGACAGCCAACTATATGCTTGACACATGTCTCTAGGGTATATAGGAAGTGTGTCAAGTGACCGGCCTCTTGCATGTGTAGTAACCTTGTAGGAGTCACAATATAGGTTGAGACTGAGCTTTCAAATGCCACTAAACACTTAGATTACCAGTACCTTTATGCTATTTCTGATAAGTATGGTACATGCCTTTGTTGGTCTTATACTGATACAGATGACATTTTCACTCACGGCTGTGCCACTCATAAAAATATGAACTCTTTCAGATCACTTGATGAGATGATTTGACAATTTGGGTCAAAAATCTTTTTATGTGCACAACTTGTGTAGGTAGTTGTTTGCTTGTTTTTGCTAATAAGTATGTTTATTACCCATAGGGTTAGAAATTACCGAGTTCATAAAAACTGTATTTGCACAAGTGCAATATTTCATCTAGCTCAACAGTGTATTGTTTCCGTCATCCGTCATCAACAGCATTGTTGACGTCTTTTGAATCTTATTGTGACGAAAGGTCGGAATGGCGTCACACTAGAAATGACATCATAGCTAAAGATTGTTGACATCATTCGACAAATTGTGGGTTTCTAGGATAGCGGTGGTGATCAGTGCATTTTTCTGAAGGGGTGCTAAAGGATTATGAAATAATGGGTAATAAAAAACTTATTACACTCACATGTGTGTCATACTGATTTTACAATCTCATGTAAGAATTCATGTATTACCCTCGCTCTCCCTCAGGAAATACAAGAATTCTGACACTTGTTTCGTAAAATCAGTATGAAACACATGCTTGTTTAGTAATCTCTATTTATGCTATTGCTGGTGAAAACCATTTGTGTGCTGTTCCTGAGATATAAGATGGCAGACATTCACTGAATGCTTATCTGAAGAAAAAATATCTTTGCTTCGGCATTTAATATATCATTATTCGGAAAACCATAGATAGTTAATTACCATTCACAGATGTGCAGCCCCTCAATGTTGAGCCTCAGCCGACTCTGTTGGCCTTTGTTTAAGACAGCAGCAGATAGTTTTATGGGAATGTCTTCATTAGTGACTAGATAAAGTGGGTGTAGATTGTTGTGATAGTTCCCAGATACCTTAAGGCACCTCTCTCTGTTCCTTGGAGTCTGATTTTACTGATGGGCTGGCAAATGTAGAATGAGGATTGAATTGTCTATGCTGACATGGAGAGCCCCATGTTGGGTGCCTCGGCTTCCATAATAGACATGGCTGTACTTCGATTAGCTGAACACATACGCTGTATATGGGAAGGTTATTGCTTTCTTCAGGATAAATTGATTATCGCCACTTCATGTTATGTCTATTTCTACCTTGGAGTGATTGTTAGTTTCTTAGGCCAATAAAGTTTTAACACTGAAAGGTCACTTGAAGTGTTTGTTGATTGCATGCATGGTAACAGGGATAGTTATAGTCCTGCACTATGACCATGGAATATATTTATTTTATGAAAAATAATAATCTAGAAATGCATACAAAAGCAAATCTAGCCAGCTCAAGCTAGCTCTATTCTGAAATCAGCAGAGGGAATTTTTTTTAATTTTTAGAGTCAAGAAAGATATTGTGTAATATAAGATTTCAGAGACTAAATGTTAGTCTAGGATATCTAGAATGTCAGAAACTAGTAATTACAAATGATGATGCATTTAGTCAAGATGGAATATAAAAACCGAATATTTTGTTAATTATAGGTTTCTGTGTGATTGAAATAAGCTGCACTTGCCAGCATTAAACTGTTCATGAACTGATGAACTGATTCATTAGCGTAACCTATACTGACACGTTTCCTGGATGGCCTGCTAACTGAATGTAATAACTATCATGAAGCACCAATGGACACTGATGTCCGTTGTTACAGGAAGCAGCTGCCTGGACTAGAGCAGCATCACACTGTCAGTATGTATATTTTCACTAGGCTCATCCTTGTTCACTCCTAACCTTGATACTGTGACTTGATGCAGTAATGTTCAATCGTCAGGCAAACTGCAGGGAAGTCTTGGCTGTATTTTTTAATTTATGCTGGTGTATTTTGGTGAAAAAAAATACATTCCATGAAGGCAGTGACTGTGAACCACATAAGACCTGTCAAGATCCTGGTTAGAATATGTCAGCAACCCATGCTTGCCGTAAAAGGTGACTGTGCTTTGTAAGAGGCGAGAAACGGGATCTTGGTTGATGCATGTCATCGATCCCAATTGCATAGATTGATACTCATGATGTCAGCCACTGGATTATCTGGTCCAGACTGGATTATTTACATCATATAGCAGGAATATTGCTGAGTGGCGCGTTAAACAAGATATGTCCGCAGCTTATTTCACTTGAAATGTAGTATGTTAATCTTTAGTTATTTTTGTAACTAAAATGCCAGTTACTACCAGAAAAACTTCATACCCACTCCCTTATGTTGGCTATTATAAGCTAGGTGGGTGAAATTGGTGTCTGAAAGAGTGGAGTCAGTTCCCAACAAAATGATAGACCTTAATATGTTTGCTACCTAGTAATTTCTTACCCAAATCATGGAAGATTCACAGACAGACAGACAGAATTTATTTCAGTAACAGGCCACTGGCCCATAATACATTAATATAGCCTGATAAATCTGTCTTTCTTGTTATTCAGATATATGAAACTATACATGGCCAAGGAAACAAACTCTGGATCTAAGATGCAACAATTGTCTGTGCAGAGTTGTGTCCCTTACTCTTGCCAGGACTCAAATTTAGATCATTGGCTGCCATGACCTGTTAATCTGAGATTCCACTGTTGTCTTTGGCATCATTTGTGTATGTGCAGAATTGTGTTCCTCGGTCCTGCAGAGAGTGGCGGTTGGGAGTTCCCAGCTTTGTAATTGCTAAAGATCCTTGGTCTGTCAGCACCATACCCATGCTCATGGATTTCACCATAGTGGTAACCAGTCTATGACCTTTGTCACTGTAGTTTCCTCCCACAATTATCCGACAGGCCGTGATAGCTGAAATTATTTTCATAGTGATGCTGAACCCAACTCCGGCTCTCATCTGGCCAGAAGCACTACAAGGAAGTGATGGGTATGTTTGTGTCCTTTAGTCGTGGAAATGCAAGATCCCGTTCCTTGATGTGGTCTTGGTGGTAGGAATGTCATAACGCCTGTACTTTAACCTACGTTTATTGTAGTGCCAGCAGTGTCTCCACTTTGGGGATTGAAGTCCTGGAGTTTATTGGTGTGCAGACTCTCTTCTCTCATCACATCACATTGGGCGCAGTAATAACTACCAATCACTGTAAACCTTAGCCAGCATTTGCTTAACTTTTACACATGTCTGGTAACATTTTACAAGATTTTACGACGGAAATGTAAATCTGCTGTTTAATAATACAGGCTCAGTGATGTGCTCTGTATAAAACACAAACATTTAAATAAAAATAACATTTTTACCTAATCCAGTTACCAGCCGCTGTGTATGGTTTAGAAGCTGAGTCTTCATCTGGAGTTCATGGCCGTAATACTGAAGGTCATATATGCACTGTCTATGTAACCTACAGACTATTTGTCTCATCTGTTTCATCTGTTGGTAAATTAATCGGCAAATGACAGACACTACTCTCGTAAAGTAATGGTTTGCTTTATAGAGATATCACTTTATTGACTGATCATGAACTTTGTGTGAACAGGTGTATAAAGTCTTGTTTAGGAACTTGCTAGGATTGCGAACTTGTTTTTGTAATATTCTTTTGATCTGGAGGGAAACAAGAAATGAATGTGAACTGATTATGTAGAAATCTATCAAAAGATAAATTATATTCAGCCTTTTCATGGTATTAAAGTATAGCTTGGACCATTTTATGTTCATCTGGGTATAGTTGCATTTGCTTATTGTTTTGTGAGTTAGAAAATAGAGAATATGATGTGAGTGTTCATATCATACTATGTTTACGACACGAGTGTCTAAATATCATAATTTAGGCATGAATGTCTTAAACGTAGTATGACATGAACACGAATATAATGTTCTATCTATTACCGGAGAAGATGTCTACATACAGAGACAAATTTTAGTGTTTGCCTACAAAGACAGCAAGTCGAAACATCAGTGGAACCACATTTGTCGAATGACGTCAGCAATCTTCAGTTATGACATCGTTTCTAGTGTGACATCATTCCGACCTCATGTCACAATAAGATTCCAATGACGTCAACAATGCCGTCTGGATGACAGAAACAATACCCTGTTGTCTCATTACTTGATGTGACCTTGGGGCGCATATGATTGTTATGAACCCCGATATGTTTGCCCTCGTAGGTAATAAATGTTGATTCACACTACATTCAGAAATATCACAGCAACATCAAACCTAATACAATATCAAGGAGTCAACCAGGTAGACAAGTTGTTGAGAGCCTGAGCAATGGTCAATGCCATTATGAAAAGACCCACAATCAGCCAGTTCACCCATGCCTGTCGTAAGAGGCGACTAACAGGGTCAGAAGGTCAGGCTCGCTGACTTGGTTGATGCATGTCATCATATCTCAACTGTGTGGATTGATGCTCATGATGTCAATCACTGGATTGTGTGGTCCAGACTCGATCATTTACAGACTGCCATCATATAGCTGGAGTGAGTGAGTGAGTTTGGCTTTACGCCGCTTTTAGCAACATTCCAGCAATATCACGGCGGGGGACACCAGAAATGGGCTTCACACATTGTACCCATGTCGGGATTCGAACCTGGATTTTCGGCATGACGAGCGAACGCTTTAACCACTTGGCTACCCGACCGCTCCATATATAGCTGGAATATTGCCTAGTGCGGCGTTAAACAACAAACAATCAATTTGGGACAAGCATGGATACTTGGGACCTGTTTTCTCCCTGCAGGCTTACTTGACTGGGACTCAATTATTTACAGACTGCTGTCTTATAGCTGGAAGATTGCTGAGGGCAGTGTTAAACAACAAACAAACACACAAACAAACAAAACTTGACTGGGAGTAAAAATAAAACTGTGCATTGTAGACCCTGCTATGGAGCCTCATTTCCCCGCACAGGCCTCTAAGATAGTGAAGGTCCCCTGAGATGAATCGGGATAGCTTTATTGGGATTGCTAATGTGGCTTGTCATACAAGCTGACACAGGACAGTTTGGGAAGCTGCCACTTTGGACAGATTGAAGGCATGAAATTTCCAAAGATATAGTGATGTATATGGAATATCAGGAGCAGGACTCTGAACAGAGATGTGATGGTAGGTTTGTATTTTCTTTAGACTTTCAAACAAGACTCAATGTCTGTATATAAATTAATGTTTACCAAATGTTCGGAATGTTAAGTTGAGCAGATGTGAAATGTAGGATAGCTGTATGATAACTAACTGTAGTGATGGAAATAACTGGTTTAAGATGACAGGTGACAGTTTGTGGTTTGATATTTGTTGATGTTTATGTATTTCCTACTGGGGTCTGTTCCACAAAGTGAGATCTTAGTCTTATCACAACTAACACAGGTGTCTGATGCCAATAGTTCACCATACATGCTGGTATAAGGAAGGGCGTTCTGTAGTGTAGTGGCACATAATCTGTAAGAGAAAGATACATTTTCATCATTTTAAAAATATATCATATCAAGTTCCAGGAATGTTCTTTTCCTAGCTCATTGACTGATTGTAATGTAAACTATCCCAAAGATTATTTTGCAAATTTGATAACATAGAATAATGTCCTCCCACCTCAAGGTGATATACCATGATCTCTCACTCACTCACTCACTCACTCACTCACTCACTCACTCACTGGGGGCATGGGTGGTCCAGTCGTCTAAGGTGCCGCGATACGCTGTGCAGAGTTGCATCCCTTGGGCACGCCAGAATCCTATGATTGTGGATTCGAATCCTGGTTCGCCCCATTATGTTTCTAGGTTTGTCAGCACCATACTCGTGCTTATGGGTTTCACCGAAGTGGTAAACGTCTGAGACCTTCATCACTTTGGGCTTTCCTCCCACATTAAACTGACACGCCGTGATATAACTGGAATACTGTTAAAAGCGGCATTAAACCCAACTCACTCACTCACTCACTCACTCACTCACTCACTCACTCACTCACTCACTCACTCACTCACTCACTCACTCACTCACTCACTCACTCCAGAAATCTCTATGTGGTGGTGGCAGAGCCTTGTGCTATGTGGATGGGGTTTGTGTGCTGGTGTAATTTATCATAGAGGTGTTCAAGTGTGCCCTGTCATCATAATGAAAATGCCAGCCTTGGAATTCAAACTGCAGTTTATATTAATTATGAACAACTCATGCCCTTACTATGATGAATGGAGAAATTATTCCTCTCCGTTTCCTTACAGTGAAGCATGAACAAATCTTCCCTAACATACTCATTTGTTTTCTGTGGGAGAGAAGGAGGTGTTAACAGCTTAATTTGGAACTTTGCTTATGAGGAACTTGACACTGAGTCTGTTTGGCATTCTACTTTAATACAAAGTGACAAAGTCTGGACATGTATTATTTTTTTATATCATTTTGGTATTTTCTTTGATGTAACATTATTTTGATGTATCGCTTAATTATCCCCAACGAAGTTGGTGGGGAATAAAGAAATGGGTACCGTGCGTCCATGCATGTGTGCGTCCTGAAATCTTTTCCGGAGCATAACTCAGAAACCGTTAAATATTTCTCTACGAAACTTTGCATGTCTATCAGACTCATGCTACATTTGTACCTTTTGCTATTTAGGAATTTTAGAATTTTTTATTTTTACATTTCCATGGCATAAAGGTTCTATTATGGTGGTATTCATTTCCGGAGCGTAACACAAAATCTGTTAAATACTTTCTTACAAAATATGCACATCTACCAGGCACATACTAAACTGGTGCCTTTTGCTATTTAGTACTTTAGAAATTTTTATTTTTTACGTTTCCATGGCAACTAGTGGGATTTAAGTTTTAATTTAAATAGGGTGGGTTCACTTATGGAGTATAACAAATAAACTGTTATATACTATATATAAAACACCTACTGAACTTGTGCCTTTGATATTAAGGAGTTTTAGAAATGTTTATTTCAGAATTTCCATTGCAGCTTTTTTTACATGGGCTAAGAGAAATGTTGAGAAATGTTATTAAGATTTCATAAATAATCCTTTTGGAAAGTTGATAATGAATAAAAATATGAATCAATAGTCAGTAGTTTTATCTATATTATATTGGCAGTTGTAAATTTGCAATGCATCAATAGAACAATACATCAAAACCCCTAATCTGAACCATGTGTGTATCACAATGTAAGCCCTGTTCTATTAATCTTTTGGTAAATATGGTTGCTTGTAGGTATTCACTAAGATATAAGGTAATGAGATTCATTTGTCATCCAAAACATCAATAATTTATGAATAATTTAATCTGAGCATGGAATCTGCTCATTTTTATCAAAGGCATACCATTATATATTAGATGTAGAGCTTAATGAAAAAAGCTTGTCTGAACAAGGAGCCATATTGTTGAGTTGACAAAGATGAAAGAGAGATGTCATTGTGAACACACTCTGGTCTAAGTAATTAGTATATCAAACAGGTATAAATACAACTGTTGACTTTGCTCAAGCAGTAAGTCCTCACTCATGAAATATTCATGAATTGTCTTTTTTTGTGAATGAAGAAATGTTTTACAAAGGTCCATATGTTAATTCAGTGTGTTATTAGAAAAATGCTTGTGTATTGATCACACGACTTAGTGTTGTATTATAACAGACACCATGCATGTCCATTTCAGTATTAAATGATGGCATTCCTCAGGGCTGTTTTTCCATGAATATGTTCAGGAAGGATTGTAGGACAAGAACATATGGGGAAAGTCCAGGTACAATTTAAGATATCAGGATATTGTTTTCAAAATGTTGATTGTAACGTTAGTTTTTTTTGTTTTTTTAGTTATTAAACCATTAATATAAGAATAAGTAGAAAAGACTTTTCATTTTGGCATATTTTTCTTCAAAATCACTGTCATGAGTCATTTTCCATGTGTTTGGCTTGCCGGACATTTACGGAAGCAGACGTAATGGTCTAGCATTAGTGAAATTCCTTCCCTAATATGGTAAAGCAATAGAAAGGTTCTGTCAGTATTTTGTATTGGTCTGACACCTTTATTCATTAAGTACAAAGCGAAGGTGACAGGCACATGTTCTCCCCGGCCCCTGTGTCATGGGAAGTCATGTCTTCCATTACTGAAGCAAGATGGCTGACCCAGGTCAAGTCGAGGCAGCCGAGATGTTTCTGGACATGTCTGAAGGTGACCCCACACCACTCAGCACAAGTAATTGATGGATTGAGGGGGACATCTCTCAATTTGCTGCAGTGTTTATCATGTAGTTGTCTGTTTTTGCTTGTCCTAAAGTTGTGATGCGGCAACCAGAAGTTAAAAAAGCAGATGAAGCCGTTTGTAAAGATTAAACCTGTATTTGTGCCATCAGGACCAGTGGCTTCGTTGATTTTAGATGGGATCTTATTTGGGCTGCCATGGTACATTTTATTGCAATACTATACATTTCTGGATGGAACGGTGACCATTTGAAACACAACATGTGACTTTTTTTCCTATCTAAAGTGAGTGAGTGGGTTGGGTTTATCACTGCTTTTCACATCTTTAAAAAAATTAATAGTAGCATCACTAAAAAATGTTTTGCAGAATTGAGTACTGGATGAAACAGTGGCTGTACAAGCAGAGAATAGTGTTTTACAGTTTTTGTTCCTACCTTTTTGCAGTACACCCTTATATAAACTGAACAAAAAAGTTAGGGATCATGAATATTTTTGGGGATAATTTGTAGTGAAGACAGAGCACACGTCATAAAAATATTCTTCCAAAATATTGATCCATAACATTTATTGTTCAGTATAAATGTTTGTATTGTTTTGTATCTATACATGACGTACCAATACAATTATCATATCATGTAACAAAGTAATGCGATCCACGTTGTGATTCATATTTTAATATCACTATGGTAACCTTGTGAAAGTCCCACTGGGATTCAAGGGCAGATGAAGTGCCCATTATCTGATGCTGGTTGTGTCATCGTCCCCAGTGACATGGCTTTTTGGTCCTGCTACCATTCACAAGTTGCCTGGCCCAGAGTTGATTATCTTCAGGGCACAATGATATATCTAGTTTGCTAACTTGGGTGTAAAACAAACTATTCACTCAACTGTATTGATGTATGATACATACTGTATTCACCATATTGTGTGACCAGGACCAGGACTCTGTATAAAGTTCTGTAAAAGTCTGCCCATGATGTGGCAAAGTGCTAGATGTTTGACTGTCACAAGCCCTTCTCTTATGATGTATATGTTGTAGCGAGACTGATGGTTGCTCAATATTTGACGTATTGTGTACTGTTTTAATGAACACTCACCCTTTGTAAATTTTCTAAGTACCCATTACAGTGAATATGGTAACTTATTACTGACATTTCATAACAATGAGGCCCCTCTTTTCAAATTATATCTTCTGCGGTGATTCCAGGTTAGAATAGGTCCCCTGCTACTGGTCACAAGCGGTGACTCAATGGATTGGGTGGTCAGGCTTTTTGGTTGATTACATGTCATATTACTCTGACGGTGTGGATTGTTCCACGCCACTATTATGTAGCTGTTGTATTGGTGATAGGGGCAAACCACAACAACAAACCAACATGATGATTACTGAATGGATTTGATATAAGGATACATTGTAGCTTAGTCAATCGGAAAAAGTCTTGATTGCTGACATTCAAATGTAGATTGATTGATGACATTATTGCAGAACCATGTCTGAGTCAGATTCTGTCGCCATGTGTAATCATAAAAACTTGGATTTGGTAGGTGTGGATGTGGGTCAGAAGCTGACCACAGATTGAGATGTCTGGGATTCCTCCTTGGCTGTGTCTGCTGACTGATGCTCATGGGTTGTTCTCTGTCCAGACCCAGCGTTTCTTTCAGGTTACTGCTGTACAGCTGAGATAGAGCTGCTTAATGCATTAAATCCCATTCACTGATTGAGCCACTCCATCTAATATCAGGAAGAACACAATGGAATTGCATCAGTACAAGTAAAAGGTTTTCCGTTTCAAACAGGCTGCTCTTTAAGAATGTATGCCGGTTTGTGAGACACACTTTAGAGCAGTAATTCTATCATCAGGAGGAGACAATGTGTCGATGTTTTGATCAGTACATACCGACATGGTATGTGTGTAGTCATGATTGGGGCATGGTATGTGTTTAGTCATGATTGAGTTGGTTGGTTTGTTGTTTAACGCCGCACTCAGAAATATTCCACCTATATGATGGTGGTCTGTAAATAATTGAGCCTGGACAAGACAATCAAGTGATTGACATCATGAGCATCGATCCACGCAATCGGGATACGATAACATGCATCAACCAAGTCACAAGTCTGACCACCTGATCCCGTTAGTCGCCTCTAATGACAAGCAGAGTTGCCTATTACAGCAAGCAAGGGTTGCTGAAGACCTATTCTGCGGGTCTTGAGGCATGGTTGAGGCATGGTATGTGTGTAGTCATGATTGAGACATGGTATGTGTGTAGTCATGATTGAGGCTTTTAGAGAATGCATTAGAAGTTGGTATTTGAGTCAATGTGAGTAGATGAACATCTACCGGTACATTCTGATGAGAATATTTTTGTGAATAGTGGTAAGATATTTGCCAGCTTTAAGATATGGTGAGTATTACATGTGTATTGATTGAAGGACATCTGTAGGGAAGGAGTCGTTAATCTCCAGATGAAATGGATGTCTACAGACCAGTGCGTTATCTCAAGGATGGTCTCTTCATCAGCTCTCCACAAAATGATCTTAGCCATAAGATTGTTGTAACTTCCATACCTTATCACAGTCATGGCCAGAGTGCTTTCTTCATTTAGTTGAACAGGGCTGGTATTCCAGAGCAGAAAAATATCCTCGGTAACCCATCTTTGTCAAACAGGTAACATTAATGGGGATTAAATGTCCACAATGGAGATACTGGTACTTCGAGAGTTGAAGTGAGTGAGTAATTTTAGAAGTATTTCAGTTATGTCATTGTGTCAGGTTAATGTTGTAGGAATGCCTTAAAAGATGGAAGATTTAGACATTTAACACTTAGTGAAACCCATGGGCATGGGAGTCTATCTGGAAAGGAAAATCGCTTTCATTTAGGGAAGCGAGGAAATAGCACACAACGCCCCATTCACTTCCTGACTAAATCAGTTTATTGATAAGGAGTGCTGCATTGATCTCTTCTCTGATGTGTTCAAGGGTGTGGTGTGGATGTTTATAATTCATCTTGGGACTGATATTGACCACTCCTTGAGTGGTGGACAATATACATTCAGTCAGCAGGCTGTACAGTAATTACAGATACCTGTTCGACTTAGACCAGGACTTGGTATGAAGTTCTATAAAAGTCTTCCATGAGGAGATAGGGAAAGAATAGGCACCAATGCCCTACGATGTTGCAGAGTGCAAGATGTTTCACTGTCACAGGCACTTCTCTTATGTTATGTATGTTGTAGCGAGACTGAGTGTTGCACTGTAGACATGTAACTGCGGACCAATACCATCCTTAATGTTGAAGGGCTATGTGATATGTAACCGTCAGTGTTGTGTCTGTACCCGAGAAAAGTAACCACGGACCAATACTGATACAATGTCCATTGTGTTGCAGGGCTATGTGAGATGCAACCATCAGTGTTGTGTCTGTACCCGAGACATGTAACCATGGACCAAAACTGATACAATGTCCATTGTGTTGCAGGGCTATGTGAGATGCAACCATCAGTGTTGTGTCTGTAACCAAGACATGTAACCACGGACCAAAACTGATACAATGTCCATTGTGTTGCAGGGCTATGTGAGATGCAACCATCAGTGTTGTGTCTGTACCCGAGACATGTAACCATGGACCAAAACTGATACAATGTCCATTGTGTTGCAGGGCTATGTGAGATGCAACCATCAGTGTTGTGTCTGTACCTGAGACATGTAACCACGGACCAATACTGATACAATGTCCATTGTGTTGCAGGGCTATGTGAGAGATGCTGAAGAGCTGGAAGGTGATAGGTGGCCTCCTGGCCTTCTGGCTGGTCATCATGATCTACATGAGCAACTCCCTGATGCAGGGCGGGGAGATCAACCAGCGGGCGGAGCAGCAGCTCAGGAGAGCTCTAGATGAACTCGACAAGGTCAAGGCCCAGAACTTGGAGCTACAGCAGTTAGCAGCTGACTTAAAGTAAGTACTAGAGAGTGAGTGGATCAGTGAGTGGATGGTGGATGGGTGAGTGGGTGGTTGATCAGTGAGTAGGTGGTGTATTGTTGAATGGGAGGTGGATCAGTGAGTAAGAATTTGGTTGGGTGGATTTGTGTGCGAGGGAGTGAGTAGGTGAGTGGTAGGGTGGTGCAAGGCTGAATGAGTGAGTTGGGTTTTCTGTTGGTGGGTGCCTGAGTGAGTGAGTGAAAAGAGGAAATGTGCGAGGGAGTGTGTGAGTGAATGAGTGTGTTGGTGATTGAGTGAGTAAAAGCATATATAAGTGAGTGGGTGAGTAAAAGCATATGTGAGTGAGTTAGTGAGTGAGTGAGTGGGTGGATGGATAGGTGAGTGAGTGGTTGGGTTGATAGCATTTGACACCTTTTAGCAACACCATGTGGGTCACAAGGAATAGGCTTCACATGTTGAATCGAACATGGTTCTTTAGTATGAACAGCAAATGATGTACCAACCAGCTATCTTATCCCCAAGTAAGAGAGGGTTAGTATGTTTTTACATGTTGTAATATTATAGCATTAATACAACAAGGTCATCTAAAAGGGCTTCGTACACATTGCATCCATGGAAATCCAACACATATTTGTTGTGACAGGCTAACACTTTAACCACTAGGCTAACCCTAACAATTAGGACAAACGTGATTTCTGTGTATTTCTTGATATTAGGATGTAGAGGTATAACAAATATTCAATTATTTCCAGTATCTTTAAGTAAATGCATGGTAGTTACTTTTCCTTTACCAAAAAGAGACCTTTCATATTTAAATGGCTAGATGTTATAAATTCCTTCCTGATGACTTTCATGAGGCAGAAGTTCATTTATTCATCTCAGTATGGCATTTAAAGAAAGTTTGTAATAATACTACATGTTCTCAACATAGTTTTCATTGTGATGCATGTCATCCCATATACATTATGAATGGCACATGGATTTTGTCAGGAAGTGGTACATTAATAGTGGCAGCATATGACAGGTACACTGAAATACATAGTGTATGTATATCTATGTGTGAATACTGGTTCACAAATAGTATTTTTGTGTTCTTGTTTAATTATTTTCTCAGCTGATGTTTCAAGATAGATATGACCGGGGTGCTTTTTGTCCACATGATCTGAATAATTTCAGAAAAAAGCAAAAACTTTTAGAAAATGTTCTGAAGGTTATCAGATGTGATTAAGAATTAGATTTATCTTTTCCACACTTGTACAACACTTAATGTAGAGGTAAAACTAAAATGTGTCAAAATTGCTGATTCCACTTTTTGCTCACCAGATGAAAAGTCAATGAGTTCATGTCGTGCGTGTGTGTCAGGCATCCAATTTGCACCATGTCTCTACTTTTATGTATGGAAAACATCTTCTCCTCAGAAACCACTGGACCTATGAAGCTAAAACTTCCCATGCGTGTTCCCACCAATGATGACATCCAGATTTCAAAAGATTCCAATCAAATTCTCAATATGGTTGCCTTGGCAGCCATATTGATAAACCTATGTATGGCTATTACTCAGCCATTTTCCTTTTTAAATTGGAACAAAATATGCTACATGTGAGTTAGTAGTAGGACTCAAAATATATCTTCTGCTTTTTGCGATATTTGAAATTTTGACCTCAATTTGACCTTGCAGTATGACCACACTGAAAGGTGAAGCTTCATTTGACCATTACTCAGCTTCTTCAGTTCAAAATGTAGTGAAATGTGGTATCTATTTAGTTGGTCTCAACACGTATGTTACGTTTTTCACAATAATATCTTACATTTTTACCTTGACTTGACCTTGGACCATTACTCAGCCTCTTTTATTCAAAATGTTGTGAAATTTGGTATATATATACATGTACCGGTAGTGGGTTTTAACACGTACATATGTTTCTCTCAATATCTTAAATTTTTACCCTGATTTGCCCTTTGCCCTTTGAATATGCTTGAATGTGAATTTCTTCATGGACACCTCACCAGCCATTTTGAGCAAGTTAATTGTGGCCATTCCTTGGTCATATTTGTTACAAATGGAATGACGTACAAATGTAGTAAGCAAACAAACATGGTGAAAAATGACATGCTCATATTGAGATTTTCTGTTAGATTTTAGGTAGGAGGTGGTCAGGTAGCCTAGTGGATAAAGTGTTCGCTCGTCACACCGAAGACCTGGGTTCGATTCCCAACATGGGTACAATGTGTGAAGCCCCTTTCGTGTGTCCCCTGCTGTGATATTGCTGGAATATTGCTAAAAGCGGCGTAAAACCATACTCACTCACACTCACTCTACAAGGTAGATAATTGGCCCTTTCCTCTCATTTTAGACATAATTATGTAATTGAACATATCAAGAGATCCGTACTTGTAGGAGTAAGAAAGAGCAAATCATGTGTACATGTCAGATAAGTTTCTTAAAAATATTTCAAAGTTTTAAAAAATTTGGACTTGTATTCAAAATGGCCAGATACACTGCAGTCCATCTTATTTTTCCTCTACCATGTATTCCTTGTAAAATCTAAACATTTTTCATATCTTTATATTTAGAGTCATCTTTGTCATTAACCTTATTAAGACACCGTAACATACAATCACAATGTCATTTGCTCTTCTTTAAGAGTATTAAACCATGTGGATAAAATGTTCATTTTTAGAAATACACCATTATTTCCATATGTTATTGTGCATACTTTCTGCTAATGGATAAAAACATGTGCACTTACAAATGTTCCTCAATTTGTAACGTGCTGCGGCGTTCCATCGATGGTTTCCTTCTACGGTTATTACATCAGGCCTCCAGTTTAAGCTGTATTGACGTCATGTTTAAAGAAAACTGTAGCGCTACTCACATTCACTCTTGCCACAAGTAAAGGCAGCCCTGTGAAAAAATGTTTCTCTTGTGTTTGATAGACAATGCTGAATGTTGGATGATTTGACATAAACAGACAACCTTTAAACTAGCGGCTATATGACATCATTATAAGTAGCATTTAGGAGCTGTAGTATCAATGAAGACAAGGTTGACTTATGGATTTCAAACATTTCATTGTTTCAGTGCATTGAAAGTCAATCCTTTCTTCATAGCATATCTGTATGTGATACTCTATGATTTAGAGTGGATGATCACTCACATTACATTGTGGGCACAAGTCTTTTCCCTGTAGTATGATCAAAACGGTTTAAGACCATTTACATGAGGGGTTTGTTAAGGGGATATAATTATGGTATCGCCTGATAGATTGGCAGTGTTTAGCCTATAAAACTGTAATCTACTTCTCACAAGCTGAAATGATGGTTTACTCACATCAGGACCTAATGACCAATGTGCTGAGATGTCGTCCTCCCAGTGGAACTGTTGTACTGTCCTGTGTTTCTGGAGGCTGTATTGCCGATGTTTATGGGTAGATTGTAGTCATTACAGTCTGTAAATTGATCTACAAGCTGTTTCAATATGAGCAGCAATTAACCTGTCGACTCTTGCTCTAAACAGTCTCAGCTTACAACAATAACTGTCATTGTGTTACCCTAAGATTGTTTTGTGTGGGGATCTCGGGTCTGTTACGTGAGGTAAACTTAGCGCTAAGTACTTAGTCGAACAGTGAGAGTACTAGCACTGGGATGGCAATACGGGAGAGAGCCTTGCAGAGTGCATTGTTCAAGTCATGGCTTTTGTATCCAGTCATTGGTGTTGTTTTGAAATCATGCATTATTCAAAGGAAATTGCCTGCTCTAGTCAGAGGCCATGAATTGAAGAGGAAGCTAATATGGACGAACTGTATCATTTGCTTGTTATGAATTATTGATCATAAATAAACCTTACAATTACACCGATAGAGAGTCTGCCATTTGATCAGTTTGTAATTCGATAATCAATGTATGTGGTGTAAGAGCCATTCAGAGGTATTTTGTGAATAGAATACTCAGTGGTGGGGACATTTGTACAGTTAGTGTTGATGTACAAAAGGTTGGGAGTGTTTTATTGATTAACACCCAACTAACCTCTGTTGCAGTTGGAAAGCATTCAGCTTTGACTTCTCTCATTGGAAACCAGTTTCATAACTAGGTGGACCATAATTTGGGGGCTGGCAAGTACTGGTAGCATTTTTAACTGTTGCAAGTCTGTTTCAGTAGGTGAAAATACTTTTGAAGTTGTTGTATCATTATTGCATTATTTGCATGACGAGTATCTTGATCTTCTAAACTGCTTTGGCTGGTGTATGTACTGAATATCGCCGTGTATAAGATGAATTTTTCGGACCCGAAATAGGGGTGTTTGAAGGGTTGCAGTGCATCAGTAGTTGGATCAATCAATAAGACTCTGGAGATGATGGTATGTGGTGTTGTCTGTCTTTCCGATATGAAGGAAAAATATGTGACTTATATTTTCTTCATGGCTGCAAAATGAAACTTTGTTTCTTTTGTCTTAGTTCATTCATTCAATATCATTCAAAGTGTTATATTAAGTGTTGTTTTCTAAGAAACACAAAGAAACCCAGAGTCCTATATACAGGTATATATGGTATATAGTATGGTATATGGTATACAGTTATATATGGTATATAGGGAAACATACTTAAAATTAAAATAAAAAGAAATCAAATTTTATGAAATATAGAAGATCCACATGGATGTTCATCTAAAGGAAAAACATAATAATGTCTAGGTTAGCGTGCACTGTTTTCATTAAATGATTAAATGTGTCCACATTTACATATTTCTTTCAATTTCTTGGTTGCAGTGACAATGATGTCACAATGAGTCATAGCGACACGCTTGCACCGTAGGCAATACACATCCTTGGAGACACTTGAAGATCCAAGTTAAAATTGATCTTCCTCAATCCATGCTTCTTGTAAGAGGTGACTAGCAGGATCGGGTGGTCAGGCTTGGTGATTTGGTTGATGCATGTCATCGTATCCCAATTGCGCGGATCGATGCTCATGGTGTCGGTCACTTGATTGTTTGGTCCATACTCGATTATTTACAGACTACTGTCAAACAGCTGGGATATTACTGAGTGTGGCATTAAACAACAAAACAAACAAGCTCAACCTTGGAAATAATTGTAAATAAACAAACAACCTGCATCAAACTCTGGAATGTTGTCAAATAACTGAAAAACATTTGGAGCAGTGTAAACTGTGGTGGTGAGGTGAAATTGGGTTTACATCGCGTCCAAGATTATTGCACTTATATAGCGACGTGCATGGAAGCGCGTGTGTGTTTGTGTGGCTGCTTGTACTAGTCTGAACTGATGCTGATTTATAGTGCTAGCTCACTGAGATACCATGCAATAGTTTAACATGAATACCCCACTCAGACACAGTATACTGACTCCGAGCCGACATGTCCTTGTTTTAACCCCTTAATGCCGAGCGCCAGTCAGGGTAACAACAAGTACCATCTTTTAACGTCCTTTGGTATGGCACGGCCGGGGATTGAACCCTGGACTTTCAGCTCTCTGTTTGGACGCTCTACCACTAGACCATGGAGGCAGTCTTTACTACTGTGACTTTGATGATGTGACGTATAGTCTGTGCTTCCCAACTGCAGCACTTCATCTCAGCAATAGATAGACTTATAATAGGTCACAATGCACCTCCTTGATGACAGTTAGCATTGCACAATGAACGCAAAAACATACCAGACATCCTGAAGTGTTTCTTTATGGTTTAATTAAATGGCATCAAACACATCACTTAAAACAGACACCATTCAATACCCTAGTGTCAGCCACACTACATTTAATATCCATGTACCGTATTCGACGTAATAAGCGCCCCGCTCTAATAAGCGCCCACGGCGATATTTGTTAATATACTGGCTAGTGAACAATCCCAATTAGCACCCCTTCCGATTGATAAATGTACACAAGGCTATTTATTCGTGCATAATACGTTTGTTATATGCACCCTTAATTATGGGCAATTAAATTCTGGAAAAATATATCTGTCGTTTATAAACATTTCAGCATAAACCACGAAATTTACGCTCTTTGAACTCAAAAATATATATTCTAATAAGAGCCCCCTATTTCTAATTTTGAGAGCGCCCTGGGCGCTTATTATGTCGAATGCGGTATTTGCTACTAAAAGGTTATGTATTGTGTTGGTGATACAGTGTCAGATAGCAATGTGAAGAATGTGAAGACAGTTGTATACTGCTACCTAAGACATATCAGATGCGATCAAAGACCCTGGAGTGGCAATAAAATGTATTTGATATTGTATCCCCTCATATCTGTCACTGCCCCCTTTTTTAACTACACTTGTAATGCGTTTTGTTTATTTGTTGTTTAAAACCGCCCTCGCCAGTATTCCAGCTATGTGATGGAGATCTGTAAATAACTCCAGTGATTGACATCATGCGCATCGATCTACCCGATTGGGATATGATGACATGAATAAAACAAGTCAGCAAGCCTGACCACCTGATCCCGTTAGATGCCTCTTATGGAAAGCATGGGTTGCTGAGGATCTATTCTATCCCGGATCTTCACGGGGATTAAACTGACGCAGTTAGATTTTGACTGTAGAGTAGTGCTATTATCAGTGTTTCAGCTGTTAAGTGAACATTCACTCTCGTGAAATTGTGACGTTTCGACATGAGGCTTGACATGTGACCTTGTAGTGTGGGCAGGCAATGAGTTATAGTTTTGTCCATATTATCATTGATTATGATGATATGTGAGTAAATGCTTTTAAACATTAAATGTTTTTGTTACTCTCATGAAATTGTGATAACGTTTCGACATGAGGTTTGACACACGACCTTCTAGTGTGGTTTATAATTAATAATCTTGTCTTTGTTGTGATTTGTGGGTAAAGGCATTTAACCTTCAAATGTTTTAGACATTCAACATAAAGGGCAAGTAAACTGAAACAAATGATTGCGGTTTTATTGGCAATATCAATTTTCCAAGATACATGTAGTCAATTTCCAAGAGAGAAAAAATTCAACTATTCGTAGAAAGTATCTAAATGATCAAGTGAAAGTGCTGAAATCACATTCTCTGTAATCGGCATCCAAAACAACCCATGTTTGCCTAAATCACTGGATTGTCTGGTCCAGATTCAATTTTTTTTTCATATCGCCGTCATATAGCTGGAATATTGCTGAGTTGCTGAGTGCGGCATTAAACAACAAACAAACATGGACATTTCTCTATTTCTAGAGTATCAATGTCTCACGACTTAACTGTATAAGGCTAGCTATCTGTTGTGCAGAGTTGTGTCCCTTTGATCTCCACAAGGATTGGCTGGTTGTAGGTTCAAATACTGATCGTGGTCCTTGGTCTGGGTTGGTGTTTAAAGTTGCCCTCAGTCTCTCACACTTGCTGTAGAACAATACAGCTAGATCTACTCTGTGTTTTTTGTCCTCATATTTTGTCCATCTCTGTTGCAGACAGATCCAGGAGGAAGGGGGAGGTAACCAGGATGGCACTCTGTCCCGTCTCCAGCAGAGACTGCATAAAGCCAACCAAGAAATCCAGAGACTTGTCAATAGCCAACAAGGATCACCAGGTAGACCCTTGTCATACTTGTAGTAATACCACCTCTATGTGCAGATCACTAGTTTGTTTGTTTGTTGTTTTAACACTGCACTCAGCAATATTCCAGCTATATGACAGTGGCCTGTGAATACTAGACCAGACAATCCAGTGATAAATATTATGAGCAACGATCCACACTATCAGGATACAAAGACACACAATTTATTTCATTGACAAGATGGCCAAATACCAGGCATACTGACGAATTACAGTTGGCAGTGACAAGTTTGGCACAATGGATGAAATACTTGTGTTTTCACTACTAATTTTCACTTCAAATTTGTGTTTAGTGTAACAGTTATTAAAGCAAGCACTGAAGGTAGGAATCAATATTTATTACTTAGTGTGCGAGGGTGATCAATACTAGGGCTGGGACGAGTCCAAATTTACTACCCAGGTACCCACCCCCTATTACCCAACCCTACCCGGGTACCCACTGTAGGTCTCAAGAGATAGGTAAAACATGTCCGATTCGGAATAGTTTGACCGTACTCATGTCAAAATAAATTTAGTCACAAGTATAAACCGATCTGGTCATGCATACACTGAAGTTGACTGATGTTTTATCATTATGCAAACATAAAAAGTTAGAAGGAATGTGTGCAAAGTCAGAAAGAATTGTGAACATTTATCACTTATAGTGTAACCATAGAGTTCTAGATAATTTTTGCCATTAAACAATATAATAACGTGACTATCCACAGGTCTGGGTAGTCCTGTGGGTACCCGGGTCCTCCTCAGTTCCCACCCGACCCGGGTACCCGTCCCAGCCCTAATCAATACTTGTATCGAGAAGTGATGCATCGTTGTATCATCCCACCACTACTGGGCACATATCAAATATACTACAGAGTTGTTTCTTCTGATCTGTTCACTGAGAGGAATAGAAGGATGAATTCAAGCATAGATTTCAGGATACATCAGTTCAAGTTTCTTTACAGGTAAATCCAATGAACCAACTGCAGATCACGAAAAATCTTTCCGAAAAGTAGAAAATACAGCGGTCGAGTTTTGGTATTTCATGCGGTCTCAGTTAAAGAAGATCAAGGACAGTGCAGGGGGAAACACAGAGATTACATCCAAGGTTGACCAGATTCTGGGGGACGGTGCTAACTATCAAAGGTATGTACATAACTTTGACCCCCTCCATGGTCTAGGGTAGAGCGGAAGGTCTGGTGTTCGATCCCCAGCCGCATCATACCAAAAGACGTTAAAAGATGGTACTTGTTGTTACCCTGTCTGGCACTTGGCATTAAGGGGCTAAAACAAGGACTGGTTGGCTCAGAGTCAGTATACAGTATTCAGTATTCATGTTAAACTGCAGCATGGTATGAGCTAGCACTATAAATCGGCAGCTGTCGGGATTAGTACAAGCAGCCACACAAACACACACATGCAAGCAAGTCGCTATATAAACAATCTCATTAAAATCAGATCTTAGTTCCCGCTATCGCTAAACAAAGATCTGAGGACATCCCATTACGGGTCACATCAGAACAACCTTTCATCCGACCAATCAAAGCATCGCTTACCAGATCGTGAAAGTGGCAGTCGGAATGTGTTTTCTGATCATGCAACCTCGAATACGTTAAGACGGGGTATTCCGACCGACAGTTACGACCCGTACGACTAATTCCGTCAAAATTATCATCATTTGAATGTAGGAGGCGTTGCACAGTACGTGGGAAGCACTGCCATACAATCTCAACCATATATTAGACATTCCGTAATGTTCGTTTGTTCAGTTTTCAAAATCTCAATCAAGAACTGTGTAAACATATTTTTCAAGCGTAGTCTGAAATGGAAGTCGCCAGGTTGAAATGAGTGCCGTGAAGCTCGAGAAAGCTGCCTCCTAATTGGCTGATGATGACTTCTAGTTAGTCATTTCAGTAGTTGGTCAAGGTTCGCGAAAGGTCGTTCAGATGTGACCCGTAATAGGGTGTCTTCAGATCTTTGTTTAGCGGCGGCGAGAACCTTGATCTGATTTTAATGAGATTGCTATATAAGTGCAATAATGTTGGACACAACTTTCAGCCTTATTTCACCTCACCCGACCTTGTAGATAACATTAAAGAGTCAGGAAAGTTTGTTACAACCTTTTGTTATGATATGTTGCTCGCATTTAATTTGGTATGGTATCAGTGTCATCTGTTGGTGTTCAATGTCATGAATATACTGCTTAGTGCAATACATGTCCATGATATTTATCATATCCACTGATATCGGTCTTCATGCACATGCTCAGTCTCTGGTTATTTCTATGTATACACATAAGGTGATAATGTCATACTCACTTTTTTCAGTGAGACTTGCTTGAAGGTCTTGTGAAAAACTAAAGCCATAGAGGGGATTTTAAGGAGATTGTGTTCGTTGGTGATATTTCTACTGTATTCACTAGTCACAAAAATCTGGAGTGTGTGGAGCTCATTAAACTGTGACAGTAGTAAAATTAACTTTTTCTCCTCAGCAGTCATACCAAGCGCAGACCACTAGAAAATATATATTGACACTATATGTGTGGTAAAGAAGCCATCTCATTAAAATCAGATCTTAGTTCTCGCTACCGCTAGACAAAGATCTGAGGACATCCCATTAGGGGTCAAGTCAGAACGACCTTTCATCCGACCAATCAAAGCGTTGCTTACCAGATCATGAATGTGAGAGTCGGAATGTGATTTCTAATCATGCAACCTCGAAATCTTTAACACCATATCTAGACCATATATTTGCCATTCCAGAATGTTCTTTTGTTCAGGTTTAAATTTTTAATCGAGAATTTGTCAAAATATGTTTCGAAGCGTAGTCGCCAATTTGAAATGAGTGCCGTAAAGCACGAGAAAGCTGCCTTCAGATTGGCTAATGTTGACTTCTTGTCAGTGCTTCCATTGGTCGGTCAAAATTCACGCAAGGTCAGTCTGACCCGAAATGGGATGTCATCAGATCTTTGTTTAGCGATAGCGAGAACTGAGATCTGATTTTAATGAGATTGGGTAAAGAAGATACAAATGTTGAAACTTCTCTTTAAATTAGATGTTTTATTTCAGGACTCTGAGAAATGACTTTGATGGTCTACGTAACGTGGATGGCATGAAGGAATGGAGGGACCGAGAGTCGATGGAGCTGGGAGACATTGTACAGAGGAGACTTCACTATTTACAAGTAGGTTGTCAAGGTGATTCTGTTGCTGGTTGTCACAGTTATCTGTCAAGATCTGCTTCAGTCATCTAAGTACTGGAATTTGCTGGGTTATGTTTCTTCACCTTGTGGAGATCCATTGGTCTTGGGTTCAAATCTCAGGTTTCGCTTTGATGATGGTCCTCGGTTTGTCAGCACCGTGAGTTTCACTAAAGTGGAAAACATCCATGATCTGCACCACTGTGGGATTTTGTCTCACTTTAAGCTGACACATGACTGAAATGCTGTTCAAAGCAGCTTTACAACTGAAGCCCACATATTTTTACATGTTTTCTTTCAAAGCAAATGTTCAAGCTTGTACGTTAGAATTCAACTTTAGGCTCATTGAAATGCATTTGAAGAATTCATTTTCTCTTGTGTTATCTATGGGTCATATAATTTTCGTTCATATTTCAATGGTCAAGTTTATACCTCGGCTTATCTACGGGGTCGGCTTATCTGTGGTTATATATGGTATACCATAATCCATGTTGATTAGAAATATCAAATACCATGTTATAAGTTGTTCCAGAAACTGCCAACATTCAGTATGGTCATGTTAAAAAAATGTTCAGTTCTTCTTCTTCATTTTATCACTGCCACAGTATACATGCATCGGGCCTAAGTGAATAAAAAAATCCTTATATTTATCTAAAATGATATTTTGTTTACAAATTTTGACACAAACAAAACACCCCTGATCCTACTGTGCATGGGGACTACCGTAATCAGATGTAACTTAAATGGAATTAACTTTCTATGCTAGGCAGTTTTATGAATGCAGTAATTCGTATTTTTGTGTGTGATCTAAAAAATATGTAGAAAACATAAGTTGACAAAACATAAATCCTGATCTACCTGACCTATTTTCAGAACCCCAAAGACTGTGGGTCAGCCAAGAAGATCGTGTGCAACCTGCACAAGGGTTGTGGCTATGGATGTCAGCTCCACCATGTTGTGTACTGCCTGATCGTAGCATACGCCACGGAGCGCACCCTGGTGCTTGAGTCCAAGAGCTGGAGATACGCCCCCAAGGGGTGGGAGACGGTGTTCCAGCCCCTCAGCAACACCTGCAACACACGCTCAGGGGAGCAGGCTCACCACTGGGGACGTGAGTAGCAAACCACCTTGAAACCACCCCAGACATAAATCTTACCAGTCATAACGGCTCCGCGTGGGGATTCTGGGGTAGGATAGGTCAGCAGCAAGCTATGCTTCTTGTAAGAGGTGTCCAAATTGATCAGGTGGTCAGGCTCACTGACTTGGGTGATGGCATGTTTTCGTGCCCTGATGGCATGGATCGTTGCTCATACTATCAATCACTGGACTGTCTGGTCCACACTTGATTATTGACAGGTCACAGTCCTCAAAGTTGCGACTAAAACTGTCGCCAATGCCACCTAAATTTCAATTTGTCTACTGTGTAAAATTCATAGGTAGCCAAATGACTACCTGGAAAAATATCTTGTGACAACTAAATTCTATTGCTACACATATGTAGACACAAAAATAAACATGTCTGCTACTAATTGTACTCAAATCTCCTAAAGTCAACAATGAACTGAAATACATAAATATTAATGTAATTAGTATTTTATTTTAGCTGATAGTTTATTTGATAAGCAAGGATATACCTTTATAATCTAGTGACATAAATTGCATCATTGTTCGAGTCACAAATAACAAAACTCAAGTACAGTTTCCACTAATATACAATTCCAAGACTAGTGCTATGACATGTACATATCATAGTTATTTGATTAAAGATCATTTCAAATGCTTTTGGCTACCTACACTATTGGCTTGACTTCTTAATTTTACCACTGGCTACCCGGAAACAAATACTTGTAGCCATGTGGCTAATAAAAATTAAGCTTTGAGCCCTGGGTCATCAGCATATATAGCTGGAATATTGCGGAGTGCGTTGTTAAACCTGAACGAACATAATAGCCAACTGATGAGAGTCATACGATCAAAGTGAGTGACGTGTCCGAATCTTTGTCACTGTACCCCAGAGGTATGAATTGTTGTTGTTCAATCATGCTATCAACCACTGGTTTGCCATCATATAGTTGAACATTTCTAGGATCTGTGTCACATTCCTACCACAAAAGCGAACAAATATGATATAACAGAAATATGAGTAGTTTAAACTTGCTTAATCTCTTTGGATAATATTCTCAATAATCCACGGCATGTGTATGACCATCTTCTTGCATTACAGCTGCAACTCAGATACAGAACGCCAAAATAGTTGAGCTTCCTATTGTCGACAGTATGCATCCACGACCTGACTTCATGCCTCTTGCTATCCCACAAGACCTTGCACCAAGACTTCTCCGTCTGCATGGTGACCCACCCGTCTGGTGGATCGGGCAGTTTGTGAAATACCTCACTCGTCCTCAGCCACATCTGAAAGAAGACATGGAGAGAACAAAGAAGGCCTTGAATTTTAAGAGCCCTATTGTCGGGTACGTATATAGAGAATTCATCACAAATGTTTTTAGTCTTAGACTGCTGGGAATTCTCATGGGCCAGGCCACCTATTACCTGTGATACTGATAGGTAGGTAAGATAAAGAGGGCCATGGGATCCAGATTAATAAAAAATGCAAGAACATCAAGTTTTCCCAAGCAATCTGAAGCATTTTATTTTTATGGGTAATATGGACAGTGTCTTTGTAAAATACTAATTAAGAGGTTGATGAATGAGTAATCATGTTGAAAAACTGTGTGAATGAAAGAACACTAGAATTGAAACAACTTTTCAAAGTTGCTCTTAACATCAAGAGTTGTCTCCCTTCCCTGAGCTTTCTTCTCAGCATGATAAATTATGTCCCCTGTTACAGGGTGCATGTACGGAGGACAGACAAAGTGGGTGTAGAGGCGGCCTTCCATGGCATTGATGAGTACATGGAATTTGTCAATGAATATTTTGACCGTCTGGAGGCAAAGAGTCCTGTTGAGCAACGAAGGATATACCTTGCCACGGATGATGCAAATCTACTTCGAGAGGCAAGAGAAAAGTATGACAACACTTTGGATTTCTTTTTCTTATCTCTGCATGTGTTGATGATTATTTGTGGAAAGATCCTCATGCATAGCTTGTCTTAAAGATATGAAAAACTTAAAGGGCTTAACAAATTAAAATATGAGATTGCTCAAAATAAGTGATTTTGATTTAAAGTTTTTCCAACGCAAGGTATGTACATTATGATATGATGGTATATCATAGTTCTTTCTATTGTACATGGCTGACTGACCCGAGGGTAGAACTGGTATCCTGGACACTAGCTTGTTGTAAACAGTGACCTTATAGGATGAGAAGGTCAGGCTCTGTGACAGACAAATACCGATTTTTATGATGCTAGTACACTGAGATACCATGCCACTGTTTAACATGAATACCCCCGCAGACCCAGTATATTGACTCTTAGCCAACCAGTCTTTGTTTTAGGCCCTTAATGCCAAGTACCAGGCAAGGTAATAACAGGTACCATCTTTTAGTGTCTTTGGGTATGACACGGCCGGGATCGAACCCATGACCTTAGTCTTTCCGGGCAGACACTCTACCTTTAGACTACGAAGGCGGTGATTGTTTATAGGCTGTAAGGATATAGCTGGACTGGTGCTGACTGCAGCATCAACAACAAACAAACATGGAGCACTGGCTTGTTTCAGGTACCCCACCTACCAGTTCATCAGTGACAATGACATCTCCAAGACTGCAAGTCTCGGCACACGCTACTCTGACAGTTCTCTACGTGGCGTCATCCTTGATATCCACTTCCTGTCGATGTGTGACTACCTGGTCTGCACATTCTCATCACAGGTAAGCAGAACACTATCTCATCTCAGGTTAGCAGAGCACTATCTCATCACAAGTAAGCAGAACACTATCTCATCTCAGGTGAGCAGAACACTATCCAATCTCAGGTGAGCAGTGCACTATCTCATCACAGGTGAGCAGAACACTATCTCATAACAGGTAAGGAGAACACTATCTCATCTCAGGTAAGCAGAACACTACCTCATCACGGGTAAGCAGAACACTATCTCATCACAGGTAAGCAGAACACTATCTCATCACAGGTGAGCAGAGCACTATCTCATCACAGGTAAGCAGAGCACTCTCATCAAGTAATCTGGCTTCCAATCTGTCATCCGATAAACAGAACACTGGCACCGGCTGGGTGGTCTGGTCTTGACTCAAGTTTTTACAGGCAGCTGTAATAAAGCTTGAATATTGCTACCTAAAATGATGTGACTCACTCACTAACTCACTAATGTAGAAATAAAATTCTTTCATAGAAATGTTTATAAAGATGCATAGTGACTCTGAACAGGAGGGCAGTTTTTGAAAATATATATACCTACCTTTTTAATAACTTAAATGTAATTTCCACAGGTGTGTCGTGTGGCGTATGAAGTGATGCAGACAATGCACGGCGATGCCTCAGCATGGTTCAAGTCTCTTGACGATGTCTACTACTTTGGAGGACAGAATGCACATAACATGCGAGCACTGGAAACCCATGAACCAAAGAATAAACACGAGATCAAGATGGAGGTGGATGATCTGATGGGCATTGCTGGCAACCACTGGGATGGGTTTTCCAAAGGTGTAAACCGGCGCTCAGGACAATCAGGCCTTTACCCATCATACAAAGTGAAGAATGAAATCGCTGTAGTAAAATTCCCCACATATCCAGAGGCAGAGGAAGTCAGGTGACATTAGCCCCTTGTAGATTGGCAGATTTTAGATAATTATTTTTATACATATGTTGAGTCCCAGTCATTATTTGACAATAACTTTGCCATGAGAACTGAAACGGTATGGATATTTTAATGTAAGAATGAGACTGCTCGGTCACTTGTGGTCAGTTGTAGGTGAACATTATTGACTGTTTTGAGCCTGTTATGTACCTAAATTCTTGACATAATTATTATTAGCCTGATAGAAATGATACTTATGTGCTCAATGCCTACTGTAGTCATACGCAATATGTTAAAAGAAAAACTTCAAATAGGTAAATCTCAAATATTAAGACATATTGCAGTACTTAATGAGCTAATAGTAATGTTCAGCCTCCAGCTCTTAAGTTAGCTTGTAGTAAAGCTGTAGACTAGCTGTTGCCTGGGTGCTGCCATTACACTCATGAATCTACATCAGTTTGAAGTTGACGAGGTGGGACAAACAGTATTTTACTACTGCATATAAGAAACATATTTTAAACGTTATTCAAAATCAAATCTTCAACTACAGAATGGGAGATGAACATGGATGTTTTCAGTTTCAAAATGGAAGTGTTAAGTTTGAAGAGTGCTCATCAAGCAGGTGTAGGACCTCAGAAAATAAATCAAAGGTGTGTAAACCAGTTTAGACAGGTATGTACAGGTTGGTGCTGGTTCCGTTGTCATGGTTCAGTCTGTTATTTTTCAATGATGCATGTCAGCTGCCAGTGTTTTTATAAATTTTACTCTGATGGATGTGGTCGTGGGTCTATGCTTTTGCTTGCTCGTTTCTATTTGTCACTATTTTCAGCAGGTACTTCTGATCATTGAGTAAACCACATTCACATGTCATATGTAGTCATCAGTTCAGTATTGTTGTGGGTTCTGGAAATCACCCAACTGTCAATGTATCTTGATGTTTGTCAAACAATAACATGTGTTCGGCAGGATGGCAGGTCCATGGCAGAGAAGAAAAAGGTCCCCAATATGTATTCAGGCTATCATAGTTTGTTATAGTGGCATTGTTCTGTAAAGGGGACATGATTTTTAGTGGTAACAGGACCAATAAGGACAAAAATGTGAAGTAGTTAGTTTTTCATTGAATGCAATGCTAAACTAGCTTTGACGTTAAACTTTGAAATAAAACATTCAAGGATTTTTCAAATATGTTTCTCTCCCCTCTTCCAGTTTACCTGGATACATGTGTTATGTTGTATCAGTACAATTTAGCGTTGATGTAATGACATGCTTCCTCTCTCGGAGAATATTCTCCCAAAGATTCCAAAACAGGTTGGTCAATTTCAGGAAGTGTACTAATTCTGAAATGATTTTTAAGGCTGATACACTCAATTATTTGTCAGCCATTGTGGAGATATAGATATAATTTTTTCATATTACTAAGTTCTCTTACTCTAAATGTAATTACAACGTCATCTGTAATTATTTAGTTTCATGTTGGAAAATCTTCCAAGTTATCAAGGTCTCAATGTAAATCAATCCGACATTACCATGATATCTAAAGTTCATCGCTAAACCCTTAGAATTTGTTTAGCTTCTCTTTGTCTCAAAATCTTTTTTTTATCTAATGTAGGCAGGTTTAAGTTCATTTCTTGCTGATGTCCTTGGCAAAATAAGGAGTCAGGAGGAAAAATACAATAAATAAAATATGTCGTCATGGTTGTTTTGAAACTCACTTACTAAAGTCCCCCCTCCCCCCAAAAAAACTAAACCAAAAAACCAAAAAGATGTCTGTAATAACAGGAAATAAACTGTCAATTCCTTTAAGGTGTGAGTGTTCAGCATGACTAGCATAGTTCAGGGAGATTGGATCAACTAGGAATCATTACTCATCCTCAGCATTTTTCTTGTACCACTGAATTTTAAACAGAATTTAATGTTGATGAATATATACTATATCCTGATTGTATGGTTGGATCATGCTCATTTTGTTATATAAGGAGGTTTTTATGATAATATTTGATGGAATGATGCCTTAGAGCACAAGCCTCATTAAGAATTTGACCCTTTAACGAAGAGGTTATAAATAATATATTGGCTGACAGTGTTTAACAGTCCTCCTATGAACAGGGTGAAGTGTACATTGTATTGTGTGTTATGATTACTAGGTGTATTTATATTCATGTAAACATCATTGACTCATTGAACTACATTAGTTCACAGAAACATATTGTGTAGATATGGCTGAAGAAATAACTTCATTTTGAGGGAATAAAACCAAAAGATTGATTGATATTAATGAGTTCAGTTTTAAACCTTTTTTAAAAATTATTTGGTTAAGAGATAGTTGATAATGCTGGAGGTCAAAATGCAAATTAAAATTGTATCAATTTTCTTTTGAAGTTTTCTCTTGGGCAAGGTAGGTTGAAATATTTTTTAAAGTCCTTTTGAGAAATTTTAGCAGATGTCAACTAATATTTTGATAGGGGAAAAACACTTAGGTTGCTTAATGACAGTGCCTAGCTAAATAAATATGTCTATTTTATAATAACTTTTTTTCTTTAATATTTAACATGATTGCTGGTTTTTATTGAAACATAATCCAGGCATATATATTTCAAGGTTTTTCATTTAGGACACTGTATTAGGATTATTTGCATATCATGGAATCACAATGATGTAGGTTACAACATATTGGAGGATGCATGTGTCTGTAATTATTGTAAAACTCAGCTGATATGAGAACATGCTCTTGTCTATATTTAGTCAGCCTTGTAAGGGAGGTAAGGCGCAAATATGAAACAAGTGTAAATAATTGTAAATTGTTGACTATTCCCCTACAATCCAGGATAGGTTATTGTCCTATACGAAACGTGTTAATTCCAAAATGATTTCAATTTAGCAGGATAGTAATATATGTGTATTACCAGTTAAACATGTGGATTATTTTTGGATAAATCACTATTTTTTGTATACAAGAAATTTTCCAATAAATGAAAGCTTTAATTTTGAATAGAGTGATAGTTTTGAAAGAGGAAGGAAAAGATGCTGTTTTACATGAATATAGTTTTAACATGATATGTGACATTTGTTGCCAGTTTAGATATCACGCTTTTCAAATATTTTGTATATGTAACTATTGATGAATTAATCCAAGGTATTACATCAAATTATGGCTGAACTAAACACTTGTGGCATCTCATTTAGTAATCATCACACTGAATTTACCCAGAGGCCATGTTTCTTGGGTCTTTTGTCCAACTGTTTTTTCATGGTTTTTCTTTTGTTTCTCTGAACTGCTTTAGGAAGAATATGTTTGGTTACGAAGTGCACAAGAAATGACACCATTGGTATGAAGTTTACAGTCATATCAATAACTAAAGAGATAGGCACTGCCAGTAATGTGAGGAGTTGTAATGAAGGACATGACGAGAAGATTGAGCTATCTCCCTTTTGCAAAAGATACACAAGCTCCTTCACAGCGTGTGATACCTTCATTACACTCTCTGTAACATTGCTGCCACCAGTGTGGGTGCAGCCATTACAAGATTCTTGAAATTTGCCCTAAAACACGAAAATGTAGTAACATTTATAATTTTTTACGTCTTTGTGAATGCCATCTGTAAAATTAGAAAAGGTTTATGACTGACATTTGAAAGGGGAATTTATCTTTTCGTTTGCATAATCAGATTGGTTCGAGATTGCAGACTGACGAAAAATCACCTAACTTTTCCCTTACATTCATACTATACCAAGTACATGCTCGTTGAAATAGAAATTCAAACTGAGAAACAAATAAAGGCATTTAGCTGGAGCAAGAGTTCTCGGTGTCACAACAGTCATCACTTGTTTGTAAACATAACAGTCAGTCCGTTGCTAGTTCAACCCCAAGCATGGTTGTGGTCACCTATCACAGTGGGGAGCTTTGACTTATGGCAGTGATAGTATAGAGAGCTCCGTGAATGGGCTATCACTGTGAGGAGCTTGACAGATACACATACAACTAATTCAAGTTGGGATAATGGTCTTGGCACTCTATTTGTTGCAGATATATTACTTATGACATGATAAATACTCAAAATTGAAGTTTGTGAAACTTTTATGCAGGTCATATAATTGCATGGCGTTAAAACTGGAACACTTTGTGATACTGAATTTGGTTTCTTTGAGGAAATACTTCAGCAAATGAAGGATTTATTCCCAGCTGTGTTCTGCTTATTGGATGAGTGCTGGTTTGATAATTACTTATAAATATGGTTGTCTAATTCACTCTAGCAGGATATTTCAGGGTGTCTGTCAGGGTTAAGGCTGTGCTAACAGCCAGTTCTCTTGCAATATTATTAAATTATGAAGCAGTTTTCATAATTTAATTATCCTTGAATGAGAGGAACTCGATAAATAAATATCTGTATAATCATTTTTGAAGGTGTAAAATATAAGGTCTGACCAATGTAAGGTTTTTGTTTCGTCAATATATGCAGAGGCTGGGGCAGAATTAAGAAAGTCATTGTGGATTTAAAGCACACTTTTAAAGAAAAATATATAATTTGTTTTACATTTGCAAAGTGAAGTGTAGGCTTGTCAAAAGATTTCTTAACAAATTAAAACCTGAAAGTTAGAACCATGGCCAGTTCTTGACTTGTCTCCTGAAGAGGACATAGTGGGCCTTGTTTTTATATCACTTGGCTTACAGATCAAACCCAAACCCAGGTTCGGTGAAGGCGATAAAAAATAAAGAGAAAAAAGGATTTTATTTAGAAAGCTGGCTTTTTAGTGAAAAATCAAAAGATTGCTATATTGACTTGTTGGGTACTTTGAAAATATTTGTGTTACAGGCATTTGTTAATCAACTGAGGGAAAAAAAGAACCGATCCTCACATGTGAAATTTTGAGTTGGCAGATAGGTAAACCAAGTAAATAAGATCAAATGCCTAAACATGGACATGTTATGCAAACAATCAGTGTGGGTTGGTGTTGTCTGTACATAGCCTGTGGCAGCAGAACTGTTGTACAATGTCTTCCACAGAATTGTTAACTCAAAGTATCTTTGAGATACATTACACATTGTATTGTGCCTGAGATATGTTGTATCATGAATGTAACAAAGCTTACAATGGAGATCTAAGTATTACAATTGGGAATATACAGTTTCACCATTGAGATGTATTGTCAGAAGTTTGGGTTTGAAAGGGATCTCATAGAGTGGAAAAGGAACATGGAACCTCTGGAAGTGCTTTTCCTCCTATACAGGTACACAAGTTTGACAACCACAGTGTTTACTGGTATTCAGGGCAGATTATTGGTGTAACACTTTCTTGGATCTCAATCTCTAAGCAACTCAACATCCATGCATAGGTGAAATTTTAGTAATTGAATAGAAATAACAAATGAGGACTTAACATTGTTTTTCCAAATGTGGGGGATTCACTGTACCGCAGAAACAATGTAGATAAAGCGTTAAATTTTAACTTGCTCACAAAACGTGAAGACAGATGCTTAATATTTCGAATACAGCTCTGTGACGAATGGTGAAGCTTTTACCAGTCTATTTTATTCCCGTCTTACATTTGAATGTTATCCATTCAGTAATGTACCCCATGTGGCCGTGTACAGGAGGAATGATACATATCCCTCCTCCATGGGATACACCTAATCTTGTAACCTGCAGAGGTTCCCCCAGTCCCAAGTACCTCGTGCGTGTTGAACAGCCAATTAACATGGGGGATCAATGTGTGACTTTGTATGTCATTGTTTGCGTGGGACCTTCTCATGCTATACTTACAGGATGCAGCGAGTGAGTTGGGATCAAAGCTGCTTTAACAGTATTTCAGTTTGATCACAGCTCTCCGCTATTATGTGGGAGGAAAGCTGATGCGAAGCAGGTCCTAGGTGTACGACATTTACAAATTTTGTAAACCCACAAGCATGGGTATGGTGCTGACAAACATAGGCTTCAGCCATGTAGCTAGAATAGCACTCCCAACTTTATTGGGATGTGACTTTGTATGACCAATTTGAAGATCCTACAAATCCATTAATTTTTCACTTGTATTTGCTATGTTCAAGAGGTAGCTAGATGTATATATAATGATGTGCAATGGAAATACCTCCTGGACGATCAGCAATCTTAGACTACAACATTCAGATCATGACCAGGCCAACTGTAAAACCATTTTATAGAACATAGGAGAAATTTGAGATCCTTTTAAAGACCTTTATTGGGACATTGATTGAAAATGCCCTGGACAAATGTAAGATCACTTAATGAAGCTTGTCGAAATGTCAGATGGCACTATGGAGCATTGCATGATAAATGTCAGTATGTATAATGTGTAGATGACATGATGTGGGACTTCTATTCCTCAATGTATGTTTGATGATGCTCCAAGCTTGCATTGTGGCAGGTCACCTGGACTCCAATCCACTGAGCTGTCTTGGAGCTCGGCATGGTCTTGTGATGAATGTAGGACTAAGGTTGCTTTGTTGAACAAGGTCTAGGTGATTATTGTCTTGTTGAGAATACATATTCATTCCTTCGTAATCTGTTTGTTTGTCCAGTTTTAGTTTATGCAAAAGCTGTTTTAAGACCATCTATAGCATACACATCATATTCATTTCTTGTGCTAGTTGCAGCTTCAGTTGTAACTTCAGTGAAACTTTCACAATAGGTGAGGAATTTCTCTCCCTAGGTTATTGATACTAATCTTTTAGTTTTCTAGATTATTCTTAAAGAGAAAAGTAATATTCAAATAAACTTCAACAAAAAACGACAATGGTCAAAGTGATTAGATTACTTCATAAGTTGTGTCCAAGGTCCACCCTTGCAAAATAGAATTGTGCGCTTCGACTATATCATAGGTCAAAGTTTAGTTGTTACAATAGATGCAGCTACCATCACTTTGTGCAAGTGTGCCCATCAAGGGAGACAACTCTGGCATGTGACAAGACTGCATAGTTTTTGTATCAGTAGATAAAATGGTGTGATATGTCAGGAGTTTAGAAATGAAATCCATGGTAAGCTACATTAGCCTAGTTGGAAGTCCCTAGTGGGAGTATACTCAACTTGGGGTGGACATTATTACACAATAGTGTTTCCAGAGAGGAAACTGATGGCAGAAGAAACTATAGCCTTGCCTTGACTTCTTGCTAATATTAAGCTGTATTGTTTGGTTGTTTTTTCCAAATTTACTTGGTCAACCCATCAAATGTTGAAAACAATTTACATGAGGAAGAAAGGTAACCTTTGATTTTGGGAGAAATCTAAAACCAGGTGTAGTAAAAAAGTGTCTTGGTATGTTTGCTGTAGCCTGATCAGTTGATGTGATGTGATGTAACGCAATATTGTTTAGGGTATCATTCTTATTTTATATGTTGCTGACCCCAGAGAAGAGCCGCCTCCTCTACTTTCCAGTATATATGAACATATCTCCACTTTCAAAACATGGTAACCAGGAGTAAATGCCCAGGTTTTTTCTGCTACAATCACTTCTACATTTACATCCACAATATAAGACGCAAACTTTCTCTATGTATATATCGTGGATTTGCATATTTTGGTGTGGTCAATTGTTTATTTTAAAGTATCAAATGTACAAATTTGATAAGCAACACCCTTAATGGAAACATAATTTTTGTAACAAGCTGGTTGGTGTTTTGGCCACTTTTACTCAATCTTGTCGGTGAAGTCTCCACTGAAGTTGGAATTTTCTGTACATAATAAAACTATCGGAGCCTTTCATGCTTCTTTTTGTTTCTCAGCCCGCTCCCTCATCATACAGGTCTTAATTCTTCTCACAGGTATCTGCTTCAGACAAATTTTATTCTTGTTTCACCTGTTATATACATACATAAATATATGAATGACATAAAATGAATAAACTGATCATTTGTAAATTTGTATTACGTTGTCTTTAAATTTGAATTTACCACTTCATTGGAACCCAGGAGCATAAACAAAGTACCATAACCAGGGAAAATCCCTGATTTGAACAGATGGTTGGACTCTGGCAAAAGCAAGGGACAGAACTCTGCAAGTACCTTTGATGAATGGCCACAAGCAAAGGTCAAAGCATATTGCTGCTAGTCAGAAATATCACAACTAAATCATTGCGGTCTGTAAAAAAACAAACCAGTGGTTGATGGTGTGTGTGTGAAACGCTCAATGCATTGAACAGTATTTCAGTCATAATGTATGCCACAACATGTCACCCTGATGTTGGAAGAAAGCCCAACAGTGAGTGGGCGAGTTTGGTTGAACAGTACTTCAGTGACTTATCAGCCTGGCAGCTTAATTGGGTGGGTGAGTGAGGTGGGGCGAGGTAAAATGAGGTATAACGTCGCGTTCAAGATGATTATGACGAACATGCATGTGCGTGCAGCTGCCTGTACATGTCCGAATGTCGGTTTACAATGCAAACCAACTGAGATACCAAGCCGACTCCAAGCTGACCAGTCCTGGTTTTATCCCCTTAATGCTGAATTCCAGACGGCGTTACTAGTAAGGGCGTGAAGTATTACCGGTATATCGGTAAATTGAGGTTCATTCTTTCCAGGATAAGTCACAATTTCATTTTTTCATGTTTGATATATTGGGCGATTTCAAATTGGGATTTTTATCATGTGTTTAATGTTATGTACTTGCCAAATGCATTCGCTGCCCAGGAGCGAGCATCCTGAAGCACCAAGATGGCTGCGTATATTTTGAATGAGTAAAACATCATGTTGTACCAGCATCTTGATTTGTTTCATTAATGACTTCAGTTCACACCTTAATGTATCAGATTGCTTCTGATTTAAAAATTTAGAATTATACAACATATCGTCATATGTATCGCAATACGTACTTGTGCATTGCAAAATATTGTGATACACTTTAAACCTTGAATACCCATCCCTAGTAACTAGTACCATCTCTTTTGGTATGACACGGCCTGGGCATCAAACCAGTGTCTGTGACCTTCCACACTCCAGATGCTCTATCTATTAGTTGTGTTGGATGCAGAGCTTTGAAAAATATTCAGTTATATCATGACATGACACCACATAATGCAGGCCTGTGACATATTTGGTAAACCCTTGAGATCAGGACAAAATGGTGCTTTTCTCCTACATTAAGAAAAACAGTCCTTTCATAGCCATTTCCTCCAAGCTTCTAAAGTGTTAAATATCACCATGTACTTCCAGTACCAAAACCGTGTATATCTTGAACATGATCAGGTCAACTTCTGAAGAACCAGCAGTTTACAAGTTTAAGGGTTGTACAAGTAACAGTGCAACAGTAACTGACAATTACAGATCATGCCGATACAACCATGTCAAAGATGACACACACCATTTATAGATGTATCAGTAACACTATGTTTGGTCAGATTTGTAAAGGTACCATCTTTTTCCCTAGGCAAGGGCATTAACTTGACTATAACTAACTAATTCCCTAACTTGACTATAGAAGTCCAGTTTGCACTGTTGCCGAACTGGGCTGGAATGTCATGGCCCGAACATTGCGCAATCAGTGGCCATTACATGTTTATGTCATCTTAAATTAGAAAAAAAACACCAACTAACGTATATTTGGTAAACCCTTTAAATCAGGACAAAATGGGGATTCTAATCCATGACCATAGGATTCTGGCATGGAAAAGGGACACAACCCTGCACAGCAAATTGCAGCACTGGGTGACTGCGCTAACTGTGCCACACAATCATTTTAGTGACATTGAAATAGAGGAATAATAGTGGTACACATTCTCACATTCAAACACCTCTCAGATGTTGGTGGGGATCGTCACAGAAGCAGCAGATGTAATAAAGCTGGCAGAGTGCTTGAGTGAGTTCCCATGTTCATAAACAGAACTACACCCCCTCACAATGCCTTCATTAACTTCTTCTTCCTCTTCCATGAATCTCAAAGGATGCTTCCAGGCATGGCCAAATGAAAAAACAAAAGGCAAAGTAAGTTTGAGATTACTCCCCGTTTAACAAAGTTTAAATAAAATAAAATTAATAAACTAACATTTGATCCTCGATTGGACATTAATATTTCGTCAAATTGTTCAGCCAATGAACAGTAGTGTAAATCGTTTCATAATTTAACCTGAGTTACCTCCTTGCCCTTGATATGTGGACTTAAATGTACAACCATCATTATGTATCACAATAATCTTAAAGATGACACAGACCATTTATAGATGTAGCACCAACATGACATTTGGTCAGATTTGGTACCATCTTCCCCAGACAAGGGCATTACCTGTCTAAGGAGACCAGTATGCACCATTGCCAAACTAGATTGGAATTTCATGGCTCAAACATTGCGCAATCAGTAGCCATTACAAGTTTTAAGTCCCTCCCATTGAACAATCAGATTCCACATCACATATCACATGCATTTTCTTCAAACAAAATGGTGGTGCCTTGTAAAGACGATCTGATCAATAATCAAGGTCTATATTGTACATGTTGTAATAAGATGGGTTTTACCTCGCAAAGTGCATTACTCAGACACCTGAGCTTGTCGATTAAAAACTTGACCAAAAATTGACCAAAATCTGCATGACAATTGCCATGTTGTTTACGAAACGGATTATGATTTCCTTATGCCATATTGATTTGACTAAGCATGGACTTGTTAGGCCAGCTAAAATCTAACTCAGGAATTCCAGCCTATTGCATCAAGCATGTGTGTCAAGGGTGGAAACTGGACTTCTATAGTCAGTTAACTCCCTTGTCTCAGGAAGATGTAAGAGTACATGCAAACACAACTGCATGTGTGTTCGTTGTTTAACAATGTAAGTCAGCAACATTCCACATATCTGATGGTGGTCTGTAAACAATTGAATCTGGACCAGCCAATTCAGTGATTGATATGTGTAATGATCCACGACATCATGGTACGTTGACACGCCATACATACATGAACTCCACAGCCATGAATAATGCATAAAGAGGATGCTGTCTTACTTCAGAGCTTTTGATACACTGCATAATTGCATAAAATATACAGTTTAATAAACTGAAATGTGCAGAATGAGTGAGTGAGTGAGCGAGTGAGTATGGTATTATGCCACTTTTAGCAATATTCCAGCAACATCAAGGCAGGGGACACCAGAAATGGGCTTTACACATTGTACCCATGCTGGGAATCGAACCTGGGTCTTCAGCATTACGAGTGAAGGTTTGAACCACTAGGCTACCCGACCACCCCCTGAAATATGCAGACAGTTCAAATCCTAGTGTATACACAACAAACACTATAAATACCCTATGGAACTAAAATTAATGCATATATTACAACAGTTAGATTGTGTATCAATATATTGGAAAAATTCGCACTACGCAATGGGATTGATAACATGACATTGACAGTAACTACCAAATGACTCAAGAGAGTATCTAGCGCCCTGTGGGCTTGAACACACACTTAATGAACTAGCAGAACAAGCTACTGCAGGCAACTGCCCACAAGAGTTGGGAGTGCTTTACGTGCATAAAATGGGTCAACATTATTGCACTTATACAGCATGTGCATCTCTGTGTGCTTTTCTCCCCAAGTCCGTACCTATGCCATAGTGCTCGGCCACTGACATACCACAGTGCAGTTTAACAAACGTGGATACCCCACTATACTGACTCTGAACCAACCAGTCAGTGTTTTATGCCCTATGCCGAGCGCCAGGCAGGGTAATAAAAAATACCATCTTTGAACAAAAATGTTTTGGTATGATCACACTGCCGACTTGCCGCTCTCCCTGCAGTTACACTATCCACTAGACCAAGGGGCGGTCTTATGCATTGAGTATCAAGATCTGTGTGAGTGAGTGAATGTTTTGTACAGAATGCCTGGAAGAAATCTAGTATAACATATCTTTGCATCAAACAAAAATGTAGCTTTGTGGAAAACATCTTAGGCAATCAAAAAGACTGCAAGCAGGACTGAACTTCTTATTCTTATCTAAACACCTTCTGGTCAAGACTGCCGACACAACATCATCGTAAATCTCAACAAACATCTTCTGGTAAAGATTGAACACACAATATTATTGTAAATCTCAACAAACATCTTCTGGTAAAGATTGAATACACAATATTGTCCAGTTAACCAAACATATTCTGGTCAAAATTGAACACACAATAATATTGTAATTCTCAACAAACATCTTCTGGTAAAGACTGCCTACACAACATTATTGTACATCTCAACAAACATCTTCTGGTAAAGACTGCCTACACAACATTATTGTACATCTCACCAAACATATTCTGGTCAAGATTGAATACACAAAAATATAGAACATTTCACCAAATAGTTTCTGAGACAAACTGCAGAAGGTTTTCAGACGATAGCCATGTCCATATTGGACAGATCCAATCTAAAATTAGGTAAAATGTCTCTTTTGTTTGCTAAAAGTTATGTAATTGTACATTCGTAATTATAACCATCCCTATCACCCCAGCATTAGCTACAAATACATTTTTCAAGGTGGCCACTGGCGATATCAAAAAGTCAGGCCTATGTAGCCAAAAACAATTAGAATTACGTTTAAAAACATTTTAATCAAATTCCCATGATAATATGTACAAGTCATAGCATTAGTCTTGGAATTGTATATTGTAAGGGTGAAATACACCGATATTCCGATGCATCGCGATACTTGACCCACGGTACGATATACGATAAACGTGGGCCCATTTATCGATACACCACGATACGGAACGCAAATCTCAAGTACAGCTATTCCTCGAAATTGTGCCTTTCAATCAACCGCTAACTTGGTTATAGCACACGGTAACGCATGGCTCCCCAAAACGTACTTACATTTTTAATAAGCTCAGGTTTTACACTAACAGATGTTTTTTTCCACATCTCAAAAAACATTATCAGCTGATCACCGCAAGCACATAACACCGGAAATACCAGTCAGCAAAACCGAACTGAAGTACACAATTCAATACCATCATTATACTATCTTGTTATTAAAACGTGTTCATTGTATATCTGGACATGTGTTTGTAATATATTTTATTAATTTTATTCAAACTTTCATTTAATATTGTTTTCATTAAGTTAGGTGAAATCGTGTGTGAAGAGATACAGCAACCACGGTCAGATAACCGCTTTTGACGCATTGAAACGATTTTTAGTTGCTAAAGAATGGATACATATATTAAAAATGACATACTTTGACTCGTTAAAAGTCATATTTGTGGCAATTTGGCTAATATATTTCAACATAACATTTTCACAATTGAAATACCTGTTGTGGGGAAGTCCCTACGGTGACTGGTCAAATTGTTCCATACGTAAAAATATCCTGCAACAGCAATCACCAGTACCAAAATGCTACGCTTGTGGTTTTTATAATTTTAAATACATATAGAGTAAAAGCTGCAACTAAAGTAACACGAAATTGGAATATATTATTCCTGATAAAACAATAATTTCAGATACAATTTCTTCGACCATTGCATACAAATTCTTTGAAGTTGTATAACTGGTGAAGTACATTAATTATTTTCTGGTGTTTGAACTTTGAATCGTTTTGAAGGAAAGTTAGAGAAAGTTCCACTTTGAAGCTTAACAACTTCAGTAGTCTTGTTATTATAAAATAATGTTGACTGTTCCAAAATCATGAAAGGTTCAATCTTGACATGCTTTAAGTCCTGTTTTGTATCATTGCGTATCGTATCGTGACCAGAATATCGAGATGCGTATCGTATCGTGACCTTTCTGTATCGTTGCAGCCTAGTATATTGCACACACATACTTCATTTGCCATCCTTTGTTTAATTTTGTTTTAAAAGCAACCAATTATGATTTAATTTTGAATGTCACTGACACGAACGGTTTCTCCATGTCTTTATTTGCATTCATTGGCTCGGAATCATGTCAACTATCACTATTACATGTATAAGTTTCTGTCATTATTTCCACTCATAACTTTTGGTATGATCATCTTTTGCTGTTTGAAGACCGCTGCCATAAAGCTGGAATATTAAGTACAAACAAACATTATGAGCATTTATCGATGCAATTGGTATCGATGATACGATGACATGCATCAACCAAGATGGCGAGTCTGAACACCCAATCCTGTCAGTCGCTTCTTACAACACACATGGGTTGCTGCACACTATGGAATGATTGAATCAAGCAAAGGTATCACAAGTCCAAGACTTGACTTTTGTGTGCCTGTTCAAATACGATGAGCACCTTGCTATGCTTCTAGCATGATTTCCTTTCTGTCTTGATAAACAAAACTATTGTGAATGTGACCATACTCACGTCCACCATGGTCTTCATATATGGCACAAACTGCATGTGTACAATGTCTGCATGTGTACAATGTCTGCATGAAGATGAGAAGCGGCTACCTTTCCAGGGATCTATCTAGACTGCTCAGAGAAAGATATTTGGCTCCAAGTCTGCAGAAAATATCAGTAAAAGTCAGAAAATAGAATTTCTTTTGCCTTTCATATAGTATTAACCAATGTTATGGCTTTTTACAAGTGACTTGTATTTCACAGACCAATCTGAACAAAATAGACAATGTTTCAGCCAAATCGCTTGCCAAGAACACATAGCTAGGATTTCTGCCATTCTCTTGTGCATAGTTTTCCTGTAAGTAATTTCCACTTGCTAAGAAAAGCCTTATCATAGGTCACATGAGATGGAGTTTTACGTCACATATATCGCGATGTGCATGCACGAGTGTGTGTGGCTGTTTGTACAAGTCTTAAGACTGTTTTTACAGAGCTAGCCCAATGAGATACCATGCCGCAGCTTAACATGAACACCCCAATCAGACAAAGTATACTGACTCAGAGACAACCCATCCTTGTTTTAGCCCCTCAAAGACGAGCGTCAGGCGCCTTTTTTGAGGTATGAAGAGGAATGGCCATACGCAGAGCATGGGTTATTTAATGCTTTGGGACCTGTCCCACAAAGAGACTGCAGCGCTAATGAAGGTGTTCGTATACTTGAACATAGACATGAGATAGTTGTAAAAAAAAGATCGCTTTGTGGAGCGGGGTTCTGGTAATTAGGAGCATACACAATGTGTTAAAGGCACAGGATGTCAACTGTTCTGAAGCTTTAACCCCAAGCTTACTCTGCCCTGCGTGCCTTATTCCATGAGAGAATTTGCCTGCTCCAGTGACCACACTGTGGATGTCAGCTTATCCTGTGACAAACAAACACACTTATTCTGAAACAAGAACAGATAGGCCTGATGCAAGCTTTAGGTGCACTTTACACACTGATTTTCATAATTACATAGATATACTACAACTGCGACAGTGAGGTGAATGACAATTTACCTTTACACATCAATGTGACTATTTTAGCTAGCTCTCCGTAGACCAAAGGTCTTTGATGACAGCATGTGGAGGATAAGTATGCAAATGAAAATAGTTTTTCACGTTCTAGGATATTTTCTCATTGAAAGTTTATCTAAGTTTGTAGACTTGTTCAAAAGGCAACAGATTAAAAACACATGAATGGACTGTGTAAGATTTGACGATGTGACAAAGGACGCTGGCTGGCTCCAAGGAACTCTGCTTGGTTGGTTGTTTTTTTAAATGCTGCACTCGGCAATATTCCAGCTATATGACGGTTGTCTGTACATAATCAAGTCTGGACCAGACTATCCAGTGATTATAAATATCATGATCACCGTTCCATGCAATTGGGATCGATGCAGAGCTCCAGATAAGCTCAGAAATGCAGAAATACGCAGTGAAATAATATTCAAGCGTATCAAATACGCAACGAACATTACAGATACGCTACAAAAATAAAACTTATGCGTATCATCAAAATATTGCAACTTATTTTGAAATTATATACGAACATTCCGCCAACCTTGCCAAACTCCACGATGACAGTTACATCATGATCATTTACCATCAAACTTTCTTGTGGAGGTATCATGGTATTTTTGAGTCCTATAAAGCTCTCGAGCCCACACGACACCAGTTTGCAGGGACTAGATGAATAGTGTTTTTAAATATTTAACTTAAATACCCACATGTGTAAAAGCTAGAGGGTAACAGAAATTTGAATAACCAGATAGAATTACTGATACCCAATGATTTTTAAATGCAAGGGTAAAATACCTACAACACCAAAAGCTTATCTGGAGCTCTGTCGATGACATGCATCAAACAAGTCAGCGAGCCTGACCACCCAATCCCGTTAGTCGCCTTTTACGACTAGCATAGACACATTTTACAGCAAGCATGGGTTGCTGAAGACCTATTCTACCCCAGAATCTTCATGGGTCGAATTCTGTTTGGAGGGAGATTGGTTTCACATGACCAAGGCATATGTAATCTAGGCTCTAATAAACACTGGCTTCTAGATCTAATCAAGCTGGCCATTAGTATATTTTGTAACTCACCCGTAAGAAAAACACATGAGCTTACTCTTCAGTTTGCCTCAAATAGAAAAGATGACTGAAGCCAGTTTACTCTGCACAGGGCTTATGTTGTTGGCTTCGCAGTGCTGATCTCTATGGTTTTGGTTTGAGAATATGGAATCAGGCATTTGATGTCTCACTCAGAAATTGTTTCATGCCTGATATAAAACCAGAGACCATATAATAGATATTACATGGTCTCTGATAAAACACAGAACCATTGAGTGAGTGAGTATGGTTTTACACCGTTTTTAGCAATATTCCAGCAATATCACGGCGAGGGACACCAGAAATGGGCTTCACACATTGTACCCATGTCGGGAATCAAACCTGACGAGCGAACGCTTTAACCACTATAGGCTACCCGACCGTCCCCAGAACCATTGAAACGTACTGTCCCATAAACTATTATGACTATATTGTTGCAAAATCTAGTTATTGCAATCATCATGCAGTGCAACAATACACTACATCCACTCTGTGGAGTACAATAATGTTACCACATCAACCTTTAACAGAAAGATGTGTTTACATTACAGGCCTCAATTTGATTATTTCACACCCACCCAAATAAAAAATAAATGATAGACTTCCATATATACATCTAGGAGGAGCAACATACATGATGTGATTTCTTTCAAACATTTGTGTTGAATCTTCAGACTTGATTGTGACAAGTTAATGTATACAATTATATAATCAACAACATTCTGTTCGGTTAAATTTCATACCCTTTTGCAGTGTCAGCTGGAGAAAATCACGTGGGCTCCCGGCACATGGTGCAAAGCGCCACCTGTCAACATGACCTCGGGGTCACACAGTACCCGGATGGAAATTGGCATTCTCAACCCACACGTACTACATTATAATACAAAATACTACACTCACATATATCTAGCATGTGTTTTGACCACAGATGAACATACTTTAAACCCTCTCCTATGAATGTTCGTGGTTATTCCAGTGGCAAAATCCTGATTTAAGACATAATGGATAAAATAACCAGTGACTTCCCATTTTCTCAAATCACCAAAGGCTGCCATTTTCATATCTAGTGCGCAGGCGCAACGCGCAATCTCGAGACACATTCCGCATTCACGGACCGGTTAACCAATCAGCATCGAGGACTTTCCATGACAAGTTGTTGTTCTCATCGTGGTTCTCTGTCGACCGTCCCGAACTTGTTGATCAAATATTTCATGTTTTCAACGATCATCACCTGAGTTTTATCCAAAAATTGTCTCCGATTGCTGTCAAGTTTCATCGGTGACAATCTGACAATGGTACGTAGTGTGATAATTTTGCATTTCATTCTCTAACGAACGCCTTGATTCTGCTGACCATGTTTTGGAGTCATTCAATGCCAGTATCAGTCAGATTTCGTTGAATGTGTTTCTTAATTCCAACAAAACTAAATTGTACACAAATGTAAAATAACCAACGGATGTTTAGAGGAGTATTAACTAACAGTATTATTTGGTCTAAATTTAATTTGCTGTTATGGGGAGACTTGAAATCAGATTGACAAACCGCTAGGTCATTTTTTCTGACGTTAAATGCAACATAAGCAATGACATCTAAGCATGATTTGAGGTTGATGAAGGTGATGTTACGTTCAAATTTGCTTCTTTCGCATTCCGCACTACCTTTAAGAGGTTCGTTTGGCATCTACGGGCACATTTCTTTATCCAAGTGCATTTGTCAAGCAACACTTTCAGAATATTGATTTGGCTGAAAGCCAGCTGTTTTCGACTCGTGTTGGAATGGCAGCCATCATGACGCATCCAAACATGGCCTCACTTGTTTTGACAGCTCTCCCATACCCGAATGGAGTATATGTCACAACTATGTATTTATGCTATTCCAGAAACGACTTGTTTCTGTATCCCACTAACATGTTACGTACGGAAATCATAGACACCCTCTTCGAAAAAAAATGATTGAAAGCTGATAGATGAACTATTCATCTTAAGATGAAGATTATAGTGCCCCCCTATTTTGTGTTTTACAGTGTGACGAAGTAAACAACATCTAATCACCATGGTACCTTTTTTGAAAATCCTAACATCAACAACCACATAAACTTATGTTATGTTCATTGGCTTTATTCTTTTCTCTTCTAAACATACAAGATGCCATATCAGAAATTCCTTTTTCTTTCAGGCGGGGAATGAACCCCCCTACCTCCCTGTTGGGACTGATGTCAGTGCAAAATATCGAGGTGCTTTCTGTGAAGCCAAAGTGAAGAAAATTGTTCGCACAGTGAAATGCAAGGTAAAAATGTAGACATTACAATGTCATATGTCAAAGTATATATACATATGTAGTTATGTGTAGCTCAAATGTGTGTTTATGATATAATGTCACCAAGAAGAAGTGAGACGGTAGTTATCTCATCCCTCTGATTTAGTAATATAAGCTAATGAGGTGCAAGCTTCATGAAGCCAATTAGAGGTATTGGTACTGTCATGTGTACTAATTCAAGAATTTTCTCTCTTCAACATCTCTCTCTACAGGTGATTCTGAAAGAGACCCAGACATCGGTGCTTGTTACAGATGACAATGTCAAAGGCACACTGAAGGTATAGTACTCATTTAATGAAACATACTACATACCTTAAACCCAGTCCTTCATACAGTCTTAAGATATTACATGCCACCATGCTAGGGCTGGAATATTACTGACTCTAGTGGAAGATCATTCACCCGGTCATAACTAATAATTAGCCTTCGAGTTCTACAAAAGGCGTCCACCTCCAAAGTGTCACATATGCACATCTGCAGTCATTTCATTTCATCATGATCAAAAATAGAATTAGTTGATGTCATTGCCTGATACTTGTACAATGGCATTTCTTTATTTGAAAATAACATTTTTGCCTTTTGGTGAGTGTGGAAGCATTATGTTTCATGGTACTGATGTGGCTGGTATATATCCTTAAGTCCAGGAGAACTTGGTTTCTTTGTTTACAACTGTTAAAGTAATTAATGATAATCTCATAATAACGTGTTTGAAATATATAAAAATGACAGACTGCCATCAGAACCCACATATTTTAGGAGCTCTAGGCCCTGACTAAATTCTTCAGGACTCATTTACAAAAAGCTGCAGCTTACTGTGACAAATAAATGAACACATAGATGTTTTTGCAGGCCATAAGGACCCTTACAGACGCTTATTTCAAACACTGATCTAATATTTTGATATTTGAATTGTTGTCCTCCTTCAAATGGTCATTAGTTGTTTTGCCATTTCAGGTTGGAGTCAGTGTAGAGATTAAACACCCAGAAACCAGCCAGGTGATGGAGGGTGTTATCAGTAAGCTGACAGACCAGAGCATGTACACAGTGGGTAAGTAAAGCTTTCTTTGGCTAATGGTTGGTCACAATTATTTGAATATGTCATGCTTGTTTGAAAAGCTTAACTAAACTTTATACTTACCTTCAAGCCTTGCATTTCAGTGTTTGATGATGGAGATGAAAAGACATTACGAAGAACACAGTTGTGTTTGAAAGGCGAGAAACACTTCATTGAGAGTGAGGTGAGTTAAGAAATTTATTTTTGAATGATGTTTGATGCATTCTATTAAGTTATGGAGAGAAGAAGTCTGAGATATCACTGTTTATCCTGTTGTTCAGTTGACATACATTTGACAGGTCACCAGTTCTTATGTGTTTTAATAAAAAGAAAGAATGTGGGCTGTTGGAGGAGGGATATGACCAAAACATGTACACATTTTGGTGTCTGACGATTCTACAAACATGACGGGAACCCTCAAGGACCTCATGACATTCCTTATTTACTGACACTGCTGTTGCCTATTTGCAGACCTTGGATAACCTACCGCTATCGCATCCGGAACACTTCGGTACTCCTGTACTCCAGACAAAGAGCAGGAAGAGAACAGTGAAGATGGGGTCACCAGGGTAAGTTCAACAGAACAAATACTACTTCTCGTCTGCATGTTATAATTATGTAGAATCCAAAGAGCAGATTTTAAGAGGGACACATTTTTATCCCTTTGTGGTATCAGCGGTTTGACTCTCATGTGCAAGACACAGTTATAAAACTTGGGGCTTTTACAATCAAACTCATTGATGTGGATTCACAAAAGTGGTAAATGTCTACATTCGTCAACTCTACCATGTTGTCTACATGCTGTAGGTGTTTATCCCCTATTATGATTATGCAGTGTGATACATCTGAAACACTTTTCACCCTGCTCACTCACTGGCCATCATGTTGCCTTTGTTTTGTTTACAACATGAAGTCCTACATTGAGAGACCACCTCCGTGGTAGAGCGGAAGGTCTGGGGTTCTCTCCCAGGTCGCGTCATAACATAAGACGTTAAAAGATTGTACTTTTTGGCACCCTACCTGGCGCTTGGCATTAAGGGGCTAAAACAAGAACTGGTCAGCTCGGAGTCAGTATACTGTGTCTGAGTTTGGTGTTTGTGTTTAACTGTGGCATGGTATCTCATTTGGTAAGCACTGTGAAATCAACATTAGTCCGGACTAGTACAGACACACGCGCACACATCGCTATATAAGTGCAACAATCTTGGACACAACATTAATCCACATTTCACCTAACCTCACCTAGATTGTGTCGAAACAAGGGTCTGTTGATTAACACTGAGATTTAATAATTTAATGCTTTTGATAGAAAGTATTAGCTTTGATCATCTTGAAATGATAATAAATTACACACTGACAGTAACTTCTGGAAATAGAAAGTATGACTTTGATCATCTTGAAATATACTCAGCTTCATTCAACATTCTTACAGGCTTGAAAAGGCCTTGAATTTTAACATCCTTATAGAAAAGTGTTGATTGTTTAGTGTCAACCTTAAAAAACCTTGAACATAACCAAAAATACAGTAAACTACATTTATAATCAACTGATGGATATATAGAACTGTTCTTTTGTCCTGCCCAATGCTGTATATATATATATATAAAATCATCAGGACCAGGAAATGCCCTTCTCCACAACGATTTCATGCATCGTCTACTCACACAACTGGGATGGATCGTCAACAAGCTCAAGTCGGAACTCACTGTCCTTCAAGCTCCAATTCATAGGCAGCCTATTTCGCATGGATCGGGATTTCCTCCTGGTACCAAACGACAGGTGGCACATAATACAGCACCATCTCCTCCCTGTCCTTCACCAAGCTCGTTATCCCGAGTACAGTTCAGGCGCAGAGGGTGCTGTGCTGGGATTTCATTACTAAGATTTCATTACTCCCAGGACAGATCCTTCACCGTTCCTCCCTTATCATCGATAGTGGGTTCCGAGGACAATGATTAATTATTTCTGTGCCCAGTTCTAGCCTTAAGGGTTTTCCTCCATTGACCAACGACACAACATGGATCTCGGAAACGATTGTTCAGTCGGGTCTCGTCTACATCCCAGGCGGAAGTTAGTCATAACACTATCTCACTGGCTGTACCCGCCTAGAGCCAACAACCCCCATCAAGCTGTCACTTCGACCATGGCTCTCTACTGCAATTGTTCCATCAAATCCATTATGGAGGGTTGTTTTCGCCCTTGGATACTGTCTTTGCTAGTCATTATCTCCGAGACGTGGCTCTTGAGAATGTGCAAGGTGTTCATAGTTTCGGTCACAAACCCCAGATGTTCTTGACTTTTACACCTTGGATCTGACCCTGCGACCTCTGGTAGAAGTTATCCCACACTAGAGGGTTTCTAGTGTCAGTTTATTCCAGCTTCCTTAATCTGAATTTCGAACTTTTCCGGTTTTATAAAAGCTTCCATTCAGTGTGCGATAGACATATACAAAATGTTCTTCATGTTCTTCCTCTGTGGTAGAACATCTGTCAAAAGTCGTAATAAGGTTGTACTTGTTGTTACCCTGTCTCGCACAGCATTAAAGGACTAAAACAAGGACTCATGGCTTGGAGTCGGTAAACTGTGTCTGAGTGGCGTATTCATGAAGAACTGCAGCATGGTATCTCAGTGTGCTAGCCCTATAAAATTGGCATTAGTCCAGACTAGTACAAACAGCCACACATGTGCATGCACATATCTATATAAGGGCAATAATCTTGAACAATTCGTTAAACAACGTTTCACCTCACCACCTCACATTGTCAGCATTCACAGGCATATTGAAGTTTGTTGGCGTATGTTCATGTTTGACACCCTACATACCTAGCTGACTCTTCAATAATGATGTTGAGAATATAAAGATTTACACACTGTCAGTAACATTTCTAAATAGAAAGAATTAACTTTGATCATGTTTAGCTTTTCAAAATAATGTCTCCTATTCCACTACTATCAACATGATCAGTATTTGTGAACAGTGCATCCAGAGGTACACTTCTAACATGTCATTAGCCTGCAAACCCGTGAAGTTCCCGGGGTAGAATAGGTCTTCAACAACCCATGCTTGCCGTCAAAGGCGACTATGCTTGTCGTTAGAGGCGACTAACGGGATCGGGTGGTCAGGCTCGCTGACTTGGTTGATGATGCATGTCATCGATGCTCATGATGTCAATTACTGGATTGTCTGGTCCAGACTCGATTATTTACAGACCGTCGTCATATTGCTGGAATATTGGTGAGTGCGGCGTTAAACAACAAACAAACAGTGTTTACAAACAAAAATGGCGTCACCCTTGTCATTTGGGGATCGAGTCAGAATTAACAACAAACAAACAAAGCATGTGTTTAACATGTGCCTTTCTATCTTTATATGTTACAGTTGTTCCTTACTGCAAAATTGCCATTTCATTTATGATAGAATTATTTTGACTCCAGATTCAACACCCTTTATCTTGCCCAAGAGGACACCGAGTCTGATGAAAGTAGTTCTGAGGACAATTCGCCCAAAAGAGCTTCCTACAGGGGTCGTCAGCAGGAGCTGGTTGGCAAAGTCATGGTCATTGAGGCCGGAGACAAACGGAAAGGAGGTCCCAATCCTGTTCTAGTCGTACTTCCTGATGCTGCTTCAATGGATCTCAAGACTAAGGATCACGTTCTAGTGAAGTCTTTCAAAGATGGAAAATTGTAAGTGTCAAATGAAGATTCTCTTTTGTCATGTCCAGGGATTTACCCAGAGGACACTGAATGAGCTAAGGTCTTTTAACATGCTTAATGCCTTGCCTGCATTTGATGATTAAAATCTGTTGGTAAAGAAACAATTTTTGAGGCAGTTATTGCAGTTCCTTAATCAATTCAAATTGGCAACCCATTTCAAACTTAACACTCATACCAGGCCACTTTACTCGCTTTCTCGCCAACACCAAACATGTCAAAGAGTTTACATTTTGTCATGGTAGAATGGAGATAAGCATGCTGTTTTCGATGTAGAACTAAGACGATGATCAATTTAGCTTTTACCTGTTTCAATATACAATTGACTGCTGTCAAATTGACAGCTTAACGTTTCCTTATGTTGAGTCTACTGGTTTATGCCTTATAGTTCAATGCTACTCATGATCTTGTGGTAGAAATTACAACAATTGTTTTCTCTATATTCAGCTTATCTGTATTGAAGAAAGAACTAAAGGATTTCACACGTGAAATTGCCATTAAGAATGAGGATAAAAATCTCAAAACTGGTGAGTTTTATGTGTTATTTGATCAGCTTGTGGGAATGTACAGTTGTACAAGATGACTAAACTGAGCGGGGTAGAAAAGGTCTTCAGCAACCCATGCTTGCCATAACAGGCGATTATGCTTGTCATAAGAGGCATCTAACAGGATCGGGTGATCAGACTCGCAGACTTTGTTGATGCATGTCATCGATCCCAATTGGATGGATTGATGCTCATGATGTCAATCACAGGATTGTTTGGTCCAGCATCGATTATTTACAGACCGCCATCATATAGCTAGAATATTTCTGAGTGTGGCTTAAACAACAATCAAACTAAACTGAGGAATTGGTGTTTACTATTAATGGTCTGGCTAATGGTGTCATTGCTCCGTCAGCGTGGATCAATGCTCATACCATCTACCCTTGGTTGACCTTACTCAGATAGGACTATTTACGTGCAGCCATGAAATATTCCTGGTGTATGACGGCGGTCTGTAAAGAATCGAGTCTGGACCTGACAATCCAATGATTGACATTATGAGCATCAATCCACGTATTTGGGATAGGATGCCATGCATCAACCAAGTCAGCAAGCCTGACCACCCGATCCCGTTAGTCGCCTCTTACGACAAGCATAGCCACCTTTTAAGGCAAGCATGGGTTACTGAAGACCTATTCTACCCCCGGATCTTCACGGGGCTACACACAAGTAAACATGGTAAACTTCGTCCTGTAGTTGATATCAATGTCATGACGTTTTGTCAAGGTGATTTGCAGTGATTCATATACAGTAATTGAAATAGTACAATAATAGTGTAATCTCTACTCCTTCTCCCACAGTCCAACTTTTGAGGGACAAACACTTATACTATGTTTGTAGCTCAGCTTTAGACTAACAAGAGAAAGCACTGCTGTATTTTGCCATTGCTCTGAACCTGTATTTGTTGTTCTAGAAAAAGTGCTGCTGTATTTTGACCTGTATTTGTTGTTCAGCTGTAGAGAAAGCGCTGCTGTCTTTTGACCTGTATATGTTGTTCAGCTTTAGAGAAAGCACTGCTGTATTTTGACCTGTATTTGTTGTTCAGCTTTAGAGAAAGCGCTCCTGTATTTTGACAATCATGAGCTGCCTGGTCCATGGAAGAGAGATGAGTTGCTGGGTTCTGATGACGAAGAAGACATGGGTGATGAAGATGTAGGTGTTATGATTATTGTCTGAAATAAGAGTCCCATTACCAATCAAAGCATGTAAAGTAAGCTTGAAACAATTGTGAAACTCATCATGAAGGAAGAACCTGGCGCATTGTCATGATGCACTGATACTTCTATAATAATTGGATTGGGCACAGCGTATCACATTTAACCCAAAATCCTGGCTCCCCGAGCATGAAAACACATTTCATTCAACATGTTCAACAACTGAAAGTAAAATGTTTTCAGATAAATTTTAGATTGTTGCCTTAATGTATTTGTACCTCTGTTGGTCAGTGTCCATTGTAGTTGGTTTGACCATGTTGACAGATGTATTGTTTCTTTGCTGTTAAATGCCACGCTCGGCAATATTCTAGCTATATGACGGTGGTCTGTAAATAATCGAGCCTGGACCAGACAATCCAGTGATTGATATCAGAAGCATCAATCTACACAATTGGGATACGATGACATGCGTCAACCAAGTCAGCGAGCCTGACCCCCTTAGTCGCCTCTTACAACAAGCATGGGTTGCTGAAGACCTATTCTAACCCGTATCGTCACAAGCCAATTTGGCAAATGTGGCAATGGTCTATGTCCCTTTATCCTCCCATGTTATACATGTCATGAACTGGAATGCTAGTTTCAGAAGCAGTGGACCCAAGTCATTCAATCAAAAAGCTTCTGAGGTGTCCCCCTTCACTCTCTCCTCGGCTTTGTTGTTCATTTCCAATATTTTTGTTTTAATCCTATTTCAGTCCTCTGACGATGAGCCCAGTGAAGAGAAGGACCGATTTGTAGCCCAGCTGTATAAGTTTATGGATGATAGAGGTTAGTTCTGGACTTCTGTTGCCTTATTAAACAAACGGTTAGAAATTTACTCATTTTGGGTGCGGGAGTTTGTGATATGTTTGACCTGAACAGCAATGTTGCTACTGTTTTGTATATATTTAGGCCAGACCAATTTGTTTTCTTGTGGTTAGGATTCTTAGGACCAGATTGGCTGGATGGAGGATTGAAAAGAAAAATGTCTGTCTTGTTCAATTAAAAAATGTTTTTATTAAGGATTTAAGGGGCCATGTTCTTGTGTATAGTATGCACTTGTATCCCCACGCACTGTGTTTTCCCGCGCCTAAGAAGTATTTCTCATTATGTGTCTAATAACAATCGCAATACACTAAAAGTAAGTCTTGCATTGAGAATATTTATTTTTGTATACAGTTGGATAGTCAATGACCACATCTTGTCAATTTGATCGTGATTATACCAAGTCAATTGGGTGTCAAGTTAAAAATAGATACACATGATCACATGACATTACAGACAAGAAGTTTACAAACAGCAGCCGAAACATCATCGGTGCATACGATTGTTCTGATGTAAAATCACAATCCCATCAAGTTTGCTTAAAAATGTGCATTAGTGAAAAAGTAAGTTTTTAGATATGTTTACTTTTTGACTATCTTACCTCGTTAAGCTTAATTACGGCAAATTAACTAGCACAAGTGGCGAACATTTGATGTTTTCAACGAGCTTTGAAGTGTCTACCTTGATTATATCATTAAGCGTGTGGTCACATATTAATTAGGGGCTCGAAAAGAGGTGAAGCTCGAAAACATGTTTGGAGGGGATCTAATATACGCCGCTCATTCTTTGGTACAATTTTCATGAAAATTTACAATTCCATATATAGAGTGAGCAGTCAAAAGCTACATCGTATTGCTTTAGGTGAACGAACAGGAGATAAAAAAACTTGGTAAATTTGTGATTTGCAAAAGAAATAATAATTGGTCTGGCCTTATGATGCTAGTTTTGTGAGTGTTATTAGTGGTAGGAGGGTAGTATGTCCTTGTTTCATCGGCTTGGCTGTGTTTTTCAGGAACTCCTATCAACAAAGGGCCCAGTATTGGAACACGAGACCTCAATCTGTACAAGTTATTCAGGGTTGTACAGAACCTAGGTGGTTATAACCGGGTAGGTTTTTTTTGGAGAGTTTTGGGCAAACTTTGCTTAAACTTCAAATTTTGTTAGACAAGAATTTTCATTTCTTGATTAATTAACCTTTTTCTGAAAGTTTTTGTTGATTGGTGTAAACGTTTGAGATTTCCTTATTTGCTCTTAAACATGTCCAGATGTTATCTGAATATGTGAACATGGCTGTAGTAGTGTTGGTTGAGCAGGTGTTGACAGTTTGGCTATTTAGAAAATAGCATGGACTATTATTTTGTTGTTAACGCATAAGTGTGCATTAGGTGGAATAAAAACGATAGTGTTTTTCAGATTTTGTTTACAAATTTTCAGGTTTTGCCATCGACCTGTTAACCACTTGTTTGAAAAGGTATTTACAATCCTCCTCATAAGCAGTGTTTCACATTCTATAATTAATTATTGCTGCTATATTCAGGTAACTAACCAGATGAAGTGGAGACTGGTTTACTCCAAGATGGCTCTACCACAATCAAACACTGCCTCACATCAAATCAAGAATGCCTATAAGAAGTGAGTACTGCTTTCCTTCATTGACTTTGCTCATCAGTGAAATAGCCAGGGTGGTTAATGTGTTAAAAGTCTGTATTAAAATATTAAGTGAGAATGGTTTTACGTTGCTTTGAGCAGCAGTCCAACAATATAATCAATGAAAGGGTAGCAGATATGGCCTTCACACATTATACCCTTGTGAGGTATCAGACCCGGTCCTTCTGTGTGGCAGTCCAACACATTAACCATTAGACTTCCTCACTTTTATGGTTTATGGCAGACCATGTGTATTCATGTGCATGAGCCACATATGGCAAGACTGTCACTCAGTGGAGGTAACTAAAAGTTGGTGGTGGCTGCACTGTTCCTGCTGCTTGAGATCCAACTCCTACATGCTACTGGTCATATCTTCGTTTTTCGAAAAACTTTCAGGATTTGTTCCACGGTTTAGCATCAATCCCATCATCTGTTTTAGGTTCCTCCATGCATTTGAAGACTTTTACCGTAAGCTTGGCAGTACCATGGGGACCATCAGCCGACCTGGCCGCAGTCGGCACAGTTCAGGAAGAAGCATTCTGGCCTTCAGGGGGAGAGAGAAAGATTCTAAGTCTCCCAAACCTGTCAAACCCAAAGAAAGTGAAAAGGTGAGCTAAACACATCAAGACTTCTGTCTGTGTAAAATATGAAATAATTAACCCAAAAACAAACAAGCCCGCAGGTTTATTGGGATCTGTTTTTTCTGCTAGCTGTTTTTTCTGCTAGCCCAGCAAAAGGTTACTAGACCTTATAAAATAAGAAGACTATATGTTACTTTGTAAAGTTTTAATAAATGCTCATGTGAACTCAATTAAGGAGGACAGTGACAAGGGCAAGTCGAAGTCAGATGAGAGTCAGTCCGAAGATGGGAAGGAAGTGGAAGAGGATGCTGGGACTAAAGACGAGGTGTCAACTAGGAAGGAGGAGTCGGACTCGGAACCAGTGCGCAAAGAGCGGACAACTCCACGCAGGATGCTGCGGGATGATCTGAAGGAGGCCAAGGAGAAGGAGAAAGAAAAGAAGGAAGAAGCCAGGAGGAAGAAGGAAGAGAAAGAAGAGGTAAGCTGTCATTTGTCAAGTGTATTGTTTTGGAAAAGTGTCTGATGTTGTGATGTACTTCAGCAACATTCAAGCTATGTCATGTCTGATGGTAAATGGGGGCACGGGTGGCCCAATTGTCTAATTTCGCCGTGGTCCGCTGTGTAGAGTTGCGTCCCTAGGGCAGGCCAGAAACCTATGATTGTGGGTTCGAATCCCGGTTCGCCCTGATTATGTTTCTAGGTTTGTCAGCACCATACCTGTGCTCGTGGGTTTCACCAAAGTGGTAAACGTCTGAGACCTGCATCACTTCGGGCTTTCCTCTCACATTAAGCTGACATGCCGCAATATAACTGGAATGCTGTTAAAAGCGGCGTTAAACCCAACTCACTAACTCACTCACTCTGTTGGTAAATAATCACATATTGGCAAGTTGATATGAGTTGAGATAGATACCCTAGATAAATGTGTATACAATGTCACACTGTCAGACGAGTCACACAATGTAGCTGCCCGATCTTCATTTTATTTTGCTCTTGTGACATGCCTAGAGTACATAGGACCTGTTCGATCTGAGGGGAGCAAAACATTATAATGACATTCTATATGAGTAGATCCTGCCATTTAGTGACCCATTTGTTAATATGGGTAGCTGGAGTCCTACACTACATTTTGATAACATTGGTTAGTAAAAATATTAATTGTTGTTGGCTTTAATTTTGGAAAGAGTAATAACTAATGCTTTTAATCACACAGCAAGCCAAATCAAAAAAGGAAGAACGAGAAGAAGCAAAAAGTAAAAAAGAAGAGAAAGAAGAAGCTAAGAGCAAGAAGGAAGAGAAGGATGATCACAAGGGAAAGAAGGATGACAAGAAGGCTTCTGAAGACGATCGTAAATCTTCCAGGAGAGACAAGCAGGAGGATAAGTCTGATAGTAAAAAGGATGAAGTGAAGTCTGATAGGGAGACACGAGGCCAGAGGGATAGACAGAAGGAAGACGTGAAGGTAGAAAAGGAGAAACCAAAACGGAAAGAAAAGGAAAAAGAGGAGGAAAAGGACAAGGAAGAAGAGACTAAAGGAGAGGAGGAAGAAAAATCTGTTAAGAAACAAAGGGTGAGGATTCTCATTCACGTAGATTGTTTCTTGATATGTTAAGTCATATTAAGATTATAATAGAAATGATTGTTTTACGTAAGATTTAAACACAAATTCTGTATTTTGAGTAAGGATGTTTTAAATTTGACCAGCCCTGATATTGTGTTAAGACTGTGATGTAGTCTCTTCTGTAAGAAAAGGCACTGACAGAGGGTTTTAGTTATTGTCGAATAACCATTGTGCAATGAAGCTTTTGATTTGAAGAAGAGCAGAGAGTATTTATATTTGCTTATTGACCAAGCAGCCAGCTGGTCCAGTAAACCTTTCAGCAAAAGCAGAGTATTTGCTATGAATGTATGAAAATGGTAGGCAGAGCTTTTAGACTAGTTTCAAACCCTGCTTTTATGAAAGGACTTTAGATCTTGTACATTGATATAGATCCTTCCACAACAAGCAGCTCCATGTTTTATTCATCGGCCACTTTATGTCCTGTTCATACATTTGTTTTGCGGGTAAAAGTCCCCATTAAAATGGTGTCTATTAACTGTTGAGACATGATCCTTGTGAGGATGGCGTGAGTATTTCCAGGCCACCATGATATGACTGACTAGAGGAAAATGACAGTCACTCATCCTGTTATCATTGATTCTTTCCTCTTTTATGATGATATGTACTGTATCCCAGGTAACGAGGAGGAAATCTGGGAGAGGGGATGAGGGGAAGAAAGAACCTGAGGAGAAGACGGAGGAAGTACTTGAAGAGAAGAAGGTTGAAGAGAAGAAAGTCGAGGAAATGGAAGTCGAGGAAAAGAAGGTTGAAGAGAAAAAAATTGTGGAGAAAAAGGCCGAAGAGAAGAAGGTAGAAGAGAAAAAAGTCGAGGAGAAAAAAACAGAAGAGAAAAAGATGAAAAAGGAGGATGGAGGTGGCAAGGTTAAGAAGGAAGACAAGAAAGAAAGTAAGAAAGAAGACAAGAAGGAACAGAAGAAGGAGGAGAAAAAGGAAGACAAGAAGAAAGAACCCAAAGAAAGCCCCAAACCAAAGGAGGACATGAAGTCTAAGCTACAGGAGGAAGAGGAATCTGATGAGTAAGTACATAAATAAGGAAAAGGCCAGGTCAATTTCATTTTTGTTCCTTTGTTAATATTCTTTCATGTCAATAGCTGCCAAATGCCCAATGTCTTTTGTATTGGTTACAAATATGCAACTAAAATACCATATTCGACGTAATAAGGGTGCTCTCAAAATTAGAAATAGTGGGCCCTTTCAGTGAAAGAGTTGAAAGATCGTAAATTCCGTGGTTTATGCTGTCAGCCTGAAATGATACAACCGAAAAGTATTATACACGACAGAAATATTTTTCCAGAACTTAATGGCGTTAATTTAAGGGTACATATAACACATGAGTGCATATTATACACAAATAAATGACTTGTGTACATTGATCAATCGGAAGGGTGCTAATTGGGATTGTTCACTAGCCAATATATTAGCAAATGTTGGCGTGGGCGCTTATTAGAGAATGTAGAGCGGGGCGCTTATTACCTCAAATACAGTATATATTTCTTCCTAAATTTATTATATGAATAATAAGCCAGTCTCTGAGAAAACAAATCATGAGGACTAAATGTTCATGGACACCGTTAAAGAGAAGGTCATAATTAAACCTTAAACCATGGGCTATGAATGCATCTTGTTTTTACTGACTGGTATGAAGTCTATTCCAATCTTGACATTCTACTCTTATTATCGGAAGTAACAATAAAAATTGTCAACTATCTGAGCAGGGGTGGAAATTTTTAAAAAAACTTCACTTGCCATCGGACAAGTTAGTTTAAAGACAGTTTTCACTTTCCCTGATTTCATTTTCACTTGCCCGAATAATTTCACATTTCACAATGTCTGAAATACGTATTCCATTTCAATTTATCATTTTTTATCGATACATTAAAAAATTATTCACTATTTCCCGCGATGTTATTGAAAATAAAATTCTCGGTCCACATCAAACATGTCAAAGAGCGAAATAAAGACGTTTTAAACAAATCTTTAAATATATTATACAAAGTAATAAATAAAATCAACAAAAATATATCTAAAAGTAATCAAACTTACATCTAAGTTATTATTTCCATCTTTTCGTGCGATCGCGTGTAATGTAAGTCAAATGACATCTCGGCTTTCGTCGCCTTGAATTCTTGGCTCGGACACGATGTTTAATGCAAAAATATATGCATGAAAAATCTTTGTCACTGCTCGTAACCTAGCACGATACATTCACGAAGTTCCATATTTTTAATATATATATCGTGATTTCCTGCTTAAAACGTTCAGAATAACATGATTTAACAAAAATCTTTCGCCAACTTCTGAAATTTATCAAACACGAGCTTGGTATCACACCTGTAATTTGATTGGCTGCCTGAGGTCACGTGCTCAAAATTGACCAATCACGAAACTTGTAGCAGATTTCGGCAAGAAAGCGTCATTAGAAACCAATTTTAATCCAATGAAATCACTTGATATAACTACGGAAAAAAAACAGGGGATGTTACGAAAGCGCGATTACGAAATTTCTCTCAACTCTTTTATTGTACCATTTTACCTCGTATTTCTACTTGCCCCGGGAGTCGGGAAATGGCAAATTTTCACCCCTGAATCTTTCAGAATCACATGATTGTATTGTACTGTGGATGATTCATATTGTGGGCTTTGTGTCCGGACCAGAAGATCGTAACAAAATACTAATGTAATTTGGGAAGGTTGGCAACTATTCATGTCTTGTATGTTTAAAAATAAACACACTTGTCTAAATGATTTGATTTGACAAAACATTACAAACAACAAGTAAGTACAACAGTCTCATTCATAAACAAGAAAACAAATTAATCTGGCATAGACGGCTAAACTGATTTACTCAAGTGACTTAGAGGATAAACATACTGTGTTTTCAATGTCTCTTGGTTAACTGTGGTTAAATCTACAGGTAACCTAGATCTACATTGAAAACACAGTATGTTTATCACCATTCTACCAAGACTAAATAATATGCGAACTCTTTGGTGTTAGTAAATACATGGAGTGAAGCGGCATGGGTTGTGTCCATGTCCATGTTTTGAGTGGGTTGTCGATCAGAATTTAAAGAGTCTCTGACAAAAGCTGACAACAAAATATGGTACTCTATATGCTCAAACTGTTTGTTTTACACAAACTTATGACATGCACTGAAAGCATGTGGCACGGCAACTTCATAAGATAAAATAACATGAGGTTGGCAGGCCTTGAGAAAAGCAAGCCTTGCAAAGGTTTTGCTCTGAACCGCATGTCACTATTATGACGTCATATCGCTCACTGCGATGCAAAAGAGCTCTCTGTTGTCCACAAAACTTAAAAACATCCTCTTTGCAGATGTCTGTTGTGTTTTCTGTGCAATATGTATTGCCACACATCATTAGTATATTGTAGTAGCCGCAACTTTGCATTTTGTAGCCTATAATTGAACATATAATTGTTTAGATATGCCTTCCAACAATGACTGTGAAAGAAGTACAATTCTAAGAATACTAGCCTCCGTGGTGATACAGCCTTTATAGGGGTTTATTGTTATTTGGTACCACTGATTGACATATCAAATATTTTCCAAATTCATGATAGAATGTCTTAAAAAACATGTTATGAATAAAAAGAATCAAGGTAACAAATCTCTGAGATCTTTCAATTGAGTTATTTATCCAGTGTTCCTGTTTACTGGTAATTACCAGTTTTTTACCAGTAAAATTAGGCTTGGACCGTTAATTTGTGTCACTGCCAGTCCATGTGGACTGGCAAATAAAGTAGCTTATGAATCTTTGTTGTTGAGCAAAACATCAGCGATATTCATATACGGTAAGTATAGTTTTGGAACAAAGTCAACTTGTCTGTTACCATCAGGGTTTCCCCTTGTCATGTTGTAGTGCAAGGAAATAACATTTTTCTTTTCTTCGGAGGTTAAAAACGTAGTCACTAAAAAAAGCGAAAATTGTGACTAAGCTTCGTGTGAATAACATGTAGATCTTAGTTACTTCAGTTATGATGTCATGGCATTGAACATGATATTGAAAGAATTATAACCAGGTAAATTCATACATATTTTTATTTGTTAAAGTTGGGACTGACAAAAAAATAAGGTGGACTGGTAATTTTTAGAGTTGCCAGTCCACCAGGACTGGCAGTTTCAAAAGCCAGTGGGAACACTGATTGATCATGGCAATATTTCGGAAATGATTTATGTTTTTTGAGAGAAGTCTGAACAACGGCGTAGTTATCATGTTAAGTTCTTTCTGTTGTGTTGTACAGTGATGCTGAGGAGGAACAAGAGGAAATCTCCCTACGTCCACGGGAGGAGTTCCCCACCGGCACCAAACTGAAGGTCCGGTACGGTCGGGGGCGGAACCAGAAGGTGTATGAAGCAAAGGTGAGCAGAACCAGGAAGTGGAAGCATCAGTGAACCTTTCATGTTTTATTTTTCCCCATGCTGTGTAATTTCTGAAGCAGCGTTACTATTATCAGGCCTTCTCAAACACAGCCTTTTTAGTTAGATGGTTGGTATTACAGTTGTAAATGATCATGGTTTCATATCACACTCACCTTGATAATGATCTCAGGTCGGTCAGCACCACACACAAGTTTGTATGCTTCATCAAACCCTGTCTGTGGCTGAAGTTTTATTTCCGTAAAGGGGCCACCAGCCCATTATCCAGTACGTATGACAGTATCTTCAAACGATGCGCCATACAATCACTTAAGCATCATATAAATAACAAAATAGATCACACATTTTTTAAGAGCTAGAAATATCTTTACAGAAATAGTCATGAACAGGTGATACAAGAGGTGCCTGTGGCTGCTCTGTTGGGATATGACAGGAAGAGAGGTCAAAGTAGCAGTAACTCAGAGCTCCAAATAAGCTGCGTATCTGCGTAAAATACGCATCAAAAATTCAGAAATACGCAGTAAAATCAAATCAAAGTGTATCAAATACGCAACGAACATTACAGATACGCTACAAAATAAAACTTGTGCGTATCATCAAAATATTGTGAAGTAACCCTGCGTATTCGATTAGCAAATCAGCAACTTATTTTGAAATTATAAACGGGCATTCCGTCAACCTTGCCAAAGTCCACGATGACAGTTACATCATGATCATTTGCCATCACACTTTCTTGTTGAAGTATCGTGGTATTTTGAGTCCTATAAAGCTCTCGAACCCACACGAAACCAGTTTGCAGGGCCTAGATGAATAGTGTTTTTAAATATTTAACTTAAATACCCACATGTGTAAAAACTAGTGCGTAACAGAAATTTGAATACCCAGATAGAATTACTGATACCCAATGATTTTTAAATGCATGGGTAAAATACCCCACAACACCAAAAGCTTATCTGGAGCTCTGGTAACTGTTTCTCAATGTTAAATGTTATATTTGTTGAAATTGCAGGTGGTTGAAGCAAATAAGGATGGATCTCACAAGACCTACCTGGTGCATTATGCAGGGTGGAACAACAGGTAAAGAAGGAATTAGAATCTTGGCTTTGGATATGTAAATGAACGTTGATCATTATCTCTTGTTCAGTCAGTGATCTCAACAGTTTTCAACCTTCTTTGCTAAGGTCTCCAGATGTTTGTATCAAGATAAAGCCTGTATCATTGAAATCAAAACTTCATGGCATCCTATTGTGTTTCCTTTAAGAGAAAAACTTTATCCCTCACTTCTGCCAAAAGATGTTAAAATAGGTACTTGTTGCTCTGACAGACACTCGGCATTAAGGAAATAAAGAAATGGCCTAGCCGACTTAGAGTCTGTGTATGTCTCAGTAGGGTATCCGCTGAGACGTGGCATGGTATATCAGTAAGCAAGCACAATAATGCAAGGAGCCACACACACATGCACATCCAAACTAACAATCTGAGTGAAATAATCTTGGATGCGGCATGAAACCCTATTTCACCACACAGCCCGACTTCTAAGCTTTGGTATTGTTTGTGTTTTTGTCAAATCCTGTGACGGAATGTTAATGTTTGTTTATGCAACTTCCAGGTATGATGAATGGGTGAAGGCAGACAGGATCATCTCCATTGTCAACAGGCCAGATTCAGGAAAACACTCACAGAAGAAAATTGTTTCACCAAAAGCACCATCTCCAAAGGTACAGAATCCTGTTACCAATATTAATGAAAGTTACACAAAGATTATTATTTCATCCTAGTTAAGATTGGATTAGGTATATTTTAGAATGAGTACCTGAATTAGACCATAAGACCACATTTCGAGAAATCAGGCAAGATCTTATAGTGTAAATGAACAGTTATGTCATGTCCGGTGCTCATGTTGTCAATCACTGGATTGTCTGGTCCACACTCGATTATTTACAAACTGACATCATATAGCTGGAATATTGCTGAGCGTGGCGTTAAATGACAAACAAACCAACAAACAAACAAACAGACAATTTGACAGTTTGTGGATCAATCTGAGCATGTGATAAATAATAGTCACCTAACTGAATGTGCTTGCATTCTCACAACAGCTGCAACAGCAGCAACATCAACAAACTCAACAGCAGCAGGTGAGCAATCTGCTGAAGAAGCGAGGTCGGCCGCCGTCTAGCGGCACCCCAAGTCCTGGAGGCAGCACTAGTGCCGAGTTCCGTACCCCAACTCCCAAGAGCAAGTCCCCAGCACCTGGTAGTGGCCAGAGTTCCAAGACCCGACCCACACGCTCCAACAGTATGGAGGGACAGGTCATGGAGGGACTGCCCCGTAAGTTGACATGGGAATAATTAATGTGCGTTGCTTGACAGTTAGTTCACCCATAGGTTTACGCTATTGTGGCTGAAACTTAGCATCTGAATTTGTTCGCATATAATTTGATGACAATATACCTGTTGACTGTTGTCTGTTTCAAAACTCGGTCATCAGTATTCTAGCTATATCATAACCTTTAAATAATTATGTCTTGTCCAAGCTCAGTGAGTTGGTTCATAGTGTGTCATTGTACCCTGATGGCGTGGGATGTCACTCAATATTATTCACTGGTTTGCTTGGTCCAGACTTGATTATTTACAGGCTGCTGTCACATATTGCTTAGTGCATAATTAAACAACAAGTTAACAAAACTGTTTTGTGTGTGATACCTTTGGTAAGTATTCATGACAAGAGTTGAAGCAGTATTAACCATGTCACTTGTTTCTTGCCTCATGACTTGGATATGAATAATACGTAGGTACTTTAAAGGGAATTGTAAAGTTAATCATTGCTTTTTCAGCAAAGAGACTTACACGAAGAAGTTCTGGCATTACAGAAACCTCAGATACAGTTTCACATGGTAGGCAAATCTCTGATCATCTTTATAGAGGTTAGAAGAGGTCCCCAGCAACATATGCTAGTCGTAAGAGGCAGCAAATGGATCGGGTATTCAGATTCAGTGACTTAGTTGATTGAGTATCATCGTACCCTGATAGTGTCGATTGTTGCTCACAATAATAATCACTGGATTGTGTGGTCCAGACTCAATTATGTACAGTCTGCTGTCATATATGCAACTAGAATATTGCCGAGTTCAATACTTTTAAATATCTTGATAACACTAGAAAGCTTGGTCTTCATGTTACAGAGTGAAACCTGAATCTGTATGTGTGGAGTAATGAACTCATGTTCTGAAAGTTATCATGTTATTTTCAGCGAGTGATGAAAGCAGTGACTCTGACAGTGATGAAACCGAACAGAAGATTGTTGTGGTGGTTGAGGAGCACAAGCTGGAAAAAGATAGCGACGAGTTTGATGTGAAGGAATCTGAACATGACACCAGCATGGAGGAGGAACCTCATGAGGAAGAGCATGACACAAGTGTGGAGGAAAAGGACACCGATGTCAGTCGGGACGGAGAACTTGATCTGGTTACAGCAGAGGATGATTCATTGTTACAGTGCACAGAGGAGATGTTGAAGTCAGAGGAAGAAGACATGGACCATGGAGAGCAACAGATCAGTCCGTCCATGGAACCAGAGCCTGAGAAGGTTGTGGAGGAGGAGGTAGAGAAAGTTTCTGAGGTCATTGAGGTGAAGGAAGATCCTGTTGTGGTTGAGGAGCCAAGGAAAATTGAACCAATTGAGAAGAAGGAGGAGATTGAGAAAGCTTTGGAGAAGGATTCTGCTCCAGAACTTGTGGCTGAGAAACCATTCAAGGAATTAGTGACGAAATGTGTTGATGGGAAAACAGATACCGCTGCTGATGAGGCTAGGTACGAGGCTTCAGAAGCTTTGCTGCAGATGCCAGTTCTTCATGAAGCTTTCAAGAAGATGCCCGAAGAGCCTAAAGAGATTGTGTCAGAGGTGAAGAAACAGGAACCTTTGCCAATGCCAGAGATTAAGAAGATTGAACCTGAAGTGCCAAAGAAGGAGAAAGAAGTAGAGAAGAAGGAACGGGGAAGGAAACAAAAAAAAGATACGAAGGAGGGAAAGAAACAGAAGGTTGTTGAGCCAGTTGCAGTGGAACCAAAGCCTGCAGAACCTCATGTGATGACACCTCAGGAAGCCAGGATGAAGGCTGCGATGGACTTGTATGACTTTCAGGGATTTGAAGAACCAGAAGAGTTGGTGTTGAGACGGGATAAGAAGTCTGATCTCCTGGGAAGGAGGTTCCTGACCATTGATATGGAAGTCAAGCCTGATGTTGTGGAAGGTGGAGAAACAGAAAAGAAGAAGGTTAAGAAAAAAGTCAAGAAGAAAACCGTCTTGGAAGAAGATGTAAAAAAGGAGAGTGATTCAAAGGACGTTGTTAGTGAATGTAAAAAGGAGAGTGAAAAGAAAGAATGTAAGAAGGAGAGTGAAAAGAAAGAGACTGAAGTGAAGAAGGATTCTGTAAAGGAGAGTGCTAAGGTGAAGGGAGTGAAGGGGGAAAGGTGTGCTAAAAAGGACTCTAAAAAGATTAAAGATGTGAAAGTTAGTGACATTGAGCCAGCTGAGAGTGGTGTTAAAGAGAAAAAAGAAAAACGTCCCCGATCAAGGTCACCAAGTCCAGTAAATACTTGCTCAAAAGTTCTTAAATTTGAACCTGTGTGTCCCTCGCCAAAACCAAGTACAAGTGCCGAAACTGTCTCCACTGTCAAAGATCTACCTAGAGAAGCTGAGCCCATCGCTGAGTTAAGTGTGAACACCATGCTGGACAATACTCCACCCACCACCCCTGAGCATGAGCTGAACGAGGCTGAGCCAGCAGCTCCGATCAGGATAAACGAAGCTCGGTCTGAAATGAAAGACAGTGTGTCTGTAGAACGGACAGCTAAGCTCCGCAGTGAGTCACCATCAGCTGGGGAGTGCAGTGCAAGTTCCTTGGAGGTTAATGAAAACAACAGTGCTCTGCCATGTTCTGAAAGTAGTAACGATGTGGAAGTAGCATCTGTGGCTATTGGCAAGAGGAAAAGAGAGACAGTAGACACTACGCCATCCAAGAAGAAGAAGCGTATTAGTAAAGGTGGAAAAGCATCAGAAAAGAAGATAAAAACAGTTCAAAGTGAGTTTCGTTGTTAATATGTCAATCTCATTTAAATCAGACCTTAGTTCTCGCTACCGCTGACAAAAAATCTGAGGACATCCCAGTAGAGGTCACGTCAGAACGACCTTTCATCCTACCAATCAGAGCTTTGCTTACCAGATCATGAAAGTGACAGTCGGTATGTGATTTCTGATCATGCATCCTCGAAAACTTTAACACGGGGTGTCCCGAACGATAGTTACGGGTTTAACGATTGAATCCATACAATCTAGTCCATCTATTAGCGATTCCAGAATGTTCTTTTGTTCAGGTTTCAAATTTGTAATCAAGAATTTGTCAAAATATGTTTCGAAGCGTTGTCGCCAATTTGAAAATAGTGCCGTAAAGCACGAGAAAGCTGCCTTCTGATTGGTCATTCCATTGGTCGGTCAAAATTTGCGCAAGGTCGGTGTGACGTGACCCGTAATGGGATGTCCACAGATCTTTGTTTAGCGGTAGCGACAACTAAGATCTGATTTTAATGAGATTGTTAATACATGTTAATATGTGAACCTGATTTTCTAACTTGGGAGTAATCATGGTAATAAGCAATACTTGTTAATCACTGTCCCATCAGTACATCTTGTTAAGGTGACTACCAACGCTTAGTATGGTTTTAGGTGAGTGTTTTGATCATGAGGCATGTATGGCAGGTTAGTAATCACACAAGAATGATACCATGGGAATTACCATTAATAAAGGCCACACTGTTATGATGTTTTGTTTTAGGATAAACTATTTTTGTTGAACATGGGTCGTAGAATATGTTTGTGTAGCTTGCTCCATCATCTTGTTTGGACATAAAGCATGCCAATTGTTTGGGTTGGTCAGTTTAAGAGGAAAACAATAATGCTGAATCTGACCAGGATGTTCACTGTATATCTGTTTAATGGTGCTTATGGTACATATATTTACTTACGTCTGAGACCCATGAACATCCGGGGTAGAATAGGTTTTCAGCAACCCATGCTTGCCGTAAGAGGCGACTAACGGGATCGGGTGGTCAGGCTCACTGACTGCGTTGATGCATCTAGTCAATCCCAATTGCTTGAATCAATGCTCATGATGTCAATCACTAGATTGTCTGGTCCAGACTCAATTATTTACAGACCGCCGTCATATTGCTGGAATATTGCTGAGTGCGGCACATAACAACAAACAAGCAAACTTACGTTTGAGAAAGTTTGCTTGTTCTACTTGTTATAAGGTGTTTGTATTGCCCACAGACTATTTCATGTATATAAAATGCATTTGACTAAATATTTGTCATAAACACATGATGAAGTTATTAGATATTTGTACTGCACATATTTTTTGTTGGGCATTGGGGTAGCCTTGTGGTCATTGTGTTTGCTCATCAAGCTGAAGATCAGGGTACGATTCCATGCATGGGTACAACATGCACAATGTGTGAAGCCCATTTCTTGTAAAACCATACTCACTTACTCACTCTTTCTTCATTGTTAAATCTATCAATGAATATAAAGGTGCAAATAGAAATGAACTGAAACTGTTTCTATTGTCTCATTTTCTGATTGTGGCCTAGTACTTGGTAGGTTTCTCCATTAAGGAGTTACCTCCCATTGATGAATTCTGCTGAGAATAGAACATGTAGATCTGAACAATGCCCAAAGGTATCATTCATTATACTCTGAGATTCTGTTTGTATGCTGCTTTCATGTGATAACAGTGAGGCTAGGTGGCCTATTGTTTAAGGCGGTCCCACTTCCCAGGGTTGGATGTGAATGGTACAATGCGTGAAGTACATTTTGGGGGTCCATCATTACAGTGATGTGTCAGACTACCTCATGTATTGTCTTCGGTGCATTACAGGCAGTGACAGTGATGAAACCAACACAGTGAAGCAGCCGAGTCCGGTCCATGTCCCTGGACCAAGCTCCCCAATGAAGATGCCAGAATCTGCTCAAACCAGGTCACCCCGACCTCCCAAATATAACTTCAATATAGGTGAGTTGTACTTCATTATGAACACATGGTGTTGGGAAGAAGCAGATCACCATGTTTGTTAAGGGTGAAACCATACACTGATACTCTGATGCAATGGGATGTGTGGCTTGTGACACGATACAGAATAAATAAAAACCTTTATTGTGATACATGATGATACACAATACATATTTTAAAATTTCTTAACAAAGGGATAAATGACCCTCTCTAAATATAGGGATAAATGTGAGGTTAAAATGCTTCACAAGTCCTACAAATGTGCTGTTTGGGATCATTTTGGCTTCCCCGTTGCTTATTTGAAATACATGTTATTCTGGCATATCAAGATGTATCAGATCGTGACTAGTGTCTCGAGATATTGTGGCTTTCCATATCGTTACACCTTAATGGTGTAATATGATATCAATATTTGTATCCGTATCCGTTACCCTATATTCGTGATACAAATCATATTTGCCTCATAGTGTATTCGTTGCAACCCTACACAACAGTAAACTTTATTCTTCAGTATTGCTGTGTGCCTTCATAATGTTTGTTCTTTTCAATAATATGTCAACACCTCAGTGTGTTCAGCGTCACTGTAGTTTTCTCTCCAAAAATAGTAATGTTACACAAACTAGTTGGAATGAATTGTGTATTTGGCTCCCTTTGAGACGCAGGTTGTATGTACATTTACTTGTTATTCCAGAAGAAGGCAAGTACTTAGAGGGCGATAAGAGGATAGAGTTCCTGATAGACAAGATGCAAGAAATTCGCAAAATCTATATGAATCTCAAACAGGAGGTGGCATGTATAGATAGACGGAGGAAACGTGCAAAGCGGAAAGAGAGAGAAAGTAAGTCCACTTATTATTCCCAGGTTCAAAGTCATCAGCTTCGCCTTGATACTTAGATTGTGTTCTCGTTTGGAAATCAAGAGGAGTATTAGACCTTTTTGAACGTATATTTTAATTATGAAGGCTTTACTACGAAAATTCTATGCAAAATTTGTGGTCATTTGATTGAGTATTTTTGTGTATTAGGTGCATCATTCCAGGAATCTTTAGGGATTTTGACCATAAATTACTTGAAAGATTAATTGAACAAAATCACCCCAGAAAGTCGTTCTCGGTGAGCAGATAGAATATAGTTTCCCGCAACATTGAGCTTGGCCTTTCCTTTTCACTTCAACTTTCACTGTAGTAGCCATGATCTAGCAATAATTTCACCGGGTGAAGTGACAAAAAATTGTTGATGTTTGGGGAAAATAATCAAGTAAATATGTATAGACAGGATATGTCAATTGATGCCCAAAAGAGAAAAAAAAGAATGACCATTGTTCTTTGTCAACTTTAATGATAATGATGTTTGTGTTTCAGATTCCCAGTCATCACAAATGGACTGCGACAGTTCATGAAACAAGTTTGTGTGCCACCAATGGCAAACACATGGTCAGGTGTCACCAGTAACTTGCATTTCATCCACGACCTAGATTTTTAACATTCATCCATATTATTTCATTGTCATCATCATGTCATCTCTTTCAGTAAATCATCCTCATCCTCCTCATCATCATCTTCAGCATCAGCATCAGCATCCTCATCATCCTCAGTGCATCAGAAGCCCCAGTCACTGCTTGCGCTGAGCCCTGTGTGAAGACATTGATACTCATTCATGATTCCAGTAGTCTCATTCAGTTGTTAATTGTTTATCATCAGTAACCGTGGTAACATTTGTGCAATTTTCTCTCATTTCAATTTTGAAATTGAATGAGGTGAAATAGTTGATAATGAAATAGATATTACCAGTAAATGTGGAAGGATTCTATCCGTGAGTTGACTTATGGATTCCCACTTTTTTGTTCTTTCAATGCAACATTTCGGTACACATGCTAGTACCTTGGTCATGTTTATTTGACTGCCAGGGCCATGTTATATATTGTAGTTGGGTTTACAGTCATGGAACATCTTGTGATACAATCATAGTTCAGAACAAATATGGAAAAGTATGCAAATTATCAGCGACACCAGATTTGACAACACAGTAGCCAGTGCTATCTCGAATGATATTTTAAGAATGGAAATTTGTTATTTATAAACCCCATTAGTGAACATGCTGCAAATTCAGGAACCAGTGTTTGTATGTCCTATGACCACAGGATCATACAACTTGACTCAGGCCAGCTTGAATAGTGATAACAGAAGGACGGCTAAAAAGCCTGAAATTTTACAAGCCCTTAGGATACCATTAATATTAGACACACTGATTCAGGTAAGCAGGCTAGTGCCGAGTTGCATCCTGGGTCATTATGGAGTAAACTGATTTGTTGTGCCAATCCTATGTTGGTCTTGTTTAAAATGGATTTTGTGACAACCCTGCAATGTAGTTGTTTTGTGTGAAGAATTGAACTGTTAAGTCGTATCGCAATGATTATAAGAGTCTTGTGAGTAGCTAATCTGGAGTATTGTAACCATGGTAACATATCTTGATATTACTATGACTACAAAATGATGATGAAAGGTATGTTATCTTAGTAAAATCATCTCAAAGTGCTTTCAGAGTATTCCGAAACAGAGGAAACTGTTTTCTTGAACAGCAATACCATGGATCCATTGCCGTGACTTCTTCCACACTGAGAACCAATTCTATTTTGTATATTTTTACATGATGGTTATTGTACATGTTGTGAGATATCTACATGTGCATGTTGACTGTAGGAGGGGGACATGGTCCTTGTGGCTGACAGCCTAATGCGCTGGTTGATATTGTGTATGAAATACGCAGGAATTGTTCTTTGATGTGTACATGATGTATCTTGCCCTGATAAAAGTGCTCTTGAAAGGCCATACATGTTATACAATGTTACAGTGATATGTACCACATTGCTTCATTTTCATTCAGTGTTTCACCTTATAAAATCATATTTATGTGAACAACATGTTTTGGTCCTGGGTCTTCGAATATTCAAACATGGACTTGGCTTGATGATGATGTGACCGTGTTATCCAGTAAGTGCCCAGTAAATGAGGACTGGTATTGTGACAAGGCAGTCCAACTGGTCTTTCAACATGTACATGTCAACAGTATCTTGAAGAAACATTAACACTGAGAAAGAGGGCAGTCAACTGCCAGTCCTTGAATACAAGTACTTCCGGTGACAAATTGTTACTATAGATATATGACTGAAACAATGCTAATGCCACAATACATTTTAATTCACTCACTCACTTCTACATGGCCTATGACAATTGTGTGTGAAGGTCCACGGTGGCCATGCAATGCTCTGCTGCTTCAGGGTTTGAATGCATGATTTTGTCCACATTATCACCCTTGGTTTGTCAGCACCATACCTGTGCTCATGGATTTTCACTGAAGTGGTAAAGGTCTATGACCTGTGCCACTTGTGGATTTCCTCCACACATGGCCTTCTATAAAATACTGTTGTGGTTCCCATGACAATTTCAAAAGACAGTAATGCATGTATGTTTTCAAAGTTTACTTGGTTACAAACATCACTTGGGGATGTAATGGTTGACACTTAAATTGGATCATTTGGGTAATTGGAACCACAACTTAAGGGTTTGTTTTTTAAGGTCTATGCTTGAGCAGACACCATGATTTGACTGAGACCTTCAAAGAGTGGCTTCTTTCTGATCTAATCAGGGCCCTGTTCCTCAAAGCGATCTGAGCGCTACGATGATGGTAAACCTATGTTAAAGTATAGGACTTGCGATCACCTTAGTGCTAAGATCGCTTTGTGGAACGGGGCCAGGTCACGGTCATGGTTAGTGCTCTGTTTGAAACTGGGACATTTGTGTAATTTGCCTAATCATTTACTGATCTAAAGCATATATAAATGTGAAGCAGACATTTATGTGTTTTGAATGTCTTCAATCCAAATTGCAGAGACTGCCTGGCGATCAAAACAAGACCTTTTTTTAAAATCTTTTGAGGAAATGTCTGGTCATTGTATGCTATTAAGATGGTTTAAGTAGACAAAAAGACCTACCAAAAAATGCTGAATACACTTTTGTGGTTGACATGGTTTCAAGTGCTATGAAGTAATTTCTTTGTATATATAAGAGTATTATCACATACCACCGTGACTGCCAAGTTGAGATACTGATTCTTCAAGGTCAAGCTTCTTATGAGTGAAAAAGACAATGTCGGCTGTGTATATTTCTGCTACATTTGTAAATCCATGGTTATAAAATAGCGGTCTGTGATGTGTATGTATACAATCGGCTATTTCTTGTTTAGTTCTTCTGCTTACCATTCAGCTCAAAGATGAAGATTTTATCAAAACCAAAGAATATGAAGATTGTATCAGAACCATATTTTATTTCTTTGCATTTATTGGTTCAGTATTTCAGTTGTGCCATGTACTCAACTTAGTCCACAAATGACATAGGTCACTGGGCTTGGTATTGTTCAAAACATATGCAGTCTCCATCACACCACCCAGTCAGATTTGATCTTGGTTTTACGATCAATGTTTTGTTTGTTATGTCACTGTTGATTGGTTGAAAAAAAGTGCTATGATTTACCCAGAGTTCAGTCCTAGTCTTGCAGTGGTTACAGACATTTTTGATAGAACCAAGGCCAGTTTGTATGTCACAACTTGTTAGGCTGTGTGTGATCTTCGGTCTTGTGTACAGCGTACAGCTATTTTTGCATATTGTCAGGTCATCTTTTGATAGAGGCAGAGCATTGGATTAAGCCTGTTTACAAATGAAATCTCATTAAACATGTGCAAAATATATTGTCAAACATTCCAATCTTGAGTTCAACATGTTCAAGAGATTGCATGTTTTGAAAAATATGGTGTTTATTTGTCCTGATGATTATTTTCAAAGCAGTAACATTTTAAGAAATAGCCACCAGTTAACTGAAACAAACTACTAAGTTAAAGCAAATGAGTATTATGATAATCATGGTTTGTTATCAGTGTAACTAACCTATTAAGTCAGTTCAACTGTAAAACATAAGTGGTGGTTGTTTTTGTATTTGTTTTCTAAAAGCAGTTTACCTTTAGAATAATCCACGAAATTTTTAAGATAAAATATTAAAATATATGAGTAAAATAATCATGATTGTACTCAGTGTAAAGTATTTTGTTCATTCACAGTTTAACAATAAAACAAAGGTCATACAACCATCATGGTATATGTTAGTGTCCTGCCACACCCACCTTTGTGGACACAGTGTGGAGAAGAATCAGTGTGTGGATTAAGTTACCACTTTCATGTGCCTATTCACATCACCTGGTGGCTTACGCATGAGCTTGTGTAAAATATTTGTTAGGCTTATGGTTAATGCTTCGTTACATTTATTGTATGCTATTGAAATTTGAAGACTACAATGACACATGTTCAATTGAACACTTTTCCCGATTTTTGGTACTGGTAAGCTATGTGCAATTGTTTATGCTAGTATTTGTAGGACTGTTACAAAAACGTTATCTTTTTGTCTTCCTGATGTAGAAAGACTTTAAGAGATTATTTTTTAGTGAAAGGACGTGTTTGTAGTGAGACTTGTTTAGATCTGGGTAGAGCATATGTATGGTGTGCAGCTACTGAGTTTGGCCTACACTTCAAAATCCTGTAGCAAATTGTGCTAGAATAGGACTTGCCAATTTCCACAAAAAGCAAACTTAGGTCAGTGTTAGATTGTCGATGGTCTTTATGCTCAGATTATTTTGTGCTAGTCCAACTGATTTCTAGAAAGTCAGTCCTGGGTAATTTGTTTTTGAATATATTTGTGACATGATTGTTGAAAATACCTGGAGTATATTGTTGGTTTGGGAAAGTGTGGTGAGCTTTTGCCTTTTGTTCCAAAGGTCAATGTGAGGTGCCATGGTGTGGCTGGAATTTTGCTAAAAGCAGCTCACTATCTAATTAAAATTTTTATTACATTATATCGTTTTTGACAACCACATTTGATTTAATCATCACTCATTAGACACTATAGATTATGCAGGAAACAAATAGTAAAGTTCAAACACTTCACCAGTAGCTGTACACCCATTGTTGCCTTTGTTACAATCAATGGTTCCTTCATGGTTGGACCAACTGATTGCAAGTTGTAGGTCAAAGGTGTTTCTTGCCACTTTCATAATAGTGCCTGCGTTACATGATGTAAGGTAGAAGATCTTTCCTTCCCTCCCCCTCCCTATGTTAAGCCTGTTGAGTGGTAAGACTCGGCAATATGTGATTTCAAACACTTCTGTGAATTGTGAACAAGTACTTGAAATGAACAAAGTACAACTATTTTAACTGGATGTATTTCTTGTATAGATATGGTTATATTTCAGTGTTCAGTATGAAATTGTGATGTTGAAATACTTCCATGGCAGTATTTTGAGAAAATGTCTGTATCATAACACACATGATATGTAAAGAGATATTTTCTCGGTGTTTTATATACCCACTATCGCTTACAAAGCAACAATAATTACACACTTATGCACAAGTTCTAGGCAAAGCATTGTTCTACAAACTGGATTGAAATGTACTGTTCATTATGCACTTTTAGTACTATCTAGAATGTCATTGTTTTAGCCCATGTTTTATTTGTATAAAATTAAAATGACCCTGTTTAGCAGATTTTTGTCTGTGAATGCCACCCTTGTTAGAATATGTTTTAGTGAGGATCTTGGATGTTTTAAAATGAATTTATAACAGTATTGATTCTGCCAAATGAGCCATACTTAGAATTTGTCTGTGACCTCATGTCTCAACACTGAACACCAAGAGCTTCATTAGATATGTACTTTGTGTACACAGAGAGCATCAATAGAGACAGACTGTATGGTATGTGTTCCCAGCTGCAGTGGCCTCCAACATACGCCCAACCAATCATCTCACATCCAACAAAGTATTCTTTGATTACAACCATAATCCTTCAACGGGTCACTGTGAATCTAGTAGTCTCAGATGCTGCTCCCTGTTCATAGTTACATCCCTTAGCCATGCCAGGATTCACTTGTCGTTGGTTTGACTCTTTGATTCACCTGATTGTCAGTGCTTGTGGGTTTGGCCAAAGTCGTAGACAACTATGACCAGCATCACTTGTGGCTTTCTTCCCACTTTTGATTACCTGTGATATGACAGAAGAACTGAATGAAAATTGATGAAAAGCTCTGACACAGATTTGTTTCTGGAGCTAGATTAATTGATGAACACCAATCTAGTCATAGAGAAACTACTGGGAGGGAAGCAGCTGGGAACAACGTTCCTAGATATTATCAAGTGAACATTCTCAGTCTTAACAACTGTATTTCAGATTTGTGCTCTTGTATTTGGTGTGAGTACCTTGTATCATGTTAAATCAGTAGGATGTTCTTAAAAGTTTGTGAAAAAAGATGCCAGTCATGTCATCTTTTTCCATAAAATGTTCGTCACAAATGTTTTACAACCACTGAACCAAAGACTTAAGAATGTCATTGCTTTGAACATTTTGATGTCCTCATTAAACATTAGATCTGATATGCCCAGTAAACCTAACCCCTACAGTAATGAAATAGTAGCAGGTCTGCTAATCCACATGAAAGTCAGCCAAGTTGTTTCTGTGACCTCTTAAAGTTTGCATGGACCCCAAACTGATGAAATATTTTCCATGCCCCTTATTGAGTATGTTCAGCTTCCTTTATGTATGAATGTCATTAACTGAGAAGAATGATGGGGTAGTAGAGAGACAGAACTATGACTTCATCTGGAATGACTTGCTGCTCAGATTCTCAATCCATGTCACAGTATTTGGTAGTTCATGAAGTCAGACTGGTGCAATATGGGATGGTGCTTGAAAAGTGGGGGTGCCATTCAATGACAATTCTCACCTTGATGTAGACATCTGAATGTAGGGTTTTTTGTGTGAGAAGGATTGGTTCTTGGTAGCTTATAATATTTGTTTGCTCTTTGTCAGGGAGTTCATTGTTAATGTGTTCAAAAAGTCAAGGATCAGTGGAATAAAACAAAATGTATTAAGTGACGGGGGAAAATCAAATATTTTTATTGTTTGAATGAGGTTTTTGCTGTGACTTGAATAGATAGGAACCAATCTTTCACATGCTGCAAGGGTATTGTGATATACCATGTAACTATGAAAGGAAACAAAGCAACAGATGCACACTTAATGGCTGTATACAATACTTTTGGAAGCCTTTTCTCGGAAACAAGGTCCCAAAGCCAGACAAATGAGCTTAGCTGCGAAAATGGATGATGTATATGGAAATGTCAAAAGAAGTTTGTTAGGTCATGGGAGATGGAACTTCCAAACCAGCTTGATACAGAGCCAGACTATATCATGACTTGATCATGGCAGGGGTCCGAGTCCAGTTTGAATGTATTATTTGGAATCCTGAGGTGTCCATCAAGGCATGATCAAACTAGACCTCCCTCTGTTTGATAATGAGTATTGTTATGAATGGTGCCCAATTTCAAATAGCTTATCTGTTAGGGAAGACCCCCTTTTTACATCAGAAAAATAGAATTATGAAAGTGATAATTCAGTGTTAATCAAGGGAAAGTCGACTTGGTTATTCTTACACCAATGTTCCTGGATTGCCATGGTGAGTTGAGTTCATTGGAATGCAAGAAGTCTTGTGTTTGTTTCCAGTGATTTTCAGTGACATGTTTCTTTTTATGTAATATCATGCAAACGTTGTGTTGAGCCTACTCAGGTCCTTGTGAGGACTTGTTTCATATGGATTGTCATTCTCCCAAATGTTTTGTACAAAATGTCCAAATTGATGATCTGCAATGCTACTATGTATGTGTTGAACCATACAATGCACTATTACATAATTTATTCTTAGTCAATAAATCAAAATCCCTCATAAACATGTTGTTTGTTGGTGACTTGAATGGTCGTGCCACAGTATTGAATGACATGGTACCCCACTTGCATACTTTGGCTACCTCACTTGCATACTTATCGGATCGTGATACCAAGCTCAGCGGATTGGTTTATCATAATACTTTCATAACACGATAAACCCTATTATCAACGCTCCTGAAAGAATCTACAGGGACTGCACGTTTTTTAGCCCCCATTGACCTAATAAAGGGAAACAAATATGTTACAGGAAACTCTGCTGATGCCAGGGCGTCAAGGTGATCATCATCTTACGTTATGTCATTGACGCATATTTTTCAATTTGAAAGAAAAAATCCTTTCTTATGTTAAATCGTGGTTCTCATTCTATTTATGAGTGTTGTTTCATTACATTGTGACTTGGGATATTCATTCTTGGCATCTGTTACTAGTTGCGTGGCGTGTCATAAACCTATAATCGTGGGTTCGAAACTGAGCGTCGACCAACTTTTTTTTCTAGGTTTGTAAGCACTATGCCCGAGCTCGTGGGTTTCACCAAAGTGGTAAACGTCAAAACAGATCACTTTGGACTTTCTTCCTACATCAAGCAGGCTGTTAGACTATACACGATAGAACTCACCCGTAACAACAGGGTAAGTATGGGTATAACCAACTTATACACACACCATGTGAAACGGACATAAAATATTAACAACCCGAACATTAATCGTATCCAAACCCATTTGTTTCCACAGTCCCGGTGGCAGAGAGTTGATGTGAGAAGGTTCTTGAATTATTCCTAGTACCCATTGGTTGAACGTACAGGAGGTGAGGTTCATGTAAAGCATGCTGGAAATCCTTACTGGTATGAGATATACACATTAGCACAGCAGAATGGGATAATTACAGAACGCACAGAGGTACATGATCTTTACCCGAAAGTATAATGGAACACGATCTTCACCCAAAGCACAGAGATAAATGATCTTCATCCAAAAACTAATGGAACACGATCTTCACCCAAAGTACAGAGGTACATGTTCTTTACCCGAAAGCATCATGGAACACGATTTTCACCCAAAGCACGGAGGTACATGATCTTTACACGAAAGCATAATGGAACACGATCTCACCCAAAGCACAGAGGTACATGATCTTTACCCGAAAGCATAATGGAACACGATCTTCACCCAAAGCACAGAGGTACATGATCTTTACCCGAAAGCATCATGGAACACGATCTTCACCCAAAGCACAGAGGTAAATGATCTTTACACGAAAGCATAATGGAACACGATCTTCACCCAAAGCACAGAGGTACATGATCTTTACCCGAAAGCATCATGGAACACGATTTTCACCCAAAGCACGGAGGTACATGATCTTTACACGAAAGCATAATGGAACACGATCTTCACCCAAAGCACAGAGGTACATGATCTTTACCCGAAAGCATCATGGAACACGATCTTCACACAAAGCACAGAGGTACATGATCTTTACCCGAAAGCATCATGGAACACGATCTTCACCCAAGGCACAGAGGTAAATGATCTTCATCCAAAGACTAACGGCTGATGATATTCATATTAAGGATATCGGCATGTAAACGCCATCTTCAGCAGAGCAGTACGTTATATTTGCAATAGTTTGAAATCACAAAACACCTGCCTTGCATTGATGGTGTAAGATGTGAATCAAAGCCCAAAGCAAAGCAGGCATGCGCAATTCTCAATATCCACTTGCTGGATATCAATACGCTTCAGCACGCTTTTGAGGAAAGTAGAATAGTTAAAATTATATTTCCAGTCACAGTTTTGGAAAGCCTGAAAGTATTCTAACCCACTATGCTCATAAGCTACAATTCATTTGAGCTCAAATCAAGTGGTTATTTCCAAGTATGCATCTACCACAGCAAACTGTCAGCGCCAAACTTGATGCTTGGAACTAACTGGACGTTAAAAAGGGTCATTACTGCCGCAGTTGAACATCAGTTTTCTGCAATAATTATGAAATTGAATTAGCTCATTATTGTTGAATTAGCTCATTATTGAGTTGTGTGGAATATATGTGAAATTGAATGGGGTCATTATTGCTGCAATTGGACATGAGTTGTGTGGAATATATGTGAAATCGAATGGGGTCATTATTGCTGCAGTTGGACATTAGTTGTGTGGAATACATGTTAAATTAAATAGGATCATTTTACCTGCAGTTGGACATGAGTTGTGTGGAATATATGTGAAATTGAATGGGGTCATTATTGCTGCAGTTGGACATGAGTTGTGTGGAATACATGTGAAATTGAATGGGGTCATTATTGCTGCAGTTGGACATGAGTTGTGTGGAATATATGTGAAATTGAATGGGGTCATTATTGCTGCAGTTGGACATGAGTTGTGTGGAATACATGTGAAATTAAATGGGGTCATTATTGCTGCAGTTGGACATTAGTGGTGTGGAATACATGTGAAATTAAATAGGGTCATTATTGCTGCAGTTGGACATGAGTTGTGTGGAATACATGTGAAATTAAATAGGGTCGTTATTGCTGCAGTTGGACATTAGTGGTGTGGAATACATGTGAAATTAAATGGGGTCATTATTGCTGCAGTTGGACATTAGTGGTGTGGAATACATGTGAAATTGAATTGGGTCATTATTGCTGCAGTTGGACATGAGTTGTGTGGAATACATGTGAAATTAAATAGGGTCGTTATTGCTGCAGTTGGACATGAGTTGTGTGGAATATATGTGAAATCGAATAGGGTCATTATTGCTGCAGTTGGACATGAGTTGTGTGGAATACATGTTAAATTGAAAAGGGTCATTATTGCTGCAGTTAGACATGAGTTGTGTGGAATACATGTTAAATTAAATGGGATCAATATTGCTGCAGTTGGACATTAGTGGTGTGGAATACATGTGAAATTAAATAGGGTCATTATTGCTGCAGTTGGACATGAGTTTTGTGGAATACATGTTAAATTGAAAAGGGTCATTATTGCTGCAGTTAGACATGAGTTGTGTGGAATACATGTTAAATTGAAAAGGGTCATTATTGCTGCAGTTAGACATGAGTTGTGTGGAATACATGTTAAATTAAATGGGGTCATTATTGCTGCAGTTGGACATTAGTGGTGTGGAATACATGTGAAATTAAATAGGGTCATTATTGCTGCAGTTGGACATGAGTTGTGTGGAATACATGTTAAATTAAATAGGGTCATTATTGCTGCAGTTGGACATGAGTTGTGTAGAATATATGTGAAATTGAATTGGGTCATTATTGCCGCAGTTGGACATGAGTTTTGTGGAATACATGTTAAATTAAATAGGGTCATTATTGCTGCAGTTGGACATGAGTTGTGTGGAATACATGTGAAATTGAAAAGGGTCATTATTGCTGCAGTTGGACATGAGTTGTGTAGAATACATGTTAAATTAGATAGGGTCATTATTGCTGCAGTTGGACATGAGTTGTGTGGAATAATTTAAATCAATATCAGTTATTTCGTACATTTGTTTAGTGTGTTTGTTTCTTTGCTGCTTAACGCCGCACTCAGCAATATTCCAGCTCCAGCATATGACGGCGGTCTGTAAGTAATCGACATTTGTAAGTATGAAGAGTTATCGGTTGTATTAAATGTAAACGTATGACACTCCTATGAGTAACTCATTGATGGAATGTTCAGACTAACATATATCACATACCAAATCATCAAATGCTTCTGGGATCTTGTCATCTCGCAGTTGTGTTGAATATTTGTTTTACAAAATGCACCCTTTCAAAATGTTGTACCCCTCAGTCGGGAAAACCACTGGTTGAACATTTCTATGGCAAATATTTTGAAATTACAGTCGAACCCTGTCGCTTCGAACTCCTGTATCTGGGATTCGTCACATGCGTTTTACACATCTTGGTAAGTAAAACTTGAATTCGAGACTATACATCCGGGTTAGTGATAAACAGAGAGGGAGTTTGCGGGGTACGGACTACATGTGCTTTCGGCATAACTGGATATTCGACACAACTAGGGAATCGACACATCCGAGTTCGAGACTGTGGGGTTCGACTGTAGTTCATGTATATTACGCGTGGCCCAGTCGTTTAAGGTGCTGTGCAGAATATCGTCCATTGGGCTTGCCAGAAACCTATGATCATTTGTTCGAATCCCGGTTCGCACGTAATATTTATACGTTTTTCAGTACCATACCCGTGCTCGTGGGTTTCGCCAAAGTGGTAAACGTCCGAGACCTAAATATATATTGGGTTCTCGTCCCTCACCACGCTAACACCACCAGAGATAAGGGATATCAAATGACATATAGTCACAGAAAGTTTGACTTAACAGTACGTCGGTATCAATAAGTGCCGGTTGAACTACGTATTATGATAACATGTATTGTATAGAGTTCTTTTTCATTTATGTCAAAGCACTCAAGTTTCAATGCTGGAGCAAAAGCCGTTGTGACCAATGGATCATATGGTTTTACGCCACTTTTAGCAATAATCCAGCATTACCACGGCGGGGGACACCAGAAATGGGCTTCACACATTGTACTCATGTGGGGAACTAAACTCGGGTCTTCGTTGAAAGCTTTAACCACTAGGCTACCCCACTGCCCTAGATCATTGCAATTGTCGCAACAAAGGTTTAAAGGCAACATGGATCTATTTGTGGTCAGCGCATCAAATAAACACCTGTGAAAAAGTTTTATAATAATTGTATATACATTGCGTGTAAATCTGTTACGTTAAACGTATATAATATTACTTCCGTGAGTATGTAGCAAATAATGTTCATTTCCACCCACCTCAATAAAAAGGTAGATGACCAATATTTCAAAATTTATTGACCTTTTAAAAAAATCCAACATTTACAAACATTTCTAACGTAATTCTGAAAAACACACTCTAGGTCAATAGCTGGTGTCAGCACCACGTGATCTGATGCCAATCGGCCTTTACCAACTAGTCATAACTTCAACAAACACATCCCAAAACGATGTTGTCGTTGTGGCAGGTCTACGGGTTGTTGTTGTGGTGGTAGTTGAGGAGGTTGTCCTGGATGTGGTGGGACTCGTGGTCGTCGTTGAGGAGGTTGTCTTCGAAGTGGTGGGGCTCGTGGTCGTCGTTGAGGAGGTTGTCTTCGACGTGGTGGGGCTCGTGGTGGTAGTTGAAGAGGTTGTCTTCGACGTGGTGGGGCTCGTGGTCGTCGTTGAGGAGGTTGTTTTCGAAGTGGTGGGGCTCGTGGTGGTAGTTGAAGAGGTTGTCTTCGACGTGGTGGGGCTCGTGGTGGTAGTTGAGGAGGTTGTCTTCGACGTGGTGGGGCTCGTGGTGGTAGTTGAGGAGGTTGTCTTCGACGTGGTGGGGCTCGTGGTCGTCGTTGAGGAGGTTGTTTTCGACGTGGTGGGGCTTGTGGTCGTCGTTGAGGAGGTTGTTTTCGACGTGGTGGGACTAGTGGTGGTAGTTGAGGAGGTCGTTTTCGACGTGGTGGGGCTCGTGGTGGTAGTTGAGGAGGTTGTCTTCGACGTGGTGGGGCTTGTGGTCGTCGTTGAGGAGGTTGTTTTCGACGTGGTGGGGCTTGTGGTCGTCGTTGAGGAGGTTGTTTTCGACGTGGTGGGACTAGTGGTGGTAGTTGAGGAGGTCGTTTTCGACGTGGTGGGGCTTGTGGTCGTCGTTGAGGAGGTTGTTTTCGACGTGGTGGGGCTCGTGGTCGTCGTTGAGGAGGTTGTCTTCGACGTGGTGGGGCTCGTGGTCGTCGTTGAGGAGGTTGTCTTCGACGTGGTGGGGCTCGTGGTGGTAGTTGAGGAGGTTGTTTTCGAAGTGGTGGGGCTCGTGGTGGTAGTTGAAGAGGTTGTTTTCGACGTGGTTGGGCTCGTGGTGGTAGTTGAGGAGGTTGTCTTCGACGTGGTGGGGCTCGTGGTGGTAGTTGAGGAGGTTGTCTTCGACGTGGTGGGACTCGTGGTCGTCGTTGAGGAGGTTGTTTTCGACGTGGTGGGGCTCGTGGTCGTCGTTGAGGAGGTTGTTTTCGACGTGGTGGGGCTTGTGGTCGTCGTTGAGGAGGTTGTTTTCGACGTGGTGGGACTAGTGGTGGTAGTTGAGGAGGTCGTTTTCGACGTGGTGGGGCTCGTGGTCGTCGTTGAGGAGGTTGTCTTCGACGTGGTGGGGCTCGTGGTCGTCGTTGAGGAGGTTGTTTCCGACGTGGTGGGGCTCGTGGTGGTAGTTGAGGAGGTTGTCTTCGACGTGGTGGGGCTCGTGGTGGTAGTTGAGGAGGTTGTCCTGGATGTGGTGGGGCTCGTGGTCGTCGTTGAGGAGGTTGTTTTCGACGTGGTGGGGCTCGTGGTCGTCGTTGAGGAGGTTGTCTTCGACGTGGTGGGGCTCGTGGTCGTCGTTGAGGAGGTTGTTTTCGACGTGGTGGGGCTCGTGGTGGTAGTTGAAGAGGTTGTTTTCGACGTGGTGGGGCTCGTGGTGGTAGTTGAGGAGGTTGTCTTCGACGTGGTGGGGCTCGTGGTGGTAGTTGAAGAGGTCGTCTTCGACGTGGTGGGGCTCGTGGTGGTAGTTGAGGAGGTTGTTTTCGACGTGGTGGGGCTCGTGGTGGTAGTTGAAGAGGTTGTTTTCGACGTGGTGGGGCTCGTGGTGGTAGTTGGGGAGGTAGTCTTGAACGTAGGTGGGTTCGTGGTCGTAGTTGTTGTTGTGATCGAAGAAGTTCGAGGGGTAGGTGTAGTTGTAGTGGTAGTTGTAGTGGTAGTTGTGGCTGGTTTAGGCTTACTGCCAAACACAGATGATTGACCTACCGGCAGGATTAAAGACGGAAGGACAGGAGCTACGACAACAGGATTTGGAGTAACATTCACAAGCGTGCCAAAATTTGGTGCAGGGGTAAACAATGCAGCCGGCTTCGCTTCAGGGATGGATGGCAAGGCAAACCCAGTAAACTCTTTCAAAGATGCTGAAAAAGGACCAAATCGCCAAAATGATCTGATGAAATACGAACCAAAGTGAACTTATAGCTGTGTTATCTTATTGATGGGATATATTATCAAACGCTTGCTTAAAATATATGCCATGATTGTATTGGTGATAAAATCAATATTCCTGCCCTGGTTATTAGGTTCGATTAGAAATCCTCCGGATTAAGGAGAGGCTGTACTTTAACTGCTAAGACTGATTCAAGTAACACAAGATTCAAGTGACAGCCTTCGTTTGTCTGGACGTGGAGCATATTCTCTCTGTATAGCTAAAAAAGTGTGTCCAGATTCATACCAGTACAATTTGTGTGGTATTATTCGGGTTGACTAAAGTCATGTCAGATTAAGTACCTTGTCACTAGCTACTGTAATGGAGAAGGCCAAACCTATATCCAGTCTTACTGTATCACTTTCGTTTGTTTGTTTCTTTGTTGTTTAACGCCGCACTCAGCAATCTTCCATCTATATGACGGCGGTCTGTAAACAATCGAGTCTGGACCAGACAATCCAGTGATTGACATTATCAGGATGGATTCGGATACGATGACCTGCATGAACCAAGTCAGCGAGCCTGACAATCCGATCTCGTTAGTCGCCTTTCATGACAAACATGAGTTGCTGAAAGTCAATTCTAACCCGGATCTTCACGGGTGTATCACCTTCAGTCAAATGACGTTGTTTCCGGTTATGGAAGCACAGGTTCCAATTTACACAGTACAACTTTAAACATGGCTTATTCCTCAAGTACTAAAAGACAGCTATACACATGCCTTTCCCTTTAAGATGGGTCACCCATCACTCAGACCCCACTCTCAGGTTGCTATTAAGCAAATCTCACCTTACCACAGTCAACACTTCATGAATTTAATTTATAACTGTATGTATTACCTTTATAAATACACAAGAAAATGATACTCCGAGGTGTCAAAATTTAGACAAAGCCGTTAAACACCACCATTGTAGTAATGGCTGAGAACAAAGAGAACATTAGCAATGTGGAGCCCCCTACGTCATATGGGGGGCACGGGTGGCCCAGTCGTCTGAGGCGCCGCGTTTCGCTGTGCAGAGTTGCGTCCCTTGGGCACGCCAGAAACCTATGATTGGGGGTTCGAATCCCGGTTTGCCCCGATTATGTTTCTAGGTTTGTCAGCACCATACCCGTGCTCGTGGGTTTCACCGAAGTGGTAAACGTCCGAGACCTGCATCACTTCGGGCTTTCCTCCCACATTAAGCTGCCACGCTGTGATACAATTGGAATAATGCTAAAAGCGGCGTTAAACCCAACTCACTCACTCACTCACTCACTCACTCACTCACTCACTCACCCTACGTCATATGTCACTACGACTTGGCTGTCAGCATACCTCCTGTATCGCAGACAATTGAAAGTCTCAGGATGTCATCAATGGCCTTGTAGACAATCTACGTGAATAGCCATCTATCAATATATCGTTGTATTCAGGTAAAGAAATTGAAAAAACTGGATAATAACGTTATTGGAGTGAGTGAGTATAGTTTTACGCCGCTTTTAGCAATATTCCAGCAATATTACTGCGGGGGACATCAGAAATTGGCTTCACACAATGTACCCATATCGGGAATCGAACCCGGGTCTTCGGCGTGACGAACGCTTCAACCACTAGGCTACCCGACCGCCCCTACGTTATTGGAAGTTTGGAGCTGATTATTGGGACACACGTCCTGCAAAGCACGTTTCAGGTATATAATATCGCTGGCGGTAACGATATTGATCGTTTCTGAACAATGTCAAGCATAACGATTTTGTTCAAGAAGTTTCTGGGACAATATAATTTCCAGTCCCAATACCCCTCTCCCCAAATGGTCGGTTCCTTTATATTCATTCCCATCTGCTGGAAGACATCGTTTGTTGTGAATTCCCCACTGCTGTCTCCAGTACTTATTAATATTATTGTCTGAGGTATGTTTACCAGTAGCTTCATAACCTACAGACCCGTGAACATCCGGGGTAGAATAGGTCTTCAGCCACCCATGCTTGCGCGTAAAAGGCGACTAACGGGATCGGGTGGTCAGGCTCGCTGACTTGGTTGATTCATGTCATCGATCCCCATTGGGTGGATCGATGCTCATGATAATAATCACTGGATTGTCTGGTCCAGACTCAATTATTTACAGACCTCCGTCAGATAGCTGGAATATTGCTGAGTGCGGCGTTAAACAACAACCCAACCAACCAACCAATCATAACCTACTTGCTTGGGCCCCGCACACCACAGTGGGCTTAGTCCACGCTCCCTGCTTGCTGCAGACAGCTAACGTTGTTCCTGTGTTTAGGTTTTCGTAGCCATTCATACAGTTGTACTTGTATTCAGCATCGCCCCCGGTCTTCAGCGTTGGATTTCTACCGGACAGACTGTTCGCAACCTCAGGCTTATCCCGACAGTCGGGATCTGTAATGAATGTGTTCTAGGGTTACATCGGAAGGTGGCCTGCATCATAGACACTGTGTATTCAGCTGAACATACATAGTAATGGCTCTGTTGTTGGGTCATATTGCAAGGTGGCTAGTATCGTGAAATACTTAAAAGTACGTAAAGCATATATATTGTCAATCATTAAACATCGTTTGAGTTTGTCAATAATTATACAGCGTATTGCTAGAGCTCAGCGCCACTCGGTCTCCACTGACCTTTCTGTGGCTGGATGCTTTGCTGATTAAATTCCACCTTTGATCACACCCTAGTCATCTATTTAACAGATTGGTCAATATTCGTAGCGAATACTCAAGCAAACATGGGTTGAGTACGTTCTTTACCCTCAAATCTCCACCAGTCACATGCATGAAAATTCCTAGGTGGTGTTACAAGTATTAGGTCTAATTAAAGTTATTTCTGAATTGATGTTATAAGCAAATGGCAACGACAGTGACCTTACCATTTGAAACAAACTTCACAAATGATTGTTGTTGCTTCAGTTACTTATATTTTATCTTCACCAATTATTTCCCTATTGACCCCTGGTGGTTTTATACGGTGGATACCCCCTGGGATCCTTTCACAATTCTGTATTATAATAGATGGTTTCATATCCGAGTGCTGGAGGGAGGATGATCCTTCCCTAGAGATCGTTTCCACTAAGTTTTGACAAATTCCAATCATATGTCTTCCACAACCCGTACATTTCTAGTCGAAATCTCTTAATAAAGATTCAAGAACGAAAACCTAGATTTGGCACTCGTCGTCAGCTCTCATGGATCCATAACATTGACAAGAAAATATAACTCAATCACTCTCTCTTAATTCAAATGTACTTACGTATAGTCAGATACTTGCAAGAACTTGCAGGAGATGCGGAGGGGAGAAACTCTTCTGATTCCGCTTCCATGTAAATGTGACAGGAGTCCCCTTTTTTAATATTCAGTGTCATTTGGCACAGCATAGGGTTCAAACACAGAGGAGCATCCTCTTTCTCCTCCACACAATACAGTGCTACGACACACGTTTCGTCTCGAGTGCATGTCGACTTACAGCTGGTTTTCGTAGTCTGGTGGGTCTTCGAGTACTGCAGCTTGATGTTGCTTAACCCGAATCTGTTATTCAACACGTCGTCTTCGGAGATGTCAACAAAAACATCACTCGATCCTGCGCTAGGTGTCCCTGAAGCTGTTGTTGGTGCTGGTGCTGAACCGCTGACTGGGTTCGAGGATGCTGCACTTAAAGTCTTGGGGATATTTGTGGGAGGCAACAGCATAGTGGGACCCGTGAAAGCAAAGACATGCGGAATCGCCCAGGCAACACACACTCCTACCAGGGAAATACATGCTGGATTCAACATGGTCTGAAAGTTGACGATAATGAATGGTCGTGTGATCTGAGTCCAGAGAACAGCGCGGCTGGCTATTCTTATAGGTATAGTGCATGGTTTGAGATTTCAGATAATATTCAATTCCAAATCAAATATGGTGTTACGTAGTTCGGTTTCTTCGAACACTCTGGAGTACGGTGATTGGATCTAAGGCATATTTTCCTTATCCTGCAAGAAGACTTGCGTGTTGCACGAAAGCCAATCAAAATGCGCACATGACTATTGGTACATTTACTTCAATCAAAGAATCCCTCAATAATTACAGTTTTGCGTTATATATACTTTACCCAAATGACACTTTCAAGTGTTTAAGAATTTATATGTTTCCACAGCTTCCAACTGGATGTAACTAGCGACATTGCTGTCGAGAAATTGCTGTTGTAATTTGATGCAGACAAGGTTCAAGTAGTTGGACTGAACTACACATTTTCGCTATGCCCACTTGCGCAAAGACAGAACATTGTCAATGCAATGTGGTTTGTCTGGTACCGAATGTGTCCGGTGTGTCTGGTACTATGTTATGTGTGTCTGGTACTGACTGTATCTGGTACTATGTCTGGTGTGTCTGGTACTGACTGTATCTGGTGTGTCTGGTACTATGTCTGGTACTGACTGTATCTGGGGTGTCTGGTACTATGTCTGATGTGTCTGGTACTGACTGTATCTGGTACTGACTGTATCTGGGGTGTCTGGTACTATGTCTGGTACTGACTGTATCTGGTGTGTCTGGTACTTTGTCTGGTGTATCTGGTACTGACTGTATCTGGGGTGTCTGGTACTATGTCTGGTACTGACTGTATCTGGGGTGTCTGGTACTATGTCTGGTACTGACTGTATCTGGGGTGTCTGGTACTATGTCTGGTGTGTCTGGTACTGACTGTATCTGGTGTGTCTGGTACTGACTGTATCTGGTGTGTCTGGTACTATGTCTGGTACTGACTGTATCTGGTGTATCTGGTACTATGTCTGGTACTGACTGTATCTGGTGTGTCTGGTACTATGTCTGGTGTGTCTGGTACTGACTGTATCTGGTGTGTCTGGTTCTGACTATGTCTGGAACTGACTGTATCTGTATCGCGTGTGTCTGGTACTGACTGTGTCTGGTGTGTCTGGTACTGACCATGTCTGGCACAAAGTCATGTGTGTCTGATACTGACTGTGCCTGGTGTGCCTGGTACTGACTGTATCTGGTGTGTCTTGTACTGTGCCTGGTACTGGCCATGTCTGGTGTGTCTGATACTGACTGTATCTGGTGTGTCTGTGTCGCGTGTGTCTGGTACCGAATATGTCTGGTGTGTCTAGTACTGTGTCTAGTACGATGTCTGGTACTGACTGTTTCTGGTACTGTGTATGATATGTCTGGCTCTGTGTCTGACTGATTGCCGAGTTTAATAGGTGAAATAAATACTTTATCAAATCTTAAGGGGAGCAATGTTGTCTTTTAAACGAAAATGCTGAAGAAAGATATGTTCAAAGCACCGGCAATCATACCCGTTGAAGTACTTGCATTGTTTATTGATACTCTCTTCAGAATTCAGAGATAGAGATCCCTGACTCTTACTTTCAGGCACCACGGAAGATTCATCGCGATAAACTGGAATAGTGTCACATTATATTACGATTATACTTAATTGATTTCTAGTTAAAGTCAGTATTGCCATTTTAAGCGAATGCTCTTCAGATCGAACGAATCACTGACGAGCTTAGACTTGTATCTTGTTTGTAGTGGTTGTCAGTGTCAGCAAATTATTGAAATGCCGTAGCATTTAACAGCAACCGCTAGTTGTGCTTTCCATAAGGGCCGTGTACTCTTATTAGAGTTATCTCCCTGTTGTTTTGCAGATGAAACATGGCAGGCTTGATCGTCCGAGCAATTTCGCGACTGGAAAATTTCCAGAAGACTGTCTGTCTGTCAGTGAGTGAGTAAGTTGGGTTTAACGCTGCTGTTAACAGTTTTCCAGTTATATCACGGCGTGTCAGCATAATGAGGGAGGAAAGCCCGAAGTGATGCAGGTCTCGGACGTTTACCAACTCGGTGAAACCCACGAGCACGGGTATGGTGCTGACAAACCTAGAAACATAATCGGGGCGAACCGGGATTCGAACCCACAATCATAGGTTTCTGGCGTGCCCCAGGGACGCAACTCTTCACAGCGAATCGCGGCGCCTCAGACGTCGGGGCCACCCGTGCCCCGGAGACTGTCTGTACCTTGATAAGAGCAACAAGAAAGTGATTCGAGACTTTTATGGCCTGATTTGTTTTTACTCTCTACTTGCCGTGTGCAGTTTGGGTACCTGTTTATATAACGAATTTCTGACAACTTCCCGTTAGACCTGTTTCTAGCCATTCAACAGGGACAATATTCTGAGCAATCGTGAGTGAGTGAGTGAGTATGGTTTTACGCCGCTTTTAGCAATATTCCAGCAATATCACGGCGGGGGGACACCAGAAATGGACTTCACACATTGTACCCATGTCGGGAATCGAACCCGGGTCTTCGGCGTGACGAGCGAACGCTTTAACCACTAGGTTACCCGACCGCCCCTGAGCAATCATGAATGCAATAACATTAATTTTAGGGTCTTTTACTTTTTGCTCCTGCCAATTATTTGACCCATTATATTGTCCTACCGTGTCACAATTTAGTTGGGGCTGTCGAGTAGCTTGGTGGTTAAAGCGTTCGCTCGTCACGCCGAAGACCCGGTTTCGATTCCCGACATGGGTACAATGTGTGAAGCCCATTTCTGGTGTCCCCCGCCGTGATATTGCTTGAATATTGCTAAAAGCGGCCTAAAACCAATCTCACCCACTCACTCACAATTCAGTTATATACCGATTTGTGAGTTAACCGTTGCGTTCCAATTTTGAAATCATCTCGTAGCAATGTACGTAAGTTTGACCTTACACGTGTTTTAAGTCATATCGTTGTTGCAACTGAAATTATGTGTTCATTGGATAAATGTATATTATTGAAACACACCCCACCGAAACGGCCTGAAAGGACATGTTGCCCAGACAGGCCAAATAAATAAGAGAAGAATATATTTTATTTTGGTTTAAGGTCTAGGTGAGGCAGTACTTGTGGGTAGTTAAGCAAAGGTATTTAAATGGACAACTTAAATGCCAGCAGCAACAGCGATGGACGATCAGTTTCGCCAGCAGCAATGGCGGTAAGAAAATAATACATATCCCGTTGAAAAGCGGGCAGAAATTGAATAGGCCAAAAAGTTGGAATCCCAACCGCTGATGAGCAGAGGGATGGAAGGTTCCCGCTGAAGATCAGGAGGCTATAAATTTGGTGATGTAAATGAAATGTAAACTATAGCATACATTAATTGAGTCCAAAAGTACTATGCCAAGCACGAACGTGCATAGCCAACCAAAAACGCCCACCACCTAAAACCAAACTGGATGCAAGGACCTGTAAGGCCAAAAGCGTAAGTTATTTACGAAAGTAACTCTACAGCTGCCAAGAGGTTGTTGACATAGAGTCGCTGGCCTTTATTAGAGAGATGGACGCCATCCCAAATGTACATATCACTATATATGGCCCGGATAGCCGGGTGGCGAATCTAAATACCTCCGAGTTGCCTAACTCGGTTGAGGGTCGACCTGGCCTTGTCGATGGCGGAGTAAGAATGTGCCCCCATCCAGTGCCTCCTCGGCAGTATGTTTGACCAGATGATTTTGGTTGATGGCAACAGCAGCTGTATCCGGAGAAGGGACGCATAAATTTCGAGGTACATGGTCGTTGGACCCGAGGTGGATAAGTATGCCTTAGGATGTTTACATGAGGCCATCTCTGCCTCCACCTCCTTGTTAAGATCCTCCCATCTGCGGCCACCTCTCCCCAGCCACAAACAATCATATGATGCATCGAAACAAACTGGTCGGCCCTCGCAATGTAGCTTGATCCTACTACCAATAATTAACATAAAATAGTTAAGAAGGGGTAGGAATAGAAAACATGGTTATGTTATGAAATAATACTAATGCGGAAGACGAATATAAGATTTAAAGCAATCTGAACCCCATCTACCCAGCTGTTGGATTACTTCCTGGCTCACGCCATTTGCTGCTGCCGATGTAGCGGCGCCTATCCGAAAAGAGTGTGACGAGAACCCTGAAGTATCAACGCCAATATGAGCGAGAGCTTTTTCAAGTCTGCCTGAAACTGATGTCTGGTAACAGGTGTATGGTTAAAAGGAACAAAAGCCTGTGTAGGACCGTGAGGACGTATCTGCAGATATTCCGACATGGCCTTGACTGGAAAAGAGAGGGTGGGAGGGTAGCGCGGCAATGGAGACAGAGACGTCCTTTCCGGATCTGTCGGCCTTTGAAAGGAGTTTGAATATTACGTCAGCAACTCGCAGAGAGATATCTTGAATGGCGATTCCCGGCTGTCCAAACCTGACCTGTACCAGCTCACCTACACTGAAAAATCCGAAGAAAGCGGCGCAAGACAACATCCAAAGGCGGAAGTTCATACAAAACGAAAATTAGAGATAATTAAGTGAAGAAGATCAGATGTGATCGGTTTACGAGTATCTTGGTGGGAACGCCTCTTGGACATGCCAGAGATTACTTTGTTGATAAGAAAATTGTCGCAACAGTGTACAAGGCCATTTAATCTATGATATGTTGCTATTGAAGACATAAAGGTTCTGACGGTATTGATAGAGCATTGTCTCACGGATATTAAACCAATGAAATGAACAATGTGACTTATGGGAACTGGCCATTCATCCCTCAGATCATTGGTAGACCGGAAGTGCTGAAATGCTGTTAGACCCGTTTGGTAAGTTGACCAAGTATTGCTTGTAAAAGCAGTCTCCTGGTTTCAGCTTCTAAATCCCCCAAATATCGTCTGGCAGCGGTGTCTGGTGGTGGTCAGCAGTTGGAGCTACTTGTCGGAAGCGGTCCCACTGAAATCTCGATAATGCGTCAGCAATGTTATTGTGCGTACTCAGGTACTTAGCTTTGAAAAGAATGCTAAACTTGTGGGAAAGCAGAACACGCTGTCTGACCAATGACATCGTCTTAGGACCTTTACTGGATTGTTTGTTGAGCATGTACATCACCGCTGTGTTATCACAGTTGAATAAGACCTTTTTGTTAGCTAGAGACGTACCCCACAATCGCATAGACAAAGCATTTGGAAATAACACCAGTAATGTCATATCTCTAATGGTACCGTCCTCAACCCAATGCCGGGGCCACTTGCCTGAGACCCAGTGTCCTTGAAAATATGCACCAACGCCTGCAGGGTTTCATTGTCATCCCACTCACTTTCCTGAAACACTGATATACCATTGAAACCCGACAAGAATGTTAGCCACATAGATAGGTCCTGTTGTACCCACCGTGTAAGCCGGATTCGATGATGTGGCGATTTTACAGTGCATATCAGGTCAATAAATCTGCGGCAGAATGCACGACCCATCGGTATAGCGTGGCATATGAAGTTGAGTTAACCCACCAGTGACTGCAACTGGTGTTTTGTGATCTTATTTTTACCTGTTTCAATCAAGCCCCTGATGTCCATGGTAACGTCGCGGATTTTGTCTTGTGGTATACATAGCCACTGTGTCGATCTCGAGACCCAGAAACGTAATGCAGGTAGTAGGTGCCATTGTTTTCTCGGCAGCTACCGGAACACCAAATTGATTCAAACGGTTGAGACAAATGTGCAGGTTTTGGTTACATTCAGCTCTGCCTGACTTACCCCATGTGAGAAACTCGTCCAAATAATGCATAAGCTGGCCGTTTGGGAGGTCCTGCTGCATACACCACTGTAGAAAGGAACTAAACTTTGCAAACATTTGTCCAAATAATTCAAGCCTTGGAAATTGATGCCCAGTACTTCAGTCCGCCGGATGTACGGGAATTATCCCGAGCTGACTTAATGTCAAATTTTGCTAACTGAGCTGCTTGGCCAAGCTGTTGTACCATGGTCAAAGCGTGCGTAGGTAACAGAGCACTCTTGTTGTGGGATGTTATCATTAATTGAAGTACCCTGTGGGAAGGAAAGATGATGAATTAATCTATAGTTATCCTCAACAGGCCCGTCGGGGGATGTGGTGTCTTGATTCTTTGGGACCAAGCCAATAGGCGAAACTTGCAAACTTTCGAATGGTGGGTCGCAGTAGGGCTCAGCTATCCTACCAAACATGACTTCTTCATCCAGCTTGGCCTTGACTGTTGATTGTGTCTGACCGACGACAAGTTACCCGCAGATCTGAAACAGGCAGGGTCCCTGATAACCTAGGCGAAAACCCGATTGGAAACCACCAAACAAACTAAATGCATTTACGCTGGAATAGGGTAGCAGATACGGGAGTAAATTACTCAGCTTGACTGGAGATGGTGCTAGTGACGTTAGGCTTCTGACGCTGGTTACCTGTACTTCCGGGATGGGAGTTGCATGTTGAAGACTGTGTCTGACGCTCCCGAGGCCCTGTGCCTCGACAGCAGATACCAGCGGCGGCCCAGTGCGTGGTATTCCCACACTCCCCATACTTGTGTAGATACCTACAGGCTGGTCGGTTACATGCACCTTTGTTGAAATCCCAGCATACATTATTATGAAAGGCACTGCTACTGCGATTTGTAACCCTTACCGGCGCTGAAGCCCGTTGCTGTTGCTGTGGCAACATATGTCGTAACCGTAGATCATCATCGATCCGGCCCCAATGCCTTGTCGGGTCCCTTGGCATCCTGTGCCGGAATTGCCTCTCACATGTCACCCATCCATCGCCACCAACTTTGAGAGCGGCCCCACGGACAGATTCTAGATAAGATAACATACCCTGTACAACAGAGAGGGAACAATGTTTTTCAAGATATATGGACATATACACATGAAAGGCTGTGGTCCAAGCCCCAAGACCCAGCGGTGTACCTGAGCTGGTCCGAATGCGCAGGGACCCGTGAAGATCCGGGGTAGAATAGGTCTTCAGCAACCCATGCTTGCCGTAAAAGGTGACTATGCTTGTCGTAAAAGGCGACTAAAGGGATCGGATGGTCAGGCTCGCTGACTTGGTTGAAACGTGTCATCGATCCCAATTGCGTGGATCGATGCTCATGATTTTAATCACTGAATTGTCTGGTCCAGACTCGATTATTTACAGACCGCCGTCAGATAGCTGGAATATTGCTGAGTGCGGCGTTAAACAACCAACCAACCAACCAACCAACCGAATGCGCAGGTGCAAACATTACTGTACCTGTGGGATCCGATGCCAACCTGAACGTCCCTTTGTCCTCGTCGCTACTCTCCGACAGTTTAGGGCTAAGTAGCTGCATGTCTACGTACTCCCCTTTCCAGATCCTTTCGCGCAGAGCTTATCTAACGTGGGCGCCAATAGTTTTTGCGCTGTACGAGCGGGGGGTTCACCCAAGATGAGGTGGGTGGAAGGAATACCATGTTATGGTGATCGGATGTGCCAGGTTGAGGTCGGTTCTCATGGGCATCCGTAGCGTTTGGCGGAGTGAAATTGGAATTTTGACATTGATCAGTATGAGGTTTAGTATCCTGGGTAACATTGTGATTGTTGTGAAGAAGTTGTAAAATGGCTTGCAAATGCCCCATACAATCGTTAACAGATGACGGAACGGTAATTGGAGGAGAATTGACCGAATTAGGTAACAATAATGCGGGATCAACACTTACGGTAGAGTGGGACACCGATTGTGAAGAACTAGCAATACAAGATAACTCACCCGTTGGATCAGTTGTAAAGGCCGATTGCCTTGTCCTCTGCTGTTTTGCCCTGCTCGCAGCCCCTTTCACCAGCCGATGATTAATAGATGCTTTGCGTTTAGGAGGCGTCTTAGTGACCACACTAAACAGTTTATAAATAAAATTGAACTGTGATAGCTAGAGATAGCGAAGCAATCAAAAGCAGCGAAAGGCAAGAAGATAGCAAGAGATGACGTCACCAGTTACGGGGTTTGACGTTGTGACGTGACCTGAAAGAAGATGACGGTACAATGATGTCATAGTGTAAACAAGGGAAAAGTATAAACATAAATTGGTAAAGAAGATGGTTGAGAGGATTTCAATAAACGCATTTAGTGTATAGCACTAAATGGGATTATGTAAATATACAACCCCTCCCAAAAGAAGGCTTTAGTGATTTCAATAAACGCATTTAGTGTATAGCACTAAATTGGATTATGTAAATATACAACCCCTCCCAGAAGAAAGCAGTAGTTAGACGGGGGTTCCGGATTCCCAGGGTCCGGAGTCATAATGTATATTCTTACATGAGGACTTACTGAGAAAACTCACCAATCTTGGCTCAAACACATATGTCCATATTCTTTATTTAAGACACCCTTTTGTACTGAAACACAATGAACTGCTTCTCTGTCAATACATTTTGGACTACCTTGACATCATTTAGATGCACTTCACATCAATTAGATAAAGAAACTGGTAGATTTGTTAGCATACCAAGAGCTAATAGATTTTGTGAAGTATTTTTGTTATGGCGTTATAGACAATGAATACATGTTTTTATTTATTTGTACTGCATATGTTAATTTGCGTAGAGGGTATATACCCAAAACATTATTTTATACATCATTCTATACTTAAAAATTGACCTTCACTTTATGTGAGTTCATTGGAGTATGAACCTTCATAGAGTGAGGGCCAAACTGTGTGAACATCGGAGCTTGCGGCGTTACACAACAAACCAACCAGCCAACCAAATCATACACATGATCTACATGCAAACCGGTACAGTGCCACCCGATCAAGGTGTGCACAAACACATTGCCTTCTGCACCACCGGCATTTGAAATACAGCACACTTTGGCATGTTATCGTCTGAAGCCAGCATTTTAAGTATAAGATGACTCACAGTATCGGTAAATCTCGTAATTCACACCCTTTGTCGACTGTTTGCTTATCGGCCAGGTCAAAGTGAGGGGTCATATTTTGTAGATTTTGTATTTTATAAGAACCTATATGGTAACTTACATGATGAAAAGGAGGTCATATTTACTTTTTCATGTTGTAGTTGTGCTGTCTTGATGTGACATTATTTACTTTCACATTGGCCACAAAACATGTGAATTTTCTTCGTTATATTTTGCAGCTAACATTTTTACTAACTTTGATGAAGCTTGATTGTTAGTGTAATATTCTTACGCATTAAGAATGAATTTGTAGCACTTGAACTAGCCCTAGGCTGTTGCTGCCTCCGACGAATAAATAATGGAGAACGACACACTGTGTTCAGTCTTGTATTCATTGCCATACTGCACGGGTGGTACATCCCGTAAAACTGGGCATAATACGTTATGGTCCATCACGGCCGCTAATGGCATAATGCAGTACGATAACAGTCAATCTAATTAAAATCAGATATTAGTTCTCGCTACCGCTAAACAAATCTGAGGACATCCCATTACGGCTCACGTCAGACCGACCTTGCGCGACCTTTGATCGACCGATGGAATGACCAATCAGAAAGCAGCTTTCTTGTGCTTTACGGCACTAATTTCAAATTGGCGACTACGCTTCGAAATATATTTTGACAAATTCTCGATTACAAATTTGAAACCTGAACAGAAGAACATTCTGGAATGGCTAATCGATGGTCTAGATTGTATGGATTCAATCGTTAAACCCGTAACTATCGTTCGGAGTTAAAGTTTTCGAGGTTGTATGATTAGAAATCACATTCCGACTGTCACTTTCATGATATGGTAAGCGACGCTCTGATTGGTCGGATGAAATGTCGTTCTGACGTGACCCCTCATGGGATGTCCTCAGATCTTTGTTTTGCGGTAGCGAGAACTGAGGTCTGATTTGAATGAGATTGGATAACAGTAGATCCTTTTTCTTATAAAAAAAGAAGTTGGACACAGTGACAGTGAGTGAACTACAAAGCACTGAAAATGACTGTAAAGAGTAGACACATGATATTGATCATATTCAATTACTTCAGTAAGACCTAACACTGCGAATTTGAATTACAACTACTAACTCAAAAGCTGTCATTTCTTGACTGTAACTTGTAACAAACATTGTAGTGTGAGGTTTGACCTCAGCTGTATCGTGGAACACGTTGTAACTCACTACTTGTGACCTCAATGTTCATTTCAAGCATGTCATGCTTTTCACGTGTCTTTAGCAGGTCACGCCTGTTGCGACGATATTCTGCTCCATCGCCGTTGCGAACGGTGTAAGACCTGGAATTGTGCTGCTTTGTGACAACTGCAGGTGTCCACAAGTTATTGTGTTGGCATACTCGGTAGCTTCTGTTTAAAGGGGCAACAGCGGCTTGGCAGCCGGATCGTAGTAGTGCTTTTGTTTCCTCCGATCTTCTTGTAGTACAATAATCAACAGATCCAGGCAATAGTTGATGCTGGGCTCAATTGAAGGTGGACCGTAATCGTCAACCTATGAATAGCTGAGAAAGTGATAGATTTGCCTCCATTGGGGTAGTACGGTACCAATGTGTGAGTCTCTGCCATCTGTTTTTGCCTTGGGAAAGATGCGCTTGATGGTTTTGACAGGTTTTTTTCAGCAAGACCGTTTGACTGTGGGAAATGAGGGCTTGATGACTCATACACAAAGTCCTATTTCTCTGCAAACTGAGCAAAGTCTTGTGAGGAGTACTTGGGGCCATTTTCAGGTATCAGCTTATCCGGTATCCCATGTCTCTCAAATACATCTTTGAGAATACTGATAACAGTGGTGCTTTTCGTGCTTGGTAATTTGCAAACTTCAAAGTACCTGCTGTAATAATCGACAACGACCACAAAGTCATGGTTGTCCCATAAGAAGAGGTCTGTGGCCATGGTCTGGGAATGTAATGGGATACGAGGGGTTCATTGGGGTTAGAGTTTCTTCTCTCTCGGCACACAGAACAGTTGAGTACAAGACTTGTGATGTCATTTGACATCTTGAACAAAAAAAATTTCACAAGCAGGTCTGAGACACTTTTCAACTACCATGTGTCCGGTGGAAATTTTGTCATGCATACTTCATTTTCAATGATTACTAAGGAGTTGACCCATTCATTTAGTTTATCAACCTTTCTGATTGTTTTACTTTTCAATGTGATCAAAGATCCGTGAAGATCCGGGGTAGAATAGGTCTTCGGCAACACATGCTTGCTGTAAAAGGCGACTATGCTTGTTAGAGGCGACTAACAGGATCGGGTGGTCAGGCTCGCTGACTTGGTTGATACATGTCATTGGTCCTAGTTGCGTGGATCGATGTTCATGATATTAATTACTGGATTGTTTGGTCCAGACTCGATTATTTACAGACCGCCGTCATATAGCTTACATATTGCTGAGTGCGGCGTTAAACAACAAACAAACTAAACCAATCAGCTCAACAGCGCCAAGCAACGTGCAAGGAGGCTAACCATACAACTTTGTCAAAGCTGGACACCATCTGTATGATGATTTTCCGACCTCTTATACACTCGTCTTCGCCTCCCTCACTCCACACATGATATGGTCCTCGAGGCCCCGTTCCACAAAGCAATCGTAGCGCTACGACAGTCGTAAGTCTATGTTAAAATATGGGAGTTATGATCGTCTTAGCGCTACGATCGCTTTGTGGAACGGGGCCATTTTAGGATGCCACCGCACAGGGTATGGCGAGGGGTCAACAACCTGTGCAAGGTCGAAACAGCAAGAAAGAAGGTTAATCATCGGATTGCCAATCGCTTGAAAGAGCTCAAAGACCTAGTGGTCAGGCGCGACCACGTTGATCCACATGCTGATAGTATGTACCTCAGAGACAATGTGCACCTAAGTGCAAGCACACAGACCATCTTCATAAGGGATATCAACCAAGTTTATACATATATGTTCAACCCCTGTATCAGACTTGCAGGAAGTGTAACAATTACAGTGCATCCCATTAGGGATCACGTCAGAACGACCTTTCATCCGACGAATCAGAGCATCGCTTACCAGATTATGAAAGTGACAGTCGGAATGTGATTTCTAATCATACAACCTCGAAAACGATAGTTACGGGTTTAACGACTGAATCCATACAATCTAGACCATCGATTAGCCATTCCAGAATGCTCTTTTGTTCAGGTTTCAAATTTGTAATAGAGTATTTGTCAAAATATTTTCGAAGCGTAGTCGCCAATTTGAAATTAGTGCCGTAAAGCACGAGAAAGCTGCCTCCTGAAGGGTCATTCCATTGATCGGTCAAAGTTCGCGCAAGGTCGGTCTGACGTGAGCCGTAATGGGATGTCCTCAGATCTTTGTTTAGCGGTAGCGAGAACTAAGATATGATTTTAATGAGATTGCTCAAGTCTCTGTTAACTTGCAGTTTATGATTATATCAGTGTATGGGAGTTAATGGTTAAACAACACCGGGCCATCGTCTCACATGTGAATGCATCTATACTAACAATTTCCAACCTGAATTAAGAAATGAAATCGCAGATGTTTTTTTCTCTAACCTGATATTTTTCCCGGGATGTATAAACTTCTCTGGTCTCGATTTTCATTAAACCTGGTACGTGTATTAACCAACGGCTAAGGTGGTGCCTTTTGCCATTTAGGAATTTTTCAACATTTAATTTCCCCCCGTTTCCATGGAAACAAGTTAGACTAAGCTGAAACGGAGGAAGGTGCCTTTTGCTTTCAGGATTATTTTTGTAAAATATGTTTTTACTGTTCCCAAACCAAGAGGTTTGACTTTGACGCTGTTCATAATGGCGACTGTATCTCTAAAATTAATAGGTACTCTTTCTTGAAACTGTGCACACAGAAAGACCAGGTTGTCAACATTACTGGTGCTTTTTCTATTCAGGATTTTTTAGTATTTATATATTTTCTGTTTCCGTGGCAACAAGTTTGATTTTGACTGTTCGTAGTGGTGTGTACCTGACATAGAAATATAAAGTTACGAATCCCAATTCCATGGTATTGGTTTGATAGCTCAATAACTACTGTTGTACAAGGACAAACATGTCAGATAGAAATTCTCTCATCAATTTGGACGTCAAGTAACAGTAAGATTATTTGTTCTTTCTAATTAGTGGGGACCTGGGGGGATTTGTCATCTTCTGACGACGCTTGTTATTACTTTACTGGAGCAACATTTGGTTGCATTTTTTTTGTTTAAGTGTTCAGGTTATGTTTGACATTATGTATACATTTTTGTAATAAAATCGAGACTGCTCCAGTCTATAATTGCAAGTGATTGTCACGTTTATATGATATAAGTACCCACATAAACTGACAGTCATAGCTTTAAATCACTCTAGTTTGAAAACTACAAAACATAGATACATGAAGTAAAATGTATTGAAAAGGTCAAAATCTCAACGAAATCGACACTTAAAATGTCATCCGATATTGGCATGAAAGCGACCCGAATTGAGGTGGAGTAGCAAAGAACAGGCTTTCAACATAATGGAAAAAAGGCACACACATCTAAAATCGCTTAAGGTCAATGACACGTCACATTAATAGCGTGTATGGATCCCCACCCCTGCTACAGCACGCGGAAAAACTCTCCGGCGTACAGAAAAAGTCGGCGGCCTGATGACGTCACGTGGGAGCAATTGGGATCGATGTCATGCATCAACCAAGTCAGCGAACCTGACCACCCGATCCAGTAAGTCGCCTCTTACGACAAGCATAGTCGCTTTTTACTGCAAGCATGGGTTGCTGAAGACCTATTCTTCCCCGGATCTTCACGGTTCTCATCTCTAAAGACGACCCTCTACCAGTCACGTCACTGCCAACGACGTACAGCCCGGGCCCATCTCAATCTCTGACGATGATATTGCTGTCCTCTGTAAGGTCTCTAAGCCCTAATTCCTTTAGCCCTGTGTCGCCTTCTGTCGACGTACCATATGCATAAAGGCATTCGTCGCTGATGACGTCACAGTCAGGAATCGATTCCGGAGATGCAAGTACGCAAGTACCGGTCTTCATTGGGTGTAGTTACCATGTGTCTACCCTTTCTTGGCCTGCCTGATGTCTGCCCGGACTGTCTGTAACAATGTATCAGGTTAGTTACAGCAACACGGGAGCAACCAAAGGTCCTAGCGATGCTCACACCTGTATCATACCCAGGGCCCACTCGTGTTGCTAGGGTGTCAGTCGTGGTATTTCTGTGGTGTGTTTTTTATTATCAATGTGAGTGTCTGACATTCCGTCCGTATCATTTATATTCCCTTATTGCGCGTGTAGTTTCGGCTGCCCAAGCGGAACGTGTTTTTCACTTTTTCGCATTTTCGACACAATAAAAACGTGCCGTGGACGTGTATCACTTTCTGCTAAGAGCATTGTTGTGTTTGGATGATGTGTTTTCCATTGATATGGTTTGAACTTGTGTTTATAAATTTTTACAATTATTTTTTAAGTGGTAAAGTTTATTTAGGCCCTCAGTTTATATTATGTATAGAGTGAAATATATGTTAATTCATAATATAAGCGACAAAGTTATTTTCATAATCTAAAGATAAGAAAAAAGTCCATATCAATAAGCATGTTTATCAATCACTTTCAAATAGTTATGAAACCAGGTGTTCACGAAAAGGTGTCAATCTCTATCAGCTGACAATTTAATTAAGGATGTTTACCTTTCTTTACTGTGAGTGTATAAATTTACTCATAACAGATTCATCAATCTGTGTAAATAGCAAAAACGCTCAAGACAGATATACCTATTTTTCTTCTTTCGTTATCAAGCCTCCATACATGTCATGTGATTGTCTATAGCCATACAAGTCACCATTGCTTGTGTAAAGGACACACAAAAACTGATAGGCACGTTATAATTAACAAAATTCAATTTAAATTTTCATCTTAACTGTCTTCAGCCTTCCTAACACCAGAACAGGATAACTCTTCTACGAACCATAAATGAGTCTTGTTATATGTGCTTAATAAACACAATATTATAAATATATAATTAAATTTTCGTTGTGTTCATTGAAATTTCTGTATTCTGATTAGCTGAGTTGGTCACGTGTTATTGCATTCATTTCCCAATGAATGTAAAATATTAAGCCACGCCCACCGAGACGCACTACATTTATTACTGCGGAATCCCAATATTACAGTCGGTGGAATTCCCTTTCTGATCACGTGTATCGTCATGCATAGGGTATTTAGCGACTTTCGTGCATATTCATTGTCCAAACTACCCTTTGAAACCGAAGGCTTAAAGAAGGAATGAAACAGCAAACGTGCAGGCTCGCTCGCCTGTTTTTTTCGGTTCGACTTTCATGTCTTCGGGTTTCATTTCTAACTAGCATTTTTCCAACTGTGTTTTACCATAATCAGGGAAGTAATGTTTAAATCTGGTGGTAACTGACCATGTAATTTGAAACAGCCGCCTTCTCCCGGACATATTTCTTCCGGTTTGTTACAGTCTGACTGTTGCAGTTCTTTTCGCCTCTTTCCTTAATTGACAGGTCCAATGAACATTGTTTGATCCTACTCTCCGTTGATTGGCTACTGACTGTGTAGGCGTGTAAAGTTATGTGCATAAATTAAACGATCACCTGATTCATGTCATGCCACAGTATGTATTCCTACACCTGGATTGTTTATCAATTGCGTCATGTTTGTCTGTTTTGATATATACAACTGTTTTTGGTTAAACTATTGTAGATAAAACATGTTTTACGTTGTCGAATTTAATTATAAGCATTTACTTAATAATATGATCACATACACACTTATAAAGAGAAGATGGTAGCCTTGTTGGTAAAGCGAACGCTTGGGTTCGGTTTCTCCCATATTTAGTACCCCTCGCGGATATTGGGTGAATACTACAAACATCGGCGTAAAACCTGACACATTCACCCACACACCCACACACCCACACACTCACACACGCACACACCCACACACCCACACACCCACACACTCACACACTCACACACTCACACACCCACACACTCACACACCCACACACCCACACTCACACACTCACACACCCACACACGCACACACCCACACACGCACACACACTCACACACGCACACACCCACACACGCACACACCCACACACGCACACACCCACACACATCCACACACTCACACACCCACACATCCACACACCCACACACACACACCCACACACGCACACACCCACACACGCACACACCCACACATCCACACACTCACACACCCACACACGCACACACCCACACACCCACACACACCCACACACTCACACACCCACACACGCACACACTCACACATCCACACCCACACACTCACACACCCACACACCCACACACTCACACACCCACACATCCACACACTCACACACACACACTCACACACCCACACACCCACACAATCACACACCCACACACCCACACACACACACACACACACACTCACACACTCACACACCCACACACCCACACACTCACACACGCACACATTTTGGTACGATGAAGTTATGACATTGCAACAAACTATGTATGCGTAGGCCCATGTTTATATACTATGCTATTTTGCGTAGAAACTAATTTTTTAGGTAAACAAACACTTCGAAAACCATTTGTACTATGAGCCTGTGTCATTACTGTTTTACATGCTTATTTATAAACTTTGTAATTTGTTTGGTAAGCCCATCCATATTAATATTGGTTGTATTTGGTATCGTGCAGAAAGTGCGAAAACATAAACGATAGATTATTTTCAATACCAAACATCACTCGGCTTCGTGTTTAATTTTTTTTAGATATACGTATATCTATATGCGTATTGATTTACTAAAGCTGGGTTAGAATGCACCGAAAATGTTTGTGCAATAAAGTGATCACGTTATCACGTAGTTCTATTACCCACTGCCGTGATATCCCCCAAATCGCCAAAAGGTATTACAGACAGATCTTGTAACTGATGTCTCATAGACATGTCATTGATATTAGAATCATGTCTTTATGATCTGATTAATGTGTTCACTACCCATAGTGTCAGTCCCCTATGAAGGGATCAATAACACGACAGAGGTCGCGGGGTTAGAAATTGGCACTTGTCCTATAGTCCTTGCCAAACTGCCCAATGGTTAAGGTATCATAAGGACTAGGCTTTGCTTTATATTATCATTATAAGGACTAGTGGACCAAAAACGTCAGTTTCTACCGCTGGGTCATATCACTTAGGCGGTATGGAAAGAACAACCTCACGGCTCTTCCAATTTTGCCATACTTTTACATGAAAATCATTACTCAACTAAAAGCTCTAACTGTATAAAGAAGAAGATATATAAAGCATGTCATCAATACATAATTACCAACTGAAAAATCCCAAACCTCGTTGTTAAACTATTATCCAAGAGAAGTAACCCTTTTAAGCATCAGGCGATGTTTCTACAGTTACGTAAGAAGTAGGTACTAGAAAACTGTGTTAATTCAAATGAATTCAGTTGATATCAACGACGCATTATAAAATGTTAATATCCTGTCAAACTATCAAATCCAACAATGAGTAAAGTCAAACTGTCCAAGAAAGCAGTAAAATCTTCCTTACAGTTATAGATAATAATTTTGAAAGACAGCATATAAACATATTCTGCTTGAAACTTACTCTTTATATTGGTGTGAACAGACCTGTACCGTTGACACATAAAAATGGAATATCGGTAAAACATTACCAGAAACAGATTTTAAACAATCAATGGATTATCTTTATGTTTTACCGGTGGTTGTTACATGAATGGCTTTCCATGTCGTAAGCACAGGGTGGCCCAGTCGTCCAAGGCCCTGTGCAGAGTTGCCAGAAACATATGTTTGTGGCCAATTGTGGGTTCGAATCCCAGATTTGCCCTTATTATGTTTCAGGGTTTTTCAGCACCATGCCCATGCTTGTGGGTTTCACTAAAGTGGTAAAGCTCTAAGAGCTCTTCACTTCAGGCTTTCAAGCTTACACGCGGTGATATAAATCAAATGCTGTTCAATAGATCGTTTGACGCAACCTACTCACCAACATGTAAAATATATGCATGTTTCGAAATAGTGAGTGAGTGAGTTTATCGCCGCTTTTAACAATCCAGTAAGTATATCGCGGCGTGTCGGTTTAATGTGGGAGGAAAGCCCGAAGTGATGCAGGTCTCAGACGTTTACCACTTCGGTGAAACCCAGGAGCACAGGTACGGTGCTGACAAATCTAGAAACATAATCGGGGCGAACCGGGATTCGAACCCACAATCATAGGTTTCTCGCGTGCACAAGGGAGGCAACTCCGTACAGCGAATCGCGGCGCCTTGGACCACTGGGCCGACCGTGACCCCTGTTTCGAAATAATAAGGGAAGAAAACTCCGTCATGTGTTATTTTATATACATGTCCGAGCTCACTCATCTACAACAGGGGACACGGGTTAACCGAATATCAACAGCGCCACAATTGGCCGTGCAGAGTTGCGTCCCTCATATGCGCCGGGATCCAACGATTGTGCTGAGGACACTATTAACCATTATCCTCTCAAGGGCTTCCTCAACGTATCGAGGTAATGTCATGCCAGTGCTACCCTGCCGACAGAACGTAGCGTGGCTTTCTTGGGGTACTTCTGAAGTACGCCTTAAGATCCGGAGTAAAATAGGTCTTCAGCAACTCATACTTACCGTAAAAGGCGACTATGCTTGTCGTAAGAGGCGGCTAACGGGATTGGGTGGTCAGGCTCGCTAACTTGGTTGATGCATGTCATCGTATCCCAATTGCGTGGATCGATGTTCGTGATGTCAGTGACTGGATTGTCTGGTCCGGACTCGATTATTTACAGACCGCCGTCATGTAGCTGGAATATTGCTGAGTGCGGCGTTAAACAACAAACAAACCTTTACTACTTCAAAACTGTACCCTCTGCAACTGTTCCTGCTCGGTCCAGAGCAGCTTGAATTGATCTAAATTGGTTTATTTTTGAAACCGTGATATTTATCCTCACTGCTTTTTCGTGCTATACGGTTGAAATATTATCGATGCAAACTTAAATATTTACTCACTCAAACACGCAAAACTCAATGGGACGGAGAGATACAGGTGAACATCATTATTATGATATAAAGGAAGACATCACCTCATCACTCCACAAACAAGTTGTGACCTGTGTCATTATCTACTTTTTAATCGTGCCCACATATCCACGTATGACGGTAGCGCAGTGGCCCAAACCAGGCATAAATCCCACGAAAACCTGCACTGAAATCACTGTGGGCATACCACTGGTGAAGGTATATGTGTTTTGTGTTTGTAACTTGTTGACTACCTTTCAAGGAAGTAGATTTAACACTGACAACCGAAGTCTACAACTGTCTGCCAAACTGACTACAAACTGTCTGAGTATATCAGAAACTTGCAACTCTTTGAACATGTTGACGTTCTTGTTTTAATTGTTGAAAACGTGTTGCAATTCTTGTCACGCAATTATCCGTGAGAGGTTCTTGTCTCGCAATGATTCGTGAGAGGTTCTTGTCACGCAATGATTCGTGAGATGTTCTTGTCATACAATGATTCGTGAGATGCTTTTGTCATGCAATGATTCGTGAGAGGTTCTTGTCTCGCAATGATTCGTGAGAGGTTCTTGTCACGCAATGATTCGTGAGATGTTCTTGTCATACAATGATTCGTGAGATGCTTTTGTCATGCAATGATTCGTGAGATGTACTTGTCACGCAATTATTCGTGAGAGGTTTTTGTCTCGCAATGATTCGTGAGAGGTTCTTGTCACGCAATGATTCATGAGATGTTCTTGTCATACAATGATTCGCGAGAGGTTCTTGTCACGCAATTATTCGTGAGAGGTTCTTGTCTCGCAATGATTCGTGAGAGGTTCTTGTCACGCAATGATTCATGATATGTTCTAGTCATACAATGATTCGTGAGATGTACTTGTCACGCAATGATTCGTGAGATATTCTTGTCTCGCAATGATTCGTGAGATATTCTTGTCATGCAATGATTCGTGATATGTTCTTGTCATACAATGATTCGTGAGATGTACTTGTCACGCAATGATTCATGAGAAGTTCTTGTCTCGCAATGATTCGTGAGAGGTTCTTGTCACGCAATGATTCGTGAGAAGTTCTTGTCTCGCAATGATTCGTGAGAGGTTATTGTCACGCAATGATTCGTGAGAGGTTCTTGTCTCGCAATGATTCGTGAGAGGTTCTTGTCTCGCAATGATTCGTGAGAGGTTCTTGTCACGCAATGATTCGTGAGAAGTTCTTGTCTCGCAATGATTCGTGAAGGGTTCTTGTCACGCAATAAATCATGAGATATTCGTGTCACGCAATGATTCGTGAGAGGTTCTTGTCATGCAATGATTCGGGAAAGGTGCTTGTCACGCAATGATTCGTGAGAAGTTCTTGTCATGCAATGATTTGTGTGAAGTTCTTGTCATGCAATGATACGTGGGATGTTCTTGTCATACAATGATTCGTGAGAGGTTCTTGTCACGCAATGATTCGTGCGATGTTCTTGTCTCGCAATGATTCGTGTGATGTTCTTGTCACACAATGATTCGTGAGATGTTCTTGTCTCGCAATGATTCGTGTGAAATTCTTGTCATACAATGATTCGTGAGAGGTTCTTGTCATGCAATGATTCATGAGAGGTTCTTGTCACGCAATGATTCGTGAGAGGTTCTTGTCACGCAATGATTCGTGAGATGTTCTTGTCACGCAATGATTCGTGCGATGTTCTTGGCACACAATGATGCGTGAGATGTTCTTGTCTCGCAATGATTCGTGAGATATTCTTGTCTCGCAATGATTCGTGAGAGGTTCTTGTCATACAATGATTCGTGAGAGGTTCTTGTCACGCAATGATTCATGAGATATTCTTGTCACGCAATGATTCGTGAGAGGTTCTTGTCACACAATGATTCGTGAGATGTATTTTTCTCGCAATGATTCGTGAGATATTCTTGTCATGCAATGATTCGTGAGATGTTCTTGTCATACAATGATTCGTGAGATGTACTTGTCTCGCAATGATTCGTGAGAGGTTCTTGTCACGCAATGATTCGTGAGATGTTCTTGTCTCGCAATGATTCGTGAGAGGTTCTTGTCACGCAATAAATAATGAGATATTCTTGTCACCCAATGATTCGTGAGAGGTTCTTGTCATGCAATGATTCGTGAAATGTTCTTGTCACGCAATGATTCGTGCGATGTTCTTGTCTCGCAATGATTCGTGTGAAGTTCTTGTCATACAATCATTCGTGAGAGGTTATTGTCATACAATGATTCGTGAGATGTACTTGTCACGCAATAATTCGTGAGAAGTTCTTGTCTCGCAATGATTCGTGAGAGGTTTGTGTCATACAATGATTCGTGGGATGTTCTTGTCACGCAATGATTCGTGAAATGTTCTTGTCACACAATGATTGGTGGGATGTACTTTTCACGCAATGATTCGTGAGATACTCTTGTCACGCAATGATTCGTGAGATTTTCTTGTCATGCAATGATTTGTGATATGTTCATTTCATGCAATGGTTTGTGTGCCGCTTTAACTCTGATTGGGCTGTTCCAACCTTTCGTGTGACCGAGACAGGAGTGGGAACATTCCTTATGCACTGACGTTTTATTAGTATTATTATTTGCATTATTGTACTTTTTTCACGGCTTTTGTTATGGTTTATAACGTGTACCTACATATAGTCACGAGTATGGTTGATATGCGAATCAATGATCTCCATCGTGGTGAAACGGTCACACACTATTCGCCAGTTCAAAGTTATGACTATCCGCTCGACAGATTTGGGATAGCATGCTATAGTTTAAATGGCCACAATCTTGACCTTCTAAGGTGTAATATCAAAATCACAGATCACCAAACATTTTGATCACACGGACAAAAAATAGCCAACATCATTCATAAGATATGTTTGTTTTAGATGACCTGCCTGATTATCATAAACATTTTGAAAGCTCGTCATCGCCTCGGGAGAACTTAAACCAACAAGCCGTTAATATTTTATGCTTAGAACAAATAAGGTGCTAACAATGGTCTTGAACAAAGCTTAAATTTCCCGTGAAGATCAGGGTTAGAAATGGTCTTCAGCAGCCCAGGCTTGTCGTAAGAAGCGACTAACGGGATCGGGTGATCAGACTCGCTGAATCGGTTCATGTGATCATGTCAATCACTGGATTGTATGGTCCAGAGTCGATTATTCACGGGTCGACGTCATATAGCTGGAATGATGCCGAGAGTGGCGTTAAACAACACACCATGCGCAGAGGACTAGAACCAAACATTTAGCCCGCATTGTTTAATAGTATTGCCCCTGGCAAGAACAACTGAGACAAAAGCATACATTCGTTATGAAATATTTTATAACGCATACTACTGCCCAACAAAGAAATCATGGGTCAGTCCAGCTGTGTTGATATAACCGATGGTCTAGCTTTACGTACCATTCATGATTTGCGATTTGATATGCTCTGCAGCTTGTTCTAACGCCGACATGGAGGTCGGAGCATCTGTTGGAGGCTGAGGCGTGGCTGCAGCCGGCGATTTACCAAACAACTCCAACCCCTTTGACGGAAGTAACGGAACCTCAACTGGACGTTGCTGATCCGGTTTCCCTTCAACTGCTGTGACCTTCTGGACGAGACTGTTCATTGAGGATGGGACTCCATTCGCTGCAATTCGGAACATCGTGACATAGAACAGTCGAAGTTGAATCCTTTCAGGATATACAGACAGACAGGCAGACAAAGTGTATTCAGTTTTCAAGGCCTCCGGCCCATAAGACAAGAGCATACCACATAAATTTTATGCATGCAAAGCCTGATCATTATTATCTAGGAACGTCTACATTAAACACATTTAGATTTGTTTGTTTAACGCCCCACTCAGCAATATAACAGCTCTTATGACGGCGGTCTGAAAACAATCGAGTCTTGGCCAGGCAGTCCAGTGATTGACATCATGAGCATCGATCCACTTAATTGGGATACGATGACATGCATCAACCAAATCAGCGAGCCTGACCGCCCGATCCCGTTAGCCGCTTTTTACGACAAGCATAGTCGCCTTTTACGGCAAGCATGGCTTGCTGAAGACCTATTCTACCCCGGAGTTCAGATGATAAGTATCTCCCAACACTGACTGAGTATTTGTATTGTTGTTAGTATTGACATTGACGTCAAGTTTCCGGGGATAGGTGCCAATTTTGGTAGAGACAGTCGTGTAATATTTGTTCAAAATACTAACAAAAAATTTGATATCACCGATCTCTTGACTTAACCATGCGAAACCAAATCCATATTGGAAGAGTAAGGTCCAGTATGTTGCCCACGTTGTTTTACCACAATCATCCAGTGATTTGAGCATTGTTTCAATTTATTTGTCGTTGCACGCCGAACGGGCCTTTAAATAGTCGAGTCTTGGTGATCAATCAAGTGATTGTTATTATTTACGCCGTCGGGGGGCGAGGACGCGTAGGTCATTACGGTATACATATTTTTTCTCTTAATTATCTTTTAAATTTCCACAGGAACACTAATGTCAAGATTGTAAATGAATTAAAACCTTCATCCTCACGGAGTTTAAGCTTCGTAGCTGCACACAGACCAAAGAGTAAGAGAGTGAGTTGGGTTTAAAGCCGTTTTTTAACATATGTTCAGTAATGTCCCGCAACGGCTATGAGGGAGGGAAGCCGGAATCGATGCCGAAATATGGTGCTGACAAACCAAGATTTTACCCTCAGGGCGAATCCAAAGACAAGCAAAGTCTCCAGTGTGCGAATTTAACCCACTGGTCAGACCATACACGTCACCTGTATTTCCCGAAGAGAAGTGACAAACACCAAGGGTCGTTTGAGAGTTAACGATTTAATCCTAACCCCTGCGAGTACAATCATTCAGTGGACGTAGATTATTTGAAATAATTTAAATATTAAATGTCAATCAAATATACTGATTGAACGTATATTTATATAATATCCCAGGGATTTTATAAATATAACTTTCGTTTATATTGTAACATATTAATGTTTCTATTTATATTCCCAATGATCGAAAATGCAGCCTTCGTATCTGTAGCCCTGTTAGTGTACCAATAGGCTAGAGGCGAGCTGATCAATCGAAATGCTTTCAAGAATGTCTATTTCAAGTACCGTCCGCCAGCAACAACTATTTTACGCCCGTTTCCTAAGGTGAAAGTATGTTTGAAACAAAATGTGGATAAATATTGTTTAAAGTTTCTTTTTTCGGTTTATAAGTTAGATAAAACATATACTCTCACGTTTTATGAGATTTTAAACCCTCATTCTTGGTTTTATCACTCGGGTTCACAATGTCATAAAAAACTCATACATGTTTTATCCTACACATAAAACCAAGTATAGAATTCTTGCAAACGTTCATGTTTCAACATAAAGTGCATATTTTGTTTACTATTACGGTTGAACTAATGATATTTCTAGTTACAAAGATGACACAAGTAGCCAAGTCGACGTGGAGAGTTGCGTCCCTTAGATACCAGAATCCGATGGTCGTGCGTTCCTATCCAATATTTGCCCTAGTTATCATTCTTTCCAAATCCAGATTCGCCCTGAGTATAATTTTTCCACGTTTGTCGCCCCAATGTCGGTGCTCGTGGTTTTAACCATAGTGGTAAACAAGAAATTGCATCACGTCGGACTTCGGCTCCTATATTTACGCTGAGATGACGTGAAGTAAATTAAATACTGTTCGAAGCGGCGATAAACTTAGCTCATTTACTCACTGACTCTGGGCGCAAATTAAAAAGTGGACCTACACGTGGATGGTTTGCAGCTTAGAGAGGGCACGATCCAACCGCCTTGCTTGTCGCACACACCGAATACCGAGCCTTTGTTTACGTTTTCGTAGTCTGACAGACATGTGTACCGGTATCGGACGACCCCATCTTCCGGTGTTGGGTGTTGATCAACATGGGTGTTTGAGACCTGTGGTGGATTGCGACAGTTTGGGTCTGAAAACGGAATAGAAACAGCAACGCAATGGAGTACTGATATTCGTTTCTCGGTCACAAGAACTAACTTCAACAAATATTTGAACAATACATGTTAAGCTCGCCACAAAGAAACCGATCATATCTGTTGCCATTCATTCTTAATACCCCCATTCCACTAAGCGGCGTTCAGTGGCGCTCTTACATATCGCCATAGATCGCCATATAGAGCCCTAAGATCTCCAAAAGCGTTAATGGATCTCTAACTGATCTCCATGACCGTCAAGTTCGCCCCCTGTCGACTTCCCTGCACAAAGATGCGTGGCTCTCTGCCAAGAAAACCGTCAGATCGCTACTTGATCAATCTCGTTAAAATCAGATCTTAGTTCTCGCTACCGCTACACAAAGATCTGAGGACATCCCATTACGGGTCACGTCAGACCGACCTTGCGCGAACTTTGACCGACCAATGGAATAACCAATCAGAAGGCAGCTTTCTCGTGCTTTACGGCACTATTTTCAAATTCGACAACGCTTCGAAACATATTTTGACAAATTCTCGATTAAAATTTTGAAACCTGAACAAAAGAGCATTCTGGAATCGCTAATAGATGGTCTAGATTGTATGGATTCAGTCGTTAAATCCGTAACTATCGATCGGAATACCCCGTGTTAAAGTTTCCTAGGGTCTTCAAGTCGCTATCGGATCGCATAGAACGTTATTGGACCGCAACAGGACGCTCTCTGATCGTAATCAGATCGTAAGTGCCCCCAGATAGCCGAAAAATGAGGAGATCTATGGCGTCGCCTTGTGGAATGGGGGTATATAACATTCAAAACTAAATTCTTCCTGGATAGGGGGCACACGTGGCGCAGTCGTCTAATTAACTTCAATTCGCTGTGCAGAGGTGCCTCCCTTGGGTACGCCAGAAACCTATGATTGTGGGTTCGTATCCCGTTCGCCCCGATATACACGTTCTCGTGGGTTTCATCGAAGCGGTAAACCTCTGAGACCCCTGAATAGCTGACAAGCCGCGAAATAACTGTAATACTGTTAAAAGCGGCGTTAAATCCAACTGACTTTTATTTCCTGGATAGCTCTATTATGGCCGTCTGATTGACGAACATGATCATAAACTCGTTTGGAGACATGTTTTCAACAAACATTTTTAGTTATCTTATCTATGAGTAATTTCCATTCGTTTATTTTATTTTAAGACATAAGACATTCCGCTGCTACACGATAAGCCCTATATACGAAAGAAACGTTTAAATACTTACGTATACTTAGGAACTGACATGAACTGGCAGAGTTGCTGTCTGGAAGGTAGCTTGGATTGTCAGCTTGGACGTAGATATGGCACAGTCCTCCCTTCTCTATCTTCGTAATGGTGCACGACATTGGATTTGCACAGATGTCCTGGACTGGGGTTTCATGGCAGTACATCGCCACTACGCAAGACTCATCCGTCCTACAACTTTCCTTGCATTTTTCTTTGCTCATCCTCTCCCCGTCACTGTAAGCAAGCTGAATGCCTCCCATCCCAAAGGTGTTGCTAAGTACATCTTGTTCGGGTATGGCGCTGTAAGGATCAGGGCTGTTGGATGGCAGTCTATTGGAGGACTGCATCGCAACAGAGCCCTGGCTTGAGAGTGTGTTCAATGTACCTATGGCACTACTCTTGGGTTTCTGTAATAGGATTCCTAGGCGTATACCCGAAGGTTCCAACTGCTGGCTTTCTGGCACAGATGCCATGACAAGCAGACACACGAGAAGAACGAGACGCATTGGAAATGGCTTTCAACAGTGTACGTGCGATGAGTGTACACTCAAGATATGGTAAACCAAAACGAATGATGTTATGGCTCGAGGCGAACATGTATTGCCAATAAATACGTTACATGTTATCTGATTGACCTGCATATCCAGGTGGCATCGCGGCCACTTAGCAACAGTAAACTAACTCATTATCTACACCTCCATAGGGCGCTCATGCTTGGCTTGTTCTATATAGCTTGAGCTTTTTTTGCTATTTGCATTTTTATCTGATTGAAGGCGACGTCAAACCCCATATTTTACTGGCAGAGTTGCTGTCTGGAAGGTAGCTTGGATTGTCAGCTTGGGCGTAGATATGGCACAGTCCTCCCTTCTCTATCTTCGTAATGGTGCACGACATGGGATTTGCACAGATGTCCTGGACTGGGGTTTCATGGCAGTACATCGCCACTACGCAAGACTCATCCGTCCTACAGCTTTCCTTGCATTTTTCTTTGCTCATCCTCCATAGGGCGCTCATGCTTGGCTGGTTCTATATAGCTTGAGCTTTTTGCTATTTGCATTTTTATCTGATTGAAGGCGACGTCAAACCCCATATTTCACCTTCAATACCCGAGGTAAACCAGGCCTCGAGATGTCTCATACGTTTTCTCACTTGCTTGTAAAACTTCTCGTTGTTTTCTACCTTACTATCAAGATCCTTATCATTATTAAAACATTATACAAAAGATATGAATAGTCCGCCCACAGGGATAGAACGGAAGTATAGGTCTTCAGCAACCCTTGCTTGCCGTAAAAGGCGAATATGCTTGTCGTAAGAGGCGACTAACGGGAACGGGTGGTCAGGCTCGCTGACTTGGTTGATGCATGTCATCGTATCCCAATTGCGTGGATCGATGCTCATGATGTCAATCACTGGATTGTCTGGTCCAGACTAGATTATTTACAGACCGCCGCCATACAGCTGAAATATTGCTGAGTGCGGCGTTAAACAACAAAACAACGAACAAACAAAACTTCCGGTAGGTCTTGTCTTCTCTGTCATGTTCACGCTCTTCATGTAAACATCAAAATACATGTTTTCACCACTGGATCTTCACTATATAGTGCCTATCTTATGGCAGTATACAACTTTCACAGAGTTGAAAACCAGTATGATGGATATACAATATACAACTTCTTTATTACAATGACTGCAACGTTACGGTGTAGATACTAACACGTATCAAACAAGTGATGTACACAAAAGCTGATCAATTACCCCCCAAAAATACATAAACATACATAAACATAGGGACAGTCAAAGTAAATGACACCCCAAAATATAGTTTTAGAAACTGATATTCTTTCGGCATTGTTCAAGTTATATCTGTTTAATCTCCTAAATTTGACCCGAGGAATTGTTTTTGTTTTTAAACATATTTAATTGACATTAAAAGGTAAAATGGATCAGATAAAACGCTTTTTCAAAGATCATTTATACAATAGTGTACATATTAAAAGATTGGGGTAAATAAATACGAAGTGTCATAATTCCATGGGAATAGTAACATTGGTTATGACATTTGTCAGTCAATTTTTATAGTAAAGAAAACAAAGTATAATACCATGAAATTCTTTATCACTTAAAAACATTAAATCTATATGGTATTAACAAGTATTGACTACCAATTTCCTCTAATAATAAACTGTTACGTTTGGTATCCTCAAGCACCAATACTCAGTATGATCATTGGGCAAATGTAAAAATCACATACCTTGATGGATCCTGTCTGCAATAGATAAATAGAGGTTATCACGTAAGTGTGTTTGGGAATGGTAAATATCCTTTATTAGGAATAAACATATAACGTTTGTTCCCAATACAGGATATTTACCATCCCAAAATACACAAGCGTGATAGCCTCTTTATAATATAATGTCATTCTGTGCTCGAAAAACTTCTTCCTATCTCTCACAAACATAACGAAACATTGAAAGTTTTCCTGGCATGTGCTCATATATATCACGTCAGAAGATAAGTGATGTGTAAGCGGGACAATGACAATAGTCAATATGGTTCCAACTTAAACCTGTTTCTCATACAGTGGCGTAACTACATTTAGGCAAAACAACAATTGACTACACAAATTGTTTCTAATTGTCTTTTGCGGCATTACATCGGTAAGTCCGCTGGTGTAACTGCTCTTTATCAAAGAGCTCTAAACCTTGTCTAAGACGTCGCGTTTGTTGACAGTCTGCCTGTACTGTCATAACGTTACGAAGTGCAGTCAAATGTACACACAGCCACAAAATGAAACAAGGTAACAATTCGGACATATTTCGGCCAAATCCAACTGTTTAAATTGGGGTAAGGTTCCAAGCCGCAGAGGTCTACAAGCACAGATATGGAAACTGATCCGGCTAGGCTAGTGTTCTCGCTAGACTGTTTCGCAACTTATGTCTCCAGAGTTGCCAAAGCTTGTAAAATGCCTTAGCTACGTCACAGTTAGACACTGATTTTGAGTAAATTAGACTATTCTTTTGAAAATTGTAGCAATTATCCTTGGAGTTTCTTCAGATTCCCGATTGTTAATTATGACTCGATCGCCGAATGACAAGGGCGATTTTACGTGCTCTATGCCACGTAATATAGTCACGAGACAAGAGACGTGTGTCTTTCAGACAACTCACTTTAATGGGTACCGACTTACAGCGCATTGAAGCTCCTTCCCAGCGCGTGACACCCTCGTTACACTCTCAACAGTCATTTTTGTATTTGTCATCAGTTTACATATGATTTAATTTTTATTTGGCAATTATATCTGCCTGGAATGCAATGCGTTTCAATGTGCAAAGTCAAATGTACGTTTCTCCTTGGTAAAAGGACACGGGATGCCGAGCCGTCTAAGGTGTCATCCGTTGTACTGAGTGTTTTCCCTTGGGCGTACCAGGATACAATAATCGTTTGTACGATTTGCTTTCTCCAAAATGAAAATACTTTGAGTGACGTAAAATCTGCATGCAGTGATATAAGATGCCCCCCCCCCCCCCCCCCCCCCCCCGCAGATTTTATACCGGTACATCTGAAATAAAATCTCCCCCGGGCGGATATATTCCGCGTCCCCCTCAGTATAAAGTCTATAAAGTATACATTTTTTTAATATACCAGTTTGAGTCTACATGTGAGGTGAGGTGAGGTGAAATGGGGTTTAACGTCGTGTCCAAGATTATTCCACTTGGTTACCGCACCCTATAAGTGAGTTAGTGATGTTTTACGCCGTTTTTATCAATATTCCAGTTACATCACGTCGGGGGACACCAGAAATGGGATTCACACAAATTACCTATGTTGGGAATCATCTCCGTGTTCTTTGGCGTGACGAGCGAACTCTTTAGCCACTAATCCCAAGTAATGAGTGAGTGAGTATGGTTTTACGCCGCTTTTAGCAATATTCCAGCAATATCACGGCGGGGGACACATATTGTACCCATGTCGGGAATTGAACCCTGGTCTTCGACGTGACGAGCGGTTGCTTTAACTACTAAGCTACCCGATCGCCGCCCCCACCATTTGAAAGCTCACGTTACGGGTTATGTTCCAAGTAGCACCGTCAAGCCGACAGATAATAAGCCCAACGTTGGGAAAAAAGTGCGTTTATTGACTAAATCAATTGTACATGTATGTATAAAAATGTCAGATTTAAAGACTTAGAATGTGAAACAGTAACTAAGGTGTAACAATGCATCAAGGTAAAACCTGTCCCCGACTCGCCGCTGTTGCTATTTTTAGTGTGGGAAAGAAAACAAACGACGTTTTCAATCCATGAATTCAATGGTTATCGGTTAAGGACTTCAGCTATATTCCAGCATTACGATGACAGTGGACACCCGATGGGCTTCTCCTTTACGAAAAGGGAACAATAGAGGACCGGCAGTTAACAAAAGCACAAAGCTAACCATAACCATGTTTATAAACTAGAATAAAAAATATTTTTTTATAGTTGTTAAGTTAACAATAATGTACAGAAACATGTGCGAGGATTTTCTGTCGGCAAGTAACACTAGTTTACCAACCACCCCAGATAGAAGTAGTAGTAGTAGTTGGTAAGGTAGTAGTGGTAGTAGTAGTAGTGGTAGTGGTAGTGGTAGTGGTAGTGGTAGTAGTAGTAGTAGTAGTGTCCGAAGTCGTTGCGGAAGTGGTGTCTGAAGTTGTTGCGGAAGTGGTGTCTGAAGTTGTTGCGGAAGTGGTGTCTGAAGTTGTTGGGGAAGTGGTGTCTGTAGTAGTTGGGAAGGTAGTAGTGGTAGTAGTAGTAGTAGTGGTAGTGGTAGTAGTAGTAGTAGTAGTGTCCGAAGTCGTTGCGGAAGTGGTGTCTGAAGTTGTTGCGGAAGTGGTGTCTGAAGTTGTTGGGGAAGTGGTGTCTGAAGTCGTTGCGGAAGTGGTGTCTGAAGTCGTTACAGAAGTCGTGTCTGAGGTCGTTACGGAAGTAGTGTCTGAAGTCGTTGCGGAAGTCGTGTCTGAAGTCGTTACGGAAGTGGTGTCTGAGGTCGTTGCGGAAGTAGTGTCTGAAGTCGTTGCGGAAGTGGTGTCTGAAGTTGTTGCGGAAGTGGTGTCTGAAGTTGTTGCGGAAGTGGTGTCTGAAGTTGTTGGGGAAGTGGTGTCTGTAGTAGTTGGGAAGGTAGTAGTGGTAGTAGTAGTAGTAGTGGTAGTGGTAGTAGTAGTAGTAGTAGTAGTGTCCGAAGTCGTTGCGGAAGTGGTGTCTGAAGTTGTAGCGGAAGTGGTGTCCGAAGTTGTTGCGGAAGTAGTGTCCGAAGTCGTCGCGGAAGTAGTGTCCGAAGTTGTTGCGGAAGTGGTGTCTGAAGTCGTTGCGGAAGTAGTGTCTGAAGTCGTCACGGAAGTAGTGTCCGAAGTTGTTGCGGAAGTGGTGTCTGAAGTCGTTACGGAAGTGGTGTCTGAGGTCGTTGCGGAAGTAGTGTCTGATGTCGTTGCGGAAGTAGTGTCCGAAGTCGTCGCGGAAGTAGTGTCCGAAGTCGTTGCGGAAGTGGTGTCTGAAGTCGTTGCGGAAGTGGTGTCTGAAGTCGTTACGGAAGTAGTGTCTGAGGTTGTTGCAGACGTTGTTGCAGAAGTCGTTAATCGTGCCTTGAAACCGGTAGGACTGAGGCGGATCTGTGGAATGAGACCGACTGATGACAGCGTTGGTTGATTGTCAACATTCTGATTGTCGGTGTTCCCCATCTGATTGAGCATAATGTCATCTACCGCCTGGAGCCTAATATTCATTGCCGGGCCTGTCATGCTTCCTGTGCCTGCAAAGCAGTTATTCATATAGTGGAATACAAACATTACGAAAGGTCTTGGTTGAATAAAATAGCTTATGGTGAGTCAATATCGTGGCACATATCGTGTGGTGGGGCAATGTGATACATTTCGTTTGGTGGGGAAATATCGTGATTCATACCATATAGTGGTCAATATCGTGACACATATCGTGTGGTGGGGCAATGTGATACATTTCGTTTGGTGGGGAAATATCGTGATTCATACCGTATGGTGGTCAATATCGTGACACACATCGTGTGGTGGGGCAATGTGATACATTTCGTTTGGTGGGGCAATATCGCGATTCATACCGTATGGTGGTCAATATCGTGATGCATACCGCATAATAGCATTATTATGCCTCGAAGTGAGATTGACCAGAACTACAAAGCCCATATGAGCCCGTATACCGTCAGTAAAAATCCAAGATGGTTGTTATTGACTGTGCACTCAACTCACATATTTCACACCAAAATTCTGATACAGAGATTTGTTATTCGACACTTTTTTAATATCATTAATCGTGATGTGCAGAGCCATTAATTTGTAAAGAAACCACGTTCGTGACTTTATACATACAAATAATAGAGAAAACACGGAGTTTCCGATGTACGGATTTTCCATTGAACGAGAGGTCGGTCAAGTAACCTTCATAAGTGTATATTTTTGAATAAATATAAATTTGAAGTTTACACGATATACGGCTTTTCCCAAGAACGAGTGGTAGGTCACATTCGTACGTTTTTTACGAGACCGTGTTCTTGAAATGTCGTAAACACTGACGGACTTCTTTCACATTCTTGGGTTAAAACCCCTGGGAATTTCCTTGTACGATTACATACAGAAGCGTTATTTCTGATTATTTAGACCCTTTAATCTTAAACTCAGCGTTTCAGTATACATTGAGCAACGTCAGAGAGTTTGACTGCATGATCACTACGACAGAACCTAGAGTGAACAAAAGGAAGAAAAGCACATCCAAACTATCGTAGTATCGACGCGAACCGTGTCGGGCTGACAGTGACAGTCTACAGCAATCTATGAATTTACCTTAGGGTCTAATTAACACATCTTTAACCACCTTTCAATGGTTGACCAGTTGATCAATGATGACTAAAACATGTATCCGCCGCAGGTTCATTAACAAAATCCGAAATCTCTCCCGTCACGGTTATCGTGTCGGCCATTTTGACGTCTTGTACTTTACGTAAATGTATTACGCCGCGCCGTCATTGTGATAGTTCTTAACCGACATTTCTCATCTAATGATGATATTATTTGAATACATGTGTTGTGTCAGATGTTTCTGAAGAGAAAGTTGTGTATACATACGTTCATGTGACATCTCGTTTTGAGGAACTATTTTATTCCGCGATACAGCTGATTGTTGTATGGATGTCAGTATAAATATGAAGTCACACGTACTAAATACCAACAAAAGCCAAACTCATACTCAAATGAAAGGAAAACTGAAATTGCTATCTCACGCCTCAGACTCGGTCACAAAAAGCACTATGACAAGGTTTGTTCATCTTGCAATCAGGGTGAAACCATTGATCACGTGTAACTAGAATGTCAAGACCATGCCCCAGCCCGGGCTAGGTTAAAACAAGAATTGCAGTTAGATCCGCTATCTGTCATAGATCTCCTAAAGCCAAGAGATGCAGTAGCGAAGGCCAAACTAACTCTATTTCTGAGAGATGGACAGCTACTCGAACGTATATAAACAGAGCAGCCAAGGATAAAAATGAAATCATATCAATGTAAGAAAATAGAAATCATATCAATACAAAAACAGAAATTATGTGAACACCATACTCACAATAGATATGTGTACCCTACTCACACACAGGAGTCCCAAAGAGGGACAGGTCAGCCGAAATTGCCTAGGCAGAAGGTGACCTCGTCAACACTTAATGCAACACCAACAACTAAATATTATAAGTTATGATGTCTTCAGTCGCCGTATACGGTGTCATATTAGGTTAGCAAAGACATTTTGGGCGAGGCGTGACAATTCTATCCATTTTAGCTATAATACTTGTTTAAACGTTCACATTTAGTGCGTAATATTCCATTGTTAACGTTCGGCTTTACATTAAATTGTACTGGTCCTGTCATTTATCTTGGTTGTAAGTGTCAAGTTTTCATTTTGACATGTGCGATATAGATACCAAATGGTGTTCACTTTTCGGCATAATAAAATCGTTATGGTGTCTTTATTTGCCGTATGCGGTATCATATTAGGTTTGCAAAAAATATTAAGCTCGGCCTGACTAAAGGCACCTTAACTAATATTGTGCGATAAGCATTGTGCGGTGTGAAATATCTTGATGAGCACCTCTTACGTTGGGGCAATATTGTGATGAATTTCGTGTGGTGGGGCAATATCGCGATAACTATCGTATGGGGGCAATATCTTTAAAAAATATCGTAAGGTGGGTCAATATCGTAAAACTATTGTATGGAGAGGTAATATCGTGACACATATTGTATGTTGGGGCAATATCGTGAAACATATCGTGTGGCCGGGACAATATCGTCAAGCATATCATGTGGTGGGGCAATATCGCAAAACATTGTATGGCAGGGACAATATTTTAAAAAAATATCGTAAGGTGGGACAATATCGTAAAACTATTGTATGGAGGGGTTATATCGTGACACATATTGTATGGTGGGGCAATATCGTGAAACATATCGTGTGGCAGGGACAATATCGTGAAACATATCATGTGGCTGGGACAATATCGTGAAACATATCGTGTGGCAGGGACAATATCGTGAAACATAACATGTGGTGGGGCAATATCGCGAAACATTGTATGGCAGGGACAATATCGTGAAACATATCGTGTGGCAGGGACAATATCGTGAAACATTGTATGGCAGGGACAATATCGTGAAACATATCGTATGGTGGGGCAATATCGCGAAACATTGAATGGCAGGGACAATACCGTGAAACATATCGTGTGGCAGGGACAATATCGTGAAACATATCATGTGGATTGGACAATATCGTGAAACATATCATGTGGTGGGGCAATATCGCGAGACATTGTATGGCAGGGACAATATCGTGAAACATATCGTATGGTGGGGCAATATCGCGAAACATTGCATGGCAGGGACAATACCGTGAAACATATCGTGTGGCAGGGACAATATCGTGAAACATATCATGTGGATTGGACAATATCGTGAAACATATCGTGTGGATGGGACAATATCGCGAGACATTGTATGGCAGGGACAATATCGTGAAACATATCGTATGGTGGGGCAATATCGCGAAACATTGCATGGCAGGGACAATACCGTGAAACATATCGTGTGGCAGGGACAATATCGTGAAACATATCATGTGGATTGGACAATATCGTGAAACATATCATGTGGTGGGGCAATATCGCGAAACATTGCATGGCAGGGACAATACCGTGAAACATATCGTGTGGCAGGGACAATATCGTGAAACATATCATGTGGTGGGGCAATATCGCGAAATATTGAATGGCAGGGACAATATCGTGAAACATATCGTGCGGTGGGGCAATATCGCGAAACATTGCATGGCAGGGACAATATCGTGAAACATATCGTGTTGCAGAGACAATATCGTGAAACATATCATGTGGATGGGACAATATCGCGAAACATTGTATGGCAGGGACAATATCGTGAAACATTTCGTGTGGTGGGGCAATATCGCGAAACATTGCATGGCAGGGACTATATCGTAAAACATATTGTGTGGCTGGGACAATATCGTGAAACATATTGTGATTGTGATAGCATCCTAGAGTTTGGGTCACATAATGCCTAAACCTCTCATACATATGTGCCTAATATTGGATAAAAAACAGTTTGTCGTCGGAGAGAACTATTGAAGAAATTATTTCTTAAATCGTCGTCACAACCTGCAATATATACATATGAACTCAATGTGAGCACCAACCCGTGCTTTCGCAGGTCATGTTGGCCTGAACCCAGTTGCCCTGTCTGTCGCACGTGGACGCCGTCGTGCCGCTGTTGGCGTTGATGAAGGAGAATCGACAACTTCTTTTGTATACAACTACACCATCGGCTTTCAGTTCGGGATTCCTTGATCCTACTGTGTTAGCAATCTCTGGATCGTCGCGACAGTTGGGATCTGAAAGAACGATGTAAAAAGACATGGAGGTGATGTTATTGTCTAAGGCGTCGCAATTCGCTATGCAGAGTTGCGTCCATTAACCTGATGGATCTGATGGTTTCGTGGTTTAGAGCTCGAGTGAGTTGGGTTCAACGCCGCTTTTAACAGTTTTCCAGTTATAACACGGCGTGTCAGCTTAATGTGGGAGGAAAGCTCGAGGTGATGTAGGTCTAAGTGTTCAAATGGTTTAATTTGCCATACTGACTTCAGAAAATGCGTGATTTCATTAAAAAACCCATGAATATGCCAAAACAAGTCGAGCAATATGAGGCCGGGCGTTGTCATGTTGAAAGGTAATGCCTGGGCCATGACGACTCAAAAACGGTAGAACAACAGGGCCGATGATCTCGTCGCGGTAGCGCTGTCCATTGAGATTTCCCTCCACCACTATCAAACGGGCCCTCTGTCTTGCTGTAATCCCACCCCATACCATAACGCTGCCGCCCCCGAACCGATCTTCTTCCATGACACTATGATTGACGTAACGTTCACCTCGACGTCGGTACACTCGAATCCGTCCATCGCTGTGGCCGAGGTAAAACGAGACTCGTCAGTGAATAGAACTTGTCCCCACTGCATGGCCGTCCAGCGTAGACACTGTCTGCACCACTGTAGTCGTGCTTGACGGTGGTTTCCTGTCAAAATGGGACGTCTGGCGGAATTTCTGGCGACAATCCCTGCACATCTGAGGCGGCGACGTACGGTTTGTGAAGATATTCGTCGAAGGCCAGGGATGCTTCTTGCAGTCACTGTTGCTGGATGGAATCGATTTCGTAGGTGTGTTGTTCGAATCCAGTTGTCTTGTCGATTATTGGTTAGGCGTGGCCTGCCACTCCGAGGATGGTCTCTGACTGCATTCATCTGTTGCCGACGTTGCCATAAACACCATATGGTGTTTCTGTGGACGTTAAATGTCTTGCAACATCACGTTGACTCGATCCTGCTTCAAGCATACCAAAGACACTCATTTTCGGACAGGCGTGGCATTTCGTAATGTTGAATAATTGCGTAATTTTGTTGTCTTTCTGAGTGGTTGTTGTCAGCACGATGCTAAACAAATGCATATGGAATCCCTTTAACGCACATGTTTTTATACCCATTCTTTGGTAGTGAAATGCATGGGGCTTGCATAAAAGTCAACTTTTGCATGGAATACATGCTTTTCTGCAGCAGTTGCGTTTGTGTGACTTGATTCCATACATGTACTACAATATTGAAAACCAAACTTTACTTGTTTGAAAAATACACTAAAATATTGGTGTCAAAGGAACTTTTGTTGTTGAGTATATGTCTGGTCCAGATTTTTGAGAGGCTGGCGTGGTATAGTGAGATATTGCTGAGTGCGGGGTTAAATAACATTCACTAACTTAGTAATGGAGGATCGGGGGATTAGGATCAAGCAAAGCGTTTGTTTATAACTTTTTTGACGAATATGGGACCCCAGATTTTCATAAATCAAAAACAGTACTGTTTCTTTTCGTCGTATCTGTTAAGCAAGTTCGGAAACAAAACCAACCACTTCGAAGATAACAAGTATGAGAAGGAACAGTATTGCTGGTACGCGCTATTTACAAAAAGTTGAGCATCTGAACAATGCAGCATACATTACAATACAGTACAGTGATATAACGAGCGGAAAGATTATTTAATTCTGATCCTTGGTAAGAAAACAACAACATTGTCCTCGGGATATAGATAAAAATTGTATGTTTTGAAGCATTGACAAAAATATATCCTGTCATAGCTCCCGTTCATCCGACGATATTTGTAATGGCTTGTAGCTTTGAATTTATTTCAACATTATGACATAACAGAACAGAGGGTTGTAGTTTATAATATTGAGTTATGCGTGGGGTTGAAACCTCTCGAGTTGAGAACAGTCCCGGGAGCAGGGCCAGAAGCCCCTTTCCCACTGGTTAAATAATCACAACCACATCCTCCATTCCCTTTACTTAATTGTTACCGACAGACCATCCATGATGTGGAAGCGGGGATGCACATTTACCCATGTCCGACTAACCGAGGCTGCACATAATACCCAAGTCAGACTTACCGAGGCTGCACATAATACCCAAGCCAGACAGTTAGATGTCTGAAAAAGGGATGTTCCTGTGAATTTATAGAATCTCTGTAAAAAATACACCTTATCCCAGGTTAATATTGAATTTTATATGGATCACCATTTATTTAAAATAAATCCGTATACAAAGAAGCCCATTTCATTTATTGTCAGTGGTATGATGTGCGTAATATACTTACGGGCACTTAGGTATTTACATGGACTAGCAGAGTAAGAGCTAGGCAGATATCCAGCTCCATCAGCCTTGATATAAGTATGGCAGTGACCTCCTTTTTTCTTTAATGGCCCGGTGAGGAGGCACGCGAAGCTTGGGGCAATACACAGCGGTCCCCGTGTCTCCTTCGCTTCACAGTACACCGCAACGACGCATGAGGTATTTCTGGTACAAGAATTCTTGCAAGCATCTTCCGTCATCTGTTCCTCGTCAGAATGGGCGACTTGAAGATTATTGATTCCAAAAATATTTTGTTTTAAGTCGTCTTCCGTGATATCTTCGAAAGGACTGCTCTTGCCTGTATTCTTGGTGGATGTTGAAGATGGTCCTGTGGTAAGGGGGTCGTTGGAGTTGGAACTGATTACAAGTCCCGTTTGTTGAGGGAGGTTCGAGGCTGGTTTTAAAATGTTGGGCGGTAGCGCCAGTCCCGACGAAACAAACGAAATCCCCATGAGGGCAACCACAATCCGCATCAACATTGCCATGGGTTTGAAGATTTCAACTGAATGATGCGATGCGATTATTCGTGACGCTCCTAGGTGACTGGTTGCTATATAAGTGCAATAATCTTGGGTGCGACGTTAAACCCCATTCCACCAGTACATTTATACCGAACAGTGCGTGTTTTCCGATAATAGTCAGTGGCATTTTGTTTCCTTTCTGCAATATCAGATTTATCCTCGATTATCTGGGGAATCAGATCGAGAAGATAGAGTAAACCGAAACAGCACCTGTATAACCCTCGGAGCTTGGCCAAAATTTCGATTTTAACAAACGAAAACCCACAGAGAACACAGATATTCCATTGATATCACATGTGAGGGTAGATGCAATGGCGCCTTGAAACCACATTGTTTGTGAAGATGCGTATTGCGGCGTTAAACAACAAACAAACTTCTTTGATAACCCTAGGCCTGTTCAATGTTATCTTAGAAAGTGGCAATGTGCCTGACAAGGAATCACTTGTCCAATTAATAAACTTTTCGAGGAATTTTTTTATTTACAATACATAGTCTCATGAAAATTCTTAAGTGTAAAACAAAAAGTATTTTGTGCTTTTATAGATTTTGAAAAATCAAAATGGGTTGGTCTGTGAACAAAAATATTGAATGTTGGAGTAAAATGAAATTTCTTCAGGACTATATTCAATCTTTAAAAAGGCATACAATCAATTGTGAGACATAATGGTTTCCTGTCAACATATTTTCAATGCAAAATATGAGTTGGATGAAGCACTTTCGCCGTTACTCGTTAGCTTATTTATTAATGACCTAGAAATGTGCCTTGAAAGACACAGTTGTTAAGGAATCTATATCCCCTGTGTTGCCTAATGGAAATATAGATATAGCTATTCAAAAGATTTTCATGTTATTTGTTGATGATACAATACTTTTTAGTAAAATAAGAACGATTTACAAGTCACTCTTGACAATGTTGCCTCTTTCCGTAGGATATGGAAATTAAGAGTTAATGCAGTCGAACCTCGTTGTGAAGAACTCGTTGGGACCTGGAAAAAAGTTCTAGTAAACCGAGGTTCGAGACATCAGGAACATTTTAGGCTTAGGTTGGATACTTGGGACTCCCAATAACTTCGAGACAACCGTGAATTCGACACATCCAAGTTCGACACAACGAGGTTGGACTGTATATCAAAGATAAAAGTATTGATATTTGATGGAAGTGAAAAATATATGAAATGTAAACTTAAAACCCATGAGTGTTAATAAGACTTTGTTGATGTTTATAAGTACCTTGGTATAATATTTCATAGATTAAACAAAGTTAATTATGCAACGAAACGCAGTGCAGATCAAGCGAATAAGAATGTATTGCAAGAAAGCAGACTGTTATTTACCCTACAATTATCTGATGCTATAGTTGTACCCATTCTAACTGTGTGTGAAATTAAAAGAATTGAAAGCGTACAACTTTTCTATGCGGAAAAGTCAGTACACCAACATTTATGTAACATGGAGAACCAGGAAAAAACACCTTTCGTGTTGCTATTTAAACACCCTGTTTGGATTTTGGCTTCTATTTCTTTATTCATGTACATGTGTAGGCCAGCGGCCCATGGTACAATATTTGGTCCATCATTAACATTTATAGGCTTAGTGTTTGGAGTCTAACATTCATGGTATATAAAAGTCGCAACATTTCTAATAACAGTTTCATTGTTTACCGCCATAAGCATATTGAATTTAGCAAGAGTAGGATGTACAGAATACTTCTCTGGTAAATACTGAAGACGAAGTTCATCATAAGCGTTACAAATTAATAGAAAATGATATCCATTCTCGACATAGCTTTGATTGCAACTATTGCACAATTTTTGGCTTCTAGTAACTGGCAAAGGTGCGAAAGTGTCTAATATTATGTATAGATCACTATACCATGATCATGTAAATATGTATAACCATAAATGGATATATTGATGTGTAGAAACTATTTGTATACCACTGGTTACATGTATTGGTCAAAATTGAATTTGTGTATATCATTATATTTTAACGGCATATGTGAAAGAGTGCAGCACCGTAGTTTTTTGTAATTGGCTCTAGATCCACACTCCGCTTGTCACGAATCACGGATAACTCGATACAGTCACGATGGACTTCACGAGTTAATGATATTCCACTGTATATATGCAACAAGGTGAAAAAAACGGTTTATGAAGCTCGCCGCATATGATGCTGCCTCCAAACGAGGCAAGATCTCTTTCATGTAATTGAGCTGATCCGGGACACAGTTGGGGGATGGACAGGCAAATTCGGTTAACCAAATCTTCTTATGGAACTTGTTATACAGCGTTTGCATGTATTTATCGTGATGTCTGCGTTACACCAATACGCATCATAGCTATGTAGTCAGCTTTACATCCGGCACAATGACGGAAGAACTTTTCAAACCATTGGACACCGTCATAGTTTCAGATGGGGTTACCCGAGCACGGGACGGCAGCGGGGCTGACCAGTAGTTTCCCCTGCCCCACCCTCTCAATGAGCCGCCAGTGTTCTGCTGCCAGTTGCGGGGACTGGTTGGCCTGGATGCTGAAACACAGGCAAAACGTACAGGGGAAAGTTGGGCATAGTCCTGGGTGACGTTGTACAAAACAACCTTAAGGTATTAAGGAATCAACCAAGTCAGCGATCCTGACACCCGATCACATTACTCGCCTCTAACGACCAGCTCACTCGTTGGGCCAGTTGACTGGCTTGGATTGAGAATATACGCGACTGGTACATTTAAGCGATGAAGGTTTCGTTCTCAGAACTACCTGAAGTCCGGCTCGTTGAATCCCAGGATATACTGAGCGTTGTTTGGTATATGAAATGGGAAGTCGACATTTTGTTTCCATCCTCAGATCATTGGAACCCTTCCTGACTCGTACTGGTTGCAGTTGTGTTGATATGAGGGCTGCTCGAACCAGTCGTACCTGTAATATAAGGATGGACGTGATATATCTTTGGCCAAACGTTTGATCACAAATCACAACTCTCCATACCATGCTTGAAGCTGCCCTCTTCTAGGGGGAACGGGAGATAATTTAGAGGGTGTTGGGGACCCTGCAGTGTCGTACGTGGGGCGTGACTGAAACTTCGTAATACAACCTTTTATGACCAATGAATGTAGGATGTGTGTGTGTGTGTGTGTGGGGGGGGGGGGTGTGTTCTACCCTCATGCTTCTGTTTTAAGACATTTATGATTCAAGCTTTAAATTGACCCTACCTTGTGGATGTAACTTGGCTCTATGGACAATTGCGATTGGACCTTCCGCTCTCCGGGCAGACATTCTCCCACTAGACCCGAAGTCGGTCTTGGTCTATGCAAGAGTCACCAAATCAATCCGTGTAGAGCCCTCGTTATGAGATATTTGGCAGTTTGGAGACACCAATACGTAATCTTGATGACAGCTGTAGTTTTTGTTATATAACTAAAGTGAAGTGATCAGAGAATGCACAAATATAGCATCCACGTACACTCAACTGCAATTATCTCGGCAGATACTTTATGGGTAAATCCGTCCTAAACACATGCAAAGGCAAGTCAATTGTCGCCTGTAAAACACCCCTGGAACATATGGTACAAGGCCAAATAAGGAACTGCAGCGGACATCATTTTTGTTACTGATGCGTCAAATTTGGACCACATGTCTTCGATAAAACTTTGTGAAAGCTTTACTGATGCTTTGAATGCTGAAACCTTGATAAAACAACTTCTGAGCAAGAGTGGTATTATGATCTTTGAAATCTTGAGTAGAAAGAATACGCTCGATTGTACCTCAAAAGTTGTGAAGTTTCTCCTGTCATACAGATTTGAACCCAGGATCATAGGTCTCTGGCTTACCAAGGGACACCACTCGGCACATCGAATCGCGGCTTCTCGGGCGACTGGGCCACCCGTGACCCGATTTCATACGTTAAAGGAATAAAGACATGGAGATAATAGTTAATGGTAACTATCCTGTTTCTTAATATGAAAACTTCTAACTTCTAACTGCAATATTCCAGCGATATCACCGCCGCACGTTAAGACCAGGAAAACCAGTCGTTGATATATTATGCCCTTGGTGCGATAACATGAAGGTTACCTAATCTGACAATGCGATCTATTGTAGTCGACAATCGTCGGTTACTATGGTTACTGAGGACCAATAGGAATGGCACTCAATGTTTCCTGCAAAAATAATAAAAATAGTACAATGGCACTGTAGCTCACGTGGTCAACGGTATATAATGTCAAATACGACAGACACTTAACAAAGGTATGGATATGTCTGCATAAATACTGGATCAGTTTGCACTCGGTTTTCATTCTCAACTCCCTGGGGAGTATACAACCCAATCTGCCAGGCGCTAGAAGGTTGACCGTCACATTTCAATCTCATCCTACTGGGTACCCGTTTCTACTGCTGGGTGAAGAGAGTCACATTTCGAACACTTGTCTTAGGCGACACCACATGTGCTTCAGTGTGGGACAGGACCGAGGCCCTTGAAACTCTCAGGAGTCACGCTGCTGAACACGTTCACCCATCCAACTACTCTCCGAGACCGACGTTGCTTAACTTCACCTGATTTGTGACCTGTGCTCTGTGCACAGGACCACCAATCTAATGCTCATGAATATCATAATGTCATCATAAGGAATAACATACATGCGAAAGTTGAACTGAACGTCCACAGACGAAAGTTTAAGTGCATTATTAAAAATATGGCAAATAATCTAAATATAAGTGACGAAACTGCATTACATTCTGGCCGAGTAATGGTCATGTACAGTTTATACAATATGACCGACAAGGCGGCCATATTGAAAATCGGATTTAAACCTCTGGAACAAATTGAGATTTGTCACTGGTGGCAACAAGCCTGTCAAATTTGAGTTACATCGGTATTCTGATTTCCATGGTCATTTTGTTTACACTGTGAGGAAATGTATTTTGAGGGTATTAAAGAGCATGGTTAAAGTACAAAGGTCGAAATTTAAAATATCGTGAATAACGAAACATACGTGTTAACCCCCACAACTATCTACATACATACCAACTTGCATTATATTTTGAAAATAGAATGGCTGCGTAATTGCCGAAAATAGTTTTTCTATATGGATGCCGTAGCTAGTGGAGGGAAGCATGTAATATTTAGCTTCACTGGTCCAGTGGTTTCTGAGTCGGACACCGGGCGCCTGCCAAACCAGCTACGACACAAGCTCACTTGACGTTCAGTCAGATGAGCTAGTAATAATAAATCTTGACAGCATAGCTCCGACCCAATTTTGACTTTTCCGTGACAGCTGCCAAAGTCACAGATATGCATTTACATTTCTCAAAGAAATCAGAAACGAATCTGACAAGAAGCACGTTCTATTGCCATTGGTAGCCACTAGATTACCAGATAAAATTTTATGACATACGAAGCTACTTTAACAGCCCTGGGATATATAAATAAACAATCCAATATCTCTTATCTTCATTTGCAAAACGTCAAGCCGGTTCCTGTGTTTCATAGTCTGCGAGTAAAGTGTTCGACTCGAAGGCTATCTGACACATGTCAGATAAAAAAAGCCATACACGCGTGCTGTGAATCGGCATAAACGCCGTACTGTGGAAGATTCAGATCTGCCATAAGCACGATTCCGGTGTTATGATGCCTGGAGTCTCTTCAATCTGACGAACCGAATTCCATGACAATCAACTAAACCGTCCAATAAATAGTACGAGAAATATGTTGTTGTATAGTCAACTAACAACAGACTTGCCACCGTTGCCAAACTACATGTCAATTCCAACGAACATTTCTTTCAAGTTGTCACGCATACTTTGCAAGTATTTAAATGTGGCTGCAATGAAGACCATCATTATTTGTTTTTGACAAATGTCTTCACAGATCCCACTTTTTTTAATTTCGCCCTCTCGTACTCCAGGTTTAATTTTGAAGGATTATAGCAGTACGAATATTCTTAAGTTTGATCCAAATATTAATTTTGTGAACATTTTTATATCAAATTGCAATATAGCAGCAGTTTATGTATGTTGTATGTACAAACATTGCTACACGGTCCTCGGCTATCCAGTGTAATATTGCTCTACTTTGTTACATAGTAGAACGGCGACTGAATGTACTTGATGTCAGAGGTTGGCACCTCAGGGTTTGTCATGTATAATCGAAATGATATGATAACATAATAATGTCATCTTCTCTCGCAGCAGCACCGCCATGCTTTTTCTGGGTTAAATAGGTCCCTAGTTACGAGAGGTAGTTGAAAAGTTCTTAGTCTAAATATGACAACATTTGCACAATCTGCATAACTTCTTTCTTCAAGTTTGAGAAGAGGTGGTAATCTGACGGAGCCAAATCTGATCTGTTGAGGATGTTGAGTACAAAGCCAGAGCCATGCATTGCAGCCATGGCGACAACAGACTTGTGCATAGGTGCATTGACCTGATGGAAGGGGGTAGTCCACCAGTAGGATTCCTTTGGAAGCCTAGAAAACTGAATCCACCCCCTTGCCACCTGATGGAACAGACTCTGCCTTCGTCTTCAGAGGATGTGATGTTTCAACTGCTTTGACTGTTGGTTCGTCTTTGATTGATATTGGTGAACCCAAACCTCATCCATGGTTACATATAGCTCAACAAAATCAGGTGAGTCAAAACGTCCTACATTCTCACGAGTGGTGATAAAGCTTGAGCGAGTCAGACGCGTTGGATATCAGCGTGCTGAAGCCTTCATCAGGTCCAGTTCATTCCTGAGAATGTTTTCAACCCTCTCATGAGAGATGACTACTGTGTCGGCTGTTTGACGTGGAGAGTTGTCGATCATCCATAACCACATCACGTAGTGTATCGACAATTTCCATAGTGCTAGTAGTTGAAGGACTTCCTGTTCAGAGATCTTCTTCGGGGCTCTCTCTTCCCCTCTAGAACTCCACAACCCACCCTGTAACAGTGACAAAGGAAGGAACATCATCCCCTAAAGTTGACACCATGTCCGCATGGATGGCTGTTGGGGATAGCCCTTTCGGTTGGATGCTTGATGACAAAGCGTTAGCCAATTTTGCCCATCTTCACTAACAGAGAATAACTAGTCATTTTGATGCCTGCAGAAATATGTTAGCTGGTTGTGTATTTGGTTCAAAGGCAGCCTGTAAGCATGGACAATGTAGTACCTAATGCGTGCAAACTGTTAACGGTGGACGGAGAATCATTGACACTAATGTGAAACTGATAATAAAAACACATTAAGTACAGCGGTCATATCATATTAGTAAATATATTCTCCAAAAAAGGCAGTGGATTATGAAAAATACATGTTATGATCGGTCGTCAAAAGAAAGCATTGAAAACTGACTTCCAGAGATAGAACGGTTACGCATCCAATACCGAAAGCTTTAGGGGTTTCAGCATCCTGTCAACCTTATCACAGATTTACATTTATATCTAGTTTGTTAACGTAAAAAGGGCTTTAAGAAATCGCTGTTCACCTGCGCCAGGCCATAGGAGTTCAAATTAGCAGCTAAGATACGTGCTCGGCGACCGCGTGTTGCACCACGGATAGCAAGCCGAGACATTCGCCAGACGCCAAAGCTGTTTAAAGCGTACGTATAACCTGGGGAATCTCCGATGGCCTCGTGTAATGTTTTCAAGACCAGATTCAATCTGAACTTTCTGGATAGGCGTGGGAGTGTCTGAAGGCGTCCTCACGACCGTCATGCGAACGTCGGTGTAATGCAACATGCCAGGTTTTGGGGCGGGTCTGTATGATATGGGTCGGGATGACTATGACTGCCAGAACGCCACATATAATCCATGGACGAGGTCACTGGACAGTACTACCAAGACAACATACTGCCGCCAACAGTTGTGCTATTTGCGCGCCATGCTGGTCCACGTTTGGTCTTCCAAGACGATAACACTTGTGCTTACCATACACGTTTCGTAACTGACTACCTTCCGCAGCAAAACATCACCTGAGTGCAATGACCAGCATGAGTACTGACCTTTCCCAATAGACTATTAGAGGACCATGCGCTGCAAGAAGACAAGACGGGACTCTCTCAAACTGCCCAGAGAGATTGACCGCGCCGTATAAACCAATGTGTGACCAATCGTCTTTCTTGGTTGTTTGCACCCTTACGATACACTGCCAACATGATCTTCTGATTGCCATGTTACCCATAGTCCTTCCTCGTTCTTGTCCATCCATTACTATCACGTGATACCTCTTTGTATTTCTGTAATCATCTCTTATTTGGGAATATCACCTTCTTTGTTTTGTAGAATATAGATATAAATAAAAGCCATAAAACCGTTTCCATAATTACAAGAAATATCTGCTCAAAACAGTGTCCATTGTACGATTCCTACTATATCATGAGCGGGTGGAGCGGTTGGGTAGCCTTGTGGTTAAAGCGTTTGTTCGTCACGCCGAAGACTAAGGTTCGATTACCCACATGAGTACAAAGAATTCTGGTGTCCCCCGCCGTGATATTGTTAAAAGCGGCGTAAAACCATACTCACTCACTCACACACTTGTAAACGGCACAACTCTTGTTTCCATGTTTACTTAATAGAAAAATAGTAAAAGCTTAATAGTAAGCGCTAGACGATTGATCTAACCATCCATGAATGGGCGATCTTTTTTGTTCCATAGGGCAACAACTCTCCTTTTGAAATGGTACCGACGGTCCAACCTGTCGCTTCCTGTCTGGTTCCCGGATCAATGTGAGCTGTGACATGTAGAGACGGAGCCAAGCTACAGTTCTTGTTATACAGCATTGTAAATCAAAAGTAAGTGAGCTCTACAGTCTGACTGGTCGAAAAATGAGATCGAATAATATTTTTATTGCATTCAGATACCTGATATTGTCACCGTCTAATCATCGCGTATAAATCGCTAGTCAATGCTACCAGCAGTCCAACAAACAATGTTTTGGGATGGTAAATCTCATCCCCAAACACACAAGCGTGATAACCTCTTTATCATATAATGTCATTCTTCAGTTCTGTGCTCGAAAAATCTCTTCCCATGCCTCACAAACATTACCTGAACATTGCAAGTTTTCCTGGAATGTGCGCATTTATATATTATTACGTTAGACTGTAAGTGATGTGTCAGTCGGACAGTGACAACAGTCAATACAGCTCCTACTGAATCCTGTTTCGTATACAGTTGCGTAACTACATATAGGCAAAACAACAATCGCCTACACAAATGGATTCTGCTTTCCTTCCGCGGCAATCCATCGGTCTGTCTGCTGGAGTAACTGGCCTTTATCAAAGGCAAGCTGCTCTAACCCTAGTCTATGAGACGTGACGTTTGTTTGGAGTCTGCCTGTTCTGTCACAACATTACGAAGTGCATGCAGATGTACACACAGCGATAAAAACGAAACACAGTTAGACACTGATTGTCAGTATATTAGACTATTCTTTAAATAATAGCAATTATCCCTGTGGATTCCCGATGGTTAATTTTGACTGGATCCCCGAATGACAAGGGTGACGCCATTTTTGTTTGTAAACACTGTTTGTTTTGTTTGTTTGTCGCCGCACTCAGCAATATTCCAGCTATATGACGGCGGTCTGTAAAAAATCGAGTCTGTACTAGACAATTCATTGATTGATATCAGGGGCATCGATCACGGCTGCAATGACGTGCATCAACCAAGACCGCGAGCCTGACCGTCCGATCCCGTTGGTCGCCTCTTACGACAAGCATAGTCGCTTTTTACGGCAAGCATGGGTTGCTGAAGACCTTATAAACACTGAAACGATATCCGTTAAGGGTCATATGCGGATAGAGATGCAACTATCAAGGGTAAAATAGGGACTGTAAACACTGAAAGTAGTCCCTACTTGACATTTGATATTTGCAGCTTTATCCGCGTATGACGTAGGATTTCGTTTTTATCCGTTGGCTTTATCCTACCGAGACACCTACCCATTATGTGATTATACTTCATATCAGACCGTCAGAGTTACCACCCTGATCTTTCCAGCATGACTCAAGTCATTCTACAGAACCTCGAAACAGAATGGAGCGAAACAGACTGGATAATTGATGATGTCATGCGTTGTTATTTATGCCACGGATATGCTTGTTCCAAGCTGATACAATACTATCGCAATAGTGTTATGAACAAACCTATCTCAATCGTGCACGCACCCCTTCCTAAAGGTTAGGTAATCGAAGGCATCTGAGATTGTGTTTGCACTGTGCGCACTGTTTAATTGGTAAATGCGTAAACGGGTGACTTCATGTAAACAACCACCCACGTGGACCGTTTGACAGCAAAGATGTAAGTCTTAATGGTAATAAATATCCATCAAACAATTCCAAGACTTTTCAACTAATACGTAGGTCTTTGGTTTCAAAATCTACCTGCCTTTGAAACTTTGCGAGTCCCCGTGACCCCGTGACCCAGAGTTGATGTTGATGCCTTTTGTGCCAAGTATCATTTGCATAAGGCCATCCATATTTATAAAGTTGTTCTCATTTCCAACCTCAACCAACAAGAAAGCGGGTGGACGAAATAAAATATATCATTTTAATTTTTTTTAAATGTCTTACAATATTGTGTAAGTTATTTTATGACATATGAGCTTGTCTTAAATATGAGCAACAATAAGTTTCCGTGTGACGCTTAATTTGACGGAAGAGTTGTTGGAGATGATCAGAGGAGCCTTTGGTCATTCCGATTATGACATTAGTGACTTTAGTGTGGAGGTTGTACTGTGGTGCACTTGCCACTGCCAGATCTGTTCACACACCTCCAGTACACATTTTCATTCTTCGTCCTGTTCTTAGCATAAGTGTAGCCGTCTAGGAGAACTTGTAGGGAACCTTTCTGGGACAAGACATACTCAACTTTCCGGCCCTAGCTTAATTGGACGAGGTTGAAGCTCACGTTCAAATATATTTATATGTTATAACATACACAAGAGAAGGAAGTATTAGTGATTGAGAACATTTGGTATATTCTTACACAAATCCCACAACTTGTTTTTAGGTAATGTTTGAATAAGATTTGTGATGTACCGGGAGCAGATTAAAGAAAGGAGGAGTTTTTTTAAGACAATGTTGTTGTTGTCCACTACTGCTCATTGTCTCAACATATTGATAATCCCTCATAGCAGGGGAGTGGACCAGTCCATTCATTAATTAGGTGTGACCAGCAGGCCCAATTAATTAGTGAGCTAATTTTAACTGCTTTTTGGGAGGTCTACGTTATAGGAGGAAACCATTCCAGGTGACATCATTCCGGCTGTTCCGAATCAACAAGATGACTCCTCGCTTCCCGCCTTTTCAAGTGCAATAGCAACTTTGACCAATTCAGTGCCGTTGCTTGGGATTAGTGGATCAGTGTCACAGCCAGATTTCACTGTGGAACCAGATGAAGGCAATTACCATATACACGTCGGAACAAGCCGATTAAACTCGGGGAACGTTGTACAAATTACAACGCCATTCGTTCATTCTTTATTAGTAACATTTAACCATTATTGCGTCCTTTTGTACTTTATTTCAACTTTTGACCGAATGGCCGCCCATACAACCTGTCATTTTCGGATTTAACTAAAAGAATCTTGTCGCTGAAATTTATGTAACTAACGTCAATTTCGTATTTATGTATCGTTACTGTTCCATTTACCGAAAGACTCGTGAAGATCCGGGGTAGAATAGGTCTTCAGCAACCCACGCTTGCTGTAAAAAGCGACTCTGCTTGAGGTAAGAGGCGACAAACGGGATCGGGTGGTCAGGCTCGCTGACTTGGTTGATACATGTCATTGATCTAAATTGCGCGGATCGATGCTAATGATGTCAACAAAGAAAGAAACAAACAAACACAATTTACGAAACTGTTGCGGTTCTTTTGTTCTGCCGTACATGTATGCATGCACCACAATACTATGTAGTTGGCTACACTTCTTGTTCTACTAAACGTAACGTCTAAAGTCGATGTGAACTCAAGAGGAAGTAGCAACATTCATGTATATTTGTTCTTACCACCAGTGGACACAAGGGAAAGCATTCATTTCCTCACATCGGAAGCCTCACATCGACGGGATCCCCACTCCCTTCTTGGCAGATCCCCAGGCCCCCACGACGAGATTCAGCAAAATGAACGCCCTTGAACGCATAGTCACACCCTGCACTGCAGCTGTTGGCATGTGGCCAAATGCTTATCCTGGTCACGACCACAAGTACATGAGCAACGTGATAGTTTAGAACACACGCCATGTGTTATTGGCCTTAGGTAGTTAGGCAGTCATTCAGTCATTTTGTTGACCTAAATTATTTAGTCATTCGGTTGTTTTACTGAGAACACTGTGTGAAACCCATTTCTTGTGTCCTCCGTGATATGGTTGACATATTGCTAAATCCCAACTCACTACTTACTGTTAGACCCGTGAAGATTCCGGGGTAGAATAGATCTTCAGCAACCCATGCTTGCCGTAAAAGGCACTATGCTTGTCGTAGGAGGCGACGGGATCGGGTGGTGAGGCTCGCTGACTTGGTTGATGCATGTCATTGATCCCAATTTTTTGGATCGATGCTCATGATATCAATCACTGGATTGTCTGGTCCATACTCGATTATTTACAGACCGCCGTCATATAGCTGTAATATTCCTGAGTGCGGCGTTAAACAACAAATAAACACAAACAAACTTACTATTAAGCCAGGATAAGTTTAGGTGTGACCTGACAATTAACCCCGTATGACAAAGTATGAGTTCCGCCCACTGGCGCGTACCATTGTGAAGAAAGGGGTAGCGGGTGGTCCGCTACAAATAGTACGGTAGATATGTGCATGTCCAGTCTCGGCTAACAACGAGTTCTATAGGCGAGTTCAATTGCACATAATAGTATGTGCTGAGTTATACCCGATGGCTGAAAACGGTGACTGCAAAATTGCACAGATGACATGTATTTGTTTGTAATTAACTTCTATCAAACGTCTTTTAGAGAATTCTGGCATCGACTTGTCACACCGACCTCTTAATAGTCATGAGCAACACGTGTGTTCACGGGAGCGTAGTCAACTTCATCTTCATGACCTGCACTTGCGCGACAAGCGCACACCATCTCTACCTGTAACAAACGAAATATGTTTGCCGAAATTCTGTGCACCGCCTACTTTTCTCAAACGTTTCCTGGATTACCAGCACTTCATTTGTTGGTCATTAAGTTGTTTTACTGATAATAGGCTGCATTTCTAACCAAAAGACCATTAGGCGTTTTAACAAGCAAATGAAAACATGTCTACATTTTTTTATGCTTATGTCTCCAAAATCTTTTAATTCATACGGAGGACCGTCCTTATTAAAATATATGCAAAACCGTTTTCGAAGATGTTTTGGATATTTTATCCATTCGTTATCCTCTTCTGGTTAGATTCTCATTTTTCAATGCTAAGTTTATATTTTCTACACATGGACCTTGAACATTTTCGCTCGATTGGTTTAGTGCTTAATAGCCAAATATAGCAATTGTGTATAAACGGTATTTCAGTTATATTGTGGCGTGTTATTGTAGTGGAAGTCAAGGTAACGCCGGCCGTGACGTTTCAATCTCATAAAAATCAGATCTAAGTTCTCGGTACCGCTAAACAAAGATGACGTTTACACTTTTTGTTGTGACGGACAAGCCAAGGACCATCTAGGCTTCACACCAATGATCAGCGGATCCTGCACAGACAAGGGACGCAACGCTGCACATAACACCTGTGCCCGATTCGGTCATATTTCGCACTCCTAAATGCAGTGTACGACAAACAGTAATAATACACAAAGATAATGATGAATTGAGCAGACAATCGTTGACTGTTTGGTTATTTATTGTAAATGAAATAGTATTACTCGCGCAATGTAAGGTCTATGTAAAGATTTCGTATATGAAATCATAGTCAAAGGAAACCCGTCGCATTTCAAATCAACAGAAGCCCTCGTAAAATATATCCTAATATTCATAAACTTACGCACTCGGCAATATTCCAGCTATATGACGGCGGTCAGTAAATAATCGAATCCAGTAATTGACATGAGCGCATCGATCTGCGCAATTGGGACCAATGACATGCATCAACCAAGTCACAGAGCCTGACAACCCGATCAGGTCAGTCGCCTCTTACGACAAACATGGTTTGCTGAAGACCAATTCTAACCCAGAATCTTTACGGGACACACGAAGTAGGTGTGCAATGTTTACTATTTCTTTCACATGATTTAAAGTATATATTTTACTGTATACTGTAGAGACATCTGTAAACTCTCTGTAATTTAAAGGTCAAGTTACCAGTACAGTTGATAAAAATGTACACTGAAATTCGACATCTTCATTATGAAACAGAAAATGAGAATGATTTGCTCATCGTACCATATATTTTCTAACAAAAAACATCCTCATTCAAAACTGAAAGACATGTTGAAGTAAGAAAACTCAATTCGTTCTCAGGTAGTAGCTATAGCGACTATGCTTGTCGTAAGAGGCGACTAACGGGATCCGGTGGTCAGGCTTGCTGACTTGTTTGATGCGTGTCATCGTATCCCAATTGCGTGGGTCGATGCTCATGATCACTGGATTGTCTGGTCCAGACTCGATTATTTACAGACCGCCGTCATATAGCTGTAATATTGCTGAGTGCGGCGTTAAACAACAAACAAACAATTAGCTATGGAAACAGAAAGATTTAAATCATTTACATTCTATGCGAACGACTTAAATACATTGAACGAGTTGGATTACATTTTCACGAATGATTTAAAAAACTACGATTTCTTCTAATTTTAGAGGAATATGGAGCCATTATAGCCAGATTTCAAATGGTACCACTGTCATCTTAGCATGGATATACCTTTCAAATGGGAATACACTACTGTATAGAGACCCACAGTTGTGAACCACTCAAGTTTAGCAGACTTTCTCTTGATCCTGATACAGGAAAGCAACTGTACCGAATTCACAGTTGCATCTATTTTCCATATGCTATACGCAACTCTAGGCAAATTATTTGTAAAGTTGGAATTGGTCTTGTGGTAAAGCGTACGCCCGGAGTGCCGAAGGTCCGGGGTTCGATCCCCGCACTCGTAATACTTAAAAAATGTTAAAAGATGGTACTTGTTACTGGGCCTGGCGCTCGGCATTAACGGGCATTAAGAGTCAGTATACTGTTTCTGAGTGGGGTATTCAAGTTAATGGTATTTCAATGGGCTGGCACTATAGAATCGGCATAAGTCCGGGCTGGTACGAGCAGCCTCCTCGAGTGATGGATAAGGCAAAAGGAAGGACTAGATGACAATCAACAGATAATGTTGGCGGTGTACTAAAAGGGTACAGACAACCAAGACAGGCGACATGAATGTGTAGTTAAAAACATGAATGTTTGAGACGACTTGATTAGTAAAGGATCTTGCGCGCACGATTGGTCAAACATTCTTTATACGGCGTGGCACGATCCCAATCAATCTCCAAATGACAATCTGAGGAAGTCTTGTATAGACACGTTCGAGTGGTCTTTTAGGTAGACGACCACGTCTCCCGATCATGGGATGCAAAGGGCACCATGAATGGCGCCAGAATGTTATCTCGGTAGTATGGGTACAGTGACCCTTCCATGGGCAATAGGCAGTGGCGTTCTGGCAGTCATAGTGATCCCGCCCCATATCTTAACAGACCCACCCCCAAATCTGTCACGTTGCCATAAGTTAGGACGCCTTTTGGCACGACCACGCCTATATCCAGAAAGTCAAGAGTGAATCGGGACTCATCTGAATGAATGCCTGCATATTGATACAGATTCACTAGGGTAGCAATATATTAGCAATTCAATAAGGGGGAGAGTTACTTGATAGGTTTAAACAATGACGTGATGATTTTACAGAATTGGGACAACTTTCTCAATGTTCCTAATCGTTGATTTTTAAAAAGTAAATTCATTTTACACATATTGGGTTCGATGTGGAATCTCTGTAAAAAATATATTTTCTTTCGTCTTCTATGATAGACAAATAAACAAATAATGGAATTCATCACCAATGTCAGATAGTTAACAAAGTGGACATTTTCTTTCGGTTAAAGTTATTTTTTTCTCCATCTCCCAGTTTCAATAGGCAGATTATGGTTACAAGTTTTAAACTTAGGTAATACTCGCCAAACGATTTCCTGCTTAGTAAAATTTATAATTTAGGCGACCATTTTTTTTATGATACTATACATTGTGCCTTTTGAAGACTCATCTCTTGCACTTCCCCAACACTGTAGATTAATGTCATTTAATATTCATGGACTAACTGTTTTAGATAAGTAGGTTTTTTTAAAACTTTGTGAAAACCAGATGTAGCTAAGCCGATCTCTACATTAGTTGCAGGCAGACGATACCTAATTGTTTGGTCAGTAACTTCAACTCCGGGGGCCCACCTCTACCGAAAAGCGATTTGATTGGCTGTTGGGGCTCGATTTCTTTTAGCATGGTTTCTAATTAATCGATCTGCAAATCACGGACTGAGACACATTTAAGATATTGGATATATTCTCACAGTTGCAGCAGGCCCTTAGGCTTTCATCCCGCATTCCCAATCTGAATCACAAATACGTCATAAAAGCAGCAGGGGGTATCTTGCGGGGTACTGTGGATAATGAGAATTAATCATATGAATGGCCCAGAGGGGTTAGGCGTTCTTTCATTGAAGTATCAAGTTATGCACGTGCACTGTTTCGGGGGTGTTTAGGGTGTCAGGTTTTGGTTCCGAAAACGTTCTATCTCTTGCAGTCATGTTTCAAATGGGGCAGTCGGGTAGCCTAGTGGTTAAAGCGTTCGCTCGTCACGCCGAAGACCCGGGTTCGATTCCCGACATGGGTAGCCCATCTCTGGTGTCCCCCGCCGTGGAATATTGCTAAAGGCGGTGTAAAACCATACTCACTCACCCACTCACTCGCTCATTTCTCAAGATAATCTTTCTTCTGACCCCCTACTGTTTGGAGAGTCGACACAGTGGGACCCCGCCGCTTATCCAGACCCTCAAGATATCCGTACTCAAGCAGAGACATGATAACTACACTCTCAAGAACGCAGATTGATGAGTTCGATTGTATTATGTACCAAAAATATATATAAAGCAATTACTCAAGAGTGTAATGCGTCCAAACAGGTATTTTGAAAAGGAGGGTTTTGTCCAATGCTGTGAGCCCAATCTGTCAAACAGGGTAACAGAGTTGCAGACTTTCGGTGTCCCTCCTTTCAACGTCTAGAATAATCAAGATAAAAGAATTAGTTAAATCAATGCAGTGAACATAATAGAAACTATCTAAATAAAGAATATTGTTCAAAAGTGTAAATTGACTGTAATATTATCAAAACAACAGCATTGTTGAATTGATCGCATTAAACAACATAGAAATTATAGGTATTGCCAGTCGCATGTGTACAGATTCGGTGTGGTGGTACATCTATGCATTTAGTGTGCACATTTTAGTTGGTATATTCTGCCATTTTTATACTAAAACGGAAAAAATATTCTCTTAACGTGCGCACGTGTATGGTTCTTTTTTTGGTGTAATCCGTTCAAAATGGAGGGTTTTATTCACACCTGCCGTTCAGCTATTCCTTTCCGTGGTTTTCTCTCCAAGTATTCAGTTAGGGTTTTTGCAGTATATCTGGTTACCAGTTATCATCTATATATGTAACATGAGATACATATGTCCATACATTTAACCACGGACCTATATAACAAGTCCGTGATTTAACTAAGAAATAAACGACACGTGGTCGTTGTTTATCTTACAATAAAAACACTGCATTGTACGATAAACGACGACCACGAGTCGTTTATTTCTGATATGAGATATTAACATTATACATAGCCTCTTAAAGGACGATTATAAATTGTACAAGCTTTAAAAATACTTTACCGATATTTAAATAATGACCCTCAATAGAATCCGCCCTCTGCAATGTCAGACAAGTCCACTTTATGCACTGGTGGGTATTTCCCGCATATTCTCACAATCCTCACTTCGATTACCTGTATCTTTTCTCCCAATATTTATATCTCTCCCGCTTTTGGATGCGATCGATCGGCCATCGCGTTTATCTGCGTTGCCCAGCTATATCTGTGGGGAACAACTCACCAGACACTCCACTCTCCACGCTCCAAGTCGTCCAAGTTGCGACCTCATATTAGAATCTCGAGAAATGTTTTACCGTGAAATAAAACACGTTTCGTTCTTCATTGATCTTTGCGATTTATCGCATAGCTATCTTACAGACATTATCTTACATCATAAGATACGTATGTCCGCACATGTAACATCAGATACGTATGTCCATACATGTAATTTATGATAACTTTGTCCGCACATGTAACAGAGATACGTATGTCCATACATGTAATTTCCGATAACTTTGTCCACACATGTAACATCAGATACGTATGTCCATACATGTAATTTCCGATAACTTTGTCCGCACATGTAACAGAGATACGTATGTCCATACATGTAATTTCCGATAACTTTGTCCACACATGTAACATCAGATACGTATGTCCATACATGTAATTTCCGATAACTTTGTCCGCACATGTAACATCAGATACGCATGTCAATACATATACAACATCAGATTCGCATGCCCATACATGTAGCATCAGATATGATGCTGGATTTGTTTGTCTGTTTGTTTGTTTGCTGTTTAACGCCGCACTCAGCAATATTCCAGCTATATGACGGCGGTCTGCAAATAATTTAGTCTGGACCAGACAATCCTGTGACTGTCTTCATGAGCATCGATCTACGCAATTAGGATTCGATGACATGCACCATGAGCATCGATCCGTGCAATTGGGATCGATGACATGCGTCAACCAAGTCAGCGAGCCTGACCACCCGATCCCGTCAGTTGCCTCTTATAGTCTATTACGATAAGCAAAGGTTGCTGAAGAACTATTCTCCACCCGGATCTTCACGGGTCACGGACGTTGGAATATAGATTTGTGCGTGCGTGGGAGGGTTTATAAAGTCTGGTTTTCATAACAATGTTGATGTTTCAGGAATCAGCAGTTTATACATGAGAAGAATGCAAGATTCCGACCATATCATTTAACGTGTGTTATAGAAGTGCTATCAAATAGTGAAGATACCAGTTGTTCGCAAAAAGGCGAGCGTGTCCTGCCCCACCGTTGGTACCCGTCACAAACGCATAGAAAGGCAAGACAAGTGTTCACCTAAACAACACGGGAATATGTGGTACAAGTTAATCCATGGAATGCTCTCCCCCTATCTACTATAAAAAAAATTTAAAGCTTTACTAAGGACCTGTATACTCAGATCAAACAACTTTTGAGAAAGTGTCGTATGGCAAGATCGATTGTACTTCAAAAGTTGTGAAATGTAGACAGCAAAGGCTAGGGCAGCAGGACTATTTCTCCTCATAAAGGAAAGTGATACAGGTGTCCCGTTTTGTGAGCACGTGTTGCCGTAATAGTAACCGAGGGGCATCATTGGAGGCACCCCCAGGCTCGAACCAACGACCAGTGGATTTGGCTAGCTAAGGGACACAACTCTGTACAGCCAGTTTCCTTATACTTTATACTACATTATAACAAGCTGTATGTGTTTCCAGGTTGGGTATATGAAGAAATCCAACCGTCAGATCTTAGTGCTAGCTTCTGACGTCAATAAGAGCGAAATGAAAGTTCGAATGTGGTTTCTAATCACGGATCCTCGAAAAGGTTAACACAGGGCATTCCGAACGACAACTGATTCCGTAAAAATCACCGTCTGTCTCTTCTTCCTGATGGGCCAATGTTGATAATTGCCAAAGATGGCAAAATGTCGTTGACGTGACCTGTAATGGGCTGACCTCAGATCTTTGTGTAGCGGTAGCGAGCCATGCGATCTGATTTTGATGATATTAGTACATTGTTTAACGACGCAATAATCAATATTCCAGCTTTTTTAATTACCGTACATAATCGAGTCGGCAAACAATTTGCTGAAAGCAACGATCCTCCACCAGCGCATTGCCTAATCTTATTGACATAATCTTCCCCGAAATCAACACAAGGTCAATTAGAAGAGAGGCGAAAGGCAATTAACAACACTGCCAAGTTTCAGCACAATGGTTACAGTGGTGTTAGAGAAGAATGTACAGATGTATGCACGATGGACAACACAACACAACACACGACACCACACGTCAAGACATAAGGGGTCGTATTGTATGTAAACAATAGCTACCCAGAGACAATGATCCCACACTATGAATGTAAATGGACAATTGACAAATGCACGGTTAATACAACGTAATATTGGACAGTACTTTAAAACAACTAAAATACAAAACTGATTTCCATGGTTTTTTGTGGGTTTTTTTGCTTTCGGAACACACGAATGGCGAAAAAAAAAAGATAAGTTCATACGTCCGGACACTTACGGGACAACCCGAAAATGAAGGTTGCGGAAAAGTGGCGAATAGTAGGGTTCCTAATCCCTAGGGTTAGTGACCACTCGTGACACTCGTGCTTCGTGACCATTCGTGTCATTCCGGTATTTTACGGCAAGGAATGAGTGGTAACGAATGCCACAGGTGATTACGGAAACCATACTGCCCGAAAACCCATTTATGCGGACTGATTTGTCAGTAACTGAACCTGGAAACCTAATCTGTAAAACGACTTCATTGTCTCTGGGTAGCCATTGTTTACATACAATACGACACCTCCGTTGTCTAGTGGAGAGAAATGTACGTCTGCCCCGTGAGCGTGAGGTCGATGGCTCAAACCCCTGGTCGCGTTTTACCAAAAAGTCCGGACTGGCGCAAGTAGCCACAGACACATGCATGCAGGTCAAAACATATATATGTATATATAAGTGCAGTAATCGTTCAACCCTACGCAGCAGTGTGCCTATGTTATTTGTATCCCTTTGTTGTGTTGAAATTAAATATGCTTCAGTAAAGTGAATAAAAGCACATCCGTGTCAACCACTGCGTGCTGTACATGCCACTGTAACTAAGAACAACCTACGTTTGAAGCTTGAGGAATAATCGGGTCAGGAGCCCCTCCTGGTCTATCTTATCTGGTTTGGGGTGGGGTTGTGGAATGTGATTTACTGGCTGTTTTCATTGGGGTAACCGTAAGTAAGTCACTCTACCTAGCACCCGATTTCTCCCCTCGCTCTACATTCCCCGGGACTGAGGGCAACAGTCACGCCGCTGGAGAATCAAGGTGAGTGTCAGCCATCTTACGTTTGCTTGAAGGACGCACTTTGACATATTTATTTCGCCTTGGGTGTGCGAGTTACATCACAGCAATAACTAAACAGTTACTATTTCGCCTTGGGTAAGCGAGTAACATCACAGCAAGAACTAAACGGTACTATTTCGCCTAGGGTAAGCGAGAAGCATCACAGCAAGAACTAAACGGTACTATTTCGCCTTGAGTGAGTGAGTGACATCAGAGCAAGAACTAAACGGTACTATTTCGCCATGGGTGAGCGAGTAACATAGCAAGAACTAAACGGTACTATTTTGCCATTGGTGAGCGAGTAACTAAAGAACTAAACAATATTATGCTGCTAAACAGTCGCGCACTGTAGGGCTGATCGTTTTGTGCTAGTGTGTGTGTGATTGCATCCGGTCAGTATTTCACTAATGTCAGCTTTATGTGAGAGGAAAGCCCAATGTAATACAGATCCAAGACGTGTATCTATTTCATGCAACCCATGGACGTGGTGCCGATAGATTAGGGATCCTAATCGGGACGAGTATTGGATTCGAACTCATGACGGTCAAGCTCCGGCGCCTAGACTACTTGGTCTCCCATGCTTGTTAGTGAATATGTTTCATCAGAACACGGGAACTCGAACTCCATTGTGTCGACAAACTTCTGCATGGTAACTCGGATGAGGACCTATAATTTAATGTAAGGTACCAGGATTTAACAAGGCCTTTCTGTATAAATTACACGAAAGAGAATATTTGAAATCATTTGACAAATATTATTTTGATTCCAAAAAACAGAAGATCTCTAGAGATTTTATAAATGAATAGTTGGACAGACATATGCCCAAAATGAATAGTTAGTTGGCAATGGTGAAAAAGATATATGTTTTGTTTTGTTGAAAATACCCGTACGAACGTTAACACCTTTGTGTGTTAATAGTGAAATGATTGTTTGATGTTGTTCAGCGTATATATAGTTTGTTTGATACATCTGGGAACAAACTTTATTGTTCACACCCCACCCCAACTATACACATCAAATGAATGCTTCCTAAATATACTCCTAATCATTTCTTGAACTCCCGTAACAGAGAAAAATTAAATGAACAATAGACACTGTTTCAAAATTATACCAAGAACACGTTTCTAGACATGATATGATATTAGGAAGCGAGATAGAAGATTTGTTTTCCCTGTATGTATGTTTGCAATTGATAAGAACGACTTCCCTGCAGATTGTCACGTAAGAAAACCTCGGCCTTAGGTCAGGTGACTCTCGTGCCACGTGGTCCGGTGGGTGAGTGAGGTGAGTCATAGAGGGGGAAGGTGTGGGCGGGAGATAAGTGGGTGTATGTTTCATAAACCAATTTCATCCCACCTATTACTAGCTTCAACCACTTTCTTTCGCACATCATCACGTCTTTGTTATAATTTGACGTCTATTGTCATCAAAACCGACTCAAAAGAAGCTGTGATAACTCACCCTCTATTGCTGATGGATTTCACTATTTATTTCGTTGTCAAGCCTTTTACAAGAAAGATTGTCATTTGTTCCATCCAAATACTAAACTTGAAATGTAAACAGGCTGAAATGTCGTCTTAATGTCTGTCATTGATAGCATTCATGACCCGTGAAGATCCGGGGTAGAATAGGTCTTCAGCAACTAAAAGGCGACTATGCTTGTCGTAAGAGGCGACTAAAGGGATCGGGAGGTCAGGCTCGCTGACTTGGTTGATGCATGTCATCGATCCCAATTGCGCGGATCGATGCTAATGATATTAATCACTGGATTGTCTGGTCCAGACTCGGTTATTTACAGACCGCTGGAATATTGCCGAGTACGGCGTTAAACAACAAACAAACAACAAACCAACCAGCCAGCCGTGAATTCGTACGTGAATACTAACCGCATCTTGCTTTACATATCTGTATATATGTAATGATTAGTGCAAGCTCCTGTGCCACCGTGGGTGGTTGATTGCTTGATTGATGCCAATCTAAAAACTATACACACCAACTGTGTTCTTATTACGCTTAGGAGGAATAAACTCAAGTCAACATGAGATAATACTGTTGGTTGGGTTAAAGAGATTATGGTCTCATATTATTTGCAAAAAACGTTGCAATTTGACCCTTAATTCAACGCATACCCCAGTTGTGAACCTTGATCTGTTTTGTTTGTTTGTTGTTTAACGCCGCACGAAGCCTTGGCCTGACAGACCGCATTCGTGGATTTCACCAAAGTGGTAAATGTCCACGACCCGCGCTTCTGACGTAACGTGACATGGCTGCAATACATTTCAAAGCGTTAAACCAAAACTATTATATGCTTGTATCGGCGTTTAACCCGAATTTGCCAGTCAGCGACGAAGAGCAGTATCAGTGATGGGTCCAGGTGGTTGTGGGTGGGGATAGTGACGTGATACGTTGCGTGATACCTTCAATATCACCATTTATCACGTGGCAATCTCGTAACGCCCTCGTTATCAAGACATACTCCCATATGACCGCTGTTTGACACATACCGGACATCATGTAGTCATACTGAGTCATACTGGTTTCTTGTCATACTGTCATGTAGGGTTACAAATTACATCCTAGACGTTATGCAGCATATAGGTATGTCTGGCTTCAGGCGCAACCAGTTGGTGTGTTATACAACGTAACATCCGCCTTAACCATTATTTATGCGTTAATGTCATATAATGTATTTCATGTAAATATGTACTAGTATTCAGAATTGGGCCCCATGAAGATCCGGATTACAGTTGGTCTTTAGCAACACATGTATGTCCTAAGAGGCGACCAACGGGATCGGGTGGTCTTGGTTGATGCATGTCATCGTTTTCTAGTTTCGTAGATCGATGCTCATGACGCCAATGACGTCATTGTCTGGCCCAGACTCGATTATTTACAGCCCGCCGTCATATAGCTGGAAAACAACAAACATATTCAACACTTCACGTGACAGATAAACACTTACTCGATGCAACCCTTTCCATAATCATAAGAAATATAAGTCCATAGTTCGATTCCGATTATATGATAACCATGTGTTTTTGAACCACTATAAAACATGATTATACCAGGTGTTCGTAAAAAGGTGAGCGTATCCTGCTCCACCGGTCGCATCTGTCACAGACACATGAAAAGGCAAGTTAACTGTTCACCTGAAAGAAAACGGGGACATATGGAATACGACCGGAGTCAAAATGGGGAATTCATAGGACAGCATGTTTGTCACTTACGCGTCACATTTGTAATGTCCTACATGTCTAACATAAAACTTTTTGAAAGCTTAACTGAGGACTTGAATGTTGTAACTGAGGAAGACACGTTTGAGCAATAGTCACATGACACTCTTTGACACCTTTGTAAAATGAGCTTGCTTAATTTTGCCATAAATGTGAAATTGTTTTAAACAGTACCTACTAGTAACATGTTTTATAAACGTGTTGTCAAGAGCTTCCTAAATTTACTCCAAGGTTGTACTGAAAGATATACCCGTGAAGACCGGGGTTTGAACAGGCCTTCTGCAACCCATGCTTGTTGTAAGAGGCGACTATGCTTGTCGTAAGAGGCGACTAACGGAATTGGGCGGTCAGGCTCGCTGACTTGGTTGACGCATGTTATCGTATCACAATTGCGTAGATCGATGCTCATGACATCAATCACTGGTTTTTCAGGTCCAGAATGGATTATTTACATACCGACGTCATATAGCCGGGATATTGCTGAGTGCGGCGTTAAACCACAAACAAACAAACAAAAACTGAAAGCTAAGTCCATGAATGAGTAATAATGCTATCCTTATAATAGGCAAGTCTAGATATGCGGACAGTAAGGACACCAGTATTTAATGAGGACCTCTTGTTATTTATATAATCAGGAAATTATGATGTAAACTAATAATCCTACACACCCCACCCCCACAATAAAATAAATAACCATTTCCGTAATCGCCTCAGTCGACAAGCATCAGTTGCAATACAGACGAATTCTAACCTGGATCATCACGGGTTTGTCTTAATTTCATGTAAAAATGACACGGATATTTGCTGTGGGAAAATAGATTCATCACCTCGGACAGCAATAGCTTGCCTTGAGGGGGACTGTCGAAAAACTAAGAATTCGCGATATAGAGAGGATGGGTATAAAGTCTTATATCAGGGTTCGTCCGTGGCGAAATGAAATATTGACCCAGTTTGACCCCACCCAATAAGCACAGACCCGACATATTGCGGGGGTTGACCCAGGCAAGTTCTTGTTATAAGATAGGACGATTAATTCTGGCTTTTGTCTTTGACATTCCACGAGCAGACGACAACATCCCGTGAATCATTTGGTCACATGACCCCATATCGTCTGCGTGTACCCTACCGGTGCAGCTCGCGAAAGGCCACTCGAAGCTTTGACGTTCAGTCGATGTTGAACAGGTAAGTTGATATACGTGTATCGAAGTGATGGGCGAAGGTCAGCTGTTTCTCTGGACGAGCTGATGACTTGATTATATCTACTTGTATGATATGAGTGGTGTGTAATTTTCACTGACGAGGCAGAACCGAGTGAGTACTCAGGCGGTGCATCCTTGGGCTAAAAATAAGTTTGTCCGCAGACGGTATGTTGGGCAAAGGTGTGTTGTCTCAGCGTAGCTCTTCTTGTGCAATTGTGTGATGCGATACTCGTATCGAGTGAATCTGGGAGTTTCGTGTATGTTATGTTTAAAATGTGAAGTGAAAGATCACGTGTATTACATGCCAATCTGTACCGGATCTGTGGATCATTTATATGTTTATCATTTCGTTTTTGGGGAGGGATTATAGACACATATCCGAATTATCTTTGTATCATTTATACGACAATAGATAACCCAGGAATAAAGGAAGTGTTAGCAACGATTCCCAAATTAAACATTTCCTAATTCTTGTTAAGATGTCAGTTTCAAAGATCATTACATAGAAGTGTTTTTAATATTTTGTTTAACATAATTTGAATGGTAGCTTAAAATACCTATGAATTTAGGAAATAAGGACTTTCTAACCCCCAAATTCCCTATTTTGAACATAATAACGTTATATTCCTAAATTGTCGCCATGGGTATCTAGATAAAAATCTCAGATAACACGTACCCTGACGTGGCTTTCATATTGAAACATATGATAACTGCAGATTCGGTCTTTGTATGGATTTTGTCAGAGAATTACACGCACCTGCATCCATCACAGCAGATAGTCTGTATATAAGTCAGTGTTAGTCACTGTAGACCCACTGGTTGCTGACGATGGGGCAGTGTCCACATCCATTGAAATACCCGCCCCTCTTTTACTTATTTACTTATCTGCCGACCCACATTCTTCAAGCCTACCTGACACCTCGCTGACTCTCAACAGAAAAGGACATGGTTCAGGAGCTCAGGATTGATAACCTGATCTGGGGTCGAGTTAACATATTGTGGAGCCCTGGATAAGGATTATCATCGTTTCAGGTTAACAAATATTGAGGGTGCTACAGCACTCATAATCAATGCCCGAATCGCGGAAAACAAACAATAAAAACAAAGCAAATCTGCTGTGTTAGTGTGATGAGACCTGGGTAGTTTTTTTCCTTCGTTTCACCAAAATGGTTAATGTCTACGATCTGCGTCACATCCCACATAAGAATTACACCCCATTATTTGTTACTAAAATGTCAAAGTCGAGGTTAAATCCAGCTCTCAGATTTTGTGTGGGAGTCGTTGACCTCCCAAGTCTGGTCTTGATCACATCAATAGAGGGTGTTATTGACCCACCGGGGCAGAATAGGACCCAGTTAAACCCTCGATCTTGATTGTCGTAATCGTGTGGATCAGTTGGTTACAATGTTTGACCTGGCTTGTTCATCGAACCTCGTGTTGTCAACCAATGGTTTGCCTGGTCCAGACTCATATTTACCAGCCGTCGTGATATTACTTGATTATTCTGGCAGTGCCGTAAAATAGCATTCACTGACTCGAATGAGGTTGAAATGAAATGAAAGGTGTGAAACGGAAATGCCACCATAGAGGTATCCTCGATATTTACTGCAAAATTGACCGTAGCGAGCCGTGGATGTTCACACAAATGCTTCGTACGAACATTCAACTTGACGCATCCTCGATTACCCAGTGTCTTATATCTCCATTCTGTTATGATACATACCCTGGTAATAGACCCAGTCGCTACCGTTGCTTCGTTTTTTTTAATCGGTTCGAATGGCAACGACGTTAAAATAGCCGTCCATTCAAATTACTTTCAAAAGCGAGAGAAAAGCTGTCATAAGAGATAGGAACCTTGGGTGTAGTGACATCACTTCCGAAAAGAGGCTATTAATTAAAAAAATAATGGCGGTAGGATACCCTGAATAGCTGAGGGTTCATATAACGATGAACTAGGTTTTCACCGATCTGTAAATGTGTGTAGAGGATGACCAAGGAGGAAAACCTGGTTAGGGGAGTGTGTGATAGAAATTTTGAGTCAGTGTGGAGAATGAGTGCCGGATAAGGCCGAATGTCCAACGCCGATAGTCACATGGTGCCGGACCGGAGACAGTGGACCTCTCTGATAAGTTGAAAAATCTCTTGTGAAAATATTGAAGAGTTCACATGGCTAGCATGTTGCCGTTAATACCTTAATGTTTAAATTTGGACTCACGGCAACATCAAATATATTGGTGTGACAACATGAGTGAAAAGGGACGCTAAGAGGCATCAATAAATAGTACTATCCGATTACATAGGCATATTATTTGATGGGTGTATTGACTTTTAACTTTGATATTATGTATTGTTTGTGTCAATAATCGGTTGCACTTGGTATGTAAGCTAAACAAAAAAAAATGTTCTGCAGGCGTGAAAACTAAAACGTTAAAATAAATACTGAAAACTAAATAATCTTGCCGGTAAATGACAGGTAAACAGAAGGGTGTAGTTGCAGAATGAATCACCTGTCTGGAATGCACTGTTACTATCGACTGTTTTAGGTAAGAGGACGCTCAAGTACATGTACCTGTATTTCAAATATAGTGATACATTTCAGGACGGGGAATTTCAAGGAATTCAACCCGCGTCGGCAAAGAATACATTGAAACAATTGTTACTCGAACTTCTGTGTACCATCGATGGTAGGTCGAATTAGCCGTTGTACGATACAAGCAGAGTCAATAATAGACCAATAGTGAATACATGACACTTTTTTATGGATAGCAACTTCTTTTGATCTACTTCTTGCTCCTTATTGCGTAGGTCGATGCTCATGTTGTCAATCACTGGATTTTCTGGTCCAGACTCGATTATTTACAGCTGGAATATTGCTTTGTGCGGCGTTAAACAACAAACAACCAACCAAACTCTTGCTCACCAATGAAATGTCACTATTCGAGTGCACAACATACACATGAGGCAACAGATGAATCCCGAGCCTCCATTTTACAATGGTGCTGACACACGAAGATTTGTCCACTTTCACCAAATATCAGTCCATTCTGTTATCTAAGTAACGAATGCGGTTGGTCAAATCAAGAAACGTCTATGACTTACACCTAACTCACCCTGATTGGAAAGACAACCATTTCGATTAATGCAGACGGTGAACCAGAGACGTTCATTTGAGGAGTTTTTGCTATAGAATGCTATATCGATTTTTGACAAAACACCACGAAGGATAAGCTTCACAAATTTTGGTAATTTGGGCAATCGAACCCTGAGTCTGAGTGCGACAAGCAAAGGCGCTGATATATGCTACTGGTATACAAACTAGTGTCCTCTTGGGCTCAAATAATCAAACGTGGCTGCGGGTCAGCTTCATCTTGTAACTGGTCACATCGCCCTCGGGTCAACTTGACTTCTCACCGGACATGAGTTGGCGAGTCAGCTTATCTTGTGACAGCAGTATTAAACATCACGTTGCGTCGTTACCATGGAGTCACGATTTGCTTTTTTATCTGTTCATGGTGTAGAAATCGCTGGAGATTCTTATGACATAGTATTGTTTGTTTGTTTGTTGTTTAACGCCACATTCAGAAATATTCCAGCTGTATGACGGCGGTCTGTAAATAATCGAGTATGGACCAGACAATCCAGTGATTGACATCATAAGCATCGATCTACACAATTGAGATACGACATGCATCAACCAAGTCAGCGAGCCTGACCACCCGTTCCCGTTAGTCGCCTCTTACGACAAGCATAGTCGCCTTTTACGGCAAGCAAGGGTTGCTGAAGACATATTCTACCCCGGATCTTCACGGGCCGTACAGGCAAGTTGCATATGGTAGTGATATTATCTTCGTCTTGCACCTTGCGTCTATTTCACAACATTGCTGTGCCGTGTATGGTTATGTTCACACTCGCCACAACTAGATTTCCAATCCGGATCGAGATTATGTTACAACCGTTCTACCTTTATGATTTTGTTGTTGTCGTCGATGCCAAGTATCAGATAAAGCTGTCATGATTTCTGTTGTATGTTGAATTGAATATGACACAGGTGTTCCAACATGATGGGTTATGATGTACCTGTTTGATGTATTACATTCCTCTGGGACACCGATGAACTATTCCTGACAGTATTAATGCGTGATGCGAGCCTGACCACCCGATCCCGCTTATAGTTAGACCGCCTCTAACTATAAGCATAGTATTAGAGCAGTAATATTTACAATATTTTGTTAACACTTTTGACGTTATATTGCATAAGGATAATAAGCTAATTGAAATGCAATCGACTTGTGATTGTATAATAACGTAATGCGACTATCAGATATACGTAACTACAAATCCTTAGTCATAGTGGTCTAATACAGAATAATTATTGTGATTGTCATAATTATTCCTCCAAGTAACTTCAATACAATCGCTTTTAGTGGTCATGGAACTACTTTGCATGAAGTACCCCTCCATCTCTATTCAGAATATTCTCCACAAAGGCTCTTATCTCTCCACGGTTGATCTGCTGGGGATCCTTTGCCTTTGTAATGCATAGGTGAAGTAACAAGTACTCGTACCACATGACCCAGTTTATGCACTTGAACAACCTATAACCTTTGTGAAGCTTTGCATTTATTTTCAAAGCATTCACTCACTAACTCAGTCGTTATACACTGAATAGGCGCTACATGTTAGCACCATACGTCATGTGAATGTGGATCATCTTACGAAGTTAGCATAATAGGTGGCCATGTTGGTTAATGAGCTTATGGTTGATGTGAAGCATGGATTACATGATCCAGTACCTGTGAAAATGATGGTCAAGGATATGACATAGAAGATCAGAGTTCACAAAAATGTTTATTTGTTTTGTTTGTTTAACACCACACACAGCAATACCCCAGCTATATGACGTCGGTCTATAATTAATTTAGTCTGGACCAGATAGTCAAGTGATTGACATCATGAGCACCGATCCACGCATTTGGGATACGATGACATGCATCAACCAAGTCAGGGCGCCTCACCTCCCGATCCCGTCAGTCGCCTCTTACGACAATGATATAATCGCTTCTTACGGCAAGCATGGGTTGCTGAAGACCTATTCTAACCCGGGTCTTCGCGGGTCTCACAGAAATGATACTGGGTTTTTCAGGGGCATAGTTGAAGAACCAGGGACATTTTGCTATCCGAGGCAGTAGAAGAGAACAACAGGGCACTCTCATGCCTCGGATATAGCTGCGAGTGACTCATTTTATTGAGGGTAAATGTTGCATCGGGATTGTTATTCGTGAACTCAATTAATCAATTTTTATTTCTGCACTGAAGAGAGTATCGTTCACAAATATTATTTCAGTCTAAAAAAGAGTTGTTTTACCTTAAATCTCGGCATGAGAAAGCACCTATTTCTGCTGGGGGAAATTACCAAGAGATTCAAATTTGGGATGGACGAAGTAACATTCTGATATATACTTCCCTTCTTAATGATTCATATTTTGGACACACAAGAAGAATGTTATGCTATTCCCCCACTTCTTTATTGACAGTACACAACAGGCAATAAACTGCAACCTGATTAAAGCAATAACAATCCAGACAATCAAAAAAGGTGTCCTTGGCACAGCTTTTAAATTTGAAACACTTTCATTCACAGTTTCTATTCCCATTCGTGTGTACTAGTGAGAGAAAATGGCTGCCTGATAAGGCCATATGTGGGACTATGTACGGAGACAATCTCTGAGATAAGCACGTCTAATCATTGTTACAGCTTTGTCAGCAAACACCCACATACCCTCCAATCTGCTCGCACATACCAGGCTAGGTAAATATTTGACTATCCATACTGACAATCAAATTCTATTTAGAGAAGGGCAGATTTGTGTATCTAGCGGGACCGGGCTTTATTGAATTCATGTTCCGACAGCATTTCGTTTTTGAGACCTCATTTTGTAAGTCCAAATAATTGACACGTATCATGCAAGTGATATTCACTTGTGTGGTCAAATAAAAAATCCAACTGACCAACCCAGTGTGTTGGTTGCTTAACGCCGCACTGGCAGCGATCTGTAAATAATCAAGTCGGGATAAGACAATCATTGACTGACATGCTGAACATCCACATCCTTACACTTATTGGCAAGAGACGGGAGATAACGGTATATGTCAACAAATATTGTTTATTACTGTTCAGCATTCATTCTTTGTTTTACTCGCCTTTATGGTGATAAGCCTTCAGGACGCTACACTTTTGTGTTAGCTTTGATGCATGTGAAAATGCGTTAACAGTATCGTATTTTTTTTTATCAAAACTCACCGACCCTTTTCTAAACATCAAAACTAGAACGGAAAGGTTATCCCCAGTTTTAAATATTTCATTTTTAGCCCAACCTGATAAATGATAATAATGCCGATTTGACGTTAAATTTTAAATCGCTCACTAAAAAAAGGTTCCTTTAAGTTTCTTGTCTTTCTAGGGTGTGAAAGATTGACTTTACATTTTTATTTTGCAGTGGATGCATAGACATCAATCTAGAATTTAAACAATGATCGCACGAGCGCATGAATCAAGGTATATGTCATTGTCCCCATCACGTTTGTACTTCTGTTGCGACACTTCAGAATGTATCCGGATAGGCTGACCTTTACTTTGCCGCCCATTCGCCTTCATCATACATTAGCACGGCTAGACTGTTTCTTGCAGTCTCATCACGATACGACTCGTAATTGTATGGTAATTGCTATTCTAATGTATGTTCGCGTGTAGCCGTTCTACTGTTGCAAGGTATATTAGTACCTGCATTTAGCCAACACTACGATTAATGTGAGGGATAGCCCTGTTCTAGTGCGCGTTGCGTCACTGGACAATCCCTCACGTACTTTCTCCAAAATAGAGCTGGAGTCACGTGACTGACCAGGTAACTCCTTTCATCTGTGACACATGTTAACACTAATTGTGACCTTAGATACACGTTTCCATTTCCCCTTAAATAGGCTGAGTATTTGTAAAAATATTTTCAACGTGGGTTTGTAATTTAATCCTTTAACATAAGGAAATAATTGCCCAATATAACGTATAGTACGGATGTATATGCTTTGTTACACCTGATCCCGGATATGCCATTGAGCTGAAAACAAAACATTACACTTTACGCGTGACGTCGGTGTTTATTCGATAATTAGAATAAAAAAATTTTTAAACAAACTAAGAGAAATATTTTGTTTTTGATTGTTGTTTTTAAGTACACAAGAACGATAGGAGTGAATGTTTGCCAAATGTTAATCTAACTGTTTCACATAAATTATTCTAGTAATTACGGTTTCTTATCACACATGCAAGCATATTAAGGTAAATAGCATAAGACATATTCACAATAAAACAGTAATGGGAAAAGGTAATAGCTTGTCACGACGTCGTACGAGTATGTCGTAGGATCGTGTTGTCTTTCGGGGACGTTGTGCTGACAGTACTCGGCACGAATCTTGTAGGATCGTGTTGTCTTTCGGGGACGTCGTGCTGACAGTACTCGGCACGAATCTTGTAGGATCGTGTTGTCTTTCGGGGACGTTGTGCATACAGTACTCGTCACGTATGTCGTAGGATCGTGTTGTCTTTCGGGGACGTTGTGCATGCAGTACTCGTCACGTATGTCGTAGGATCGTGTTGTCTTTCGGGGACGTTGTGCATAGAGTACTCGTCACGTATGTCGTAGGATCGTGTTGTCTTTCGGGGACGTTGTGCATAGAGTACTCGTCACGTATGTCGTAGGATCGTGTTGTCTTTCGGGGACGTTGTGCATAGAGTACTCGTCGCGTATGTCCTAGGATCGTGTTGTCTTTCGGGGACGTTGTGCATGCAGTACTCGTCACGTATGTCGTAGGATCGTGTTGTCTTTCAGGGACGTTGTGCATGCAGTACTCGTCACGTATGTCGTAGGACCGTGTTGTCTTTCGGGGACGTTGTGCATAGAGTACTCGTCACGTATGTCGTAGGATCGTGTTGTCTTTCAGGGACGTTGTGCATGCAGTACTCGTCACGTATGTCGTAGGACCGTGTTGTCTTTCGGGGACGTTGTGCTGACAGTACTCGGCACGAATCTTGTAGGATCGTGTTGTCTTTCGGGGACGTCGTGCTGACAGTACTCGGCACGAATCTTGTAGGATCGTGTTGTCTTTCGGGGACGTTGTGCATACAGTACTCGTCACGTATGTCGTAGGATCGTGTTGTCTTTCGGGGACGTTGTGCATGCAGTACTCGTCACGTATGTCGTAGGATCGTGTTGTCTTTCGGGGACGTTGTGCATAGAGTACTCGTCACGTATGTCCCAGGATCGTGTTGTCTTTCGGGGACGTTGTGCATAGAGTACTCGTCACGTATGTCCTAGGATCGTGTTGTCTTTCGGGGACGTTGTGCATAGAGTACTCGTCACGTATGTCCTAGGATCGTGTTGTCTTTCGGGGACGTTGTGCATAGAGTACTCGTCACGTATGTCGTAGGATCGTGTTGTCTTTCGGGGACGTTGTGCATGCAGTACTCGTCACGTATGTCGTAGGATCGTGTTGTCTTTCAGGGACGTTGTGCATGCTGTACTCGTCACGTATGTCGTAGGACCGTGTTGTCTTTCGGGGACGTTGTGCATAGAGTACTCGTCACGTATGTCGTAGGATCGTGTTGTCTTTCAGGGACGTTGTGCATGCAGTACTCGTCACGTATGTCGTAGGATCGTGTTGTCTTTCAGGGACGTTGTGCATAGTACTCGTCACGTATGTCGTAGGACCGTGTTGTCTTTCGGGAACGTTGTGCATGCAGTGATTGTGTCTTTTCTTTTTTTCAGAGTTTGGTTGTAATTTACAGTCAAGATGGCCTTCATGTCCAGCAGAATCGTAAGTAGTTTACAGAACACACACCGTAGATTCACTGTAGAATATATCATTGAAGGTAATGACAGGGGCAGTTTGATATAACGAAATTGCTAAACACTTAGTTGCACAAGCCCAAACTCTTCCTGTCAGCATCCTCCCTCTCACTGAATCTCATACTCTTTAGCCATGATCTTATCAGTTGTTCCCCTGCTCCAGTGAAGCAGGCATGGGCAAGCTGGTCCAAGTTTGTTTACTTTAGGGCACTGACAGCATGGGCCAGCTTGACACTCAAGGATTGAAACATAACACTCCAAGACAAAACAGTGAAACTACAGTGATCAAATCAACTCTTTGAAAAACGTTTTAGAGGGAAGAACTAATAAAGTTTCTATTCACTGGAAACTGACATCCCTTGACCAATATTTAAATCATGTTCAATGTGGTAAGCATTTATATATATCGGGTTTAAACCCAACGAGGCAATTCATTAGCCATTTCTAATGATGGTAGTTTTGGATTAGGCTCTTACTCATAGATATGTTAGTAGACTAACCCTTAGTCTCTGAAATTATATAATTTTGATAGAAACCAAGAACGCCAATAAATTGAAAAAGCGCCACACTGAGATGAGAGATTCAGCTTTTAGAAAATTTTACACTTGCTTCATGTTTTAGGGCTATACCATTTCAGTAAGGGGAAGGCAGAAAGGAAACTAATAAGCTTGAGATTCTGTGAGGCAGACTAGTGTTTTAGTAGTATTCTGTTCAACTTGCTCTTTCAGTGAAAAATTGAAAAATGGATTTATACTGGAGCAAATTTACAATATGTTCGCCACAACAAATAATGTTCAAAACTGTTTGACTGCCATGAACACACAATGCCATTTAGAAAGTGGTCAAATGTAACCAATGTTATAATTGGAATTACACTTGTAGTCAACTGGTAGTCTAGATCACGTACTTTGTGTATCCCTCTGACAAGTGTAAATTGGCAGGGCTCCCATGGCCAGTTGTAGGACTTACATTTTTGTTTAAGCCTCGGTGGCTGAATGAGAAAGATCGCTGACTTTGTGTGCTGGTGATTAGGTGCCTCACTCTGGCAGTGTGGGTTCGAATCCTGGGCGGGACTCAACCCCCAAAAGTTCGAGAATCTGTACTTTGCAAAGAAAGTGTTTTTGTCCCAGATGGGACTCAACACCAAAAATTACTAGGATTTGCACTTTACAGAGAAAGTTTTATCCCAAATATGACATTTGTTACTTTGTGCTTATTTATGTTTTATGTTTTATTTATGCGATCAAAGTTAGAAGAAATAGGGGTGACTATGGTATTTACATAAAAGGAAAACCAAGATGAAACTATTTCTATATATTTTGTTTTAACTGAACTTCTCGCATCTACATGAATGTCACCAGAAGACCACGTGCACCAATTGTAGTACTGGGCAGTAACATGATGTACATTGCATCTGCAGGTTTATGAACACGCGTATAGCCCTTGAAAGATATTTCTTATAAGGTCAAGGAGGTTTTTATTAAAATCGTCTTTGCATTGCACCAACATTGGCAAAAAGGTTCCCAATACTAAGGCACTAAGTGCTGGCTGGTGGATTACCTGTGATCGGATATCTCCGGGAAGCTTCTTGTGGCAATGAAGAGGCTCACTTGGTGTATCACACTACCAACCACTGCACCCCTGCTTGCTGTAAAAGGCGACTATGCTTGGTGAGGCGACTCACGGGATCGGGTGGACAGGCTCGCTGACTTGGTTGATGCATGTCATCGTGTCCCAATTGCATGGATCGATGCTCATGATGTCAATCACTGGATTGTCTGATCCAGATTCGATTATTTACAGACCGCCGTAATAAAACTGGAATATTGCTGAGTGAGGCGTTAAACAACAAACAAAAACAAAAAAAACACTGGTGTGTAACCATGGAACTGTGTTGAAAGATTCTTATTTCTTTAAAGTTTGCGAATATATGTTGGATTTGCAGTAGACTTGTTAAGGTCGTCTTATCTGCAGTCTGCAAATTTGCAGTATCTGTTCCTTCCCTGTATAATCAGAACGTTTCTCACGGTAAGCTGACGGGCTATGATAAAACTGTGGTCAAATAAGGCCCCAACAATTATGATTATGCTTATCCATGCTACATTCTCCTCTACTATCACATAATCACCATTATTGTACTGATATTGTCACATTGTGTTGTGTCCTCAGATATAACGTCACCAATTATGTGCGTTAATGTCAATGGTGATGTTTGAGTTCCCCACAAATAACTGTAACCAACGTTATTAAATGCGTAGGGGCCTTGAAAAATGTCCCCGAAAATGCTTGAAAACATAATTATGCCCCATACTGTAGAAAAAAATGACTGCCACAAAAATTCCATTCCAGTTTTTAAAGACTATCTCTTTGAACTCATCAAACATCACTGTTTGATTGGCTTTCTAGAAGTTGGTGAGTTAATAATAAGAACGTACACCTTTATGGACAACAACTTCTGGTGTATTGCATGTAGCGACGTTTCGATGCAGAATCTTACACCGTTCTCCAGCTTGATTTTGGTGTAAGAATCTACATCGCTACATACAATAAACCAGAAGTTGTTATCTATATAGTTTACGTTCTTATTCTTATCACGGAACATCCTCCGTATTCACCAGATTTGTCAACGTGTGATTTCAACTCTTCCCATCCTGGCAAATGATGACGTCATTTCTTCTGTGGAGAACCGTTTACGCCACCGGGGGAAAGCCTTCTACGTCAGTGGGATCCAGGCACTCCATCATGTTTGGCCGAAGGATGTGGACCTCGGAACGAATTATATAGATAATTAGCAACAACTCCATCAACACAGCCCATAATCGTTAGGCTCAGAACATTTAAACCACCCCTCGTAACCCTCGAATACATGGTCAGGTGGATGTATGTATACACGATGTCTGCAGCTGACACTGCTCGGCGCGGCAGATGGCGGTCACTGTAACCTGACGAGGCAACAGGTAGAGGGATGACTCTTCATCACATGCTGACCATGCGTTTGTATGGGAAAACCGTGATGTCATGTTGGGTCACATGCAATTAACAACAGCTAAGTGGATGTCGACTGAACTGACTTAATAAGGGTTTTTGAATGGGGGACTTTGTGAATGGATAATTATGTAACACGTGATCCCTACTGAAAAGTCGCCGTCAGTCAGAAAGTTGAGAATAATATAATCTATTATCGTTATTCGCAGTTAACTGTAAATCAGTAAATATCATGGCCACAGCACATTTATACAACTACTAGTGTTGGATGCTTAGTCATAACGCAATTCGAGTTAATCAACGATCTACAAGGAAGAACGGGTTATATTTTTTTAGGGACTGAATGATGTTAGTTCTTACATCATGCATTGACCAAAACGTGCAGTACACTGTATATTGCATATTGCTTCAACTGACTAATCAGGTCTTAGAATCGAAACCGAAAGTTATTAAACACGATCTTTCAACCGTTTATAGGTAGACTCGCCCGATATATGGAGTGTTTGTTTTGTTTTAAGGTGCGTGGTCGCATGTCCCTTATCTATTCGTGTCTCCTAACGTCCTTGTTAATTAACGTTTGGCGATATAAGGGCTTGTTCAATCACGCCGTATTTACTGAAGCAAGATATGAAAGTATTGTTCAAATGAAAAAAGGTGTTTCAAAGTTTTTGTCAAAGGTTATGCATGAAAATCCCCTTGAATTTCCGGGGCCTGATATCAGCACAATATGAAGGCTTGTAAGAGCAGTCTGAACGAGGATAGGTAAAGTAACATTTTACGACTTCAAGTACGTATGACCTTTCTGATAGGTCCAGACTCGATTATTTACAAACCGCCGTCATATAGCTGGAATATTGCTGAGTGCGGCGTTAAACAACAAACCAACCAACCAACCAAAAGTGTCGGCGTGGATCGTTCTTTTTTATTTCAGTGGCAGGTTTGCTTTGAAGATTCGATTATTGGCAGTTAGGACTAAGCTGAAGTATTACTAACTGCCGCATGGAACAACATTCATTTACTCAGGAGACTTCTCAACATCGTTAGTATTGTTTGTAGAAAACAACTGCCAGTCCAGTACTTATAAGAGTAGAACGAATATGATTTGTTACAAGCATGATCTTTCATTTGCATTCTATATTTTCTACTGAGCACTGCCCTTCCGTGATACATCCTCGATTATCCAGGGTACTATATATCCATTCTGTTATGATAAAATCCCTGGACCTATGTCCTACCAAATCTACGTTTTGAACCGTATTCGAAAGACATGTCGTTTAAAATAGGCGTCCAGTTAAATTACAGCAGAATTCCTGTGCTGTGAGTGACAAGAGAGGTGGATATGTTTATGTTTCTGCAGAAACGTAGCTTTCGCGACGAATAGAATGGATCCAGCATATTTCTTTAAATAAAATTGATAATCGATTATGCCCATTATATAGCTGAGATATATTAAACAACAAACTAGTGTCTGTATGTATGTGTCAAGGAAATATTAGATACAGATAAACAGTTTGGGAACTATGGAGCATACAAACATATCTACGATAATCTGTGATTTTTACTCCGACGAAGCTTGTCAAGGCCGGTGCGAAATCCGCATTGGACTTAAAACGATATGGAGTTGTGAACCGTAGCTGCGTATTATAGCAACCAGTGGATGTGAGGCAGTAAAAAAGCAGTACTAGCTACGATATCGCACCTTGTGTGCAGAAGGGTTGTCTTGTCAAAATAAATGTCATTAATGATCTCTTGACGTTACATGCACAGTAATACGTGTGCAACGCTACTATGTGTATACAGGCGTGGGGAAGTAAGGACGGTCTATCATATTAGGTGTTTAATACACTCGCTAACCGATGTTCGTTTAACTACATCAACACTAAATCATGTCAGGGACCATGTAACATATGGTAGACGCTCCTGTTACTTAGCACTCATTTGAACAAAATCGATCGCTGTGTCGCGTATTGCATTGTAAATAGCCAGACTCGTTGCTGCAGATTAATTTCGAAATGATTTCGAAATAATATTACTTGTTGGGTTGATATTTTACGAGCGCTTCGAATGCATTGCGCCATTCTTACTCGGTCGAGACCCCCCATTAGATATTTTCTATTAACTTTATTTGTCTTAATTAAGTAAGCTACAGTCGTGAAGATTATGGTTGATATTTGCGTATTTCCGGATTAATTCACAATTTAACTTTGAGTGTCAAGCACTCTAGACATACTAAGGATCCGCAAACAACTTCAGTTTCGTAATTTGGTGTAGAACGTGTGTCGTTTTCCGAAGTTTTCTCTACATGTTTACACGAATTAATATAAGTATCTTGACGTCACTTTCTTACGAAAATAGTCAGTTAAAAACCGTATGTTACTCCGATATTCATGTACATGAGTGAGAGGGTGATTTTACAGCACTTTTCATAAAATCCCGTCACAACACGACAGGGGACACCCAAGAATGCTCGTGGGTTTCACCATAGAGGAAAACCCTAAAGGATCTGCCCTGCTCCACTTCGGGCTTTCCTCCCACGTCGAGATGACACGCGGTTTCATAACTGACATGCTTTCAAAACGACGTTAAACCAAACTCACTCTCTGTTTTGCCAAGAATATTTGCATCTTTCAAAATGCGACGGAGCTTTCATACCTCTTACACTCTATTAGTCTGTGCGATTGAACCAGTCGGTGTAATCTACCTTGTTATAAAATGTTTGAGTAAATATATGATATTTTTTTATATATGAATTCCGCCTATTGGTTTTTGTTGATGTATAATTAAAAAATACAGCTTTATGATATCTGCATCGATCGTTTGTTAAGGGAATTGCAACCACGGAAGCCGAAACATTCTGCATTTTATTAGAACAGATAAACATCTTCGTACATATTGACCGACGAACCACTTTATTAACATTTTACAATACCAAATAAATATATCGGTACACATACGTGGTGGTTTCTCCGCACTCCGGTTGCAGTACATTATTAAACGTAACTTGATCCTGGCCGTCCTGTAATTTCTCAATTGGCACGTGCGTAAGGGAGGGCTCGTTTCGTATGAAGTATCAGTGCTTTTTGTGATCATACACTCTAAGTGCGAATTGAAGTTTCCGTAAATTGTAAATGGTTGTTGAGCGTTATTGAATATGTAGTGGCATCCTGCTTTTAGACACTGGCAGTGTCATTCAATGTGAACAGTTTCTTTAATAAGATATTTCACACTTCGATCCCTTGTTGGGTGGGGTTGAAAGGGGGCGTGTTCGTAGTCGCATGTGCTGCTTGGCTATGACAAGGAGTATCAAGGAAGAAGGAACATAACAGTCGGTAACGTGACATAGTGAGATATGAAGTTCAATGGTAAGCACGATACGTCTACCACACCGCACGTGTAACAAACATGAAGATTTGGAACAGTCTAAATTAAAATTGCTCAGTGCTTTCCTCAGATCCGCTATTTCTTGTGTGGAGATCTGACAAAATCTCCACTCAGCAATATAGTCCCTGAGTCTGAATGTTGAATTGGTGGACATTAGGGCTGGGACGAGTCCGAATTTACTACCCGGGTACCCACCACCCTATTACCCGACCCTATCCGGGTACGCACTGTACTGTAGGTCACAAGAGAGAGGTACAAAATGTCCGATTTGGCATTTTGTTACCATAGCACTGGCAAAACGAATTTGGATACATGTATTAAACAATCTGGTCATGCATACACTGACGTTGACTCAATTTATATCTTTATTCAAAGATATGAAAAGTCTGAAGGAGTGGGTGCATAGTCAGAAAGACTGGCTCCCGACATTCATTGTCTAGTTTCAGGCATGTTTCAGCAAAAACTTGTTTACTATTATCATATGTTTTGGGGCTAATGGCTACGGAGATAGACACCTTGTTTACTTTTATGCCATTTGAAGCAAGAACTTCAAATTCTATATTTAGCTTAAACAAAACCTTGTAAAACATGATCAAGTAAAGTGTAACTTTTAGAACTGTTAAATTCTGTTAATGATTCATCCCATATCAGTGCTCATGCTCTCAGTCACAGGTTCAAGGTGGTAGTGGGGTAGCCCAGTGGTTAAAGCGTTCACCCATAGCTGGTGTCCCCCACAGTGATGTTGCTGGAATATTGCTAAAAGCGCCATAAAATCCAACTCACTCATTCACACAGGTTCAAGTATTTACAGGCTGCAGTATTATATATAGCTGGACATTACTGACTGTGGTCTTAAGCAACATTGGCTCACTTGCAAACTCACAAACTATTCATAATATAAACAATAAGGCAAAAGTAGAGCAGAGAAAGTAAATGAGTGGCCATCTACACTGCCCCCTTTGGGATTCCAAGTTAATAAAAGTCCCAGCAAGCTAGACTTGCTGAACCAACTAAATGGATCAGGTAGTCAAGCTTTGACTTTGTTTATTGTGTGTTGGCCTACTCTGTCAAGGTGGGACCTTGTTTGTTATATTTGTCTGGTCCAGACTTGATTGTGAGCAGGCTGCTGTCATAGTGCTGGAATATTGCTGTGTGCAGGTACAAGATGCCCAGCTTGCCAAACCCTGAGAATATGTCACTGTAGGTCTGGCATATGGTATCAACCAATGAATACGAGTACCCTAACTCATCACCCAGCCAGGCAATATTGTACAATATTGAATGACTGTATCCTGCTTATATTACACAGCACATCCGCCACAGCTCTCACACAAGTAACATTGTTTAACATTGACATCATGACCCCAGGAAGTATGTAGGATTGATAAAGCCTGTGTATGTTATTGAATTAATTCATCGTTAATTGTCGTCTCCCTCTAGAACCTCACAGTTTGTCTATCAGGTTTTCTATTTAATTTCACACTCAAATAACTTTAATTAATTGTGAGAACAAGCCCCTGTATTGCATTTAAAAATCCACTTCAAGTAATATTACAAAATGTGTGCCAAACATTAAATCAAATCTCCAGCACTTTTCAGGAAAATGTATGATAATGTCTAGACAGTCAGTGCTACAGATAAGCAGCGTATTTGAGTAAAATACCTATCCAAAATATTCAAAACCCAATTACTTTCAATTAACTTGCGTACAGAAATGCATGCATTAAATGAAAAACTCAAATGTATCAAAACAGCACGCGTAAATACCCAATGAAGCTTTTTCAGCATGCGTTCAAAGAAGCTAATTTCCGTCAAACAATTACAAGCTAATTTAATATCCGAGTCAAGCCTCTATATTTAGAACAGTTATATACATCTAAAACTTTATTTATTTATTTTTTAAAAATCTTAAAATGCTCACTACTTTTGGGAAAAACCCAATAGAGTGATGAATAGATGAGTGAAAAAATATTGGTTACCCAATGAAAAATGTAATAACCAAATTAAAATAGAAACCCTAGAGTAAAAACAAAATTGCTCAAAAAGTTTTCTGGAGCTCTGGACAGTACTGAATTCATACCTGTGTTCCCGGGTTGCAGAAATGCCCTGTCTGGGACTCAGCCAAGGCTTTGTTAAGGCTTATTAAACTTTACCATGCTTAAGAAGTGTAGGGGGTGTGCACCCCATACTCCACACACCCCCAACACTCACAAAGCCTACACTTCAACATGCCCACCCATATATTGACCAATACATACAAGTAACCCTATCTCAGTGTCAACATCCACCAGCCTGGCAGTATTGTACAATATTGAATATTGTCTGTACACCACGAGTCACAAAGTGTATTGGGACCTATAACGTCCTATCATATGTCCACATACTATCAATGTACAGCCAACCCACACTTGAACATCTTGCCTGTTCAAGGTTGAAAGTCGAAAGATAACTCCCATAACACTTATCAAGTTCCTGCCGGCCCATACCTCAGTCAGTGTCCACTTGCTGCATTACAAGGGCCGTAGTCGACACCAACACATCTAGCTGTGTGTCTGAACAGAAAGTGTGGGGCACTACGTTCACGAGACAAACAGTTTGTCGGAAACAAGCTTAGCTAGCAGTCATATCTCTGAGTGCAATATTACATTGGTCTGCATTAGCATCTTCTGAGGTTAAAGATGAGTTTCTCGTATTCTCAGGATCCTCCTGAACACATCTATATTCCTGGGGGACTCCGAGTTGGTGCGTCCATCATCATCAGAGGGAAGACACAGTATGGATGTGATGCGTAAGTGAAAGTTATTTATTTTGATAGACAATGTTTTTAATAATGGGCTTTGACCTGGGTGTGTGATAAAGATATATTATCTATTGAATGAAGCCTTTTTATAATAATGTTATTTAGCTTTAACTTTTCAAAAACAGTTGTGATATGCTTATGTTATAAATAAGTACCTTTATTTAATGTCGATACTGTTGCCAGGGTAAAATGTCCTTGATAGGCACACCTAGGTATGGCATTGACTTTGTACCAGCTCTAACCTCTTCCTTGTGGTTTGTCCACATGTCATGGTCGGAGCGACAATACATAGAAGTAATGCAACAGATCTGATAATTCTTCCTAGTCCAGCATATAGTTCTTATACACTTAAATAAAATTTCTCTTCATGCTCTATTTTCTAAGGGTCATTGTTATGTTTTAAGAAGAGCTGTTAATGTTATTTGATTAGGCAATCTCAGAGGTCCCAGGTCTAAGGCAAAAGTTCCCTTGTGCGAAATCAATATTTCTGCAGTTAATGTTATTATCAACCCCCTAGGGAGTGCAGAAATACAGATAAGCTGTGTATTTGTGTAAAATACTCACAATAGATCAGGAGAATTCAATTAATATTGAGTTGCCTACATACAAGTACATGTATGCATGAAAAATTTAAATTCCCAATGGTATAAAGCCAATATTTATAATTACCCAATGTAGCCTTTTCATCTGTAGGTCTTTTCAGATCTTTGTTTACTGATTAAATGCAGGCATGAACTCTACTGCAGTGAATAATGCGCAAAAGTTCTTTGGATATGTGTCGATGTTACGATGTGTGACACACTTGGGTTATAACATGGACACTTGCAAATTAGAAGTCACCTGAAACAGCATTTTAAGTAGAACTATGTTTGAAGACCTGTGAAGATCCCGGCTAGCATAGGTCTTCAGCAACCCATGCTTGCTGTAAAAGGCGACTATGCTTGTAAGAGGGGACTAATGGGATTGAATGGTCAGGCTTGCTGACTTGTTTGATGCATGTCATTGTATCCCAATTGCGCAGATCGATGCTCATGATGTCAATCACTGGGTTGTCTGGTCCAGTCTCGATTATTTACAGACCGCCGTAATGTAGCTGGAATATGGCTGTGTGCGGTGTTAAACAACACACAAACAATGTTTGAAAAAGGTTCACTTATTGCTTTAAAATTACCCAACAGACGGGACCGAAGGGAGTGAAAATATATTGAATACCTCAGGAAAACTATCACTACTTAAGGGAATGATAACATGTAAATACTACATACTAAAAACCTATCTTGAGCCCCGTATTTTAGTTTTGCACACAGAAACATGTGTTTCATTGATAAGACCAGTAAAGAGAAAAGGCTTTTATACTTTTATATTATTGCTCTGAATGCAATGACAGATATCCCAGATTTTGAGAAATCATTAATTCATTTTTTTTCTCTCATGTAAATCCCTGTGTTATTTTTAGAAGTTGCTCTGAAGGTGTCAAGATTAGTAATTTGATTTGTTGTGGCTTGTGGGTAGATGAGGTAGGTAGGCGAGATTGCTACCTGTGCTCCGGGCACACCTGACAGGTGATTATGTTCAGGTGTACAGTTACAGGAAAGTCTGGGCATGTCACAACAACCTTCTACAGGAGATAAATCTGGTCAAGTGTTTCTTTGTGACAGATATTGCCCCTTTTCAGGTAGTAAAATGTAACAAAGCAATAATAATCACACTGAGGACGGTTCTTGTTTCATTTTGTTCCTTTGTGTTAGATAAAAATCCAAAGACAAATATTCCAGATTCTGATTAGGATTGTTGATTTTGTGAGTGAGTGAGTGAGTGAGTTGGATTTTATTCCACTTTTAGCAATGTTCATGCAATATCACAGCAGGGGACACTAGAAATTGGCTTCACGCATTGTACCCATGTGGGAAATCGAACCTAGGCCTTTAGTGTGACCAGCAAACGCTTTAACCACTAGGCTACCCACCACCCTGACTTTTGCGATAAATGTTCTTGTTTCTCATCACCTGCTCACCCCAAAACTTGTTTGAAATATATTATTTTTGATGGCTGTACATAGGCCTACAAGAGATTTCAGTATAATGGGACAAGGAATTGATCAAGCCATTCTCAGACTCCGATATTTGGTCTCAATTCCACAGCAAATGTTGATAGAAAGGGGACTTTCTCAGAGCATGCTCAGTAACAAGACTGAAAAAGAGAAAAATGTTTAAATAATCAGTTTACACTATTGCATTGAATGCCTCTGAATATATAGCCAATTAAGATTTCTAAAGGACCCTTTTTTGGGGTACATTTATTATCAAAAGATGTATGAAATATCAGTTCAACTCCCAACCCATTTAACTATATTTTAAGAAATGATAGGCAGTTTTGCTCAATAAGTCATTATTATTTTGACCCGGGTTAGAATAGGTCTTCAGCAACCCATACTTGCCGTAACAGGCAACTATGCTTGTCGTAAGAGACGACTAATGGGATTGGGTGTCCAATAGTATTTACCATTTACTAGAATCAGGATAGTGAAGGTGTCACATTGTGATTGATGTATTGCTCTTCTTTCTTTCAGATTTTCCATTAACCTAAAGTGCGGTGACGGGGATGACTGCAACATCCCCTTTCACTTCAACCCCCGTCCCTCGTCAAATGAGGTGATCCGCAACTCCTACATGGGCGGCTGGCAGGACGAGGAAAAGGATCAGCCTTACTTCCCCTTCCTAGAGGGACGGTCCTTCCAGGTCCGCATCCATGCCTCTCAGGACGAGTTCCGAGTCACCGTCAACGGCAAGGACTTCATCTCCTACGGCTACCGTACAGATCTTAGTGAAATCCGGTATCTTCAGCTTGGATCTGGAGCTGAATATTCTGATGTCACAATACAGAACAGCATGGTATGTGCCTAGTTGGAGCCATGTTTTACCCATGTTTTTATGCATTGTGTGTGAGACCCATGAAGATCCAGGGTAGAATTGGTCTTCAGCAACCCATGCTCGCCATAAAAGGCGACTATACTTGTCGTAAGAGGCGACTAACAGGATCGTGTGGTCAGACTCGCTGACTTGGTTGATGCATGTCATCGTGTCCCAATTGCATGGATCGATGCTCATGATGTCAATCACTGGACTGTCTGGTCCAGACTCGATTATTTACAGACTGCCATCATAAAACTTGAATATTGCCGAGTGCAGCGTTAAAACAACAAACAAACAAACATTGCCAACTGCCAGCTTAAGTTTGGATGTCAGTACACCAACTGAAAATATGACTTTGTTGTTATTAGCTGATTGGCAATAAACCTTGTTCTATTGTTTGTAGGGGCATGGGTTACCCTGTTTTCTTAGGCACAGAAAGTCAAGATGCAGAGTTGCATACCTTAGCTGTGCCAGGATCTGTATTTATGGGTTTATATAAAATATTGACACTGATTATGATCCTTGTTTCATCACCACCATGTCATTACTCTTGGGGCACGGTGGGATAGGCTAGTGGTTGAAGCGTTTGCTCATCTCAGTGAAGGCCCTGGTTTGATTTCCCACATGGGTATAATGTATGAAGCTCATTTCTGGTGTCCCCTGCCATGACATTGCTGGAATAATGCCAAAAGTGGCATAAAACCCAACTCACTCACTCATTTTCCATGAGTTATACACCAAACAGGGAACATCTACAAGCTCCACAAGCTCACATTGTGATGTAACTAAAGTACTGAAAACAATACACATACTCCCTCACCCAAAACAATTGAACTTATTTGCCATGAAAACTTGGCCATTTCAGCAAAGTGTACTTTGTTTGTGGAAATTGTATTTTAAGCAAGTTCAGATCTGCCTAATATATTGGTGATCATCAGGAAAGCATGTAGTTGTAGCTGTACATTTCAGACCAACCCCTACTTCGAGGAGTTCAAGCGAGGGTTTGGTGTGGGGCAGGCTGTGAGGATCAGAGGAGCAGTGAAGGACGATGCTGAATCGTGAGTACAGTCCTTTGCAAGGGTCGCATACACTGGGATTCAAAATGATAATCCCAGAGAGTATAGTCTCAAACATCTGCTGAAAATGATATGCATGATTCAGTGATGACACCAGGTGTTCACGAGAGTAAGCATGTCCTACTTTACCAGTAGCAAAACAATGTTCATTAAAAATGTAAGTGTCGGTGGAAAGGGGGTTAAGGTCATAGGGTCTTGCTTAGCTTCGCACTTTGTTAATCTGGGCTATGAAATTTCCGTATTAACAAGTTTCTAGATTAACGAATCCTAGGCAAGAGGTAATGTTCTGTTGGACATATATGGTTACTCCAAACAGCATTGTGTGGAAGGAGAGGTTTCCATAGTTACAGGACCGGAGTATCAATGTCTCACTGTGTAATGCAGTAGTAACCAAAACATAAGGAAATAGCTATAATACATATTTTTGTCAAATCAGATACAACAAACGTTTTACTCCTTGTTTCAGAGGAAACAGATTGTATGTCTTAAAGCACTGACTGAAAATATATTCTGCCTGACACAACTCCCAGACCCCCAGAATACCACACACCTACACCCCATACCCAGCCATCAGCCTCCATTTCATGGCCTCCCTGACCCCGAGACACCAGCCACATGCCCTGCGCCCCCAGCGTGAACATTACTCCACAGTGTATGAAATAACTATAAAGCAGCTTTGTTTGCTTTGCACTAAAAATACTCTTTCATATTTCATGTCTTATAATGTGTTGTCAGTCAGTCAATTCATAAAACATTTGAAACCTTTTCTTTAGGTTTGAGGTCGATAATCGCAGGTTATGTAAATATTTATAAAGGTTATTGGAACTGGGCCATGTGGTACAAGAACGTATTACTTCACTTATACACTGTAGTGTACATACCGAACTAGGTGATGTACAGTGTTATATACATGTATGACAAAGACATAAGGATCATCAACAGATCAACCGTGGAGAGATACAAACCTGTCTGGAGAATTGTCTGAATAGATAGGAATGCAGTGATATATCTATTCAAAGTAGTTCAACCGATAATAATGTTAAAAACGATTGTATTGAAGTTAGTGTGACAATAGTACTCATGCACTGGATTATTAAATATGAAACTCACAATTGTTCTTCAGTTTTATACTATTGCTCGTGTTGTCATTTGTGGTATAATTCACAAAGTTCAGAAAACTTAGGTAATATTCTCAAATAATATTCATTACAATGCGATTTCTACTATGGGCTGCCATTCTGTCAAAAAATATATAAACAGAAATGAAGGTAAAAAGTATGCAATTTAAGTCAAATGTTATGAATCAACTATTAAATGTTACTAAGATTGGTCAAAGTACAAACAAATAGATGCCATAGGACAGAAAGCACAGGGGGTACTACACAACGTCAGTGCACGATGTTGACGATAAAGAATGCCAGATGGTGCTGCAATTTGTACAACATTCCTATTTCTATGTTATTGTTCTGCTATGTATGTGATAAATGCATGCAATAAGCAACGTGACTCAAAATACTACTATAACCGTCTCTGTTGGTTTGTTGCTTTGATCTCACAAGTCAGTGATCCCCTGGGGATACCGTGTTAGAACAGGTCCCAACCAGCCTGTACTGGTCACAAGAGGCAACTCAGTCAATTGGGTGGTTGTAAGCCTGATGACTTGGTTGATTGTGTCAACGGGCCCAAATAGCATTGATCGTTGCAATTAATATCAAGGATTGTCTTGTTCAGGGTTAATTATTTACAAGCTACAATCATATAGCTGAAATATTGCTGAGTGTAGCTTTTAACAAAAAATCCCACAACACTGACTGTTCAGGAAGGGTGCTATTCCCAAGTGGAGCAAGGAAGAACATGTCAGGGCAGAGTTGTGTCCCTTAGCTTCCAAACCCAACATGGGTAACACTTGTTTATCTCCAACACTAAGCTGACACGCATGATACAACTGAAATACTTGATACCACACAAAGCTGCGTTAAACCAACACCGCTCGCATTTGAAACTTAATGAGCAAGAAAGGCTTTGAAATGTTGGTATCCCTATCAACTGCGTGGTGGGGTAGCCTTGTGGTTAAGGCGTTCGCTCATCACGCCGAAGACCTGGGTGTTATTCCCCACATGGGAAAAATGTGTGAAGTCCATTTCTGGTGTCACCTGCAGTGATATTGCTGGAATATTGCTAAAAGCGGCGTAAAATCATACTCACTCACTCACTCACCCTATCACATCATCATCAAGTTGAGCAGTATAACAAAGATCTAGTGTTTGATCTGTAGCATGGTTTCTCTCTCAACAGCTTTTCTGTAAACTTCAACTGTGACTGTGACGGTGAAACAACAGGTTTCCATTTCAACCCTCGTTTTGAAGAAGACGAAGTGGTACGGAACGCCAACCTCGGGGGCTGGGGGGATGAGGAGAAGGGACAAGATTACTTCCCTTTTTCTAGAGGGGCAATGTTTGATGCACTGTTCATTGCCCAGGAGGACAGATTCAATGTAAGTGAGGGGGGGAATTATTGACAATATTTCTGCTGGCTCGTCAATAGACATAATAATATCAATGGAGGACAATGGTTCATATCTGAAAAGAAAAACGAATCTTCTATTGATTATGTATTTAATCACTGATCTGAAAACAATAGTGTCATTTGGGCAGACTGAAAGTAGTTCCGGCATAAAGTGTTATTTTATGTCATTTCATGAGTGAAATGTCCTCTATATTCCAAGATAAATCCAGTATTTCATCACAAGATCAAGAATTGTATTATGATATGAACAAGAAGGATTTTTATGAATTAACCCGGGCGGGCGGCTAGCCTAGTGGTTAAAGTGTTCTCTTGTCACACCGAAGACCCAGGTTCGATTCCCGACATGGGTACAATGTGTGAAGCCCATTTTTGGTGTCCCCCGCCGTGCTGGAATATTGCTTAAAGTAAAGCTTAAAACCATACTCACTCACTTACTTACTATTAATGGATCTGAAAAGATCCCCAAAGAATCATGTTCATGTACAAAGGATTGTGTAACCAAAACACAGCATAAATCTCTAATTACTGACATCTTACTGACTATTGAATGCACTGGATCCTACCATGTGCAGAGTAGGTAGTAGAATGTGTAAGCAGGGTATATCTGTCATTGTAATTGTTATTCAGTGTAGTAGCCATTGTTTCAGGTTTACGTCAACGAGAAGTATTACACCCTGTTCAACTACCGCTGTGACGTCAACGACATCCGCTACCTTACCATCAATGGAGATATCTCCATCTGTGATGTGGAGTTTTGTGAGCCACTCGTAAGTTTATTGAAACATTTACCTCAGGCCATCCTTAAACTGTATGAAGTATTAAGTAATTATTCGGTACAATTATTGGAGACATGACATTCAAGTTGTATTCTGTTTCTACAGCCAGATGACTTCATGAAAGAGATCCCCTCCGGTCTTGAAAAAAGTGACATGATAGTTGTCAAAGGATTCTTCTATCCAGAGGGAGAAAGGTATCAAACGCATACTTAGAAATAAGCAAATTGCATGAATCGTCTTGTACATCTTAGGACCTTTTTGGGGGCAGTTGGGTAGGCTAGTGGTTAAAGCATTCGCTCGTCATGCCGGAGACCCAGATTCAATTCCCATGGGTATAATGTGTGAAGCTCATTTCTGGTGTTCCCCACCGTCATATTGCTGGAATATTGCTAAAAGAGGCGTAAAACCATACACACTCTCTCTAGAACTTTTGTTCAAGACATTGATTGTCTCTGAAAGGTAAAGCTGAATGATTTTGTCTTCATTCATATTAATTTCAGGACCTTCAATGATTTAATATGTCCAGCAAAATTTGTTATTGTATTCCTGTAAAACTTGAAGCCTACCAGTATCTAGTATCTTCTGGAACAAGTCATGTAAAACAAATAATTCCTATCTCAATACTGGTGGCCAAGAGATGAAAGATTATCAACTACAATGGCTGAAAGGGAGATTTTATATCACTTATAACCTGGACATCGAATCATGTCCTGTGTGCTGTCATTAATTTCTCTTCCACCTTTCATTTAGGTTTGCAATCAACCTCATGAATGGCAACAGCCTTGAGGATGACGTGGGTCTTCACTTCAACCCCCGACGTGGGGAGGGGGAGGTGGTCCTGAATAACCGTGTGGATGGGGAGTGGTTAGAGGAGGAGCGAGAAGCTATACCCAGTGCATTCCAAGAGTTACTTCCCTTTGAGGTCAAAATTGTCGTCAAGAAGAACAAGTTCAAGGTCAGAAAAGACTTTTTGTGAAGAGAGCTCAGCCTCAGAGTTACTTTAGTAGATGCACATAATTTTTAGTGCCTTGAAAAATGCAACCTAATATTTATGTCCACATAAAAACAAAGTGTTCAAATTTGTGTCTGACATTCCTTCCACATTCAGCTGACATGCCAGGATGACACTGATATATTCCAGACTCGTGTCTGACTCTCTCATGTTTCCCCTTTGTGTTCTGTTGTTCATGATGTGGACAGTCTCTTCCATTGCTCTTCTCAGATCTATGTGAACGGCAAGAAGCTGACAAGCTTCCGCTCACGATGCGATGTGGAGGCCATGCGGAGAATTAACGTCAATGGTGATGCCTACTTCTACCAAGCCAAACTTCTCAGGAGACTGGTGAGTCAGCAGAATTGTGCCCTTTACAAGAAACTTGGGCTGTATGGTTTTCTAAGGTTTGCTCAGACTTTTAAAGGCCATTGAATTTGGCAGTCAAGCCTTGAAAAGCCCATTACATTTTTAAGTACCTTTTTAAGGGCTTGAATTTGGCAACTCTGTTTATCTCTGCTGCTAGATTAACATTACAAAGTTTATCAAAGTAGTTCAGGTGTCAGTTTATAACTGATAAAGAGCATAGCATAATCTCTTACCCCGGCCAACATCTAATAAAAAAAGAAGAAATAGACTGAAAATTAAGTACATGTTGCTGAAAAAAAATAATCATATCCTGCACACGTTAAACTTTTATTTTTATCCATTAAACTGAAATATATTAAGCTTCACAAATTCATGTTCAGCTCACCTGACTGTAAGTTAAGTGCACATCACCTCCGCATGAAACTTCTTTTCTTTAACATAAAAATTTAGGGCAATAATGATGACTTTGTGAATCGAGAGTTCTAGTGCACTGAAGTTTAATTTTGAGTGCCTAATGGCAGCAAGACTTGTTTTTCATCAGGAATTGCCATCAGTTGAAAGAATCCCGAGTAACTTGCAGCCGGGTGGCTGGGTCGTTGTCAATGGAACTGCCAAGAAGGAAGCCCAGAGGTAAGGGAGGCATGATCAACAAAGATGGTGTTCATCTCATTGCCCGAGCCTGTGGAGATTTTGGTGAAGAATTGGTCCCTAGCAACCTAGGGTGGTTGTAAGAGGCGATATATGGATCGGTTGGTCGGACTCATGACTTGGTTGAAGGCACGGACAGTTGCTCTTAATATCAATCACTGGATTGTCTGGTCAAGACTCCATTATTTACCGGTTGCATCATTTTGATGGAATGTTGCCGAGTGTGGTGTTCAACAGGAATCAAACACACAGATTACCTGAATGGCCAAATCATGTAAACATGATGTAATAGTTTTGGTGTAATTGTTCATGGATTTGAGCATTTACTTGAAATCTGTGGTGGCGATGAGACATAAATGTGAAGTTAATTAATGCGAGCAAAAAACACTCGCATTTTTTACATTTAATTCAAGCTCGCGTTAATTTCAAGATTTACAATCATCTCCACTCTATTATAATGAAAAATAAATAGCTTTGGTTTTGAAGTGATGTCACCATCTCGATCTCTTGTATCACGAGGAGCGGTCAGGTAGCCTAATGGTTAAAGCGTTCGCTCGTCACACCCATCCGGGTTTAATTCCCTAAATGGGTTCAAATGTGTGAAGCCTATTTCTGGTGTCCCCCGCCGTGATATTGCTAAAAGCAGCGTAAAACCATACTCACTCACTCTTAAAATGAACTGAACACAGAACAGGATGACGACGGTATAATTTGAATTTGGGTCGTAACGAAGCTATGGTGGTGAATGTGTCCAGGGTATTTAGCGTAACAGAATGGATAAACTACAATTGATAACAAGGATAACAGTCTTTTGGCTCTGTTTATTTTCAGGTCACTGTAATCAATGATAACAGAAGTATCGTATAGCAGTTGTAAGAATGAGGTTACTGAAACAACTTAACCTTGTCTTTCTTTGCAAGTTTCGCCATCAACCTGCAGTGCGGTGACAGTGAGGATTACAACACAGACGTTGCCCTGCACTTTAACCCCCGCTTCAGTGGAGAGGACTCTGTCCGCAACACCCACGAGGATGGTAGCTGGGGAGATGAAGAACTGGAACAACCAAACTTCCCCTTCGAATCCAAGGATGCATTTGAAGTAGCCATCAACTGCCTCGAGGACAGGTTCAGGGTGAGTGGTTAACTGCATTTAAATACTTGTCAGCAGTCTGGTATCCACGTATCCACAGTGACTGGTGATAGCTTTCCTATCCTATATGCGAGCAATCCTGCGGGGAATCTGGGTTAGAATTAGTTTCCTATGCTAGACTAACTGAATGAGGTGGCCAGGTTGGGTAACTTTGTTAAGTGCATGTCATCATACCCTGAAGATCCAGACTTGATTATTTAGAGGCTGCAGTCGTACAGCTGGAATATTGCTGAGCGTGGCATTAAATAACATTGTGTCCAGTATATGTCCACACTGCTCAACCACCAAAATGATTACCTGGCAAACAGTGGTGTTCAAGTTAATCAATTCATTGATTTACTGGCTCTTATGTGGATGAAAGAAAAAGAAGGAACACTAGGCAGATTTATCTTTCCCAATCCTGGGCTGGATATGCTTTTCAGAGTTTTAGCCCTTTGCTATGCCAGGATTTGCCCCGATTCAGATCCTTGGTTGTCGGTGCCATCCTGGTTCATGGGGTTTAGTGATAAACATCTTTATGCTTCCTTCCAATATGGAACTGACACGCTGCAATATATCTAAAATAATATTCAATACGACCTTGTTCCCAACTTACTTCCTATGCACATTTTTGTTTGAGATATTCATCCGAGACCTGGCTAGGATTATTACAACTGAATAGGGAGTTCTGAAGCTTTCTCAAAGACTAAGGAGTATTAGGTTCCTTTTAAAATGTCTGATCATGAGACTTTTGTTGCAGATCTATGTGAATGGGTATCACTATGTGGACTATAACCATCGTGTCGACTACCACCGAGTGTGCCATCTCATGTTGATTGGCGATGCCAACTTCTTCGAGCCTGAGTTTTTCTAAGCTTTCCACCTGCAGGTATAACAGATCTATACTAAAATATGTTCATTTAGTGGGATTAGTTTTATTTGGGTAATAATTTGAGCAATGGGTTGTCAATCGTCTTTGTCAAATCGGTTGATGTATTTAATTATTACTGTTGCAGAAAGCCACTTTTTGGCTATGTGGTGTTACAACTCATGGTGTTATTTCACCATGTGACAATTGTGTTCCTGAACTAGAAAGTGGATGAATGCAAATTGAACAAGATAATGGTAATACCATTCATATGAGCTTTCATGCGTTCACTCCAAAAACTAAATACGATTAATACTCTCATCCTAAAAAGTACTTCTCAACCTACAAGTTCAAAAGGACCAATACATTTCTCCCTTAATTCATGTATTCAAGCCATACTTTTTCTTGTCTTCAGAAGAGCCTGGTGTGTCTTCCCATGTTCAGCTCAAGAACAACTCCACTGTGATATAGCAAAGTGCTGAACTCTTGTCAAATCATTAGTCAATCTATTATCATTCAGCATTAGCTTTGATTCAACAACCAGGAATACCACTTGCATTATTTTTCATTTGAAGGTATCCCCAATATTTCTAGATGCAAACTTGACGTACTGTTATATTTATTTTAATCCTGTGTTTGTCCATTTTACTGGCAAACTGTTGGTACTGTTAAAAATGATATTTGGCTTGTATGTTTTTGTTTAGTAACATGGCCAGATGAAGAACCACAGGCAATTTTAACCGTCGAACAAATCGGCTATCAAGTAACTGTTGGAATAATGGTTTTGAGGTTGTTGTTATGAATTGACAGTTTCTCATTTCAAAACAATGTGACGTTCATGGTTAATCAAATTGGTTACCTTATACCAGCTTGGTGCTATCATCCATGAGGTTCCTTCGGCATATGCAAAGATAATCTAAATGTTGCTAACTTGTATCATTTTTCTATAATTTTGGTGGAATACTGGAATATCAACCTGAATGTTTGACTAGCTGACCATGTGATGAAGACTTATATGTAAATGTATGCCTGGTCGGCTTTTCTAATAAAACTTGCATATATTATTGACTTCTTTTTTCCCCCAAGAACATAAACAGTGGTTTGGTTCTTTTGACAACACACTCCGGCTCTATGACAGCAGTCTGTAAATATTCGGGCCTGGACCAGACAATCCAGTGATTGACAGCGTGAGATCAACCGATCTTAGACAGATGCATATTAAGAAAAGTCATGTGAATATTTTAAAGTCTTTCAGCTGCTTTTTTATATACATCAAAAGGAAAAGAATAGAAATATTTACTTTCCCAAAGATTTGTTGACAAAACTGTGGGTGTGCAACAAAGATGACTACCTAATCCCAAACTTCAGAATGTCTTAAATGTTGACAAACAACAAACACTCATTTAACAAATATTCTGTAATTATAAATGATATAAATAATACATAAAATTACAACACACGGGCTACAGTGATTCCCGCATGGCTCTTACCACAAGACTCCTACTGAAAATGTATTGTGATCTAGTGGCATGCAACACAGCACGGCACCATCGAGATCTGAAGTCCGATCTTCAATAACGTGCAGGACATGACGCCACTGATCAGATGTTTTCATCAGTGTTACCATGGTTACTAGCTGTCTGAAAGCTTGTCGAATACCCTAACAGGATGTAATTTAGAATACATACATGTTGAACTTGGAATTTGGGCTGGTCTCCATGGTAGAAACGTACAATTACATTTCCGTCATACCTTGATGCTACATAATTTTATTCTTGCGAAAGCTTGTTTTACTTGCAAACATGAAAATAACATTAATGCAAAATCTAAATTCAATCTTTAAAACTTCTGTGGCCATGCTATTAATCTACCAGAAAAAAGAACGTGCCATGGATCAAGTCTTCGATAGACAACAGTAAACAATTAGTGTATTGTATTGTATCGTATCGTATCGTATCGTATCGCACATACAAGGATCGTATTACAGTACTCAATGATGCTGTGCTGATACCAATGGAACTGCATCCCTGCATGTTGGGGAATAACAGCTAATACTGTATGAGGAGCATGCATGATTCTATAGAATCTGAAGAAGCACAACCAACAAACTTGTCAGATTCTGGTCGGTATTTGATACACTTTGAAGGTGACGGACACCTCACATGTATAATGTAACAATCTAAGAGATCTAATATGGCAATATACATGTAATTCTCTGAAAAACTTCCAATACAAAACAAAAATATTTTTTCCTTAAACTGTACAATTATTTTTGATCAGTCATTTAATAACACTGTCTTGTATACAGAATATTTCATAATGAGGCCAGACCAAATTATTTCATGTTTTACAGATTGTCTTGTCCAAAAGCCAAGGAGGAAAATGAAAGAAACCTGAAAAGACGGACGTTTTTTTCAATTCTCTGGGAAACTAAAGAATCAAATTGGTCTGGCCTAGCATACAAAAATAGCTTAGTAAGAATTATCAAATGACTACACTTTGTAAAGCTGGACAACACATATTTGAAGAGAAGATATGTATCTGCTGCATTTTAACAATTTTGCTAATGTCAGCCAAAGATATCTCATCAAATCGTCAACTGTTCAACCTCGGTGGTGAAGGTAAATAGTCCAGCTCCCACACTGATTGTGCAAGTAAGCTCGACTGTAGGTGTCTTTTGTACGTAAATATAATGTACACTTCAAAAATGTTAACATCAATGTTCCTGAATTGTTGGACAAGTTGGATGAAGTAATGGTGGCTGCTACTAGGACTGACGTGATACACTGGAATAAGGGATATGATGCACTATTTTGGAGCAGAACTCAATTTGCATACAACTGATGAAAAGAAAAGTTGATTCATTTTTTTTACACATCTTCGTAAAGAGTCATGTTTTTGTAAAACAGCAGAGTGCAACAAGGGACTTGTATGATATATCCATGCAGTTGATTAGTACCAGACAATTTAGTGTACAGAAATACTGAAATAATTGGTGAAACAATACCCCAGTATATACTGATACAAATTTAAGTGTATCACAGAGTTAAATAATGCAGGGTATCGTACCAACCTATATTATTACAGAGAATGTCATGCTGTTTTATGAATACTTGTTCAATACAAGAACCATATGGACACTATACATGTAAAATAATGTCTATGTGTTGTTAGAAGATTGATCGGCCTTAAAAATACACTTGGTTCTCAGCCACGTTGTCAAATCATAACATATATCTGCTTAACACAAAACTGAAAATTACAATCCTTGAGTACATTATGTTTTAACAAATAAAATGAACAGGTTGACTATCAATTTTCCAAACAACATTGAGTGAGTGACTTTCAACATTTCAGTTACATCATGGCGTGTCTGATGGGTGAGGAAGCCTGAAGCAGGTTCTGGTGAAACCAGCAAGCCAAAGTATGGCCCTGAGAAACCAAGACACATCATCAGGGCATCAATGAAACCACGATTCTGGCAAGTCCGCACAACAAATTGCGGCACCTTCGATGATGGGGCCATCAATGCTCCCTACACCCATCACTGTCTGAGAACAAGTTATTTATGTAGCCTTATACTAATGCATTCCATGTACTGTCAGAATAAATACTTGTTATCTTACTCTTACCCAACCCACTTCAGCTTATCAACCACATGCCGACTTACAAGTACAATAGTATAGCTGTTTTGAAGATAGGTGTCATGTTGTCATTGTCTCAGGGTTGTCTCTATATAGGGTCACATAACCAATACAAACTATATTCATCTTTCTGATGTCAAAAATTGGGCAAATCTGGAATTCGAACCCAATCTTAGAGTTGATGTAACCCTACACCATCTACAAATGATGGAGTGAGTGAGTGAGTTGGTTGGGTTATATGCCACTTTTAGTAATTATCCAGCAATATTATGGTGAGGGGAACCACTAGAAATGGGCTTCACACATTGTACCCATGTCGGGAATCGAACCCAGGTCTTCGGCATTACAAGCAAACCCTTTAACCACTAGGCTACCCCACGCCCTGCAGTCAACTAGTACAGATGAAGTATGTGTGTATTGTTTTAGTGTATCGGATTGTTATGGTCCAATACATTTGCTCTGCAAGTACAAGCAGATAGCACAGTCCCAGGTGACACTGTAGGTAATGAACAATGGCTGTAGGAGCAGGGCACACACATACTAGTCTCACTGATGTACGGTCACAAACACGCCAACAGCACAACATTTACACCTTTTAGTTTTATTAGTTGGCTTACAAAAATTGACCAATGCAAAGAAAAAAAATAGAGAAAGAAGAAGGCTTTGAGGAGGAGGCTGAAAGAGACTTGACAAGTAGGTGTGGTCCCAGGAACATGCCCGTGATGCAGTTTGTAGCAGGAGGATTCCCTTACTGTGCACAAATTGATAACTTCAGAACTTGTTTTCATCCTTCAAAACCCTGATGAACACACTTGTGTTCTCCTTAACTTTTGGGTGTATACATAGATCATGGAACCTACTAAAACACAATCGAAATATCGACCACCAATACTAACCTTCATGTCATCCAAAGTGGAAACTTAATTCTTTTTCATTATTTAATTGTTAGGCAATTTGGGAGCTGAAATGTTCTGTATTCTTTTTCCTTACTTTCAACATTGGTTTGGGGGGCAAAAGGTTTATAAACCAACAAATAAAAAATAAAAGATCGAACGAAAAAAACCAACATGGTCTAAAAGCAGCTGCAAACAAAATATATATTTTCTGTTACTAAACAAATCACAACTTTTTAATGGTACATAACATGTTCATTCTGTTAACAACAATCTGTTTCTACTAAAATTCTAGGATTGAGATTCTTACTTACCCTAAATGTACCTCTCCTTCAGTTTTGAAACGTTTTCAAACCAAATTAGACCACACATTTTGCAGTCTACATGTTTTCTACTACGGAGAGTCAATGACTATAGTTCAAGACTATATTTACACTCTGGACAGTCGGACAGGAGTAGGTTCCCTTTGATAAGAGAGACCATTCCAGATCCTACATGACTAAATACTGACATATTTAATTTGTCTCTTAATGCCATATGGCTGTTGTCCTAATCTGATCCATTCAAAGTAGCATGGGCTGGCACTTCAATTTAAAGCGATAGCAATTTATTCTTTGGTCACTGGCTTTTACAAGGTTTAAACAAAGCATTTTGCCATACCTTGCTGTCCCTATTCACTAACCTCAATAACCAATAAAGGGAGATAACCCAACAACCAGTTCAAAATATAAAAACACTTGAAAAGGAGATAAAGTAAAGAAAAATAGCCCAGAGGAAAGAAAGAAAATAAGTGTAGGAGTAAGTATGGCTTTATGGTCATCACAATTCATGTGGATGCTCAATTACTAAAATAATTGTACTGAACCAGTGTTTGAAATTAAGCATGAAAGTGAAGAGGTCCTTGTCATAACCCTAGTGTTAAAAGTTAAAGGTTTAGGGGGTCCCTAGTTCAAAGACCTCAAGGTTCCCTTAATTTTATGACATTTTATTCTTAAAGGAACTTACTACAATCTAAAACCCCTTCTCAGTTTGGGTCTAATTAGTTGCATGTGGGAAACTTGGACATTGTCTGTGTATGTAGTGTTATTATTGTCTGCTAGCCTGATACCAAACATTACAGCATACTAACAATGTGATGCTTTGGGCTGAAAATTGGCCCTAGCTTCATCTTACTTAAGTGTATATTTCAAAACTTCAATAATGTTCAACACATCATAAAGGTACAAACAAACAAGTACTTGTTTGACAGATTGTATGTGTTAATTTAGAAAAAAGAGAGAAAAACTTCAGTTTAAATAATGATGATTTTAATTATTTCATGTTGGTGACATCCAAACAGTGGCAGAGATGTCCATAAGAGTTGATATGAAATGTGTTAGAGTTATTTGCCCTTGTCATGAAAATACAGATCAAAACTGGTCGCACAGGTAGGGAAATAAATCTAGTGGAGACAAAAACAAAAACATTTGGAATCCAAAACATTCCCACAAAGAAGTAAAATAACAGAAAATGTATGTGGCAATTCCGAGTAATTAATTAATTTGTGACCTTGCCTACAACACAGAATACATAGGCTGCAATTCACTACACTTCTTAAACAATAATATAATGCACGTCTGACAACCAGAAACAAACAAGTCAGGCATTAAGGGGGAAGGCACTAAATGGTATATATAATCAGAGCTATTTTACAAATATAACAAAGAACATAAGACACTGGTAAGGAACCATTAGAAAATGAATATCCCATGTTCTATACCTCAACGAAAGTGTAGAGCAACAATCTTAAAACTATAGCTTACACTTGAATGCATTGCACAAAATCACTGACACGACATCAAATATTATACAGTAGCATAGAACAAACTTGAAGGAAAGAAAATATTTCTTGTAAGAATGTAGGCATGATTAAGCTATACGTTAAATAATAAGCAAACGTTTACACGCAAATTGTTGCATTGTGCATGGTTTATTGTTAACAAATATACTTTCAAGACATGCCAAGTGAAGAAATAGCAATGCCATTCAAAAAAACAACCGTCAGTGTGTAAAACAAGTGTTGTAGATACAAAATTTGTTCAGGCAAAGCAAGTTGGACAAACCAAGGTTAATATGCATTATTCATCAAGTAAAACAGTGATGCATCTTCTGCAGTACACGGCACTGCAACATGGTCATGACGTACAAAATCCCCCATCTACTCTCCCATTTTGTGCCCATCTTGCAACAATATCATGTGTATATTAAGTATTATTATAATTATTATCAGTTCTATTAATTGTCAACAGTTCACTCCTGTATCAAATCCATCAAGAATATTTGCCATGTGTACTAAACTAAGATTTACATCCTTTTATCACAGTAACTAGCAGCGATTAATCAAGTCACAGGGGCACTAATTGTCACTGCTACAACATGTGGATACTTATCAGGCTGGTTATTTCACAGAGTTAATTCCAGTAACAAAAGATCTTCACTCTTGTCCCTCCTAACTGATCATACTGCTAACAAACTCAAGTAAACCTTTATAGTGCGAATGAGTGAGTACATTTCTACGTCACTTTCTACAATACTCCAGGCAGATCTTCAGCATGAAGCTGAACCACTTGGTTATCCCACATCCTTATAAGTTACACACAATAGAGAAGCACCATGCATAATAACTTTCTGACACAGGTCACAGCATTTTTGTCAGTCAAAGATCGCAAAATGTGTTGCAATTAAGTTCACTGCTAAAAAGAGCCACAACAAATAAGTTTCTACAGCTAGCTTTTCCTTTTGAACCTTTGTATCGTGATATGCATCGTATCGTGACCTTCCTGTATCGTTTTACCCCTAGTGATAATATGGGAGGTTATTTGGTGAGGGTGATAATTACATTGATAACAGTCAAAAAACAAAATCCACACTTCCCTCCCTTATTTTAAGAGCCATGCAACCATTGCTTCATGAGCCTAATCAATGTATTGTGTCCCAAAACTGGTGCAGATTTACTTTTACCTACAAAATTAAAACTTGTGGTACATCAGTTAATATACACTCACCACAAATGTCTTGATGTCCAACATTATCTTTACCGTCTTTAAATACAGGGGTAACAAAAACATTTAACAGAACGAAGGAAAAGAAGTTGTACGACTGTTATGTCAGCAAATAGGTCTGTGAAACTACACCTCATATAACTTTGGTCATATATTTCAGTGCAGGATATATGCTGGACAGCAAGAAAGTCCAAACTTTGAGAAGTGTTTGGAACCAGTTCAACAAGTCTAATAAAAACAAATGTACTGTCCATATACATTTTAACCAAATTACAATTTCAAATATCTGTACAACCTCATAAATTTCCTTTGCATCAACTCAGCAGATATTCATATACACACAAACAACATTCTTAGTGGTCTTGATTTTTTGCCTGTCGTTTGTTGCCTGTCAGATGTAAGATCAACCCTGATTGGTTTGTTGCCTGTCAGATGTAAGATCAACCCTGATTGGTTTGTTGCCTGTCAGATTTAAGATCAATCCTGATTGGTTTGTTGCCTGTCAGATGTAAGATCAACCCTGATTGGTTTGTTGCCTGTCAGATGTAAGATCAATCCTGATTGGTTTGTTGCCTGTCAGCGGTACAAATATAGTGATGGGTGTGTGATGAAGATGATATTGATCCAGGGGTCTCATTTCAGTTTTTTTTCTTCTGGGGCCCCCGAGGGGGTGTAATTGGTCGACCCGAGTTTAATCCTCCATACTGGTACTTGGCTTTCTTCTCAGATGGTTTCAAAATCTGAAAACAAAAAACAATTTCTGTACACACATATTTTGAAAATAATGAGTGAGTAAGTGAGTGAGAGAGTATAGTTTTATGCAGTTATTAGCAATATTCCAGCAATATCAGCAGGGAATCTGGTGGTTAAGGTAACACACAATCAGTCAGGTAACACGCAGTTAGTCAGGTAACACACAATCAATCGGGTAAAACAATCAGTCAGGTAACACGCAATCAGTCAGGTAACTCACAATCAGTCTGGTAACACTCAATCAATCAGGTAACACACAATCAGTTGGGTAAAACAATCAGTCAGGTAAAACGCAATCAATCAGGTAAAACAATCAATCAGGTAACACACAATCAGTGGGGTAACTCACAATCAGTCAGGTAACAAGCAATCAATCAGGTAACTCACAATCAGTCTGGTAACACTCAATCAGTCAGGTAACACGCAATCAGTCAGGTAACTCACAATCAGTCAGGTAACAGGCAATCAATCAGGTAACACACAATCAGTCAGGTAACACGCAATCATTCAGGTAACACACAATCAGTCAGGTAACACGCAATCAGTCGGGTAACTCACAATCAGTTAGGTAACACACAATCAATCGGGTAAAACAATCAATCAGGTAACACACAATCATTCGGGTAACTCACAATCAGTCTGGTAACACTCAATCAATCAGGTAACACACAATCAGTCGGGTAAAATAATCAGTCAGGTAACACACAATCAGTCAGGTAACTCACAATCAGTCTGGTAACACTCAATAAATCAGGTAGCACACAATCAATCAGGTAAAACAATCAATCAGGTAACACACAATCAGTCTGGGAAAACAATCAGTCAGGTAACACGCAATCAGTCAGGTAATACACAATCAATCAGGTAAAACAATCAATCAGGTAACACACAATCAGTCTGGTAAAACAATCAGTCAGGTAACACGCAATCAGTCAGGTAACTCACAATCAGTCTGGTAACACTCAATCAATCAGGTAACACACAATCAGTCTGGTAACACTCAATCAATCAGGTAACACGCAATCATTCAGGTAACTCACAATCAGTCTGGTAACACTCAATCAGTCAGGTAACATGCAATCAGTCAGGTAACATGCAATCAGTCAGGTAACTCACAATCAATCAGGTAACACGCAATCAGTCAGGTAACACGCAATCATTCAGGTAACACACAATCAGTCGGGTAACACGCAATCAGTCGGGTAACTCACAATCAATCAGGTAACACACAATCAATCAGGTAAAACAATCAATCAGGTAACACACAATCAGTCTGGTAACACGCAATCAATCAGGTAACACACAATCAGTCAGGTTACACACAATCAGTTAGGAAAAACACAGGTCACAAACACACTTTTCCAGTTCAGGGCTTTGCCCCAAGGATGACATATACCAAGTTTCATTGATCTAGAGCATTATACAGTAAATGATTCTCGTGTTGCCATAACAATGAACATTTCTCCTAGCTATGACCTCAAGGATGGCTATGATCCTTGACATGACTAATCAATGTGTCAACAAAATAATCTATGAACATGATGAAGGACATCTACTTGTACTGCAAGGTTACTTAAACAAGATTCTGACAAAGCCTTAAAGCATCCCCTGTGACATAAGGCAGCTTCATAATCACTGTCTGTACCAAACAATTTGGAGTGAAATAGTCCAAAAATGGTGACATTATCCAGACTGGACCAGACAAACCATTAATATGCAAGAATAAGCAACAATCCACACAATCAGTTCCCAATCAGTTCCCAATCAGCATGATCAGTCAGTCAGACCAGCTAAATGTGCTAAATATGTTTTTGTCTATTAACCCGAACTTGTCTTTCGAAGATTGTTGCAGAAGACTTTCATCGCATAGTTTATATTCAGCTGAGCTTACAACACTGAAAAATGTTTTACTAGACCTTTGCTTCGGACAAGTGGCTAATGTCATAGATCCCTAGTTTAAGGCACGCCTGAGTTACGGTCATAAAATGGTCTGCACTTGATGTGGGAGGGAGGTGACGCAGGCTGTACATATTTACCACCTATGGAGTGAGTGAGTATGGTTTTACGCCGCTTTTAGCAATATTCCAGCAATATCACGGCAGGGGACACCAGAAAAGGGCTTCACACACTGTACCTATGACCACCTCTGGAAATACCACAAGCACAGGTAAGGTGCTAACATGAATGGTCATCAGGGGAACCTGGGTTTCAAACCAAAGGCAAGAGAAACAATGGCCCAGCGAATTGCAGCACTGTAAAGTAAATTGTGTGTGTGTTTTGCTGCTTGTACTAGTCCAGACTTATAGTGCTAGCCCAGAGATGCCATGCCACACTTTAAACATGAATACCCCTCTCAGACACAGTACACTGACTCCGAGCCGCCCTGTCCTTGTTTTAGCCCCTTAATGCCAAGCACCAGGCAGGGTTAATCCTTGTGGTATGACGCGACTGGGGATTGAACTCAGGACCATCCTCTCTCTGAGCGGATGCTCTACCACTAGACCGCGAGGCGGTCTGACATATACTGTAAAAATGTCTTGAAATCATTGCATCAATAGCCATTCGCCCTACTAAGGAAGCAACCCTGCATAGTAATTTATGGTGTCTTAGGCCACTGGAACCCAATGTCCCTATAATTATTAAATGATAAATACAAAGAATGCATTGTACACTGAAACACAGCTCACCTGAAATGAACACATGAGTGTGTCGTCTACAGACATCATTCCTCCAGCATTGTCAAACTCTCCACAGTAGTTTGGTGCAGAGAAAAGTGTAACCAGCTGTCGTTTAGCGAAGAACTCATACCCATCTTCCACCACCTACAACACCAAGCATCAGTGTTGACAACTGATGGGACACATGTCAGCTGTTCTGCCTTGAACATGCCAATGAATATAAATGACAAACAGCTTCTTTCCTAACTTTTTGCAACTGGGAAAACAAGTTGTTGTTCTTGTTGTTTAACGCCACACTCAGCAATATTCCAGCTAGATGACAGTGGTCTGTAAATAATTGAGTCTGGACCAGATAATCCAGTGATTGGGATACGATGTCATGCATAAACCAAGTCGGCAAGCCTGACCACCCAATCCCGTTACTCTTACGACAAGCATAGTCGCCTTTTATTGCAAGCATGGCTTGCTGAAGACATATTCTACCCCGGATTTCACAGGTCAGGAGTGAAAACAAGCAAGTGAGTATGTATTTACACTGCTTTTAGCAATAGTCCAGCAATATCACGGCAGGGAACACAGAGAAATGGGCTTCACACATTGAACCCGTGTTGGGAATGGAACACCGTCTTTGGCGTGACGAACCAACGGTTTAACCACTAGGCTACCCCACCACCCCTGGGAAAACAAAAACTAAACACATACAAGAATTTGGATACTTATGATTATAGTATACTTATCTTGGATACTTATAATAGAAGTATACTTATCTTGGATATTCATGATATTAGGATACTTATACTAACACAATATGTAAAATATTTCTTATCCTAACACAACACAATGCCAACATCTCCATACGGGGCCCCCCTTGCCTGTGGTTACCAAATTGGGAGTTATCTGTCCTTGACCCCTCACTGCCTTCTCATCAGCATATTGGTTGATATTCAGACGGGGACGGATGGGTTCGAGTCTTGTTGTCAGGATAAGTATACTAATATCATGGATATCCTAATTCCTGTAAATTATTTCTTATCCTGACAATACATTGCACTGCTTATCCCACAGATGGCGGTTTGGGGTCTAAGCTTGCAGTATTGTAAACACTGGATTACGTGTAGATGAGACTATGCTCAATGGGAAAATCTTCCTTTCTCCAACATGTGGAACAAAATACAAAAAATGTGAGTGAGTGTGTTGGGCTTAACGCCGCTTTTAACAGTATTACAGTTATATATCACGGCGTGTCAGCTTAATGTGGGAGGAGAGGCCAAGGTCTCAGAAGTTTACCACTTCGGTGAAACCCAGGAGTACAGGTATATAGCTGACAAACCTAGAAACATAATCAGGGTGAACCTGGATTCGAACCCACAATCATAGGTTTCTGGCGTGCCCAAGGAATGCAACTCCACCACATTTAATAAGACTGATGTTAAAGGATATAATTCCTGAAACGCAAGCACATGTGTATCCTTATGACGGAAAGTGAGAGTTTGAGGACAGATAACTCTGATTGGTAACCAAGGGGAAGGGGTGTCTCGGCGCTAGAAGACTCACGTTTTGGGCTCTGTGTCATATGATCGAAGTGAAAAGGGAAATTGTGTTGTGTCAGGATAAGAAATAATTAATTAACTAGAATTATTGCGCTTTTCTCTACATCTGCAATTTCTGATCAAGGAAAGCAGGTAGGTACTAATTTTCCCCAGTAGCAAAGTGTTAGTTTTTGTTGTGTGGTAGATTCACCTATGGAGAAGTAACATGTTTACCAGAATTGAAGACATGATTATGAACCAAAGCAGACAATAAAACATGTCACACTCCCCTCCATACATAAGTGTAGGTCTCAGTCCTAACACATCGTGTCGAAAGTAAACATTTCCCTAAAATACTCACTGAATACCACAAATCTAATTTGGTACCACTGTTAAAAGGAAGACAACAAACATCTATGCACCTGATGTGCCCTGCAGATGAGATCCAGATCATGTCGACTTAGGAACTTGCAGACAACGTCTGCTCCGAAGGTGAAGGATACACCTCGGTCATTCTCCCCCCAACCCTGAACCTCCTTGTCCGGGTCTGACCACAGCAAGTCACAGAGCAATCCTGCAACACAAGCAAGATAGTGTCAATACACATGCAGTCTAGGCCAAAATATGTTCAGACCAAACAGGACTTAGGATTCTTTTCAGTAGATTTCCATCTTGGGGAGCAGAGATTCAATATTCTGAGTTGGCCCTGGGATATTTTTTTCTTTGATGGACTGAAGGAGGGGTTGACCATTATTTTTCTTTTTACCAAGCATGCGTATCCCAGGAACAATTTCTTTGTTTGTACAAAGCTTGAAGGATGTATGTGAGTGTATTTCTACATGTGCAGGATGAGTGTCCAGGTGTGTGTCTACATGTGCAGGATGTGTGTCTGAGTGCGTCTACATGTGCAGGATGTGTCTGAGTGTGTGTCTACAAGTGCAGAACATATGTCTAGGTGTGTGTCTACATGTGCAGGATGTGTGTCGGAGTGTATGTCTGCAAGTGCAGGATGTGTGTCCGAGTGTGTCGGAGTGTATGTCTGCAAGTGCAGGATGTGTGTCTGAGTGTGTGTCTACATGTGCAGGATGTGTCTGTGTCTACATGAGCAGGATGTGTCTGAGTGTGTGTCTACATGTGCAGGATGTGTGTCTGAGTGTATGTCTACATGTGCAGGATGTGTTTCTAAGTGTATGTCTACATGTGCAGGATGTGTGGCTGAGTGTGTGTCTACATGTGCAGGATGTGTGTCGGAGTGTATGTCTACATGTGCAGGATGTGTGTCGGAGTGTGTCGTCTACATGTGCAGGATGTGTGGCTAAGTGTATGTCTAAATGTGCAGGATGTGTGGCTGAGTGTACGCCTACATGTGCAGGATGTGTTTCTAAGTGTATGTCTACATGTGCAGGATGTGTGGCTGAGTGTATGTCTACATGTGCAGGATGTGTGTCTGAGTGTGTCGTCTACATGTGCAGGATGTGTGTCTGAGTGTATGTCTACATGTGCAGGATGTGTGTCTGAGTGTGTGTCTACATGTGCAGGATGTGTGTCTGAGTGTATGTCTACATGTGCAGGATGTGTGTCTAAGTGTATGTCTATATGTGCAGGATGTGTGGCTGAGTGTATGTCTACATGTCCAGGATGTGTATCTAAGTGTATGTCTTAATGTGCAGGATGTGTGGCTGAGTGTATGTCTACATGTGCAGGATGTGTGTCTGAGTGTGTCGTCTACATGTGCAGGATGTGTGTCTGAGTGTATGTCTACATGTGCAGGATGTGTGTCTTAGTGTATGTTTAAATGTGCAGGATGTGTGTCTGAGTGCGTCGTCTACATGTGCAGGATGTGTGTCTGAGTGTATGTCTACATGTGCAGGATGTGTGTCTAAGTGTATGTCTAAATGTGCAGGATGTGTGGCTGAGTGTACGTCTACATGTGCAGGATGTGTGTCTGAGTGTATGTCTACATGTGCAGGATGTGTCTGTGTCTACATGAGCAGGATGTGTCTGAGTGTGTGTCTACATGTGCAGGATGTGTGTCTGAGTGTATGTCTACATGTGCAGGATGTGTTTCTAAGTGTATGTCTACATGTGCAGGATGTGTGTCTGAGTGTATGTCTACATGTGCAGGATGTGTGTCGGAGTGTGTCGTCTACATGTGCAGGATGTGTGGCTAAGTGTATGTCTAAATGTGCAGGATGTGTGGCTGAGTGTACGCCTACATGTGCAGGATGTGTTTCTAAGTGTATGTCTTAATGTGCAGGATGTGTGTCTGAGTGTATGTCTACATGTGCAGGATGTGTGTCTGAGTGTGTCGTCTACATGTGCAGGATGTGTGTCTGAGTGTGTGTCTACATGTGCAGGATGTGTGTCTGAGTGTGTGTCTACATGTGCAGGATGTGTGTCTGAGTGTATGTCTACATGTGCAGGATGTGTGTCTAAGTGTATGTCTATATGTGCAGGATGTGTGGCTGAGTGTATGTCTACATGTCCAGGATGTGTGTCTAAGTGTATGTCTTAATGTGCAGGATGTGTGGCTGAGTGTATGTCTACATGTGCAGGATGTGTGTCTGAGTGTGTCGTCTACATGTGCAGGATGTGTGTCTGAGTGTATGTCTACATGTGCAGGATGTGTGTCTTAGTGTATGTTTAAATGTGCAGGATGTGTGTCTGAGTGCGTCGTCTACATGTGCAGGATGTGTGTCTGAGTGTATGTCTAAATGTGCAGGATGTGTGGCTGAGTGTACGTCTACATGTGCAGGATGTGTGTCTGAGTGTATGTCTACATGTGCAGGATGTGTGTCTAAGTGTATGTCTAAATGTCAAGGATGTGTGGCTGAGTGTGTCTACACATGCAGGATGTGTCTGTGAGTCTACATGTGCAGGATGTATCTGAGTGTATGTCTACATGTGTGTCTGAGTGTGTCTACATGTGTCTGAGTGTATGTCTACATGTGCTGGATGTGTGCCTGAGTGTGTGTCTACATGTGTGTATGACTGTATGTCTACACGTGTGTCTGAGTGTATGTATACACGTGTGTCTGAGTGTATGTCTACATGTGCTGGATGTGTGTCTAAGTGTATGTCTTAATGTGCAGGATGTGTGGCTGAGTGTATGTCTACATGTGCAGGATGTGTGTCTGAGTGTGTCGTCTACATGTGCAGGATGTGTGTCTGAGTGTATGTCTACATGTGCAGGATGTGTGTCTTAGTGTATGTTTAAATGTGCAGGATGTGTGTCTGAGTGCGTCGTCTACATGTGCAGGATGTGTGTCTGAGTGTATGTCTAAATGTGCAGGATGTGTGGCTGAGTGTACGTCTACATGTGCAGGATGTGTGTCTGAGTGTATGTCTACATGTGCAGGATGTGTGTCTAAGTGTATGTCTAAATGTCAAGGATGTGTGGCTGAGTGTGTCTACACATGCAGGATGTGTCTGTGAGTCTACATGTGCAGGATGTATCTGAGTGTATGTCTACATGTGTGTCTGAGTGTGTCTACATGTGTCTGAGTGTATGTCTACATGTGCTGGATGTGTGCCTGAGTGTGTGTCTACATGTGTGTATGACTGTATGTCTACACGTGTGTCTGAGTGTATGTATACACGTGTGTCTGAGTGTATGTCTACATGTGCTGGATGTGTGCCTGAGTTTGTGTCTACATGTGTGTATGACTGTATGTCTACACGTGTGTCTGAGTGTATGTATACACGTGTGTCTGAGTGTATGTCTACATGTGCTGGATGTGTGCCTGAGTGTGTGTCTCCATGTGTGTATGACTGTATGTATACACGTGTGTATGACTGTATGTATACATGTGTGTCTGAGTGTATGTATACACGTGTGTCTGAGTGTGTGTCTGAGTGTGTCTGAGTGTGTGTCTACATGCGCTGGATGTGTGCCAGTCCACCTGTGGTTGCCTACCTGTGTCAGGGACATCCGTTGGTCTCATTATACGCCGGATCTGTTCCATAGACTGCAGATCAGGTGACAAACCTAGCAACGCAATAGTTGTCATGGTTACATCTCAATACATTGTGATAGAGTTCTCGCAATCTGTTTAGATTTTCATCTACATCATGTGTTTAACATGTATATTTCCACAATATTCCAAAGCATTTTGTTAGATTCAATGTATATCCAAATCTTGTTCACATGTGTCATACAATGGTCATTGTTCAGGTTGTTACCAGTCTCATTGCCCTAACTATCTGAATAATAGAATACAATTTTCACAATGTTTCCAAATCTTAAAGAATGAAAGTACTATTGTATAAAAAGTATTGCAAAAGACAACAGATAATTTACTTTACACAAACACAAAATTTCAACTCTGAGCCTTATAATATGGCATTTTCTCAAGCCATGCCATTTTTTCAATTGTTTCACAAAAAAACCAGCATCTTCCCAAAGCTTGGGACATCTGGAACCTATACATAAATACAAGAAAAGAAATTCAGTAACTTTACCACTACACATTTTATTGTTAACAATAACAAGCACAAGTACCTCCATGGCAACAGAAGATCTTCTCGTCAATAATGGCTGCAATAGGTAGACAGTTGAAGCAGTCTGTAAATGTTTTCCACAGTTTCACATTGAATCGCCTTTTACCTGCAAGTCACATACAAAAAAATCTAAATCCATACATACCTTTCACATACATTGCAATAAAATAACAAGCTGATCATTGCTGATCAAGATTCTCATTTCTGTATTGTGTCTTCCCTGGTTCAAAATTACCATTTCCAGTCATCTGCCCTGATTCTATCACCCTTCAACCATATTTTGGTACAAAAATCTACAGTAGTCGGCTCTTACAACAAGCACAGTCAACTGTTACGGCAAGCATGAGTTGCTGAAAACTTATTCTAACCAGGGTTAGAAATTGGCACTAGTCCTTGCCAAACTGCCCAATAGTAAAGGTATCATAAGGACTAGTAGAAACTTGCCATTTTTAAAAGTTTTGCTATATGTTATCATTATAAGGACTAGTGGACTGAAACTGTTAGTTTCTACCACTGCTAACCCAGATTTTCAAAGGTTATATTGTGTATTATAATGTACACATAAACAATATTATTATGATCATGAATATGGATCATGGAAATCAGTAAATTATATGATACATAAATACTTACATTCATCATAGAAGCCATAAATACGGTTGATACTGGCGCATTCATGATTCCCTCGGAGAAGAAAAAAGTTCTCAGGATATTTGATTTTGTATGCTAACAAGAGACATATGGTTTCTAAAGATTGTTTGCCTCGGTCAACATAGTCTCCAAGAAATAAGTAGTTAGATTCTGGTGGAAAACCTCCGTATTCAAACAACCGAAGCAGATCTGTGTACTGGCCATGGATGTCACCTGGAACACAGCAACAAACCAACAACTCAACAACTCCTTCATACTGTCAACAAAATAATTGCAGCACCTTTAGAATACAGTACCACAACCTCTCGGATTGTTAGCCCGACAGCTGTCCGACAGAGCTACGTCGACACTATGAACTGAGTACAATTTACCTAGTCCTGCCTACACCTTTACGGAACTGAATGAAAAAAGTCGAATAGGTGACGGACACTTACAGAGGTTACGGGTAGGCATGGTGTCTCGTGACTTTAGTCTATAGACACTCACAAATGATCCTGATGCCATTTGGCACACTCGTCCCATTCCTTAATCAACAAGAAACAGATTGGTGAGGAATGAGCCGATACAGCGTGAACTGAAAATGGCTCCAGGCATCAGACGTCGAACTCGCGAGTACGCATGAATGACACGGTATTTAATAATTGGTCAGGTGATTTTTGTGACAGAAAAGTGTGGTAGAGAACACTGTAAGGATGATGTGGATAATAGTAAGGAATGAGGGAGGCATGGGCATGAATTGTGACGACACAACAGTGAGTTCGCTTTTGAATCAGAACTTGAAAAAATGTAGCTGGTGAAAGTGGCTTGTGTGAATGTTCCAGGACAGTTTCCAGAAGCCAAAATATTCGACACAAAACCATTCCATCCTTTTTACTCGACGTTTTTGTGTGAGGAATATTAGGAATCGCTATAGAATCTGTAATAGCCAACAAACGGGTACCTAACCCTAATGACCGTATAGGGCTAATTGATCGTAAAGGGGATCCAAGGGCTGAGGATAGAGTTCGGGGGAATACTGTAGCTATAATGATTCACAATTTATATTATTAGCATTTACTTTTCTCACGAACTTGTCAAAATTGTCTGATTTAATTAAAACTACTGTATTCGACGTAATAATCGCCCAGGGCGCTCTCAAGAGTTGAAAGATCGTAAATTCGGTGGTTTATGCTGACAGCCTGAATGATACAAAAGAAAAGTCTGTTATACACGACAGATATATTTTTCCAGAGCCAATATATTAGCAAATTCCGCACTTATTACGTCGAATACAGTATGAGCCAAAATATTTTTTGTCTAAAAACACATTGCAATAATATAAACAATATTGTGCGACAAAATACCAGCCCCCACCCGATTATCAAATAGTCGGACCCCTTAGTATGATCTTTTGAACATAAACATGCTGGTTATCTACTAATTAGGCATAGCCATGTCTGCTGTTATCATGGTTATCATGGTGACTGCAAAGGGCAATAGGCGAAGTCATTATTTGGATTAACAGTTAAATTGTCCACAAACATCAAGATAGACAAGTAGGCCTTGCTTGTGCAGCTTAGATTAAACACCAGCTTTATGGTGGGGCAGAGGTAGGCAGAGGTAGGCAGAGGTAGGACATGCTCACTAGTGTTAGGCCAAGAGGAAATTAATTTGGACCACTTGTTTTCTTAAAAATTTATAATGTATAACAGTAAATGGACAGCCATGGCCTAATGGCATCTTGAAGGCATCAGTGAGCCTATCTGCCTAGGCCCTGTCTGAGGGTGGAGTCCAGGCTCATCTAAAGCATCTGACTTTAACTCCTGGCCGAATGACTGACAAGCTGCCACATATTGTGATACGATACCTTTATGGTCTATGGTATTCCTCGCCTCATCCCCAATGTCATGCGTCAGTAGCCAACCAGCCGTTCTCCACCTTTAATGGAGGCAGCTGACCCCCACATGACTCAGTCATGCTGGCCATGGTAATTAACCCAGAAGCTGTTACCTAATATGTGTTCATCATGTTCATAGCACTGTGATTTTAGAGATAGATATAATCAACTTACTTAACTCTGGGAATATATATAACATACATTAACTCCCAATATCTTCATATCCCAGAAATGTGCTCATGATAATTGAGATTTTAAGGGTCAAATTTAGGATAGGGGTCAGCCTATATCCCAGATTGGCCAATACCCCATAACATAATGGTGTCATTTTATTCTAGCCAGCAGCATCGTTTTTGTCACTCTTTAGTTTTGAAATGGCACAGTCTGTCCCTGGCATTTCTTAAATAATCCCTCAATGATCAGACAACACAGTTTTCTACAAAGAAAATGCGAGTTGAAAGCTCGAAATTACACAATACATTTACTGGGGAAGGGTTTTTTTTATCATTAAAGACTCTGAGACTCTCATAAAGCTGTGGGCACAATAAGTTAAATCCAATTACCCGTAGTTCACATTTCAATTCATAAGATTTTGGGGACATTACCACATTCAGAGAAGAAAGTACCAAGGAAGTCACGGATATATAAAGAAACAAATTTTGTCCTCCATTGCCAAATGAGAGCTCAATCTTTATTATGTTCCCCAAATATCAGTTAAATAATAATAGCCCTAACAGGGGAATCATTGTTCTTACCTGCAAATTAGGGAAGAAAATACTTTACACCAGATATTAACGATTCCAATACTCCAAAAAGTACTAAAATGAAACACACTATACATGCTATAATATATGCAATAACCTCGTGTCACCATGGTCAATGGAAAATCACACAATACACAAGCTGGCAATTGACACCATGACACAGCACATTGATGTTTCATACAACATGACTCTACACACAGAATATATCTGTATAAGATGTTTACATTATGGAAATCATTACATACTCTCTACACAATTGAACTGAATGGTTACATAGATGTGTCTGTGAAAGCATGGTTCTCAAATCTGACATTTGTGCTATTACATGCATGCAATGAATACAAGTATTTTGTCAAAGAAAGGGACAAAGCTAAACCCCTTTTATAGTTATAAGACATTATCATGATTATATCCGAGAACTTGGCACTTGGTCTGCCATATAAACAGAAGTTTGACATTGTCAACAAAGGAAAAAGGTTTAGGGACCATCACAAAGCAGAAAAGTGTGAGAAAATTATTTCTATACAGTTTTGATAAAGGAACATCGTTAGAAAGCCTTAAGGGCTGCGTATAGACCATACAAATGTAAAATTCATGCAACTTAGGAAACAACTCAGGCTGAAATTAAAGGTTTTATCTCAAATACTACATATGTACTTGCTGTGATGGAACTGGGGTTTAAACACACTACATCCAGCAAGTATAGTGACCACTGGGCAACATTTAAAATAGGGAAATGCATTCCATCCTCACTCTTCTCTCACACTGTACTAGAACTTAGAAACTTAGGTTTTCAATTGGTATAACTTGATTAAATGTGGGTAAACAAAAATCATGCCTTTTCCTGTACTGATAGGAAACAGTACACTAACTAAAATAAATTACTTGTTTGAAGACCCCCAGTGTTTTTGTCAGTCAAATATCACAAAGTTTGTCAAAGTGCAGAAGAACTTTATGTGTGTATAGACTATAGAGCAGGAATACCATTGAGAGGACAGAACCCTCGTATTGTTCACTTATCTGACAGTTCCAACTTAAGTTCCAAGGAGCCATTCGGCCATCCTCTGTCCTCATGTTACCAGCCAGGGCTCGATTTAAGAAACGTGTTTTAACTTGCACCAGGAGCATGTTGAAATGAAAAGCTAGTTGCACCAGACCAAACCAGGTAGCACCCTGGTCCCATAAGTTTATCAAAGATGAAACATAGATGCATAAACTACTCCAAATAAGTACAATCTCAGATCTTGGATGATTACACATAACACAGCAGTTAGTGTTGCAGTATCTAGTATTGAGTGTATTCAAGGATCATGGTTTTTGGACAAACAAGGGTAAATCACACACAATTTTGAATTGAAATGTTTTACATGCACTCTTTTCCTGTAGACATATCTATTAGGTACTACCACGGAGATGCACATATGAAATACTGTGGTGTTGCATCTGAACATGCTGAAAACAACATCTAATCATAAGGAAATTTCACACCATGCATGAACAGCATCTGATGCATGTAGACACAAGCCAAAAGGGTATGTCCCCATAGGGGACTTCCTAAAAATACCTTCAACACAGTATCTCAATGAAGTCAAAATGGTGTGGACGGGTGTAAACGTCAATGTCCAAAGTTGCTCAAATGTTTGGAAAATCAAAACATTTAGTTTCTTGACAGTGGGACAAGTGCCGTCAAGGCCTAAACAAAAGACACCCAGACAAGACCGTTTCATTACATTAATTGCACCACATCGTGCTCAGGTTGTCACCGATTATCTCAGACAAGAGGCGAGGTGAAATTGGGTTTAACGTCGCGTCCAAGATTATTGCACTTATATAGCGACATCTCAGACAAGAAGGCATACAGACATTGGACTGGCCCCCTAAGTCCCCTGACATATCCCCAATAGAGCACCTGCAAGATCAGGTGTTACACGACACACAAATGTGCCTCCAGTACTCACAAATGTTGAGATTGATTGCAGAAAAAGAATATACTGCTTCCGTAGGGACGCATAATAATAATATTCATTATACCTACAGCACATCAAGAGCAGTTATGGGTGTCTCATTTCATCCATCATGTCCACCACTGTCCACATGAACACTGACTAATTCCAGGCTCAAAGGTAATTATCAAAATGTACTGTACACTACACCATTTCACTACTTTACAGGACCTTCATACTGTTAAAAAAGGACTCTGAAAATTATTATTGTGGTCTCACTTTTGTAAGTCAAGGTAAAAGCCTGTGTACGTGGTGTAGGATGTTCTCAGGCAGAGAGTGTAAGCTATAGACCCAGTACTCGCCAACATGGGCCAGCTTGGCAAGCAATACCAAGGGCAACCATACAAAAGTTAATCAACAGTATGCCATTAAGGCATCGTGCATGTATCGCCAAACATGGTGGACACACCCGATATTAATCTAGACACCAAAGCGTAAGTTTACAGACACTGTTCCCTTAGTTTTTGTCGGTAGTATATTAAATGTTACTTTCCATTATTCACACATATTAACTGAATAAGGCTCAAAATTCAACTTTTTTGTAGTTCTGTGACTACTTAGCCCCTCACAACCTGTTACTAGTCCCTGACTTCAAGATTTGTGATCATGTCAAACCCTACAAGGGCATATCATAAAATGTCTCGAATGAACCCTGCACTATCCTGATAAAATCGTGTTGATGTGAGGTGCTCATTTAGGTGCAACTCCAGTAAGAACTGCATATAAAAACATTATGCAGAATGTGACAACTCAACTAACTCACCGCATATTTTAAGAGGAGCCTCCAATTCTAATAAGATGGGCTGACTGAGAAATATCTCTCGCGACTTGAGACATAGGCCGCGCACTTCCGCCTCTGTCATCTGAACAGTCTTGCCTGGCCGACATCCTCGAACTGTACACAAAAATTAACACCAGATGAAATAAGTAAAAGTGGCCTACATGATGAAGGTATTCTCAGAATTCCAGCTGAGAATGATGTAAATGACCCAAGCATGCTAGCTATAAGCAAAATCTGTAAACAAATTTACTGATAATTCATAAGATCCAAGAAATGGATTTCATTTTTTAAGCGACCAATCAAAACAAATGAAACACTAAGGCAAACATGAAAAATCAAATGGTTCTATGCAAGAGTTTGAGTGAGTGAGAATGGTTTTATGCAGCTTATAGCAAAATTACGGCAATACTATGTTTGGGGACATCAGAAATGGGCTTCACACATTGTACCCATGTGCGAAAATCGAACCCAGGTCTTTGGCGTGACCGGCAAACGATTTCACCACTTTTGCTACCCCACCGCCTCTTCTATGCAAGAGGGTGTGTCTCATCATACAATAGTTTGCACAGTAAAACACTCTGCACACATGAGCAGGATGACATTCTGAGCCACTGCTCTAATCTTGCATAACCATAGCAACTGTTCAAGCTGACCTATCAGATCTTGTTCCAGACCAATATATTAGGATTCAGAGAACATCCTCTCATGCATGTATCACCAATACACTAGAATAAGACTGCATCGTACCGAACTTGTGTGAGTGCTGCATTGATAGATGTATCATGGCTATACTAGTCTACTGACACTGTGAAGTATTGCAAATCTCATTTTCATCCCTTACGAATGTAGCTCTAACATTTAACCCTAAAATTGAGTAACTTTGAGTTAACAGACCCGGGGTGATACCATAGCAATATTTGACATTGACGTGCCTGTTCCAAGTTTTGAACAAGCATGTTGGAAATACTCTGCATAGCACTAGTTGAACAACAGGTGCACGCTAAATATTAGATAGCCGCTATACACGTGCATGCCTCAACTCAGAATAACGAACGGACAAGGCAAACTATCAGGAGTAAGGAATGTTTTTCCTTCCGAATCTTAGCTTAGTTCCGGAACTCAAAAGTTGAACCAAAACACAAGATGTCAAAACAAATCGTAATTTGCTGACTCAGAAAAGTTACAAAACCAACATAAATTTCTACTCTGGATGGAAATAATATACAGGCTACGTACAAACTACTACAGTCATATATTAAATTGCATATTCATGTACTCACCTTCCAGTAGTCGAGCTATCAAACTATCGACATTTAGATCCCCGTCCGCCATTTTCAGTCGCTGATGACGTCAGAGACTGGTCCCGAAAGGAAACCTGAAAAAGACACAGAAAAACGTAAAACATGCAGCAATGTAACTATCAATCAAAGGGGGGTAATTTCACAAACACGTATGTATATTGTATGCCGGTATTATGTAGCGCTACTTCAGTTATGTCCCTTTGTATATCACAAAAGCATTATGGGATTATTGAAATTAATGTGGCGTTTTCAGGTTTATGAATACCTTGTGTGTATATTTCGTATGTAGGCTAATCGCTATTGGATTTAATGGGTGTAACATTTTGAGGTTGAGAAAGTTACACGCAAAAGTATATAAGTTCACTTTTGTGTCCGAGTTATTTTGAATATATGTGGTGTGTGTGTGTGTAATTAAGTGCTTGCTATTTTGATACTGGAGATTATGGGTTGCTGTAGGGGGTTTGGGTAGGGTACGTGGGTCTTGGGTTTTCAGCAGTTGGTGTTTTTTCGCTAGTTGAGTCTTCCGACGTCGTATATTAACCATGTGAAGCCATTCAACTGGGTGGACGCAGACACATGAAAGCAACAACCAAAACATGTCTACCGCGAATAAAAATACCAACATAGATCACAATAATCGAAACTTTTCTCTTAAAATGATCTTAAATACATCGCAAAATACTACAACAACAAAAAAATTCACCCCATCGAAAGATAACGTTTTGACACAACAAGCGCACAGAATCGCAACGTACTTAAACAAAATAAATGTCACACGAATTGGTCGAAAACCAGTAAAAATGATTTTCCAAATCAGAATCGAGCCCCGATTTTAGTATACGTCTTGCTAGCACGACAGTCGCCCCACGAATGAGCGGTGTGTTACCACAATCCTCTACGGTTGCTGTGTCTCATAGTGTATATACAGTAACTGACGTAGCTCTTCCGCCGCAAGCAGTCTGAGTCAGTTTCCATTTTTGTCCACCCGTCATACATCACGCGGGTACACTTACGTGGCCGTATCACCAACTGCCTTCGGAAATATGTGTTACTATTCACCCACCACACAAAATGTTTAATGCAATATGTATATTTGTATATGCGTATATAAAACCACATATCATTTACTTCCTGTAAGTTTTCTTCACCAATAACTGCAATATATATATAAGGCCGTATTTTCTATTGATGCGCCCCCTCAACGTCCAAACTGCGCAGCAGATTTACAGCTTCAAATCACTATGATTCAATCGATAGAAAACATTACAATCACGATAGTGTTACCAATAGACACACTATTATTATCGGTATTTTTAAACATACACTGTGTGGTCAACCGTTTGACGGACGTAAACCAAACTCAGATACATGTTTACTGATTGTATGACTACATGTAGATCTATACATCTGGGACGGTCGGGTATAGCCTAGTGGTTAAAGCGTTCGCTCGTCACGCCGAAGACCCGGGTTCGATTCGCGACATGGGTAAAGTGTGTGATGCCCATTTCTGGTGTCCCCCGCCGTGATAGTGCTGGAATATTGCTAAAAGCGGAGTAAAGCCATACCCACTCACTTTATACATCTGATATTGTATTGCTTTATCGTGATCGTGTACGCTGTGTAGCTGCTGCCTTGTGTACCCTGGATAACCTGGCTGAGTAGCCTTGAGATAACAATACATTGAAAAGTGACCGTTCCCAGAACATTACAGGATGAAATAAAGACGACACCTACAATGGGTAATGAGTGTGCTACTGATTATATACCCAATTGATTTTGTTGTAATATCCTTATTAACACATGAACACTTCACACGGACACACACACTCATTGACACGCCGTTGTCAATTTTTATAACAGCAAACACGGCAGTGTAGAAAGGGTACCTATTAACTTCCTAATAATACACACACATCACCTCCCCCCCCCACACACACCATATGTGTACATATGATATATTTGTATGTTAGATATTATAGTTACCTATTTATCTTTAAGTGTTAGTGATAGTGAGTGTTACATATACAAGACATGGCAGTATTACAACGATACAACGGCTTGGGTCTTCCATCAGTTTATTGCCCTCTTGACATTGAACGTAAGAGGGTTGATTGACAAGCTCTGAGCCTCACAAAAAAGGAATTGCGTAGTAGTGAATTTGTTTCTTGTAAACATTACGTGTTACACGTTACAAATTACACGTTATGTACATAGAGCAGAGACCATATACCGGTATATGATCTCTGCATAGAGGTATATACACTATAACTTGTGTCAATTGAGCCAACTGTTTCGCTGTGACAAGTCTGTAAATTAGGCAAGGTCTGTGACCTTTGGAAAATGGACGAGCTCGTGGAGCGTGCAGTGATCAATTGTACTTGCAGGAGGGGGCCTACACCAAGATCCATACGCGAAGATACGGGGTACAGCAAGGATCCCCATTTCTCTACCGCTGTAAGCATAAAGAGGTGGGCAGAAGAGTTTAAACGTGTCAGGGATAGCCTTGAACACAAGACGTCCTGACCGCCTCCTTGGTCTAGCGGTAGAGCGTCCGCCCTGAGAGCGGAAGGTCGGGATTCGATCCTCGGCCGTTGTTACCCTGCCTGGCGCTCGGTGTTAAGGGGCTAAAATAAGGACTGGTCGGCTCGGAGTCAGTATACTGTGTCTTAGTGGGGTATTTAATGTTAAACTGCGGCATGGTATCTCAGTGGGATAGCACTATAAAATCGCAATTATTCTGGACTAGTACAAGCAGCCACACACACACCCCATACACACACACACGTGCATGCACGTCGCTATATAAATGCAATAAACATGGACGCGACGTTAAACACCATGTCACCTCACCTCACCTTGAAGACGACCCCCGTCCCGTAAGCCCTGTCACGTAAGAAACACCAGACATGATCCAGAGAATCTACCATATGGTGATGACCGACTGGCGAATGACGCTAATTCAGTAGCTTATAGGCATGTCTCAGGAGAGCCTTGCATTGCATTATCAGAGAAACTTTGGCAATGGAGAAAATTTATATCAACTAGTTGGGTTCCATAGGTTCTGACATGGCATAAAAATACGCACCAGGCACACATCTCACTGATCCAAAAAGGTTCTTGCAACGATTTGTGACCATGGATGCAAACTAGTTTACCACTTCCAGTCATGCTCTTTTATGATATACCACAGGACCATGTAACAAAGAATAATAACAAACGAACTCGCAGACGAGGCCGAAGGCAAATACCTACGAATGGTGTGAGGCATTTTGCATGTGTGATAGAGCAAAGATAGAGACCGTCATATCACATGGGATGCAATAACTATAGACACGTATTACACCCCCTACTGAGCTGATATGGCCTGTCAGTGCATTTTGAATGGACGATCGATGGTAGCCCGCCTGGTAAGAAATTAGAGTTACCTCCCTTAGTGCGTCGACTGCTCGTCTGCTCGTCTAGTTTTCCCGTGACAATGTCTACCGAACAAAGTGAAAATGTTTTGCATTCACTAGCCAATAGATACATTGTACAATCTGATATTTGATAAAAAGGTTATTATATGTCCGTTTTCACATGAAACCTCATATCATCCCTCGATTACATAACCTCTAAATATCGATATAAGTGTGAATAAGAGATGATTAAGAACTGCTTGTGGCAATTACTATAATGTTTGAAATAAATTATCAGAGTTTTTATTCTGTTTACAATCCACCGAAAGTTAAAATATTTAGCAAACAAAAGCATGTTTCAAATAGCATCATAGCAATAATATAACGTTAAAAGTTTTGTTTTTTTCATTTTGTAGTTACATATAACAATATTAATAACAATTTGTGTGAAACAGGATTTTTTGCCATCACAGTTTCATATTTACTAATCAAACAATCATGGAACTAGAAATTTATTACATCATTCAGGCACATTAACAAAATAAGTTATACATGTATATTACTATGTTGATCATTGTTTGACTTCTATGATTATCTCAGAAGTCACAGGGGGCACGGGTGGCCCAGTCGCATAAGGAGCCGCAATTCGTTGTCCAGAGTTGCGTCCCTGTCACTTGTAACCTATGATTCTGGGTTCGAATTCTGGTCCACCTCGATTATGTTTCTAGGTTTGTCAGCACCACACCCGTGCTCGTGGGTTTCACCAAAGTGGTAAACGTCAACGTAAGGCAATATGAAATACCTGGGGTGGGTCTGTAATGACATGGGTGCGTTTCACAATGACTGTCAGAACGCCAAGTGCTGTATATTGTCCTTGGAAGGGTCACTGAACAGTACTACCGAGACAACATACTGTCGCCATGCACCAGTTGTGCCGTTTGCGCGCCATGCTGTTTCACGCAAGGCCGTAACTGCATAGGCATGTGCCTACACTTACATTTTCTGAACAAAATAAATTATTTTTGTATGTTTTTTTTTGTGGCTGGATATCAGTATACTAATGAATGATCGACCCTAGCTGTGTACAGGTACATTCCTGTGAGCATTTAGAGTGGCATCGAAGAGTTTACTTGTTTGAAAACGATATGCCATGATTTCATTGGAGATAAATATAGACAGTGGAGTATTGTCATATCATGAAATGATATTGATCTTTAGTCTCGAATGAAGACTCGTTAAGTTGTGACTTTGCCAAATGGGAAACTCTTCTATGACTCTCCTATCATATACCAGGAACAATATTTATGGGAATCCACAAATGTATTTAGATATGATATGTAAAAAGTGAATTTCAGTCTTCTAAGTGAAGTCAATATCTGGTCCTTTCTCCGTGAGCATCTATGCAGGCACGACATATTTTTGGCATATTGGATATCAAACGCCGGATTGTCTCCCTTGGTTTTCTTTGCAATTCGTGTAAAGCCTGTCCAAGCAGTTGCAAATTCTTGGAACGCTGAGGTCGGATGGGAACCCTCCGGCCTAGAATATTCGAAAGGTGTTCAATCGGTATTATGTCTGGAGATTTGGCTGGCCAGAGCAATGATGTGAAGCCTAGCTGACTAAGACACTCGACTGCAACACCAGCTCTGTGAGGACGTGCGTTGTCATCCTGGAACTCAAAGTTCTGACTCACACACTGAGCAAATGGGATTACCACTGGACGTAACATCTGGTCCACATAACATTGACAGTCATGTTCCCCTGTACGATCATCAGATGCGTCCTGTTGTCTACCGTGATGCCAGCCGAGACCGTGACGCTGCCACTAACGTCTCTGTCGTGGTCTTGGACCGCTGCTAGATAGTACCTCTCTCCATGCTGTCTCCAAACACGTTGTCTACCATCTGTAAAGCGTAAATAGAACTTCGATTCATCAGGAAGCGTTGTGTATTTCCAATGCCGTTGTTGACGACCTCCAAACTGCTGTGCCCACTGTCTGAAGCTCTTGTGTGCAACAGTCAGACTCGAAGGACGTCTTGATTTCAGACCTGCAGTTGCCAACCTGTTTCGTATAGTTGACGCCGAAAGTCGGATTCCTGTGGCAAATCTAAAGTTTTCCCTTAGTTCTGGTACAGAAATGAATATGTTCGTCAACACAGTAGTGCATGCATATCGATCCTGCCTGGGAGTAGTCTTCCAAGGCCTTCCTCTACCCACCCTAATTTTTAACTCCACCCATTTGCCTATATCTTTCCATCAGTCGGGATATCACACTTTTAGATTCACCAAAGTGACTGCATTCTGTGATTGGCCAGCTTCAATCATGCCTATTGCATATTTTCTGTCATGTACATTTTTTTAGGCATTTTCCTTCGCTGTACCCGATCAGTGAACCATGTGGTTGTGACGTTTATTGGCATACATTCTGTCACCGTGGTCTGCATGTTGTACAGGATTTGTGCAATGTGCAAAGTTTGAGTAGTTTGCTATCCGAGTTCAGTAACTGTGTCTTGTAAAACAAAGATGGTCATTTCATTCTTTTAGCTGAAATGACAGGAGTTCCCTTATTTATTCTTCCTCGTATATCTTCCATCTAGCCAGATAATGAAGTACCAAATGTACCTGTAATAATACATAAAAGTTTCAGAATTTCTGTTTCTGTCTGAACATCTGAATTATCGCTATTGAAACAGATGCAGAAAACAGCCATTATGGTGACGCAGTGATTGAACGTTATTACATGATATGTAAACATATTGCCAACCACAAGAAATATGTACTATGAAAATGAATTTTACAGCATGTATGTTTGGTTATATTTGTCACAAGATGTGTCCATAAATAGCAGTAAATTGCATATCCTGCAATGTGTAAAAGCAAGATTATCTGTGGGGGCATGCCCCCAAACTCTCGCTTTGTGGCCTCAAATTTACGGTGTTCAATTTGGTGACTATACACTTGTATTTGGTCTTAGCTACGCCCTAGCCACGTGTTGTCTTTCAAGAGCATAACGCCCGTACCCAACATGCTTGTATCATAACTGACCACCCCCAGCAGCAAGAACATCACCAGAACAATGGCCAGCTATGAATCCTGACCTTTCCGCCAATAGAGCACGTCTGGGACATGATGTGGAGACGTGTATGTTGGCGTACCCGTTTCGTTAGCCGAACTGCAATAGGGGTGGACAAAGACTCCCACAAATTGATTCGGACCATGCTACCCGTATAAATGAATGTTTGTCCATTCGTGAGTTCAAGGCCCATTGATCAAGTCCTCAAACGTTAATTTCTTTTATTATATATACAACGCTGTCGTCAGTTTTGGTTGTTTTCGTCCTTACAATACACCGCCAACATTATCTGTTGTTTGTCATGTCACACATACGCCTTCATTTTTCTTATCCATCGATTACTCGATTCCTCTTTGTATTTCTGTAATCATATTATTTTTTAATAGCCCTTCTTTTGAGAGTAGTGTGAAGCCCATTTCTGGTGTTCCCCGCCGTGATATTGCTGGAATATTTCTAAAAGCGGCGTAAAACCAAACTCACTCACTCTTTTGAGAGTAAAGTAAAAAAAAACACCTATCCTCTGGGGGCCTGGGGAAGAACATGTTCCTAGCCCCCAACTGATCCGGGTCGTAAGCATCAGTGACTTGACTGATGTATGTCATCGTATACACGTTTCGTAGATCGATACTTATGTCAATTACTGGGTTTTCTGGTCCTGACTCATTTTTTTACAGACCACCGTCATATAACTGGAATATTGTGGAGTGCGGCGGCGTTAAATAACAACATATATAGAGAGACAAATAGGAAAAACCTGTTCGATTAGGTAATCGATGTGAAGATTGTGAGAATATGCGGGAAATACCCCACTTGTGCATAAAATTGGACATTGCCGAGGTCGGATTCTATTGGGGGAGTCATCAATATTTAAAATACAAGTAAATATTTTTAAAGCTTGTACATTTTATCATCACCCTAAAAAGTCATGTTGATATCTCAAATAAGAAATAAACGACTCGTGGTCTTTGTTTAACGTACAATAAAACACTACAGGGAGAATGAACCACTTTTGGCTTGCGCCCCTCATGTCCACTAACAGTTTATTTTTTAAATATATGTAAACTATAGTCATGGTGGTATGTTATTGGATTGGCATCAGGAGAGTCTGTGACGTGACTGCTTGCATATTTGCATATATCGTAAATACTTCCTACTGTCTGAACCTATTTCTCAGGAACATCAGCCTGATACCTAATGTGGGTTTGGTTCAAGGCTACACATATTTCTTGTGTGAAAAATTTGCAGGAGTATGGTGCTGATAAAGCAGGAGTCATAATTACGCAGACTCTGGGAATCCCGAGGAAGGTAACTTTGCACAATGGATTGAGGCGACTCAGGTGACTGTGCCAAACATGCATCCTTGGTAATAGAGGCCAACTTAAAAGAGGATTGGGTGGATACAATGTGTGACTTGGCTGACTGTGTGTGGAATGGCCACTGACCCGGAGTCTCCCTTCGCGTTTCGCCAGATACTGTTCTCCAGCAGTTGGTATTTACATCTTATAATTAATGAGGTCACCAAGGGCAACTACTTTATGTTCTGACTACAAACTATTGTAGGGAAAACGTCTGAGGCATTCTGGAGATGTGGTAGGTTTGTGGCAAACAAATGGTTGACGCCATACCGAATATTGCCCTCTAGAAAACATGTTCTCCAATGTTATTTTAGTTTGTAAATTTTTCAGCTGTTTCGCTTTCAAGGTACCATTCACCTCACGAGAACATGATATACTCTTCCATATACTGTTGACTTTAGAAGAGGTGGGGTGAAATAGGGTTTAATGTCACGTTCAAGATTGCCTAACTTATATAGCCAGGAGCATGAATGTCTGTGTGGCTACTTGAACTAGTCCAGGTTAATGCTGGATTAAGTGTAAGCCTGCTGAGATACCATGCTAAGTGTAACATGGATATCCCTCTCAGACACAGTATATTGACTCCGAGGGACAAGTCATTATTTAATTCCCCTCATTCCGAGCTGTAGGCAGGATAACAAGACTTAGTACCATCTTTGAATGTCTTTAGGTATGACACAGTCAGGGGATAGTACCACCGATATGGCCCTTTCAGCAGATGTTACTGTACAATCCAATCTCATTAAAATCAGATCTAAGTTCTCGCTACCGCTAAACTAAGATCTGAGGACATCCCATTACGGACCACGTCAGACCGACCTTGCGCGAACTTTGACAGACCAATGGAATGACCAATCAGAAGGCAGCTTTCTCGTACTTTACGGCACTGATTTCAAATTGGCGACTACGCTTCAAAACATATCTTGACAAATTCTCGATTACAAATTTGAAACCTGAACAAAAAAACCATTCTGGAATGGCTAATAGATGGTCTAGATTGTAAGGATTCAGTCGTTAAACCCGTAACTATCGTTCGGAATACTCCATGTTACAGTTTTCGAGGTGCATGATTAGAAATCACATTCCGACTGTCATTTTCATAATCTGGTAAGCGACGCTCTGATTAGTTTGATGAAAGGTCGTTCTGACGTGACCCCTAAAGGGATCTTCTCAAGATCTTTGTTTAGTAGTAGCGAAAATTAAGGTTTGATTTTAATCAGATTGCTGTACAATGATACACATGACACAAGAATAACACAAGGAATTCAGATAGGTATTAAAATTTTACTCTGGATATGAAGTACTGAGACAATGAAGCGAACATCTTGCTTTGGTTGGGGGAGGGGGAGGGGTGGGATTGAAGGTCAGAAAGGGGGACAAGGGGAGATCACTCAGACTGTACCATTAATGTGCCATTGGTCTTAAGGTGAAAGAAAGACTCCTTTGGATGTACAAATAAAACATTTCAACAGGGAATAACATCAACAACATATATGATGACTTGAAGCAGAAAGACAACATGGCAAAAGGCAGAAGTTTTCTCATGCCCAACAAAACAGTTCCTTTCAGTCATACATAATATAGCTTTCATTGCGTAGCAGCTCAACACTCCGGGAGACATTTTGGTTGACATTTCTAAGCTAAGAAACATATTTCACACCGATCAACAAATGATTATGATTTAAATATACACAGAAACATTTTCACTAAGGACATATATGACACATTTTGAGGAAATGTACATCAGTTTTGAGGAGAATATTATACAAACAAAAATATACAAAAAGTGAAAATATAGGACATTTGTATATGCATATATGGGGCATATTTACGAAAAATATTTGCAAATATCACAAGATGGGAACCACTAAACAGAATATTGACCAGCATCGACATGGTTAAAACTGGTTTTGCTAAAAAAATCAACTAAAATTTGATGTATGTTTATTTGACTAAGTGCTCTAAACCAGTGACTAAATACTTGGTGTATATAATAAGTTAATTGACTGGTACCCTACGTGAGCGTGCCTCTTCCACTATCATACAAAATCCTGGAAAAATGAGCAAATTGACTAGCACACATGTAGACATGTGACTACCAGGAGCTGATAGTGTCTACACATTGTATACAGCTGTATAATATTTTATACATAATAATTATCTATGCATGTGGGATATATAACATATCAGTTGCCCATACCTTAATTTTGGACATGCTTATTCGACAAATATCTCTGATATATGACCCGTGATTTTTGCTACAATGCTCATAGTGTAAAACTGAATCGAGTTCAAATCTACCCCCAATCTTTGTCTTTTCTTCAATGTTTAGTAACTTAATATTGATGAGTGATTACAGCAATCATTACATATTAGACATGGAACCTTTTTAACATTATATTTTCTGATTGTCCCTATGTATATCTTAGTGAGTGAGCTGGGTTTAACACCGCTTTTAACAATATTCCAGTTATATCACAGCGTGTCAGCTTAATGTGGGAGGAAAGCCCGAAGTGATGCAGGTCTCAGACGTTTACCACTTCGGTGAAACCCACAACATGGTGCTGACAAACCTAGAAACCGGGATTCGAACCCACAATCATAGGTTTCTGGCGTGCCCAAGGGACGCAACTCTGCACAGCGAATCGCGGCGCCTCAGATGACTTATGTATATCTTAAGTCATTATGATAGTTGTTAATCACAATGACGACCAGGGACTCCTGACACCTTAGACCATTGGGTGCTCTTTCTATGATAATATCCACATGAACTAAAATAGAATCAGGCATAAATCACAAGTATTGAGTTGGGTCAAAACCTACACACTCCGCTACTTAAACATATCAATAAACATAATCATTTACATATAACCTATGCACTCTCTCTAATGTTTTCTGTACAGTGTTTGTTTTCAACTAACTTTCATCATGTTTATGAGGAACATGTTGTGTGTTTTTTTCAAATTGTTGTAAACACTACTTGCAATTCAAAGAAAACCTTTTATTTGTACAACATGCCCAAAAAGATTATTTTGGATTTTAACATATTTTTTCACAAACTTTGTCAAAAGTTCAAATACAATCGGAACAACTAAGTATAGGACCATGTCCTCTAAAATATTATCATGTATGCAAATAGACTGAAATATCAACAAACTGATTTCGTTCTTATGAACCACTTCTTAAAAACATATAAACTAAAATTACAAAAAAGTTGTTGTTTTGACACAGCGAACATGATAGCACATTATGCGTGTTGCATATGGAAATATAACAATATGACAGGGTCATTACACACAGATAGGCTAGCAGATATTATTTCAATAGAATACATTTTATCATCGGGTATCTAAATCTGAAAGATTCATGAATATCTATCCCTTTGATTGAATGATAAAAACAGATCACAAAGATGAGATCATACCGGTACTTGTAGCATTTCGAAAAGAAATAGAAAACTTATAAGGGCTCTCTGACAGGTCATAAAAGACTTCCCGGGTTGATAAGTTGTGACTCCTACTCTCCATGGATGTACTGTCATCGGACACAAAGGAATAATGAATTAGGACCTTCCTTCAATCACTACACAGGGCTCCATGAAGACTCGGTGCAAACAATGTAAGTATGTCACACATCTCACTTTTGTGTCGTGAAAATGCTTTCAGAGAAAAAGAAAATCATGTAAATGTCTTCATATCAGACAAAGTTTGAATGAACAAATCAAAGTAATGAAAATAATTTTGCCACATTGCCTTAACTCGGAACACAATGGTGAACAAAGATATTGAACAAATGAGTGTAGGTATGTTGTATCCTCTGTGGTATGGGCTGTGACATCTTGAACCAACATGTCCATCACTGAACTTCCCACATCCAGATCTACTGGTTGACGACTACCAACTAAACAGTAAACTTCATTTACACCATGTAAAAGTAAAAATATAAACATCTCAAAGATATGACTATGTTCTGTGAAATCTATAGAGTAGTCTCCCCTAGTTTTCAATGTACATGTATATTGCATGGTTGTGGTCAGACCTGACTAGTCCTACATGACAGACAACCATCCCAACTTAGACCTGACTAGTCCTACATGACAGACAACCATCCCAACTTAGACCTGACTTCTTTGGTGTACAGATGTTTGGCCAAAACACTCAGGTCTGGAGGTCAATGAAAAACTAGTTAAAAAATAATCCAATTTCAAATATATTTTTTGATTTCCTAACAATGTTAAGTTGACTCTAATTATAGTATATATAATAAATAATTTATTTATAGCGATAGAACATTTGTTTGGTTAAAACATTTTACTTATTTCTGGTTGGCTCTCCCTCCCAAAACTACTGCTTTTCATTTTTTCCCTTCACATTTCAACATATTTAATTCGGCAGATTCATAAACAAAGTTTTAAAAAAAGTCTGGCTTAAGGCATAAACATAAGGACCTCACAAACATGGTTCTAATGCATAATATGATTGCCTAAATTGTTTACATTGGTTAATTTTAACAGATATATATTTGGTAAATGTCATATTTTGGTGATATTATTTGGAATGTCAAGGTCATCCTAACAATGTAATGAAGGTTGATATTCAAGTCTGGATGCTACAGAGTGACTATGACAATGTTACTACCCAGTGTACACTTCAAAGGATGGCAGTTAACGTCCTTATTGCAAAAGCACTATATAGATAAAAAGAAAAGTAACAATACTAAGAAATACTGAATGGCGCATATATAATGATATCATTATCACTTGTTTTCTTAACCTTTTTTAAGTGGCTTTGATAATGTGATAATGTTTGAAACAAGCAAATAAACTTAAGTGTCTTAATAAGATTAATCACTATACGGTTAAATAAAATATCCCTAAAACTCATCCATACCAAACTAAATCATTGTCTGTCGATATAAATACATCAAACAGCAAGTTTTAGTCTAGAAACTTCTGCAGACACAACATCTGTGACTTGGTGATAGCCATGAAAAACATACAGATAGTATTTGGACAAAAGTCAAACTGATTATAGAACAGGTCCATCGGTGACCCCAAAGTGACACGGGTCTTACAACGTTTACCACTTTGGAGAAAACCGAAAGCAAGGCTATGGTGCCGACAAACCAATGACCAGAATCAGCATGAATCTGGGACTTGAACTCATGTTCAGGATCCTGGCATGCCTAAGGGATGCAACTCTGCACCGCGTAATGAGGCATCTAAGACTGGACCAACTGTGCCCCTTTCTATTCATACGAAGAAATGATACAGAATGCAGCAATTAACCTGATTAATCCACTCCTATTGCAAACCTTTTTTTCATGAATATTTTGAATGCCATCACTTAATGCTCTAATTATCCATATATGCTTATAAGCACCTTACGCTTATGACTGAGATAATAATGCAGACACATTCATGTATGATATATGTAATGGGTATGAAATAGTCTACGGATGGGAATTTAATAGAGTTGTCTGAATGAATAAGATAATGCTGAAATAATATGATAGAGTGGAAACATGTTTCATCTACCCTGTGTATAAAATCAGACTACTTTGTATTGACATCATGTACTAGACCAGCTTCATGTGAGACTTAAACAAAACTTGATAAGGATGACATTATTTTCTATAAGCAGATCGTTTTCAAATAGGTTTCTAATTGCAAATCAAGTTGTAGTGAAAGAGTGAGTGAGTATGGTTTTACGCCGCTTGTAGCAATATTCCAGCAATATCACGGCAGGGGACACCAGAAATGGGCTTCACACATTTTACCCATGTCGGGAATCGACCCCGGGTCTTCAGTGTGACAAGCGAACGCTTTAACCACTAGGCTACCGGACCGCCCCCGTAGTGAAAGAGAAAAGAAAGAAAACTGAATTCTACTGACCAGGAAAGACATATGATCAACATGCGTGGCCTGTTGTGCAGTGAAAGGAGAGAGTAAATCATTCACACTTGTTATCTAGTCATTGCAATCTGTACTGGATCACAGAAATCTACTTTCCATTGATATTGATACATCTAACTTCAATATTTCAATACAAAAAGCAAGACGCCATTAACAGGACAATATACATACATCAGTAAATGCACAAAATTTTATTCACACAAAAATCAAGAAAATGAGATTCAATAAAATTTGCTATGTTTAAAAGGAATAAACCTCATCAACGATATACCAAATAAGACATTTTTCAAAATTTCAACACATCACTATTGATGACTACAATCTACTTTGTATAAAATCTATAAATAGCACAACTATGTTTAGTGAGCTCACAAAGTGTGATAGAAATTTGCATATTATTTCTGAGTATCTGAATATATGCAAATCATATTCAGAAAATTGAATTTCTCTGAATTTTACAGGTCACCAAACATTTGACTTGCATGCACAGTGTGAATTGCAGAAATATTCCAGATAAATCTAGAAAAAGATATTAATAAAGTCAGATCTTTCTGATTTCAATATATTCTTAGAAACATCATAGCATTTTTCTTTTCTCATCATGTTTGATCACCTTTCTATGTAAATGCAGGGTCATTAGTGTGTACACATGGAAAAGTTTTAATTCATGATCACAAACAATAACAAGGTTAATTGATAAAATTATAATATCCCATTCTGTCTTTGAAAAATATATATAACTATGCTCTCTTGGTATTCCCCCAAAACGAAGATATAACAGTTGTTTTTTTCATTCTTAAAAAAAAAAACACTGTCAAAAGGTTATTGGTTCATAAGAGAATATTGACAGTCTTGATAAAAGTTGGAATATCATGTATATTACTAAAATACCAGTATAAACAAGGCTACACAGTATATATGAGAAATGACACGCAATTTCATTTCATTTTTAAAAAAAATGATGAATTCATAAAAAATATTTCCCAAAGAAAATTAGCATTTTAATAAAATGAAGTTGTCTCTTTTTATCATTAATGCCATTTGTGATACTAAACAACAAACACTCTTGACAATTTGTTGATCTCCAAACCAGGATTCCAACTGTTTGACATGTATATCACAAATATATAAAAGCAAGATTGATATAATTATTTTATCTTCTGAATAATTTGTCCTTGTGTTACATCTGTTTGGACACAATTTGTCAGGTGGTTCATAGCATACAGCAACAGCTCAATAGCTTCAGTATTACGCAGTTCTCTCCCTTTCAACCTAAAAGCAACTTATCTACATTCTGTTTTGAAAGCAGACCCTTGAAGATCCAGGGTAGAATAGGTCTTCAACAACCCATGCTTGCCGTAAAAGGCGACTATGCTTGTCGTAAGAGGCGACTACCGAGATTGGGTGGTCAGGCTCGCTGACTTCGTTGATGCATGTCATCAATCCCATTTGCGTGGATCAATGCCCATGATATCAATCACTGGATTGTCTGGTCCAGACTTGATTATTTACAGACCGCCGTCCCATAGCTGGAATATTGCTGAGTGCGGTGTTAAACAACAAACCAGCCAACCAGAAAGCATGACTCACGGCCAGCTTGTTAAAAAACTAGAGAGTGAGGGAGTTATGTTTAACACGAATCAGAAAAAGTATTTTAGTCATGTGATGTCAGCTTAGTTGAAGTAAAAAACAATAAAGTGATGGACATTGCTGAGCAAAAGAAAGTAAAAACTTTTAGATTGGATCTGATAAAAAAAATATACACATTTTAGAAGGCTGAAAACAGTCATCTATTATGAGAAATATGAATATGATGCATGTAATATCGCCTATGATATCTGTGTCAAATACATCACCATCGAATAACCATTTCTTGTTTGTTTCTCATTTTTAGCCACTGTCAAAGAAAAATGGTTGCATACTTTCTTTTGCCCAGCAGTTTAGGTCATATTTGATTACCACTAGCATGGGTATGTGGTGCTAAGGAAGAATAATCCAGAATCTAAAACCCATGAATAGCAATTCCTGGAACTGCTAAGGAACACAACTCTGAAATTTTTTTGCCTACGACCAATCCTTGAGCACCTGGTCTAAATCCATTAAAATATATTTTAATTATCATTAGTGTGTTTATTTGGGGGTATCAGTGCATCAGATTTGGTCAAATCTGTGCAAGAAATCAGAATCTATAATTAGAAAAGCTTATGACTGATTGCATGAAAGTCCCACCAACAAGCTTGATAACCAAACCTTTGGAAAATGTTCTTAAGTTGTAACACAAGGAGAACTTTGTGACTCCTAAGGTTTTTCAGAGAGTCAATAGAATGTGAAAAGTGTGATATTTCACAGAATAATAGTTGTAACATTTGTTGTCCAAACAGATGTAAGACTCTTCAACTTCATGATCTGACTTCAAAACAGGGCACCTAAATCCTCCTAAATATAAACATAAATTAAGTTATTTTTCCCGATGACAGGTAATAAGTTTTATAACAACACTCCTTATCCATAGTACAATGGTTGTGATGATACTTGATCAACAAGCTCTATTCCAACAAGGAAAAGTACTCTGAAAGTCCACTAATAAGCCAAATTTACAATGTTTATCCAATTGATTTAAAGTTGTATATATCGTAAACAAACAAATTTTCACAATTCATTTCTTTACCATATACAGTCTTCATAATAAATAAATGCATTGTTTTGTATATATACATAACATTGAAATTCATAGATATTTTGATGAATTGCAATAACCCAAACATGGAGTATGTGTTTTCCCCATTAAACTGTAACCTATTTTCATTAATTAGATGAAAACCAGTCCATCCACCTAATGAAACACATTTGAAATCTTACATATAAAATGGTCAGATTTGGTAATTGGAAATGATATATAACAGTTTACAAATCATTCATGGTGATGTTATGATGATTTGGTGTATTGGTTTTCATACAAAGTGACAACATCTGGATGAATTTCTGGGCCTATCATATGAAATCATGCTTGGTATACAGAATACATACTGTTCACCAAGATATAATACCAATTAGGTATAAATCTTTAAAGATGGACTATGCTCGAACAAATTGGCAAGCTTGCAGGTTTGATCTTTCAAAATCAGCTTTAGCTGCGAAAATAACTTTCATGATGGAGATCAAGGTATCAGTAAATTATTACCCTATTTACAAAGAGACAATGATAACCGTCAGGTGTAGGCCTGGACTAGTCCTTCTTTAATTTACTTCAGTATGTAAATATTTATAACAATCCTATAAATTTCCTTTTGTATAATCTATTTCTGGTAAATATATTGATCAAAATCTCTTGTTTATACCTTTGAGGATTATACATGTCCTTGATTCTTTGCTATGCAGATTGTCTACATTCTATGACAACGAGCATAAAATACATGCTACACACCAGTAGTGTCAGCCATTTTGGCATAGTTAAAAACCCGAGGGTAAAATTGTTCTACACTAAATATTTACAGGGTGCAGTAGTTTTCATTTCAAACTTCATTTGTTTTACAAAATTCCAACTTTCTTGATCATGAAATATGATACCTTTCATAAAAAAATCCCTCTTAAAATGTAGCATTATTTACACATAGAAATACATTCAAAATACATACAAGGTGAAACTTGGCTTCACTTTAAAAAAATGTGTCTGTATACACATCTAAACAAATGTGAGCAAACAGGTTTGTCAAAGATTACACATTTAATTGCTCTAAAATAAGGAGAATAAATTAAAGAATATTTTACATCAACATTTGATTATGCTAGTCAACTGGCTTAAAATCTACATAACTGTCATCTCCTCACAACTGTTAACTTTTGACCCGCCATTTAAATGTGACCCTGACTTCTCTTCTACTGGAACTGGAGAAGAGGGTTTTGAGGGAATGGAATGAGCTGACGATCGGGAGGGGGAGGAGGTATCGGAGGGGGTTTTGAGAGGCGACACTTTGCTGTCTGCTTGAAACCCTGATCCGTCTGCTCCTGGAGCTGGGACTTTGTCCTTGTATTGGTCCATGATGCTGTCACATTTCTGTACAAACTCCTCCTGATACTTTTTCATTGCCTGAAACAGATGACCGTAATCATTGTGAGTTGGCAGCTTCTCTACATCCTCCAAATGTTCTTTAGAGTTTATCATCACTGTGAGTATGACCTCAAACACATTAATTGGAAAGCATTCATTAAAAACTGAACTGATGAGACATTCCCACATCAACTAAACTGACATCACCTCCCTCCTCCTCCAACCTAAATGGACTATGTGAACTCACATCCCCAATAGAACCAACATGACCTCCTTCCACCCACTGAACCAACATGACCTCCCTCCACCCACTAAACCAACATGACCTTCCTCCACCCACTGAACCAACATGACCTCCCTCCACCCACTGAACCAACATGACCTCCCTCTACCCACTAAACCAACATGACCTCCCTCCATCCACTAAACCAACATGACCTCCCTCCACCCACTGAACCAACATGACCTCCCTCCACCCACTGAACCAACATGACCTCCCTCCATCCACTAAACCAACATGACCTCCCTCCATCCACTAAACCAACATGACCTCCCTCAACCCACTAAACCAACATGACCTCCCTCCACCCACTGAACCAACATGAACTCCCTCAATCCACTAAACCAACATGACCTTCCTCCACCCACTGAACCAACATGACCTCCCTCCTCCCACTGAACCAACATGACCTCCCTCCTCCCACTGAACCAACATGACCTCCCTCCACCCACTGAAACAACATGACCTCCCTCAATCCACTAAACCAACATGACCTTCCTCCACCCACTGAACCAACATGACCTCCCTCCATCCACTAAACCAACATGACCTTCCTCCACCCACTGAACCAACATGACCTCCCTCCTCCCACTGAAACAACATGACCTCCCTCCACCCACTGAACCAACATGACCTCCATCCACCCACTGAACCAACATGACCTCCCTCCATCCACTTAACCAACATGACCTCCCTCCATCCACTAAACCAAAATAACCTTCCTCTATCCATTAAACCAACATGACCTCCCTCCATCCACTAAACCAAAATAACCTCCCTCTATCCATTAATCCAACATGACCTCCCTCCACCCACTGAACCAACATGACCTCCCTCCACCCACTGAACCAACATGACCTCCCTCCACCCACTGAACAAACATGACCTCCCTCCATCCACTGAACCAACATGACCTCCCTCCACTCACAAAACCAACATGACCTCCCTCCACCCACTGAACCAACACGACCTCCCTCAATCCACTAAACCAACATGACCTTCCTCCACCCACTGAACCAACATGACCTCCCTCCATCCACTAAACCAACATGACCTTCCTCCACCCACTGAACCAACATGACCTTCCTCCACCCACTGAACCAACATGACCTTCCTCCACCCACTGAACCAACATGACCTCCCTCCTCCCACTGAACCAACATGACCTCCCTCCACCCACTGAAACAACATGACCTCCCTCCACCCACTGAACAAACATGACCTCCCTCCATCCACTAAACCAACAGCAGGACCTCCCTCCACCCACTGAACCAACATGACCTTCCTCCACCCACTGAACCAACATGACCTCCCTCCTCCCACTGAAACAACATGACCTCCCTCCACCCACTGAAACAACATGACCTCCATCCACCCACTGAACCAACATGACCTCCCTCCATCCACTAAATCAACATGACCTCCCTCCATCCACTAAACCAAAATAACCTTCCTCTATCCATTTAACCAACATGACCTCCCTCCATCCACTAAACCAAAATAACCTCCCTCTATCCATTAATCCAACATGACCTCCCTCCACCCACTGAACCAACATGACCTCCCTCCACCCACTGAACCAACATGACCTCCCTCCACCCACTGAACCAACATGACCTCCCTCCATCCACTGAACCAACATGACCTCCCTCCACTCACAAAACCAACATGACCTCCCTCCACCCACTGAACCAACACGACCTCCCTCAATCCACTAAACCAACATGACCTTCCTCCACCCACTGAACCAACATGACCTCCCTCCATCCACTAAACCAACATAACCTCCCTCCACCCACTGAACCAACATGACCTTCCTCCACCCACTGAACCAACATGACCTTCCTCCACCCACTGAACCAACATGACCTCCCTCCTCCCACTGAACCAACATGACCTCCCTCCACCCACTGAAACAACATGACCTCCCTCCACCCACTGAACAAACATGACCTCCCTCCATCCACTAAACCATTATGACCTCCCTCCATCCACTAAACCAACAGGACCTCCCTCCACCCACTGAACCAACATGACCTCCCTCCATCCACTGAACCAACATGACCTCCCTCCACCCACTGAACCAACATGACCTCCCTCCACCCACTGAACCAACATGACCTCCCTCCATCCACTGAACCAACATGACCTCCCTCCATCCACTGAACCAACATGACCTCCCTCCATCCACTGAACCAACATGACATCCCTCCACCCACTGAACCAACATGACCTCCCTCCATCCACTGAACCAACATGACCTCCCTCCACCACCTGAACCAAGTAGTCAGTGTGACCTACCTCCTCCTTCTCCTGCTCAAACTCCACCTGTACTTCCTCGAGGTTCTTCTTCAGCTCCTCCTTCTTCTTCTCCAGAATGTCCTTCAACTGCACACAAAATTCACAGTTTGAACACTATCTTATGAATAAAACAAGGTCAACCTTGTACGACACACGTGAGACGTACAGATTTAGTATCTTACCACTTGTATCTTCACCACTTGAGTAATAATACAACTCAAACAGAGCCCTTGTTGGGAATCACCCCAGGAGTTGTCTACCATGAGTACAGCACTAACCAGTGGGGACACCAGAAATGGGCTTCAAACATGTGAGTAATCAAACCAGGACTACCCCTCCGCCCCTACACATTTTAAGAAGAAATTAAAAAACATACCCTCTGTCTTTCTTGGACCACAACCTGGATATGTTTTGTTTGTGCTTCTCTCTTTATTCTGAAACAAACGATTATTGAATTTTTAAAAATTGTATACATCCTCTTCTCAACCTTGAACACTAACTGAGGCTTTTTACACAAAGTCAGTAAATTAATGTCAAAACCATATGACGTACATTACTATGGCCACCAAGATCATCATATGGTGGTGAGGTGAAATGGGGTTTAACGTTGCGTCCAAGATTATTGCACTTATATAGCGAAGTGCATGTACATGTGTGTGTTTGTGTGGCTGCTTGTACTAGTCCGGACTGATGCCGATTTATAGTGCTAGCTCACTGAGATACCATGCCACAGTTTAACATGAATACCCCACTCAGACACAGTATACTGACTCCGAGCCGACCAGTCCTTATCTTAGCCCCTTAATGCCGAGCGCCAGACAGGGTAACAACAAGTACCATCTTTTAACGTCTTTTGGTATGACGTGGTCGGGGATCGAACGCCGGACCTTCTGCTCTCCGGGCGGACGCTCTACCACTAGACCACGGAGGCGGTCTCATCATATGGAGTGAGTTGTGAGAGAGTGAGAGAGTGATTAAGTGAACAGATCTCCACAAAGTACTTCACCGAACTCTGTGAGATAACCCTTATAAGTGATGCAGAAGTTAATCTGCCAAACCCACAAGCATGAAGTCTCGAACTTCAACCCGTAGCAGTGGACCATTGCACAATTATAAGGTATAGCTAAGGGCCTCCCAGGCCTCCCATACACGTTGTCTGGTTCTGTTTTTCCTTGCTACTTGTGCACCTAGAAATCAGCTACTCCTGCTACAACCTTTACTTGTGTCTCCATATCCTGGTTTTATTACACAGGCTGTTCTGGCTTATTGTCTGACATCTGGGCAGAACCTTTACATGTTCTTTACCTACATTGTTATGACTTGCGCTATAAAATTGAACAGACCTTTGCACATACATTCTAACCATCACACATTCTTATTTACAAAAGTGAGAGAGAGAGAGTTTAGTTTTATATTCCAGCAATATCACTGTGGGGGACACCAGAAATGGGCTTCACACATTGTACCCATGTCGGGAATCGAACCTGGGTCTTCGACGTGATGAGCGAACGTTTTAACCACTAGGGTACCCGACGGCCCCTTACAAAGGATCTGTATGCCTTGTGCCTCTTGGCTACAACATTCACAGGTGTTCTTGGTTTAAAAGCTCCTGTTTGTCCTTGTGTATTTTTTACTAGAACCTTCACAAGTGTTCTTACATAGAAAGCTCCTCACTGTTCTTACCTAGAAAGCTCTTGTTTGTCCTTATGTTTCTTGGCTAGAACCTTCATATGCTCCCTGTTCTGTTGGTCCATCTTCTTCTTGAGCTCCCCTACCTCTCGGTCATGGAGTTCCTCTAGCCTCTTGCTGTGACTGGCCTGGCTGGTGTCTAGGAGTTGGTGTAGTGAGCTGTATATCGCATCATGATGACGTAAATAAATGTTCATTTCCGCTTGGTAGTGGTCTTTGCATAGCGCCACATAGATCTGAGTCTGGTTCTGTTTCATGTCACGGATCTGGGAAGGTCAAGGTTATTGTATCTTGTAAGAGAAAAGCTTCAAGAATGTGGCTGCACAGCAACAAGTCAGTGGGAAAGAAGCCATATAACTGTCACACTTATATGTTCTGGAACTATTCCATTAGGTTCATATACATATATTTTTTTAACAATCATTATTAGTTATAGTCTAATACTATAAGGTGCAGTAGATTATATATTGAAATTCTGATTCAAATTTAAGGTAAAAATTGGCAAGATTTCTAATTGTGCCCCACAGTCTAATGACCATTTCTGATCTAGGTCAAGACTTTGTTAATATTGACTTTGAAATATTGTCTCCACGTAGTCATAGAATCTTAAAGATGTTTTAGAAATCTTGAGTCATACTTTCTAGGACTTTCAATTTGACAGCGTCATCCCTATATAATAAATGAAATATTATAAAACTCTGAAGACAACAATATACTAGTACTAATTTAGTCTTGACCAGACAAACCAGTGATTGATAAAATGTGCAATGTCCTATGTCCTCTGTCCCAAGTCTTACCCCCTGATAGTCGACTTATGACAAGGTTAAGTTTTTGGGGACCCGGAATCCCCACAGACGAACTTGCCAAAGCCTAGTTTTTATGCCATTTAAACAACTGCCTGGGATTAAAGCACTCAGTAGTCATACTAGAATGTTGGGAGGTGACCCACCTGTTGTTCTCTGTCCTTATCAAACTGAGTCTTCTCCTCAAAGCACTTGGCCTGGACCTCCCCGAGACCCTGCCCCGTCTTCCCGGCTTTCTTGAGCAGCTTACAGTGTGTCTTGTCCAGCGCCCGGGCAGCCTTCTCCTGACTGGAGGCCACCTTTTCTATCTGCTGGGCCTGCTGGTCGATCATGTTCTCCTGGGCCTGCAAAAATAGGCATGGAAGTTCAGGAGTGAGTCTGTACGTATGGTTTTACGCCACCTTTAATAGCTATATTCCAGCTAAATCACTTTAGGGGACACCACTTTATACATTGTACCCATGTCCGGAATTGAACATGTGCCTTTGGCGTGATGAGTGAATGCTTCAACCACTTGGCTACCCCACCCCACCAGGGAGTTCAGATGCTTCTCATATTGGACTGCTTACAAAGGAATCAGTGAGAGTGTGTGAGTCAGTTTAATGCATCTTTGAATTTTTTTTCCGTTTTATCAAAAGTATTGCATTACATGTATTTGATGAAACGGCTGAATTGTAATGGTTATCAACCAAGCTGATGTAAAATATAATTTTACATGAATTTGAAATCTTACCTTTTCGTGTTTTTTCCGCAATGATTCAAGTTCCTTGTCCCGCTTCCCTGCAACCTTTAAATATGGTTTCTGCTGCTTCAGGGCAGACACAGGGGTGGGCGTCAGAATTTCAGGATCTGAAATCAAGCCATGATTCATGGTGGATCAGTTAGGTTAAAGACAGTCAGTGAGTTAAGGTTGATTTGAACATAATTGGCTGGCCAGTCCTGGCAGCTAGGGGTAGTAGCTCTGCCAGGTAATTGTGGCACCTCAGACCAACTAAATCCACCAACAGTTGACATCCCGTCTGCCCAACAAAATGGTTGATGGAATGATGAACTGTTACCGCTGTAGGGGCATGTGATAACGTACTGGTACAATCAATCAGGTCACAACAGACACAGTAACACCCAATCCCAAATGTGGTAATGACAAGAATGAGATACTGAGGTTCTATTCTGAAAGAAAAGGAGGACTGTCTCTTTGTTGACACTCAGCACTAATACATGCGCTAAGATCCCTGCTGTTGGGGAATGACCACACCGGACAGGCTAAGGCTGAGTCTTGATAGTCCTTCTCAATCCACTTAGACTCACTCCTATTTCAGGAGCCTCTGACAAGTCAGCAGGGATCGGATTCTGTACGAATTTCCTTCTCCCCACATACTCTGAACATTTTGACATACATAGAGGATATTATATGAGTGTTCATGTCATACTATGTTTACAAAACGAGTGTCGAAATTTTGGTATTTCCCGAGCAAGAGCGATATGTTCTATTTATTACCGAAGATGTCTACATATAGAGAGGAATTTCTAAACTTTTTTTTCACTGATCACCGCCGCTGTCCTAGAAAAACACAATTTGTCAAATGACATCAACAATTTTCAGCTATGATGTCATTCCTAGTGTGACGTCATTCCGACATCACATCCCAATAAGATTCGAATGATGTCAACAGTGCCGCCCAGATGATGGAAACAATACACTCTTGTCTCGTGAAGTGATATGACCCTACGGCACATATGTTTGCCCTCTTAGGTAATAAATGTTTTTACTTACCATTGAGTTTTGTTGTCTGGGCCACTGAGACGGAGGATGTCCCGTTCTCAACTCCCGGGTGAGAGGAGGGAATGCGGGTCAGGCCACTGGGCGCTGGAACACATCAACATTGGACTTAATGCTGAGGGGTCACTTCACTATGGAATGAATACTTGTAGTCTAAAAGCTGAAGAGTGAGTGAGTGAATACTGTTTTGCACTACATTCAACACTATTCCTCAAGCAAATGTAACACATAGGGTGTCTCCTTGGGCAAGGGACTTTGTTTGAAATGTGCATCTGTGTATCCAGCAGTGAATGGGTACCTGGTGGGATGTGATGGCAATGTAGTTCACTTTCTAGCCTAACAGGCAGCTTGGGTTGTATACTCCCCAGGGAGCTGAGAATGATAGTTGAGTGCACACTGATCCAGTGACCGGGGTAATAATAGCGCTTTGATCATGCCCTTAAATGGTGGGGAGAGATGCGCAATATAAATGGCTTATTATTATATGTGTGAAGGTTGACTCTGCACCTTGCAAACCATCCGTCAGGGTATGACCCACAATCAGCCGTGGCACACACTGGAACCACCCCACCCTCATTCTTCTCTGCCACAGAATTCATACACCTCTCCACCCCAAGAGCAATGCAAGTGTAAATATGGTTTCATGCCATCAAGATCACATCAGAGTACACAAAGAATGGTCTTCACACAATGTAAAGCACAAAACCCAGATCTTTATCATGAGCAGCAAACACTTAACTCCTTGGCTACCCAACATCCCCATTCACACAGCTGTCACTGGAGCATCCCGTAAAACACACTCAACCACGAATAATATCACAACCAAATTATGTAGATGGCGAAACAGTCCAAAATGGCATAGCTACACCTCAATATATGATATGATATGACAAAAGAAATTTACATTATGTGAGGGGAGGTCGGGTAGCCTAGTGGTTAAAGCGTTCATTCGTCATGCCAAAGATCCAGGTTCGATTCCCGACATGGGTACAATGTGTGAAGCCCATTACTCGTGTCCCCTGCCGTTATATCACTTGAATATTGCTAAAGGCGGCCTAAGACCATACTCACTCACTCACATTATGTCACATAATAATGTAAGGGACTGAAGCTCACCTGGACTTCCACTGCCCTGGCTCGCTCCAGACTGTGTACTCTCCTGCTTGACCAATGTCCTTTCTGGTACTGTCTGAGGAATCTGTTTACCGATCTGTGATGCTGAAGTGCCCGTCTTTACACTTGAATTGGTCACACTTTTCCTACTCAGTACTGAGTCTACTCGTTGTGGTCCTTTCTCGGGAACATCTTGTGTTCCTTCCTAAAAGTAGATAGGTTTTCTTTATATATTCGTAAGTACAATAAAAATAACCATAAGTGCAATTAAAAAATATTATGAGATAAGCTTTCAAACAATGAGTACGGATTGTATTTCATAGAAAACAATGACTTTGGAAAAAGTGAAGATTATGGTTATCCGTTCATAATGTCAGTAAACATTGATGTATCATAACAAATGGTACTTTCCATACATCAAACAACTTAAGTGCATCATATCTATTCTTTTCAGGCTTGAAAAAAGATTAATTAAATTTTTGTTTTCCTCACATGAAAAAGACATTATTCAGAATTTGGTTCTAGGCTAGAGTTAACATTCATGCTTAACCAGGTAGCTATTTCATGCTAACAAAACTACCTAGGATTAAATAGTGTTATATTATAATAAACATAGGGGAGGGGACAGAGGGTATTACGACAGTTGTATATATCATGTGACAATTTTATAGTTGTTTAGGAGGATTGGGGGTGAGGTGTGTGGGGAGGGTGTGTGTGTGTTTGTGAAAGATGTTGGACAGTGCTGTCTGGGGGAGGGCTGTAGTTTTACAGATAGTAACAGATATATCAAAGGAAGAGAGGCAGGGCAGTATTACAGATATATCCAGTGTGTGTGTGTGTGTGTGTGTGTGTGTGGGGGGGGGGGGGGGGGGGGCAGTATTGCAGCCATATCAGGATAGGTAGGGTGTGTTTTGGGCAGTATAATAGATATATCTGGGCAGAAGTGGTGTAGGGCAGTGTTACGGATATACCTTGGCAGGGGTGTTGGGCAGTATTACAGATATATCTGGGCAGGGGTGTTGGGCAGTATTACAGATATATCTGGGCAGGGGTGTAGGGCAGTATTACAAATATGTCTGGGCAGGAGTGTAGGGCAGTATTACAGATATACCTTGGCAGGGGTGTTGGGCAGTATTACATACCATATTTTCTTGAGTATAGTGCGCACTTTTTTTCGAAAAAACACAGCTGTGTAGAAGGGGGTGCGCATTGCACACGAATTATGAGTTTGGATGTTTTTTTCCCCCATGGAAAGACATTACCGTGAGCACGAAACACCGGAAATACCATGTCAACAAATCCATACTGAAGTACGCAAAATAATCATGTCAATACACTGTCTGGCTATAAAAAGTGTTCTTTGTATATCTTGACTTATGTTTGTAACTTATTTCATTAATTTTATTCAAAATTCCTTATTATATTGTTTTTATTAATTTCGGCGAAATCGTGTGTGAAGCGATCGGAAGATCGCACAACTCACCCTTATTAACAGGAACCAAGGTCAGAATACCGCTATTGACCCCTTGAAACGAACTTTAGTTGACAGAGAATGGATACATATATCATAAATGACATACTTTGACTCGTTAAAAGTCATATTTGTCTTTGTTTGACGATTCTATGTCAACATGAAATTCTCGCGATCACGTGTGCGTGAGCCTTGACAGTGACTGGTCAGACTGGTTCCATGTAAAAAATAATACCCGGCAATAGCGATCAGCTGCTTCGCTTAGGGTTATTATTATTTTAAATATGTTTAGTAAAGGCTGCATATAATTAAGAAAATAATGGAATATATTATTCCTGATAAAATAGTTTCAGATACAATTGTTGCCAATCCTTGCATTAAAAATCCTATAAAGTTATATCATTGGGTGTGTCTTGACCGAATCACCGGTCGATTCCAAGAAAACGTGTGTACAGCTGATTGCTGTTTCCGGCTTAGTTTAAGAGAAAATACACAAGGTAATCTTAATCCCTAGATATAAAACAATGCCTAGCAGAACAATAAATACTATTTAAACGGTAAATAAACATGTCTGGTGATTTTTTATCTCAAATTTCGAATTTGTACTGATGAAGTTTCTCAGCACCTGTTCGTTTGCCGGACTTCGCTGAAAGGGTACGGTGTAAATTTTTTCTGCACATAATATTCAAATTTCTTTTTTTTCAAAATATTGAACCCGCTAGAGGGGGGTGTGCATTATACATGGGTGCGCACTATACTCAAGAAAATACGGTATATATCTGGGCAGGGGTGTAGGGCAGTATTACAAATATGTCTGGGCAGGAGTGTAGGGCAGTATTACAGATATATCGGGGGGAGGGGTGTAGGGCAGTATTACAGATATATCTGGCCAGGGGTGTAGGGCAGTATTACAGATATACCTTGGCAGGGGTGTAGGGCAGTATTACAGATATATCTTGCCAGGGGTGTAGGGCAGTATCACTGATATATCTGGGCAAGGTTGTTGGGCAATGCCACTGCAGGATAGAGGCTATATCAGGCTGTGAAATATCAACATTATGAGAAACACGCCAAGCCATCAGGGCATATATATTCAGCTAGGCATCTTTCCATATAGCAATCTGAGGCTACACCTCCTGAATGTTATTTTAACTTACCAAAAATTTAGACAGTGATATTCTTAGACAATCTTTGTCCTACAGGCTTTGTGCCCATTTCCAAATCTGTTACCTCTGCATTGGTTATTGGGGATCCACCCTTCATAAGTATGAGTTTGAAGACCAAAACTTAAATAATTGCCTACTGCCTCAGTTTTATTACTTGGTCAAAGAGAATGAGGTTAAATTAAATTAAAACTGAAAAAAGAAAAGAATTGTCAGCAGGGTGAACGATCAAGAGGAAGAAAGCCTTTTGAATTTTATGCTATTTCAGCTTGAAATCTAATTTATGTAAGAAATGGTGCTTCGATTATTTCTTATACTGACAAGTAAAAGAGTTACTCTCACGCTAATATCAATCTACTATGGACAATTTCATATAAGAGAAATATGGCACCAAACCCACTTGGACCCACTTCCCCAATATCAAACACCAAGTAATACAAACTTCCAAAAGGGAAGCAAGTCACTTACTTATCATGGTTGACTAACAGTTTATTAAATTGATACCAATGCTATAGACAGTCAAATGTATGTGTGTACATTCAAATGACCTTGAATCTGGAACAGATGATGTCACAAGGACTATTTGTAACAACAGATCTCAATGTTGAAACAACACTTGAACAACAGTTTTAGGATTAACCATTACAAAAAACTTCCAAATATAACATGCATACACTTATCGAAAAAACACAACAAAGTTTGACACACATTTGGCATCTATAACATGTATATTTCAACAGGTGACACAGATTGAATCCACACTGTTAAAATATTTGTAACAGACAACATATGAGTTATTTGACTCTAATAACTCTTGACTTTAAGAATAATATAAATATCTGTGTATGAAAAACATATCAAACACACTACAGAAACATTGAATTTCACCTCAAAGGATCTTTCAACAGTAAAATACTTCTCTACACTAATCTCACTTCTAGTATATTGTCTACACTCTGTCTAATATATCTAATCTGTGATATTTATATATAAGTACATAAATATCAATGTGCAACCAGAGAACGAGGCCATAGTCATTACAAAAAGGTTAACAGCTCATTACATAGAAAACAAAACTTGACTCAGTGTACCAGGATTCAAACTCAGCTCTTGGGTATGGCAGACATTGGCACTAACAGCTAGACCATTATAGTCCCCTCTTTGCCACAAAGATGTAATCTAGAGTGAGTGAGTGAGTGAGTTGGGCTTAACGCCCCTTTTAACAATATTCCAGTTATATCGCGGCGTGTCAGCTTAATGTGGGAGAAAAGCCCGAAGTGATGCAGGTCTCAGACGTTTACCAGTTCAGTGAAACCCACGAGCACGGGTATGGTGCTGACAAACCTAGAAACATAATCGGGGCGAGCCGGGATTCGAACCCACAATCATAGGTTTCTGGCCTGCCCAAGGGAGGCAACTCTGCACAGCGAATCGGGGCGCCTTAGACGACTGGGCCACCCGTGCCCCCGATGTAATCTAGAGCTGATGTATTGATGTGAATGGACTTTTAATTGTATTAACAGTTTCTTCAGCTTGTTAGCTTAATTTGAGGGTAGGTCCAAAGGGAAGCAGGTCCTAGATCTTTTCCTCTGATCTATGATAAAAACCCACAAGCAAGGATATGGTTCTGGCAAACCAAGAATCAAAATGAGGTATGTGAGATTCAAACCCACAATCATCAGATCTATCCAGATCCATGGTGTGTATGCCATATACTCCATAAGTCAGTTAACAGGCCTCAAAGTTGCAACTAAAATGGTTGCCAATGCAACCTAAATATGAGTTTGTCGGCTGTCTAAAAATCAGAGGTAGCCAAATGACTACCTTGAAAAATATCTTGTGGCGACTACATTTTATTGCTACACATCTGTAGACACAAAATTCAATAACAGCTGATCTTGGAAAACATGTCTACTAATAATTGAACAAATAATTCCTCCTAAAGTTGACAATGAACCAAAATACATAAATGCAATGCTCAATGGATAAGCAAGGATATACCTATATTATCTAGTAAAATTGTATCATTGCTTCAGTCACTAGTAACAAAATTCAAGTACAGTTTCCACTAATATACAATTTCCAAGACTAGTGCTATAACTTATACATATTATAATAGTTATTTGATAAAGATAATTTCAAATGCTTTTGGCTACCTACAATATTGGCTTAACTTCTTGATTTTAACATTGGCTACCTGGAAAAAAATACTTGTAGCCATATGGCTACTTGGTAAAAATTCAAACTTTGAGGCCTGATTAATAAGCATAATTCAGGGGGTAAATACTATAAATCATCTTGTACATGTAGTACTCTCTTGTCATTTTACTTGAGAACTCTTTGGTAAGAACGCAAATTGTTCACATTAATGTTAAGGAATGTCTTAATTCACTTGTCAATGCACATAACATGAGATTATAGGATGATATTCATCATGCACAACATGGTAAGTAACGGGCCAGTGTGTAGACAACATAAGACGATGCATGTGTCTCATATACACATGATCATGTGGGCCAAGTGGACAGATGAGGGTTAATATGCTGGGCTGGGGTAAAGGGTTGCATATACCTCAGGGTATGTCATTCCTTGTGTTTAGACAAGACTCTGTAATCGCACATGCATACAATGAAAACATCACTTTATAATGATCGGTCAAATGGACAAACAGAAGGCTTTGAAAGAATTTATAGAATTAGCCCTTCATAAAAAATTATATTCCTTGTACATCATTTGATAAATTTACAAAATGGCATGAAGAACCTTAAGAATGAAAGCAATCCCTGGTTCAAATGATATATGAATCGATAGTATTCACAGAACTATGACAGTTAACTTTATATTAAATCAAATGCAATGCCTTAATATTTTCAAAACTTGGTTTACAGATGTTGTTTGAACCAATAAGGTTGAAAATGTATAAAGATGAAATGAAAAATAAATCATATAGAACGCTAAAATGTAAGATCAGCAGGAGGAAACAAAAATAACCCAAAAGTGAAAAACATTCTGTTTGGAGTGCTTATTTTTATGACAGAGTTATTTCCCTTCTCATATCTATCTCAGTATTTTTTTTATTATTGAACACATGAGTAGGAAAGAATTTTGATAAATATTTTGGAATATTAATTTGTAGCATTTATTGTTTGTCGATCCATAAACCAAGTTACATGATATAAACTGCTAAAACATTTGACAGTTTTGTTATAGTTATCAATTTTCAAATTCTATAAAATATTTCAATCCTTCCTTTGTGTCCACTTCCAACAATCCGCATGACAAAAAAAACATGACACACATGTCCAGGCCAACTAGCACTTACGTCCAACGGCTCATCCTAATAGACAAGAGGATAAACGGGAATTAATTAAAAGAACCTGATTAACGAAATCTCTCTCAACTCATAAACAATTTGAAAATAAGTGTTGAAAGAGCAAATTAACTTTACTGTGCAAATGTTTTCAAACATAGTAGTGAGGCAACTGTATGCAAAAAATAAGTGCAAATTTATTCATCTTCTCACAGATTTGTTCATGCCGTATTTGAGCTAGGCGGCCATGTTGTGGGGAGATTCCAATATTTTATATAACAGATAATGGCAGCCATATTCCAAAGTTTAATACTACAGGTAGTGGTGGCCATGTTTCAATGTTTTATACAACAGGTAATGGCGGCCATATTCAAATGTTTTATACTTCAGGTAGTGGCGTCCATGTTTCAATATTTTAAACTGCAGGTAGTGGCGTCCATGTTTCAATGTTTTATACTACAGGTAGTGGCGGCCATGTTTCAATGTTTTATACTTCAGGTAGTGGCGACCATGTTTCAATGTTTTATATACTACAGGTAGTGGTGGCCATGTTTTAAAGTTTTATACTACAGGTAGTGGCGGCCATGTTTCAATGTTTTATACTACAGGTAGTGGCAGCCATGTTTCAATGTTTTATATACTACAGGTAGTGGTGGCCATGTTTCAAAGTTTTATACTACAGGTAGTGGCAGCCATGTTTCAATGTTTTATACTACAGGTAGTGGCGTCCATGTTTCAATATTTTAAACTGCAGGTAGTGGCAGCCATGTTTCAATGTTTTATACTACAGGTAGTGGCGCCCATGTTTCAATGTTTTATACTACAGGTAGTGGCGGCCATGTTTCAATGTTTTATACTACAGGTAGTGGCAGCCATGTTTCAATGTTTTATACTACAGGTAGTGGCGCCCATGTTTCAATGTTTTATATACTACAGGTAGTGGCGGCCATGTTTCAATGCTTTTTTCATGTCTTGTAACATGAATGTGTGCTGCAATTTGACAGATTGAGGAACATTATTAAATGGAATTGATAGCCTGTGAGTCTCCTGGACTATACACGGCGCATAAATGCTTTCCTTGATAAGTGACTTTTAAAAAACCGAGCCATTCTCCTTGGAGAAATGGATACCACGTTAATTAATATTAAACAGCTTTGATTTAGTTTGTTTTTGTCTACATTGTGCTCATCAGGCAGGCTCAGTTATCATGGAAGCATGTGACGTCATCCGTCCATTCATTGCGTTCACCTTGCTAGGACAGCCAACCGGCCTGTGTGCACTCTCACTGTCTGGGGCAATATCCAGGCTCCACACTAGCTCAAACACTGATCATGCAAAACCAGTGTGCAAAATGAAATAATTCGAATACATTTTTTAGATCAAGATGTGTTTTTTTGCAAACAAGAGACTATTCTAAAGGTCTAGTCAGGCATTAAAAATAGTTGATAGTCATAAAAAGATGCAGCAAGTCTTTTAAAAATATACAGAACACTGAAAGAAGGTTAATGATAGACCGACCACGTGATACTCCCACTATATACATGGGGGCTGAGTACACGAGCACACTTGTGATTTACATGTGACCAGGACATCACAAACCCTGTCACAAACGTCATCACCAAAGTACACCTTTTTCAAAGGAAAGTGATTTTTGCAAATGCATGAAATTGTCTCTGACAAGCAAAATTTGTAAAACTGTTTTGACTTACCCCGTCATCGTCAAACAGAACTGCCATCTGCTGGGCGTGTTTCTCTGCCATGAGTTGTTTTGACAAGTACTCGCGTGGGTTGGACAACGCATCGGCAAAGCCTGAAAGGGAGTATGAACAGGCTTTTTAGTTACATCGCGGCATGCAGTCGAAAGGTGGGTGGAGAGTCCAAAGTGACGCATATTATAGAGGCCTGGGAACATGTGTGTAGTGCTGAAAAATCAGGGATCATAATCATATCTCGGATTCCAAGTTGAGCTGATCCTGTTACAGCTAAGGGATAAAACTCTCTTGTGACCCAACAATTGATCCCAAAGTCTGGATAAAACAAACTCTTTCATGTACATAATAATAATGTAGGAGAACACTGATTGACTTTGAAATTACCCATCAAAGCACAATCCATACCTGGAGGCCATTTTGGCCATCAAATACCCATCATGTGGCAGATCTAAAACATTCTACCCAGTTATCCTCACTGAGCGGCCAAGTTAAAAACTTTAAGATGTTGACGTACCAGCAAATGCATCAGGAACGTAGTCATTGACGCTGAGGTGAACAAACAGAGTCTGCAACGGCAGTGGCTGGTTACATTCATTACGGAGCGGAATATGGCGGTAACCTGAAATTTAGAATAATATGAGTGAGTGAGTGAGTGAGTGAGTGAGTGAGTGTAGCAACATTCCACCAAATATTAAAGGGTATCAGAAATGGGTTTCAATGCTTCAACCACTAGGCTACCCTATCCACAGTTTTCTGGTGACAATGACGATACGCTTGATGAAATTTAAACATGCATATGTGATGTCACACAGTGGAATGATGTTATACATTGTGCACCTCACTGTTGTGTTTCTCACTGCATGCATTTATCACATACACCACAGAACAAGCCAATAAAATCGAAACGTTGTAAAACTTGAAGTACCATCTGGAGTTCTTTATTGTCAACACTGTCCTGTATTTGGTGTCCTTTTGTACATCCTTACGTTCTGTAGTACATATGGTTCTCTCTTCCATATGGCATGGATTTGTTTTGTAGTGGGACCTTTATTAGTAACATCTAACACTTTATTTGTAACATTTGACCTATATTTCAACAGATGTATATTTTGACAGATAGTTTTGGCTTGTTCCGTGGTGTATATGATAAATGCATGGAGTCAACAACACAACAGCGAGTCAAACTACAAAAAATATGACTATTAACGATTTAAAATATGTCATTTATGATATATGTATCCATTCTCTGTAAAAAATGTTACTTTCAAAGCACCAATAGTGGTAATCTGATCACTATTGTTGTAAATAACAGTGTGTTGTAGCGATCTGCTGATCAGTTAATGTAAACAGTAATGAATGAAGTTTTGAATAAAATTAATAAAACAGATGAACGTCCAGATAAATATTGAACACTCTTTATAACTTTTTTTAAAAGTTGGATGAAAGTGGGTAATTAATTTATTATGGCATTGTGTACAACAACAAAAATTAATAAAAACGGCAAAAAATCATCCTCATTCACAACAAATATATTATGGTAAAGTTCATAAAGACATTATTTTTGTATTTAAACTAAAACAATTCTGTTCACTGATATCCTATTTAGTTCTGATTAAATTAATTTTTTTATCATTTTGAAAATAAGAATTATTTGTTCAAATTTATCTGTCGTTTAGCAGAGAAAGCAGTCCAAACATTACGTCTTTAAAATGTAATTTGTAATGAAAAATGGATAAATTTTGAATTTCTCGCAGGCCGCCATTTCCTTTTTGTATGATAGTACAATGGGGTATGTGGTACGATGTTTACGTTCGTTAAATCGCATAAATTCGCATATAAATGTCCTCTAACAAATCAAGAAAACTAACGTAACTCAACATTTATAAATATGTAAAAGGTTGGACATTGGTAGTGTTCAGTCTCCAACTACCCCCGAGGCCCGTCACTCGGTATATGGTCTCTGGTTAAACCCATGCAACTATAAAACATCAAGTGACCAATATCACACACACTGGAACATGCTTACTAGGAAGTACTAAGGAGTAAATATACTGACCTGGTCGTAGTCCTTCAACAGGTAAAACTCTATGTCCAATCAATTTCCCTGTTTCTTCAAACACACCAATACGTATAGTTGCCAAGTTGGGCAATACAACCTGAAATCACATCATCACACCCAGGGTTACATGCACAAGAGTCCCTTGTTTAGAGTGAGTCGGCTTTTACGCTGAGCAACACATGTACTCCAGCAATATCACGGCTGGGGATCTAAAAATGGGCTTCACACAACATAGCTACGTAGGGAATCAAACCTGGGCTTACGGCGGGACAAGCAAATGCTTCAACCACGAGGCCACCCAAATACTCATCCCTGATTTAGAAATAGACAGGCAAGTTTGTTGCTGTAAAACCCATAAGACTATTGATGGCAATTGTTACATCTAAAAAGAAGAAGAATTCATATACACCCACTGTCAGCCTACCTACCCCATATTTCATGTAAAAACATCAGTGATGCATAATATAATATTCCATCTACAAAAAATAAAATCACCTATAAATAAAGTAAATGCAGCAGTTAAGCTCTAGAAACATGTTTTACATAGACGAAATCTCAGAAAGAAATATTCAGAAGTTTTGGATATGAATGAAAATAGGATAGATGGAGTTCTTTTCTGTCAAAAAAAGAAAGAAGTGGAAAAAATGGAATGGCATTGACAACAAATTTACCTTTTTGAAAACAAATGCCTCTTCACCATAGACAGGGTTAATGCCGTTAGCTGGAATGGTTTTTGTTCGGAACTTCTTTCGGACAGTGTCAGTCGGCAACCCATACATGTCCACTTCTACATACGTTCCCACCTTTTTGTCCGACAGGAACTGTCCAGATATTACCTGGCAACAAACGTATGAGTGGATGAGGTTACCTGGCAACAAATGTGAGTTGATGAGGTTACCGGGCAACAAATGTATGAGTGGATGAGGTTACCTGTAGGGCTGGGACGGTTAACTCGGGTACCCGGGTTGTGTGGGTACTGAGTAGGACCTGGGTACCCACAGGACTACCCGGACCCGTAGTTAGTCACGTGATATATTGTTTAATGACAAAAATTATCTAGAACTCTATGGTTACACTACAAGTCACTAATGTGTGCATTCCTTCTGATTTTTCATAATTCAACTTCAGTGTATGAATGACCAGATTGTTTAATACATGTATCTAAATATGTTTTGCCAGGGCTATGCTAAAAATGTTCCCAATCAGACATTTTGAAACCTCTCCTGAGACCTACAGTTGGTACCCGGGTAGGGTCGGGTACCCGGGTAGTAAATTTGGACTCGTCCCAGCCCTAGTTACCTGGCAACATATGAGAGTGGATGAGGTTGCCTGGCAACAACTGTATGAGTGGATGAGGTTGCCTGGCAACAACTGTATGAGTGGATGAAGTTACCTAGCAACAACTGTACGAGTGGATGAAGTTACCTAGCAACAACTGTATGAGTGGATGAGTTTGCCCGGCAAAAGCTATATGTGTGGATGAAGTTGCCTGCCAACAAGTGTATGAGTGGATGAGGTTGCCTGGCAACAACTGTATGAGTGGATGAGGTGACCTGGCAACAACTGTATGAGTGGATGAGGTGACCTGGCAACAACTGTGTGAGTGTACAGCAATGAATCACATGAGGGTACAAAATGGACTTGCTGAAGCACCAAGCACAGTTTCCATGTATTACCTTCATGCTGACAGTGCCTGCAACAATCCCGTCTACTGTAGACTCTGCAAAGGGGTCAAAGTGGCGATCTTTCCGACGCATGAAGTCTGGTTTGAGTATGTATCCTGATCTACCATTATATTCAAATGTTCCCATATTCAACTGCATTGGAAGATCTGCAATAACAACCAGAATACCAAAAGTGCCTTAGACAAATCCTCAATAGGTCACCTCAGGAAATACTATTTTAAATTGATTACTGGATCCATAAACCTCTACTAATACAAAGTAGAGAAAAAAGTCTGAAGAATACTTTCTATATTCTGACCAACACAAACTTGTATTGATCAACAAATATGTGCAAAATAATATAATATACAAATAATATAATGGTCAATGGTCCCTTGAATTAAAGGGAGACGACTCTCACTCCACACTCTGTTATGCATACAGTATGTTCAAAGTGAGAGTGTCTCAAGACAAGATATTCAGATGTTATAAAGAACAAAAGAACAATCAGAAATGGCTTCATTTGTTCACTTAATTACCAAGCAAGAAAGAACAAAAGTCTGGATCTTGACTCAAACCTGAATTGTTATCCTGTTACTCTTTCATTGAAATATGTCCATTGACATCACACTAACTACACAAGATGGTGGTTCAACAAAACCTTACCCAGAGTTTGAAAGTTCAGTGCCACAAGCTGACAGCCCGCATTCCAGAAAATCTGAAAGTAAACATTATCAGTATGATACATCTTTGATGAGTGTCCCCGGGGGGGGATAAATCCTCCCACATTCTATCTATGCCTGACAGCCATTGTGACCATGTGATCCACATTACATTAAGCATGGAGTTCTCGCTGAGATGGTGCTTCTTGTGAGACATGGAGTGAGTGATTGTTATTATTATGATATTATACTTTTATATACCACAGGTATCCAGGTACTAGTATCTGTAAAAAAATTATTTGTTCCCTGACCACTGGATCTGTTGGCCTTCCAGTTATCATTCTCAACTCCCTGGGGAGTATACGACCCATGCTGCCTATGGGCGCTAGAAGGTTGTTTCATCTACATATCGGTACCCATTCTCTGCTGGGTGAGACAGAGGCACATCTGAACATGTACAGAGTACAAGATTTATAACCCTGGCAAGGGTGTGACAGTACAGAGTGCAAGGTTTATTATACCTGTGGCATGAAGTTGCTGGAGTCCACTCGAGTTCCTTTCGGGTAGATTCGACTTAACTGACGTTTGTTGTAGCTTTATTGAGTTAAAGAAAGTAAAACCAAACTTTATCAGCTTGATATTACACCAACAACCTAAGTATATAAAAATCATTCATAACAATGGCATAACACTGCTTTAAATTGTATTTTACCATTTTCACATTATTCGCCCAGAAGAAAATGACAAAATTTATTTTCATAATTGTCAGTGCTCTATTTATAGACATAACCCCTTTTTCAAAACCTTTCAGACTCTGCCAACCCAAACAGAACAAAAGTGAAAAAACATCATCTGAAAAACATTACATTCGTACATATTCCGCCAAATAACTGTCTGTTTAATTATATCTTTTTTTTCCTACCTTTCTAACAGAAGTTTCCTGAAAAAATCTAAAACCAAGAAATAAGGCCTTTCTGGCCTATGGTAGCCAGGCTGTACCATTAGGAATGCCTTTTAACATTACTTCAGTGTCACTGTTTGCAACAGCATGGTTGACTGTAGGTAAGGATACTTGACAAATTCCACTGGGTACTGATTCAGTAAACTAGCAGCCTGTGTCTCCACAAAGGATGAGATTTCGTAACTTCTATCACGCTCTGAAACAAATATGTCAAGCAAGTAAATAGGTGCATGCTTTTTTTCAACATCATCAGCATCATCATAGAGCTATGACATTATGGCCTGTACAATAATTCCCCATCTTAAGACAACCATACAGTGCTCTTCTCACTGCAAATTCTTACAGGGTGTTAATTGGGGTATCCATATTGAATAATGTTAATCAAGTAGAGGTATTGTAGACAAGTAGAGTGGAAAACCATGGCTTACACAATTCTCAGTGGTAAGATCTTAACACTATTTCAGCCCTACAAGGACTGGGGGGACTCACTGTCTGATACATCGAAGGCGTGGAAATGCACTGGCTGTATGTAGTTGACGAGGAGTGACATCTCCATGGCAGCTTCTGCTTCCTTCCCAGCCGTACCCTGGTAAACATCAAACATAATAACATCAAATGAGTGAGTGAGTGAGTGAGTGAGTGAGTGAGTGAGTGAGTGAGTGAGTGAGTGAGTTGGGTTTAACGCTGCTTTTAACAGTATTCCAGTTATATCGCGGCATGTCAGCTTAACTGATTGTCCAATTTACTGTGTGTCTTGTTATCCATATTACTAACATCCCTAGGCAGTTATTTTGCAATTTTGCAATAAACTTGTACTTAGTTTATGGATCAACTGATCCACAAATATTTATTAATATGTTTTAAAATTTGAACAGTTTTTCATATCTACTACGAAGTTTGTGAATTAATTTCAGCAATGAAAAAAACCTTTATTTGCACCAATAGAGGAAATAACCAGCCATTTATCACTAAAAAAACATGAATCTTTCTTTTTTATATTAATTTTAACCATTGATCCAAAGGATTGGGGTAAATATACATAAATAGCCATTAGCTGCTAGAAATCGATCATAACCAATATCCTGTATGCACTGTGCCTGGAGCAAAAAGTTCGAAACAAAAAAATCCAGACTTCTTCTCTCTTACCCTGTCCTTCTTCACCCGCTGTCGTCTCTTCTTCTCTTCCTCCGATATCATATCTGATGGAATTTCATCTTCCTCTTCGCTGTCCTCCGATTCAGATTCACTGTTGAAAATCTCCTCCTCCCCACCCCCTTCAGTCTTCGCCCCACCCTCATGAGCCTCTGCCTTCTCCCCACCCCCCTCACTAGAAACTGACAGAGTCTTTGTGATGGTCTTTGTCTCTGAATCTTCTTGTGGTTTCTCTGCAGGGGGTACCTCTTCTGCAACCTCCTCAACAACTTTAGGCTTTGGCTCGGAGGTTTTTGATGATCCTTTGGTTGGTGTGGATTTTTCTTCTTCTGGTGCTGGTAAGTACAAAACTAAGCAATTATGTAAGGACTCTACCAACAGGACAATTTGTTTGTGTTCTCACTTCTCTTATGTTATCGGTACTTGGACCTTAAAATACCATATTCGCCATATTAAGCACCCTGGTCCAATACAAGCTCCCCGGCCAACTAGACCTAGACCAATCTGTAAGTAATTTTTACAAGCAACCCCTGCTAAGATAAAAAAAACATTGCCAGTCTATATCATCTTGTGTATATTACAGATTTCTTTTACAGCAGCAGAAGCATAGAAAGGCTATATAATTGTCTAGAAAGTATTTTTGAAAAAGTTTCACCGACGTTTAAGCTAAGTTTGTTCACTACTGCTCAAGATAACTTGGTTATAGTTTTATTATGGCAAATACATTTTTTAATTGAAGATAACTCTATGATTTAAAAGTGATAAATCAACATACAGTGTCAGGTTTAGATATAAACCTTTTTGACAAGACATCTTAATCCTTTTTAATTGATCATAATTCATTCTTTTTTAAAAATACACTTTTCCTTGGGATTCTTCACCTAAAGATTGTGTTATCATACAAATTTACTTTGTTATGTCTGTACAATGAAACAACTATAAACTTGCCTTTATGGAAATGTTTCTTTTTGTTTTTGACAAGTATCTTCCTCTTCATTAGTTCTGGTGATGGGAGGTGAACGCCTGGATCCAGCTGAAACAGGAAACGGACTTAAAAAATCCTTTAAAAACAAAGTGGGTGAGGGACTTAATATTGAACACAACACAGAACAGAATTTCATTCAAGTCAGCTTAATCTGTCAAGCAAAAAGTGAGCCTTGTCATCAACGATAACACATGTGGTGACACCCAAGAGCTGGTGTATGATGCTGACACACCAAGGTTAAAATTTTTATTTTTTTTATTTTCCCTCTTTATTCATCTCAGCAGGTACAGCATTTATATATACATGTCATGTCAATACAATTGTGGTACATGGTTTTCAAGAAATGTACATCTTTCCATACATATAAATTGCCAAGGTTAGAAATTGGAAGGAATCTGGAATTGAAACACATGGTAAGCCCATCCTAGAATGGCTAAGGGATGCTGCAAGTTCAGTGACAAATACAATTTAGAACACAACTTACAGGATATTCCTCTATTATATCAGTCAACAGCATCTCTCCAAATATACTCCGACAATACTGGGCCATTTTGGCTTGTTGGCGAGGACTGAAAAATACAGAAACAATGAAAGAGCACTACTTTCCCAAGAGTCGATAACAATAACAAAGTTGATTTGTAACTTGTCACTTCACATCACTTTTCATGTCACTTCATGTTATTTCACTTCATGTCACTTAAATCCTTGTGTAAATTACTAAGCTTTGCATCATTTTATCAGCAATGGAAACTGTAAAGTGAGTGAGTGAGTATGGTTTTACGCCGCTTTTAGCAATATTCAAGCAATATCACAGCGGGGGACACCAGAAATGGACTTCGCACATTGTACCCATGTCGGGAATCGAACCCCGTCTTCAGCGTGACGTGCAAACACTTTCACCACTAGGCTACCATGACCGTCCCAGAAATTGTAAAGATAAAAACAGTTATCAGTACTTACGTGCAATGGTTTTCAAAGGAGAGAATTACTGGATAGTCCGAGGTTTTGAAGGCACTCTCTGCGATAGCCTCTATCACATCCTGTAAGCATCAATCAACATATGTCATGAATCTCACTGAACTCCACCTTGGTATACACTGTGTCGCAGGTGATCTGACTGGTGCTCACTTTCATGGATACTTTAAACATGCTTATAAGATGTCATTTGATTGGTGATTACTTAGAATGCCACTTCTGTCCAGGTTTGATATTTGACATTGGCATCTACTTAAACGCTACCCCTGTTTGTAACTATTGAACCATTTGATTAGTTCTTACTTAGAATGCTACTTTTACACATTTGCAACGAGCCATTTGACTGGTTCTTATTATTGTTACATGTCTGTAACAAGCCATTTGATTGGTGCTTACTTTGAATGGTACTTCTGTACACATGGTAAAGCCATGAGTGATGACTGGTTCTTCATCTTGTCCACGGCCATCCCAACAGTCCAGTTCAATACACCGACACCCACTGAGCAGGACCTGGCGATAGATCTCCACTGACGACTTGCCAGTGAATTGGTGACCTACAACCGCACAAGACAAGGTATGTGAATTAATTCATCAATTTTCCAGTTGTTAGATTCTTCTTGAGACAAATCCTGTATGCCATATCTATAAGACATGGGTGTTCAGACATATCCTGAATGGCCTACCAGTGAGATAATGGTCATGAGACCATGACCTACTGGTGTGATTCTGTATGACCTACTGGTGAGCTATTGGTGTTGAAAAACCCTAACTAACCTAGACGTGAGATATTGGTGTTGAGGCAAATCCTGTATGACCAACCCATGAGATTTTGGTCGTAAGGCAAATCTTGTATGACCTACTCATGAGATCCTGGTGTTGATTAAATCATGTATGAGATATTGGTGTTAAACAAACCTACCCATGTTAGACCTACCCATGAGATATTAGTGTTGGGACAAATCCTATATGACCTACCTGTGTGATACTGGTGTCTAACAAACCCTGTATGACCTACCAATGAGATATTGGTGTTTAACAAATCCTGTATGACCTACCCATGAGATACTGGTAGTGGGATAAATCCTGTATGACCCACCTGTGAGATGTTGGTAGTGGGATAAATCCTGTATTACTTACCTGTGAGATATTGGTAGTGGGATAAATCCTGTATGACCTACCTGTGAGATAAGTGTTATGTGAGGAATTGATGAAGTAGTGAGACAGAGGTTGGTCCATATCCTCACTGAGATCCAGCTTCTCGGGGGGAACAAGGTTGTTGTCATCGCTCATCAGGAACTTGAGGAACCCTTCCTGTGACAGGTGCCCTGGAACCATGTGAGATAAATACCATATATCGTCACGGTAACTCACCATTAATATGATAACAAACATATTCCAGCCACTGGCACTCACATAATGACAACAAAAATTCATCTGGTTATGAGTTGCAGGACACCTACAGTAACTTACATATTCAGAACGTCTAACAGTTCCATTTCTATGTCAACCTCTAATGATTATGATTGAAAAAATATTAAAAAAAGAGCTGTTATTTTCTCTGAGAAATTCATCTCATAACAAATAAATATTAACAATATTTCATAAAGGTGTACATTCTGTAAATATGTTTACAGAGGTATGTTATTTTCATGGTTGGGTATTCTATCACCTGAGTGGCCTATATCAATACTGATTTGTTATGTTAGGTTCATGTGTTCTACTGTGAAGACATTCCGTGCTATACTTTGTGTTTTGTCTAGGGGGACATTAACACAGTCATCACAACATCAAATGACTTACCAGTCCAGATACTAACAAAACAATTCAAGTATTTGTTCAATCCAAATCAAAACACACAAAAACAGAACACACATTTGCCATGCATATTTGCAAGAGTGCAATGTAAACAATAACAGAAATCCACTTTTAATTGTGATAATGACACACAGATAGGTTATGAAAGTAGTTTTATGACCGATCAATCATCCAGTTCTTTTTTTTAATCATTAAAATCCTTGCTCAGTCATCTTTGTGTAAATTCTGTCTTTGAAAACACCTGTGCAAATAAATGTCCAGGCAAGGATAATAAAACATTGGCCATGGTCAAACTGATGGAATGTGATGTTTCTTCTTCCTACTACAAGGTCCTGTTCAAATACCTCTGTAAAGTTGGTTCCTTGCAATATGTTTTGTTTGTTTGTTTGTTATTTAACGCCGCATTCGGCAATAATCCAGCAATATTCCAGCTGAACCAGATAATCCAGTGATTGATATCATGAGCATCGATCCATGCAATTGGGATCAATGATATGCTTCAACTAAGTCAGCGAGCCTGACCACCCAATCCTGTTAGTTGCCCCCGAAGGACAAGCATTGTCGCCTTTAATGGCAAGCATGGGTTGCTGAAGACCTATTCTACCCCGGATCTTCACGGCTCCACTGCAATATGTAACCAGAGATCCACTTTCAGGTATTATTAATGTCCAGACATAGAAGTATCTATGGTAATATATATTTTTACTGTCCATGGTAATGATGCAGAGCTTAGGTATTCACCGCTTTTGTGAAACTAATTGGTATAGTAACTATGGTAAATCTGTGATTCGAGCCAAAGACCAGCATATCATGGCATTCCTAAGGGACACAACTCTGCACTGCGAATGATGACACATTACACTACAAAGCACTCCATGCCACCAATGCTTATATCAACATGGTATTCTCTTTTGGAGGAGTGGGTGAATGTTAGCAATATTACAGGTATATAATGGACGACTGTGATGAATTGTGTCTGGGCCAGGCAGACCAGTGGTTAGCGGCATGAGCATGATGGGACACAATCAATCAGTCACGCCCTTCATGGTAACCACTGGACCCTCAGACTGGTTGACTCTTTGACATGCAATTTGTCCCCAAACTCCAATTGTGAGACTGGGTACTGGGGACCTAATCTGCCCCAGAATCCCTCAGGGGGAATAGCACTGGTACATCAGTGAATCATCCAAGCCTTAGTTTTATATCCTACTTCATCAGTGAATCATTCAAGCCTTAGTGTTATATCCTACTTCATCAGTGAATCATTCAAGCCTTAGTGTTATATCCTACTTCATCAGTGAATCATTCAAGCCTTAGTGTTATATCCTACTTCATCAGTGAATCATCCAAGCCTTAGTGTTATATCCTACTTCATCAGTGAATCATCCAAGCCTTAGTGTTATATCCTACTTCATCAGTGAATCATCCAAGCCTTAGTGTTATATCCTACTTCATCAGTGAATCATTCAAGCCTTAGTGTTATATCCTACTTCATCAGTGAATCATTCAAGCCTTACTGTTATATCCTACTTCATCAGTGAATCATTCAAGCCTAAGTGTTATATCCTACTTCATCAGTGAATCATTCAAGCCTTAGGTTTATATCCTAGTTCATCAGTGAATCATCCGAGCCTAAGTGTTATATCCTAGTTCATCAGTGAATCATCTAAGCTTTAGTGTAAGGTACATGTAGACAACAGTGTAGTTGTTCCATCACATACCAAAACTGCATGAATACACATGTGATTTGTGTGTAGAATAAAAGTAAAATAATCACATTTTAGGCGATTTATAGAAACAAATAAAAAAAAAAGTGAAGAAGGACCAAGTATCTGTCCTAGTCCTAAATGCACTAAAATGCAAGATTGGGAGGAGGACTATATAAATTCACAGGACCACTCAAAAAACAAATTACAAGTAAATGATATATTCTGTCTACAAACTAATGAGGTGTTGTGTTCAAAACACCATGCAACACAAGCTAGGAAAAAATGGTAAAACCAGCCCAATAGTTGTTTTTTCAAATCACAAATATACCAGAAAATGTTCATGACGATTGTTCTTATGTAATTTTAACAATAATTTCACATTTAACTCACAAGCCATGTAATATTTTCTCTCACTTTTTATTTTGTACTTGTTAATTTTTTCCCTCATTGAACTGGTTTTGAAATTATTTATTAATCTCTGAAATCAAACTTAAAAGTCTACATTCTCAAGTATATATGGTTTCCATTCTTACCTTCCTCTGTAAACACAAGTAAAAGTTGAAATAATTAAATAAATATTCTTCTAAATAAAATTTCTGTGTCATAATTTTCTTGAAAGGTGAGAAAATGTATTCCTTTCATGTAATAAGAGAAAGGATGATTATTAAAAAAAATACACATATAAGAATACATCCTCTTGAATATTGAGCAAAAACATTTTATTACAGAGATGACACTGATGCATTGTCATGGCAACAGTCTTCACATTTGAAATGTATAACATTTATAAACATAGTGATCTTAGCCTCACAACATCCAGCAGACGAAGAACACGGGATGGGAAAGTTACATCTAAATGCTGACAGATTTCAATTTTCATCATACATGCAGCATTTATTCAAGACAGTTGGACATAGATTTAGACTGAAAGCTTGTCAAATAGAAGTCACAAACAGTCACTGAGATAGAGACATTGAGAAATTTTGATCACTAATCACATAGTACAAACACATATTAATGTCATAACTACACAGATAAAATAGTACTCATATTGTGAAAAACATTAGGTGACCATTGCCATTTGACAGGAGTTACTTCCCTTTGTACAGACATCTCAACCATTTCTGTGACAACACACAGATAGGAGATTTAAAGATAATGATCTAAAAGAAGAGTGAGTGAGTGAGCATGATTTTACGCCGCTTTTAGCAATATTCCAGCAATATCACGACGGGGGACACCAGAAATGGACTTCACACATTGTACCCATGTCAGAAATCGAACCCAGGTCTTTAGCTTGACGAGCGAACACTTTAACCACTAGGCAAAAGAAGTGGCAAAAGTAGGGAAAAACCTTTTGTCCACTTCAGTTATCATACGTAGATGAAGTATTAACATATAGTGTGCCTTTGTCACTGTTATTTAGCAATCAGGACAACAGGTCCAAGCAGTACAAAATCTACCTATGTTCAAAATCCAGCCTGTATCATCAGTTTCGAAAGGACTACATCACATTGTATGAATTTGTTCTTATCCATAAAATAGCCTGTTGATAAATCAATTACAAAGATATTCTTATCCAAATTTCAAAAGCCAAGATTTAATTTTCAGTTATTTGTTAATTCTTTGACTAAAGAGGGGTAGGTTTACACAGATAACAAAGAGTCCAACCTTTCTGGGCCATTCCGGTTTTGGTTTCATACTGATCTATGAGTTCCTGAGCACGTGCTACTGTGTAGAATGGGTAGAGGATCTCGTTGAGCCGTGGATCTCGCTGATGTTTGTTGAGGAACTCCGTAAACTGTTCCACTGTCAGGTAGGGCTTCTTCTTGGCCCCCCTACATCACAAGTACACCAATAATTTCATTTAGTGCTTCTCACTAAATGGGTTTATTGAAACCATAATGCACCTCTTTGTTTATCTCCTTACGTCATATCCTCTTACAATCTCCCGCCACTTACGTCATAATTCTACTTCCTATGATGTCATCAAACTTTCTCTTGCGTCATCACCATCTTCATCACCATCATCCATTAGTTCTGTCAAAATTTTATGTACCCAATTTTGTACAGCAATTCTCAACTTTTGGTTCCCACCCACCCTACCCCTAGCCTGCCACATTAATATTCTCTCTAATCAATCTTGTGTACATATATGGCTCAGGGCAAACTATGTATATTGCTTATTTATTCAATAAATGTTATAGGTGGGCGTGGTTCTTGTGGGCTACAAATGTAAATACTTACTTAATCACCAAGTAATCATCAAAATTATCAGGTCCCTGCTCATCAGCGGGAATCTGTTCAGTCCCTCTGCTTCTCAGCGGATGGGAACCTTTAGGCTTAACTTAATTCATGTCTGCTTTTCAACAGAAACTTAGTATTTTGCTGCTGGCAACATAGTTGCCCATTGCTGCTGCTGCTGCTGCTGCTGCTTGCTGCTTGCTGGTAACTCAAGTTGCCAAATATAATTCATTATAATAATAGCTTAGGGCACCCCACAAGTCCTGCCACACCTATGACCTTGAACCCAACTTATGCCTTTCTTATTTCTCTTGAAAGGCATAAGGTTACTTTGCATGGGGTGTTTCAATAATATAACGTAGGTATCACAAGTACACCAATAATATAACGTAGGTACCAAAAGTACACCAATAATATAACGTAGGTATCACAAGTACACCAATAATATAACGTAGGTATCACATCTACTGCAATAGTATAACGTAGGTATCACATCTACTGCAATAATATAACGTAGGTATCACATCTACTGCAATAATATAACGTAGGTATCACATCTACTGCAATAGTATAACAAAGGTATCACAAGTGAGTGGGAGAGATCAAGCGATATCTACACTGTAGATATCGCTGCAATGAAATTGCATCACAATGCTTTGCAGACCTTTGTGACGTCATTGGTAACCATGACGTCACAATCAAATGACATCACAAATGGTTCTGCTACTGAAGCTGTTAGCAGTACTTTTTACACTTAAGACACTGCTTATTACTGTCTACAAACTGAAAAGCCTTGGAGTTTTCCCACTTTTATCAACTCGTGTTGATATATTTGCTATCAAAAGACACTCATGTGAAATTCTCTATATACCTATGTTTGTGATATGATGCATACCTAGATACAAAGATTGACGTCACAATGGTCTGCAAAGCATTGTGATGCAATTTCATTGCAGCAACATCTACAGTGTATATATTGCTTGATCTCACCCAAGCGATATCTCCTGTGGGAGCCAGTTTTGGATGATAAAATACCTATGTCTCTCCCTTGTTAAAAACCAGTGTGTATGTATTGGTCCATGCAGCAAATTCCATCTCATCCAAACCCATTCATCCTTAAATCCACAAAACAATCCATAAATCACTTCATAATGTGCTGATCAACAAGTCCATGAACTGTGAACTACTAGCCTATACTCAATAATCAATCAAGAAGTAAACACGTATCTACTGTACATAGCTAGGGTTTAGTGTGTACATAACTTGACACGGATGTTGATGAACATATTCACTGCCATAGCATGACGAATCTACAAAGGTTTGTTATTTTGCACAGTCTTTCAGTCACATCACAGTGAGTGAGTGAGTTGGGTTTAACGCCGCTTTTAACAGTATTCCAGTTATATCACGGCGTGTCAGCTTAATGTGGGAGGAAAGCCCGAAGTGATGCAGGTCTCAGACGTTTACCACTTCGGTGAAACCCACGAGCACGGGTATGGTGCTGACAAACCTAGAAACATAATCGGGGCGAACCGGGATTCGAACCCACAATCATAGGTTTCTGGCGTGCCCAAGGGACGCAACTCTGCACAGCGAATCGCGGCGCCTTAGACGACTGGGCCACCCGTGCCCCCTGTCACATCACAGAGTGACATCTGGGTTAATAGACGGAAAGCTCAAAGTGATGCAGTTTGTAGATGTCTACCACAGAATAATAATCCAGATTCAAATAGATGATCATCAGATCCTGAATTCAGACAAGGGACACAACTCTGCACAGTAGATTGCTGTGCCTTGACAACTTGGTTACTGCACCCTGGATGATAACAATTAACAGTCATCAATACTGACTTCCTACACTTTTAGAGAGTTCAGTATTGACTTGACATATACCACAGATATTGAAAAGAAATTTGAAACTAACATTTCTTCAAAGACCTTGACAACTTCCGTCCTTCCCACAAGCTGGTGATGGAAATTGAAGAAATTGTCAAATGAGAATTTGTTGGGGTCGATTGTGCCGTTCTGAAAAGAAGAAGCAGTTTCATGTAGTTAACAGAGAGACACACGATGAAAGTAGATCAGGACTTGGAATCTGGTTATAAACAGCTGTTTGGAAAATAGGATTTGGAAGATTTTAAGGAGTTTTCAATTACTGGTAGTATATCTGCTTGGCTTTGAAAACTACCTCAGGAACACCAAAAACACTTATGAAATTATTTCATATTATTCCATGCAAAGTTTCACCATTATTCGTAATATCTATCACATTATATCAATTTCTCAGACATATTAAGGCTAAGGCCAGAAAGAATCAGACAGCCAGAATGGCAACTCACAAAAGTTACCTGCCCAGCTAGAAAGTTGCCAGTTTGTATTTTGTAAACTGAACGGAACAACACTTTGCTTTTGTTTGTTTGTTTAACACCACACTCAGCAATATTCCAGCTATATGACAGCGGTTTGTAAATAAACCAGTCTGGACCAGACAATCCAGTGATTGATATCATGAGCATCAATCTTCGCAACTGGGATACGATGACATGCATCAACCAAGTCAGCGAGCCTGATCATCCGATCCCGTTTGTTGCCTCTTACGATAAGTATAGTCACCTCTTAAGACAAGCATGGGTTGCCAAAGACCAATTCTAACCCGGATCTTCACTGATCTAAATGCTTTGCAAATGATAACAAACAATAACAAAATTAGTCAGTTAACAAAGCCCAACACACCATTTTGGCGGCATTGCATTGTTATGCCATATCCATACCATGCACTGTTCAGTAGCTGTGTTGGGAGTCCACATCAAAAAGCTAGTTTTTCTTAACTGCTAGCACTGGCTTCAGTAAGATTTCATGCAGTCGCAAATGAAAGTAGCAGTAGCTGTATTCGTAAATCATGTCAGCTAATTAGCAATTTAATAACCTTTATTGATATACTTTACATACAAGGTTTTAAAAACCAACACGACCATCAACCATGCATTTTCGAAAAGTTAACTGCCCGTGATGAACATAGCCTGTATTCCAGAAAAGTAATGTAAAGTACATAATACACAGCTGCACCATTTCCCAGACTATAGTGGTCATTGTCACTTTTTCCTACCCCAACATTAAATGTCATTCAAAATGCATTCTTTAATATCTATTCACTGCATTATATATTTTCCCAGATTGATAATGAAAACCTGTTTTGGGAAGTCATATATTCTTCTATTCACTGTCCACCTACCCGATGGTTTTGGTAAATCTGTAAATTATTCAAAATAGGGGCCTTAATATTTCTCCAGCTGTGAAAGCAACCTATTGATCCACAGATTCCGCTAGACACAATCCCTGCACTGTTATCATATCCAACACATCTTCAATCTCCTCAGCCATCAACTCAGACCCAACCCCTCCCCATGCAAAGCTTCAAACAAGTTTCAAGTGACCTTTATTCGGATCACCCATGGAGATTTTTTTCCCAAATTTTAGCTTTCATCATTTCATCAATTTGATGTTGTAAGAAGCTTAACCTAGTTAAAACTCCCTGAACAGAGTCTTTACTAAATGCTCAACCTTGGAAACTCGGCTTGAAATACATCAACTACAGTAACATTTGGTTCAAATACAGTCAAACTTGTTGTGTCGAACTTAGATGTGTCGAATACCCAGTTGTCTTGAAATCATTTGGGAATCCCATATAGCGAAATTAATCATAAAATTCACCTGTATTCGAACCCCATATAACTCAAACTTTTCCCCAGGTCCCCACGAGTCCGACGCAAGGTTTGCTTTAGTTGATACATTACACTACAGTAACACCAATCTATACGGGATAGTGAGATATTGATCCTTTAAAACTCTACCACAAACCCATTTCCTTATTACTTCTTGTTCAGAAGATTGCCTTCAATAACTACTGCCTTCATGCACCATTTGCGCAAACGAAATAACTGCATACATCCGACGACCATAATATCAATTGACCAAGTATTTGTGGACTTTCGTAAAGGTACAAATATGATATTGTTTTCACATATTCTTGCCACATGAACACTCTTGACACAGCATTCCACTCTAGTCAAATCACCATGGCTAAATCATCTTCAAGATTTAATGATGCATTTAAGCCTCTGTGTTGGATATAAATCTATGTTTTTCTAATAACTACAGCAACCCGACGCAACCTAGAAACACCATACTCCAATTCCACATTATATCTTCAGTAGGGACGTCGTAAAACAAGAAATGGTAAATTTATGCCACAAAAGCTAACGACATCCTGACCATTGAGCCCTGCTCGTTATTGACAGGCAAATCAATATCACGTACACAAGACAACTAATTACATCTGACACACATGGCACCTTTGATGCCAGTGTTTTGGTTATCAGTTGCCAGGGAAGTAGTTTCTAGTTTCCTGAAAGCCCTTCGCTAAATGCTAGCTGCATAAACTGCACAATATCCTGTACATTATGGAAAGCACTGGCCGTTCTGGCCTACGTCCCTTAGTTTCAACCGCCTTTGTTGCTAAATGTAGTTTTTTAGCCATTTATGGCCTCACTTAAATATTTTCCTCTCAACTGCTCATGTTTACTCTGGAATGTGCACAGCGAGGTTGCAAGGAAGGTAAATATATCTTGAGTAACTCATATTGATCTAATTAACTCCTTTAAGACAGTGTAAATGTTCCTTATAGTTCCTACCTCTTATTTAGAACAAAACATGTCTGTTCTTGAGGATAAATCAGTTTCATAACAAACATGTATTACAAAGTAGGCAGTAAAAGACTTGCTTTATGTGCAAAAATATTAAACGTATTATTCTTTTACATTTTTTTCACTGAATTCAATCAATAATTTGGAAAAAAAACATCTTTCGTGAATATACAGTAAATTGTTTTTCTGTAAACACTTTATTAAAGATCTTTTTCAACATTACAGACTTGAATGACTCCAAGATTTACCTTTCAACCCAGTATGGAGATTGATAGGTTCATATTTAACAGTTCTCAAGTTAGTTGGTTTCTGCTTTGAGCTCTGTTTTGAGCATTTGTTCAGCAACAGAACAGCATGTCAGCATCATGGCGGAGCCCAGCCCAGAGTGATGCAGGTCATGGATGTCCAGCGCTTCAGAGAAACCATCAGGAATATTGCTGGGGGCAGCGTTAGGCAACAAACAGTTACTGTTTAATGAAACTCGTGTGAGTGGAGGGTGATACTGGTAATGTAGGACATGGTTACACTTTTTATGAACCCTTGGTGTCATCATTGTGTGTAATTGTCATCACTATTTTGCCTTTTGCGCCCACAGGAATCTCCTGGCAGATAATAAGAGATAATCTGCCATTTTTTGTGTGTGTGTGTGTGTGTGTGTGTGTGTGTGTGTGTGTGTGTGTGTTGTTTTATGCCGCACTCAGCAATATTCCGGCTATATGACGGCAGTCTGTAAATAATCGAGTCTGGACCAGACAATCCAGTCATTGACATCATGAGCATCGATCCATGCAATTGGGATACGATGACATGCATCAACCAAGTCAGCGAGCCTGACCACCCGATCCCGTTAGTTGCCTCTTACGACAAGCATAGTCGCCTTTTACGGCAAGCATGGATTGCTGAAGGCCTATTCTAGCCCCGATCTTCATGGGTCTGATCCCGTTAGTCGCCTCTTACGACAAGCATAGTCGCCTTTTCCAGCAAGCATGAGTTGCTGAAGGACTATTCTCCCCCGGATCTTTGTGGGTCTACTGTCGTTTTGAACTTATGGTAATGACAGACAAAGGATGTTGCCTGGAACATGGACATGTAAATTGTGGCATGGCCACAAGTACTAAGTAGCCAGTGTTCAAAAGCAGATACGTCAGTTACGTACCCTGTGATGTAGGTGGTAGACCTTAAGACCCAGTGATACCAAAGCACTTGAACTGGTTGCAGATCTATATGCATAATCATTGCAAATTGTGGCAAATCATGGATTTCAGTCTACCACTACCAGTTCCTGGCATGGCTAAGGGACACAATTCCACATTTGTGAACCGACGTTAAAGGATTTACAGTAGTTGTAGGCCGTCCACTTTGGGCTGACCAAACCAATCTCAGACCACAAGGCAGTACTCCCCTAAATATAAAATACTATCAGCATAAATAATGATTGAAACAATGACCAACTGGATATCATTCTGTATTGTAACTATTATCTATTTTGCAATCAAATGCAGGTTTATTTGGATCCAATTAAACCTAATTAAAATCCACTTCTATTTCCGAAATGTATCAACTCTTTGGCCCAAATTCAACCAACAATGCAGCACATCTTGTTCGGGGTACTGTGTAGCCTTATTAGTGCTGGAGTGAAATTGTCTGCTCATGTCATGAAAAATAACATATATCTGATGGTGTAACACAAAAACATTTTGTTAAAAAAACATATTTTCTGAAGGCATCACTTATCAAACCCCTAAAAAAATGAAAGGGTTTTGTTTCATATATTTTCTTTAAATGAATGCATGGAAGTCCTGATCACTGTCACGTAGCAGCGATAAAATAACTTCACGGAACTGTAAATACTACTGTTCAAGGGCACAGAACAATGGTAATTTTGTCAAATTTTAAATACAAACTGTACACCAGGATCCGAACTAGTTGAACTGAGCCCAAAGTTTGTCTGGAGATTTATCTGGGTGAACTGTACGCCAAAATCACATCTGACTCATCTGGACCATTCAACTTCAAATTTTGAACTAATCAATCTGAACACACTGTATTTTAGAATCCCAACCACTAGATCTCAATTAACCCAATTCCAGGGCCCACTTGCACAAAAGCGATCTTAGCGCTACAACTATTGTAAGCCTATGTTAAAGTATGGGAGTTACGATCATCTGAGTGCTAACATTGCTTTGTGCAAGTGGGCCCTGAATCCCTATAATTCATGCATTTGGACCATTCCAGCTCCAAATCCTAAGTTGGTCATCTGGCCGAAGTGCACCTGATATTTTAATAAGCTTATCTAAACTAGTTTCACCAGAAAATCCAATTTGGTGATCTTGGCCGATTTGTCCCCAGGATCCCAACTGGGCATTCTGGAGTCACAGAGTAGATGCTGTATCGCCGATGTGGTGATACTGGGTAATATGACATGGCTCCTGGCCACTGACTTGTTTTCCTCTGCTACACATAGCTTCTTACGGCCAAATCATGTGGCTGGTTCGATTAATATAACAAGTCCTGCCACACCCATAAGAAGTTAACAAGGTCCTATCTGGTGGCACTTGTGCTTGACATTGATTTTGTATGAGGGTGTTTCTGTGTTGAGGCTTGTGACCTGCCTTCCATATGATGTGACATAATTTTAGAATCTATATATGGAATATATTGATTTAGATTTCATTATAACGCCATGGTCAACTTGTTTACATTAATTGGCTTTTTCACAGACATATTTACTTTATTCAGGGTATGAAACTCCCAAAAATTTCAGCCAGACCACAGGACTGGCTAGCTGAAATACTTGCCAGCCCTGACCAAAACCTGCCTGCCCACTATAATCATATGTTTCTCAGGATAAGCTAACGGGGTTTCTTTTTGGTTACATTTTATTATTCATCTTTACATGTGAATTAATGCTTATCATCGGGAAATATTTTGAATATTTTCACATATGAAATATAACCCGACCGTCGGGCAGGGGGATTTGAAAATCTGGCAGCCCGAGTTGAAATCAACCCGTCTCGGACGGTCGGGCAGGCAGGTATTTCGAACACTGGTGTAGACCAAGGCTAATTTGTATAAAGTGATCTTGCATTACTACTATTGTAGATTTATGCCTGCTAGAATTGCAGCTACAATACTCATTTGCTTTGTCCAAGTGGGCTTAGGTCAATCTAATTTGTTGTTTAAGGTGAGGTGAAGTGAAATGGGGTTTAATGTCGTGTCCAAACCTGGTCCTAAAGTATGAACAGATGTGTTTGTGAGGGGAAACTTTGGCTGCGGCGAGTCCAAATTAACGACCCTGGTACCCGACCTCCTGTACCTGGGAACCCACTGTAGGTCTCAAAAATTGGGAACGAAAATGTCTGATAGGGCATTGTTTTACCGGAGCCTTGCAAAAACTATTTAGATAGTATAAAATGATCTGGTCATGCATACATTGAAGTTATCTGAAGCTTTATTTGAAATAAAACATACAAAAGTCAGCAGGAATGCGTGCATAGTGAGAAAGAAATGCGAACATTAGTGACTTGTAGTGTAACCATGGAGTTTGAAATAGTTTCGTCATTAAACAATATATCATGTGACTAACCACGGATCCACATAGTCCTGTTGGTACCCAGGTCCTACTCACAACCCACCCGAGCTGGGTGGAGACATCAAGATCCAAATCAATTTATTCTCAATCTTTGGTCTTAAATGTGAATCTTAAAGTTTTTATCTGATATATTAGTTCAATTGGACATAGTAAAACAAAATCCTTAGCATCCTTCCCAACACATCAGTTGTCACAGTCGACTGACTGGTCAGTTGGTGAGGGGCACAGTTATATAAGTGTCCCGCATTTCATCACAGGCTACACAACATTTCTCCATTGGATAACAAGAGCTGTATATCCTGACATACAACCACAGCATTACAGAAGCACAAATAAAATACATCTCTTTATATCCATGATCTCATAAAATATTGTGGAGCCATGTCAAAACCATTCATCAATGCCAGCTGCCATCTTTATAATGTGTTCCCATTTTCACACAATGGTTGCAAATTTCTCAAGATCCGTATGGGATGTTGCACAGTCATAAGCATATTTGTGAAATCTTAATTTTTTTTTAAATTCAAGGCAGATCCTTAAAGGAAGCCTACACTGACACTATTACTTGTGGTGTGGCTGTCCGCCACATGGTGGTCCAATCTTCCAGGGGTCCCCCATCCACATGCACTCAACATTAGATTCCTTGACAAAGCATACAGCTTGTTGCCACGTACAGTATCAACTCCATAGAAAGTTGGCATTTTTAGGCCTTTGAGGTAATTTGATTTCAATGTCAATTTTTAATGATAGATTCGTCTGTGAAACCAAACATCCAAAAATTCCTAGCACTAAATAACCTCCATCAGCTTCTACTGGGAATACATGTGCTGTAATTTGACACCCAATTTGAAATTGAATTTAAATTTGAAACTGCATCACTTCAATTTGCATGTCCTGCAAGTAAGTTCAGTCCGTTGTTTGTTACAGCTGTCACTGTGCTCTGTCCGTAATTAACCCTGACAGGGTTAACAGTGATCTGCTTAATCAGACAACAATGTCACACAACCCGCCACATCACAGCTGTCTACCCACTTCCGCCCTGCACTACCCACTTCCACCCTGCACCACCCACTTCCACCCTGCACTACCCACTTCCACCCTGCACTACCCACTTCCACCCTGCACCACCCACTTCCACCCTGCACTACCCACTTCCACCCTGCACTACCCACTTCCGCCCTGCACTACCCAGCACTACCCACTTCCACCCTGCACTACCCACTTCCACCCTGCACTACCCACTTCCGCCCTGCACTACCCACTTCCGCCCTGCACTACCCACTTCCACCCTGCTCTACCCACTTCCGCCCTGCACAACCAACTTCCACCCTGCTCTACCCACTTCCACCCTGCACTACCCACTTCCACCCTGCACTATCCACTTACACCATGCACCACCCAGCACTACCCACTTCCACCCAGCACTATACCCACCTTCTCTGTGGGGAATCCTGCTGCCTCCAGGGCCTTCTCCACGCGACGCCGGTCATCTCGGTTCTGTGCCATCATCTTCAGGACACTAAGACATAGAGGAAGTAGGCGATATACATACTGTGTACCTGCCCAAGGGAGGGAATGAACTGGTCATGGTGCAAGATCAGCAGTACAGAAGCCATGCATTTCTCAGTCGCCTTCGGCTTGCATGTAATGAAGCCTTGAGCATCCAGTGGCTGAGAGTGTGAGTACACGTACACATTTCAGAAGTACTTATTCCGCATGAAGCAAAATATTACCGTATTCAACGTAATAAGCACCCCGCTCTAATAAGCACCCACGGCGATATTTGCTAATATATTGGCAAGTGAACAATCCCAATTAGCACCCCTTCCTATTGATCAATGTACACAAGACTTATTTATTCATGTATAATACGCACTCATGTGTTATATGCACCCTTAGTATGGGCAAATAAATTCTGGAAAATATATCTGTCGTGTATAATACGCACAGACTTTTCTTTTATATCTTTTCAGGCTGTCAGTGAAAAACCACGAAATTTATGATCTTTCAACTCTATTTTTGTTTTCTTACCAAAATTATATTCTAATAAGAGCCCCCTATTTCTAATTTTGAGAGCGACATGGGCGCTTATTATGTCGAATACGGTATTTTTCGCAAGTCAAAAGCAGGATTATTTTTTTCAACAAATTCCTTGCTCCTTCCAAGAAGATAAGGGGGTAAGGGGTTAGCCAGTCACATTAAAACAAAAATGTTAAAATAAGATGTCATATGTGTGCAATTGTACAACTATATTTATCCCTTCTTTCATGATACATAAAATGACATTTACATTGAAACAGATAAACACAGAGTTCCTCTAGTGCAAAGATGACCATTGCAGTACAATTGTCAGTGTAATGAAGACCTACATCAGCTTAAACCTAATCTTCCTATGCGGGCAGGAGTAGTGATCAACAACTCACTGATATTTATGCAGTTTTCTCCAATGCATAGAGATGTTTGTCTTACTTTTTTGTGGGAATCTTTCCATCGGCGCTCTGGATGAAGCTGATGCGAGTGTATGCCTTTTCCAGGAATGACAAGGAGCTGCCATTGATTGCCAGTAGATTGGTTGAGTATTGTAACAGCTCATCTGCCCATTCCTGTAATCAACAAAGTAAATTGAGTAAGCGAGTGAGTGAGTGAGTTGTGTTTAACCAGTTTCTCTCGTCATTCAGTGATATCACCAATGTCTGCTTAATAGGGAAGTGGCACACCTTGGTGAGGCCCTCTAGCATGGGCACGCTGCTGACAGAACAATGGTCTTTATCGGGGTAAATCACGGATTCAATTACACCAATTGGGGATCATGGCATAGTTAACAAAGCAACAAAATAAGAGCAAAATACAATGAAAAAAAAAACAATGAAAAAAAAACAAGCAAAGTAACAAGAAGCAAGATGTCACATTTTGGCCACATGCGCAGGGCAGAGAGGGAAATAAATGGGATTTTGCTATATAGAGAATAAACTGATAATGTTTTCTTTATTTGGGAATAAACACAAACATTTTCCTCATTCTGGAAAAAAGGAAAATGTTGAGACCAATACGATTTTATATGATAAAACTACAGAACACTCTCAGCCAATCATGAAACAACAGTCTATATGTGGGCGTGACTTAATATTTTTTATTGTTTGTTTCCAAAAGAAATACACTTGGTAAGCCATTCGATGCCACAGAATAACTTGCAATTTATTATGTCACAATAGCCGACACCTGTCATGAAGAAACAAATATTTTTTTAATCCAATTATGGGCTGCGGTCAGTGAAGAGTGTTAATTGAGAAAAAATATTGCTTAACACATCATCATCAGTCTTGTAGCCATCCAAGGCAAAGTAATATGAAGAGACTATCCAATAAATTTATTAATTAAGCTAAAATAGGTGAGTGAATGTTTTTACACTGCAGTACACAATATTCCAGCTGTCACCACAGTCTGTCAATAATGAAGTCCGGGAGAGGCAAATCAGTGTTTGGAACAATAATTCCAATCAAAGTGGCACAGTGACATACAACGAGCCAGGTCACACATTGTGATCATCCAGTCCCCTCTTCGACCAAGAATGCCCACAAACACTTTTACCTATTTTGATTAATTCCCATCCACAATTCATCTTACATACATTCCTTGCTTTGTGCCATCTCTACTTCGACCGTCTGCTCTATTTTGACCGTCTACTCACTTCCATCTGCCAATACATACCATTCACTGCTAAAAAATTGGGTTTCCAGACATTTGAGATGACACACCAAGCTGATAGCCAGTGGTTTGCATCAAATGAAACAAACTTTTTCTTGGGTGAATAATTAAAACTGTCTTTCATGTCTGATCACACTGAATAGATTTCTTCCAGATGAATTTGCTACAGAACCAGTATGCAAGCTGCTAGAGGCTTGAGCAGTAGGAAATATGACTGGGATGCGAATTTTAAAGGTCGAGGTCATTAATCTTTTCTTACAACCTTTCCTCAATACATTCCCATCAGTCAATAAAAACATTTAGGTAAAATATCCTCCTAATACATAAAGCTCGAAAAAGACACGCAAGCACTTTTTCCTGCTAATTGACCACCTAAAAATATTACATTCTTTAAAACTTCAGCTATTATGTTTAATCCTTCAAAACACTTTCCATTTTAAGCACACCTTGATCAACTTCTACACCAATCAGCAAGTTAGCCTCATAAGTGCCCATGTAATAAGCTTGAAAAATGTAAAGTATATTTCTTAGTACATTACAATTTGTTTGATAAAAAAATGCTGCAGTGTAGAAGGCGAATATAATTGCCTAGAAACTATTACCAAAAACGTTTGAGTTTTCATCAACGTCCAAATTTGTTTGGTCCTGCACGATCTCCGACATCAGATCTAACTTGTTGTATATGGCTTTAATAACCAACCCCCTCCATTCCTATTACCCAAAGCGTTGCAAATATTCTCTCTCGAAGTCATTACCTCAAATACAATTGTTTTACTCTTTTTAGGCAAAGATATCTGATTGTCAGGGAGTTGGTTTAGAACCATATTTCAGTTATGTCCGAGTGTGTCAATATAATAGTGGAGGAAGCCGAATGTGGCACAGGATAAAGATATTGGCAAAACGCAGGTGCATGCATGTTGCTGACACACCAAGAATCCTTTTGAGGGTGAATGTTGGAATTGAAACCCTGTCCAACGAGGGAACACAAATATACCCCAATGCCTGCCATGTTCCCAAGGCAAGCGTGTCCACTAGTCTATCATCTTCCCGAGGCAAGTGAGTTAACTGACTATAAAAGTCCAGTTTCCACCCTTGCCGAACTAGGCTGGTATTATGGAGTTACATTTTGGCTGGACTAACGAGTCTATGCATAGTCCAATCAAAATCGCGCACCGAAATTGAAATCCGGTTCGTAAAGTGTCATGCAGATTTCGGTCGACTGCAGGATTTTCAAAGCATGTGCATCGCTAACTCGTTGTCAACAGATATTTTCTCAATCTTTTCATGTTTTTAATCAAGGTGCTCACGTGATTTGATGCACTTCGCGATGTAAGACTCGTTTTATCACAATATAGATCTTGATTATCGATCAGATCGTCTTGACTGGGCGCCACCGTTTTGTTTGAAGCAAATGCAAGTGATACGAGAGGTTGAATCTGATTGGTCAATAGGAGAGGCATAGAAAGGACGTAACTCGTTACTCGCTACGATCGTGCCCAGAAATTCCAGCCTTGTTCGGCAAGGGTGGAAACTGGACTTTTAAAGTCAGTTAACTCTCTTGCCTCGGGAAGATGCTAGTCTATATCAAAGACTAGTTTCTACCCTTGCCACATCAAGGCCACTTTTCTTGGCTCAACCCTGGCGCTACCTCGGGTAGATCATGAGTTGCATCCCTTGTAATGAAAACTTGATATCCAATCAGATCACTGTTCTTATCTCGTATAGTTGGCGACTACCATAGGTGACAACCAAGTCGATCAGACAACAAAAACATTCGCGATTTCATCTCTTACACAAAAACATATGCAATCGATGGGGAGTTTAAAAGATCAAAATGACATATTCCAGCAGTAAATCACTTTCCTACGAAGGTGTACCAGTCATGGATGTTGATTTTGTGAAACGTTCTCTGATTAAACTCTTGATATGTCCGACAGTCCAATCATATTTAACACAGGAAGGTGGGCTTGATGTGGCAAGGGTGGAAACAAGACTTTGATAAAAAGGCTAGTGGACGCTCTTGCCTTGGGAAGATGAATGCCTGGAGACACTTTTATGTATGAACTGCACAGAAACATTAATTCATGACACATATAGGCAAATACGCACTTGACACACCAACACCAAGTGTCTGTTTCCCCAACTGTTCCTTAAGGTACGGTTCATATATATTTCTGAATGAGTGTGAGTGTGTTGGGTTTAACGCCGCTTTTAACAGTATTCCAGTTATATCACGGTGTGTCAGCTTAATGTAGGAGGAAAGCCTGAAGTGGTTTGTGCTGACAAACCTAGAAACATAATCGGGGCAAACCGGGATTCGAACCCACAATCATAGGTTTCTGGCGTGCCCAAGGGACGCAACTCTGCACAGTGAATCGCGGCGCCTTAGACGACTGGGCCACCCATGACCCCTTATATATTTCTGATGGTGATTGGGTAAATTGATCCACTTACCACTACAACTAACATGTGTGACATGATAAACACCTTCTTCAATAATTTGCCTTATCAGATAAGTCAATGACCTTTACAGAGACAGCAGCAAGACATCCTAACCCCTAACCCACATTACACCAGTTGGAGGCAAGGCCCTGACAGACACACAGGGAATATGTCTTTAACCATGAACCTAAACCAGACACCAGGAGAGCACTAAACTATCAAATCCTTAAAATGAAGATTACGAATGAGCTGAGCTGAGAATCGAACCAGGAAGAGCAATCAATCAAACGGCAGACTCATTGAAATCATGTGATGCTTCAGCAGTCTGGCCTCCCACAGAAGGTGGCGATTTAGATGCAGCAACAGCTTCGTCAACTCCTACAAAAGCCTCTAGTGTGTACTCTGACGTCCCTTCATGATATGGGTTTTCCCCTCGATTAATCTCCTCCTGTCGCGACAGACATGACAAACATCGATGCAGGAAGTACCCCATGATGCATCGGGAGTCACATCCGCAGTATTGATAATGGCAGCTAAACAGTTGATACATCATGGTGATCATCTAATCCCTAATCAGTACTGTATCTGTTTATCTACTGATGTAAGGCTCATGACAAGTATATTTTTTACACATCGATCATTTACAATGGATGCATTTACAAATGAAAGTATAAATGGTACTACATCTGCCTTATGGGTCAAAAGCATAATTATCAGAAGCAATGTTATTGATTTATAAACGTGGTTGTTGTTGTTGGTTAATGTGCAGTTTATACATTAGGACTGGGACCAAAATTTACTGCCTGGGTACCCAGCACCCTATTACCCAACCCTACCCGGGTACCCACTGTAGGTCGTAAGAGTTGGGTACATAATGTCCAATTGGGAATTGTTTTACTGTAGCCCTGGCAAAAACTATTTAGATACACATGTAAAATGATCTAATCACGCATACACTGAAGTTGACTGAAGTTTTATCTTTACTCAAACGTATAAAGGACACAAAGAACGTGTGCTTAGAAAGAAATGCAAACATTAGTGACTTTCATTGTTATTGTAATTAAACGATACATCATGTGACTAACCGGGTCCGGGTAGTCCTGTGGGTACCCGGGTCCAACTCAGGACCCACCCGACCCGAGTAGTTGAGTTTTCCGTCTAAGCTCTATCATACATCCTCAAAACCCTGAGTGAGTGAGGGTGTGAATTGGTCTTTTTCTAAACTTTGCCAAGGACAACCAGTCTTGCCCAGGGAAAACAGGAACAGGTTGAGGAAGAATTGGAGCTGTTAATTCTCCACCATCCCGTGTTCATTATTCACACACCAGTCACTGTGAAGACGTAATGATGGTGGGTCGAATGGGTCGAAGAACCACATCCAAACTAAACATGCCTCAACAGCGAAGACTAACTTTTTTTACATTGCAGTATATAACAGTCCCTTAACAGCTAAATGCAAAAAAAATACAGACATTATTCTCAGCGAAACACTGGTTTCCAGGGCTTGAAAAGGAGGAACAGGCCTATCATTATCACAACTCATGGCTGATATTTCTCAGTTTAGACCCAACAGACACATCTGATCAAACATCTTTGAAACCTTTACCGCAATAGTGCCAAAACAAGCAGGATGGAATTGATAAGATTCATGACTGGCCAGTCAGCCATGGTGAAGGTCAGCTGATGAACTCATCTACTGTGGCAGATGAAGTAATTAAACATTTAGTTTTGTCATCTGCTGCAGTGTTGCAATGTAAACTGTTGAAGACAGCATGGATGGTGGGAGGACATAAGCACTGAGAGACAAAGTTGCAGGTACTGTTTGTAACTATTATTTCAAGCTTTTTGTTTGTTTGTTGTTTGATGCTGCACTCAGCATAATTCCATATACATGACAGCGGTCCTTAAATAATCGAGTCTAGACCAGACAATCCTGTGATTGACATCATGAGCATCGATCCACATAATTGGGATACAATGACATGCATGAACGTCAGCTAGCCTGACCACCTGATCCCGTTAGTCGCCTCTTATGACAGGCATAGTCGCCTGTTACGGCAAGCACAGGTTGGTGAAGACCTATTCTACCACGAATGTTCACAAGCAAGGGTTCAAGGATCTTATTCAGTGAGTCTAGGATGTAAGTAGCAGATCTTGGCAGCGACATCAGACCACTGTGCCGCCTTCTTTGGCACTCAATGTGACATGTAAACTAACTTAGGGACTGACCACTAAATATTGGGAGGCTGGCACTTTGTTTGAGACGGCCTATTTTTTCAGTCAACACTACAAAACACACAATTATTTCTCTTATGTAGTATTTAAAACCTCAAAGAAGGGAATAAATAAAAATATAAATCATATTTAAATATATATAATGCTGACCCACAATTGATCATCATCAGGATGTATCTGGGATTTGAACCCACAAGATCCAGTGGCATGAAAGGGACACAACTCTTTGACCACTGGGAGGCTAGTGTCCCCTAGCAACAACACACTATTGTTGACCAAATACAAGTTCTACAAAGACAATTCACACATGGCTTCATCAAGTACAATACAAAGTCTTCCTTCGACAGCGTGCTTCCCTTGCAGTCATTGCCCTGACTCATTGCAAACATCATGGTGGACAAACAACAGCTGCCCCTACTGATTATTCAATAACATACACCTTAGAGTGATTGAGCCAGTGTGAATTATAATTAGTGAGATTAAGGCTTACAAGAATGATCTAGCATACTGTATCAGTTAGACTTGCAACAACTCGACACTAAAGAATATCATTTGGAGCTAGGATCCCTGTTGGTTGACATATTTGCAGCAATTGCTGAACTGTTCTTTGCCCTGTTCCACAAAGTGATCTTAGCACTGAAACTAATTTAAGATGTTAAAGTATAGGGATTGGGATGGTCGTAGGACTAAAATCACTTTGTTGAGCTTGGCCCCGGTCATTGCATCCATAGATTACTCTGTGGTAATTGTTAAATAAGAATGATCCTCGAACTGGGGGAGCAAGTCTGCCTCACTTCTGGTATTGATTGACAAAATATGCCTTGCAGATGATTCAATTTAGACTGTTACGAGACTACTATTCTAAAGTACAATAAAAGCTTCTCAATACATCACAGCAGCTTGCAATCGAATCATACCAGCTACTAAGGTCCAGCTACTGAGGTCCAGCTACTGATGTCAGCTACTGAGGTTCAGCTACTGATGTAAATCTACTGATGTCAGCTACTGAGGTTCAGCTACTGAAGTTCAGCTACTGATGTTCAGCTACTGAGGTCAGCTACTGTGGTCCATCTTCTGAATCAGCTACTGATGTCAGCTACTGATGTCCAGCTACTTATGTACAGCTACTGAGGTCCAGCTACTGATGTCAAGTTACTGAAGTCCAGCTACTGATGTCAGCTACTGATGTCCAGCTACTTATGTCCAGCTACTGATGTCATCTACTGATTTCAGCTACTGATGTCCAGCTACTGAGGTCAGCTACTGATGTCCAGCTACTGAGGTCAGCTACTGATGTCCAGCTACTGATGTCTGCTACTGATGTCCAGCTACTGATGTCAGCTACTGATGTCCAGCTACTGATGTCATCTACTGAGGTCCATCTACTGAGGTCAGCTACTGAGGTCAGCTACTGATGTCAGCTACTGAGGTCCATCTACTGATGTCAGCTACTGATGTCCAGCTACTGATGTCAGCTACTAATGTCTAGCTACTGAGGTCCAGCTACTGATGTCAGTTACTGAGGTCCAGCACCTGATGTCCAGCTACTGAGGTCAGCTACTGAGGCCAAGTTACTACTGTCCAGCTACTGATAAACCTAGTCAATATGTTTGGTCTGTCTCCTATACCACCATTACAAATGTCAACCACTTAAGTCAGTGAGAATGCTGTCTCATATGGTTCAAAACAGTACCCTGTTCTAAACAGTGACACAATACACCCTGAGTTTACACAGATCTTATGGTCCTACTAATAACATAAGGCCCACTCAAGAGCTGACAATTTCATAAAATATCCCGCGACAGTCGCAGACCACTGTCTGGGTCAATGAAATATCTCAGTTTATCAAATGACGATCGTTAACCTATAATTAGGTCGTGGTAGTCCCTATACGTTTAGGAAACACCAGTGAGGGACACTGTATGGTGATAGAGATTGTATCCGCACACTAGACAAATGAGATTGGTCTCCCAAACGCTCAGTTGCACGAATTGAATAATCAATAGACGTCAGCTGTCTCCGTTTTATTCATAAATTATTCTCATCAAAACAAGTAAGGCATCGTTCTTGACGCACAGTGACTTTCTAAATGGGTTAAAATGAAACACAGTGACGAAGATGCTTGCACTGTTTCTGTTCTAATCAAAATGAATTCATTCTTATTGAATTATTCCATGATAGCAAGTTAGAGATCGGTGTTACATGAAGCTCTGAGAATTCATAACTTGCTTTAAGTGAAGGAAACTGCCATCACATGGGGTGAGTGAGTGAGTGAGTGAGTGAGTGAGTGAGTGAGTGAGTGCAGTTGCATGTTGTTTTAAGTATCATTGCAGTATTATCTTAACACAAACATAATAACGAGGGGAGGTGAAATGAGGTTTAACATCGCATCCAAGATTATTGCACTTATACAGAGATGTGCAGGCACAAGTGTGTGTGTGGCTGCTCGTACTAGTCCAAACTATTGCCGATTTTATAGTGCTAGCCCACTGAGATACCATGCTGTAGTTTAACATGAATACCCCATTCAGACACAGTATACTGACTCCGAGTTGACCAGTCCTTGTTTTATCCCTTTAATGCAGAGCGCAAGGCAGGGTAACAACAAATACCATCTTTTAACATCTTCTTTGTGGAGGGAAGGTCGGGTAGCCTAATGGTTAAAGCTAAAAATGGCGTAAAACCTCATTCACTCTTCTTTGTGGCCGGGGATCGAACCCCGGACCTCCTGCACTCCGGGCAGATGCTCTACCACTTGGCAACTGAGGCGGTCCCATCATTATGAGGATCACAAGAAGCATGTTTGCACAACAACCTTCATCTCAAACAAAAATCAAGATACCCCACAGCAGTGCACATTCCTAACAGAGGTCAGTTAAATTTGAACAGTATTTCTGACAAACCGCAAAACATAATCATTGTTCCGCTTCAAGGCAGGGAACATCACGAATGGACATGGCAAATTAGATCAAACCAGGGATCAAAACCAGACAAGCAACCACTTTAATCTCTAAGTAGAATAAACTGTCTTCAAAAGCATCTTTGTCATACACTGTTTACACTGAATGTATGCAATACCCCTCGCCACTGTTGCCCAAGGTATTATATAGCATGGGCGGATACAGCTTTTTTTAAAAGGGGGGTGCACAATTAAGATCTATTTATTGTTTTTGGTGGTAATTTATAAAGAAATAAAGATTTTTTTCGAAATAAAAAGGGGGGTGCGCACCCCCCCTCTGTATCCGCAGAGTGAGCTATTTGGGTCTGAAAGAATTTCAGCTACATGACATCTTCCCGAGGCAAGGGAGTTAACTGACTTTAAAAGTCCAGTTTCCACCCTTGCCGAACTAGGCTGGAATTCCTGGGCTCTACCGTAGCGCCACCAGTGGTTATTACGAGTTATGTTCCTTCTAAGCCTCTCCAATGGACCAATCAGATTCCACCTCTCGTATCACTTGTATTTGATTCAAACAAAATGGTGGCGCCCAGTCAAAACGATCTGATTGATAATCAAGATCTATATTGTGATAAAACGGGTCTTACATAGCGAAGTGCATCAAATCACGTGAGCACCTTGATTAAAAACATGAAAAGACTTGGAAAATATCTGTTGACAACGAGTTTGCGGTGCACATGCTCTGCAAATCCTGCAATCGACAGAAATCCACACGACATTTTACAAACCGGATTTCAATTTCGGTGCACGATTTTGATTGGACTATGCATAGACTCGTTAGCCCAGCCAAAATGTAACTCCATAATACCAGCCTAGTTCGGCAAGGGTGGAAACTGGACTTTTATAGTCAGTTAACTCACTTGCCTCGGGAAGATGGCTACATGACAGCATGTCAGCTTATTGTGGAAGGAATACCAATGTGACATTGTAGGGACATCTCCAGAATTCCAAACTAAGCACCTTTGGCAGGCAAATTGTGAAACAAATTGTGATATTATTAAAAAGTTAAAAAATTTTAATGTGATTTTTGTAAATTCTAAGGAATTGGATAAAAAAAAAATCAAATATGAATTTTTTTGCAATCATTTGCTGCAGCAGGTCTAGAAAAATCCCTGCATTAGTCATAAGTATTTAAGAGTTTCAAGAAATCCAGAGCCCCGTTTGGGTATGTCAGACAGACCAAAGGCCACAATTAGCTAGAATCTGGAACTGATGGCCAGTGGGCCCAGGATTGGGTGATGAATGCAACACTTCACAGAGAGTTGACTGTGCCACCTGCGCCAGTGGGCCATTTCCTAATGCAGCAGTATGTATACATACATACCTTTGCTACTTCTTTCGTTGTTGACACAAAGTTGGTTAGTTCCATGTTATACATGTCACTGCCCGTCACGACGGAAAGTGTTCGATCTTCCAGGGACCCATCCCCTCCTCCGCTCTGCAATGATTCTCGCAGTTTGGAATCCTGCAACAAAAGTATATTATTACATTCAAGAAGACAACTGATAAATTGTAATAGTATATGCTGTTTTCTGTATTAAGAATATTAAACACATACACTTGTAACTGTGCCTTATGTCAGACTACCACATCTTCAGAACATTAACTAAAAACAGGCATCGTGTGGTAGTGTCACACCTTAACAACATCCAACACCAAAAACAGGCACCATGTCGTAGTGTCACGCCTTAACAACATCGAATGCCAAAAACAGGCACCATGTCGGACTGCTAAACCTTAGCAACATCCAACACCAAAAACAGGCACCATGTCGTAGTGTCACGCCTTAACAACATCCAATGCCAAAAACAGGCACCATGTCGTAGTGTCACGCCTTAACAACATCCAATGCCAAAAACAGGCACCATGTCGTAGTGTCACGCCTTAACAACATCCAACACCAAACACAGGCACAATGTTGGAGTGCTATACCTTAACAACATTCAACCTCCAAAACAGGCACCATGTCGTAGTGTCACGCCTTAACAACATCCAACACCAAAAACAGGCACCATGTCATAGTGTCACGCCTTAACAATATCCAACACCAAAAACAGGCACCACATATGAGTACAAATAGTACCACACTACGAGCAATCTAACAAGAACACTTTAGAGTTAGCATTCATATAAACATGAAATGGATTTTGGCAGAAATTCTGTAGATATTTGCAGGTGTCAGCAAAATCATTGTTTAAAAAGAAGACAAACGTAAAAGAAAACATTTTTCTGAGACCTTGGATCCAGTGCAATGCTTTGAATACTATGTTGCTACCAAAAATGAACCTCTGGAAGATGTGTAGGTTTGTGTGAGCTAGCTTGACAAAGTTGCATCAAGTGAGCCTGCAGAATGTTCACCACGAGTCGCTAGTTCTATGTACCATTATGCAGACACCATATGCAAGACATTCACGCCCCAGAGGGGCTGCATGACCTTCAGGCTACGTGAGGCATCGATCAGTTACAGGGTTAGCTTACATCAGTGAACAATGAAAGCTGCAGAACACAATCTCTCAATTCTAATGAGGCCACTTTAGTCTTAAATGTAGATGTATAGGTTTTAATGCACATTACCAACGCAGCGATTACGCTGAATAATAATGGCATTACCGTACCTTACAATTTCACTATTCAATGTGATGTTCATCCTGATAAATATCTCAATATGCTGATTGGGACTATTGATAGTCGCCATAAATATATTATCATTGGGAAATGTGATTACAGGAAGCTTACATCAATTCAGATTGACTCTGGTTCACTTGAAAACTCCAAGCTCCACCGCACTTTCAGCAAACACTTTTCCCACTGATGTTACATACAGAGTGGGCTGACCATTGTATATCTGGGTGTTATTTTTTAAAAAGATACTTTGTTTTCAAGGGACACACTGGATGTCCTGATAATAAAAATGTCATTGTGAAAGAAATTGATTTTTTCCAAATCCTGCTTTCACAGAATAACAGTGTGTCTCCAACAAACCTAGAGACTAAATACGAAGAGATGCCAGGATCTTTCAGCAGGTAAAAGAGAAAGGTAAAAACACTTAAAGACTAAATACGAAGAGATGCCAGGATCTTTCAGCAGGTAAAAGAGAAAGGTAAAAAAAACCTCGAGACTAAATACGAAGAGATCCCAGGATCTTTCAGCAGGTAACAGAGAAAGGTAAAAAAACCTAGAGACTAAATACGAAGAGATGCCAGGAGCTTTCAGCAGGTAAAAGAGAAAGGTAAAAACACTTAAAGACTAAATACGAAGAGATCCCAGGATCTTTCAGCAGGTAAAAGAGAAAGGTAAAAAACACCTAGAGACTAAATACGAAGAGATCCCAGGATCTTTCAGCAGGTAAAAGAGAAAGGTGTGCACCTTGGACCAAAGACACAGAGATCCCAGGATCTCTCAGCCCGTAAAAGAGAAAGTTGAACACCTTGAGACAGCATTTTTAGCATGAATAAAACATCATTACAATTTCACAAGTAACTAACACCACAGTATGGGATTTTACAGGAGCAACATGATCATCAGACATCTAGTGTGCGTGTGTGTTTCATGGGTTTAATCCTTGATTGTGTTTTTACATATGTCTGATTTCAGAGGAACAAAAGAAAGAGAAAACAAACCATATGTATTTTTTCTTTTGTCTTGCCTTGAAAATTGAAACTATTCATCTCAATTAACTAGAAAATAAAGTAACAGCTGCCAAATCCTTTATTCCCATTTTACATTCACCCCACCTGTGAATCATGAATGTAAATCTTGAGTATCTTTCAAACCATAATCCTTCCAACCATGACAGGGCAGTAGAAGATCTCCTGACATAATTCTGAAACACCATATTACACTGTTTTTCCACATGCTCCCCATGGTTGGCTCAATAAGGCTGAACACCCTGTCAAATGCTCCACAGGCCATCATCAAATACATCAGCTAGATTTAAATTGCAACACCATTGGAATAGCTACAAAATGTCAAGTTGGAATGACAGTTGTTAGGGAAGCGTAACCAACTGATTCTTGTTCATATATGTCCGGGCTACCAACATTGGTCTGAGCACCCATTTATATGGAAATTAAGGTGAATATCAAATGGTGGAATTGACGCAGCTATTCTGTTAATGGGTCAGTAATCACGTCTTATGAACACCTTAGCCTGCTATACATATGCACAATATGAGGGAATCGCCTAATAAAACAAGAAATTAGTCGCACCAAAATTGCTCCCCCTCGTAACATACAGGGATCCATTACGCCTGCGGAAAAACCTATTTTCATGGAAATCAAATTGAATTTTGTTTGGCTTAAGTCTTAGCTGTGTCAAAACTTTTCCTGGGTCCTAGGTGACCTAATTTACACTGTGCGATAAAGCTGCACAAAACACAGTCAAACCAATAGTCAAGAGCATGGCTTGTATTGTTACAAAGCAGTCTTCATCTCGGGCTGCCATTTACATAACTATTAGCGCCAGGTTTGGGAGAAATTGGAACATTATTCTGTTTTCCAGACACCTAGTTCTAGCTTATCTGCTGTGTTGACATGTTGATATTTTGTATATACAAAGTCACTACAGCCTAATATGATTCTATAATTCTAAAATTGCAGTATTATAGGTCATTTTGGAGCAAATCCAGAAAAAAATGGTATATATACTATTCACAATCATATCATGGCATGTCAGACAAACTGAAGCAAGAAGAAAGACAAAAGTGACACAAGTCTTTCAAGTTTCTTTCAAACCCAGGAGCACAAAATTAAACGCAAACTTCATTTGGTTGTAGCAGCCATTTACAAGGTTTGTGATAGGACTTCTTTCACTTCTGATCCGAGGTCTGCCACCTTGTCCACATGACCAAAGCATGCTGACAAGGCAGGGATGTCATCCATGGTATGACTCCATGCCATGCATTCAATCTTAGAACTGTATTGATAGTGCTCAATGAAACATTTCAGGATTATAACAAGTAAAAATATAAATTTCCCTTAGTCTGGCCTTATGATTGCAATGATGGTAAAAGTTATGTGCCATGAATGAATCATGAATCATTTTCAAATATGGCACATAAAAAATACAGTAATACTGCCTGTGCAATAAATTTCTACCCTGTACCGTCAAGTTAACCTCGACTGACAAATCACAAATCATCATCAGGACCTTTGAAGCGCCGATTTGCCGCCATCTTTGTTTACACTACTGGGTACCAACCAGTTATCGCCAAACATTTTCCACAGACAGAAATGAGTGCATAAGCTCAAAATTTCACAAAAACTAAAGTAATTTGTACAGTCAACTTAACACACGGAATATTTCAGAAATAACATGGTAAAAAATGCCAGTAACTGGTTTATGGCCAGTACTCATTCACATGAAATCATTCATTTTTTTTAATTCTTCCCAAAACGTTTCTATTACATATGATTTGAACTGGTTACATCATTCATTTTCTCAAGTCCTATATATAGTGACTATTTAAAGTTTTACCCTCTGCTTTGTGACTGAGGCGACAGTTTGGAACCAGCAGAATGGCAGTAGTTTTGCTTGTAAGTTGTCACAGGGATATTTATTGATGAAATGCAAAAAGAATAGTGTTATCTTCTGCTGCAATCATTTTTAAGTAATGTAGAATCTGCAGCCCTTTGCAATGATCAGTGGCTCAGAGAGTGAAATGTATGACCATACTTGCCAAAAATGGCCCATAAATTTTGTAAACATGGGGCCAAAGGCCCATGAAGAAATAGAGAATCTCACCCGAGTGTCTTTTGATATCAAATATATCAACACGAGTTGATAAAAGTGGGAAAACTCTGAGGCTTGCTGAGGATTTTTTTCCACCTTTATCACCCAAGCGATATCTCCTGAGGAAGCCAGTTTTGGATGATAAACTTCCTTACCAATCACTGGATTGTAGATCATATCTTGCTGACTACTACTGTGTAGAAGATCCATGTTTTAGAATAACATGAACCTTGTGCCAGGATAGGTGTGTTTGTTTGTTGTTTAATGCTGCACTCAGCTATATTTAACTTTATGACAGTGTCCCTAAATAATAAAGTCTGGACCAGACAATCCAGTGATTGATATCATGAGCATCGATTCACATAATGGGGATTTGCTGACATGCATCAACCAAGTCAGCAGGCCTGACCCCCCAATCCCGAAGTCACCTCTAACAACAAGCATGGGTTGCTGAGACCAATTCTAACCCGGATCTTCACTGGTTGAGCGTGATTATATAGAATGTGACTCATGCAGTCATCCACTGGTTTAAATGTCACCCCCAGACTGGATGTTAACAGGCTGCTCGGAAATGGTTCAAACATTCCTGACTGTAGTGTAATCCTCATCATGCACTAGCTGTAACATTTGAAACTCAGGATTCAATTTCTTATACTTCCAATATAACCATTAATCTTTGATGATGGACAATCATAAACCATCCTCTCTAACCATGATCACAAGAAATGGTACATCCAATTTCAAAATGGCCATCGGAGATCCAGGTCGTCAGCGCTTACCATTATCAATAAGCAATCAGCACCAGCTAACCAGGCTGCCCCTGTATTCATAAACTAGTCAAAACCCAAACTATTTACATCACATGTTATTACCAGTGGAGGAAATACAATTTTGCTTTGCATTGCCAAATTATCGTAGTGCTCATCAACGGCCAGCACTACAGGATTAGGGGATTCAGTTTTATTTGTCTCCGTCTAATCAATACAGTAAATGAACATTCTGCAAGGATGAAGGGAAAATGTACAGAATGGACTATTTCAAATACATTATAAGACCCTGGGGAGGAATAATTTAAACAAAAATCGAAAGAAATTTATTAGCTCCGTTATCTTTAACGTCAAGCATTCTTCAGGGAGTACATTTCACTTTATCTTAATGATTGGCTGAAATTGTTTTGATCAAAACAGAATCAATAATTAAACAAGCTGTATTTGAATCTAAGTAGACATGTAAATGTTAATTAGGGGCCAACTTTTTTATTGTCTGATTGGGGCCTGGGGTTTGAAAAAAATCATTTGTCCCATAAAATACAACTGTATTGACATGCTTGATGTCCTCAAAATATATATATTGTGGAATACATCTTTTCCTTTAGCTTACCCTTTCAGAGGAAAGTATTGTATGTCTTGAAGAAGTGACAGATCACACACTGTGTCTAACAAAGATCCGTGGCACTGCCCCGAAATTAAAACTGATGACCCATATTTATGCATTTTTATATCTTTACAAACACATGAAATATAGTTTGCTTAGTCTAAAATGTGCTGCAAATCTAATCAATCTGATTGTATTGTTGGCAGTGATGTAAAGGTGGTTGGGTAGCCTGGTGGTTAAAACGCTCGCTCATCATGCCGAAGACCTGGGTTCGATTCTCCACATGGGTACAATGTGTGAAGCCCATTTCTGGTGTCCCTGCTGTGATATTTTTGAAATATTGCTAAAAGCAGCGTCAAACCATACTCGGTGACTAAATGATGTAAACCTTGTTTTTGAGAACAGTGGGTGGAACAGAAATGCTGAAAATTTCATTTCCAGTTTTTACGTAAATCCAAATTCATTTAAGTTATTGTTAACATCCAATCCAATATGACCTTCAACTGATGTTTCCATTAACAAAGGAATACAATCCGCCTTGACTCAGCCTCCAAGGTAAAATTGCATCAGAGATAAACATTGATTGATTGGAATAAATGATATAGTATTCTACCAAGGTCAGGAGCAAATCAGACTAGGTCAAATACTAGCATCCTGATTACCAATCATTTGTAAGATCCAAACACTCTGAATATTAATCATACAGCAAGTGCCTAATAACAAAACATTCCACTGACCTTCAAAGAGAGAATCAAGCCAATGGACAAATTGGCAAGAAAGAAAGATTTGAATTAGTAAGAATTTGTTTTAAAAGAAATGGCTAATGCAAGTTGAGGTTTCATTTCACTAATGCTAGTTTTAAGGCAAATAGGATCTGTGAAAAAAGTGCAGTGATTCAGTTGGGCTGCTAAATAACAGTTGGCCATTAAGGCTGAGCTTGCAAATCCTCTTTTAGTGGCAAGTTTCATTTGAGAGAAGAATTTCTCATTCATTATTAACTAGTTTAATTCTAAGATAACTTTCACAATTTTCCTTCTTTGCATGCAAAAAAATGTTCTTTCAATCACAACATGAAAAGCCATGTGTTTTACACAGTATTCATCAAAATGTTGCACAACTAACTGGAAACCATTGCTTTTTGACAGCTTTGATGCAGTAACACTGAAAACCGTTGAGTCAGCAAGAACTGCTAGGCTATCGTGTCTCCAGTTAATAATGTTCCTCAGTGTCTTCACAGGGGTGTAGACGAGTGGTTAAAGCAATGGGACCCGTTCTTCACAGCGATCTTAGCGCTACAATTGTCACGAGTACCAGTATGTAAAAGTTTGGGAGATAGGACGGTCTTCGAGCTATTAGTGGAAAGGGGCCTTGAAACATAAACTGTTTGAAATCTGATCTTGGCATCCCACAATGTTATATTTCTTCCTCTCCAATTCTCTTTTCTCATGGAATCAATGTGACAGATGACACACATACTTTCCAAGAGTACTTTCTATGAATGTCCACTTTGAGGTAATTGGCTGTTATTTATAATCAAAACCGTAGGATCCTATTGTGCATGCTCCTAACTGAATGAAGAGAAAATGGATGGGAAAAAATCCTTCACTGAAGACTACTGCTGACACCAGGTGTTCGTGAAAGCAGTGAGTCTGACCTAACGTGCCATCAGTTTGAGTGATCACCATGGAGATTGCAGTGCAGGATCGTTTCCTAGTTCCTCCTGCTAACTTCAATGAAGAAAGGATGGTCACAATTTGTGACTTGACTGATTATACGTGTCATCCACACCCCATCAACCTGGATTGTTATCAACTCCTGGTTTGACAAGCCCCAAGAATGATCTACAGGCTGCTGTAATATAGCTGTAATGGTGAACCTGAGGATTGTTTCACTTTTCAGTCATAAAATGAACAATATCATGTCAAATGTGTGACGGAACATAACTTTGCATGGATAACTAAAGTGTGGTCGTCTCCATCAGTGTGGTCACCTCTATCACTTTTCCCCAAATCACAACAAAAGATATCACTGCAGCCATTGATCAGTCAGATATCAACACATTTCGAGTAATGTTAAGACACTCCCAGGCCTCTCCAAATCCATCCAAGCACACACCAGCTTAGCTGACCAGTCGATATCCCGTCTTATTATTGGGATATGAGGGGAAAACGGTTCATCTTATTCCAGAGCCTCCTCATACTGTATACACAGGACACAGTAATTGTCACAATCATCGGAAGGAGCTGTAAAAGCCGTTTATAGACTAAAGTCGTCATCCTAAAAGAAGCCTGATTGCTGATCAGGTGACAGACTACCAACAACGATCACAGTCTCTTTAAGCGGCCATCTTTGATCCAGCTTAAACAATGTGGGTCTGCATGCCCATCAGAGATGGATGCCACGCTACTTAGTGAAGTCCAGAGGGGGGAACCATGTAATCAATGACGTCTTCGATTACACTTAGCGACCATGATGAGGGAGCATTTATTACATTCTGATTTATTATCAGGAAGCGTTCCTTGACTTGTCCTGGGCAGCTTTTTGCATTTGAGAAACAAATATTTAAGCAGTAATAATAGCGTTAGCATTTCCCAAAATGAGGGAGTATATATTCTGATTTATCATCAAGAAGATCTTGTTCTTTGGCATACATATTTCCTTTTAGTTAAAATAAAATAATTTCACATCGAAGTGTTGACCCAAATGTCAGACAAGTTTCATGGAGCAATAATGTGTTTTGGGAGAATGTCATATACAATGTATTACCACTCATCTTTCCGAGGCAAGGAAGTCAACTGACTGTAAAAGTCAAGTTTCCACCCTTGCCAAACTAGGCTGGAAAATTTCTGACTGGCTGGACTAACAAGTCTTTTCACAGTCCAGAGAGCTCCTTTTTGTTTGAAGCAAATGCAAGTGACATGAGAGGTGGAATCTGATTGGCCAAAAGGAGAACATAGAAGGGACTTAACTCGTAATAGGCACTGATGGCACAATGATCGAGACACGAAATTTCAGTGTAGTTTGGCAAGGGGTGAGGTGAGGTGAAACAGGGTTTAACATCGATTATTGCACTTATATAGTGACATGCATGCACATGTGTGTGTGTGTGTTCATGTGTGGCTGTTTCTACTAGTCCTGACTAATGCTGATTTATACTGCCAGCCCACTGAAAAACCATGCCGCAGTGTAACATGAATACCCCACTCAGACACAGTATCCTGACTCCGAGCCGACCAGTCAGGGTAACAACAAGTACAATCTTTTAACGTCTTTTGGTATAACGCAGCCAGGGATCAAACCCCGGACCCTCCGCTCCCTTGGCATATGGTCTACAACTAGACCACGAAGGTGGTCAATTCAGCAAGGGTGGAGACTGGACATGTGTATAGTCAGTTAACACCCTTACGAGGATGTGTATTACCAAATGTTGCAAAGAAAAGAACCTGATAAGGCAAACTGATAATGAGATGTTTGAAATATTTGAGGTCTCCATTGATATGGTGTCATGTAACTGATTAATATTGGGGTAGAACTTTCATTATTCCCTCATAATAATGAAATTAAAGAAACTTAACTTCTATATTCTATTTTTATTGTGCAGTAATTCTTAAGCAAATATGGATCCAAAATTTATATGCATGAAAATATAAATGTCTCTCTGTCTCTCTCTGAAATATAGTTAATGGTTAGGCCAAGTTTTTGTTTCATTTTTGTCAATATGTCAAAGGGCAGGGAGTGAAAAAAAGGGCTCAGGGTTGATTTGAGATTATTTTACATATAACTCTTTTGAAAAAAATGGTTTAGAAAAGAGTATAAACAGATGTTCAAATTAAGAATATTTTAAACCAATCACAGCATATTGTGTATTGTGTTTTCACTTTTAACAAAATCTGGGGCAGGCAGGCATAATGAGGAAAATGGATTGTCCTAATATTTTCAAAACGAAACTCTTTTGTTATATTTGTTATATTTGTTTGTTTTGTTTGTTTGTTTGTTGTTTAACACCGCACTCAGTAATCTTCCAGCTATATTCCAGCTATATAGTCTGTAAATAATCAAGTCTGAACCAGACAATCCGGTGATTGACATGAGCATCGATCTGAGCAATTGGGATATGATGATATGCATTAATTAAGTCAGCGAGCCTTAGGACTACCTGATCCCGCTAGTCGCCTCTTTCAACAAGCATGGGTTGCTGAAAACCTATTCTCTACCCCAGATCTTCACAGGTCTCTTTTGTTATATGTCACACAAGCAAAACATGTTAAATGTAATGAATGTCATGGAAATGTACTCGAAGATTTAAAACAACCATGCAGTGAATTATGTTAATTGTTAATAAACACATACTAACAATGAGTTTTTTAGAAAACACTACAAGGCTATCCAAACAGGGAAATTGTCATCGTATGACAGCTCATTAGAAATCACAACTAGACCATCAACAGGGAAATTGTCATCATATGACAGTGCATTAGAAATCACAACTAGATCATCAACAGGGAAATTGTCATCGTATGACAGTGCATTAGAAATCACAACTAGACCATCAACAGGGAAATTGTCATCGTATGACAGTGCATTAGAAATCACAACTAGACCATCAACAGGGAAATTTTCATCGTATGACAATGTAATCTGTATTATAAACAGACACGTGTTTGATATGGACATTATGACATGGCAATAGATGTTACAGGTTAGACAAGTTACAAGTCAGTTCAAATACAAAGGCAACATTAAATATTTCACAACGATAAACCCTGTAGAGCTGCAGCATTTGAAGGCTACCGCCATGGCAGAAAGGTGTGCTTGCAAGCTCAGAATAATCAAGTTATGTCTGACACTGGTAACAAGATTAATCATCCTTGAGACAGATGCCTATTTTGTATTCCAATCTGCGGCTACCAAATAAGGCGTACTGATACAGAAAATAGTTCAGTTAATTTCCTTATGGAAGGTTGAACAAGTTCTCTCTGAAGTTGAAATATCGTAAAATTTGGTCTTTATAAAAAAACAATTCTATCACAAACTATCATCAAAACAGTAAGCAACATTCTTGCAATATTCAAGGCTGTTAAGTGGTTGAACATAGTACCGGTACCACTAACATAGTACTACAATGTGGAGTCATTCTTGATGTGTGATTGAATCTTCAGTTACACTGGATTCAGAAACATTTCTTATTATTTTGTTTCACTGCAATAATTAAGTCTGAGCCAGGCAGAATAGTGGTTGACAGCCTGAGCATCGATTCTCATTGGCAGGTGTATCACCCTATGATTATTTATTTAAGTCAGTTCCAACAATAATCATTGGGTACTGGGGACAGCTTCTGCCCTAAATATGTTCACAAATTCTTAAGCACTAAATCTATTCAAAATTCTTTCATATTTCAACTGAAAACTCACAAAAGTTAGTTTTTTAAATGAAAATATTAAATCAATAATGTTGTGAATATGTTTCTCTGAAATAAGAAGTTATTTGTCAGAATCCGAATTGTTCTCATGTATCCACACAACCTCTATATAAGGTAAGATTAATAATCAGTTTATCAGTCACCCTTGTTGAATTTAATTCTCAAGCGAAACTGATAAAAAATGATGAAAATCAATAAAATGATGGAAAATATCTAATAAGAAGATATTACAGGAAGGAGAATATCACCTTAATGCTTTTTTCGACCCCAAGAATTAATAACCTACCGTGATGAAATATAATAACAAACGTCCATTACTGCTATACTCGGATCCATAGGCGGCTATTATTGTGATCACTAGTTTGGCTAGGTTAAAAAGGCAAAGCAATGATGTTGCTTAGAGTATGCTACTTTGTATGGAGATAGTCTACTTATTTTGTGAGAAATACCCTTGAGAGGGTTAATGGTGAGTTTTTATCTAAAACCTGACTTTCACTTTGTGTGGGTTCATTGGTGAATGAATCTTCATAAAATGGTATGAATGTCACTTTTCATGTTTCATGTTTCATAAGATCATTACGGTTGGTTATTGCATGGTCTCCAGGGGTGGAACTACCATTGTAGCAGAAAAGCAATTGCTTACACTTGAAAAAAGCATAAGTTTTGAAAAAAATAAAATAAATGAGCCTAGTTGCGGCCCTGGTCTCAAGTATATAGCGGTATTCAAAGCCATAACACACAGAGCTGTAAAGTGAAATAGCCCTTCTTTCTGCAAACGGGGAACGGTGTCTGCTTGTACCCGTCCAGACTAACGTTGATTTTACAGTTCTAGCCCACTGAGATACCATGCCACAGTTTAACATGAATACTCCACTCAGACACAGCATTCCTTGTTTTAGCCCTTTAACGCTGAGTGCTAGACAGGGTGACAACAAGTACCATCTTTTAACATCTTTAGGCATGACGAGCCTGGGGATCAATCCCACGACTGTCCATTCTCCGGGCAGACGCTCTCTTCACTAGACCACAGAGGCGATCAGTCTAACATAGAAGTGTAACACTTTATTTATTGTATGTGAGTCTGTGCTACAAACTGATTGCGCTGATACTGTTGTTAATCGTTAACTGCACATGTACCAAGTTTGATAACATTTTCAAGAAAAATAGCTGAGTAATGGACATTGATAGCTATTTCATAATGGCTCAGCCCTGATGGCCATTTCGAAAATTGGGTTTGAACCTCTTGAAAACATTAAGGTGTTATCAGTGATGGGAACAAGCATGTGAAGTGTTTCCTTCACTGCATCAGTGTTTTTGGAGATGATGTTCACGATGGGTGATTCTTGATTACTTAGTATTTTCCAAAACGGCTGTTGGCACACATGTTGGAATTCCAACCCAAATCCTTAAACAAACTTGGAACTACATTTGGCATCCATCTCATCCTCCTAAGTCCACGCTTGAGGCCCTTCAAATTTTGGATAGGAAGAATTTTGATTTTCTATTTCTTAAATCAAAGAAATGTAGTGAGTGAGTGAGTGAGTGAGTGAGTGAGTTGGGTTTAATGCCGCTTTTAACATTATTCCAGTCATATCGCGGCGTGTCAGCTTAATTAATGTGGGAGGAAAGCCCGAAGTGATGCAGGTTTCAGATGTTTACCACTTCGGTGAAACCCACGAGCACGGGTATGGTGCTGACAAACCTAGAAACATAATTGGGACGAACCAGGATTCGAACCCACAATCATAGGTTTCTGACGTGCCCAAGGGACGCAACTCTGCACAGCGAATCGCGGCGCCTTAGACGACTGGGCCACCTGTGCCCCCCTAAAGAAATGTAAAAAATGTACAGACGACCACAATGATGGACAACAGGCGATTGCTTAAATTCACATGGCCTTGTAGGCCAAAAATTAAGTTTGATCAATATTCATCAGAAACAGTTTGATTTAGTTGATGTTTCTTCATATTCTACCATAGATCCATGTTTGTCGGTTGTCATGAAAGCATTCTGAGAATTGTGGAGTGACATCATGACTGTCGTACAAGAGAGTGCTGCAGAAAATAACTTTGTATTTTGCATTGTCAATAAATATGAAGTGTTTTCAGATTTTGTGTTTATATTGTCTCTTCTATTCCCAGACTTTTTAACATTTAATGCCATTGGTTTCCATGAAATTTCTGGGCAGCAAACATTCAATGACACTCAAAAACATAGGATGTTTATATCCTCAAAGAAATCCATGAACCAAGATATGGTACATATGGACTATGGATCATTATCCTGGAATCCAACCTGCAACAAGTTGAACCTGGTCTGGCTGAGTGATGGACAGTCAACTGACACATTCCAACCACTTGGCCACCTCTGCTCTCGATGGGTGAGTTAGTGAGTCAGTAGGGTATATGCCATTTTTAGCAATATTCCAGCCATATTAAGGTAGAGGCCACCAAGAATGGGCCTTACACATTGTAGCCATGTGGGTTACCGTATTCAACGTAATAAGCCCCCCGCTCTAATAAGCGCCCATGGCGATATTTGCTAATATGTTGGCTAGTGAACAATCCCAATTAGCACCCTTTCTGATTGATCAATGTACACAAGACTTATTTATTTGTGTATAATATGCACTCTTGTGTTATATGCACCCTTAATTATGGGCAATTTAATTCTCGAAAATATATCTATCGTGTATAATACACACAGATTCTTCTTTTATATAATTTCAGGCTGTCAGCATAAACCACAAAATTTACAATCTTTCAACTCTGTTTTTTATCTCACCAAAATTATATTCTAATAAGAGCCCCCTATTTCTAATTTTGAGAGCGCCCTGGGCGCTTATTACGTCGAATACGGTATCTAACACAGATCTATGTCATGATCAGCAAACACCACAACCACTATGGCCCCTTTCCACAATGCGGCCATAATGCTATGGCTGTTGTAAGTCTATGTTAAAGTATAGGAGTTACAATGGTTTTTGGAAACATGGCCAAGGCTACCAAACAGAGTCCTTCTGATTCACAGTAGATGAAACACCATTGGGGAAATATAGTAAAACACGAGCCAACAATGAATTTCCCAATCCCAAAATAGTTACCATAATGTCAGAGTTTTGATGTGAAGTAGGAATCTTTGAAAAAGAAAATTACTCACTGCATTTGGTGCAGTAATGATTTGAAGAAATAGCTGTCACGAAAAACTTCATGATAATATTACAAAGCTATATACGCACAGATAGCACAAAAACAGTTGATACATGCCAGACAGTGAGGACCATCTGTACCTGTCAAACCAAACTCTGTACCTGTAACAAACTCAGCTTACCTTGGGCACACGGGCATATTTCCCTGTTCGTGTATCACGTATCTGGGAGATATCAATAAAATCCATCTCCTGCAAGAAAATCAAAATAGTAATTACATTTTATGTAAATTACACAAATTCTACAATATTCATGACTTGCAATCATTTACCTCTTCCAAACAATGTTCTTCCATTGTACTTCAAGTAAACTGATCTAAATTGTGATATTTCAAAATGTTACTCAGATTACTCTGACAATAAAGCCATATAAATAATACACTTTCACATTATCACATGCTGCATGGTAGTATCCCAATTCTACCACAAATATGCATGGTGTTATATGATAACCAAGTTCTAGCACAGAGCTGCATGGTGTTATATGATAACCCAGTTCTAGCACAGAGCTCCATGGTGTTATACGATAACCGAGTTCTGCCACAGAGCTCCATGGTGTTATATGATAACCCAGTTCTACCACAGAGCTCCATGGTGTTATATGATAACCCAGTTCTGCCACAGAGCTCCATGGTGTTATATGATAACCCAGTTCTACCACAGAGCTCCATGGTGTTATATGATAACCATGTTCTGCCACAGAGCTGCATGTAGTTATATGATAACCCAGTTCAACCACAGAGCTGCATGGTGTTATATGATAACCCAGTTCAACCAAAGAGAGCTGCATAGTGTTATCTAGTATCCCAGTTATACCACAGTGAGCTACACAGTGTTATCTAGTATCCCAGTTATACCACAGGGAGCTACATAGTGTTATCTAGTATCCCAGTTTTACCACAGTGAGCTACATAGTGTTATCTAGTATCCCAGTTATACCACAGTGAGCTACACAGTGTTATCTAGTATCCCAGTTATACCACAGGGAGCTACATAGTGTTATCTAGTATCCCAGTTTTACCACAGTGAGCTACATAGTGTTATCTAGTATCCCAGTTATACCACAGTGAGCTACATAGTGCTATCTAGTATCCCAGTTATACCACAGTGAGCTACAGTGTTATCTAGTATCCCAGTTATACCACAGTGAGCTACACAGTGTTATCTAGTTTCCCAGTTATACCACAGTGAGCTACACAGTGTTATTGGGCAACCAATTTATACCACAGCATGCTTCCTAATATTATGTGGTACCCAGTTATAAGGGCTGAATTGTGTTATCTAGTTTTTAAGGTCTTGCGTTTAAGTATGTGTTTAAGTATCTAAATATTGTCTATGAATGCTATTGGTATCTCATGAAATGTAACGTTTTGATTAACAAAATTAAATTATTCCAAATAAAAACCCAGCAAGAACAAGAAACTAAATTATCATAATGTCTAATTTCAGATGCATGTATGATCAAAAGACATGAATCTCTTCATCACTTTTCTTCACCCTTGTTTTTCATAAGCAGAGTCCGAAGATGACAGCTTTGCAAATACATGCTCATTAGATACGGCATTATCGGTCTAAGGTTTCAATTTCATTTGATAATTAGTAATCATGGAACAAATGTGAGCAAAGGAACTGGTACAGGAAATTCCCCAAATGACATTACAAGAGCATGGATTGTGATGCATTATCCACACAGATTTGATTGTCATTCTTTTAGAGCTGATTCTTTCTGCACGTTTTTCCAAATTGTAGCGCACCAAAGCCACATGTTACATGTTAACGCTGTTGTGACCCGCACGACAAGCTATTTCCAAATGTCAGTTGCAACCTCTTGATTCAATTGTAGATATTGCAACCACAATGATTCAATGAATGATGAGTCATTCCAGGGTAAAAATGGCAAAGTGTATTTCTCGTCGCAGTGGAACAAAGTATGTGGATGCCCAAGGCAAGATGCTCTTAATTCACACTTGGAAGTCTCTGTGGATTCCTCAGGGGAAAAACACTATCTGGTTTATTGAACCATGATTTACATTTTTGCAAATTACAAGTTTTTGTAGATATTACCTGATGGTTTATAGACTTGAAATTATATCTTTCAAATTATCTAATTTGCGTTTGATTAGATAAATTATATGTAGAAAAGAACAAGGTCCAAGTTGCTTTCAGTGTAAATTAAAATTTCACAATATTCAATACATACTGGGGTTACTATCAACTATCATTACTGTTTGTGAGAAATGAAGATATAGATTTAGTTTTCAGGCTGAATGCCACTTTATACTGAATTTCAGTTATATCAGCTTAAATTGGGGAGAAACCCCAAGTTGACACAGTTCATAGATGCTGACCACTTTAGTGAAACCGACAAGCATAGATGTGATGCAATTCTGGTATCGGACCCCATGATCAGTGGCTCCTGCTATGGCTAAGGGATGTAACTCTGCACAAAATATTACAGCACCTTTTTAGCTATTGACCCCCATGCCCCAAGTAGGTTCGGGCACAGTGAGGTCATCAAATAAAAGTGTGGGAAGGTCAACATGAAAATATTTTAAATATAACATTTTCAATATGGCTGCAATGTTTGAAATTGAATTAGATGACTGTGAGCAAGATCATCAGGCCTGAAATTATCTTTGCATTCTAGTTTCAGTTCCATAAGCTTGCTTGTTCTAGAGGTGATGTCAATAAGGAAGAGAATATATGGACTTCAACTTCTTTCTTATGAGGAACACAACGTTTCGGAGTATATGTTTACTCCTTCATCAGGTGAATGAATGCCATGAGGCAGGGAGCATATGATGAAGAAGAAGAAGTTTATTCATGAATGAAGGCCACATGACCCAGAGTTCATTTACAGGAATAATATATACTATGCACATGCACAAATTTTCTTTCGACAAACGTTCATCTTTTTTTACATTTGTATTTACATAGGTAAATGTCTTTTTAGATATATGGACAGGTTTTTAATAATACAATCATTTCTGGTAGATAGAAGACTGATAAATTTTGGGACAGATGGTTGCACATGGTAACATTTTGGAATTAAATTTTCTCTACTACTTGACCCAGGGTTCATTTACAGGAATAATATATACTATGCACACGCACAAATTTTCTTTCGACAAACGTTCATCTTTTTTTACATTTGTATTTACATAGGTAAATGTCTTTTTAGATATATGGACAGGTTTTAATAATACAATCATTTCTGGTAGAAAGAAGACTGATAAATTTTGGGACAGATGGTTGCACATGGTAACATTTTGGAATTAAATTTTCTCTACTACTTTTATAAAAAGGACAAATTAACAAAAAATGGTATTCATTTTCTATTTCATAGCGGTTACATTTCATACATAAACTAAACGATGACTCTGTGGTTGTATTAAATCGAGTTTTCTGTACATTTAGATTATGGCTTAAACAACGGAATTTACATAAAGCTCTAAGAAGATCTCTTTCACATGCTAAATTAGACAGATATTTTTCTGGTTCGAGTAGTGATTTATAAGATGAATAAACCTCAAGGAAAGAAGAAATTCTATTCTATCTTTACACCGTTGTTTGAATATAACCATGAAGCATTTCATATCGCCGCAATCCTGAGACAACCACACATATGAAAACCCAGTTTGAAACAATAATTGTCTTATATAAGAAACCCAGTTAGTTTGACTAACATATGTACAAGGACAACAAAAATAATAAGATAACGAAAGGTGGAAACTAAGGACAACAAAAATAATAAGATAACGAAAGGTGGAAACTAAGGACAAAAAAAAAATAAGATAACAAAAGGTGAAAACTAAGGACAACAAAAATAATAAGATAACGAAAGGTGGAAACTAACAAGGGAAGCCAAATTATGATGAAGGAGTAAGCATGTACTCCGAAACATTGTGTTCCTCATAATAAAGAAGTTGACATCCATATATTCTCTTCCTTATGTGTATCACTTCTAAATGCCTTTCAAAGACCTGGTGATGTCAATAGACTCAATACTGTAAGAGTTTTCTTTTAGCTTTTCATAAAGCTCACCTTCGCGAGTTTAAAGGTTCTTATTTTCCCAACTTCTCTGGTATTTCAGAATTGAATCCAACATATTAATTTGAATGTGACCTTTGTAAAGTTATAACAATAATTGTAATCAGGATTTTACATGATGCTACAGTTTCGGAGCCATTCATATTGGCGTCCAAAAGCACCTAGTTCAATCACTGACGACAATGTGCACCTCTCGAGACACATCATGTCCAACATCACATGTGGACCAAGTTCATATGTCATTTGAATTTGGATCAGACAGATGAGACAAAAACTTCTGATGGTTTATTCATGTGGACGATTTGGGATAAACTGACCAAATATTGATGCATCATAGTGAAGAAAACTGAATACAGTAAAACAGGAAGATTTCAAATATGCACAAAACATCAATGGCCTCCTGAAGTCTGAACATGCACTTGGATTTACCGGGGTCACTTTCTTCTGGCTCCATCCACTGTGAATAATTCATCAGTCGGAGAAAAACTTCCAAGACAAATTACCTTCTGATCAGAAAGTAAAGGCTGTGCCTTAAATAATTTATCAATTCATCAATGAACATATTTTACTGTCCCAGAAAATACACTTAATTCATTTAAGGATCAAAATGGAATGGGATATTTATGGGGCCGAAATATTAGAATTTTGGTGAATTTGCAAATATGGAAATCAATATTTTCCACAATAAAATTCAAAATATGAATTCTAATTACATCATCAGAAAATGAGTGTTTGAGAGAGTGCAATCAGAAAGCGTTTCTTTACCTTGCTGGTCTGATCCTTCCAGTAGATAATGTAGCCATTTTGGTCTGCTCTCAGGGTCACATGAGATCCGACTGTTGAGCTCTGGGGACAGAAACATGTATGTGAGTATTACAGGCAGGATGATGATCTTGTAGACATAGCTACATGCAGACATGGGTAGCAAGTCCATGTGAAGAGTATAACATTACATCAATAGCTTCAGGAAAAAACTAAACCTTCACCATACTTTTGCATGGAAACATCTGTGACATTGGTGTGTTCAGCAATGGGTCTTTAAAATGCCTCGTAAAAGGTTAATTAGTATACTATTCTTAATTCTGGGCATGATTCATGCAAGCCCTAAGTTTTGTCCCTTGAAACAAGGGTCTGGAACAATTCTATCTCGTGAGCTTAATGTTTGCAAAAGCATCAAGAGTCATCAGAAGGTGACAAATCCCCCCGGACCCTGAAATATCAAAAGGTACCACTTCAGCTCCTGGTTAATACATGTGCAAAGTTGAGATGAAAAATCTTCCGGAAACGAAATATATGGACATACAGATGGGCGGAGGGACGGACAGATGATGACTCTATCCACCCACATTATATGCCAGGGGGATAAAACATCTGAATTTAATTCAAAAGTATGTCTAATACAAAGTAAATTTTTTTTAACGTACATTTCAAGATTGTTTTGTGAAGTGATATAACACTACCCACATTTTCAACAGGCATTTTCAAACAAAGAATCAATACCTAGGTAATGATCCATACATTGACTTTCTTCCTTGTGATTATTTCACAGCACACAGCATGGTGGTTGACCATCAAGCATAGTTATGTCAGAATCTGGGATTTGACCATCAAACAGCATATCCTGGCAAGGCCTAGATACCCAATTCCACACATCAAGTTGTCATATCCAACACAACTGCCCAACTTCTTACAAGAAAATACAGATTTTGTGTACCACTGGACAGAAGGAAACATGTAAAATGTCAGACAACTAAGGCCATTGGTTGAAGTCAAATGTCAGGGGCTGCTGGTTGAAATGCCAGGCACAATATTAACTCTGTATCATCATGATAACTGATTAGCTGAAAGATCAAACTCATCAACCAGCAATTAACATTGCATCAATTAGTCTAACAGCCACATGACAAAGTGATGAATGTTACGTGTACCTTTCAATTACCAGGACAAACACGGCGGAACAGCCCTGATTCCAGGAGTCAACAAGTGCCTATTTGATCTGTATTTAACTGCATGATCATTAGCGTAAGGAGGAAGAAAATGATCAAAGTCAATGATATCGATAAATGTTTAATGTTTGTTGTACCACGCTGTGAATAACGTTCTTGTTATGGATACAGGAGAGCTTAATTTTTTTCCCAAACAAAAGACGACTGCTATTGGTTCTGCAAATGGTTAGTGGAATGTTTGGTTATGCCAATCCGAATCCTTTCATGAAAGTGGGTGATGCATTTGTAATTCAAAAATGTTTTCAATCATTTCTGAAAACGGTGCCGACATTCAATATGATATGACAGGCAACTGATCTTTCATTTCAAAAATTCTAATAGCTGGATTCTTTTACATTCAGATTTGAAAATTATAGTTTGCCTTGAAAAAAATCCAGTATGTTGACTCATTCACTACTTTAATGATGAGGATTAACAGGCCTTACAAGTTTTCAATCTGACAAAATCAAAATCAATGTTTCAGGGTTTCCAATAAAGAAATCACTAATCATCAGTATATACCCCTTCTGGGATGGCTTATTGCTCTGATGTGCTATTTATGCAAGGTTACTGTGATCTGTGTTTTTTTATATTCCAAACAATTCACATTTTCACCATTTAGTTTTGGGGAGATATATTGGTATGTCAGAAAAATATAAGAAGGAAGTCTTTTTCAGACATCCCACTTTTGAGGTGCTCCCTTACTTATCCCACATTGAGCATTGTCCCTCAGTTATGTGGATTTTGCGCTATATAAATAGCTTTATTATTAGTAGTAGCAGTAGTAGTAGTTATTATCATCATCATCATCATCATCATCATCATCATATTATTATTATTATTATTATTATTATTATTATTATTATTATTATTATCCCCTTTGTGTGACAAACATTAATTATTGCTGCCACATAGATGTCAGTCTTCCACACAATTACAGGCCTCCTCATTCCATCCAGTGTGGTCAACCTTTGCAGGTGACATGATAATGTTGAGTCTCACATCTGTGTACACATTTGTCAGTCTGCGACATTCCACCCCCATGTTTGTTACACAACACTCAATCTGACATGGCCTGTAAACACTATCTATCTGACATGGCCTGTTAACACTATCTATCTGACATGGCCTGTTAACACTATCTATCTGATCACTCTGTAGCCATGGCCTGTAAACACCATCTATCTGACATGGCCTGTTAACACCATCTATCTGACATGGCCTGTTAACACTATCTATCTGATCACTCTGTAGCCATGGCCTGTAAACACCATCTATCTGACATGGCCTGTTAACACCATCTATCTGACATGGCCTGTTAACACTATCTATCTGATCACTCTGTAGCCATGGCCTGTAAACACTATCCATCTGACCACTCCAAAGCCATGGCCTGTAAACACTACCAATCAGATCAATCTGTAGCCATGGCTTGTACCATTGGAACTAAACTGACACAACTACAGGAAATTTACATTCATATCCCCCCAAAATAATCTATGACATGTTTTATTCCCTGGTTTGTGTATGTTTGTGAGGCATTGTGGTACTGTGAATGATAGAAGAAAATGACCCAAAAAACAAAAAGGAAGCATATCATTCTTTTTCCCAATTCTTCCAAAAGGTAATATACTGTCGAAGAAACTATTGCCACGTGTGCCATGTTACTTGAGCCAGTCTCGTCAGACTGGCAGTCAACATGCAGCATTTGGCAGAGTAAAGAAAGCTCTATCCAGATTCAACTTTTTTTCTGCTTTTCATACATTAAAGGTCAGCTGATCCAAAAACAAATTCTGGAAAAATGTGTTGTCTCAGAAATGCATGATTTGTTGGTACAGCCATTGTGCTGTGAAAATAACGGTACACACCTCTGATTGAACAGCTGGTTATGTCCTTGGCAACGAAGGACAACTGGTCCATAAAACCAATTGCGTGAAAAAAATCATTCTTTTGTTCAAGTCATTAAAAGTTTGTATGAAAGGACATCATAACAGACAGCCTGACAAGGATTAACAAGTTCTACTGGTCTTCAACAATCTGTACTGAAAGGCTACAGCATACTGATATCAAAGAGTGCCAAATGTCAGTCAACACCATGATAATTACAAATTTACTCCAAATTGAGTCTTTTCACTCAGCAACTCAGGAAAAATAAAAATACGGGCAGACGGCAAGATAGAATTAATTCACTCTACAATAGTATCATCTTCTTTGCCTGCCACAGCACTCTAATCTATCAACAATTCATTGGAAAAACATGCTTTATTAATTTCCTCTAGCTACTAATCCATCAATCAAATGATGAAAAGGGTTCCGCATATGAAATATTCATATACACAGATGCACACTTTAGCATCAGATTTGTCGTTTTTCATCACAGTTTTTGTGAAAATGTGAAAGGCAGCCATTTATTTCACTTTTTTCCCCACAAATATGCTTCCTTGATAATGTTGCTATTTCTGGGCAAGTGGTTTAAGCCGTGTGAAAAGTTGATTTAGTCAAATCATAATGAATAAATCGACAGCACCATATTACAATCATTGCTTGCAAATTATTGACGAAAACTGGTGTTACTTATCTTAGATAAAATACTGCACTTGAGACTGAGCCTGAGGCAGTGTCCATAGTTGACAGTCACTTGGTGTTCCTGTGATTGGATCAAGGGCAGCTCTTTACTGCTTCACTGATTGTGAAAAACACCGATTTGCTTACTAAGTGAAACTCTCACAAGAATATATCAAGGCCGTAGTTAACTTTTTTTGACAGGGGGGGCAAATATTTGTACAAGTATCACTTGTCCCCAACTTGATTCAAATAAAACTGTTTTCTATGAAAAATCTGCCCTCCCTGGCCCCCGGCTGGCTACGGCACTGCATATCCAGTAATACTGATATGCTTCAATGATAATCAAAAAAGAATTTCACCTAGATTGAATTGTGTCAAAGTTACCCAAGGGAAAACATCCTGTTACAATATTAACCTCCAAGTAACCTAAATTATACAAAGCCTTATCAAGGCTCATAATCTGGAAGAATCGTTGGCTTAAAACTCAGTGGGTACCAACACGGCTAAGGGACACAACTCTGCACAGTGAGTTTAGTGCCTCCGACCTCTGCCGGATTAGAGGATGGAGACATACAGCTTGAATAATGGTTCCACAGTGGTGATGCACAATAACCCCTTAAGTACTGGTAATCATTAAAACCTTTGAAAAGATATTGAGTCAGCCTCTGCTCAAGACAAGTACAGAATGTAATTATCAGGCCAAAGTGACAATTAGGATTCTGTGAGAGCTACCCTTAACACTGAGTAAGTAAGTGAGTGAGTGAGTGAGTGAGTGAGTGAGTGAGTGAGTGGGTGGGTGGGTGAGTGAGTGAGTGAGTGAGGTGAGGTGAGGTGAGGTGAGGTGAGGTGAGGTGAGGTGAAATGGGGTCAACGTCGCGTCCAAGATTTATACACTTATATAGCAACGTGCATGTGCATGTGCATGTGTGTGTGTGTGTGTGTGTGTTTGTGTGTGTGTGTGTGTGTCCTTGTACTAGTCCGGAGTGGTGCCAATTTATAGTGCTAACCCACTGAGATAGCATGCCCCAGTTTAACACAAAGACCCCACTCAGATACAGTATACTCAGACACAGTAAGCCGACCAGTCCTTGTTTTACCGCCTTAATGCCGAGCACCAGACAGGGTAACAACAAGTACAAGAAGAGGTTTTACACTGCAATACTCAAGGCATATCAAGGCAGAGAACACTAAGAATGAGTTTTATAACTTGTACTCATGTGGGGAATTGAAAGGCAACTTTCTCCAGACAAATGCTTTAACTACAAGGTCTATCTGTCTTACCATACCATGTAAGTTCAAGGAGTTTGATGTCTTCCTGTTCCTTACATGCCCAGGCACTATATACAGTCAAGTCCCGTTAATCCGTCATTGATGGTTGCATATGATTATGTTGGATAAACAAGTATGTCGGATAAACGAAATTAAGTAGTATCAACATTCGTGATCGAAAATTGGACAACTACACGATAGATAAGGTTTCAAACACTTTGTAAAAAATATAAAATAAATATTCATATTGTTATGTTACATTGTTGGCGGAATATGTTTTCTAATCATGCAACCTCTAAAGTTTAAAACAAAACAACTGTTACGGACTGTATGACTTATTCAAAATACTTTCAAAATAATAGTCTGGAATGGAAGTCGCAACTTTGAAACTGGTACCGCAAAGCTTAAGAAAGCTGCTTTCTAAGTGGCTAATGTCGACTTCCTGTTGGTCATTTCATTGGTAGGTCATAATTTGCGAAAGGTTGTTCTGACGTGACCTGTAATGGTATGTCCTCGTCGATAGCGAGAACTTGTATCTGATTTTAATAAAATTGAGGTAATCTAAGCATGTGATTTATCCTGTTTTCCTTATTTAAAGCATTAATTGTTTATTGTAAGCAAGTTTATCTCTGCAGCCGTTGTAATATGCAGCTACCAGTCGATTCTTCTCGCATCAAAACACGGGCTGTGTATTCGCGGGCAGATGACCACGGAGTACGCTGATCACTGTGTCGGATTAACAAGACTGATTAATAAGTGATTTCGGTAATTTGTTGCAAATTAGGTGTGTTCGGAGTCGGAGTGCGAGACTGTCGGATTAACGGGTTTAAATAGCACTGATTTAATTGGTTCCCATCATTAGTGTCGCAAAAAGCGATTGTCGGATGAGTGTCTGATTAACGAGACTTGACTGTAGATATAATCTAAATGTTAAACAAAGCAAAAAGTGAGCATGGCTCACTAATACCCCGACTTCGACTCCAACATATTTCTTTGTTCAAAACATGAAAAATGCAGTATTTTCTCAGAAAATCCATTCATTAAAATCAAACTTTGCACTGTATCTCACCTCACCAACTGTACTCCCAATTGGAAAAGAATCCATGAAATAGTTATCAAGTAATAGGTCACACAAATGTTGAAGTAAATATAGTTCTAAGTTCAAAATATGAAAAAAAAATAATTTCAGGAAATACATAAATATGAAAATGAAATTTTGCACTGCACCTCTCCCATTAATATAGAGAGTGCTCCTTGAATTTGAAAAGAAATCCATGAAGTAGATCTCAAGTTACAGGTCACACAAATATTGAAAGTAGTGGAGGGCAAGCCCAGGACAAGTAAAACAATTGAAACAAAATTCAAAACATGTAAAAATTCATATTTTCTAAGAAAATCCAGATATCAAAATCAAACTTTGCACTGCACCTATTCAATTTGTATGGAAACAGGTCGCTAAATTTGAACAGAATCCATGATGTAGTTTTCAAGTTATAGGTTGCAAAAATGTTTAAGTAAAACAAATGAAAATTAACTGTATTTTTTCAGAAAATCTAAATACTGAAATCAGTCTTCACACTGCACCTCTCCTATTGGTATAGAAAGTGTTCACCAAGTATGAAAAGAATCTATGCAGTAGTTTCCAAGTTTCAGGTCGCACACAAAAATGTTCTCGAAGGATTGACGGAAGGATCAAGTACAGGTGGATGGAAGGACAGACAGGCGGACGGATGGACAGACGGAATTCCGTGGTATAACTATATGCTCCCGCCCTTTTAGTTCTGGAGTATAATAATCATCAACATAAAACATGACGATTTATAAGGATACCTCACTCCTCTTCATGAAGTATGCTCATGACTGTTGTCTCTGTTGTGACATTTGCTGGAGAAAATCAACCTCGGGTCCACAATATTCAGGCCAACACTAGCAGACTCTCGGCCTTCAGTTACACAGAAATATGAGTAATATGAGACATATGAGACGGAAGAAGACAGACAGCACATTTATTTCCCTTGTACAAGTTTTGAAATATCTTCACATCAGATACAGAGGCTTTGTGAAGTAAAGGTTTGATCTTTAAACCATACAATTCAGGATGCCGTAGACAGCATACTTTACATGATCAACATTAAAGCCAATGTTTTCATTCATCAAATTCCCAACTTACCACAACACTTACACCACATCTAGTCATTACCATTGTTAATGGTTTCAGTATCACAAAACCTTTGAAAATAATTATGTCAATCCTGGCAAAATATAATGTCAAATTAATAATACAAAATTACAAACTACAAGATATCTGATCAAATTTGAAATGAACAAGCATCAAAGAAATGACAGAGCGAGAAAGGCATTACCATGATTACTAGCAAACAAAACTAGTTTACAAAGCTTTATTGATAACTGAAGCAATAAAAAGGATTTATAATCAGCCAATTAGGCTAGTCCTAGTTATTGAGCCCAAGGGACAATGATAAACTCAGCTGACCTGGTTTTTTTCACGTTTGACAGGAAGTACATTCCCAAGAGCCGGCGTAGGAATGCACAGCTTTGGAACTACTTTAATTAGTTTGATTGTAATGATTCTTCAGAGAGAACTTTGTTTTTGTTATGGACATGTCCAAATCTTTTAATTCTAATTAGGACATCTAATCACTGAAATATAAGGAGAGCTCATTGTTGAAAGATGATTAGTGAGTGAGGGGGCATAGTTCACTGCCTCAGTCAGCAACATTCCAACCTAATAATAGCAGAGTCTGGGACATGCAAACCACTGGTTGATAACATGAGTAAGGAGTAATAAGGAACAATTGAAATACCTACCAATAGTAACCTTCAGCTTCCATTGTAACCAACGGATCAACATGTTCCTACCTCTAACATCAACATGATACTGAGACCTGTCTCACCGTGAAGAGTCCTATGTTTGTTGTGTGTTTGTTGTTTGTATGACGGCGGTCTGTAAATAATCGAGTACAGACCATACAATCCAGTGATTGAAATCATCAGCATCGACCCACGCAATTGGGATACAATAATATGAATCAACCAAGTCAGCGAGCCTGACCACCCGATCCTGTTAGTCGCCTCTTTGGACAAGCATAGTCACCTCTTACGGGAAGCACGGGCTGCTGTAGACCTAATTTCTGCCCCGGATCTTCACGGGTGAGTCCCATGTAGGTAACTGAGGGAGTGAATGATGGAACCAGCGATTGGATAACTGTTGCCTACTGATCCATTTTGTTCTAATTCTTTAACACATAAGAAAAAAAGATGCATCAAAAGGCAAGTGTAATTTTCTTTAAATGACAACTGAGTAAATGCATCTCTGAGTAAATATAGTCTCTGGCAACTTCAAAAGCCTGATAAAGAAACAGAAGTGAAAGCTGGTTTGTAACTTGACAGATTGTAAGCTTCCAGCAAAGTTATTGAAACTATAAAGAGGTGTCTGTCATATTTTCAGTCAAGTCACCTCTCTCCTTAACTAGACACTATTGAGAGACCTCTTTATCCAAAGGGGGGGCCTTGGTGGCCCAGTCGTCTAAGGGGCCGTGATTTTTGTGTGCAGAGTTGCGCCCCCTTGGGCACGCCAGAGACCTATAATTGTGGGTTTGAATCCTGGTTCGCCCCAATTATGTTTCTAGGTTTGTCAGCACTATACCCATGCTCGCGGGTTTCACCGAAGTGGTAAACGTCAGAGACCTGCATCACTTTGGGCTTTCCTCCCACATTAAGATGACACGCCTTGATATGACTGGAATAATGTTAAAAGCGTGGTGTTAAACCCAACTCTCTCACTCACTCTTTATCCATGACAGCCTTATCCTTCACCACACTCTGTAACTGATGACAGCTCCTATTTGTAATAGATTTATGAGACAACGCCTTGTGCATTGTGGATACACCAAATTATAGTTATTGATGGGTGATGAAACTTCCAAGTATTTGGACAGAATGTTTCTTATTTGTACACATCATTTGACAATGAAATCCCATTTGGATATATCAGAAACATATATTAATCAAGCATATCTGAGTTTTCATCCTGAGGAAGTGTAATCTCAAAAATCTATTCCTAAAAGAATTTCCTTAAGTACTTGAAACACTTGTCAGCCCTTGGCCATTTAGAAAATAAATCTGTATGCAAGCTCTTAAAATAACATTAGCTCATGTTGGTTTTCATGTTTTTGGTTGTTTTGGCTCTATTAGGCAAGTTTATACTCACAAAGGCAATGGAGCCAGATTACCCTTTGCTTTTGCACAATTACCATTCCCAAGGGCAATCCAATGCCAGTGCAGGCAGCTAGAGCAACACGAGGAACCAGATCAGGTCTAAATAGTGGAAGGAACAACTGAAGCTGAACTCAAGTCAATGATTTTACAGCAAACAACTGTCGATGTCTTCAGGACCGCAATAAGTGTCCCAATGTGTTTTTGAAAGAAAAGTTGAAGTGTCTTTATTAAGAAAGAATGTTGAGATTTGCTTCTCATCTGAAGCTATCACAAGCTTAACCCAAATCGGAATAAACTGGAACAGGTAGTGTCCATCCTTGGGGTAGCCTGTGGGGTAGCCTGTGGGGTAGCCTATACTTGTGCACTAGAAGGACAGGTCCTCACTACCCTATACTTGTGCACTAGAAGGAGAGGTCCTCATTACCCAATAATTGTGCACTAGAAGGAGAGGTCCTCATTACCCTATACTTGTACACTAGAAGGAGAGGTCCTCATAACCCTATACTTGTACACTAGAAGGAGAGGTCCTCATTACCCTATACTTGTACACTAGAAGGAGAGGTCCTCATTACCCTATACTTGTGCACTAGAAGGGAGGTCCTCATTACCCTATACTTGTACACTAGAAGGAGAGGTCCTCATAACCCTATACTTGTACACTAGAAGGAGAGGTCCTCATTACCCTATACTTGTGCACTAGAAGGGAGGTCCTCATTACCCTATACTTGTACACTAGAAGGAGTGGTCCTCATTACCCTATACTTGTACACTAGAAGGAGAGGTCCTCATAACCCTATACTTGTACACTAGAAGGAGAGGTCCTCATTACCCTATACTTGTACACTAGAAGGAGAGGTCCTCATTACCCTATACTTGTACACTAGAAGGAGAGGTCCTCATTACCCTATACTTGTGCACTAGAAGGAGAGGTCATCATTACCCTATACTTGTACACTAGAAGGAGAGGTCCTCATTACCCTATACTTGTACACTAGAAGGGAGGTCCTCATTACCCTATACTTGTACACTTGAAGGAGAGGTCATCATTATCCTATACTTGTACACTAGAGGGAGAGGTCATCATTACCCAATAATTGTGCACTAGAAGGAGAGGTCCTCATTACCCTATACTTGTACACTAGAAGGAGAGGTCCTCATTACCCTATACTTGTACACTAGAAGGAGAGGTCGTCATTACCCTATACTTGTACACTAGAAGGAGAGGTCCTCATTACCCTATACTTGTACACTAGAAGGAGAGGTCCTCATTACCCTATACTTGTGCACTAGAAGAAGAGGTCGTCATTACCCTATACTTGTACACTAGAAGGAGAGGTCATCATTACCCTATACTTGTGCACTAGAAGGACAGGTCCTCATTACCCTATACTGGTGCACTAGAAAAAGGATCAGGTTGTTTCAGGACATGTGAGCCAGTTGATTATGGCATGTAATGTCGTTGCTCATGCTATGAACACTGCACTATAGTGTGCTTGCTCCAGACTGGATCATCACACATCACCTGCACACAGCTAGAATGTTGACGACTGCTGTCTAAAACAACATTCACCCCCACCCCATGAAGCAGTCTGGCAAAGTAGTACGTCTGAAATGCAGCAACTAATGATTAACACACTTCTGGTAACCTCTAGTTGTAGTCGATACATTTATGCCATAAGGGTCATCAACTAGACAGATCATCCCCAAAGACTGGAATCTGGTGGATGGAATCTTGAGGGTGGATGAGATGTCTTTGGTCCGGTTTGCACTTGAGGGCAAACGCTTTATCTTGAGGAGGATCCTGCTATAGATGCTGACAGGGTAACAGTACCATCATTTAATGTCTTTTAGTATGATGCGGCCAGGGGATCGAAACAACGACTTTCTGCTCTCTGGGCAACCGCTCTATCCCCTAGACCACTGAAGAAGTCACCATCACCATAAGTCAGCCCTTCTGACAATCATGGAGTACAGTGGGGACCTATCAAGACACAGAAACTTTGTGAGTGTAAACCTACTTGTAGCAAAACAAAAATGGAATATCTAGTGCATGTTATTCCATTCTAGTTAGTTTTGCAAATCCCTAACCTGAAGTGACTTTCACCTTTAAATCAGGTAAATATTCCCCAAATATCACACCACTGCTGAAATGAATATCAAAACAAACCGCCCTATTTATTGCCCCATTTTTTAAATTATGATGCAATGGAAAACCTGCCAAAGATTCATTCAATTCCTTACAAAAGTCATCAGAAGATGACAAATCCCCCCAGCCCCCACAATAGCAAAAGGCACCACTTCAGCCCTTGGTTAATACCTGTACCATGTTTGGATAAAAAAATCTTTCATGGTTTTTTAAGTTACGCTATAGAAATGAAATATGGCTGGTCAGATGGAAGTACGGACAGACAGATCAGATGATGACTTCATCTTCAAGGGGGCAGGGGGGGGGGGGGGGAGGAATAAAAAAGAATGATAGCTGCAACATGAGTAAGGACTGAGGAGAAAAGTCTAGTACTTAAATTCAAAATTGTCACAACTTTAACACAGCAAATTCAACCACTTTGAATAATGATGGTAGAAAATCTGACACAAAATGAAGGATCCAGGATAAACATGGATCTGAGTCACCATCTCACGTGGAATAACATCATCATCCAGCTGTCTTCAAACATTCTGCACCAGAACCTATCATATTAATCTTTGGAACAACTGATATTCAGTTCCCACTGGAGAATGGCCACTTAGGCATAAGTAGGTCATGTAAAGAAGAACCCAGCTTCAAGTACATTCAAATTACCTCAAGATCACGTTTCAGGATATGCAAAGGTCAAGTTTCAGACAATCTAAATATTGGTATGCAGCTTAGTCCTGCAACCACTATGAAAGATGTTTTTGCATATGTCTGGCATTGCCATTCCCCGGTCAGGCCTCCTCTTGTCTGGCTGCCCAAAACAAATGAAAAATTGTAGCAAATGGTACATTTCTCAAGGGATGAATTGACTCGTATGATAAACGACAGGTCAATCCTAATTGAGGTTTTGGGGTTCATTCTCACATGGTGCATACAGTGCCAAGTAACACCGTTCAACCTCTGTAAACTTCAAATAAATGCAGCTTGGGACATAGCAGCAGGTCCCAGTGCCTTGAACACAACAGTCAACTAGAAGTGAATGATTATCTGCAGAATGAGAACCCCTAATAGTCTGTGGGACTAGTTTGGTTTTCATCCCATGAATACAAACCTGGCCAGTCTCAACTTCAGTGAGTGAGTGAGTGAGTGAGTGAGTGAGTGAGTGAGTGAGTGAGTGAGTGAGTGAGTGAGTGTGGTTGACTGTGTGTAATCATAACATACATCGATCATTGTTCATGATATCAACAACTGACTTATCTTTTCCAATATTGCTGAGTGCAACATTAAACAACTCACAAACATCACATATTTTTTTAAAAAAATTGTGATTTTTATTTATACAATATAATGCTGTGTGACAAAAAGGAAACATGGAAATACTTTGTAGTCGTGTGAACTAGTGGTCAAGCAGACGCTTCTGACGTTAACGCATTTTGCACTGCTAAACAGGGCTACCAGATGGGTATTCTTTGTGTTTTGTTTGTTTTGTTCATCGTTTAGAGCCGCTCTCAGCAATAATCCAGCTACCGTATATGACCGCGTATAAGCCGAATTTTGAGGACCAGAAAAAAGATTCTGTAGAAAGGGGTCGGCTTATCCACGGGATACACTTTCATGATAGTATTTTTCAGATCGTGATCTGTCAGAAACATCGCCTGAATGACGGTCCGATAGATTACAACTTCCCGAAAGTTTGGAAGTTGCCACGACTAGAGCCATTATTGTTATAAATGATCAATAAAGTTATTATTATACACTAATGTTGTCATTATTAAAAAAATGTTATGCATGTTACTACTTCCGATAATAAGTTTTCAATTGAATGTTCAAAGTTTATCGTTCTTCGTAAACTCCACAATCTTTACATGTAACAATATATGTAATTCACAGCTATAATATATAATCCCCAGATAAAATCGCCAATAGCTATTACGTACGTTTTGCAAAGTTCATAAATTGATAGTGAACAAGTGTCTACCTTTATTGAAAGAGGCAAATAAACAACTGTATCGGCGAGTTATTCCGTTCGCCATTTGCAAAAACATGTGATCAGCTGTTTCCTGTGACGTCACAAACGGTGACCACTGTGATTGCTTCCTGTTGTTTAAAGCAACACGGTACACAAGGAAATGAGCATTGATAATAACGGGCCGATTGGTATTGTCAGGTTGTTTACACAAACATTTTCAAGTTGTGGGTGCTTAGCGATCGTGTTGGGAGTAGGGGCTTCATTCCTTTGTTTTCGAGAGATTAGTTTAATAAACTGGAGAAGCCTGTGAGTAAGTGATGGTCATTCAATGTGTTCATAGTATGATAGTTTATTTAATTCAATTGGATTAACATACAATAGTGGTGTAAAGGGGGTTATAAAAGTTGGTATATTTTTACTGACTGACATTTTCATCATGAGTTTTAAACGAAAACGCCATTATTACGATGCTGAATTCAAACTGCGAGTCTTCGCTCCAGCTGATATATTTTCTCACGGGTTCATAATTCTATATACACCGACTCACAAAATGGCGCTTGGTTGTTGATGGCAACATATAACGATCATTATGAGATTTAAAAAAAACACGAGAAACAGCTTCCCACATTATGAAAGTGGATGACTGGTTTGTTAAATCTTTATTAGAAATAATAATGACTTTTTCAATATAATTACAACGTTTTTCATCTTATATTTTTGAATATCTGCGAGTACCGGCACATGTCTTTCAGTCCGACTTCGCAGTGTTTTTTGTCTTTCAATTCCTGATTCGGCTTATCTGCGGGTCATATCATTTTCTTTCGTATTTCAATGGTCAAATTAACACCTCGGCTTATCTACGGGGTCGGCTTATCCGCGGTCATATACGGTATATGACAGCAGTCTGTAAATAATCGAGTCGGAACCAGACAATCCAGTGATTGACATGATGAGAATCTGTGTATTTGTGATGTGGCTAGCAAGTCATGTCACACCTTCATTTTTGAGTACAAGACAATGACTGGCCAATCCAATAGATTTTATGAAGAGTAATGATATGGATTAATTGTAGTACTTGGGAGAGTCATGGAGGCGAGGTGAAATGGGTTTTAACATGCTCGAGATTATAGCACCTATATAGTTATGAGCACACACAGGTGTATGTGGCTCCTTGTTATAGTCTGGACTAATACCAGTTTTATAGTGCTAGCGCAGAGACAACCTGCGGCAGTTTAACATGGATACTCCACTCAGACACATCATAATTACTCCGAGACGACCAGTCCTTGTTATATCACCTTATTGCCAAGCACCAGGCAGGGAAACAACAAGTACAATCTTTTAATGTCTTTTGTTATGACATGGCCAAGGGATCGAACCACTAGTCTTACGTGCTCCGGGCAGATGCTCGATCCACTAGACCATGGAGGCTGTCAGAACACTCATGGGATTTTTTATGGAGCTACACCTACAGAGTGGACTCAATGCAAAGGAGGTAATACACTTCCCCGTGTCTGAATGCAGAGGCTATAACAGGCAAACACTGTCTCATCCTGACTGTGAAATATATGTACAGAGAGTATGGGTGACCCTAATGGGCCACCTCGAATACTTTTGATAGGAATGTACAGATAATGAATGATAATGCTTTTTCTCATAACATGTCTAGTCTTACCTTGGCTCAAAAAATTTGACCATCTTTTATCCAGCCCTAGATGGCATGACCATCCCCAATGGTTGATGAGGCTACAGGCCTTGCACCTCACTGATATTTAGTCTCAATCTTTGCTCCCGGACAAATCAATCACTAGTCAATCGTCAAGCTTCTTTAGTAGTGAATTACATGGAAACCCAAACAGTTCAGTAAAAGCAGCAGATCCTGAAAGCTCTTCATGAGACATGTTGGCCTATCTCTGCAATCCCAGGGCCATGTTGGTCTCAAAGCAAGACACAAGAAATGGATTTTCTTTGATAATTCACGTTTCATTTCTTTCACCTCATACTGTCTGGAATGCAACTGATCCATCGAGCTAATTCTTGCCATGTTCAAACAGTATTGTGTGTATTGTTGTTGCAATAGTTCTTAAAGACATTCTTTCTGAGTGACGTTTAGTAAGGACGTTTCAAAAGTCATACATCAACACAATATGGTTTATTTTCAAAATTATATTCAAAATTCTGATTCTGTTTAATTAGCTCCTACATTTTAATTCCACATTTGGAAAGAGAAGTTAAACTTAAAACATTGCAATCAGGCTGAAATAGTTATCAAATAATTCCTTTCCAGTATAGGGCTATTATTATGTTCATTGATTTTATAACTGCAAAGAATTTAAAATTTTGATGAGACAGGACTTTTTTATGCCAGGTTTCACTTGTCAGACTCTTTGAAGTTTATTTCATTTATTAGGTTGTCTAAGCAAAGAGATTGATTGCTAAAAGATTTTGACGTTCTTGGAACTAATGTCTGAATTTCATCCAAATGAAGAAATTTCATCGATTCCCAAAACTGGTATATGCAGTTCTGATCATTCCTTCAGGACACGATGTCAGCAGAACCATTTCTGTGGTGAGAATCACAGAATCTAAATTTTTCATTTAGAAAGTCGGAAATAAAAGAAGTCATGTATAGATACATTTTGAAATATTAAACATCTGACTATTATTATCCACAGTTTGCTTCAAGGAAAACAGGAGAATGGTTCGATAATTACTATTTCTTGTACAACACAAACTTTATACAGTCCTCAGACATTCTGAACACTCTATCGTTATTTAAGTTATCCCATGCAGATATCTAGGCTTGAAGAGGTCCCACCTACTGCATGCTAAGTCTCCTGTCCAGATTCCAGGGCAGAACGGGTTCCCAGTACCCAATGCTAGTCTCTTTTCAGATTCCAGGGCAGAATGGGTCCCCACTACCCAATGCTAGTCTCCTGTTCAGATTCCAGGGCAGAATGGGTTCCCAGTAACCAATGCTAGTCTCCTGTTCAGATTCCAGGGCAGAATGGGTCCCCAGTTCCCAATGCTAGTCTCCTGTTGTTATTCACAGGTAGAATAGGTCCCCACTACCCAATTCTAGTATCCAGATGGGATTGATGGGTAGAATGGGTCCCCGGTACCCAAAGCTAGTCTCCAGTTGGGATTCCAGGAAAGAATGGGTCCTTAGAACTCCATAACTGTATCCCTGTAGGATTTCCAGACAAAGAAGAATAAACGTAATATATAACTCAATAATTTCCTTACAACTTAACATTGTTGACTCTACTGGTACAATGCAAAATCATACAATGCTTCAATGTAAACGTAGTACACATTATCCAAATATATTCATCATTTTATCCTAAAAAAAGCAACCCATCCATCCACAGGAAAAATGTCAAGAAACACTAATTTACAACATTTATCTTGACCCCCTGAGCTTAATTACTGACCCTGAAACAAAAAAAAGCCTGTTCCTGATATGCCTCATCAGCTGTTCCATTTGTCCCTCCCTTTCATTATTTCTCCCTTCATGTCTCCTTACTCCTGATAAACATCCCCGGCTCCCAGGGGACAACCTCTGGTGCAAAAGCAGGCCAAATTTCTGTCTAAATTGTCCAATTTGAGGAGCACCGCTGGGACAGCAACTAATTAAGAAACGATGCTTGTCGACTCCACGCACTACCATGGCCTTCCTTGTCATGCAATAACAAGTAGAGGAGTTGTCACTCAATACAGGATCAATGGAGTATACACCAGAAATGAGTCCCAGGATCCCCTAAGGCCTGAATGAATTATTCAGAACAGACATATTCACAGTGGAACTTTCATTAGAAGTTGTGCCGTGATCTGTTTAAGCCAAGGTTCTTGAGTAAAATTCTGATTTGCATCAATTAAATCTGGTATGAATGTTTTGTCAACCAGCCATGTTTTATCCGAGAACTGTCGGAGAAGAAGCGCTTATAATGCTTTTATGACCAGGGCAAAATTGCACAAAGCGATCTTAGCGCTACGGCTATTGTAAGTCTATGATAAAGTATGGGAGTTACTATCACCTTAGCGCTAAGATCGCTTTGTGCAAGTGGGCCCAAGCAGTTATCTAAAACTGTTAATGGCATGATCCTGCCTTCTTGTCTTTTCTGGCACCCATCCATGAAGATTTCCATGTCTAGTAACATCAATCCACTTGAAACCTCCAGGTGAGCTCAGTTGACCTCCATTTGAAACCTCCATACCTAAGCATGCACAGATCCATTTGAAACTTCCAGATGAGCTGCTGACCTCCATACCTAAGCATGCACAGATCCATTTGAAACCTCCAGGTGAGCTGCTGACCTCCATACCTAAGCATTCACCAACTCATTTGAGATCTGCAAGTCATCTTCCGATGTTAAATAAAATCCTACATCAACAGGTGAATGAACACAGGATATTGTTGAATGGCAGAAGAAAATCTGTTAAATGACACAAGATAAACCACTGAATGGCACAAGACTGAATGACTTCTAACATACTGACTGGTATGTGGCCTTTAAGGGCAAATGGTCACATGCCTTCTTTCTAAGCAGACTCAAACACAGATATCTTATACTAACACAACCTACAATGATAAAGACCCCAATCAAGCCACACAAAGTGGTAATGAGTTGCACAAACTCCACAGTGACCTTCTCTTAATATTGGCCAACTTCAGGACCTTCTTTACATTCAACTAATCATCATCTACAGTATTCCAGATCCACACAACTGCATCACTTCATGATGTGCCTGGACTGAACATTCATCTGTTCAGTCCCACTAGTTCAGACAATCCAAAGTAGATTAGCTAGTGAGGTTAAATATATCACTTAACACTTGTTGCCTCCATACTGATGACAGGGGACAGACTCCAGGCCTTTTGCGGGGGGGGGGGGGGGGAAGAAGGGAGGATGAATGCAGCTTTATACTTATTGCAGAAGGACCCTGGTACCTAGTATGCTTGTTTCCTATCGGGGTTCTGGGGTAGAACCAAGTCGCAATTGTTCCATGTTATTATCATGGGTATTCTACGGTATAATTGGTCCATGTACATTACGGTATAATTGGTCCATGTACATTACGGTTTAATTGGTCCATGTACATTATGGTATAATTGGTGCATGTACATTACGGTATAATTGGTCCATGTACATTGCGGTATAATTGGTCCATGTACATTGCGGTATAATTGGTCCATGTACATTACGGTATAATTGGTCCATGTACATAATGTTAGTCTACCCTTTGGGATTCTTGGGTAGAAAACATCAATGTACATCATGATTGTTCATCCTTTGGGATTTTAGTTTAGAGTCCTTATTCATTGTGTTTGTATAACCTGTGGGGTCTTGGGGTTGAACAGGTACAAGTTGATCAAGTTTGTCTACCTTTTTGGATTTTGCTTGTCTACCTTTTTGGATTCTGCTTGTCTACCTCTTTGGATTCTGCTTGTCTACCTTTTTTTATTCTGCTTGTCTACCTTTTTGGATTCTGCTTGTCTACCTTTTTGGATTCTGCTTGTCTACCTTTTTGGATTCTGCTTGTCTACCTCTTTGGATTCTGCTTGTCTACCTTTTTGGATTCTGCTTGTCTACCTCTTTGGATTCTGCTTGTCTACCTTTTTGGATTCTGCTTGTCTACCTTTTTGGATTCTGCTTGTCTACCTTTTTGGATTCTGCTTGTCTACCTCTTTGGATTCTGCTTGTCTACCTTTTTGGATTCTGCTTGTCTACCTCTTTGGATTCTGCTTGTCTACCTTTTTGGATTCTGCTTGTCTACCTCTTTGGATTCTGCTTGTCTACCTTTTTGGATTCTGCTTGTCTACCTTTTTGGATTCTGCTTGTCTACCTTTTTGGATTCTGCTTGTCTACCTCTTTGGATTCTGCTTGTCTACCTTTTTGGATTCTGCTTGTCTACCTTTTTGAATTCTGCTTGATTCTGCTTGTCTACCTTTTTGGATTCTGCTTGTCTACCTTTTTGGATTCTGCAGTAGAGCAAGTACATATCTGTCAACCTGGAGATCCATGGCAAGATGGGTCACTTATGAAGTTTTGGGGCAATGGTTCCTGTTCTTAGCCATTTGTGATCTTGAGTAAACAATTCACTGCATGACTCATCTCAAATCTAGTTTTAACCAGAAGACACATAAAAATTACTGGTAAAACCATCCTAGGTTATGGAAGTGTAATGTTGCCATGTAACACTTTGACACAGCTGTACACATAATCAACTTTTTTAAAAAGTGCTAACAATGGTGAATGGTTATTAACTGAAGGGTTCAACAGTGAACAAGTATTAAATAAAATGTATATCATCTGATTAAGTTTATAAGGGAAACAGGTGGCGAGTACACAAGTTTGAGTCACAAGACTGATCCCTATTTAACAACTGAAACTGGTTCTAGTTACTTTGATGCCTGGTGTGTCATCAGCTTGACAGCATGGCTTCATATGTACCCGGCATCTTCCCGAGGCAAGAGCGTTCACTAGCCTTATCATCAAAGTCTTGTTTTCCGACCTTGCCACATCAAGCCAACTCCTCCTGTGCTTAATATGATTGGACTATTGCATATATCGATAGCCCAATCAGAGAACGTTTCACCAATCAACATCCACAACTGGTACACCTTCGGATGAAAGTGATTTACCGCTGCCTGTCCTTGTTGACATGAATATGTCTTTTTCATCTTTTAAACCCCCCAAACAATTGCCTATGTTTTTGTGTCAGGGATGAAATCGTGAATGTAATTTCGTTATCTGATCGACTAAATCATTGCGATCTTTGTGAAGCTAAACAAGATAACAACAGCAATCTTATTGGATATCGCATTTTCATAACAAGGGGCACAACCCATGATCTACACCAGGTGGCACCAGTGTCAACCAAGAAAAGTGGCCTTGATGTGGCCAAGGGTAGAAACTATACCTTGAGATAGACTAGTGGACATGCTTGCCTTGGGAATATGATGTACCTGGCTGCATAGATTGTTCCTCATGCTATCAACCATCGATCACTAGCTGGATTATTTACAGGCCATTGCAATTTTAGTGTCAAATTACTTGGTCTAAAACATCATTCATGCACTCACACATATGATCTGACCCCAATCCAATTTGCTGACACTAACAATCGTATTGACATTTTTATAACATAACACAAGAATGATAAATATGGTTTCTGCTTTGTAGTTGAGATGGTTTATCATGACAAATTACACACAAAAACATTTTAGAAGCCAAATGTAATTTATAAATAAATGGAGACACAACATGCAGTTGTGTATGCCCTACTTCTGGGTTAATTGTGAACCAAATCCTCAACAGGTTTTTGAGACGCCATATTTGTCAGCAATTCAAGACTTCAAATAATCTTTCTGAAAGAATAAGACAAAAAGACTTGGGGGATCCAAAATACATTGTTTAGTAAAACCTACAGCAGTGAAACCTCATACTACACTACCAGCTGTGATAACTATCATACTCAAATTTGATATGACTTTTAATATCAGCCAAGATGTAACAATGGTTTGAGCCATGTGAAACAATCTCCTGTATGAAACTAACCAAAATCTCTACATCTGTTACAAATACTGCAACTACTGCAACAAAGTCCAATCACAAACTATACCTTTTTCATATCCGTTATTATGTTTAGCTTGAAGTGCTAATAACAAAACTACCATATTTTCTCACTTTACGACTTTTCCTTCCTTAGGCTTAACAAAACCTCTGAATGCCAGAATTAACACACAAACCATTTCATTGTCAGGCATCTGCTTGATAATAATTTGCCTAGCAATGGTGCATATATTGACTTTGTTATATTATGTGCTTCAGAAAACAGACACCTAGAGGCTTAATAACAGGCGTGTTCCTAAGAAGAAATCAATGTGCCCTCCAAGCCATCTTTCCCCATTGATTAGGGTGGCGTACAAATACATACACAATTTTGTTTTGCCTGATCTGTTCTGGTAGAACAGTCTGATGTCCACCTGAAATATTATAAAGGTTATGTGGAAATGTTTTCTGATACAAGTTAACTCTTTTGATGCACATTTTTTTAACCTTTCCTTCTTAAACAAAGTATTGTGGGCAATATTGACCATGCTTAAAATTTGATGAAACTTATGTTAAGTATTTCAAACCTCCTTTTCATTCAAATGTTTTTACCTAATCTAATTGTGAAAAGAGAATACTTTTTCTATTATTTCATCAGACAATGTTTTTAAAATTTATAATATCATTGAATATTTCTCATTTAATCAATGTCAGAACAAAACACTTTCTGTAGGTGCTTGCAATTAACATGTGCATCCATGGTAGTAGTTTCCTAAAAACAACTCTTGAAAACAACTTTGACAAAAATACATCTGAGAGAGGTTTTAATAAAAAAAGGTTTTTATTTATCAGTTTTTAATTAAGAAAAATTGGGCTCACCTGTATACATAAAAAATAATTGTCAGGCTAAATAAATGATATAATGCACTAATATATACCTGTGTAACACTCATGGGTAAGATAGCGAGGAAGACGGCATCAGTTCCATATATTGTTTTCAGCTTGCAGCTAGTCGTATCATGCAGTGATCCGATTACTGTTCATGTCAAGTCATGACTTCCAACAAATTTGTCATTTGCAATGCATTCCAATTTTGCATTCCAATTTAGAATGAATTTTGTTTTGTCAGTTTGTGACACAACCCTTTGATCTGAATCCTGGGAAAGGTTTAGAAGCAAAAACGATGTGTAGCTTCAGGATCTACAAATTGAGTTACTCTCTTAAGACTGATATTGAAACTTGTCAAAGCAAAGAAGAATGTCAAAGACAATAATCCCTTGTAAACATGTACAAAGCAACGAAAGCAGGACAAAAATCTTATTGCTCATTGATAACCACATCATAGAAGCATCATACACCTCAGTTTTTGTATGAACAACATCACTTATTATATTTTTAAAACACATCTGAAAAGGAAGGATAATGGCCTACAACTATTTTACATTTTGATGAAATTGAGTAAGCCTTCACAAGGCTTTGGAAACATCCAAAGATTAAACGTTCTTTAATATTTTATATGTTATGATTTGAACTTCACTTAGAAAGGTATTTTCATTAAAAAAATATTAAAATATAATAAAATAGCTCTGTCCTTCCATGAATTGGACACGTAATATTGTGATAAGGTTCCATCGAAACGTCAGTGTTATAAACAAGAGAATCAACTTTTACAAGAGAAATTATCGTACGATTCAGGGATAAAACAGAGATATAAAAGAAGGAAATATGACACCTGGTTATATGTCATCAATACTTGATGATACATAGGTAAATTATTGGTAAATGATATATTAATGTATTGAGGATCTCTCGTAAAATAATAAGATAAAATGTTACTAAAATAATATTTGTATTTAAAGGGAAAGAATTTTTATCTGACATCAAACTTTTCAATCATCTGTATGAATCTATGACCTCAACCAGGAGACATAAAAAAATCATGATACATGGATATTTATAATCCATGGATTATCATCACTCCATGGTGGCTGCAAGGTCGTTATATCCTCAGGTCAGATTTATGACATCAAACATGGCCATCTGCGTAACCCCACTGTGACATTTTTACGTTGAACATATTTAACTTATCAAGCCTAAAAATAAATTCAAATTCTGAAGTCCTTTGGTACAGATGCCATTGAAATAATCCATGCATCCATATCTATCAGAAATTGGAGAAACCTGGTGAGCTTGCTCTGACAGCTTACACAATCTGCCCTGAGGACACATACATCTATATTTGTCATCATCGTGGTGAGGAAAGTAGTCCATACATTTCCCAGTTTTGTTGTACTCCTGTGATAATGATGGAGTAAAGAGGCTTTGAGTGACATAAAGTAGTCCTGGTTCCAAATATCGCAGGTTACCAAGTCTGACCTTCTCGTCAGGGATTCATACTCCATAAATCCATACCAGTCACAGGCACTATATAAATATATAATTGCACTTTACCAGCAATAACTTTAACATTCCATGACCTATCATTAGGACCCAGTCATTTATTTAGAGAGGGCGGACAAATTATATCTGGAAAACCAAACACATGACCATGAGAATGGAAAGGTCACTCCAGAAGTGACCCAAATGCTGAAATATTAAGAACAGTCCAATGTTATTATCCATTTTGTTTGTTTGTTTGTTGTTTGAAAACGTACTCATGAATATTCAAGCTATATGACAGCAGCCTGTAAATAATCAAGTCAATACAGTGATTGATATTGTGAGCAATGATTCACGCCTTCGGGGTATGATGGCACACAATCAACCAAGCCACAGAGTCTGACCACCCAATCTTTTCGGTTGCCTCTTACAAAAAACCCACCAATGGTTACTGAGGACCTTTTCTAACCAGAGTCACCATGGTGTTATTTTCAAATTAAGCAAAACCTTTGTTGTTTTTCAAAATATTGCAGCAATATATTAACAGCAAATGACACTCCTCCATCCACCCAATAAACAAGGAAATACAAAACTGATCCAATTCTTCACATCCACAAAGATCTTACTGATCTACAGTTATCACTGAGAGAGTATTGTTTAATGCCAAACTCAACGATATTCCGGTTATATCACGGCTGCCTAATAATCATCAAGTCAGGCCAGACAAACCAGTGGTTGACAATGATAGGATGACCAACATACCACTGTAACCATCTGATCCCCAATTTAACTGCTTCTGACAAACACAGGGAACTGACTTAAATTCTTTTCCCTTTTAAAAATGCTGGATCCGCCCATGCAATTGCCATACATCACTGTACATTTCAAACTTAATATTCTTCATATACAGATACTAATACTGAATTTAGTATTATTTAGTCAAGGACTGACAAGAGTCATTATCTAAGCTCCATGTCATAATGATGAGATCTGATTGGTTCACGGAATCATGATAAAATACTCCATATCCCGCCTGGGTGGGAAAAAAAATTCTGAGCAGGAGAATAAATCTGTTATACACCACCATGAAGAAAACAGGCTGCACATAGATTTCTGGGTGAAACAATAAATCTCTTGCACCATGCCATGAATCAAAAAGCTACACTCTGTTTAGAAGTCAATGAAAGTCGCGTGACACAGCATAAGTTAACATCAGCTCAAACATCTGTTGTCTATCAATTTTCAATTTGTATCAATTCTTTAACAAAGCCAGATTGAAACATGTAGGTAAGGTGAGTTTGTTGTAGCAGTAATAATCCAGCTCATGGTATAAACCGTTGGATGCATAAAACCATATAGATGGCTTGTGACACTTCTACAACTAATGGTATATTGTGTCTGAGTAGGGTACCATTATCAGCATCTCAGTGGGCGAGCACTATAAAATGGCGTAAGTCCGGACCAGTTCAAGCAGCTACACATACATACATGCATGTAAGTGCAGTAATCTTGAATGTGACATGAGACCCGTTTCACCTCACCTCATATACAAGATCAGGAAATACATGTAGTGCATTAACTCCACACTGAAACAGACAAATAGTCAAACAGCAATGGGTATTATTTCCTTTCCGTGCAGAATCTCATTAGTGAAGTCAGTTAGTAACATTACACACTTGACAGTGATGTTAAATCTATATCTTGTCTTTCACAAGCTACCATGGGCCGACAAGCCAGTGTCCTATCGCTAGCACTAAATGATACCATCGGCGTTTAATGTTCATTCTTATTTAGCTGCTTACAGCTCAGATTTGTTTCCCCTTGGCACATATTAGTAAGTAAGCTTTTACACCACTTTTAGGAGTCGTAACAAAAAATTCTGAACTAAGTCTTTTCTCCAAGGTGTTTGCACTAAGTTATCTTAAGTTACGACGATAATTAAGACATGGTTGGACCGGTCTTAGGAGCTTAGTACAACAGATAAGAAGACAGATTGACAGCATGTTACAGAAAAATATTACAAAACTATGACACTACAATTCACTGTGCAGAGTTGCGTCCCTTGGGCCCTCCAGGAACCTATGATTGTGGGTTCAAAGCCCGGTCATGCCGGACCATACCTATGCTTATGGGTTTCACCAAAGTGGTGAACATCTGAAACCTGCATCATTTTGGGCTTTAATCCAACATTATGCTGACACAATTTAAATATATTATTATTAATTTATGACATTTTCTGTTCATGGCTTTAATATTGCTGATGTGACAATGAATTAAAAGTTACTCACTCACTCCGTTGACTTCTCCCTTACAAATTCTTAATCTTCAATGTTTGCTACATCTATCTATACAGGACAACAGCTTAATGATATGAGTGAGTGAGTGAGTGAGTTTGGTTAAACTCCGCTTTTAACATTATTCCAGTTATATCGCGGCATGTCAGCTTAATGTGGGAGGAAAGCCCTAAGTGATGCAGGTCACAGACGTTAACCACGACTGACGACTGGGCCACCCGTGTCCCCGCTTAATGATATGATCCTTCAACGATCAATTGTACATAACAATATTATGAAAGAACCACCCTCTGGCAAAAAAGGAATCATATATATTTCAATATATAATTGCATACATGAATTTCTGTTCACGGAATTTCCTAAATAATTGATGATGTCATTGGGATACCCCCAGCTTATCTTATCTCTATTATAAAAAGCTGACACAAGTGTCTTAAGTAAGATAACATTGCGATAGGTTTAAAACAGCTAAAGACACTTAGATTTGTCTTAGTTGAGAAAGCTTTGTGAATAGACCGTCAGATATATCACAGCAGGGTACAACAGAAATGGGCTTCACACATAGGGAATTGAAACGGGGCCTTTGGCATGATGCGCGAGCACTTTAACAAAGCTACCCAACTGAGCCCTTGGCAGCATCTAACAAAGTGTTCATAACTGTAAGACTCATAACTCATATATACTCAAACAGACTTCTGAAAATCATAGGATTTAAGATCACATTGAGAAGCTGACTCAAGGAGCCTTGTTTCCTGAAGATCTCATAAAACTACCACCAGCATCTTGTATCCTACAACATAGATCGTTATAACCCCTATCAAGATCCAGGTTGGAATAGGTCTACAGCAACCTATGCTCGTTGAAGAGGCGACTAACAGGATTGGGTGGTCAGCCTGGCTGACTTGGTTGATGCACGTCTTTGTATCCCAGTTGTGAAGATCGATTGATGTCTATCACTGGATTATCTGGTCCAGACTGAATTATTTACAGAAGGTGAGGTGAAATTGGGTTTAACGTCGCGTCCAAGATTATTGCACTTAAATAGTGACGTGCATGCACGTGTATGTGTGGCTGCTTGTACTAATTCGGACTAATGCCAATTTACAGTGCTAGCTCACTGAGATACCATGCCTCTGTTTAACATGAATACCCCACTCAGACACAGTATACTGACTCCGAGCCGACCAGTCCTTGTTTTAGCCCCTTTATGCCGAGCGCCAGACAGGGTAACAACAAGTACCATTTTTTAACGTCTTTTGGTATGACGCGGCCGGGGATCGAGCTCCGGACCTTCCGCTCTCAAGGCGGACGCTCTACCACAAGACCACGGAGGCGGTCTATTATTTACAGAAAGTCGTCATATAGCTGGAACATTGGTGAGTCAAGAGTTGAACTACAAAGAAACACACAAACACAGAACCTCTCCCACAAAGCAAACCTAGCACTACAGCTATCCAAATCTATTCTGGTATTGTCTTTTCTGCCAAATCATGGATCAAAGCACGAGCATGGGTATTCTGGTATTGGACTAACAGCTACTGGATCCTGGAGCACTAAGGGAGGCAACTTTAAACCACTGGGTCACCATGCAAACATGGATTTCAAGCTTATTTGCTTCACAAAATACTGACAGAACCTTATTTTGAAATCCATGTAATTGGAAACACAATATTAATGTTTAATGAGCTGTCTCAACTCCATTTCAAATGACAATGTGTCTTGGTCCCACTGTTGTCACTGCTAGCCGTCCTGTGTATGAAGCCAACAGCCAGGTCAACAATGGTAATATGTATTTTCATCAGTTGCTAAGCAACCAGTATACACCATGATCATCACAAACAGTTAGCCCAATACACATCATCTCATATGACATACATCAATCACACAGTTTTGTCATAATGTTTTGAATACATTTTGTGCAAATTAAGACAAGTGTTTCTCAGCAAATGCAATCATTAGAAATGTTTTAATCAGACTGATTACTAGAGACTACAGTTAACAGACTTTGGAGAATATTACTTGGCATAAGTGAAAGCTCCGGTGACCTGGATTGTTAATAATATGGATGATAATCAACAGAATTAATGAACATTTCCTTTGCTACTGTTCATCTATTCCTTTCATCATGTAATACCATCTACACATATCCCTTTTCTATCCCCCATTCATATCATCAGGTCAGATGGCATCTTATGTGCATATCATCTTGTCAAATCTATCCATACTATCTTTGCACATCATCTTGTCATATCTATTCATAGTATCTTTGCATATCATCTTGTCAAATCTATTCATACTATCTTTGCATATAGTCTTGTCAAATCTATTCATACTATCTTTGCATATCATCTTGTCATATCTATTCATACTATCTTTGCATATCATCTTGTCAAATCTATTCATACTATCTTTGCACATCATCTTGTCAAACCTATTCATACTATCTTTGCATATCATCTTGTCAAACCTATTCATACTATCTTTGCATATCATCTTGTCAAACCTATTCATACTATCTTTGCACATCATCTTGCCATATCTATTCATATTATCTTCTTATATATCAGCACATACTGATAGAAAAGAATACGGGAACACTGAGTTTAGGCACAAGTAAAATGATATGCTACTCTGGGTTCCCTGGGTTCTGGGAGCCCTATCTACAAAATATAGTTTGGAAACAATGAATGCAAACACATCTCAACATCTGATTCTTACATGTATTGAATTTGTATGCGCGCTATTTCAAATGTACTGACAGTAAAGCTTATTTCCCTCTAGTTTTCATTGTTCCCTTATTCACTTCCATCAGTATATGTATATACTAGTTTTACATCTTGTTTTATCATCTATGACTACCATTTAATAATACAAACCAGTCCTATCCCCTTTTCTACCCTTTGTTCGGATTATCTTTTCATGTGGTGAAATAATTCAGTCAGATACCCCATCATATCATCTGATCATATCACCTTTTCACATCATCATCTTGTCATATCATCTGCATGATAAAGTTGTATCATCTAGCCGTTTCTATTCATATCCCCTATTATATTCCCTATTCATACCTCTTTCTACCATCTATTCATATCCCTACTCTATTCCCTATTCATACCTCTTTCTACCATCTGTTCACATCCCTACTCTATTCTCAATTCATACCTCTTTATACCATCTATTCATAACCTCATTCGCTATTCCCTATTCATATGTCTTCATACCATCTATTCATTTCCCTATTATATTCCCTATTCATATCACTTTATACCATCTATTCATATCCTTATCTATTCGTCTATTCACATCACATAATAGCATTTCTTCATAGTCTCTGTTGGCCTACTGTCCAAGAATACCATCAGCATACCCGAGTCCCACAGCCAACTTCTCTTGAATAAACGTAATGTCAGTTCCCAAAGTGTGTCTACATGCAAAGTGGTCCATTATTCCACTTCTTCTGTCTTCTTCCATGATTTATTTCAGTAATACAAAGATTGGAACCTCTATCATATTCATTGTCACTTGGCCGGTGCAATTCTAACACAGTGCTAACTTTACGGGGAAATAAACCAACCCACAAAGGCTACCTCATCTTAATTATTTCCCTACTATGTTAAGGCAAGCCGTAAGAGACAGAGTGACGGAATTGCCCATGTATTGTCCTACTAACGAGTCATCAGACCACTTCCATGGAATAAGTAAGCGGACGGTAGTTAAGCGATGGAGGTCGCTTGTAGCAGAAATTATTTAATCATCTGGCAGGCTCAGTCAATATAGATGGTATGAAGCCTGTTAATTGTCTCTAACTAGATATGGGATACACCACGTGCAGGATATTGCCATGAACAGGGAGCATGGCGAACAGGCTGCCCTTCCATGACACGCGTGCCATAATAATAATGGCGGAATTTGACACAAAAAATATGGCATTGGATAAACCTTATGAACTATTTTTAAAGTGATTATTCTAACCTGACCCCTGAGCACAATATTTGGTTGAGAAAATGTTTCTCCTCATTTATTCAAATCAAGGGTAGACACCCGAGGAAAATCCTTCACATTTTGGAGGAGTGTTTTATGAAAACTAACTCAATCTTAGAGAAAATGACAATTAATAGTCCTAACAGATGTTCACCAGTCTCAGACTAGCAGACTAGTGGTCATGTCAAACACTGAAAATTAAACCTTTTCTTACACTTGTCCAGGAAGGCAAAAGAAATTAATTTGAGTTTTTTACTTCATAACTTTCATATTTTGTGTAAGAAAGACATTATTTCTAGATCATATCAGACCCAGTTTTTTTTCTCTAAAATGTTAAAAAAAGGATAAATTCTTGGCCCCTTTCTTGATCTATATCTGATGTCTGGATCACAGTGAATGTCAGCGAGTGACAGGTTATATGGAATGCAGGAAAGTAGTATATGCATCACTGAATATTTCACCGTGAGATCCTTCTACTGGATGTCCTTTACCACTAAAACTACCTATCCTGTTCTTATCAACAAATCATTGAGCAATATGAGTCACAACAGTCTCGTGACCTTTAGACCAGGAGACCTTTACAAAGATGCAATTTGGTCTTTCAGAGCCAGTCGCCATCGTGTGCTCATCTTTGCATCACAAATCTCAGCATCGGTTCAGCTTTAACAATTTTCTTCCTTGGTCCACGCTACCAGAATTCCTACTATAGAAACGAGGTAATATTTTCACAAACATGATAACCCCCCAATCTGTATCTCAGTGACTGACGGAGGGGCAAACAAGGCTGCAGTGGCTGCCAGCTCAGCTTCAACAAAACTGCATAGACCACCTGCCTTGACTAATGGTTACATCAATAGTGTCACATGATTCCTGGCAATTCGCAGGATCAATGGAACTGTCACAGAAACTGACCTGGAGTTGTCCAACATTGCACAAGACAATGGCCAGAGCATCAGTTCTGCTGATCAATCTGCCGTTGGTAAATACGATTCTGACACATATACACTCCAGTGCAGATGGGCTGTGTGATTGGCAGGACTACTGTGTTATTCAACTGTATTACTGCTGGAGGAGGGAAGAACAGACGTTTGGTGATATATTGGATGATATATTGGATGATATATGAGGGATATATGTCAGTATAAGATACAATATAAGTATATCACAGATCAGATTCATCCAATAGATGACGAATGGTTTTCAGTCACCAAGAGAAAGATTTGTATGGCGTGATTGAATCGTCAAATCACATGAGTGAAATGAAATAACCAGGAAAGGCAGATGAAACTTTAACATAACACAAACTACAAGAGAATCACTTATTGGTGTTTAATATATTCATTTTCAAACACAAGGCATATGCTACAGTCACTGTGGTAAAAAACATTGTGCAAACATCTGTTCATTGTGACATACAGTAACAGTTGATAAAATTCATGAAATTTTCAGAAGATGTGCCTCAGTGAATAAGTGAATTTGTAAATTTATGACTGGTTTTAGACATTAACTAAATGATGACCATTTTCATTGTTTTGCGGATTTCTTTCACATTTTTTACAAATATTTTTGCTGCAAATACGAAACCAAACTTGGAATAAGTACATAAACAAATGATTTTTATGAGGAATGCTTTGAAACACCATTAATAATTCAATCTATCATACAGACAAGCTGTAACATTTCAGTTAACAGTTTCAGGACAAAATAGATTATCGATATGTATTCATTTCGTACATTTGTTTTTTAAAACATACATCACAGGGACACAGACATCTGTTGCCAATTTTTTTTGGCAAATTAAGTCACATAGACAATGATATATTATATCCAGGTTGAACTAAGGTTTAGAAAGAGGAGAAAAACATAATGTTTTTTCAGAATCTTAAGTACAATTGAATATTTGATGCACAAAAACTTCATTTGGAATTACTAGGGTAAGCCTTAAAGCTTCCATATATCTTATTCTGAGCATCGATTGAGCAATAAAATAATGTTTATCAGTATTGTAAACAAAAATGTCATCAGTTATTTTTATTGGCACTCTGTTTTTACATGTACTCACAGCTAATCAGCTTTGAGACATCCATGATATCAATCAGAATATGCTATGACATCATGATTCAACGTATGAAGTCACATGCTTCAATGACAAACGTTAGGCTAGCAGAATGCCCCCAAAATGCACAAAAGATGTTTCTTTCTTACAAATATTATTCAACTCACTATGTGAATAAATGGATGCAATATTCATGCTAACTTTTCAAATGTCAAATGTCACGTTTTTCAAACTTGTGACGTGATACATACCATATTCACCATAGTCAATGCACCTTTATCAACTTCTAGACCACACTGCAAGACAGTTTAATAAGTGCCCCATACATAGCCTGAATTCTGCATGACGGTTCTCACCTGCTGTGAGTCCAGAATGGCTTTTAGACATGCTATCAGCCATGAACTTCAGTTACTGCACAGGTTAAAACATCGCCTTGTTCGAAAAGACACCCTAGAAAGTCTTGCTGTAAATGTCCAATGACGGTGGCTATTGACAGAACACACACTGCAAACCTATCACTTCAGTTTTCTGGTTCTGTCCTTGTCAGTCTGGTTCTTCAAGTTTAAGTTGCATACATCATGGTGTACATGAACATCACGGTATACGTGATAGCTTCTTTTAGTGCAAGCGATAATGAAAATATCAAGTTTTCAAAAGGGAGTTATCCAGCCATTTGTATCTGACCATGCCACATGATTATATGTCCAAGGACAGAATGTGGAACTCAGGTACTGGAGGCCTTTTAAAGGTGAAGATACTCCATCTCACAAGGGGTGAAGATGAGGATCGATTGACATTTCTTGCAAGGTAAGCACTGCAAAATTTGCACAGTTTTATAGCAACAGAGCTGCAGCAAGGAAATTCAAAAATGACACACAGAGAGGATGAGATTTGAAAAAGAAAGACAATGCATTGTTACTGATGGCAGCGTCAGTTAGGGTAAAAACACCCATCGTGTGAAGATGTTGATGAATTGCTGCTGAAATGGACGTCAGACCATCTATAAGGAACCAGTGTTATGGAGAAGGAGTGAAATTAGAAGCATGATAACTACACACACGACGAGGTGATCAAAGCCAGTTGTGGTTGGTAACGTTCATTCAGGTGAAGAAATAAAATAAGCTTCTGAAGAGCAAGACATATTTCCCAGAAGAGTGGGGAACTCTACAGATACATCATTCACATCCGATGGCAGCAGAAGTACCGTTCAAGCAGCATCGGAAATATGGATGAAATACTTCCAGTGTCATATGGGACTCTTTTCCCACTCACTCCATGCCAGTGATCAAAAAAGCCCTTTCATCAGTATACAACTCAGAGACGTGACTCCAGGAGGTTGTACTAGCAAACTCAAACCGTGTGAGGTGTGAATGTGTCTTTAGAGCATCATGTCATGGCATCTTGGCCAAGAAAGAAAATGAGTATTGCACAAAACACCGTGAAATAATGACATACAGGAGGTAGAAACTGGGTTTAATTTAGAGATTCCAAAGTCAACTTCATACTGAGCCAATATTGAGGTTATCATTGATATACAACACGACAGAAGACGTGGGGTGTGTAAAATTTAGAGGGTTGGTAATGACAGTGAAAAAGGCATACAATTTCATAGTCTAAAATCAGAACTTAAGATTCAAGTGAATAAACTCAATTCAACAAAGCTGTTTAAAGTAATAAAGCATATACAATTGTACTTTAATACTGCTTTATCACAATATGCTTAGAATACATACAAAACTGTTAACCAATCTCTGCACTGACAATATATTAATCAACCAAGCATGGTCAAAATAAATGTCACATGTATATATTTATTAATTTAAAGTAAAGAAATATTTCTGTTCTTTTTATTTGTAACAATTTTGCATGATGTCCTCCATGGTGGAGACGCTGGCATGTTTTTTAGTTGAGTATCAGCTGTGATATGTTAAACAATCGGGAGATTTACCTTTCTGAGGTAGCCTTTGGAAACATGAAACCAATTCAAAATTAACATTTAATCACCCAAATACTTATCAAAAAATGGTTTATTGAGAGATTTTCTGTAATGAATTCAAATGTCAGGCTTTTAAATTAGGTTAGCAATCCACAGACAAAGGTCACCTTCAGGATCATGCATGACATTTCGCATTTAGAAAACCTTTTTCTGTAAAACCTGTAATGGCTTAATAAAAATACAGACTATCAGGCAAGGCAACGTCTTTGACCTCATCGACACACATAGTTCAGATGAGTCCTAGCTTTTCAGTAGGGGGTACACAGACAAATGTAAATATTTCTGAGAAAGTCTTAGAATTTAAATGAGGGTAAGAGTGAGTGAGTGAGTGAGTGAGTGAGTGAGTGAGTGAGTGAGTGAGTGAGTGAGTGGGTGAGTGGGTGAGTGTGTGTGCGTGTGTTTTAATGGGTTTAAATGATATCATGAGTTATCAATGCACATTTTATGGCAACAAAGAGCACAATAGTTTCAAAGGTTTCTTAACAAATTCAACAAAGGAATTCTAAATGCTCTCTTATCAAACTTAAAGCTCCAAATACTGGTTTTATCACAAGACATCCATCCATAGTTTATATATGGAAAATGCAGGACAGCACAGCATGTGGTTTCAAAGGTAAAATTTAGCTCATGTCACAATTGCATCACACAGCTCATTGCGATTCAAATATCAAAATTGACAAACACTCTCTTTGTTGATTTCTAATGTGTTTTAAGCCCAATCGGTACTGCCACATATACACTGAATATTGTTAAAACTGCCACACTGAATTTTGTAACTTATCATTATACAATTATTTCAAGACCGAAAAACAAGGACTAATTAGGTAATTTGCTATAGATATAAGCTATTGCAGTGATATGGTCGTTAAAACACGTTTCAATCAGGTCATTGTGATTGAAACAGAATCAAGAATTTTCTTAAATGTCAGTGTTGGTAATTAAACCCTTCACCTTGTCCACAAGACCAAGTAGGTTTAATCTGTATCTTAATTGACACAAAGTGGCAATGTCACTCAAACAAGTCATCGTTTCAAGTCTTCTATGAGGGAGTGACGTTAATATTGTCCTTTTGGCTTATAAACGATAAATCCCTATAAGATAAAGTCAGGCAAGTTCATGATGATAGTTTCGAGTTAAACAAGCATTAACATATTTGGATAGTTGAAGGTGTGTTACACTGTTCATTGAGATACTTCCGACTCTAAAGTCTCCACCCTGCATGAGGCCATTGCTAGGTGGAGAGATGGCGCAGATAACAGCCACCTATACGTTTCTAGACTGTCTACAGTCTTCTGATGTCTTGTTTCAACAGCAGCGTAGATTTTACTCCAATTTGATCAATATTCAGGAGACTCTTTGTTTAATTTGGTTTCTTATTCCATGTATGAATGTATGTTCTGAATGTATGTTAAAATAATATTACCTAAAGTTGTGTGGGGTAGGCCATGTACGTCCTTACTTTCACTAAAGCATCTGTAATACCATTAATTATACAAACTTGGCATGTTATCCAAGACATTAGGCTGATCAAACTTTGGTAACAGGATTGTGTTTCAAATCACAGTTATACTCTGATGATGACTGAAAGGCCTACTTCAGCAACACTTTATGACTATAACGCTCATCAATTATTTGGACCCTCAAGGTAGTGTAGAGGGATCACTGTATAAGTGAATGAGTTGTGTGGGTTCAACAATTGTCTTCACAATTTGGTGGAAAGATTCATTCTCTTATTGATGCCATGATCCAGTGGTGATGATTTTGGAATACAAGACTTATCCTGATTCTTAGATGTCTGTCGGCTTTGCCAACACGGACCAATGCAACACTCACTCACTCACTCACTCACTCACTCACTCACTCACTCACTCACACACTCACTCACTCACTCAGTAAGACTGACTTGGGGAACTCAATATCCACAAGCTGTCATTCATTACAAATTTAAACCTCCATCAAATCAATGTCACACATAAATCAATGTTCTTTTCAATTATGAATTATAAGAAACTCACTCGTGTTTCAAAGCACAATTTTATTTGAAATCATTAAAGCTGTAAAAGTGAAATAAGTTCCTGTATGCTATTGCCAGATGACAAACTGCCGATCCTGCATGAAACCATGCACACTCTCTAACATAAAACCTGCAGGAGACGCTATTCAAACTCAATCCACAAACCAATAATCAGTCATATTTTCATCTTTATTGCCATATTTATTCCTCTGGTAGCTATTATTACACATTTTCAGTCCTATTTCCATTATCTTTTGTCTGTCAAAGATAATCAAACATGCACTGCACGCTGTGATGATTAACACCAGGATATAAGGAGTAATCCCTTCCTGATAGAGATGAAAACGGTTAACATAGATGCTGCTTCTTGGGTTAAGCTCATAAGACAAACTGTTTTGAATCAAATTCTTATAATTTCATACTTTAATATATTCCATTCTGTTAAGCTAATTTTTAGTCCACACTATAATATATACCATTCTGTTATGCAAATTTTTAGTCCACACTATAATATATACCATTCTGTCACACACTTCTGTCATTGTATGTTTTACAGGTTTTTTGCTCATCACTCATAATGCTTTTTTCATTAATGTTCTCTTTCATTTGGAATAAATGTGTTTGACATGTTCAGTTTAGTATAGTATATCAGTCTTCAGTGGGACAACTCTCTCACCACTAGGCCCTCCCAGTCTTCAGTGGGACAACTCTCTCACCACTGGCCCTCCCAGTCTTCAGTGGAACAACTCTCTCACCACAAGGCCCTCCCAGTCTTCAATAGGACAACTCTCTCACCACTAGGTCACCCCTGTCTTCAGTGGGACAACACTCTCACCACTAGGCCCTCCAAGTCTTCAGTGGGACAACTCTCTCACCACTAGGCCCTCCCAGTCTTTAGTAGGACAACTCTCTCACCACTAGGCCCTCCCAATCTTCAGTAGGACAACTCTCTCACCACTAGGCCCTCCCAGTCTTCAGTAGGACAACTCTCTCACCACTAGGCCCTCCCAGTCTTCAGTGGGACAACTCTCTCACCACTAGGCCCTCCCAGTCTTGTGGGACAACTCTCTCACCACTAGGCCCTCCCAGTCTTCAGTAGGACAACTCTCTCACCACTAGGCCCTCCCAGTCTTCAGTGGGACAGCTCTCTCACCACTAGGCCCTCCCAGTCTTCAGTAGGACAACTCTCTCACCACTAGGTCACCCCTGTCTTCAGTGGGACAACTCTCTCACCACTAGGCCCTCCCAGTCTTCAGTAGGACAACTCTCTCACCACTAGGCCCTCCCAGTCTTCAGTAGGACAACTCTCTCACCACTAGGCCCTCCCAGTCTTCAGTGGGACAGCTCTCTCATCACTGGCCCTCTGAATCTTCAGTGGGACAACTCTCTCATCACTAGGCCCTTCCAGTCTTCTGTGGGACAACTCGCTCACCACTAGGCCCTCCCAGTCTTCAGTGGGACAACTCTCTCACCACTAGGTCACCCCTGTCTTCAGTGGGACAACTCTCTCACCACTAGGCCCTCCCAGTCTTCAGTGGGACAACTCTCTCACCACTAGGTCACCCCTGTCTTCAGTGGGACAACTCTCTCACCACTAGGTCACCCCTTGGCCATATTGATCTTCAAAGGAACAACTCTCTCAGCCCTAGGCCCTCTCAGTCTTCAGTTGGACAACTCTATCACCACTAGGCCATCTCACACCCCTCTCAGCTGTAGTTTTGTTTGTAGTTTAATACAGCAGTCAGCAACATTTCAGTGATATCATGGCAGATTGAAAATAATCAAATGAGGACCTCACAACATCCAATACTGTAGAGTTATGACGTCACACAAGTCACCAAACCTGACGACCCGATCCATTATGTCACCTCTTCTGACCAGAGTAGCCAGGTTACTGCATGGCAATCAGTTCTGCCCCAGAATCCACAAGGGGTCTCCCTTACAATGTAGAAACAGTACACAGAAACTTTAACTGACTGGCAACATGAATGTGGCTGCTTGTATTGCTTGCATCCTTGTTAGATGATGTGTTGATTTTAGTCCATCCAACTAAGAATGACAATTTATGATCACTCTGAGGATACACCACCCACATACCTGTCACTACCTAAGAGCCCCTTATCATCATAATTACGTATTTCCATATCTGTATATAAATAGCAGTTGCCACACAATCTTACCAAGATGGGAATGGAACACATGTCTTACATTTACAAACAAACACACCAACTACTGACCCAGCCCTATACTCTCAATGTCATGGAAATTAAGTTAAAGAGGCCTTCAGTTGATAGTGTGTACACCAATGTGTTAATAATTGCTCAATTCATGTCTCCAAGCCATAGATATGCAAAACATTAGAGTTTACACCACAAACATCCATTTAAATGCATGGTCAGTCGTTAGTGTTGCACTGAACGAGGGCTGGATGTGGCCTTGAATGTAGATGACAGATGGCGGGGCAAAGGTGGCTGCTTGGGAAGAGACAGTGTGGTGCCTCACAGGTATGCTGTTCTTAAGCTGCATTTGTTCTGTCATTTTCTAATTATTATTCTTGGTGAATACTTTATCAAACAATAGTAACTTATTTACTCTGTCAAAAACATTAGAAAGTACTGTCAGTGGAGGAGTACTATTCCCTTGTTTGGAGGAGTAGTACTCCCTCATTTGGAGAAGTATCTCCTTGTTTGGAGGAGTAGTTTTCCCTCGTTTGGAGGAGTAGTATTCCCTCATTTTGAAGAGTAGTATTACTTTGTTTGGAGGAGTAGTATTCCCTCATTTGGAGGAGTAGTATTCCCTTGTTTGGAGAAGTATCTCCTTGTTTGGAGAAGTATCTCCTGGTTTGGAGGAGAAGTATCTCCTTGTAGTAGAAGTAGTTTTCGATCGTTTGGGGGAATAGTATTCCCTTGTTTGGAGGAGTAGTATTCTCTTGTTTGGAGGATTAGTATTACCTTGTTTGGAGAAGCATCTCCTTGTTTGGAGGAGTAGTATTCCCTCATTTGGAGGAGTAGTATTACCACGTTTGGAGAAGTATCTCCTGGTTTGAAGGGGTAGTATTCCCTTGTTTGGAGACGAATTTCCTTGTTTGGAGGAGTAGTATTCCCTCGTTTGGAGGAGTAGTATTACCTCGTTAGGAGAAGTATATCCTTGTTTGGAGAAGTATCTCCTGGTTTGTAGGAGAAGTATCACCTTGTAGTAGGAGTTGTTTTCGATCGTTTGGGGGAGTAGTATTCCTTTGTTTGGAGGATTAGTATTCCCTTGTTTGGAGAAGTATCTCCGTGTTTGGAGGAGTAGTATCCATTTGTTTGGAGAATATTGTGCCCAAGGACATCTTCAAGATAAACATTGCACAACATTGCACTAAATCAGTCACACACCATATAAATCTATCTGTAACCTCCTTGTACACACTCTTCAGTCACTTTGATTTATAGTTCATCCGAATACTCCTTCACAAACATCATAACATCGAGCAGGAATTACTGTCAGACTTACTTCCTGAACTGACCACAAAGTTGAAATTTGTCACAAATAACAGGTATTTTTTTATATCCATACCACACATTCCACACACATTCCACACACATTCCATTCCCATTCCACACATATTCTGTACAGCCACACTGACCTTCCTGGTTACAAACTGCTCGAACGTCACCAAAGAATTAGCTCATTCCACACTGTACTTAAACTCTAGTATAGTCCACAAAAATAGTTGAAACAAAAACCATATATGAAACCATGATCCTTTAATAAATTAGAACACTTCTAAATATGTAAGAGTCATAATGTAATTACATTACGTTGATATCTTTACATACATCAAGTTCATAAAACATAATTCTTTCTGATTTGTTGCTCTCAAAGCAATTATCGTTCTCGCCATAACAGAATATGATAGTCCAGTTAATGTGTGCTGCATAAATTACCCTCTGTTATTATGCAGTGCCAAGGTCACCCTATTTTCTCTCCCCTGAGCTATCATGTCCAAAATGGCAGAGTTTGGACTCACTCATGCAGCAAAAACACCAGTTCAAACAATGATGACTTCATCCTTCTAATTCATTCTCCTCTGTTGAATGCCTTAAATGACAAATTGTCCAATTGAACAGATTCCATCAAGAAAAATTCTAAACTAAGTGGTTTCTGAATTTAAAAAATCAACTGAGTCTTCTTGGGCTGTCGTTGAGGTTTTCTAATGAACTTTAAATTTGGGCAGTGAGTGAGTGAGTGAGTGAGTGAGTGAGTGAGTGAGTGAGTGAGTGAGTGAGTGAGTGAGTGAGTGAGTGAGTGAGTGAGTGAGTGAGTGAGTGAGTGAGTGAGTGAGCAAGCGAGGGAAAAAACAAACACAACTACGTGATAAACTGGACGTGTTAAGAAAGTTGTCCAATATCACAATACCACTACTCACCAACACCCAAAATATGGTCATGACATTTTCAATCAAAATTTACCAGACAAAATGACAGTTGACGTCTCTACTTGTGATCCAGGCACAGCGTCCATTGTGTCCACCTGACTCCTATACTATATGTCAAGCATATGCACAAGGTATTTGCCCTTGAGACTTGCAAGATAAACACATCTTGACAGTAATGTATTGAACTCATAAATATCCTGACAGATGTCATTAGCATAAGGCTATTGCTGGTATTGCTAAAACATCATGGTACATGAGTCTAGATGATGATGGAAACATGGAACTTCTTGGAAGAAAATATTTTTACATCAACACAACACGTATTGGCATGGTTATCAAAATTGTTTTACAAGTAACAAGCTTTTGAGCAGTTCAACATGTCAGGAAGCAGTGAAATGAAAATATTGATTTGCAACTAATGGTTTATGGCTTCTGTCAAAACCAAAGTTTTACACCAATTAGATATAATATGGTAATTCAATCAATGAAATTTCACAGGGATAGGCTGATTGGTCTGAAAATGCTCACATGACTCGGAAAGAAAGAGGTGACAATTTGGGCATCATAATTAGGTTCAAAACAGGAAAACTGATAAAATAACTTCAAGATTACATGAGCGTTAGATCCATTTTTGAAACCACAAGAAAGTCAGATAATCGAAGCCGACTGCAACAAGTGTGAACTGGTTTCAAATCACATGCTCTGACAAGCAGTTGTAAAACGAGTTCTTGCAGACACACAACAAGGTTGAATTTCCAATTCCCACATCGGGCAGGGTATAATTTGTGAGAGGACGAACACGCCAGCTGAAGAATAACGCAACATTTTTTGGAGAGCAGATCACTAATAGGATTGGATGACACTGACATTACATCAGAATAGCATCCTTTCCATTGGCCTGAACAAGCTGCTTGAGAGGCCACCACCACTGGTCAATGCTGGAGGAGCTGGTGGAGCACTGCAGGAATGAAGTGTTCAAAATAAAGCAGTTATGGTGCACCTCTACATGTTGAAATTTAATCTGAATTCAAATTACAGCATTTACATATTTGGGTGTTAAAATAACCAGTACTTTATTCTAAACATTGGTGTTTGGAAGAACACAAAACATACAGAATCAAGGAAACACGTTTGTTTTAGTCAGTAAATATGTAGATTTTCCATATTAAATCAAGGAAACATGTTTGTTTCAGTCAGTGAATATGTAGATTTTCCACACTGAATCAAGGAAACATGTTTGTTTCTGTCAGTAGATATGTAGATTTTCCATACAGAATCAAGGAAACACGTTTGTTTTAGTCAGTAAATATGTAGATTTTCCATATTAAATCAAGGAAAAATGTTTGTTTCTGTCAGTAAATATGTAGATTTTCCATACTGAATCAAGGAAACATGTTTGTTTTAGTCAGTAAATATGTAGATTTTCCATACTAAATCAAGGAAACATGTTTGTTTTAGTCAGTAAATATGTAGATTTTCCATACTAAATCAAGGAAACATGTTTGTTTTAGTCAGTAAATATGTAGATTTTCCATATTAAATCAAGGAAAAATGTTTGTTTCTGTCAGTAAATATGTAGATTTTCCATACTGAATCAAGGAAACATGTTTGCTTTAGTCAGTAGATATGTAGATTTTCCATACTGAATCAAGGTAACACATTTGTTTTAGTCAGTAAATATGTAGCTTTTCCATACTAAATCAAGGAAACATGTTTGTTTTAGTCAGTAAATATGTAGATTTTCCATATTAAATCAAGGAAAAATGTTTGTTTCTGTCAGTAAATATGTAGATTTTCCATACTGAATCAAGGAAACATGTTTGCTTTAGTCAGTAGATATGTAGATTTTCCATACTGAATCAAGGTAACACATTTGTTTTAGTCAGTAAATATGTAGATTTTCCATACTAAATCAAGGAAAAATGTTTGTTTCAGTCAGTAGATATGTAGATTTTCCATACCGAATGAAGGTAACACATTTGTTTTAGTCAGTAAATATGTAGATTTTCCATACTAAATCAAGGAAAAATGTTTGTTTCAGTCAGTAGATATGTAGATTTTCCATACCGAATGAAGGAAACACGTTTGTTTCTGTCAGTAAATACATAGATTTTCCATACTGAATCAAGGAAACATGTTTGTTTAAGTCAGTAAATATGTAGATTTTCCATACTAAATCAAGGAAACATGTTTGTTTTAGTCAGTAAATATGTAGATTTTCCATATTAAATCAAGGAAAAATGTTTGTTTCTGTCAGTAAATATGTAGATTTTCCATACTGAATCAAGGAAACATGTTTGTTTTAGTCAGTAAATATGTAGATTTTCCATACTAAATCAAGGAAAAATGTTTGTTTCAGTCAGTAGATATGTAGATTTTCCATACCGAATGAAGGAAACACGTTTGTTTCTGTCAGTAAATATGTAGATTTTCCATACTGAATCAAGGAAACATGTTTGTTTTAGTCAATAAATATGTAGATTTTCCATACTGAATCAAGGAAACATGTTTGCTTTAGTCAGTAAATATGTAGATTTTCCATACTGAATCAAGGTAACGCATTTGTTTTAGTCAGTAAATATGTAGATTTTCCATACTAAATCAAGGAAAAATGTTTGTTTCAGTCAGTAGATATGTAGATTTTCCGTACCGAATGAAGGAAACACGTTTGTTTCTGTCAGTAAATACGTAGATTTTCCATACTGAATCAGGTGAAGTTGCATCCATTATCGTATCCTATTAGCAAATGAACTAGAACGGTGTTTGTGTTACATACAAAAACAGAAGCAGTCCCATTCCCACCTTATCCTGAATGCCCCCAAACTGTATCTCTACCTACCTTTAACAAAGTCATAAGCACTTCCTGCTTATTGCCCAATGCACTTTATATTTTTAACACAGGGCCCTATGCCTGTTGAAACCTTAATGTCAGAGTTATGAGGACTTCCTGTTTAATAACATCACTTCTGGTTTGGGAGAACATATACCTAATGGAGTACAACTTTAAAACAGAAAGTCCTATGCCTCAAACAACTAAGTAAGTTATATGCACCTCCACTTTAATTACCTTTACCCTCATTTTGAGTCAATCACATATTTCTTGTTGAAAACATAGATGCTGGCTCTTACCAGTATCGCATAGTAAAATACAGAAGGTTGGTTCGGTACACAAAGAAGCGAAAATACCTTACCAACGACCATTCCAGTGACCTTGACCTTCAATGAAGGTAGATCAAAGATCACAATCTGTTGCCCTAAGGATGAATGTACCAAATGTTATCCAATATTGTGAACACGTCTTGAGTTATCATGAACATAAGCCGTTTTTGAGTGCATAAATCACCTTGAAAAGTGAATTTGATGTTCATTATCAGTTGCAAGTATTCCAAAGGGTTTTCCAGCGTAATTTAAACCAAATAGCATCAGCAACTCACTGACCTACCGCAGATATCATAACATTGTCATACGTAAATGAAAACAACACAAAACCCCTCCATATTCACAAAAATGTTTGCTAAAGCAGCAATACAAAAGGTGATAACCCCTACATGCATAAGGCTTTAAAATAGCTGCTGAAAAAAGGCATTTCAGTGAAAATGGCAAAATACTTTACAAATGACCTTCACTGTGACCTGACCTTATACATGTCACACACAACCTTTTTCAATCTGGACCCTGTGACCCTAAAGGATGACATGTACTAAATTTCATTGACCAACAATAACCCTTTCTTAAGTTAGGTGGTAAAGAAAGATTTTGTTTACCTTGAACCTTTACATGCCATAACATTGTGCCAAAGTAATTTCCCTGGATCATAAAAGGAGACATACACAATATGATATCCCTGAGATATCCTAGCATCACTTGGTTTTGAAAATACAGTTGCATATGCTACTTATCTGAAACTTTACCGAGACCTACAACTCGCATAAAGAGATTGTCATTACCTGTTATACTTAGGTAATAAGTATTCATATTACATAACCATAAAGAAAAAGTCATCATATTGAAAATGGCTTGACCTTATATGTAGGTCACTTACAACCTTTTTAGATCATATACCAAGTTTCATTGACAAACTTTTCTTCAGGCTATGACCTCAAGGACGACCTTGACTCTTGATATGATGGTCAATGTGTCGAAATTATTGGTAAAACATTCAACCTTTGAATGTCACATATCGTGATATCAAACATTAGGATCCCTGTATATCAAATAATATTATCCCTGTATATAAAAAAAAATGATCCCGGTATATTAAGATATGATAATCCTTGTCTATCAAATATGATGACCCTCATCATAGTGTTTATACATAATATGTTAACACCAACCACATTATTAACATATGCCTCAATTATGCAGCACACAAATAATAATAAATGCTATTTCAACGAGAAAATGAATGACTGTTTGACAAGTATCATCAGTATTAATTTATAGGGCAACAACAAAATATGGGAACTTCAGCAAGATCTTGAAACAACTAGTAGGTTAATAAGCACCCTGACAGACAGACATGACTACAGGGCCTGGCCACTGGCTACTGCAAGACGAGCTGACCAGGCAGTAGCACAAGGGCCCTATCCCTTGCCAATACTTGGAAAAAAGGTCATCCTCTTCCACCTGATGATATATCAACTTTACACTGACTATGTGGACAAGAAGCTTCAAAGCCGAACTGAACTGTTGCCGTTTGAAATAATATATCAAGCAATACAGGCAATACAGGCAATACAGGGCACAGACCTTTACAGTGTTTGTGTTACATAAAGTACACTAGGACCTTGAATAGACAAGCCCGTGCTTGATAGTTTTTATAACATTTATTTTACGGATACACTGACAAGATTCCTAATTTTAAACCACACCTAAAAGCATAGATAATTTTTATTGCTTTTTTCTCACCCATTATTTTTGTAATTCATTTGAAACCTAAAAAGAAAAGAATATCCAGTGAAACAAAACTGAAAACATTTTGATTCCTGTACTAAGCAGCCATTTCGACACCCAATCCCCATTTCCCACCCATCACAATAATGGCTATGTATTCTGCCCTCGAATCCCCGCTTGTCAGTTCGAGTAAGGGATTAATGTTAACAATCAGCTCATATGATCTCACTTTGTCTCATTATTCTGATGCACTAGTAACATGAGAAATATTACGCCCAGTCCTAGACCATTATTCCATCAGGAAATAAGGCAGAAATACTATTGTTTTATTGTTTTCACAGCTGTCACACATTCCACTCTCACCAGCTACAAGCTACTGTCACATCTATATCCACTGCCAACATAATTACTACTGTACAGTTATCTGAACAATCAAACTATCAATAGTGTATTATGTCATATCACATATTATGATTATTTGGGAAAATAATACACATGGATGTTTCGCTTTGCACCTGGGTATAATATTTTTTTATATACACTTTCGAGGACTTTCTCTGACTATATAATTCAACACAATCTAAACCCCTTTGTTAAAATGAGATCAACTATGTACATGCACACTGATTAGAATGGTCTAACAATTTTTTTAATTTAAGGGTGTTTGGTTGTTCAAGAAGATTTTTTTACAACAAATATACACTTAAAACAAATGGATGACATCACAAGAGTGATTGATGACCATCTAAACCAGCTGGTACATTCGGTGTGTTTCCATTCAGCAATGAAAAACCCAGGTAGATAGGTATTTGATTAACTCACTGGAAGCTGAAAGATGATGTTATCCTGGAATACCATTAATGTCATGGCATTAAAATGTTTACAGAAAGGAGATTGTTAAAATGAATTGGACGGTTAAAATGATTCTCTAAACTTGATTGTGGGTCATCATACCCCAATGGGGAGTATCATGACTGATCATGGCTACAAGTATCAATCACCGGCATATCTTGTGTGGACTTATACAGGTCACTTTGGTATAGCTGGAATAGTGTTGATCGTGGCATAAAACATCATTCATTCATTTGACAACATGGCTACAAGTATCAATCAACGGCATATCTTGTGTGGACTTATACAGGTCACTTTGGTATAGCTGGAATAGTGTTGATCGTGGCATAAAACATCATTCATTCATTTGACAACATGGCTACAAGTATCAATCACTGGCATATCTTGTGTGGACTTATACAGGTCACTTTGGTATAGCTGGAATAGTGTTGATCGTGGCGTAAAACATCCTTCATTCATTTGACAACATGGCTACAAGTATCAATCACTGGCATATCTTGTGTGGACTTATACAGGTCACTTTGGTATAGCTGGAATAGTGTTGATCGTGGCATATAACATCCTTCATTCATTTGACAACATGGCTACAAGTATCAATCACCGGCATATCTTGTGTGGACTTATACAGGTCACTTTGATATAGCTGGAATAGTGTTGATCGTGGCATAAAACATCATTCATTCATTTGACAACATGGCTACAAGTATCAATCACCGGCATATCTTGTGTGGACTTATACGGGTCACTTTGGTATAGCTGGAATAGTGTTGATCGTGGCATAAAACATCATTCATTCATTTGATAACATTTCAGCCATTGATGGCTCAGTGAATATGGAGAGAAATCTACCCAAAATATTCAAAAATATATTATTAGAGCGAAGTGAGAAAAAAGCTAATTTTGCAAAACAATCTGATATAAATATGCCATCATCTCCATGTACATATCAGCCTAAGATTCGAAGATCATACATCTTTTTCTTTGCACATCAAAATGCTTTCTCCTTATTTTTGGTGGCTTACTCACAAAAAGCATACTTAGAGTCATGACGATTGTAAATCGTAAAGATAGGGATCTTGGCCCAAGGTAAAATTGTCAGCTACTTTGTCTAAGTGATCATAGGGAATGATGATCAATAGCAATGATAAAGGTTTCCAATAAGCACGCGGGCAAATCTTAAGGATCAAAGACAATAGTAGCCCATGAATTAACATGTTAGTGTTGTCCAACAATAAAACATGTCATTAAATGTAGGCACTTTCTGCAGCTAGACACATGGTAGTGTCAGGGCATGAAGTGCCTCAGCATTCCACATAAATCTTGTCAGATCATCTCCGATTTGTCTCACTTATCTCTTCATGCATGGAGAGCTGTGATTGACAGCTGGCCTCTGATCTCACTGCATCACCTGGTATGTTTTACAGCTATCTCAACATTTGAATGGTTGTTGGAGTGAGTGAGTGAGATGGATGGGCTTAATGCCACTCTGAACAGTATTTCAATTATATAATGGCCATGCAGTTTTTTAGAAATGCAATGCATATTGAAGACAGAACTAAGACAGGTACCGCTTTGATGAAGTCATGATTACAATGGGTATTGAGGACAATAATATGGGCAAAAGTGGTAATTCAAAGTGATATTAAGCAGATTCTTACAGAGCCGAGGGATGCAACTCTGCGAGATGAAAGGCAGATCTTAAACTTTCAATCCAGGAATTCTTCACTTCCAATCCAGAAGAAAACAGCTCAAAGATCACTTCATCTGTGTTGCACATCTCTACCATGCTTTGTCCTAGTCATTAATACTGGTTCCAAGCACCACTTCATGAAAATTATCATAAAAGAGAAGTTTGAACTAAGTGTATTTCTCATTTCTCTACTGACCAATTTTCTAGCCAACAGAAAAAAAGGAATCCACTTTCAAACCAAGCTTTGAAAACATTTTAGCCAAATATCCAAACAAAATTGAAAAATTTGTTAGCTGTTTAATTTGTGGCCAACATATTAGCTTGGAGGCTATGTAGAATGCAATGATAAAATAGTGTCGCGATAACAGGTGTTACCTGGACCTGATACAACTACATGCCACTATGTCAACATCGCCTTCACAAAGATCTCAATCAAATACCCATCCATGCAGACATCTTGTGAACATCCATGCAGACATCATGTGAACATCCATACAGACATCCTGTAAACATCCATACAATCATCTTGTGAACATCCATACAGACATCTTGTGAACATCCGGACAGACATCTTGTGAAAATCCATACAGACATCTTGTGACCATCCATGAAGACATCTTGTGAACATCCGTACAGACATCTTGTGAACATCCATGCAGACATCTTGTGAACATCCAGACAGACATCTTGTGAACATCCGTACAGACATCTTGTGAACATCCATAGACATCTTGTGAACATCCATAGACATCTTGTGAACATCCATACAGACATCTTGTGAACATCCAGACAGACATCTTGTGAACATCCAGACAGACATCTTGTGAACATCCATACAGACATCTTGTGAACATCCGTACAGACATCTTGTGAACATCCGTACAGACATCTTGTGAACATCCATACAGACCTCTTGTGAACATCATGGACATCGTATGAACATCTGAAGGTTCAGAAAAAACATCAAACTTATCCATCAAGTTCATCTGTCTGGACAAGCAGCCTTAAAGACATAACAAATGGCCTACTTGTCAGCACGAGATGCCCCATGGGGTAGGACAGGTCAAATATTATAATAATAAACCCATCCCTGACCCATACCGTAAGTCTACAACTCAGACATGTTACATATGTATTTCTGCAATGGTTGTTGTCCAGAGGGCTGACCAGAGCTTGACTGACATCTTCACCTGCACTGTAACCCTGAATGACAGCCATCACTTGCTGCAAGCGATCCTCCTGTCAGATTAACAGTAAATTCCCTAATACAATATGATAATTTGTTCCCAAAGCTATTTATGTTACCCTTGCTGTTGACACATTTGTTCATGTCCCTGAATACAGACTCCAATGCATGCTCCACTGTCTTAGTTTTCAAAGGCACCATGTTTTTTAAATGAATCATCTTTTTTCATAATTTAGCATTCAACAAAATACATGATGAAGCTAAGGACCAGCAACTTCACCATAACTGAAGAGAACAATGCATCCCCTAGCTACCAGGATCCACTGAATGCGAGTCCGGAAACAATATTCCACACCCAATCTTCCATTGTGTACACCCAGACCCCTTCACCACCATAGCTTTAGTTCATATCTCATCGGAGTAATTTGACTGGATGGCTATTATTAGAATCATGTTGTTCGGATAAGGCTCAAAACAAAGTTGTGGTAAGGGTCCGAAGTATTTATCAAAATAGTATGGCGATAATTATAGTGAACTGGATAATGGATGACAATATTCATTAGTGATGTCACAATTCACCGGTACACCAGTGCATCGACAGCAAACCCTGCTCAATACGATACCTGATACATTTAATTTGGCATCAATTCACATTTAACCCCATATTGATTATCCATGTTGATCTTGCATAGATATCAATAAGCAAGTACAGACTATTTTTTTTATTCCTCATAGCTTTCTCAGTCATCTTTCAGATATGAAATGCAGTCAGATATCTCATACACTGACAAAATGAAACAAGGTAAACATTTCAGCCATATTTCGGCCAAATCCAACAGTTTGTAATTCGGAAAAGACCTAAACTGCAGGGGTCTACAAGCACAGCAATAGAAACCATGCCTCTTTAAGACACTCAGATTACTAATACAAATAAACAGTTGCACTTGCGCAGTTGCATATTGTTGGGTTTATTGTCATCCTGCACCTTGACTGTGGAATATGTGTATTTATCATCCCAAACTGGCTCCCACAGGAGATATCTCTTGGATGAGATCAAGCAATATCTACATTGTAGATATTTCTGCAATGAAATTGCATCACAATGCTTTGCAGACCTTTGTGACGTCATTAGTTACCATGACATCACAATCAAATGACATCACTAATGGTTCTGCTACTGAAGCTGTTAGCAGTACTTTTTACACTTAAGACACTGCATTAAGAATGATGTTGGATGATAAATAAAATAATGTATCAACACTTGTTGATAAAAGTGGAAAAAACCCTTGGCAAGTCTCGGAGTTTTTCCACTTTTATCAACCCGTGTTGATATATTTGATATCAAAAGACACGAGGGTGAGAGTCTCTATTTAATGAAAATGAGTCAAGCTAGGCCAATTCACAACAGCATAAGAAAATAATTTTGAGGAGCGAAAGATTTCACAGACTACCGTATTCAACGTAATAAGCGCCCAGCTCTAAAAAGTGCCCACGGTGATATTTGCTAATACATGTATATTGGCTGGTGAACAATCCCAATTTGCACCCCTTCCAATTGATCAATGTGCACAAGACTTATTTATTCGTGCATAATACACACTCGTGTGTTATATGCACCCTTAATTACGGGCAATTAAATTCTGGAAAAATATGTTTGTCGTGTATAAAACGCATAGACTTTTCTTTTATATAATTCAGGCTGTCAGCATAAACAACGAATTTTATGATCTTTCAACTCTGTTTTTTTTTCACCAAAATTATATTCCAATAAGAGCCGCCTATTCCTAATTTTAAGAGCGCCCTTGGTGCTTGAATACGGTATATGTTATTCTAGGTTTACTCTTGTGGCATTTGCCCGGAGTACGGGTTTGATCCCAAGGACGTGTCATACCAAAAGACATTACAATATGGTACTTGTTGTTACCCTACCTGGCACTCAGCATGAAGGGGATAAAATAAGAACAAGAGTTTGCCACTAATGTGGCTACATCCCCTGCCCCTGTTGCAGAATTTATGACATAATTAAATCTAAACAAACCCTAACCTTTTTTAACCGAGGTGGAACTTGTCATGGAAATTGTAAAGAAAAGAAGAGTTTGTAACCTAAGTCCATCTTGCTGCCATGGAAACGTAAAAAAATAAAGATTTCTAAAATTTCTAAATAGCAAAAGGTACAGTTCAGCATGTACCTGACAAACCGGCAAAGTTTGATGAAAACATATTGAACGGTTTATGAGTTATGCTCCGGAAACGAACCCTACCCTCGCAGAACCTAAGTCCATCTTGTTGCCATGGAAACATAAAAAATAAAAATTTCTAAAATTTCTAAATAGCAAAAGGCACCAGTTCCGCATGTACCTGACAGAACTGCGAAGTTTGATGAAAAAATATTGAATGGTTTATGAGTTATGCTCCGGAAACCAAACGTGACGGACAGACGGACGGACGGAGCCCGTTTCTATATCCCCCGCCAACTTTGTTGGGCGGGGGATAACAAGGGAGTCAGTATAATGTGTCTGAGTGGGATATCCAAGCTGAACTGTGACATGGTATCTCATTAAGCTAGTACTATAAAATTGGCATATGACCAGACTAGTCACACAGACACACACATACGCACGTGCATGAATGTCACTATAAAAGTGCAAAAGTCTTGAACACAATTGTAGCAGGGTGTGGTGTCATCATGTCAGCCATAACTTGCCAGCTTGCTGAAAACATTAACATCTTTGGTCATGTGGACAAGCCGTCCAACCTGGATCAGAAGGTCTGCGGTTCAAACCCCATGACTTAATATCAGATATCTTATGGCCGCTACAGTGGTACCCAACAACGGGCATCTTCCTGAAGCAAGAGAGTAAACTGACTTTAAAAGTCCAGTTTCCACCCTTGCCGAACTAGGCTAGAATTACTGGGCTCGATCATAGCGCCACCAGTGGCTATTTCCAGTTATGTCCCCTCTAAGCCTCTCCTATGGACCAATCAGATTCAACCTCTCGTATCACTTGCATTTGTTTCATCCAAAATGGTGGCACCCAGTCAGGACGATCTGATCGATAATCAAGATCTATATTGTGATAAAACGGGTCTTACATCGCGAAATACATCAGATCACGTATGCACCTTGATTAAAATCATGAAAAGATTTGGAAAATATCTGCCGACGAGTTGGCGGTGCACATGTTTTGCAAATCCTGCAATCAACCGAAATCTGCACGACAGTTAACGAACCGGATTTCAATTTCGGTGCGCGATTTCAATTGGACTATGCATAGACTCGTTAGTCCAGCCAAAATGTAACTCCATAATACCAGGCAAGAGTGGAAACTGGACTTTTATAGTCCTCAGTTGAAGATGAACAACGGGCTGAGCATGTGCGTATCATATTTGAGCAAAATAAGTTTCAGTACCCTACAATGGCTGCTGTAAAAGAGGAAATATGAAGCAGGTCATGTAGTCCGCATGCGGACAGGGTTTTAACCTCTTTGGCTATTTGGACAAGGCGTACGACCTTGGAGCAGAAGGTCCGTAGCATAAATCCCCAAATGGGTATGGGATATTTTATAGCTGCTACATGATGCCAAACCCCATGTGACCTCACGTCTCCTTACATAAAATTGTCATCCTTGTTTTGACCCAAATTGCCCCCTTATCTAACATCTTCCTGCAGACTAAAAGTGACATAACAAAGAAGGCAAACTTCGGCCACAACATCTTGGAAAATATTTCAGTAATGTTCTACAAATTCTTAGTCGGCTGGACCCTTTCCTATTCCAGCCGATACAGGAGAGATGAGCCATTACTTGGTGCGCCGATCTGCGACCGCTGTACCCATGTAATGCACAATGCTGCATTCATCCCATGTGTTTGCTTCAGTTTATCTAGGGTTGAATAACAGAAAACGCACAGCAAGATTATTGACACAGGAAAGAAAGCCTAAAGGAAATTTCATTCATGGAAGATTTTTACATATGAGCATATTCGGAGGAAAAGGTCATGTCTGTCCCTTCAGCATAACACTGGCCTCAACAATACTGAACCCATTGCAAGTTCATGAATAAGGGTAAGTCCTTGAATTTAGATTGGGTCCTAGTCTGGCTAACTCACTGCAGACAGCCATGAAGCAAATGAGGTCTACTTATAAATGTTATTCTATGATAGAACAGCTAGCATCTCTTCCTAATGTGCATTTAGACTGGTAATTTGTTTTAATGTTAAACATATTTCTCGCCAGAAACCATCCTCATATCTTTACAACAGTGTTATTAGTCCTGGAACCTACAAGACTGTTACGACACACACACACACACAAACACAGAGACACACACAAACACAGCCACACATACATGCACACAAACATGCGCTCACTCACTCACTCACACACTCATTAATACACATATGCTTATCAGTATATCCCATAATCACATGCAGACACACACACACACACGCACACACGCACACACGCACACACACACACACACACACACATTTGCACACTCACTAATATACATATGCTTATCAGTATATCCCATAATCTCTGCCAGCAAGTTTTTCCAAGGATGCGTACACATAGAGTGGCCCGCCCTCCCTGACCGGAGCAACATCCTACGGTAAACATAACGTATGACCCGGTACAAACAGAGCCCGGCCAGTCAGCCCCACTCAGACACCATCGTCATTGCCATGCGACACACCTGTGTTGATGAAGATAAATCACACTTCTTCCACATGGGTATGTTATTTATGATGACACAGTAAAGCCTTGAGACAGTGTGTAGGAAGTCGCTTGGACTGACTCGGAAATATGCTGTTGTAAATTTCTTAAGCCAAGACCAAAATAATGATCCTTGAATATTTTTCAAAAAGATATCCATGTGTGGATATTTATGATGAGGAGAGGTTACTATATAGAACTACAAATGTTGAAAGCCTCTTAACCAAGGTTAAAAAACACTTCTTTGTAACGTACCTGAACATGTATTAAGGAAACATTTGTTTGATTTTTACGGGTTACGAATTCACCCAATTCCAAAATTTACCTGATAGTCCTTACTCTATAAGTGGTTTCCTCCCACATTAAACACAGTGTGATGCAACTGAAATACGGCTTGAAGGGCAGCTTAACCAAACTCTCACCCACACTCAGATAAAGGGACAAGTTGTTAATGCTGATGAGGTCGTTCAAGACCTGGGTACCTTGGTGTTGGTACATTGCCATTCATCTACATGTCCTAAAGATCTGTGAAGATCTGGGGTAGAATAGGTCTTCAGCAACCCATGCTTGCTGTACATGGCGGACTATGCTTGTCGTAAAAGGCAACTAACGGGATCAGGTGGTCAGGCCTGCTGACTTAGTTGATGTATGTCATCATATCCCAATTGGTCGATGCTCATGATGTCAATCACTGGACTGTCTGGGCCAGACTCGATTATTTACAGACCATGGTCATATTGCTGTGATATTGCTGAGTGTGGCATTAAACAACACATAAACAAACTAACAACATGTACTAAAGGTTTGTATAATTTGAAGATACCAAGTCAGATTTGGTCCACTGAGTAACCTATGCTTGTTGTAAGAGGTAATTATTTTTTAATTAATAGGATAATTAAGTTGAAAAATACTTAAATATTACACTCATGATTTTATGCCTCTTTTTGCAAATTCCAGCAAATATCACGGCGGGGAACACTAGAAATTGGCTTCACACATTGTACCCATGTCGGGAATTGAACTCGGGTCTTCAGCTTGACAAGCGAATGCTTTAACCACCAGGCTACCCGACCGCCCCTACACCTGTAAGGACATCAGCAAGCAGCTTCAGTTGTGTGTAAAAGAAGTGGAACAATTCTAGCATGCCAGGAAAGAAGCAACAAAATCCTTCAGAGCACGGCCTCAGTCATCTAATAGATGGCAGTCCTTAGGTTCCAGGAGACACTTATTAATGGTCAGTGTCACAGTCTGTGCTTGCTTGAGATGCAATACAGACTAAAATTAATTTATTTATGAAGCTTCAGGATAAAGTCAATCATATTTAAAGGGGAACTAGGCTTGAGCCAAATGGCAGTTCTGTCAAGTCATTTCAAAACTAATGTTGTCTGTTAACTTTAATGTTGGTTATGATGTTTCTCAATCTAGCAGTTAATGATAACACTAATACACAGACAAAATTTCTACCCCTAGACAGTGAGCATAGCCCTGACCTTTAAATAATTCTTTTCTAACGTCAAATGTAAGTGAAGTGATAAGCATTTAGAAGTTGAAGTTAGAAGCCATGAAACATCCTTACAAACAAGAAAGAAGTTGTTGTCCATTAAAGTTTTCATCTTCCCGGGGCAAGGGAGTTAACCGAGTGTCAAAGTCCAGTTTCAACCCTTGCCGAACTAGGCTGGAATTTCTGGGCTCATAGCGCAACCATTGGCTATATTACAAGTTATGTCTCTTCTATGTTCCTTCTATTGACCAATCAGATTCCACCTTTTATATCACTTGCATTTGCTTCAAACAAAATGGCAGCGCCCAGTGAAGAGGATCTGACTGATAATCAAAATCTTTTTTGCAATAAAATGGGTCTTACTTTGTGAAGTGCATCAAATCACATGAGCACTTTGATTAAAAACATCAAAAGATTTGGAAAATTTCTGTTGACAGCATGTTGACGGTACACATGCTTTGCAAATACTGCAATCAACCGAAATCTGCATGGCAGTTACGGACTGGATGTCGATTTCATTACACGATTTTGATTGGACTATACATAGACTCGTTAGTCCAGCCAAAACATAACTTCATAATTCTAGCCTAATTCAGCAAGGTTGGAAAAAGGACTTATATAGTCAGTTAACTCCCTTACCTCGGGAAGATGAAAAGTTTTATATGTCTTCATCAAGTGTAAGTGTGGGTCATCGGATCAGAATTTATAGCCGACTTGACAACACAAAACAATGGCATCTGTGTATCCTTGCAGAATGGGGTGCCTCCTGTGTGTATCACTGTGACTATAGAGGTGCATGTAGGAATGGCTACTCTTACAAGATCAAAAGGATCTGATTTCACCTGTAGGTTGGATGTATCACTGTAGTTGTGTTATTCTTATTGAAAAAAACATTACAAAATTATTAAGTAGTGTGTTTTCACACATTTACATGCATATCTGCATGTATACATATATATACATGTCTTCTGCCTCAAATCTTTAAACAAAATGGCTGCATATCTGATGATTAATTCATTGTGGCCATATTGATTTTTTTCATTTCCAATTATATCAACCAATAGTATATAGTAAGTAAAACAATCATCAAAGTCACTGGTACCTGAAATCAGCATTCCATCATCCAAGAGCTCATCATTTATTTCAATGTCTAACAATTCAGATGTGATGTGACTGAACGACTGCAGGAAAACATATACAATTGGCGTAAATAAATGATTCAGTTATCATAGATCACAATTTTTGTTGTGCCAAACAAGATCACCAAGTGGTTTGAACAGTATTAGCATTGATTTTGTGTATGAATCATTAATGATGCTGGTCACATTACGTTTATAACCCTACATTTCTGTCTGCATGGTGAACATAATAAGCTGGATGTGTTGCTGACAGGCAGGGTCGATCCAAGCCACAATCAACTAAAGACCCTTCAACAGTTTTGCTTTGTAATCAGATAACAAGTTAATGGCCTTAACAAGTATTCGTTCCTTCAAAGGTGCAACTCCTTTCTTGACTGATACGTGCAATATTGTAATACAAGCCATCTACATTTGCTACTACAGACGGTGGGTAGCCTAGTGGGTGAAATGAAGAACTGGCTTCCATACAAAGCGATCTTAGCGCTAAGGTGATCGTAACTCCCATACCTCAACATAGACTTACGATAGTCGTAGCGCTAAGGTTGTGTTGTACAACAGCACCCTGGGTTTGAAGCCAATTCCTGATGTCCACGACGTGGTACTGACGTACAGATCAATGCTATAATACTGGCCACTCAATTCAACACTTTGTTTCAAGGGCAGTGAGTTAGCCCAGTCTTCCACAATCTTACAAAAACCCAGTTCAATTCCTCCTTCCATGTATCATGCTTGAAACCATTCTCAATGTCCCCTAAGTACTGTGATATTGCTGATGCTGTAGCCTAGAGGTTCACTGAAGACTTCGGTTCAATTCTCCACATGGGTACAATGTATGAAGCCCATTTCTGGTGTCCCTCTGCCATGATATCGCTGGAATATTGCTAAAAGTGGTGTAAAACCACTTGCTGTGATATTGGTAAAGTATCCAAAACCTTAATTGCATAACCAGAGATGGGATGCAGGGGTGCATGCTCCTTTCCTCCTTGTAACTTAACATGTTACTGATGAGCTTTCAACAATAATACTGTAACTACCAAAAGATAATTGTCTCAGAGACTATCAACAGTGTTATATGTTAAATTGGAGGTAAACTCAACATAGCAACTTTGCAGATTTTAATACTTTAGGGCATACTTTATCACAAATGCTTGACCAAATGTTTAATTTGAAAAAAGTGAAATAGAGATAAAAAATGACTGTCCCCAAACAAACACATACACCACTGAGAGGACTCTCTTTACTGGGGTTAAAACAGGTTCCCCATCTTTGATGCATTGCACAATTTCATCAATTGGGCAGGCACCCAGTCTGCCTACTTCTGCCTTGGATTTTTTAATCATCTTTTTCTGGTATAGGTACAAATTCACCCTAGCATGGTGATTGGTTAGACAATAGGGAAATAAAGGGGGCATCTTACATATAACACAACTAATTGGTGAATATCTCAAAGATATACAGTAAACTACATTCATAACGAACACTCTTATAACGAACTGACCGATATATAACAAACTTATTTTTTAGTCAAGAACATTTGTTGTATATAGGTTGTATATAGGCTGTATATATGCTGTATATATGCTAACGAACTACGGTTATTACAAACTGAAATTAGTGGTCCCTCTGAGTTCGTTATAACCACAGTTTACACAACCAATTGTTAAACTATATTCACATACACTGTACTGAGTGAAAACTTTTGAAATATATATCAATGAGTGAGTGAACATATGAATAATTTAGTATGATCTGGACTATAATTCTAAAAGGGGTCATCACTCGGTTTTTGCCGGATACAAGTTCAAGATAAGACCAGACGTCAAACTTCAATTCACTCGAAATGTTCCCTGAGAGGATGCCTAACCACCATTAACATCAAAGATGACTTTGTCACGAAGCACCATAATATGTGACAGTGGGTCGACGCCAACAAATATTCTCGAAGTGGCATCCAAATGTATATAAATTCATTGAGATACTGCAGGTTGAGCAGGATAATACTGTGATCACAATCCAGGTAGTTTGATGCCACCCAAGATGCCGAAGTATCAGAACCTCGCCCATGCTCTGGAGAGGGAAAAAAAGAGACAACTTCTTGCCAACCAGAAACCAGTAGCGATTATCTCAAAGTTGTCTCACTTTCAGTTGGACTGTGAAATTATGTATTTATTGTGGAGTTTTGTGTCACAAATGGTTATCACACAGACAGACAGACAGAAGTTTATTCAATATTTAAGGCCATATGACCTATAGTACAGTAGTGTTGTTTTTTTTGTATCAACATTGTACAGTCACGTGTGGTTACACAAATGGTTATCTATATGTTACAAGCATTCGCTGGTCCCTGACAGTGTTTGAAGTAACCCCACAGCTTAAACAAACACAGTGGGGATTATCCCTTGGCCAGCTGCTGGACAAGTAAGAAGTCACCATAAGAGGTCACCGTTTCTCCCAAACAGGATGTTACTTATAAATGCTAGTTACAGATTGTTAATTGTTATTTCATTATTCACAATATCAAGGTCAAAGGTAATGTTGCACACATTGAACAATGTATGCAATGTTGATATTTTTGTAGGGTTAACAGAAATAGCAGACACAGTATATGCAAAGCTGCTAAGAATCACTTATCAGCCAATGAACACTTTTGTCAAGCACCGCTTCATCGGCAGCTTTAGGCCACGCCCCCAAATATGTTTGCTTTGGAAGCTAATTTTGGAACGTGTGATTTCAACACTTTTACTTGGACATACTTTCTACGAAAATAATGAAATCTTTCTCCCTCAGAAATTGACCACCTGTATCAAGGAAAACTGACATTGGCAACAAAATCGCAATCATGTTTATTAGTTTACTTGCCCTTAAGTGCTCCTAGTTTCTGCTTCAGCTGTATGTATGCTTGACTGCTCACCATGAACTAACTGAGCGTGTTCTAGGTTGGACAACCTGTACCAAATCTGTTCAAACATGTTTAAAACAATTAGGACTTCACAATGTGAATCAAACCCCAAATCTCAAGTGGTAAGTTTGAAAATTAAACTATCAGGCCCCTCCCTCGCCAAGCCCCAGGTAACACAAGTGGAGCATGTCATTGCATAAATGTAAAAAGAAGGAGTACACCACTGACCCAGAGCTGAAAGCAAAGAACAAGAAAATACGACCATGACCCATATATTCAACATTCAAAAGCAGAGGGATAAATTTGATTCCCATACCCTTTTCACTGAACTGTGTAAGTAGCCTTCATGCCTAAGTAAGTATGAATGGACAATAAGGTAAGAATGGATGAAAAGGTTTGAATGGAAGAATAGGTTTGAATGGAAGAATAGGTTTGAATGGAAGAATAGGTTTGAATGGATAAAATACTACCTCCCTAAAACATACTGAGGTATTGGCCCACATGCTTTTTTTTTTTTTTTTTTTTGTTAAACGACACACTCAGCATTATTCCAGCTATATGATGGCGGTCTGTAAATAATCGAGTCTGGACCAGACAATCCATTAACATCATGAGCATTGATTCACGCAATTGGGATGCAATGACATGCATAGACCAAGTCAGTGAGCCTGACCACCCAATCCCGTTAGTCGCCTTTTATGGCAAGCATGGGTTGCTGAAGACCTATTCTACCCTGGATCTTCATGGGTCTCTACACTATCAAAAAACAAAAAACAAGCATGTGATCTACCTGGCAGTTTACCTTCAATATATACATGTCTTTGACTATTATACACAATATCATTTGACCTTCAATCCAGCCTTACAAGTTGTAAAACTTGCATTACTCCCTTCAACCCAAGCTTTGCACATTTCCTTAGACATTAATATAATAATCTCTAATACCGGTTGCCCCTAAAACTTGAACCTGTTTACTATCAGATGCAGAACATATCAGTGACTAAAGACTGAAGTATTCATATGAAAGAAAATGTCCTATTTTGTTATCATTTTAGCCTGTATAGAATCTTCAGGAATCAGTTCGATAAAAGATTTCCTTTTGTACTGAATTGAGGGAAATATAGGTCAAGCAAATTAGCCTACGGAGATGTCAGTTGTGTATTGTAGGAATCTGTCAACACTGTGGTGAGGCCGGATAGTGGGCAGTCCTGCTGTAGGTATGTGTGTTAACATCACGGCAGTGTCACAACCATGCCAACTTGATTGATGTTGCAACACAAATAACATCTTGTAACTAATATGGCAGTATTAAAAAATATCTTTTCCAAAATAGATACTTATCTCTGAACAACAATGGCATATTTGATGTTTAGATTTATGTACTGATGGTCATACTGATAATAAAAAATGTGTGTGTTTGTGCTTGTGTGTGTGTGCTTGTGTGTGTGCTTGTGTAATGTAATAGACCACAGAGGCAGTCCAATTTATCGCATTAGAGTGAGTGAGTGAGGGAGTTTGGTTTTACGCCGCTTTCAGCAATATTCCAGCAATATCATGGTGGGGGACACCAGAAATGAGCTTCACACACTACCCGACCGCCCCTATCGCATTAGACATATTTATATTATAAAGTGATTGAGTCAGCAGTGTGTGTTATCATATGGTCATTTGAGAACAGTTGCCATCAGTGATGATGAAATGAAATTGTTTTCAGAAGCAACTTAAAAACACACCCCCACAGACACACTCACTTTCTTCAGACAGCTTACTTGTCAACCTTCATGTGTTTTAACATTGGTCATTGTGCACCACTTCACAATCCTGGACCCACCCCTGCTTGTGAAACATAGGGGTATTTATCCAAAAATGTTAAAAAAAATGTTGGTCAATAATCAGAGCTAACTCTCTTTTGAACCCCTCAGGCAGCCTGCTAGAGCAAGTATGTGTTAGATATTAGTATTGCAATAGTTGTACTAAATAGTAGGGCTGGGACGAGTCCAAATTTACTACCCTGGTACTCACCCCCCTATTACCTGACCCTACCCGGGTCCCCACTGTACATGCTGTAGGTCTCAAGAGATAGATACAAAATGTCCGATTGGGAAAGTTTTTACCATAGCCCTGGCAAAACATATTTAAATACATGTATTAAACTATCTGGTAATGCATACACCGAAGAAGAATTAAGACTTAATCTTTATTCAACCATATGAAAAGTCTGAAAGAATGGGTGCATAGTCAGAAAGAAATGCAAACATTAGTGACCTGTTGTGTAACCATAGAGTTCTAGATCTTTTTTGTCATTAAACTATACATCACGTGACTAACCATTGGTCCGGGTACCTGGGTCCTACTCAGTACCCACCCGACCCAGGTACCAGAGTTACCCGTCCCAGCACTATATAATAGTATTGCAAAATAGTGTGTAAATAGTATTGCAACAGTCAGTCTCCTCCCATCAGGTCTCACCCAGTAGAAGCCAGAGTCATTTCAAATGAAACCAAATTACAAGCCTTACAACACAAGTATTGACTGGCAGAACATTTGGTTGTGAAAATATGGCATCTACAACTCAGTTGCTTGAGGCAACATGGATATCCAACATGGCCGCCATCTTTAGGTAAACACTACAAGATGTCTCTAAGAGGGTTGCCCCTAAAACACATGCATTTCTCTGGTGCATGTGTACCAAGCAGCATCACAGCTTACAGCTATTGCTGTTATAGTGGTACCGACATGGATACAATGTGTGAAGCCCATTTCTGGTATCCCCCGACATGATATTGCTGGAATATTGCTAAAAGCAGCGTAAAAGCATACTCACTCACTCACTCACTCTTATAGTAATAATTCTAATTATTATTTTCTTGTGTTAAAAATTCATGCTGTCATTTGTCACACCCGTTATTGATACTTAATATGATTTTGCATTGTTAACAGTAAAATACTTCAGCTGTGAATTTAAAAAGAATGAAATTAATAATTGGCTGATTTTGTAGACATGATGAGAATGTCTGCTAACATTTTCTGTATCCCTGTCTTGATGAATCATCATCAGTTATTGAATATTCTGATGATTCAGGTTTTGAACATGTGTTCCTCACTAATAAACATACAATGTTGTTTCATCTAAGGCAAATTCAATAGTTCCTATTAGACTTTCAAAATTATCATATACTGTCATATACTGCTCCATATATTATTCGCGACTATGCTTGTCGTAAAATGCGACTAACAGGTTCGGCTGGCCAGGCTCGCTGCCTTGGTTGATGCATGTCATTGATCCAAATTGCGTGGATCGATGTTCATGATGTCAATCACTGGATTGTCTGGTCCAGACTCGATTATTTACAGACCGCCATCATATAGCTGTACTATTGCTGAGTGCGGCGTTAAACAACAAACAAAATTGTAGTAGTAGTAACCATATATTATTCATATATTATTCCACAATATCAAATACATCCAATTGTCAATTGGAGAATTGTCCACACATACAAGTCTCTCCATTCCATCCCCCCTGTGACAGGCAAACTGGGGACCGTTTAGTTGGTCCTCCTTTTCCTAACTTCAGACTTATTGCAATGCAGTAACACAAAACTGAATATTAAAATATTTTTCTTATGTCTTGGTTCTGTTATTCGTGAAATACAAGTCACCATTGCAGAGTGAAATTGCTAGAAATTTGTACATTCCATTTGGAAACTTTTTCTGACATTTGCACAACCTAGTGCTGACTGGCCTCTGAAGTGCCTAGATAAATACCTGCGCTCATCATGGTTTTCCCCACTGTACACTGCAAGCTGGCCCTCTCCCCATAAATAGTACCCTGCTCTCAGCCTGCTGCACCCAGTGAACCCCCTTGGCAAACCTCAGTGGCATATCCATCAAACGTATGTCATTGTGTTCTCTTCTTTGGAAAGACCATTTTATTGCTATCTTGAGACCATGCAATGCTGGATTTATGATGAAAGCAAATCGCTACGATTTCATGAATAGTTAACGTGGGGCATTTTATTCCTAATGTCAATACTTAACTTGATAGGTGAGAGACAACCCTTGAAGTCGTGCCATACAGAATGGATAATGTGAAATAATGCATTGTGTTCAATGTGTTTTTTACATGGTTAACAAAAGGCTTTTGTGGTGTTGGCTTAATACTTAGAGACTGAGTGAGTGGGTTGGGTTTAAAGTTCAGCCAGCTTTGAACAAAACTTTCACAGTGTGTCAGTTTAATGTGTTAGGAACATCAGAAATTATACATGTCATAACAATTTCCCTTGTCGTTGAAGCCTCAAACAAAGGTATGGTGCTGAAATCACTTATATGGAGCAGGAGACTTCATCCCAACAACCTGAACCTTTAGACCCCTACATCCCTACAACCTCAACCTTTTGACCCCTACATCCCTACAACCTCAACCTTTAGACCCCTACATCCCTACAACCTCAACCTTTTGACCCCTACATCCCTACAACCTCAACCTTTAGACCCCTACATCCCTACAACCTCAACATTTAGACCCCTACATCCCTACAACCTCAACCTTTTGACCCCTACATCCCAACAAGCTCAACCTTTAGACCCCTACATGCCTACAACCTCAACCTTTTGACCCCTACATCCCAACAAGCTCAACCTTTAGACCCCTACATCCCAACAACCTCAACCTTTAGACCCCTACATTCCAACAACCTCAACCACCTGACCCCCCTGCATCCCCACAACCACCAGACCCCTACATCCCCACAACCACCTGACCCCTACATCTCCACAACCACCTGACCCCTACATCCCCACTTCCATCTGACCCCTACATCCCCACAACCACCTGACCCCTACATCCCCACAACCACCTGACCCCCCTGCACCCCCACAACCACCAGACCCCTACATCCCCACAACCACCTGACCCCTACATCCCCACAACCACCTGACCCCTACATCTCCACAACCACCTGACCCCTACATCCCCACAACCACCAGACCCCTACATCTCCACAACCACCTGACCCTTACATCCCAACAACCACCTGACCCCTACATCCCAACAACCACCTGACCCCTACATCCCAACAACCACCTGACCCTTACATCCCCACAACCACCAGACCCCTACATCCCCACAACCACCTGACCCTTACATCCCCACAACCACCTGACCCTTACATCCCCACAACCACCTGACCCCTCCATCTCTACAACCACCTGACCCCTACATCCCAACAACCACCTGACCCCTACATCCCCACAACCACCTGACCCCTACATCCCCACAACCACCTGACCCTTACATCCCAACAACCACCTGACCCCTACATCTCCACAACCACCTGACCCCTACATCCCAACAACCACCTGACCACTACATCTCCACAACCACCTGACCCCTACATCCCCACAACCACCTGACCCCTACATCTCCACAACCATCTGACCCCTACATCCCCACTACCACCTGACCCCTACATCTCAACAACCACCTGACCCCTACATCTCCACAACCACTTGACCCCTACATCCCCACAACCACCAGACCCCTACATCCCCACAACCACCTGACCCCTACATCCCCACAACCACCTGACCCCTACATCTCCACAACCACTTGACCCCTACATCTCCACAACCACTTGACCCCTACATCCCCACAACCACCAGACCCCTACATCCCCACAACCACCTGACCCCTATATCTCCACAACCACCTGACCCCTACATCCCCACAACCACCTGACCCTTACATCCCCACAACCACCTGACCCCTACATCTCCACAACCACCTGACCCCTACATCCCAACAACCACCTGACCCCTACATCCCCACTACCATCTGACCCCTACATCCCCACAACCACCTGACCCCTACATCTCCACAACCATCTGACCCCTACATCCCCACTACCACCTGACCCCTACATCTCAACAACCACCTGACCCCTACATCTCCACAACCACTTGACCCCTACATCCCCACAACCACCAGACCCCTACATCCCCACAACCACCTGACCCCTACATCTCCACAGCACTTGACCCCTACATCTCCACAACCACTTGACCCCTACATCTCCATCCCACTGTTTCACTCCACGGTGTATTCCACACAGTGTACACCTGTAATCTAAGGCACGCGAGATATTTGCTGTGAGACAAGATGTGTGATTGTGTAATGTGCTGAAGACTATGACTTGCCTATCAAACCCACTATCTTGTCTTTCAATATTTCTCAACTTTATGTGGTGTAGTTTGCTGAAATCCTCCTTGAACATATCTATTTATCTGCAGTTTTAAGATTATGAAATTATCCCTCACACAGCATTTAACTGAGAAAATATAGGCTTCATCGCCTCAGACATGACCAGGTTCCTGTTCCATAAAGCAATCGTAACGCTAAGGTGATCGTAACTCCTATACTTTAACATAGGCTTACAATAGTCGTTGCCCTACGATCATTTTGTGGAACAGGGACCACAACTGTTGTAATACTATAACAGAAGGAATGGCGTTCTTTTTGTCATTCAGTACCTGTATGAGTGAGTGAGATTGGTGTTTCCCACTTGACCAGTATTTCAGGAACACCATGGCGTGTCAGCTTGGGGTGGGAGGAAAGCCGGAAGTGATGCAGGTCATGGGTTACCACTGAGGTAAAACCCATGAGCTTGGTGCTCACAAACCTTAAAACCAACGTTGGATTCAAACCAACAATCATAGAACTCTTGCTTGCCTAATATCCACACCTCTGTACATGAATAGACCACCCAAACCCCAATAAGGGACAACTCACTGAGGCTAACTAAGCAACATGATATATTTAAGAATTGACTTCAATATTTTTCGTTTTTATGGAAGTATAAACGTATACACGAATTCACAGTGTCCATTCACTAGTTTTTACATTATGCGTCCATATACGCAAATATATATTGATGTTACTTCTTAGAAATATATAAATTAAAAATAATAACTTCACTAACTGCTCATTTAACACCAAAAACTGTAGAAAACAATCCAAAATCGCAATAATGCAACACAAGCCCCGCCCACTCTATTATCAACCAATCAGGAAACAATACTTCAGCAGTGAGCATGGTCTACCTCCTTTACGTTTCTGGAAAAATACAAGCAAAATTAATTAAATGCCATGGAATCACTTTTGATATATTTATTGTACAACAGAAACTCATTTATGATATGTAGCAGGATTGATGTATTGCATGAATGCATATTGAATATTTCAGGTGTTTGTGGCTACGTGAGTTTGCCAAATGTTCTCATAATCACTTCAAAAATAACATATGCTCATAGAGAAGATCATGTGAATGTGGGGGACTGGTAATGTTTTAGAGCTGTCAGTCCACCAGGACAGGCAGTTTCAAAAGCTAGTGGAAACACTGATCTGTCATCTTCAAGTGACACCAGTCCAATGCTAAAGGACCCGTGAAGATTCCGGGGTAGAATAGGTCTTCAGCAACCCATACTTGCCGGAAAAGGCGACTATGCTTGTCGTAAAAGGCAACTAACGGGATCGGGTGGTCAGGCTCGCTGACTTGGTTGATACATGTCATCGATCCCAATTGCGTGGATAGATGTTCATGCTGTCAATCACTGGATTGTCTGCTCCAGACTCGATTATTTACAGACCGCCGTCATATAGCTGGAATATTGCTGAGTGCGGCGTAAAACAACAAACCAAACCAAACCAATGCTAAAGACTCAGGAAAATCATGCTGATGGCATATCCTTGTTTAAATGTTTTGTTTTTTGTTGTTCAGTGCAGCACACACAAATATTCCAGCTGCAAAAGTGCATCCTGTACGTAATCGAGAGCGGACAGACAATCCAGTGATTGATATTGTGAGCAAGGACCTACACCGTCAGGTACAATGACAGCAATCAACCAAGTCCTGGGGGTAATTTCAATCAACTAGCCGTGGATTAGAACTGAAGTCAATGTTGAACACACACAAGACTTACATCATGTTTGAGATGTGTACCAAAATGGCAGGTGATAGTTGATTGGTTAGGGTACAGTTTGAGGTTAATGTTAAACAGAACAAACTGTCCCTTAGCCTTGCGGTTCACAATTTTATTTTCAATTTTATTTTCATATTCACATTCAATTTCATTTTCTGTTGTCATTGTGCAATTATCACTAAATTCATTCACTTATAAAACATCTGACAATTTTAGATTGACTTAAATATTATAAGTGAATTACATCTTTCTCAAAGTCGGCCTTATAAGAATACACACTTAAACCCAATCACTTCCATACAAATTCTATGTTTGTAACACTTGTTTTATTGTTTAATTGAAATAAATATATTACACCTCATATCATTTAAATATATGAATATAATCTTTAATTTAGCATGCAGTATCTTACAGTAAACATAAGCACGTGTTACAATTACATCAGTAAACAATGTCATATCAGTACCCACACATCACTTTTCTTATCATTGCCAATTGATAATGGCCATATACTGTAGATTGACACAGACAATATCTCATATCAGCTACTTCCTTGTCTCTCTATTGCTACCGCAAACAATTATATTGATGGCAACATATGACACTGTTATATACAACAGATTGTTCGAGAAATCGGCATCATAAATTACCCTGTAAACCATATGCTACATAATTTTGCTCAACTGGCCACAAACCGTACAACTTCGACAAGCAGTCATATAATTAGAATAAAATAAATTACAGTTTCAGAGGCTGGATTATTGGTTTTTATCAACATAATGGCTGGTTTCTGATATTTCAAAGAGCAATTATCTCTTTCAGTAAAAAATAAATAATCGGAAATTACATTTAATGTAAATTGATCCCGAACTACTAATAATCATTGATAAAATAAGTGATACAACCCATGATCAAATTGACACCTTTGAAGCAAAGATGGGAATAAGAAATAATAACACATCGAATTGACACCACTGAAGCAAGGACAGGAATAAGAAATAATAACACGCTGAACTGACACCTTTGAAAAAAAGATAGGAATGAGCAATAAAAACACATTGAACTGACACCTTTGAAGCAAAGATAGGAATACGAAATAATAACACATTGAATTGACACCACTGAAGCAAGGATAGGAATACAAAATAATAACCTATTGAACTGACACATTTGAGGAAAAAATAGAAATAAGCAATAATAACCCATCAAATTGACGCCTTTGAAGCAAAGATAGGAAAAAGCAATAATAACACATTGAATTGACACCTTCGTTAAAGAAGCTCTGAAATGTAAATATGCACTTGATAGTAAGTATATTGTGTCATCTACCGCCTTTTTGCCATATATATAGGATATTGTTGTATATCTTACTTACATACTGTCACATAACTGAAATTCTGTTTAAAGCATTAAACCAACCCAATCATGCATGTAGCATTGTTTATTAAATAAAGTAAACTACTTTAAACTGAAGATATTCTGGAACATCATATCATGATATTTATGTTACTTAGTAAATGTAACACTAATGATAATCATATTTTATATCATTGTTTACGACTAGCAATCATTATTATGTTAATACCTAAATGTCAGGGAGCATCTGGATTGGAATAAGGCGAGGCTATAATAAACTAATGTTCTTATCTATTACCTCACTAATACTAAGTATAGTACTGAGACAAAGAGACAAGCATCACAACATGTCACACAAAAAATACTTCCAATATAGAATCATATTTCCTTAGCTTCAGAGACCTGTGAAGATCCGGGTTAGAATTAGTCTTGAGCAACCATACTTGTTGTTAGAGGCGACTAACGGCATTGGGTGGTCAGGCTTGCTGACTAGAATGATGCATGTCATAGTATTCCTATTGCGGAGACTGATGCTCATGATGTCAATCAGTGGATTGTCTGGCTCTGACTTGATTATTTACAGACTGCTGTCATATAGCTGGAATATTGCTGAGTGTGGCATTAAACAACAAACAAACAAAAGCTTGGCTTCAGCAAAAAACAATTAAATATGGATCATAAGAGCAGATGTCCCCTTTCCTTCACTGTTGAGTCTTCTGTAGAACAATGTCTTACACCACGTCACATACTGTATAGCCTCTGTGTAAGACTGTCCTCTCTTGACACAGAGTATATAATTTGTATCCCTGTCTATACAGTATGCATCAATATTGCTGTAGTTTAATCATAATATCACATGCCTCACTGAATCTTTGGAGAGCGTAATTATATATAGCTATGAAAGCAGCAGTGATTGAATACATATATATCGACCCACTGGCAAAAAAAGAATATATAACATATAAAGTTTCATAATGGCGTATAGAAAATTGATCATTAGAATATTTCTCGTCAAATTCATATGATACTAACTTCACAATCATACTGTTTATTCTGTGCAGAAATAAAGTAATCAAAAATAGAAGTGATAGATAAAACGACATAAAATTGATGCTTGTGTTGTGTGCATTGTTGTGATTTCCTATTATGTTAAACAACATGAAGTTGTTTTGCACAGATTGATTCTCATGGATTGCTTGATCAATAAGATAGGTGAAATATTGAGCATTGTACATGCTGGGCACAAGTTTGCAATACATCGATACTGTGATGAACAGGGAATGATTTGTGACCTCAGGGAAATTACCACTTTTTACATATTTGTACATTTGTTTCGGAGGCACTCGTGAACATTGCCAAAAAGGCGTTCCTTCAAATCATATTCTAATCTTACTGCTGACTCTTAATAAAAGCATACAGCCATTCACTCTCCTTCACCAAATAATAAAAGACACAGAATATGACAGTGTCTTTCTTCTAACCATGCTGACCTGCTTGAACAGATACAGGCTGACATTCCTCCAACGAATGAACCACATCCATCACTATCACGACTACAACACTTCTACAAATCATGACCCACATCAATAATTTAAGTCATCACTTCTCTGCCTTGTCAATCTCAACTGACACAACATACATATTGTCAATATCAACAGTACTGTTATGCACTATTAACAAGCACCTGTATTTAATAGCTGTCAATGTTTCTCAATCTAGTCTGTTTTGCTATTCACCTAATTGAAAAAGCCCATTCGTCAGTATTGTGAAATTCTAGCCGTTGATCGTGATTCTGGCATGATTTCCCATACCCCAACAATACACTGGCAGTAAGTTTGGAGGCTGGTCAATATACACAATCAATATGAAACAGGTGGGAATGGGTCAAGTGATGATATTATGTTAACTAGCTGCCGGGGAGGTGTATTGGTGAAAGTGGCAACACTAACTAAGCATGCTGGCAAGCATTCATTGAAATGCATTTCAGAAATGCCCTGCTTTTCTCCCAACAGATTTCAAAAGATAGAAAAATGTACACTGTCGAAGGGAAATTGAACATAAAAAAGAAAATATTTGTATGTTTCTAACAAACATTCTGTAATAAGAAAAATATTTTATGTAATAAGAACTTAATAATATTTCAGATAACGATCTCCAAACGATATTTCGACAGTATTATATTATACCTACATTTAAACAAGTAATGAAACTGATCGTTACAAGAGAAATAATCCATTCTCAATTAATGACACTGTAGACTTGGCAGGATAGTTGTATGACATGTGTCTTAATGTATGTTTGACTCTTGTTCAGCTGTTAATATCAACAAACAAATGTTTATCTAACATGCTGCAAAATTCACAAATAAAAGGTTTAGATATGCTAGATTATTGTGCATGAACTAATTTCCATGGTATGTTTTGTTTATAAAAATAATGTTCCTGTTATTCAAACATTGCAGTTTCATCTTTAATACATCTTGAGTCTGTCAACCATTGCATAAAGAGACAGATAATGTCAAAGTACAGTAACATGTGTGACGACATTTCATTCAAATGATCCATTTTGAAACAAGAATTGTCATTTATAACCTACAAAACAAAAACTGCTAGTTATCAAATGCATCAACACCCACAACGATATGATGTCGTGATAGAAATTTAATATCAAATGCCAGTTGGCTTGTATGTGACTTGACTGGGCCCTGTAACACGTAAACAGCGTAAATGTGTGATAATATTTATGTTTATTATATTGACATTTGGAATTCGCTTGGTTCTCAGCGGCAGAGCTGACTTTCTCGTACTAACACCATCGGCATTTTTCTACACAAAAGAAACCTAATCATTTGATTTGTGAAGCTGAAAGAGAGTCAATGCTCAATGTCAAAGTAGATATAATTACAGGCAGACAGCGGTGCGGATCCCGTTACGCTTCCATAAGAACATTGATAGCAGTGCTGTCAATGGATCAGTGAACCTACCGTTATGCACAAACGTTCAAAAAAGGCGTGTCTTATGCTCCACGGGTCAGCGCGTGCTGGCTTGACCCACGTGAATAGCCAATCAACCGTGACTGTGTAAATAAACAATTAAGAAAGGCAAGTACTCACATCATCCCATTTGATAAACTTGTGTCCTTTGATCAGAATCTCCGGAACACGGATAGGCCTGAGCTGAACGACATGCACGCCGGGTTTGGCCCCCGCCATACTGTATTAGGCTATTTCACAAGCCCCTTTTCTTTCATTTCACAGCGATCTGACGGGCTTTCTATAGTAGATCACTAATAACGGTCGATCACCACTAGTTCGGAATCCTGTGAGAGGCGAGAGTGTGTTTTGACACAAGCCCACCACAGAGCGAGTATTCCTTTCCACAGAGAAAACCGACCTCACACAAGATTATAACTCCGTTCAAATGTTACTGATAAACTCCAAAACTATGATATACATCCATGCACAATGGCCTCTCGTGTGCAGCATCAAGAAGTAAACGCAAGCTTCCGTTGCAACCTCATCACTGAGAATCTACAGTTGGTTGCCGAGAGCTTACGATCTTCTCACTGTTGACAGGCCCTCGCCCGACTCGCACTGTTTCGCGGAATATGAAGGTGAGCGGTCATGTGACTTGATCAAAATGGCGCCTGGCTGTCATTGGCAGGTGGGGTTGGTACCGCTACTCAAGGCTATGCATATTGCATATACTGCAGCATGTGAGTAGCTCCTAATCGCCTGTAGCGTGCCATGGGCAGGTCTGATGAATTCACTCGTCAGTGGATATAATCAATTGGCACTATAACGCCTAGCAAACGGTCATAACCCCCCGATAGACACAGTAACACTCGCGTTGTTTGGTAATAAGTATTCTGTATGGAAAATTTGTCATAAAAAAAACACTGCTACCAAGAAGGGAACACCCATCCTGGTGTTAAGAAGAAGGAATAGCCAATTTTGCATATTTTCACACCATATCATTTTTTAAAATACATATGTAAATTTTCAATTTGCATTTAAAGGTAATCGCGATATTTCCACGTGCATAAAGAGACACCCGTTTTGATTTTTTTATGTGGACAATGGAAGTGAAAGTGAATCCTAAATTATACATTGTTTCACATCCTGACTGAAAACAATCAGGCTCCACATCTGACTCCTGGTATCACAAAATAGGCGACATGTATTTCCATTTTTTTAGGCTCAAACATTTGACAGATGGATCTATTTGACAGTGACTGATGATGTACGAAGAAAGCGTTAGGTTGCTGGAAGAATACAAGACAGCTATTTCACAAGCGGAAATGATGACTGATTACATTTGTATCTATTACATGTGTGCCTATGATAGGAAAATTACACGTTTTCGACCAGTCAGCAAAATACGGTTAAAACGACTTGCCATGGAGACAAGACCGGGCCCTGGCCTGTAACAGACACATGAGGATCTTGTGAGGGGCCCTTCATGTAATGTAGCTTCTACCCACATGGCTGGAAGCCCTCTTGCATTGTTTTGCCTGTTTGAAGTGTGTAAAAAGGAAATTCAGATAGTTCATACAGAAGACGATCTTGACGCTAGCGAAGTTCGATCTCCAGTTTCTGTATCGATTTTCAGAATGAACTCGACCAATGCATGTACTCATGTACTAAGGGGCGGTCGGATAGCCTCGTGGTTAAAGCGTTCCCTCGTCACGCCAAAAACCCGGGTTCCATTTCCAACATGGGTACAATGTGTGAAGCCCATTTGTGGTGTCCTCCGTCGTGATATTGCTAAAATATTACTACAAGCGGCATAAAATCTTCATCATTCACTCACTGTATGATAGAAATACCATTGGTAACAGTAACACACATTTATGAAAGCAACACTTTAGTAGTAATATATGTAATATACCACCACCACCACCACAACAACAACCACTACTACTACTACTACCACCCCCACCACCATCACCACTGCTAAGCCACATCTACAACAACTACTTCTACTACTACCATCACCATCACTGCTACTACCACTGATACTTCTACTATAAGAACTACTACTACTGCCACTTCTGCTTCTGCTACCACCACCACTACTCAGGGATCGACTACTACTACTACTACTACTACTACTACTACTACTACAATTTTGTTTGATGTTTAACGCCGCACTCAGCAATATTCCAACTATATGACGGCGGTCTGTATATAATCGAGTCTTGACCAGACAATCCAATGATTGACATCATTAGCATCGATCTACACAATTGGGGTATATTGACATGCATCAACCAAGTTAGCGAGCCTGACTACCCGATCTCGTTAGTCGCCTCTTTCGACAGGCACAGGTTGCTGAAGACCTATTCTCTACCCGGATCTTCACGGGTCACTACTACTACTACTACTACTACTACTACTACTACTACTACTGCCTTCACGGTGGGGTCATAACAGGCGACCAAATGGATCGGGTGGACAGGTTCGATGATTTGATTGATCGGGTGTCACCGTACACTGACGACGTAGGACATTGCTCATAATATCAATCACTGGTTTGTCCTGCTCAGACTCGATTATTTACAGGTCGCTGTCATGTAGCTAGAATATTGCTAAGGTACAACAAACAATCACAAACGTGTAATTCGTAAATATGGGAATGGGAGTTAACATTGTCAGTGTTTACTGTATCAAGTGTAAGCCCATGGATATATGACGTCTGCTTTAGGTTGTATCAAGTGGAGCCATATCGATTTCTGATAACTACCACCAACAGCCTATACAAAACCAGAATACTGTATATTGCTGGCCCGACAGGGCAATATATTACAAAGGGAGGTAAGTACTGTCAACGGTATTTTACGAACACTTCGAACAATCGTACAGTTAGTGATGCCACAATGTGCGTGTTTTCCAAGTAGTTTTGCCAATACGATTGCGAAATATGCCTTCGACATATCAAAAGAGTACATTATACGATCGCAAAGTAGATAAGCTTTAATACTGCACACGCCTGTCGTCACGTGTACTGGCGCTGAGACTCCAGCCTACAGCAAAGATCTGACGCCATATCTAAAGTGCACCTGCATTTCCCCAAACTCTATCCAGCGACACGTTGCACAGTTTCTGTCTATTGTTTGTTTGTTTGTTGCGGCTATTGGGATACGATGAATTACATCAACATAGTCAGCGAGCCTGACCACCCGATCCCGTTAGTCGCCTCTTACGATAATCATGAGTTGCTCAAGACCAATTCCAACCCGGATCTTCACATTTTTTTGTCCATTAATATCCTGTCTATAGATATCCTGTATATATAATGATATTTCTCACATTCTGCTTCAATCGGATCCTTCGCGATGTTAGGAATTTCCCGGCAGGATGTCCGGGTTGTGGAAGTAAATTGCGTTAAACTTCTTGTATGTGTATCGGATAACGTTCATGTTGTACATGAATTCACCTATAAACCGGTATTCCGAAAATCGGGGGACAGGGATGACCAAGTTGTTTAAAGTTGCTACAATTCGCTGTGCGGAGTTGCGCCCCTTAGGACTGCAAGGATCCTATGGACGTGAGTTCGAATCGTGATTATGATCCTTAATTTGCGAGCACCATAGCCGTGTCTCACCAAGGCGTCAAAGACCTGCATCACTGCGGACCTTCCCCTCACGTCAAGTTTAGATGCCGTGATATAACTTAAATAATGTAACCCACTCACTCACTTTACTCACTCACTCACTCACTCACACACTCACTCACTCACTCACTCACTCGGAGGTCCTATGGTCATTCCCTATTCACTTAGACTTTTCGGACACAGGTTGGATGCTCACAGACAGCGGATTTTGATTAGTGCGAATCTGCGATTCGAACCCATGATCAGTTCATCCTGCACGGATAAGGGAAATAACTCTGCACTGCAAACTGCGTCGCCGTGGACCACTTGGCCACCGTCTCCCTTGTGAGAAAGTGCATTGCATTCATGAAGATGTTTGCATAACTAGGTACGAATATGTATACGATGACGTTCAACAGATTCCCAAGTCCGACCATGAAGATCACTATGTTGTGTAATGGCAGTACGATTCTATTAATCATCCCCGGGAACAGCCCCAGTGCATATAAGCTATATAACAGGTCTAAGTAATTCTAACATATGGGCGTGTCCCATCCGGTCGATTTACCGGATCTGAGCATACGCCGATGCAGCTTCCTGAAGGGAATGTTTGCTGAATGTATTATTGAAACAAACGGATAAGACAATAGCTCATCGAGTGTATGAGACCCGCTCTTCACATTGACAGGATAACAATTACAAGTGCCAATTCCAGTGATTGTGTGAGTGAATGAGTGAATATTTTTTTTTTTTTTTTAAATTTTTAATTTTTTTTTACATCATTTATTCATTTTAATTGTCCACGATTTTAGAGTGAATAATTAATGTTGTTTTACGCCGCGGTCAGCAGCAATCCAGTTATATCACGCGACCTGTGAAAAATCGGGGAACCAATGGCTGGTAATCACACTCAGCGTACGATGGCACACTTGCAGCAAGGTCACACATTGTGACCACCCAATCCCCATTGTAGTTTTTGACAGTGGTGTTGCCTTGTGGATCACATGATGTACCAGGGACCGTAGTTTATATAGGACTCGGAAGTGGGCACTTTATGAAATGCACGTAGATTATGAAATGTAGATCATCACAGCTCGCACCGTCTGAATCTCATGATGCATAAGGGGCGGTCGGGTAGCCTTGTGGTTAAAGCGTTAGTTCGTCACGCCGAAGACCCGGGTTCGATTCCTGACATGGGCACAATGTGTGAAGCCCATTTCTGGTGTCCCCCGCCGTGAATTTGCTGGAATATTGCTAAAAGTGGCGTAAAACCATACTCACTCACTCATGATGCATAAAAAGGATGTAACTGAGAGGAAGTAAAAGTACTGTCAGAGACGTTCTTTTTTTATACACAGGTTGGAAATTAGATATGTCATTAGATATTTCGACAACGGTTTTTTCATATGAATATAAATATTCCACATTATGATTCATGATTCGCCAGAAAATGAATACAGAATATGATTTTAGAAATGGCGTATTTAAATATATAGTAACGGTATATATAGAAGTACTTCTGCACCCACCTGTGAAGATCCGGGCTAGAATAGGTCTTCAGCAGCCCATACTGACCGTAAAAGGCGAATATGCTTGTCGTAAGATGCGACTAACGGGATCGGCTGATCAGGCTCGGTTGAAGCATGTCATCGTATCTCATTTGTGTAGATCGATGCTCATGCTGTGAATCACTGGATTGACTAGTCCAGACTCGATTATTTACAGACCGCCGTCCTATAGCGGGAATATTGCTGAGTGCGGCGTTAAACAACAATCACACCTCCGCTCATCTACAGTCACTCAATCATCCACCCATGCTTGAAAGAAGCGAAAGTACTTCGCATATATGAAGAAGAGTTGTTTGGACATCGCGCAGTCTATAATGCCACCTTTTCTTCCTCTGGGAAGTGTGGCATTATCACCGGGGTAGCATTATAACCAGGGAGGTGAAAACCAAACCATAAGAATCAAAATATATACATTCAATCCTAGCTATTTATTCAAACAAGGGGCGGTCGGGTAGCCTAGTGGTTGAAGCGTTCGCTCGTCACGCCGAAGACCCGGGTTCGATTCCCGACATGGGTACATGTGAAGCCCATTTCTGATATTGCTGGAATATTGCTGAAAAAGCGGCGTAAAACCATACTCACTCACTCACTATTCAAACAAGACTTCAAGATTTGCATTGCCAACCCAGTAGTCAATATTGATTCAGATATGTTGAAAAAGTCTTCGACATAAGTCTGCCAAGAGCCTGCTGATAATTGTGGCGGGATACAGGTGTGCTTCCTACAATTAGCAACTGTAGCAGGTGTCACTTGGTTCCTGGGTTTCTTGACATACGGCATACAATCACCCAGGGGGACAATTGGGGGCTCTTCATTGTCAATACAGTCTACAGTCTTGAGAAATGCCAATTTATTTAAACTTATAGAAAAAGATATTATCATTAACATCAAACTAAATTGTTTGTTATTTCAAGACAGGGAATGATCCTCTGTGTGAGGATTAGCTGTGGAAACAACTGAGATCTTTGTTTTTTTCTATTTTAATGCGTACGCACCAATATATTTGTTGATATACGATGGGCGGCTGATTAGCCTATTCCAAACCTACAGAAGATATTAATAGCTTTAATTATTGTTGATCAAGAAATTCATGAGCCCACTCACTCACTCACAAATGTTGATCGGGTGACCAGCCATCGAAGTTAACAATCCGTAATATGAACACACACATATCCTCCTCCCCAGAATATAATCCTGGCACCGTCTCTGTATGTATGCGTTATCCTGGGGTCACAATAGTCTGGCGTGTTTAATATAGGCTCGACTACTGTTTTGGGGCTACCTTGAAATAGCTTTAACTTTGAGACAACGGTGTAACTGCTAATCATTCACTCAATATAACTCCTACAATGAAGCCCTGTTTGTGGCTCCAAGATTGAAGATCGGAACCGCGATGGCCACGATGACCCATGAAATGCTCGTGCAGGACGGGGATGGGGCGCACGGGGATGCAGCCATGCACTGCCTCCAAATCCTGCTGAAATAACAAGTATGTTAAAACACTTATTATTTCAATGTTGTGTTATGTGCCTGGCTCTGTGAGCCCCATAAGGTCGGATGGTGACGTTGCCAATGGCAACTGACGGGCACAAATGTTAGCCTCCACTGCCAAATGATGGCCAATTACAATCCTATCAAACTGCTCGTGGTGTACGTGTCAGGAAAAGACTAGTTTTGAGAGGGGGTCAAACTGAAATGGCAAGTACTTTTCTTATATGAAATAACACAGTGTTGTGAGTGAGTATGGTTTTATGCCGCTTTACGAAATTTTCCAGCAATATAATGGCGGGGACACAAGAAACGAGCTTCACACATTGTACCCATGTGGGGAGTCGAACCCGGGTCTGCGGCGTGACGAGTGAAAGCTTTAACCACTAGGCTACCCCACAGCCCTTAACACAATGTAAAAGAAGCGAACTACTGACACGTAAATACGCGTTCAAATACTAGTAGTTCACGCATGGTGTTTAAAATATTTGTGTCATTATCTCTCAGCCGTTCTATAACTGAACTCCCGCCCTTAATATGTGAACACTGGTGTTTGAATATAATACATAATGTTTATTCAGATATTAGACCTACTCGTAAAACAATACAGTTTAGATCTGGGTTTATATTTTTTATGTTCATTCCTAACTGTGGGATGAGACCTTTTAGTTCATTTTCTAAACATATTTATTACACGATACAAGTGTCTACATATGTATACATTGATTTCATTTCAAGCGAAACGGCAGATTCTCAAACAATTACGTCATCAATATTTGCGGGTTCCTAGCGGTATGTGCATCATGCCATTATTATCAATTGTGAAACAATCATTATATAGATGGCGTTTTATCATTAGTTTATGTCACAGCTGCCCTTTTCTCCTCGTCGGTCACGTGAGTGGTGTTATTGCGATCAGCTCAGCTAGTTTGTGTTGTTTTAAACATGTCTGCTGCTTGTTGAAGTGTTCATTTAGAAGGTGTTCCATGCGGCAGCTGTGATAACATAACAGTCGCGGTATATGATTTCAGAAACTATCTTCGGTATTCTCTCGTCTTCAACAGAGTGACCAATTGAACAATGAAAAGGGTCATATACACCGAGGGCATCCCTGGTTGAAGGATTTGTTTGTTTGTTTGTTTGTTTGTTGTGTAACGCTGCATTGAGCAATATTCCAGTGTGTTTGTTTGTTTAACGCCGCATTCAGCAATATTCCAGTGTGTTTGTTTGTTTAACGCCGCATTCAGCAATATTCCAGTGTGTTTGTTTGTTTGTTGTTAACGCTGCATTGAGTAATATTCCAGTGTGTTTGTTTGTTTGTTGTTTAACGCTGCATTCAGCAATATTCCAGTGTGTTCTTTGTTTGTTGTTTACGCTGCATTCAGCAATATTCCAATGTGTTTGTTTGTTTGTTGTTTAACGCCGCATTCAGCAATATTCCAGTGTGTTTGTTTGTTGTTTAACGCCGCATTCAGCAATATTCCAGTGTGTTTGTTTGTTTGTTGTTTAACGCTGCATTCAGCAATATTCCAGTGTGTTTGTTTGTTTGTTGTTTAACGCCGCATTCAGCAATATTCCAGTGTGTTTGTTTGTTTGTTGTTTAACGCCGCATTCAGCAATATTCCAGTGTGTTTGTTTGTTTGTTGTTTAACGCCGCATTCAGCAATATTCCAGTGTGTTTGTTTGTTGTTTAACGCCGCATTCAGCAATATTCCAGTGTGTTTGTTTGTTTGTTGTTTAACGCCGCATTCAGCAATATTCCAGTGTGTTTGTTTGTTTGTTGTTTAACGTCGCATTGAGCAACATTCCAGCTATATGACGGCGGTCTGTAAATAATCGAGTCTGGACCAGACAATCCAGTGATTGACATCATGAGTATCGATCTACACAATTGGGACACGATGACATGCATCCCGCTAGTCGCCTCTTACGACAAGCATGGGTTGCTGAAGATCAGTTCTAACCCAGATGTTCACCGGACCTCCGATGTAGGAATTCATCTAATACATCGGTGAACGTCTCGCCTAACAACTCCGTGGAAAGCATTCTGTATACAACAAAGTCATAATGTGTGATTCTTTGAAGTCTTTTGAATATAAATATGTTCATAAACAGTTGTATTAATATGATACATAACCGCGTGAAATTGTCCAGATATTTTGTTTTCTAACCCTTAAATCCCTTCATGCCCGCCTTATGACAGCTGAAATACTGGCGAAGACACCCAAACTATTCAAACACTTGATAGGTCGGGAATGCAAGGTATCCATTTGTAAATTAATTTGTTTCTAAATCAGTTGCTATTTAGCTGATTCCGCGGAAGAATGTGTCCTCAGTGCATCATATGCATGCTGTAATAGTCGACTAATGAGGATCGGATGGTTATGATGTAGGACGGCGTGAATGTTCCTCAAGCTATCAACCACTGGTCTACCAAGCCTGGTTCCCTGGGTCCGCTGCGCTAGCGCTACACTGAACCAGGTTGCATGTGGTCTACCTGGTCTACACAGTCAGAAAGACCGTCTTGATAGAACTGCCCTATTACTGACTGGGGGGCACGAGTGGCCCAGTCGTCTGAGGCGCCGCGATTCGCTGTGCAGAGTTGCGTCCCTTGGGCACGCCGGAAACCCATGATTGTGGGTTCGAATCCCGGTTCGCTCCGATTATGCTTCTAGGTTTGTCAGCACCATACCCGTGCTCGTGGGTTTCTTCGAAGTGATAAACGTCTGAGACCTGCATCACTTCGGGCTTTTCTCCCACATTAAGCTGACACGCCGCGATATAACTGGAATACTGTTCAAAGCGGCGTTAAACCAAACTCACCCACTCACTCACTATTACTGACTGTGCCGTAAACAACATTTACTCAATCACTCTTAACAAATCGTTTTACATTAACAAGCAAACCGATACGTCCCTAATACCATTAGGAAACGAAAATGTGGCTTCGGACCATGCTGATGATTTGATTAGCTCGGTGCATGGTCAACACACACGGCGATCTCGACAGCTTCCAATGGCACCATTAGCGTTATTATTTGAACCTTCAAATGCAGATTGCTAGTTCTGTTCGGAAAGCCGACAGACGGCGCTGCAATATTTATAGAGTTATCAACCAGCACGATGAGGTAGACACTGCCTCCGTCACTTGTTGGCGACGTAGCCTGTATAAATCCCCACCGGCAACATGTACTTACAAGACATACATGTCAGATGACATGGATAATTCAACCTCGATGTTGGACGCCAGTCAGATTACAACAAATAGATTATATACTAGTTCAATCAAGGTTTCTTTTTTGCTTATTTAAGGATTGTCAAACTACGCGGATGCATACAGTTTGCACATCGGTTTTTCGATTCATACCTAAATGAACCGAACAAAATACACAGTCAATCATTACAATAAAATTCGACAACGAAAACATCTGTTATCCACAATAAATTAATCGAAATGGTTGTACACATCAAAGTAGTTAAAAATGTCACGATTGATAAACATTCCAGGCGTAGCAATACATACGGTTGCGTGACACGAATCGGGTGATTGTTTAATTTATGCCCTTAATTAGACACGCCCACAAAGTCAGCAGCCAATCAACGGAGAGTAGGATCAAAATAAAGTTCATAGGACCTGTCATTCAAGGCAACAAGCGAGAAGAACTGCAACAATCAGACTGAAACGGAACAAATATGTCCGGGGGAAGGCGGCTGTTTTAAATGACATGGTCAAATACCACCAGGTTCAAACATTAGTTCTCTGAGAACGGGAAGACACAGTTGAAAAAATGCGGGTAAGAATGAAACCCAAAGACATGAAATTTGTGGAACCCCGGCGAGCGAGCCTGCACGTTTGCTGTTTCATTCCTTCTCAGCATGTTGTCTCAAAGGGTAGTTTGGACAATGAAGATGCACGTATTTTGCTCCTGTGCAGGACGATACACGTAAACAGAAAGGGAATTCCCTCGACTGTAGTATTGGATTCCCCCAAATTCCGTAGTAATAAAAGTAATCCGCTTCGGTGGGCGTGTCTTAATTTTTTACTTTTAATTGGGAAATAAATGCAATAACATGTGACCAATCCAGCTTATCACAATGAACACAACGAAATTATTAATGATGAAGCCGAATTGACACTATTCAGATCTAGGTACAAAGTAATTTGGAAAAATATTCCCCCCGTTTCCGTGCGTGCGTGTGTGTATGTGTCCCTACATTAGGGAGCGAGCTGGGTTCAACACAGCTTTGAACAGTATGCCACTTTCACCACTTACTTGTCGTCTTGCATTATATAGAAAAGGTCCAGTGATAGCTTTGTCAACTCACAGTTATGTGTTCTAGCAATACACATGGCTAACGTGTTTCTCCTGGCAGCATTTAAAAAAAACAACCGAACGCACGTAATATCCCTTTAGTTTAGCAGCAATTCCACTTTACAGCTGCTGTCACTCATGCATGCTAACTTGTCAAAAGTTAATCATGTTTGCAAGGATGCTTATGTTAAGGCAAGTACTCTTTTTTGGCTACAAAAATAATAACACAGCATTGTCTTTGTGTTGTTTGTATGAAGTCATAGTTGAAGACACGGCTTCAATTTCCACATGGGTACTATGTGTGTAGTCCATTCCAGGCACTCCGAAAGACACACAACCATACTTGCTTCTGAATACCATTCTGAATGTGACGCTTGAGTGAGAACTATTATGGCTTTCAAAGACATTCCCAATTTAAACACATATCCTCATTTCAAGATCGGTAAACTTTGGTACAACTATTGGTACCGCTGATACTACTTCTACCACCACCACCACTACTACTACTACCTACTACCACCGCTACTACGTCTGAGACCTGCATCATTTGCGGCTGCTCTCCCACATGAAGCTGACGTCAAATGCATATACATCAAAACCCTATTATTCCAGAAAGTACTTGTCCGGATTAACGAGTCATGGGTCATGGGTCTGGGACGTTATATGAACTGACGAACGACGGTTCACTGAAGCATTGCTTGATGTTCTTGTTTTATCGAAGTCGATTCTATGTACTGTTTGTACTATATTTACCCCAATAACCACCACTCCTACAACCACTACCGGGGCGGTCGGGTAGCCTAGTGGTTAAAGCGCTCGCTCGTCAAGCCGAAGACCCGGGTTCGATTCCTGACATGGGTACAATGTGTGAAGCCCATTTCTGGCGTTACCCGCCGTGATATTGCTGGAATATTGCTCAAAGCGGCGTAAAACCACACTCACTCACTACAACCACCACTGTAACAATAAGTACTACTACCATCGCAAACATGTTACGCATTCAAAACCAACAAAGATCCCAGCTTACGGTGAAAGGTTCGCAAGGTAATCAGCAATTTAGAAGGACGGTTTCCTCCTTGGTAAATGAAGATGTAAGTTCGATACACGAGTGCTGTGTCGCCTGTGATGCCGAGATCTCACGCATCGTCGACGCGTTCTGGTGCATGTTTACATTACAACGTCTTCTCTTTGATGAATGTCATCACTGCGAGGACGCAGTCCCATGCAATATTTCATCCACCCGAGGCGACTTTCAAACGTTGAAGATGCTCGTTGCTATTGATCTGTGAAATGCATGTGTGAAATTTTACCTTTCAAGAAGTAAGTGATCCGTCACGTTCATGCTAGGCACACATTAAAACCTTTCATCAGCCTGCACCCTTTATTGTCATAATCTTACTCGCACATTTTTAACGGCGAACCTTCATAGTATGATCCATTATTGAAGTGAATAATAAACATTCACATTGACAACGTTGATAAAAAATAAGAGACGTTCAATAAATTTAATTGTAGCTGTTCTAGTATAGGCTATATGAAGTTAAAGTTCAGCGCCCATGAGGTCAAGTGAGGTTAGTTAGTCATATTTCGACCAGATCATGGTATAATATTAAAGAATACATTTCTTGAAAATATGTGGAGTTTAGAACCAAGTCTTCCTCACACGGAATATACAGTGTGTGCAGCCCATTATATATATTACTGCTACCACCCGCCGTGATATTGCTGGAATGATGCTAACAGCGGCGTAAAACCATACTCAATAACTCGAACCAAGGTAATATCCGTGACGGGCGAAAACACCCATTTTAACCATGGGATAACAACACCCTTGAGTGAAGAAACAGCCCCATGCCACCTTCCAGGCTGAATAATTCAAGGTAACTGAATGGCAAAGGCCATCGGGGACATGACCATGTATTCTGTCATCAGCGGCTGTATAAAGACAGATCGTAGCCCGCGACATTATTCATTCCTTATTCGTTAATCAATATACGTTGATTGATTGGTGCGTTACATGAATGATGATAGGAATTGCAAATACACGTCGTGGTTTTCCTTCAGCGTTGCCAGCGTTCACCAGAAAGTTCATGTGTTGATGTCCTAACCACTTTTCATTTGTCAATTTGAAAAACAAGCCCCAAGAACTCCATGCATGCTGGTCGTAATACCCGTGAATATCCGGGGTAGAATAGGTCTTCAGCAGCCCATGCAGCCAAGCCCCAAAGGCGACTTTGCCTGTTGTGAGAGGCGACCAACGGAATTAGGTGGCCAGGCTCGCTGACTTGGTTGATGCATGTCATCGTATCCCAATTGCGTAGATCGATGCTCATGAAGTCAATCACTGGTTTGTCTGGGCCAGACTCGTTTACTTACAGACCGTCGTCATTTAGCTGGGATATTGCTGAGTGCGGTGCTAAACAACAAACAAACAAACAAAGCATGTCGTAAGAGCTAACTGATATGACCGGGTAGTTTCAACGTGTGCCCCTGCGAGTCATCGTACCGCGACGGCATGGCTAGCTGATCATCCTGTTAGCAGAAGGTTGCGAATAGTAATCGAGTATTTATTAACACAGGCCACCGTGCTTTAGCTGAAACATGGCAGACTTCGGCACAAAACAATATGCATATACTTTTACTCCGTTGGTGACCATTTTGTATCGTTTCGAAAAATGGGACACGGTAAGTTGCGTCCCTGAATCGTGTCATCAGCGGATCCTGGCACGACTACGGTTCGCAACTCTGGCATGATGTCTTCTTGAAAAAGGCAGAATTTTGATGCAGAGACGAAGTACCGGCATTGGTAAAAGCAGACGTTTGAGGTCACCATTGTTCAACTTGCCATAAGACCAAGTGCAAATCTTCTTTCTCTTTACTTTTTACAAAAAAAGAAAATAAGAAAACCAGAGTTGAACTAAATCCCCCGTCCAAGGTTTCAAGATCTTGCAGAGCCTCCTGATCCGTACAATCCCGAATGGCGCTGTTGGTCTTTAGAATGGGTTACATCAAAAGGTGCAATTTGTTAAGTGAAGAAAAGGCGGACCGGACCGGAACCGAAGTTAGAATGCAACGTGTTCATTAAAACTTTAGGGTCGATGTTTGGGTGGGTTGGTGATCACGACCTTGAAATACAACAATGACGAATCTGGGATTCGAACACATGATCATTGGTTAATGTCACACCAATAAGAAATACAACATCGTAGACGACTGGGTCAGCCGTGCCCCAAAATGTAAAGAGTAGTATCATAGTCGGGGAAGTAGCACGTAGAGGAGAAGTTCAGGTACCCTGTCGGGTAGGAAGAAACTGTTGCCGACAACAATGCACAACGAAAAGGAGATATTGTCGTACCTTTACGTTTCAAAGACTCCATCCATTTTATTTTGTGTGATTTTCATCAATTAAAAGAATATGGTGAGGTGCATCTTCCCGAGGCAAGAGAGTTAACTAATTATAAAAGTCCAGTTTCCACCCTTGCCGAACTAGGCTGGTATTATGGAATTACATTTCGGCTGCACTAACGAGTCTATGCATAGTCCAATTACGTGCAACGAAATCGAAATCCGGTTCGTAAACTTCCGTGCAGATTTCGGTCGATTGCAAGATTTGCAAAGCATGTGCACCGCCAACTCATGGCCAACAGATATTTTCCAAATCTTTCAAATCTTTTCATGTTTTTAAACAAGGTACTCACGTGATTTGATGCACTTCACGACGTTTTATCACAATATAGATCTTGATTATCGGTCAGATCGTCCTGACTAGGCGCCGCCATTTTGTTTGAAACAAATGCAAGTGATACGAGAGGTGGAATCTGATTGGTCCATATGAGAGGCTTAGAGGGGACATAACTAGTAATACTGGGCCTAGATTTTCGAAACGATCGTAGCCCTAAAATTATCGTAAATTTGTCGTAAAGAAATCGTAGGCTATCGTAGCATATTTTCGAAACTATCGTAGCCCTAAGATATCTTAAGTTTGTCGTAAATCTAAGATAGCCCTATACCTGTCGTAAGTTTATTTTATCTTCATCCAAGATGGCGGCATACTTTTCCATAGATATTTTGCCAAACAATTAGTCCGCTTTACGTTCAAACATTGACATTTCATTTTGTAAAACTGAGTGATTCAAATTGACACTTCGAAAACACGAAGAACGCATCAAGGATTTCACGTCAAAAATGTTCTTAATCGCGACAGCGATACACATAACTGTGGAGTCGATAGCTTACATTATTTTTCTATCCGAGTCCATGCTGAAGTGTGAAACAACATACCTTTTCGATAATTTGGGAAGGATAAAAACGGAAGGTGTCGGCAGGCTACAGTAATGACCGTGACCTTATTGATAGTTTAGGGGGAGCTAATCTTAGTTCAAACTCTAGTTGAGAGTGGTTTCCCTTTGTATTCGCCCGGGACACCTTGCTCAATGGTACAGTTTTCATAAAGTGCAGAGTTCCGCTGTTATATTTTCTGAGTCGCATTTGTGTCAATGCTTGTCTATATTTTCGCATTTTATAAAATTATATCAATCTACATGTGTAAAAACAACCATAAAGGTTTCGCATAAGTTTTTACATCTAAAATCGGGTGGGACGGGTGGTTTTAATAACTGAATTTTAACTATACAGTGTAGTATTTATTGACTTAACAAGGAAATACATGTGATCAAATATTTGTATACAATATCTAATATTTTTCTTGCAAAAGTAATTGTAATTTGTTTCGTTTTAAATTCAATACCTATGTTATCTATATCCTCTTGAAAGACAAATATTTGATAAAAAGTGTGTTGAACAATTGCATTCTTTAAAAACAGGTGATTAACGGCATATAGATGTATTCCCTTATAAATATAACAATTTACTGAAATTTTGACAGCAAAAGTTAAGCACAGATTTTTGTATCGACAAATCAAATAAAAAATGAGTTCCCATGCTCGTTCTGGTTCTCGTCAAAATGTAGCATAGTTTGCACATTGTCCAAAATTGAAATCGTTGTAACGTATAGGGTCAACGGACAAATACTAGTAAATGATCCTCAGCAATTCTGTCAGACAAGCCAAACATCATTGAACTACGTTCTGGAATAGATTTGACACATTACAAAGTATTTCGCTCCTCAGCCAGATTTAAATGAAATCAGACGAATCAGTTTATTAGCTCTACTAAATTTAAAAGGATAGAAAATGACTACATTATATGTATATTCACGTTAACTTGTGGCGTGTTCCATGAGACAACATAACTTGACAATTCCTAAATTATCTCTTTGCGAACGAAAATTAGTGTCACTTTTAAATTTTGAAAATAATTATGGATCTAGATAGATAAAAAAATAATTTCATCATCTAAATACTAATAGCTTGATATTGTATTTAAGTCCTTGGTTTATTCGTGAAATATATTGGATACATAAGTAACTTAACAAGCTTAGATTGTCATATAAACTTGCTTGTGGGTGCGCTGCTTCCTGAACAATTTTTGTTTTGAGTGTTTCCACGTATAATGTTGGTGTTTACACTAATATAAACTTGACTTTTGACATAAACATAAAAATATACAGTATAAATCACTTAACATCAGACTTGAACACGCATGTTAAATGCTGAACGCATATGCAGCTGGGAAATCCCCGTGACGTCACTGGGAAACACCCCGCTTTTTCAATCTCTAACACAAATGAGTTCTGTCAGAGTTACAACAGGTATCGTAACTCTGAACGATCTGCGACAGGTTTACGATAGTTTCGAAAATCTATCTTATCTTAACCTTAAGATATCTTATCTTTGAACGTAAGTTGTTAAGATTTATCTTAGCTAAGATCGTTTCGAAAATCTAGGCCCTGGACTTTTAAAGTCAGTTTACTCTCTTGCCTCGGGAATATGGGTGCGGTGAGATGAAATGGGGTTTAACGTCGCGTTTAAGATTATTGCACATATATAGCGACATGTGCGTGTGTGTGTGTGTGTGTGTGTGTGTGGCTGTTTTTACCAGTCCGGACTAATACCGATTTTATAGTGCTTGCCCACCGAAACTTAACTTGAATACCCAACTCAGACACAGTATACTGGCTCCGAGTCGACCAGACCTTGTTTTAGCCCCTTAATGCCGAGCGCCAGGTAGGGTACAAGTACAATCTTTTGTTTTGCCCCATAGCGAGCGGACGCTCCACCACTGTCACCACGGATGTGGCCAAAAGAATAAGGAACCCTACTTTTGGTAGGGTTCAATATACTGAGGAATTCTGAACATTTTCCATGTATTTGTTCACCACCGCTTCGTAAGTGTACTATGTTCGTACTGCAGTGGTTGGTGTATCGGTATTGAGAGTCACTGTCCAACATCGAATATCCTTCAGTTAAATACAAAGAGGATATGAAACGAGAATTTTGTTAATTTTCTTCCAGAGCATTACAGAGTGGGAGGATGTATACTCAACGCCAAAAGAAACGCGTACTTTTGAAAAATATGGAGAAGTATATAAGTGAAAAGTAAGTAAATGAGTATGGTTTTACGCCGTTTTTAGCAATATTCCAGCAATATCACGGCGGGGGATACCAGCAATAGGGTAAGTTGTACCCATGTGGGGAATCGAACCCGGGTCTTCAGCGTGACGAGCGAACGCTTTAACCACAAGGCAACCCCACCGGTCCCGTGTGAGTGAAGAAGAGATGTTTCCAATGCGTATCAATTAATGACAAAACTAACAATCGGTGTTACAACAGAGCGTCTTCATTCTTATCACGATATGCTGCTCATGATTTCCAAACTTTACACGCTAATCCTGCACGAGACAAATGGTGCATCTCGAGTCAAGGATCGATGACGTCACATGTGATTGGTTCATGAGCGTCGGTTCACACAACATACCAGTGTGTTCGTTTGTGCATCGAATATGAGTTATTCTTCATATATCAACCAACATTTATAGTATTCGCGTTTTTTTTGTCCGTGGGTATACATACAGGCGAATGGGTGGATGTCGAAAAAACCTCTTCTTGTTCTAATTACTGAGCGGAACGATAGTTTAGGACCGTTGGGAGATGAGGAACCCTTATGAAGACGGCCTCGCGTACTGTCTTTGTTGTATCGCGACAACCTCTCATTGGACAAGTGCCCTAAAGAGTGAGTGAGTGAGTGAGTGTGGTTTTACGCCGCTTTTAGCAATATTCCAGCAATATCACGGTGGGGGACACCAGAAATGGGCTTCACACATTGTACCCATGTCGGGAATCGAACCCGGGTCTTCGGCGTGACGAGCGAACGCTTTAACCACTAGTCTACCCGACCGCCCCTGCCCTAAAGAAGGCAAAGACTTCATTTTCCTCAAGATTCACTTTGTTCGTCTACTATCTCGCATTTCATGCTGTATACACTGAATCCTTTAACGAGTTCCCTAATGACACAGGGATACCATCTCCGTCTTACACATGGTACAAATTACAGCGTCTAGACCTCACCTGGAAATGGGCTCCTGAGCATAGCCCCTCTTTAAGCCGTGCTTCAATACTCGTTTGAGTGGAAAACATAAACATATACTGCCCCTTAAGCTCTTTTAAATCTGAAAGGTTTTCGGGTGTTTTTTTCTGACGGTGCCGGTAAGTGTGGTATACCATCGATTGTTTATTTGTTAACGACACAGTCAGAAGCTGTATCACGAGTGCCTGTACATAATCGAGAATGGGTCAAACCAGAGGTTGATATTATGAGCACTTTGTCGACGGACCATGACCTTCAACAGATCAGAGCTTCTAACCTCACCATCCGATCCAGTTAAGTGGCAACATAGTGTGCTTTGAACCTATTAAATAAGCCTGTCCCTACTTGACTTATTATAAGTCTGTTCCCACGGGGTGCGACAATATGTGCCTCATTACAGATCGTGATTAGTTCCTATTATCATACTTCCATATCAGAATAATGAGATCTGACTGGTCCACGTGATCTTGATAAAATACTTTATCATTCCTCCATGTCAGAATGACGAGATCTGATTGGTCCACGTGATCTTGATAGTATACTATGTAACCCGCCTTGGAGGGAAATATATTTCTCAGAAGTCGAAAAAATCTGGTATACCCCGCCACGAGCAATACACGCTGCATACAGATTTCTCAGAGGCTGAATACATCCCTTATACCCCGCTTCAAAGCAAAAAGTCGCACGCTTTTTCCCCGAGATAATGGAAGTCACGTGACATAGCGTAAGATAACCTCAGCTCAATCGAACAGCTGTTTTCCATCAGTTTTGAATTTGTGTTAATTCTTTTACAATGTCACATTAAAACCTGACGGCTCGTGGTATAAAACCTAACGCGGGACGCATAAAACACCATCTACCCCAGTGATCCTGATATAACAAGTTTCTCAGCGGGAGAATAAATCCCTTATACCCCGCCACGAACAAGACAGACTGCACCTGGATTTCTGAGAGACAAAAGAAATCCCTTGTACCCCGCTTCGAAGCAAAACACGCAGGCGTTTTTCGAGTCAGTGAACGCCACATGACATGGCACTAGTTAACCTCAGATCAATCGAACAACTGTTTTATATCAATTTTGAATTTTCTTTTATTGTTTTACTATGCCACATTAAAACATGTCGGTAAGATAACCTTGTTAGATAACCCATGTACCCCTCGTGATACTGCAACAACTTCTATTGTTTGTTTTGCTGCTGCTTCCACAACAACTACACTAGTACGGCTTCTATAGCTACACTGCTACTTCTACCACAACAATTACACATCTGCTGCTTCTACTACAACAACTACACTGCTGCTGCTTCTACAACAACTACACATCTGCTGCTTCTACTACAACTACACTGCTGCGGCTTCTACAACAATTACACATCTGCTGCTTCTACTACAACGACACTGCTATTGCTTCTACAACAACTACACTGCGGCTGGTTCTACAACTACACTGCTGCTGCTGCTGAATCTACAACTACACTGTTGCTGCTACAACTACACTGCTGCTTCTACAACTAAACTCCTGCTCCTACAACAACTGCACTGCTGCTGCATCTACAACAACTATACTGCTGCTTCTACAACAACTACACTGCTGCTTCTACAACAACTACACTGCTGCTTCTACAACAACTACACTGCTGCTTCTACAACCTAAGTATAACGAGGCTACTGCTGCAACAATCAGATCTACTATTACTTCCCCTTCTACTGCAACAACTGCACTGCTACTTCAACTACATCTTCCATCTACTACTACACATACACCGCTTCTTCTACAGCGTCAATTGCTGCAACTACGTCTGCTACCAGTACAGACTTCCATCCACTGATGATGATGATGATGATGATGATGATGATTGTGATGATTGTGATGATCTCCAACGACGGAATGGCGTTAACTCGCGAAACCCCTAAAGCAGAGATACTCGTAATGCCACCTCATTGCCATCACATTTTCTCGTTTTTCTCGGCGTGGCGTTCCCGCGGCAAGTTTCCCCACATGCCGCTTGCGTCTCCTCGTTCATACTATTACCCCAATCTACACAATAAATCAGCCTGTATCCGAACCAAGATTGCCATTCGGCTCCAATCGGTACGGTGTCAAAAAACCTACCGTGCATCGATCTTCGGTAAATGTCAGCCATGTTGGATTGCGTTTGTCGTCTGCTCACGGCGTTGATCAGGTAGTCACTAATCGCACAGGCAGACATATACAAAACATTGATTTTTCATTAAAACTAGCGGAAAATCGCGCTTGACAAAATTTAATGCGGCTTGGTCGATAATCATATGACCAAAATGCCTTCAACGTCAATCTCGATCAATCATAACACCCCTATGTTGCTGCTGCATGGGAAAACTGCCATCATAAATATATTCCCTCCTCGATAAAGCAATCCCGTCACAGAATCAAACCCATTTTCTCATTAGCACGGTGTCTTACGAACGCAAGGGAAGTGAAAATTAATTTGAAAATGTTCCCGAAAACACTACAAAAAAGACTCGACGAGGAAGTGTGTTGGCACTTCGAGCTGTTTCTTCGCGCGTCAGCCGGTGCAAATATTCAGCCGTATTTAACTCAGGGCGACGCATGTCTTTTACATCGTAGGTAAACTGGTTAAAAAGGTTTTAGTTGAAAATTTGTTCATTTTATTTTCAGTAATACTTTCAGTATGGTTTAGATGTGAAGGTAACCAATCTTGGGTGAAATACAAGTGAAGCCCATTGTTTCTTCTCGGGCATCGATAGCTTGAAAATGTCCAACTTTGGGATCAACATAAAAGACTTCTAGCGTTCGCCAGTGAGGGTGTAAGAGGTCGATAAGGGTGTAGTCAGCAGTATTGCAACAGTATACCATGACGGGTTGTAGACAACAATAGTGTATCATAGTCAGCGATATTACAGCTGTATACCATGTATATCTGTGGACAACAATAGTATATCATAGTCAGCAACATTAGCGCAGTATGCAATGGCTATCTGTGGACAACAATAGTGTATCATAGTCAGCAATAATACAGCTGTATACCATGTCTATCTGTGGACAACAATAGTGTATCATAGTCAGCGATATTACAGCAGTATACCATGTCTATCTGTGGACAACAATAGTGTATCATAGTCAGCAATAATACAGCTGTATACCATGTCTATCTGTGGACAACAATAGTCTATCATAGTCAGCAATAATACAGCTGTATACCATGTCCATCTGTGGACAACAATAGTGTATCATAGTCAGCAATATTACAGCAGTATACAATGTCCATCTGTGGACAACAATAGTCTATCATAGTCAGCAATAATACAGCTGTATACAATGTCTATCTGTGGACAACAATAGTATATCATAGTCAGCGATATTACAGCTGTATACCATGTCTATCTGTGGACAACAATAGTGTATCATAGTCAGCGATATTACAGCTGTATACCATGTCCATCTGTGGACAACAATAGTATATCATAGTCAGCGATATTACAGCAGTATACAATGTCTATCTGTGGACAACAATAGTGTATCATAGTCAGCGATATTACAGCTGTATACCATGTATATCTGTGGACAACAATAGTATATCTTAGTCAGCGATATTACAGCTGTATCCAATGTCTATCTGTGGACAACAATAGTATATCATAGTCAGCAATATTAGCGCAGTATGCAATGGCTATCTGTGGACAACAATAGTGTATCATAGTCAGCAATAATACAGCTGTATACCATGTCTATCTGTGGACAACAATAGTGTATCATAGTCAGCAATAATACAGCTGTATACCATGTCTATCTGTGGACAACAATAGTGTATCATAGTCAGCAATAATACAGCTGTATACCATGTCTATCTGTGGACAACAATAGTCTATCATAGTCAGCAATAATACAGCTGTATACCATGTCCATCTGTGGACAACAATAGTGTATCATAGTCAGCAATAATACAGCTGTATACCATGTCTATCTGTGGACAACAATAGTCTATCATAGTCAGCAATAATACAGCTGTATACCATGTCTATCTGTGGACAACAATAGTGTATCATAGTCAGCAATAATACAGCTGTATACCATGTCTATCTGTGGACAACAATAGTCTATCATAGTCAGCAATAATACAGCTGTATACCATGTCCATCTGTGGACAACAATAGTGTATCATAGTCAGCAATAATACAGCTGTATACCATGTCTATCTGTGGCCAACAATAGTGTATCATAGTCAGCGATATTACAGCTGTATACCATGTCTATCTGTGGACAACAATAGTGTATCATAGTCAGCGATATTACAGCTGTATACCATGTCCATCTGTGGACAACAATAGTATATCATAGTCAGCGATATTACAGCAGTATACAATGTCTATCTGTGGACAACAATAGTGTATCATAGTCAGCAATAATACAGCTGTATACCATGTCCATCTGTGGACAACAATAGTGTATCATAGTCAGCAATAATACAGCTGTATACCATGTCTATCTGTGGACAACAATAGTGTATCATAGTCAGCGATATTACAGCTGTATACCATGTCTATCTGTGGACAACAATAGTGTATCATAGTCAGCGATATTACAGCTGTATACCATGTCTATCTGTGGACAACAATAGTGTATCATAGTCAGCGATATTACAGCTGTATACCATGTCCATCTGTAGACAACAATAGTGTATCATAGTCAGCGATATTACAGCTGTATACCATGTCCATCTGTGGACAACAATAGTGTATCATAGTCAGCGATATTACAGCTGTATACCATGTCTATCTGTGGACAACAATAGTATATCATAGTCAGCAATAATACAGCTGTATACAATGTCTATCTGTGGACAACAATAGTATATCATAGTCAGCGATATTACAGCAGTATACAATGTCTATCTGTGGACAACAATAGTGTATCATAGTCAGCGATATTACAGCTGTATACCATGTATATCTGTAGACAACAATAGTATATCATAGTCAGCGATATTACAGCTGTATACAATGTCTATCTGTGGACAACAATAGTATATCATAGTCAGCGATATTACAGCAGTATACAATGTCTATCTGTGGACAACAATAGTGTATCATAGTCAGCGATATTACAGCTGTATACCATGTATATCTGTGGACAACAATAGTCTATCATAGTCAGCGATATTACAGCTGTATACATGTCTGTCTGTGGACAACAATAGTGTATCATAGTCAGCAATAATACTGCTGTATACAATGTCTATCTGTGGAAAACAATAGTATATCATAGTCAGCGATATTACAGCAGTATACAATGTCTATCTGTGGACAACAATAGTGTATCATAGTCAGCGATATTACAGCTGTATACCATGTATATCTGTGGACAACAATAGTGTATCATAGTCAGCAATAATACTGCTGTATACAATGTCTATCTGTGGAAAACAATAGTATATCATAGTCAGCGATATTACAGCTGTATACCATGTCTATCTGTAGACAACAATAGTATATCATAGTGAGCAATATTACAGCTGTATACCATGTTTATCTGTGGACAACAATAGTGTATCATAGTCAGCGATATTACAGCTGTATACATGTCTGTCTGTGGACAACAATAGTGTATCATAGTCAGCAATAATACTGCTGTATACAATGTCTATCTGTGGAAAACAATAGTATATCATAGTCAGCGATATTACAGCTGTATACCATGTCTATCTGTAGACAACAATAGTATATCATAGTCAGCAATATTACACCAGTCTGTAGCCAGTAGTATTAGAGCAGTTTACCATGGCGATCTGTTACTGCAGCTACTACCACTGTCACTACTAGTAGAGGCTACTTTGACTGTCACTACTACTACTACTACTACTACTACTACTACTACTACTACTACTACAGCAGCTACTACCACGTCATTACTTCTACTACAGGGTCTACTACCAGTGCCACTACTACTCCTACAACAGCTACTACAAGTGTCACTATTCCTACAGCAGCTACTACCACTGTCACTAATACTACAGCAGCTTCTACTACTACTACTATTACTACTACAGCGACTACCACAGTAACTGCTACTGCAGTGCTACTGCCACTACTTCGACAGCACCTACTTCTAAATTGACTATCACAATCGTAACTACTGCTACCACTACTACTGCTACCGCTACCACTGCTTCTTCCGCAGCTAGTACTTTCCAGAAAACCGACAACTTCAGCCACTACTTCGACAACTGACACTACGACCGACGTTACCACGCCCTAACTACTACTATAGCTAGCTACTACTATTTTTACAGAAAAACCCTAACAGCATAATCGGAACATGCTACACTTTGCGAGTCGGGAGTCATGGTCGCAACATGGTCCTTTTCAATCATAGGTCGAGGTGATTCCAACAGACACGAATAAACACAGGAGGGCTGTTTTATTGGATCAGAGAGATTGTGTTTGAGAAGGCAATGTTAATCAAATATCAGTGCTTAAACTTGAAATAGTGCATCTCTCGTTGTTTCATGTAACGAAAATTTCTAGCTCGGCCTGATCGATTTAGGGTATTTTCCTGTGAGTGAGATTTCACCAACGTGGTCACAGGGGCCGTATTTCGCTGTGTTGCTTTCTAAAGCTGCAAAAATCCGACGATCGTAGGTTCGAATCTCAGTTCACCCTCACTATATCCTTGGTGTGTCTGCACCATACACGTGTTCGTGCCTTTCACCAAGGTGATACATGTCTGCTCTACGAGTAATACCTCGCGGATATTATGTCCATAGGGTTTACAAAAATATATACACAATCAAACACCGTTGCATCGAGGTTGAAGGGACCTTCGTAAATGTTTCGAGTTATACAAGGTTCGACACACCCAAAAATGATAAATAAAGAAGTAATACGTAGGGACCAAACTTTTACTTCGAGACAACCGTAAGTTCGACACAACAGTGTTTGACTGTAAAAAAATGCTCACTGGACATGCTTCATGTTCCGAAAGATAATAATCGACTCCTTTCCACCATCATGATGACACTTCGGGATATAACTGGAATATACTGTTCAAAGGGGGGATACTCAGGGGACGAATAAGATCGACTCCTTCACAACGTATTGAGCAAATGTGTGTAACATTTTTTGTCCAAAGTGCTGACGTTTTTCGTCTTCTTGCAATGACTAATTCATCATAAAAATAGAAGTCAATAAACGCTATTTGTCCTAGTTGTTGTATACAAGTCGCACTCGCTCAGTCATGAGCACAGCGGGGATCCCGAGTTGCTATGGGGATCAAGTGTACCCATATCAATATGCTGCTTATATTGATGGGCCACAACAATGGATAAACGGAAAAATAAACATCCAAGTTACATTTACTGCAAAAAACAATACTCTTAGCATCAACACTAGATATATGCCACTAGTTTCATTATCAACTCATCCTTAAGGTAACTTCAGTATCATCATACCAGAATCCAGAGTAAGTTATCCTAATACATGTATTACTGTGCCACCAAATCCATTGCTTTCTCCCCAAGAAAATATAACACATGTGAGGCAGGTATAATAATACAGTAAACTACAGTTATAACGAACTCAAAGGGACCATTAAATTTAGTTCGTTATAACCGTAGTTCGTTATAAGCATATATACAGCATATATACAACCAATGGGCGGGACTAAAAATAAGTTCGTTATATGGGTCAGTTCGTTATAAGCGTGTTCGTTATAACCGTAGTTTACTGTATGATTGCTGTTAATAATTAACGTCGGTTGTCAATGAAAGTGGGTTTAATATGGAGTCGTATGTGTGTATATGCTCAACTGTATTAAATTTTAAAAGGCGATAAATATAATGTGTAGTATCCATGAGATGCTGCGTATTAGTGTCCACAGTCTTCTGTACTCTATTCAGAGATTGGTTCGACCCGTGAAGATCCGGGGTAGAATAGGTCTTCAGCAACCCATGCTTGCCATAAAAGGCGAGTATGCCTGCGACAAACGGGATTAGGTGCTCAAGATCGCTGACTTGGTTGATACATGTCATCGTATCTCATTTGTGTGGATCGATGCTCATGATGTCAATCAATTACTGGATTGTCTGGTCCAAACTCGATTAGTTACAGATCTCCGTCATATAGCTGGAATATTGCTGAGTGAGGCGTTAAACAACAAACAAATCAAATCAGAGATTGGTTAAATGCCGCTTTGTACAATATTCCAGTTATAGCACGGCTTGCTGTGGGATGAAAGAAATACATGATGCAGGTATCAGACGTGTACCACATTGGTGACACCCACGAGCGTGGTATCGTTCTGACAAACCTAGAAACACAATCAGGGCGAATCTGACATTCAAATCCACGACCATAGGTTTCGGGCAGCTTAAGGGACGTAACTCTGTACAGCGCACTCCTGGGCCATGGACCACTGTCAATCCCTGCCCCCTCCCATAAATGAGTTTTCAGAACAAAACACAGTTTATCGATTTACTTACGTATTAAGTAATTGGATCATAAAATCATACACCAAATGCGCCGTATCGCTGTCGGTTAAAATAACCTCTTAATCGAAACCGTAAATATCGATGGCAGATTGTATTCATAAGTGCAATAACATTTCTCAGCAGTACTTAATGGGTCAATTTCCATATGTACCGAGTCATTCCTTGCGGTTGTTCACAAGGCTTGGGTATAACGCAGGACACGGTCAGACTTAACCGCAACTCCATTGCATCTACTCGTCGATTCCAGGAGCCCGACAAACAAATCTGGCTGATCGATACAATTGATACAGAGCTATAGCCTCGTAGATGGCACTCCGAGTGTTTGAAGCACCGTCACCAAGTTCCGTGTGATGGCGGAAACAAGAAGTGGTGGTACAGAGCAGGAAGGGTGAGCTCCCTAATTAGAGGATGTCTTATACCCACTGCCCCGGGCTCACCCCCCGGAGGACCGGCGTCCGGGTGACGTGTGGGGGGAGTGTCCTCGTTTGTCCTTACAAGGTTAGAAAGTCCAGCACTGAGCGTCTGGTCGATTTTAACTGTAGACGTGTCGGCATTGATGGAGGTTTATACAGGGATGTATTGAGTTCCATTTCGATTTGGGGCCAACAGCGTCAAGAAGTTTGCGAGTTTATCGGACTTTGAATACAGACATCGATTTGCTATATGAGACTTATGTCGTATATGCTACTGCAAGCCAAAGACTTGGTCATTAAATGTGTTTTAGATAACATTATATCCAAAACGTTTAGAATCTTCAGAACGTAATAATATTGCGGCCTTCAAATAGTTTCACTCCGGTCTGTTTTCGGAGAAGGCCTTTAAAGGGACTCTTCCAGGGTTTGGTTGATAGGGATCAACAAGAGATTAATATGGTTTGACTGGGATGCTTTTTTTTTAACAACATACTTTGCTTCAGAAAATACTGGTAAAAGATAATCTGGCCCCATGTTGTTAAAAAAAGACAAAAATATGATCCATTGAAATACTGGATGTCCTGAAAATACATGTGCTGTGAAAACAAATACTTTGTTTGCTTCGAATGGCATCTTGCAAGTTTAAGAAAGGGGCGAACGGAGTTTGAGTTGAGTGAGTGAGAATATATAGGCCCTCAACAACGAATGCCTGTCGTAAGAGGTCAATATGTGGGTCGGGTGGTCAGGCTGACTGACTTGGTCATCGTGTCCCAATTGCGTAGATCGATGCTCATGATGTCAATCACTGGATTGTCTGGTCCAGACTCGATTATTTACAGACCGCCGTCATATAGCTGGAATATTGCTGAGTGCGGCGTTAAACAACAAACAAAATTGTAGTAGTAACCATATTTTATTCATATATACCATAATATCAAATCCATCCAATTGTCAATTGGAGAATTGTCCACACATACAAGTCTCTCCATTCCATCCCCCCTGTGACAAGGCAATCTGGGGACACAGTTTAGTTGGTCCTCATTTTCTTAACTTCAGACTTATTGCAAAAGCTTTTTCGGATTTTACTTGGCCACGCGTAACTTCGTACCAGGTAATATACATCGACTGGAATCAATCGTGGCGAACATTTAATTTAGAAATACTTTTATGGCCTCCAGATAAAGTGTTAAGATCTTGCTTTCCCTGGTCGTAACTTTCAAGCGTACTCCGTGACAGTTAAATCGTAAAACTTACAACGCAATAAAACATTTTATATTACAGTAAAAAATTGTTGTTACATTTTAGCATCCTTGTTGACGACGATAGTAGGTTGACACCACCTATGAAAAAGCAATCTGTTGAAGTTAACTGAGGTGGTACATGGACGCAAGGCAAGGGAGTTAATATGTTCAGGAATTGCCTCCATGACCCTATCATGACCCTCCACGCATCCTCACACGGTACCTGGTGTACTAACGATAGCCCTGTAATGTGATATTAATGCTTAATTCAATTTCGACAAATATGGATTCAAGTTCTGACCTTGCGGGAGCCTGCTTTAAGTCGGATGGCAGACAGCTTAGGCCGAGCGATGTCCTATTACCTCAGATCTGATGTAACGTATCACCAGAAATTACATTACTCTGTGGGGACGGTGTGTATGCTAGCCTCTCTAACTGATGTGTAGGTAGAGATCAGTGAGTGAGTTGGGTTTAACGCCGCTTACTTGACAATTATATGACACCACGTCAGTTTAAGGTGGTGCAGGTCTTAGACTTTTACCAGTTTGGCGATCCAGCCCCGGTGCGGACAAACCAAGGAACATGGGGAGATTCGCAATAGGGAACAGGAAACTGACAAGAACACGGGACACGATTCTTCAGGTGACTTACGATGCATTTGGCGAGTGGGTCCAAGCTCCATTGAGATGAAGCTCGTGTTAAGGCCTGCCAGTGTTGACTTGGTTGTACATGGTTTGTATTGGAGGGTGTACTGTCATGTAGCTCTAACATTCCTGGCTACACCGCCATGTCGCCGTAATATTCCTAGCTACACCGTCATGTAGCTGTAGCATTCCTGGCTACACTGTAATGTAGCTGTAGCATTCCTGGCTACACTGTCATGTAGCTGTAGTATTTCTGTCTAACCCGTCATGTAGCTGTAGTATTCCTGGCTACACTGTCATGTAGCTGTAGCATTCCTGGCAACACCGTCATGTAGCTGTAGCATTCCTGGCAACACCGTCATGTAGCTGTAGCATTCCTGGCTACACTGTCATGTAGCTGTAGTATTCCTGGCTACACTGTCATGTAGCTGTAGTAGTCCTGGCTACACCGGCATGTAGCTGTAGTATTCCTGGCTACACCGGCATGTAGCTGTAGCATTCCTTGCTACACCGTCATGTAGCTGTAGTAGTCCTGGCTACACCGACATGTAGCTGTAGTAGTCCTGGCTACACCGTCATGTAGCTGTAGTATTCCTGGCTACACCGTCATGTGGCTGTAGCATTCCTTGCTACACTGTCATGTAGCTGTAGTAGTCCTGGCAACACCCCCATGTAGCTGTAGTATTCCTGGCTACACCGTCATGTAGCTGTAGCATTCCTGGCAACACCCCCATGTAGCTGTAGTATTCCTGGCTACACCGTCATGTAGCTGTAGCATTCCTGGCTACACTATCATGTAGCTGTAGCATTCCTGGCTACACTGTCATGTAGCTGTATTAGTCCTGGCTACGTAGATCTAAGCTTGATTTGTGGTCGTCTGTACAGATATCATGGCGTCACAAACTGTTCGTAGCATCAAAGCTTCGTCATGTCAGACTGTGATTGTGAACAATATGGCATAGCTTTCCATGTGAAGTTTGACTGGTTGGATTAATGGTTGCAAGTCCAAGGATTCCTTTCATTTTCGCTGTCACCTTCACTGAATTGTTAGACATGATTATTTACAGGAAGGTGAACAGGAAGTGCGGCGTTTAACAACGAAACAAACAAACAAAAATTACAATCGTATTATCTTTTGCGTATAAATATGTGCGTGATGTACTCCTTGTGTTAAATGTGGCTTATGTAAGTCGATGAGGATAAACAGGACTACATATCTTCTGCCCTACTACTCGCCTATTGTTCCCGTGCTTTATGGAGTGACAGGGTCGCCTTGAGCACGTGGTTCTAGGTTTCCCACGTGGGCACAATGTGAGAAGCCTATTCTTTGTGTCCGCCGGGTAAACCTTGCGCGTTCGGTTCCAAATTCAATTTAGCGCTGTTGCATCCACAGGTAACCAATCTGTACATTGCAAACACTGTATGTTTAACTCAATGTGTGCTTTATCCACAAATTTAACATTTCAGGACATAAGTGTTCATTTTTGCATAGCACAGCGGGGGTCAGAAAACGTTACTTTTAACAAAACAAGGTAATTTGGTCAAGAAAGTTTAAATTCTGTTATAATCGATATTAATCTGATATCGTTCAATAACTATCAAACAACCAATTCCCTTCCACTGATTTACCCACCTGAACTAGAAATAAAAGAGGCCCGTGAGACCGCCTCATCTGTTTCATATTTAGATTCATGCATAAAGAAACAGACTAACAAAACACTCTTTACAAGACTGACTGACTGACAAGATTTCAACTTTCCAAGAGTCAGCTTTCCCATGATGTCAAGCAATATTCCTGCAGCTCAGCCCTTGGTGTTAAGATTTCACAACTTTTGCGGTGCATGCTCTTTCTACCAAGATTTCAAAGAGCGTCATTCGACTCTTGCTCAGAAGTTGTTTTATCAGGATTACAACATTCTAGGCCACGGTAAAGCTTTCAAAAGGTTTTTTCTCAGGCACATGGAGGATATTTTCAAATTTGACTCATCAGTGACAAAAATGATGTCCGATGCAATTCCCTGTTTTGACTTGTACCATATGTTCCAATGTTTTTTTTCAGACGAACAATAGAACTGCCTTTGCATGTGTTTGTAACGGGTGGGACAGGATACGCTCACCTTTCAGCGAACGCCTGGTATCATCTCTTTTTTATAGTGATTCATAAACACATGCTCATGATATAGTCGGAATCGTACAATCGAATCTGTTTTTGGCAGAATTTCTTATGGATATGGAAAAGGTTTTGTTGTTTTGGTTGTTTTTGTTTAACTGACCAGCTCTCGGAACCACATAATATCGATCTATACATAACCTAACGAGTACCGTTGCATATTCAACAACTGGAGATCCCAATGCTGGATATCAAGATCATGTTTAAACATATCTGGTTTGTTTGATGTCTGTCTCTGTCTGACCCTACCAAGCCAGTTGACAATCCGACTGAAATATCCCGATCTGAGAAGATGATGTTAAATATGACACGTTAATCACGCTGAATGTTTATGCCTGAAATCGAACAGAGCCAACAATAGGATGTTAATAGCATTGTCATCTTTGAATGACATGCTCATCACACCACACAGTTCAGTCAAGTTGGTATGGCGCTGCTCATTCAGGGCTGTCGCTCAAGAGCGGGAATCGGGATGATGGCGGTTGGCGTTGTTACAGTTGCAGATACGCTTCCGTCACTCAACTCAGACTCTCTGTCTTTGCGCTTGGGACAAGGATCGGAGACTTTCATCAAAGATGCATTTGCTGATATGCACAATGGAAGCCTTCTCCCTCTGAGGTAACGCAATAGCAGTGAAGTCTCACTCCTTTCCTGCGAAAAGACGGGGTTTGTATATTAAGTGAATGAATGTTTTCTTCCTCCGTTGTCAACAGCCTCGTTTATCCGGACGGGACCGTTCCCAATGAAACCTTCCTGAATAACGTCTTTCCGGATAAACGGATCAAGGGTTTAAAGTAATGTTCCTTTAGGTATTGTTATCCCTTCCCAACAAAAACTCTATGAAACCCAAAATGACAAACTTATATGTTTTAAGAAAGAATCAATCTAATTGGGGCCCCGATGCACAAAGCTATCTTAGCGCTAAGGTGATCGTCATTCCCATACTTTAACATAGGCTTACGACAGTCGTAGCACCAAGATCGCTTTGTGCAACGGGGCCCAGGACCTTTAAATTAACATTGAAAGCCGTGTGCAACAACACTGAAATGACTCAACGTGCCCGGCTGTGACGAGCCAAGAAGCATTGTGAAGTATTTACCATACCATCTCGCCAGACAGTGTCGCACATGCCAACGCCAGTATTGTATGACTGCGGAGATAAGCGTTCAATAAGACGACTTGACAATATCCCGTTTAATTATACCTTCAATATATCAGATAGCGCAGATAGATACGCTGAGAGTTCAGCATCAATGCAGCTGTTGGGAGGGACCTGATGAAGCACTGTCCGGCCTATGGGTGTGGTACCTTGCTCCCATTTATTGGTTATATATAAGCTTTGGAAAACGCCCATGCCTGTCTCATTAAGATATATTATAACCACTTTCATTGATCTGCACCTTGTACTTAGGGCTGGACTTGTACAACGAATTGAATAAGTATCTGTGAAGAGAATCTTAATGTAAATTTGATACACGTAATCATTTCTCGTCAAAACAGGATATTTTACTGACTTCTATTTGAAATACATTTTTCCTACATTATTAATAAAACGTCTGGGAGTAGACATAACGGTTTGTGAACCACTGCATGTTATAGACCCGTGAAGATTCAGGGGTAGAGTAGGTCTTCAGCAACCCATACTTGCCGTACAAGGCGACTGTGCTTGTCGTAAAAGGCGACTAACGGGATCGGGTGGTCAGGCTCGCTGACTTGGTTGATACATGTCATCGATCCCAATTGCAGGGATCGATGTTCATGATGTCCATCTCTGGATTTTCTGGTCCTGACTCGATTATTTAACAGACCGCCGTCATATAGCTGGAATATTGCTGAGTGCGGCGTTAAACAACAAACAAACAAACAAAGCATGTTATAGTTCCCTGACTCGTTCTATAAAGCTATGTTAAGTAGCACTGGTAGTCAGAGTGTGAGTTGGGTTTAACGCGGCTTCTCAATATTTCAGTTGCATTACTGAGTTCAAGCTTGATGTGGGAGGAAAGCCTGATGTGACGCAGAAAGGAATTAATTTCTTCTTGTCATTTAATACTGTCTCGTCTTGCAATATTTCACCTGTATCAGCGAGTGTCAGAGTATGTGTCAGCTTGATGGGGGAGGAAAGCTCAAAGTGATGCAGATCCTTTCAAACGCTTCGGTGAAACTCAAGACAAACATATATACCTAATCAGGTGGAACCGGGATTCGAACCCACGATCACCCTTTTAGGTTTCTTCACGCCTAAGGGACGCAACTCTGCACAATGAATTGCGGTGACTTCGATGTCAAGACCATCCGTGTGGCTTAGCGCTGTGAATAGGCAACAGGACTTCCGACAATCGTAGCGCAATGGTCGCTATATGGGACGGGGCCCGGGCCATCTAGCAGAGTTTGTTTGTTGTTGTTTTACGCCGCACTCTATATACTGGCGGTCTGTAAATAATCGAGTCTGGACATCATGAGCATCGATCTATGCAAATGGGATACGATGACATGCCTCAACCAAGTCAGCGAGTCTGACCACCCGATCCCGTTTGTCGCCCCTTACGACAAGCATAGATTGCTGAAGATCTATTTTAACCCGGAACATCACGTTACGATCGTCAGTTTATCGAAAAATGTGAAATTGGGAAAGAATCGCTTAAATAATATAAACTACTTTGCGAATGTTCAGCGTGCAGAAAATATTTCTTCATGGCCAATGTTTTAACATTTGTATTTTTTCCTAAATTTTAATCCTTTTTTTCCAAATTCTATTCCTAGATGTTTTGAGACGGTTCACTGTCTCTTTAAAAGCGCCCCCGTAAATTACGCTCTAATTGACGTCGACATTTCAGCCGTAATTATAATAGTGACGTTAAGAGACGCCACAAAACTTCAAACACCACGAGACGCTCATCGCTACTACAGGAGAGGTGAATAACTTTCTGCCCTTTAAAGGACTAAATTTCCCGTAACAAGCAAGATATGAAGGCTGGGATGGCGTAAATGAGCCCATCAAACAAGCTGATGTCCCCTATCCACGGTCGCTTCGACACTGTGTTTCCAGGGGCGTTTAGATGGCAAATTAGTTCAAAGGAACATGCTCTGTATTGGCGTGTTATAAAGCCTTGTTCACACGATGCGATTTGTTGGATGCTGATCCAATCTGTGGTCGCTGTGTTTTTACCAAATGTTTTGAATATTTGTAACTTATCGATTATTGTGGATTTTGCTGAAATGAATAATAGTAATAGTAGTAGTATATATGTAAATCAACCGACAACCCATACGTTGCCAAAGAATTTGTAAGACACGTTACAACAAATATAATATCTCTAATTCCTAGGCCTCACAAAGAAAGTTTCGCATAATTTGGAAATGTTTTGTTGCGGACATGTATAGAGGTATATCCACCAAACCTTGAGCCAAAAGAGCTGATTGTGTCGCTGTGTCATAGAAATAAGCAGGGGTATGTGGTCTTTGGGATATGGCCAACCCCGAGGAGTGTGCAGTGATTGCGTTCTTGCAGGAAAGGAAACAGACATCCATGAAGATATGGGTACAACACAAGGAAGGGTGCCCCTTCCAGTGCAATTGTAAAATGGCACCTTATAGTTTAAGCGTGGCATGGAGATGATCATCGACCGGGCAATGACTGGGCGTCATATTGCTCCTTCAGTAGACATTTCCCCAGGAGAGGGCTCATTCCATTACCACAGATGTTTTGACAATCAGCTCGTTGGGTTCAATAACTTCTGACGTCTCATTAAAAACGCACCAGGCAAAACTACGGTGATAATCTAGCTCTGTTTGAAGCTGGTCCAGAAAGAATCTTGCAACGATTTGTGACTATGGATGAAACCCGGGTTCACCATTTCCACCCTGGGACAATACAACAATGAAAACAGTGGAGCCCACAACCTACAAAGGCACAGACTGTCCTATCAGCTGGAAAGGTTATGGCCCTCTTGGATGGGAGTTAAGATCATCTTAGCGCTAAGATCGCTTTGTGCAAGTAGGCCCTGGACAATGTGCCAGTGCACAGATCAGTCACTGCCATACCTACAATCCACGTGTGTGACTTTTGAACTCTTTCAGCACTCCTTCAGCACCTTATTTTCCTGAAGTGACCATGGCTCTCTCAGACTTCCACGTGTTCCCAAACAGGAAAAAAAGCTCTGCCCGTATCCCATTTAGACTCGAACGATGACGCCATAGCAGCTGGGGATAACTTTTTAGACAGCCAAAAGAAGGTCATCTTCAAAAATGGGATAAATCCTTCCAACATCGTTGGCAAAAGAATATTAATGTGGAATGATTATGTTGAAAATGTGATCGTTTTAATGTCTAGGTCAAGTCTTCCTATGTGAGGGCTCAGATCGCATCAATCAATCATCGTAAGGATAAGGATCTGTCCCATTCAAGGTCTTTATTCAATGGTCTGATACCTCATTTGAACGATACCTTATAAAAGCCACTGTTGAGTTTTCCCACTATCCAATGTCTGTTACCCAAGTTGATTAACCCCGATCATACCCTATTTGTCAGACACTTCATGGGAATATAAGGGAATAATACTTGCAATGTGCTTCATATGCTTTAATAGTAACATCAATAATTCAACAAGGAGTAATGCATTACTGCATCAAGCTACATCACATGCTTACATATAGGTACATTACCAACTTGCATATAGGTACATTACCAACTTGCATAAAGGTACATTACCAACTTACATATAGATACATTACCAACTTGCATAAAGGTACATTACCAACTTACATAAAGGCACATTACCAACTTGCATAAAGGTACATTACCAACTTACATATAGGTACATTACCAACTTGCATAAAGGCACATTACCAACTTACATATAGGTACATTACCAACTTGCATAAAGGCACATTACCAACTTACATATAGGTACATTACCAACTTACATATAGGTACATTACCAACTTACATAATGGTACATTACATCAATTAGCACTTTGGAACCGATTACTAGAGTCAACCCAATTTCACAAGTCTGCTAACAGCGTCCAAATACTGTATTGGGAACTGTTCCACTGGTCTTTGAGTGTGCCAAAGCGTGGTTGTCCATCTCTGGGAAGCACGTCTCCAAGGTGGAGGAGCAGCACCGAAGTCTAAGGGAACAAGTTTCAACTTGTCTGTTTTCTCGATTCATTATCTCCATAACCGTAGGTATCGGACTTGCATTCTAACGACTGTTGAATCCTTCAAGACTATTGTCGGTTCTATGACCGAATGTCTTATGATGGTTACACATTTCAATAGCGAAGAGTGACTGATCGTCAACCCAGGGTGGTGACAATGTAGTCATTGAAGCGCACAGCTTCTCTGTCTGTAGAGGGCGCTGTCAAGGGACGAATAGGTAGAAGTGAACGTTTGTCCTGTAGATGCCTATTACCAGTTAGTGATGATTTAAGTCCTGGCTTCTTGTTGTCCATTGCTATCAACTATCAGCGCTAATTTACTGTTAAGTGTTGGCTTCCTGTTGTCCATTGTTAATCACCTATCAGCGCCAATTAACTGTTGGCTTCCCTTGTTAAGTTTCCACCTTTGTTATCTTATCACTTTTGTTGTCCTTACAGGTACATATATATATTCTCTGTCTCATAGCATTTATTCAGATCCGACCTCCAAACACACAGGTTTCGGAGTCCATACCACACAACCAACTAAAACCACCCAATCCTTCCCACTCCCAAACAACCAATCAATATTCACGGCAGAACTAATGGGCATGGCCTCAGCCCTCCATAATCAAGAATCCAAAAAACACCAAAAAAATCCTAATACTTACCGACTCCCTGCAAGCCATCCAAAACAAAAATACCAAAAACCGACCTAAATTAATAAATCAAATACTTAAAAGCTCCAACGACCTTACTAAGGCAGGCAAACAAATAACCTTCTTGTGGATACCTCCCCACGTAGGAATATACGGTAATGAAAACGCCGATAAAGCAGCTAAACTATCCCTCAAAATCCAAGAAATAAGCTTAAACTTACCCATCTCAAAATCAGAAATTAAAAGTGTAAACAAGCAAAAAATCACAAAAAAATGGCATAACCTATATCTAAACTCAAATAGCCAAATCAAAAAAGTGCTCAGCAAACCACTAACCAAACCAAAAATTCTCCATCCATCCAAAAAAATCGACAGAGTAATCACTAAACTCCAAACAGGACACACCAACCTAAATAACCACCTAAATGTTTTTAAAAAACACACTACAGGTAACTGCCCACACTGCAAACAACCAGAAACCCCAGAACACGCACTCATCCACTGCACACACTACCTAACACATCGAACCGCATTACAAACCACCCTCAATCTAAACAAGGCTCTAACTCTAGAAGCAATACTAAACCCACAAAATAAACTAGAAAACTTCAAGGCCTTAGGCGTATTCTTAATAAAAACGGAACTAATAAAACGCATCTAAAAACACAATAACCTACCAAATCAAAATGACATAAACAAACAAACATCCACCATACCCAGCTCCCTTAGTTCTCCTCCCCAATCCCATCGGCATCTATTCCAAATCTCAAAATTCCCAAATTCTATATAAGCAACCCCTAAAACCCCCCTCTTGGGTTGCACAGACCACTTTCGCCCCTTTCGGAAACACATTAAATGGCCTGGCCGGGCCCGTGTGCGAAATACGCATCAGTCGGAAAGCGCACGTTAAATCTCCAAAGTAAGTAAGTAAGTAAGCATTTATTCACCTGATGAAGGAGTAAGTATAAACTCTGAAACGTTGTGTTCCTTATAATAAGGAAGTTGACATCAATAAATTCTCTTCCTCGTGTCTATCACTTCTAAATGCCTTTCAAAGACTAAATTCAGTGCAGCTAGTGAACTAACTGGCCACCGCATACCAGTAATTTCAATTATAGTTAACATATGCGACTAAACACACTGTCACATCAGCTTTGTTTAACCCTATATGAACGCCTACTGAGCCGGGCTGACACAGAGGGTCACTCTCTCCGAGAGCCAGCGTTTAGGGTGTTAACTTCACGTCACATGGTCGGCGCATATGGTTTGTCCGACTGTGAGACATGGGTCAGTTAGACAATTTAACAGTCTACTTAGGAATTGAAATATTAACGGAGCAATCATCCACGGTTACAACCGATTAACCGCTGCACATATGATGTTGTGACAGATATAGGAATTCGTTATCTTTATTTAGTGTACTTCAATGAAGGCCTGATCTGTACAACACAGCTGTCGGTAGTAACCACTCCACTCTGCCACCATTGATTAAAGACTTTAACTCAGCAACCTACTCGGTTCTTCAAGGGGAGAGCCAGTCTTGACCGCACTGCCGCCAATTCCCCCAGTTAGTAGAAAATATCCAAAAAGACATCTACGTCACACTGACACAGTTCCCCGTGGGCAGCCTCGATGGGGGTCCGGGGCAGACAAGGTCCCACTCTGTTGTGAAGGATCGGGTGGTTACACTAAGTCCTGCATGGCTAACTGCGTTTCCCGGCGGCCTGGATCGGTGTTCATACCATCAACCACCTGCCTTTCTGGACCGGGTTTGGTTGTTGCTTGATGAACTTCCATTCTTAAGCAGGGCAACGTTCTACAGAGCGTAACGTCAACTTGCGATTTAGACTTTGCGCTGATACCTCGATGTGAAATATGGCCCAAGGAAATTGGACGGTTTCCAAGTCTTGTCAAAGCGTACAGTCTTTTGAAAAACGGGGGTCCATTTATCATAAAACGTTTTGAATGAATGCAAATAATTTTCGAAAGCTTTTCCGTTCGGTGTTTATCCAAAACATGTCCCCACGTGCAGACGATGTATGTATTGTGTACCTCTACGTGATACGCATGCGTCAAAAAGAGCGTGTGAAACTGCGCGTGCATGGAGTAGTCATTTTTAAGGTGGACATTTGAGAAATAATGTGAAATGAGTTTAATTCACAACGAGCAACTTGAAGATGTGTGAGAATCACCTAGCAGTTTACGTTCACGACTTCTGTATTGGAAAGGACAAGAAAAAACGTCTCCATCTGTCCTCTCGACACTGCCTGTAATAATGCAGAATGTGATGTATTAAGACAGATTTAGTAACGAGCTTGAACTCTTTTCTGTTCTTGACCCATAATTCCGCACTTAGTCTGAATATCCGCTTTACCCTCAGATCAGACAGACCGGGCTGGTGAACAAAATATCACTGCTGATGTTTTTTTCAACTGAGAAACTTATTAATCTGGAATTTTTCATGCCAAGTATCGTCTCTAGAGCCTTCTCGGTCATATTTAATTGCCCCCTTTCTGTCATTCAATCAGGACAGATTATCGCTTTATCATTACATTTATTGACTTTGCGCGGTGGGGAGTATTGCAATCGTTTCTGCAGGAAATGCTGATTTATTACCTGAAAGTCGAAACATCCATTCTGGGCTGAAAGTACTTTAACCCAGAACGCACCAAATACAAGCATTTGAACGCTGAACATAGTGAATGAGTAAAAGCCCCGGGCAACGGCATTCCAGGTAGACCAGGGCGGTCTGAATATATTCGGGTCTTGACAAGCAAGTTATTGACAGCATGATTGTTGATCTCGCAACTGGGGACTATGGCGCCCAATCAGTCACAGAGCCTGGCTACTCGATTCTCAATAGTAGGATTTTATGTGATACTAAGGGCATATTTTGCATAAGAACCCCACGCGGGTGTTTAGGCTTTGGCGTAAATCGATCACAATTAATCACGCCACGGGACGCCATAACAACGTTTGTTGAATTGTTTTGAATTGAAGCCATATCACGCCGCGGACACCCTGGGAAACGCTATAGTCTTTATGTTAACGAACAGTCCGACGTTTGCTTCGTAATTTCTGCTGAGTTTGACCCTTACCTGTCACCGTTTCTTACATGTGTAGATTGACCCTGAGTTGAAGTTTACAAAGCACTCTTCGTCATTTTAGGATCAATGACATGATACGTCTGCTCAGCTTTGTACTATATGCAACCTATGGGCCTAAGTTCGTCATCTGTCTTTCAAGGTCCGGGCTGGTCTCTGGAGCTCCATGTCTGTCATAAGTGGTGGCAAAACGTGGATCGGTGGTTGGTGTTGGGCAATAGACTAATCTAATCAGAGTCCGTATCGTTTTAGGCCACGTTTAACAATTTTGCCCTGAAACTATCAACAGCGACCTGGCTGAATTATGTATGAGTCGAATCTCACTCCAGCAAATATTGGTTTGCTTGCTCCTGAATCCACAATGCATACCAATCTAGGTTCCGAAAAACTCATATAGACCTGTCCGAGATACACATTCGAGTGAATGAGGAGTTGCGTCCCTTCTACTGATTTTGAGTTCGTGACCCAAATTAGCCCCGATTATAATCCCTAGTCTGTCAACCCGATTGTCGTGCTTGTAAGTTTCACAAACGAGGTGACTGCCCCCGTGGTCTAGTGGTAGAACGTCTGGCCGGAGTGCGGAAGGTCGGGATCCCTGGCCGCGTCATACCAAAAGACGTTAAAAGATGGTATTTATTGTTACCCTGCCTGGCGCTCGGCATTACGGGCTAAAACAAGGACTGGTTAGCTCGGAGTATAGTAAGTTGGGTATTCATGTTAAACTGCGGCAGTGGGCTAGCACTATGAATTCGGCACAAGTCCGGACTAGTACAAGCAGCCACCCCCGGGAGGAAAGCCCGAAGTGATGCAAGTCTCAGACGTTTACCACTTGGTGAAGCCCTCGAGCACGGAAATGGTGCTACAAACCTAGAAACATAACCGAAGCGAACCGGGATTCGAACCCACGACCATAGGTTTCAGGCATGCCCAAGGGACACAACTCTGCACAACGAATTGCCGCACCTCAGACGACTGCCCCGTATCGCCATTAACTAACATCAAGCGAAGAATTGAAAGAAGCCTATGCAGAGCACCTGAGTGCCCTACATGGGTTTACGTTGGTACAGTGCCGACACACCGAGTATCATAGCAGGGTGAATCTCGCTTTCAGATCCACGATTTACAATAGTATTACATGGCCAAGTATTGTCTGTTGTAGCGCCAACAACCCAGTACTCTATACTTGACGCAAGAGTCGTCTAAAGGGGATTTTGTCGCTACGAGTGAGTGAGTGAGTGAGTGAATTTAAAGTCACATCGGCAATATTTCAGCAATATCAAGGATTAAACATAATAAATACATTCAGACCACAGCAAACCTGCCAATGAAGGACAGTAAAATAACTTGACTTATCACAGAAAAGGATCTATAAATAGTAATAATAAAAAAGATAGCACTTTACATAACATACTTGTGGCAACGACATGTGACATAGTAAATGTTTGTAATGGTGCCTCTGGTTGCCCTGGCTACGACTCGACCATTTACAAGCCTACGTGACATATACCCGAGCATTCTGACTGCCGCGGAAAATAACATTCACACCTAACTGATTCGAGTCGAGTATAGTGTCGCCTCCGTGCATGTTGAGTGTCGTGTGGTGTAAACTGGGCTTTTAATGCTACTGAATGAGAACACGTCAGATGGCGGGAGACATGGGGCCATAGGAGATCGATTTCACACCAGAGAAGGACACAGCAGATCAAGAGTTATTTTAGAATTTGAAGAATGTGAAAAATATGGTGAATTTGTTTAAGAATTGATCTTATCTTCACGTAATTGTATGAGCAAATAGGAAGGATGTGGAACGTTTGTGGCGAACGACGGCGATAGAATGACTAATATTAGAATAAGAACTCAACTGTGGTGTGGATTGAATCCAAGATGGAGTACGAGGAGAGGAATACGGGCTAACGTGGACCATTTTTAAAATTTCTGTTGTCTTAAAGGTTTTTCGGACTAAGAGATTGTGGATGGAACACACATAACCTTCAAATTCAGTCGATGTTAGGTACTTTGAAATGGGATGTATAAGTGAATTTCCGGAGGCGGTTGGATTGATTCAATTTTCGTATAGCCCGAGTGAGTCAGGTGGTTTTAAGGCCGCTTTGTCCAGTGTTTCAGTCAAAGTAAATCACAACAGGATATGTCTCGAGTGTTCCGTAGTTTGAGACAAGCGGAGCGCCGACGACGATTCGGGTGGTACCAGGCAGTCACACAGTCTTTAACGGTATGTCGAGTTCTATGACTACGGCGTGCCGTGTTCGTGTTGAAACAAGCCCGAAGTGCAGCAGACGTTTACCCGCGAGATTTGCTCCAGCGGGACATGGCTTTGTTTGATCAGTGCTCTCCTATGTAGCGTAACGGCGACCATTGGAGATCATTCCGGGAAAATACGAATGGTCCATTCGTCGCCACCCGCCCCTTTCCGCAAACTGCATATAGAAGCGTTGGTGCAGCCTGGTTCGGTCTCACCATAGCTATCAAGGCAGTTAATGTTGCCCTTAGATTTCAATGATCCTGTACAATGTACATTGCCGATGTTTACACGAGTCCATAGCCGTAATAACTTGTAATAGTCATGGGTGGTGCTACGGTCAAACCCAGAAAGTCCAGCCTAATTCGGCAAGGGTGGAAACTGGACTTACAGTCATTTAACTCCTTTGCCCAGGGAAGATGAATACTTCCTGCCAATGCATTAGTAACACACTTGATTATGAATAAATCAATTTTCATGTGCTTGTGAATGTCTGAACATTCCATATTGCCAGTAACCCGTGATAGGATATGGTTTGTTTATACTGGGATATTTTCGACACAAATGACAATGTATTTCTTCCATCAAACAACAATATTAACATTAGACGTACATTGACGTAACCCGCTATTACATCTCACCCCTACGAGAAGACCAACTGACAGCACACTCTCGTGAAGAAGGTATGCCATCTTTCGTGATAAAACAATCCGACATCCATGGGACTGACTTGAGTACATTGTCCAGCGGTAGTAGCCAGTCAGGACGTTTACAGTAGAATCGAAGTCTATGGTTCCCAAGACAGCACACCTTAATACATTAGCGGGGTTTCATCATTGAAGGCGTACACTGGAACTGACGGTTGTCAACGATAAATCAGCTTTCTTGGCGCATAGTCTACGCGATACTGCTAAGGGAGCTGTTTTACTCCACTGTCCAAAATAGCCTAGCTATAATGCTGTGGCTTGTAAATAAACCAGGTGTTGATAGCATGAGCATCGATGACATAAAACCATCTAGGTCACACACACATCGTTACAACTCGACCAAAGTTAGGGACCGACCACTTGATGTTCTGGGGTGGGGATGGGGGTAAAATTGTGTTTGGCATGCATTTTGTATCGAGATTAGATATTTCTTTCAGCTACAGGTAGAACTATGACCCGGAATGTTTTGAAAGAACAACACATTGAAACAATGTAACTTTTGTGGCAGGCAATTTCGTACTTGGCACCTATTCTTCCCCGGAATCACGACTTGGGTATTGTGGTATTGTGGTATTGTCCAATTTATTCTTTCTTTCTTTCTGGGGTAGGGGATATCTTGATACAGTATATTACCCTACGAAAGGGCCGTCCACTTACTCTTTGTTACTAAGTATGTTTCTGTCACCATTTAATACATGCAATTGTTTTCTCTGATAGTTGTCTTGGGATCCACTACAGTATAGATGTAAGGAAATGTTCAGTTAATTTACTTAGGAGTAAAAAGGGACGCAGAAGGCTTGTAAGTAATGGCCCCGAAGAAGACCTGTCCCTATGACGTCTAAGGTAAACGGCTTGGACATCCATGGATGGAGCATCTCATGAGGAATTGTCAGCAACACTGCAGCAATATCAAGCCCAGGTCACAGGAGCACCGAGGTATATTGGAAGCCGCGCAACCTTCAGCTGATATATCTGATACATAGTCTGATAGTGGAAACATCCAGGGCTCACGCCAGGACGCAATAGCTATACGACCAAATCGTCTTGGACACCGAATACAGGCCCTATATACATTGAATTGTTATTAGGCAGACCCCTGGTAGCAAATACTGCAATGATCTTCGTCATGGCGAGAGAACGTAATAACAACTGGGTGAGAGGTTTCACCCAACCGCAACTGATAGGTCACCTGAAAGCGTTCTTTAATCAGTGCAAAATAAACGCAGACGACAAAATCCAGCAATAATTAAAAGTGACGAAAGACGACACTAACACGTCATCACCGAAATAACACAGTGGCACCAGGTGTTCGCGAAACCAGCGAGCTTGGTCTGACCTACCGGTAACACAAGCAAGTGTGGTGACCATGACAACAGCCCATTTTGTATATCGGTTGTTGGACACTCGGTAAGTAATTGAATCATACAAAACCATGTAATACCATGTTCCTAGCTGCCAGTGCATATTCATCGATTAATAGCCACCAGATGGCGCTTGAAACACCCCTGTTCCATCAAAGGTCAAACCATCAAGGTCAATTCAGCAAGATAGCATCCCGAATCAAGAGTTTTAGATCCAACCGTAACATCATTCATTCAATTTAATCAGAGTACAAAGAGTGACATTCATCATGTCGTTAAAACGCTGCCCGGAGACAAAGTCAGCTCTTCCTGCAATGTTTGTAAAGTCAACCTTCAATTTATATATATTAATTTAGACGTTGTAATTAAGTTGGTAAAAGACCACAGTCAGGTCCTCCAGAGTCAAACGCAATCTAAACAGAACGTCTCCTCGAGCACCACACTGGTACGTCACGGGCAAGTATCAACGTCCCGATGGAGTCAGATTGTCTGTACGTCTTTGCTTTCATTTGATTAATCGTGAAAAGTTTCCCTGAAATCAGAATTACTTTCTCTTTCAGCGATCCCCAATCACCACAGCTTGAACAATGCAAGAGGCATGCGGTACCAGGTGGAGTCTAATTGATTGCAGTAAGTGTTTCCAAATGATGCTTGTCGTCCCGTCTCGATCGATTATCTCCCTTTGGTCGATGGCGCGCACGAGAGATGAGCGGTCTAATTTATCTGACGGACATCATGCGTCTGTGGACAATAAACGACCATTTGACTAGGGCGGGCGAGTAGTTTTCTCTAAACTAATATTTATGACCCATAATTACTCCCTATATTGACATAACTATTGTGGCAGTGCCACTAGATTCATGCACTTCTGACGCGCCTTCGCGTATGCTGTCATTCGTCACATCTCGCATCTTTCCGCAACCTATAAGATTCTTGTCCCGGAAGTCTTGGACAGGCAAAGCTGCCGTCCACGCCGCCGTCGCAATTATTCATGTTATTAACCTTCTGGCCTGTTCGGAAAGAGTTGCCGTTAACTTTCTTTGTAAATAGATTGGTAACCAGTTAAATAAATCTGTTTTCGTCTGCAGTACTTGGTGTAAGGCGGGTTTTCACGACGCCTGTGTCAATACTCAAGCAATATCATGGCGGGAACCAAGAGGAATTAACGTTACTCATTGTACCTCCATGTGGGGGGTCGAATCCGGGACTCTGGCTCGATGAACGAACGCTTTACTTACTTGACTGCCATCGCTCCTTTCTTTTGGAACTGTTCGAGTAAAATGAAAGTGTATGGATCTAGTTTCATTTACAACAAATGCAATAGATAGAACGTAAAGACACAAAGTTAAACGTGATTTACGTACATGGCTTTACAGAGCAAATATAAGAAAGAGCACAGTGCTCGGGAAACCTGAGGCAAATACGTATTTTCTTTAAAAATCGTCGTGATATTAAACAATTTGATATAGCAATAATTTAAAGGACAAATTGTGAAAATGATTTGATGTTTTGTTCACAAGTGGGATGAAGTCGAAGCATTTCGAATGTTACGTGGGGGAACGTGACTTGGGCGCCGCAGTTTGCCGAGTTGCATCCTTGAGCTGTCACCATATGATCAGTGGCACCATCGTGCATGGTACGTGACAGTGGCACACGTCAACGAATGGCGTGTTGTTTGGCTTCCCTCGCACATTGATATGACATACCGTGACATAACCGAAATATTGTGTCGGAGGAATTTATATCCAACTTACTGACTGACTCACCTACTCTCTCGCAAGCATCATGATCTGGGCGAATCGAGAATTCAAATCTGTGATCACAGGATCCTGGCACGTCTTAAGGGCGCAACTCTGCAAAAGGAATTCCGGCGACTTGGCTACCATTAACTCTCGACGTCATTATATAATATTTACTGGAATAACCAGTTTTGCTCTTAAAGATGCGAAGCGTTCGTTTGTCGCAGTATTGCCGAATGACAAGTGTTTGTGTTAAGCCTCTGTACATCACGTATATCTAACGCCAATGGTAACGTACATTACGCGACGACGTTTCGATGTAAGGAGTATTTAAACTGAGGAGTATTTAAACTCCTTACATCGAAACGTCGTCGATGCCGAGATTAAAGAGACAGGAAATCAGGAAGACAGGAAAACTGTCTGTTGCCATGACGGAGGGAAAATGTGTTTTCCAGTTGTACACTGCTGACCAATACAATTCAATTATTTTCAGTTACTATGTCTCCCCTGATTACAACTGGGGAGATAGCTTGTCACATATACATCCTGTGGGGGCGGTCGGGTAGCCTTGTAGTTAAAGCGTTCGCTCGTCACGCCGAAGACCCGGGTTCGATTTCCGACATGGGTACAATGTGTGAAGCCCATTTCTGGTGTCCCCCGCCGTGATATTTCTGGAATATTGCTAAAAGCGGCGTTAAACTATACTCACTCACTCAGTCACTCTACATCCTGTGTCCAAGGCACTAATTTTAAAGCAGTCCCCATGCCTCTTATCTATTTGTGATCTTCCCACGATAAGGCAATGATGAGACGACATACCCTGTGAGGCTGGAATATGTTGACAAATGATACATAAAACTATGAGATAAAAGCGGCGTTAAACTATACTCACTCACTCAGTCACTCTACATCCTGTGTCCAAGGCACTAATTTTAAAGCAGTCCCCATGCCTCTTATCTATTTGTGATCTTCCCACGATAAGGCAATGATGAGACGACATACCCTGTGAGGCTGGAATATGTTGACAAATGATACATAAAACTATGAGATAAAAGCAAGTAGGTGTCCACGTTTCAGAAGGATACATTTTCCCGAGGCAAGCGTGTCCACTAGCCTATATCAGCGCCTTGTGGAAAGAAGACTTTGATAAAAGGCTAGTGGACGTTCTTGCCTCGAGAAGATGGAACGATAGGGATGGGACCATGTCTAACAAACAAACGCTTGTACCTTCTGATATGGATCCAGTATCGTGCGGATGAAGATATCCCTAAAGAACATTCCCAACGGTTATTTTTTCAGTTAAAGTCAATTACAATTTAACAGTTGACCAATAGTGCCACATGACAAACACTGTTTGTATTTTAACGCCGCACTCAGCAATATCCCAGCTATATCACCGCGGTCTGTAAATAATCGAGGCTGAACCAGACAATCATGTGATTGATATCATGAGCATCGATCCACAAAATTGAAATACCATGACATGCATCAACCAAGTCACCCATTACGACAAGCATAGTCGCCTTTTACGGCAAGCATGGGTTGCTGAAGACCTATTCTACCCCGGATCTTTACGGGTGGACTAACACTGACACCCCTTGTATGGACAGACTGGAAGGAACATATTTTTTATAATCGATGTATATTTTTATTCATGCAATATATGTTTTCATTGTTCGTAAATCCCCTGTCCAGTTTCTAACGTGTTTGGAACTATAGTTTCAGGTTTTTGCTTTTGGTTGATGTTAAGGAACTGAAAACATTTGTCACACGGTCTAATAGAACAGAGAATGTCCAGTCTATGACATCCGTTGTCAGGCATGCGCCATACAAGCCAAGTATTGGAAACTAAAGATTGGCAGAATACAGACATATATGACATTGGCTACGTTGTTTGTGCCAACATAGAGCCATCTGTTGAATAACTGGTGTCGTTAATCTTTGACGTTGGGGCAATGGTATTTCCTAACGATCACTGCACATGAATGTGTCATTTCCATGTCGAGGCTTATTGTTGAATCTTTTTTTATAAATCTTCTTGAGTACTCAAAAAACAATAATATACATTATTCCCCTTCGTGAAAACTATTTTGGTCTTTAATTCTTTCACTGGGCTACTTCTGCACTAATATTTTAATTAAACGTTCATTAACACGCGAACCTATTGGATCTCCATTGATCCATTAATGAACGATGGTGTCCATTTTGTCAGTTCAATAGGTTGGTCGTTTTTCACTAATAGTGTTCTCTTGTAAAGACGCTAATAGAACACATTGGCTCCAGTGCTGAATGTCAATGCAAATCCAACTGAGGGTCAATAGTAACATATTCAACGCCAGCACCAGTTGTTGAATAAAAGCGCCAAAACGATATTCATAATCAAGAGAAGATGTCCATTGTTTGATTCCGAATATATCATATTCATGTGGGTATGAATTACTGTCAAATAGTGATGATATCACGTGTTCGCGGAAAGGGGAGAGTACTCTGCAACTCAGGTGACACACGTCACAAACACATGCAAAGGCAAGTCAAGGTTCACCTGAACAAACCTGTCGGACTTTTTGAAAGTCCAACAAAAGCATTCAATGCTCTAACCCTGTTCAAACAACTTTTGATACCAAAGGCTGGAGCTGCTGGAATATTCTTTCAAATATAAACCGAGGGGTTTGATAATGTCTATTTTACCACACTTCTTTCCTGCAACAGTTTGTAAAAAGTAATTTGTGCAAGTGGCTGGGTAAGTTTGTGTAAAAATAAAGAAAGAAAGAAATGAGTTTGCAACCACAGGACCCCTACCATGTTTGAAATGCTGTAAATTAATGCCGAAAAACGCAAATTTATTGATTTTCAAGGGTAAGATGTTTAAGATCCCCACCAGCGGTTGCAAGCACATTTTAAATTTTAAACGTTTTAAATCAAATTATATTTAAGAAAATAAAAATAAGTATTCTTTGAGTGCTGACTAAGCGCCAGTACAGTTCATTTTTGGATATTTTAAATTGGAAATCAAACATATGATAATATCAACTTAGCGGTGTAGTTTCTTTTACTCCTCAGACAACATTGCCCCCAAGCTTCGTGGGCAAGCCCAGGCACTGCTTAAGAGCACTATAGCTAGAACATTTTAAGGAATCACGGTGACATAATCTCCAGGAAGCAAAGACACTTGTCCGCAATATTCCAGCTATATAATGGCGGTCTGTAAATAATCGAGTCTGGACCAGACAATCCAGTGATTGATATCGAGAGCATCGATCCACGAAATTGAAATACGATGACATGTATCAACCAAGTCAGTGAGCCTGACCACCCGTTCCCGCTAGTCGCCTCTTACGACAAACATAGCCGCCTTTTACGGCAAGCATGGGTTGCTGAAGACCTATTCTACCCCGGATCTTCACGGGTCTGTCATGTATTGAAAAACTGAGATGTCGACACAGACTCGGAGAGTCACTTACTGGATTGTCATTAACGCTTCCTCTGCCGTAATGTGTTTATCATGTAAAGGTATCACGTGATTCTGGATAGCAAACATCTGAATCATAGATGCAATGCTCACAACGAGATTTGTGGAGACTGTTAGTAACTACAAAAGACAAATTAACATTCGGACACCTTTTGATGGGACATTCTTCTTTACCATTGCCATTTTTTAAAAACGACTTCAGGACAATTTGGATGACAATCACACAATGTTCTTATGGCATTATTGTCTCAAACCCTTGACTTTGACAAGCTTGCCTACGCCAACCAACGGGGGGCGTGTTAGGTTGCCGAATAGCAGTTCTATTCATATTAATATAAATGCATACTTGAAGCAAGAATGATTTCTAACATAATGTGAACACATACTAAACTAAACTGCCTGTCGATCCATATCGAGGTACATCCATGTGGACATCAAATACGATAAAAGTTGCTGCAATCCCCCAAGCTCTATATTAACACGACTCAATGTTTACACCAATCGTTAACGTTGGTATGAATCGACTCTTATAGATCCGAAGGAGATAAAGTGGCCTTATACCATGTTTATATAATATGAAAGACACATTGCTGCAGCCCATGTATTTAATAGCTTCCTAAACTTAATAGCTTCCTACTGTAGGAATTGCCTATTGATATCATTTCTTAGTGTATCGATCATGGTGTCACAATATTTACTGAATGGTAAAATAGAAAGTTCTTTTTAAGAACAAAGGCGATATTTTCTTGATATAGAAGTGTTGAAGTCTCATTGAACGTTTACATTAGTAAAGTATATTAATCGGCAATGTGTATTTTGTCAGAATAGACGGTTCAGTTTTACCGAATGTTCCGCTTAGGCAGATGATATTATTTTAGAAAGATATTTGACGCTACTGTTGCTTGACTAAAATATATGCATTGACTTGGTCCGGGGCAGGGATCTTGGGTGAGTGAGTTGGACTTAACGCCGGTTTTAATCGAATTTCCGTTATTCGGGTGTGTCAGCTACAGGACGGAGAACAGCCTGACGTTATGCAGGTCTTTTGCAGACGTTTACCCTCAATAAATCGAGTCAGGGCTAGCATAGTTACCAGAATGGGTTTGAATCAACCCCGACACGCCTAGCGGACTAACGTTTCCGTTAAATAACATGTTTACCCTTTCAAAGGTGAATGTTTATATAACCCCCAATCCCTGGGAAAAAGAGAAAATGGGAAATTCCTACTTCCTATACACGAGGACTGAACGAACAATATAAGGAATACCCCTCCCGATCAACACCTGTTCAAGCGGCCCGTGAAGATCCGGGGTAAAATATTTCTTCAGCAACCCATGCTTGCTGTAAAGGCGACAATGCATGTCGTAAGAGGCGACTAACGGGATCGGGTGCTCCGGTCCGATTTGGTTGATGCATGTCATCGATCCCAATTGCGTGGATCGATGCTCATGATATCAATCACATGAATGTCTGGTCCAGACTCGTGTGCGACGTTAAACAACAAACCAACCAACTTGTTCAAGCACTGTCATATAAACCTGCGATAGTATTAAGACAATCACATAGTCCCAATTTTATGTACTCGGCGTCAGAGTAACCATAAACCTGTAAGAGTTCGGCGTACTCATGACCTTCACAGGAATCGCTCGAAGATATTTATGGGTACTTATGCAGACTCTATTTCGCTGGCTTGTGTTTAAACAGGGGGTCCACATCGATCCCCAGGATTAAGCTTACCCAGTATCAGGAACCAGAATTTTGCCAACCTTGGACGAGCTGCAACAAGGGCTTCTTTGGCCAACAGGATTTGCATAACTAAATTAAATAGCAAAACCTTTCGAAACGGTGATGTTACGTGTGAGGGGTGTTCATATGTATGGGAATTGGTCTTTGTCCTTTTCAATATTTGCATGATTTGGACGAGACCAACACCAAGTGTAGGGTACGGCTTAAATGCTGGTTTTAGAGGTTTTCAGTACACGTGTGTTCTATTAATTATGCTAGTTTTCTTTGACGTACTACTGCCAAACACTGCAGTATTGAAGTGGTCGACTTCTCGCCAGTGCTTCGAGCAGTCCAAGGAGGAATGCCGGGATGGAATATGCACGAAGATCTACTTCATGAAAGAGTGAGTGAGAATGGTTTTACGACGCTTTTAGCAATATTCCAGCAATTTCACGACGGGGGACACCAGAAATGAGCTAAACGCAAAGTACCCATATCGGGAATCGAACTCGGGTCTTCGGCGGGACGAACAAACACTTTAACCACTAGGCTACCCGACCGCCCCTAATTCACGAAAGACACAGATCTTCTCGACAGTATGTTGATGGCCAAATTTAAGAAAACTTGCTTGCCGCTTAAGATAAATTTAATCGACAGGAGCAGAGAAGTCAGTTTAGTGTTTGTAACGGCGTAAGAGCCAACGTGAAACTCATGAGCGCACATGAAGACCATGCATGTGTTTCTCATGAGACCAAAGTATGGAGTTGAACGTACGGAAGCCTTTTAGGGCCATTTGGTATTTTCTTGAAATTTCAAAACACTTAATTGAAATTATAGTTATAATCTTAAAACTTCAACTTATTATCTTGAAATTTCAACTTAGAATGTAACTTGAAATTTCTACTTAGTATCTTGAAATATCAACATAACATCTTGAAATTTCAACTTAGTATATTGAAATTTCACGAAAAATAATAAAAAGATAAATGGCTCTAAAAGGCTTCCGTACTTTACGCAAGTCTTTCCTAATTTAGTTTTCCAATTTGCATCCATGTAATTCGATCAAATCCAAAGGTCAATGCCAGAGAACGGTTCCATTTTGTTTGAAATATTGATGGAACCGTCACAGCGACTGATACAGGACAACCTTTGTCTGAATGAACATTAAATTACAAAGGCTAATTACCCTGTAGCCATGACCGGTATATGTCAAGAATCGCTGAAATATCATTACAAAAAGATGCTCATCCCGATCGTTAATCCTCATTGTACTTTTACGGCCAGCCACCCTGTACCAGTGCCTCTCCTCATTAATTAATGTTATATATATGTCAGATGACCTTGGCTGTATAAGTCTTGGTCCGGTGACGAAAGGAGGAAAAAGGTCTCACCCTTAGTCTGGCTATGGTAAGGCGAGGTGGTGCGGGGCTGATCTGCACACAGTGCTTCTTCCATATATCTTCCGGTACAAAGCAAACTTGTAGATACCGCAAGATGTCAGTTCAGTTTTGTCACTTCCGTACACGGGGCATATAGGAATTTGCACGTAACCATGGTCAGATAATATGATCTACACTCGCACCTTGAGACCTCTATAGGTTGGAGACCCCTGTAGGTTGGAGACCTCTATAGGGTGGAGACCCCTGTAGGTTGGAGACCACTATAGGCTGGAGACCCCTATAGACTGGAGACCACTATAGACTGGAGACCCCTGTAGGTTGGAGACCACTATAGGCTGGAGACCCCTATAGACTGGAGACCACTATAGGCTGGAGACCCCTATAGACTTGAGACCACTTTAGACTAGAGACCCCTATAGACTGAAAACCCCTGTAGACTGGAGATCCCTATAGATTGGCGACCCCTATAGACTGGAGACCCCTGTAGATTGGAGACCCTATAGGATGGAGACCCCTGTAGGCTGGAGACCCCTATAAGTTTGAGACCCCTATAGGATGGAGACCCCTGTAGACGAGAGACCCCTATAGACTGAAAACCCCTGTAGACTGGAGATCCCTATAGATTGGCGACGCCTATAGGCTGGAGACCCCTATAGGTTGGAGACCCCTGTAGACTGGAGACCCCTGTAGACTGGAGACCCCTATAGACTGGAGACCCCTGTAGGCTGGAGACCCCTGTAGACTGGAGACCCCTATAGACTGGAGACCCCTGTAGACTGGAGACCCCTATAGACTGGCGACCCCTATAGGTTGGAGACCCCTGTAGACTGGAGACCTATATAGGCTGGACACCTCTATAGACTGGAGACATGTGTAGACTGGAGACCTCTATAGACGGGAGACTTCTATAGACTGGAGACCTCTATAGGCCGCACTCAGCGTGTATCAGGAACACGTTTCCGTGTGTTCATTGTCATAAAACTGAAAAGGGATTTTCGTTTGAGACATAAAGGAGAATCAGTTTCTTTTGACCCACAACCTACAACGATTTCTTTATTTTGTAAACCCCGAGTACAAACTATTTAGTGAGAAATCGCACACTTTTACGATGAATGTGAAATCAAATGATCGCAGCTACAAAAATCGATCCGTGAGTATCCAGTGTATTTATATCTCCATCTTATTATGATAAATAACATGAACCAATTAACTTCTATTTATGAGTCCGATGCAAAGCAGGACCTGTAAAGTAGCCGACCATCAGATAACACTGTCATGTGGGAGAGGATGTTTGATGAAAGTTGCTCATGAACAGATATAGAGATGTGACGTCCACAACGAGGCTGTTGTTACGTATTTATTATAACAGAATGGACATAAAAATACACTGAATAATTGAGAATGGCAACAAACAAGACAAAATCTTATAGTATGAATGACCTTTCAACAAAATCGTGCCAGCGTATGGAAAAGACAACCATAGACACAGCAGTTTGCGGCTCTAGATTGCAAAGATACACATGCTTGAATAACATTTCGGCTGTACTGAGGCGCTAAACTAAACTTTATTTACAATCAAGTCTACATAACATATTGAGGTTAACAGAGAACATATATGTATAGTGGCGATATATACTCATTATATACAATAAAAAACAGATTTTGTGCGAGTTTTTACAAAACGCAAACATTAATCGGACGTCATATGAGTCAACAGGAATACCGCTCCAAGCTGTGTTCCGTCGATATATTCTGTAAGAATGGTTAAACGTAATGATGCATTCTGATTGCACGCCACGAACAATTCCGAGTGACAGGCGGAGACCGAAGGGGCTGACGGGAGTTAGATCATGAGGACCTGCTTGTATGACTGGGTAGAGTAAACGTGCCTACATTAATCGACGGCTTGAGGTGATTTGTCCTTTCCTGGTGGTCAGGAAAGTGTTGCAATTCACTCACCCGTGTTTGAGTTCGCCAACACGTGGAACCTACGGAAACACGAACCCTATTTTGTGGAAAGAATATCCGGTCCGTTTCAGAGCCTGAATACCTGATTTTACTTAAGCTCTGTTTCGGACATGATACACGCGTAATTTTAGTATAGAATTGATGTTCCTAATCTAGGCTCTGTCTCTATAGCTGGTTGTTAAGTTGACGCAGCGCACAGAGAAAACTGGTTATTTCGTATGGAACTCGGGCAAGGACACAATTAACTTGATTTTCACCAAGGGATTTTTTAAAGGTGTCCTACTTTGGCCATAAACCCTAATTCTATACCCTATGGCATCCACGTTTGGCTTATGTGATTGCAGCGCCCAGTACTCTTTTAGGGAAGGCGTATCACACCACCAGAGATGAACATCCCATGAGGCAGGACTGAACGACGGAGTATGGCTTCGGGGGTACATTCAGTGAGAGGTCCATATTATAGACTACGGCAGCCTATATTGTACTTTGTGTGAGTTAGTGGTTAAATCTTGTTCTACAGTTCGCTATATCCCCATCATGTCGGCGTGACCAGCACTGTGTAATTGTCTTGATTGGGCAACCGTGCAGCAGCCCAAACTGACTCCGAAGGAATTTATGAAATACAAACGCCTTAGGCCTTGAACATTTCCTGGTCGTGTCTCAGAAGCATGAAAATGAACAGATACCCTTATAACACGGACGAGACAATCTCGAGGCGGGACACTCGCAAATTAATGAAAGACGTTTTTTCAATCTAAATACGGAAAGGTTTTAGAACTCAATATCCCCTCCGCATCTACTTTCGTTTCTTTTTCAGTAATGAGCACATAATGCCATTTAGAAAGTGGTCAAATGTAACAAATGTTATATTTGTAAAGTACAGATTCTAGTACTTTTTAGTGTTGAGTCCGTCCCGGGATTCGAACCCACACTACCAATGTAAGGGACCTAATCGCCAGCACACAAAGTCAGCGATGCTTCAAGAAGAATGAAAGCCCAACAGCTGGTAGTCTAGATCACGTACTTTGTGTACCCTCTGATAAGTGTATAAACACAGTATGCCATTTAGCAAGTGGTCGAATGGATATTTCAGTCATGCTCAAAACCTCATGTAGAAAGCAGTCAAACCCTCTGAATTGGCTTTCCAACGAAACTATTCAGTTTTCTTTATTTGACCCGACCGACAATTCTTTAAATGAATCACTTAGAAAACAAATACTTTTAATAATTTTAATACAATTTCGAACATCGACTTATAATGACTTTGGAAACAAATCCGTAAGCGTTACAGACACACGTTTAATGATGTCTTACTTCTGTAGATCTCAAAAGAAAAATAGAAGTGGCCATTTAAATATGTTCTCTCCGATTTAGCAATGAAAGCAGATTTGGCAAAATTAAAACGAACACTGGTATTTTTACATATAAAACAAAGCTTTTCTATATCAGGTTTATCTAATTTGTCTGGTGTACAGACCGCCGTCATACAGCTGGAATAGTGCTGAGTGTGGCGTTAAACGATACATAAACAAACAAATAATTCATCTGGACAAATATATTAAAAATAGGTTCTCTGATATGGTCCTATAATGCAGTCAAACAACACATGAAGTTCATCTTCTAATGCATCACAACATTGTTAACATTTTCCAAACATCCGGGTATATTTTCATTGGTCTGGCGTTCACCCCTCCACATTTAAACTTGTTAAGTACGGAGCTATGTCATCTGGTATATTGTTCGTAACATACGTCTCATACATCGGTTCATATTGTCTGTACACTCGGAGTGCATTTACACCATTTCAGCCCTCTTACTCACTTACATATTTTGTTATATGTGAACACAGAAACGTCTTGCTCGCCTCAGCAGGTGTAGGTAACAAGATCCCCAAGCAAATATAATGCAACATTTTTCTTTGTCTAAATTCCAACTCTCTGTACCATATGCAGCGCGTCCGTCGGCTCAATCAGACACACGTCTATATGACCTCACTACTGTCTTGCAATACTAGACCACTAGCAATAGGAAGTATCCATCCCATATACCCATTAATGGCAACAATAGAGTAACACTCTCCCAGCACCAAGAAGAAACATGTTATGATCATCATTCAAATGGCTGCCTCGCAGTTTAAGGCCGACCACGCTATACAATCGTACAATTTGGAACAGGTTTGGATACTCTTACAACACATCATGACAATTGTGCTCATGGCCTGTCAGTTGCGTCCCTTGGGCACGCCAGAAACCTATGATTGTGGGTTCGAATCCCGGTTCGCCCCGATTATGTTTCTAGGTTTGTCAGCACCATACCCGTGCTCGTGGGTTTCACCGAAGTGGTAAACGTCTGAGACCTGCATCACTTCGGGCTTTCCTCCCGCATTAAGCTGACACGCCGTGATATAACTGGAATATTGTGAAAAGCGGCGTTAAACCCAACTCACTCACTCACTCATGGCCTGTCCTACCGGAATCACCCGTCGTCAGTGAAGGTCAGGGTCGCGATTCAGTTGGCTGAATTCTCTGATGGTTTTCACGTCATGTCTGGACGCGCGATGGAATGTAGTCTTGTATTGCTGAAGATTCGTGTTCGAGTATAACTGTATGGGGTACCTGCATAAGTGAAACACAGTGTCGGTGTCCCAGCCGCTTTAAGGGTGGTAGTTTTCTGATAAGTGCTTACAAACCGAACTTCCTTCCCCCCTGGTGTCCGTTCCACAAAGCAGTCTTAGTTTGTTTTTATGAAGTTCTGCCAGGTGCATACTGAGATAACATTGTGAAAGGGGGTCCGATGCCAAGGATATAGGTATTATCGCTCTGGCACACTGTGTAATTTGCCTTTGACAAGGCCATCAAAACGAGTCGACAGACGATGGCCGATTTACCGTAGGCTGTGATTGGACGACGCTTAACATAGGATTCATTGGTCCTCGGTATCGAATGAAAACAAATCGCGCACTCTCCTGAAGGTTGTGAAGTAAAATTTCTATCGCCATAAATAACATTAATAGCATATCACCCAGAACAGACTTTCGAGGTGACGACATGTCTACATTTATTTTCATTTGCAATTAAGAACGCATGCGCACCTAAAACCGGATATGGTATAGAGATGTACCACGTTGTGTTGTCAGCAGCCTATTAGCGAACATCCGTAACTGTGGAATCAGTTCGGTTAGCCATTCCGACGCCAGTCCTCCATCATAAAAAGACTTGTATGGACGTCCTGGTAAAATAAGACTGTTTGAAACAACCTAGACCTACATAGTGCCACTAGAATTAGACAAAAATATCACTGAACCGACCCGTGAATATCCGGGTTGGAATAGGTCTTCAGCAACCATGCTTGTCGTAAGAGGCGGCTATGTTTGTCGTAAGAGGCGACTAACGGGATCGGGTGGTCAGGCTCGCTGACTTGATTGATGCATGTCATCGTTTCCCAATTTCGTGGATCGATGCTCATGATGTCAATCACTGGATTGTCTGCTTCAGCTTCGATTATGTACAGATCGCCGTGGTATAGCTGGAATATTGCTGAGTGCGGCGTTAAGCAACAAACAAACAAACAAATCACTGAACCACATTACAGACTATTTACAAATACAGGAGTAAAACAATTGCAGTGAGTTTATTTAAAACGCCGCAGTGATTGGGTTACGTCATGCCATGCGCTCCGGAAAGTCACAGAATAAACTCACTCAGTGATACTGCAATATCCTGTAGTCATTGATTCCAACTTGTTTGTTCGAAGCATGGTGTGCATACCTAACGCTGCAAACAACCAAACAACAACATTAATTACAATAGATAACTAAATAAGACCAGTGACTGAAAAGGCATACATAAGTATTTGAACTTTTGACTCTTTGAGAGTGTATTGCAACTTCAAGAAGTATCTAGATTTTGTCCTGGAATGACCGGCTTCATAAAGAGGCTCGTGCGAGACATTCCTTATTCCAGCACGATTGTTCTACTTTAGGCTCAGTCATGACACAAAATGAAAGTGCGTACGCACGGCGGGTTCATGGCGGACTAACATCTGAAAACTATCGACAAAACAAAAACATTTATGATAAGCTATCAGGTTTACGTACTGATTACGATACAGACCGTCAGCAATGATTGTGTATTAACAACACAGCCAACGATGTTTGGACCTTGCGTGTGTGGATATAGCTTTGGGCAAGTTACACAGACATAAGCCTTGTGCGTGGGTTGCATGAAATCTAATTTCCCATCACATTCCGTATCTCATCACTGCAACAACAGCTTACGAAATACCTTCATATGAAAGCGAAATGCCATCATGATATGAAAAAAACAATCAAATTGCTTTTCGGAATGAGGTCTAAAAATAGCAACACGCACACGACAGTTCCGATTGATCGCTCTAAAGACAAGTATTAAACTACAAGCCAAGCGCCCCTCAGAGGGGATCGGGGAGGATCGGCAGGGATCACTAGCGTAACGTCTGTTCACTCCCGCCAGGTCCCCGAGCAGAAGTCAAATCATTAGAATGGAATGAGCAGCAACACCGCTAGATGCGATCCTCACTTGGCCGCTCTCTCAAGGCAATAGAGAGACGATAATTGCTATTCTGTATTCCGTGAGCCGATGGAGGACATTGCGGGAGACCAGTTTTCGGGCAATATACCATATTTTATGACGTTAAAACCAACGTACGCTTGGGTGTGGGATTTATTATTTACAACAGCAATCAGTACTTAGTGGTCGGACCAATTTTCGAGGACATTTGTTGCAGTTGACTCCAACCCGCTGGGGCTTCTAATGGCTGATTTTGAAAATATATCCCACGGTGCCAGATCCACGTATATCAGATTATTAGCTACATGTCCCTGGGATAGTTTGATAACTATCTTCATGGAGACATACTTTCAATTCGTCTTGAATTGAGTGAGTGAGTGAGTGAGTGATTGGGTTTTTCTACTGTTACAAAGACGGTGAACTGTGTCAACATCGATACCGGCAGTTGGGGAACGATAGCATACAATCAAATATCTGAGTGGATAAAACGATAAAACCTATATTTGTTGACCGGGGGTCAAGCGTTCTTATGTCATGACCTACATGATTGCCTGTTGACATTTGATGGGAGCTTGGTATGCCTATTTCCTCTTAAGACATATACAGTATCAGAATAGGTTTTCAGCAAACCATGCTTGCCGTAACAGGCGACTATGTTTGGGGTAAGAGGCGACTAACGGGATCGGATGGTCAGGCTGGTGGATACGGCCGGTATGACGCGGCCGGGATTGAACCCACGACCTTCCGCTCTCCGGAATCAACTATCAACTAGACCACAGAGCCGGTCATATTTTCAATATAGCATTTGTGAAAACTGTCATATTGAAAAATCGATTTGAACCTTGATCCCCGTTGTTGGCAATAAGCATGTGAAATTACACCTTGATTTCTCAAGATTTTACAGTGCAAAAAAATGCATTTTGAAGTTTTAAGAACATGGTCTAACCAAACGCTGTTGAAGCCATATTGAATATCGGACTGGGACAAATTGGGTGTCATCATGTGAAGTTCCAGCTGCATCATTGGTGCAAAGGTTTCTGAGAAGAGTGAGTGAGTGATTTGGGTTTAACGCCGCTTTTAACAGTATTCCAGTTATATAACGGCGTGTCAGCTTAATGTGGGAGGAAAGCCCGAAGTGATGCAGGTCTCAGACGTTTACCACTTCGGTGAAACCCACGAGCACGGGTATGGTGCTGACAAACCTAGAAACATAATCGGGGCGAACCGGGATTCGAACCCCGAATCATAGGTTTCTCGCATGCCCAAGGGACGCAACTCTGCACAGCGAATCGCGACGCCTTAGCCGACTGGGCCAACCATGCCCCCTTTCTGAGAAGAAGGTGTTTACAATGGACGGATGACGCACGACAAACAGGCCATGATATAAGCTCACTTGACTTACAGTCAGGTGAGCTAAAAATGAAATGAGATTTGGTTTGTAATTTGTACCTTGCAGTTTATGTATGATTCTTCTTTTGTTTGGTACTTTGATGAGAAGCAAACCTAATGGACGTATGAGGCTTCAGAGATCTTTAAAATGTGAGGTCATGATGGATGGAAGGCTCCATGGCATATTTCCTTAAACATAAGCTACAGCTTGGTGCCTAACTCTCCATCCTATTACTTTATACGGAGAAGTTAGGAGAATGTGACACTGAATGGATTAAAGTTTTCACTGGGGATTTGGGGTGAAACTAGCGGGTCTTACGGAATGATTTACACACTTGTAAATGTACTACCATTTGTTGATGCTATCGAGATTAATTATTTGGAAAGTGATATTAATGTTCTGAGTAGTTTTTAGAGACCTTGACATGGGATCAACTGATAGAATGGACTGAGAGGTCACTGGACACCTTGTCCGAGTGCGAAATCGGCAACACCGGAAGCGCTCGTTAAATTTACATCATCATCATCATGGACACCTTAACGTGGGATCTACTTTACATGTTTCATGCACAGATTATTAAATATTATGTTATCAAAAAGATAGGCAATACATGTAAACTAGTTTCAGAAAATATGATAAATAGTTTCCATTAACATCAGTTATCACTGAACAATTTGTGACTGTGTTTTGACAACTGTTTGTCACAGACAGTGATAGACCATTTCATTCCACAAGTGTTTATTTTGTAACAGTTTCTGACCGTTTCATTCCACAAGTGTTTATTTTGTAACAGTTCCAGACCATTTCATTCCACAAGTGTTTATTTCTGAACAATGATAGGCCGTTTCATTCCACAAGTGTTTATTTGGTAAAAGTTCCAGACTGTTTCATTCCACAAGAGTTTATTTCTAAAGAGTTCCTGACTGTTTTTTCAACTATTATTTATATAAGTGAACACTTCATGACTTCTTTATTCAAATAATATGGAAACAAATATTATTATTGGACAATTAATTATAACTTGCCATAGTTTGTACAAGATGGCATTTATCGCTGAGCAAGGTAGCCACAATTCAGTGTTTTATGCATTGTCGTTCCCTGCCAGGCATCACCAGACTTGGAAAATCAATACCTGTATATTACCATGTGTCAGTAATGATCGGTGTGTTGGGTGTGGTCATCTTGAGAGGCTTGTGATCATTTTGACTTAGCACATGCCACAGATGTTTGTTTTTATTCATTAGTAAAATGACACGTTATGCAAGTTGACCTTGTTAGACATGAAATGAAAACGTGACTCTTATGTGAGTTTGCCTTGTTAGACATTGTATAACAACTTGATTCATGTGAGTTCACATTGTAAGCCCTGATATAACACTTAACTCTTATGTGAGTTCACCTTCCTAGCCATGATATAACAACTTGACTCTCATGTGAGTTCTCCTTGTTAGCCATGATATAACAACTTGACCATTGAGTTACCTTCCTAGCCATGATATAACAACTTGTCCATTGAGTTACCTTGTTAGCCATGATATAACTTGACCCTTGAGTTACCATGTTAGCAATGATAAAAAAACTTGACCACTGAGTTCCCCTTGTTAGCCATGATATAACATCTTGACCCTTCAGAGAAGCCACAGTAGATGTATTCAAGAGGCGCTTTAAGCTGTTGACAACTGTTTGATTCTGTTTATCAAGAATCAAATGACAGAAACATATAATCAAACTTGTGTTACAGAAAAATATACGAATCTGATTGTTGCCCTCCATTACACTACCATCTTTCTTTCAGTGTGTCTGCCCCAGTAGATTACATATCCACATGTATTTCACCTCCACCTATTACGTTACAGTATCACTTGAAACATAACATCAAATACGGTGAACTACTCCCCTAAACACTGTTGATAATTGTAATAGTGCACCTGAAAAACAATCCCTGTGGTAATTTAGGCATAGACTGGGGGCACACTTTCTAGAACCAGGAAGATATAAGAACTGATAGTGTCTGTTTCAAACTCCATAATCCTGCATGCCTTGTTTGATGATAAGCTCTCATATAGCTGATTCTAGTAAATACTTCCATTTCACTGCAATATGATGACAAAACTCACCTCGGAAACTATAGGGGAATATAAGATAGCTAAAGAACATTGAAGAACCATTCGTGGTAATTTCACGATAAAACATTGTTCTATCATGACGTCATTTCTGGAGAATCGAACCTGCACTCGCAACTTGATGACGTCGTTAATAGGACGACGCTATTTTTGAGAGGGAAGTGTGAAGTGAGTTGTTCCCCATAGATCTAGCTGGGCAGCGTAGATAAACGCAATTACCGAGTGATCAATTCCAAAAGTGAGAAAGATATGACAATCGGTATTGGGAGAAAAGGTACAGATGGTCGACGTGTAAATTGTGATAAAAAGCGGGAATGAACAAACGTAACTTCACGTTCATAAAATGGACATGTCCAACCTTGCACGGTCGGATTCTATTCAGGGAGTCATCATTATTTAAAAACGGGTAAATATTTTAAAGCATGTGTTTTTTCCTAACGTCATGTTGATATCTCATATCACCTTGCAGTGTTTTATTGCACGATAAACAACTCCCACTCGTACTTTATTTCTTAAATAATGTGTCAACAATTGCACTATACCTTCTGTCCTTTCCATCTACAAACACTCAACACACTCTTCAAGGGACCCGTGAAGATCCGGGGTAGAATAGGTCTTCAGCAACCCATGCTTGCCGTAAAAGGTGACTATGTTTGTAGTAAGAGGTGACTAACGGGATCGGGTGGTCAGGGTCGCTGACTTGGTTGATGCATGTCATCGTATCCCAGACTTCGTGTCTAGACTCGATTATTTACAGGCCGCCGTCATATAGCTGGAATATTACTGAGTGTGGTGTTAAGGAGCAAACAAATAAAACAAAGCATGCCAGCTCGACAGAAAACAAACAACACTTCTGATTGTCATGTCGTTATCACAATTTAATTTGTTATTAATGGGCAGCTGACACATGATATACTTCAGAATACATGTCTGAGTTTTGATATACATTGTACAAAGCCATGGCACTTGCAGGAGTGATGATATGAACAAATCCTACAGGAGGACTATATATTTGAAATAACAATGACATTCACACATACAGTCAGCTTCAAGGAAATAAATAATGTAACAGCCTGGTTGGGCTGTCACAACACACATACCACAAAATGAAGAATTTGTTTTTTCAATGCAAACTAAGGATGACACATTTACCATTTATGGAGTTTAACGTTCACCAAGCTTCTAAAGCGAGACTGCAAGAGTGTGTTCATCAAGTGGGAATACATTCCAATACATGTGCACACACATCTTTGAGTTATAACTACCAAGAGATGTTGTTGTTGGCAAATATGGCAAATGAAACCATTTATCTATAATTAATAGTGAATTACGCGTTTTGTATCAAATTCAGGTACCACTTGATCATTGAGCTAGCATAGTGTCTGTACAAAACTGTACAACTATGTTCGTCAATAGACACATATAAACTCTGATAGACTCCATATTCCTCAGCTACTGAACACACTTGTACATTACCAGTATAGTTAACTCACCAAATTCTGTGCATTCTGTATTACAAATAGCCTGCACAATGAGTTATCAGCAAACATAACCAACCTAAAATAACCAGCTACAACCAGCCTAATGTCGAGTTACCAGTAGGTTGAACATAACTGTTTACATTTGTTAATTATATAGTAACTACGCGGAACTCACTACTAATGATAAGAAAATATTATCCTTTTTATTTGGATTGATAAATAATATATCTCTCATGACCTTTGTTATTTCATGACTAGTAGAGTGAGTAATAAAAACAACTATCTCATGAACATTTACATACATATAACATCCCACACTGTCATGTCATGTGAGAATAAATACATTTTATGTCTCATGCACTGATGCCCCAATAACCTTGATATTTTGTGTTAAAAAAGCTGATCTTTACGTAAGGTGTAATGGTTCTTACTAACCATCTATCTGGGTGTTTAATATATCGTAGATACTGTACATACATTGTATACACTGTGAACAAGATATAAAATCCATGCAGTTTAGCAAACATCAGGAGATAATACTGACAACAAACTAAATACTTGCAACACTTCGTGTTTGATAACATCTACAGGGATATAGCTGACTACTGCAGAAACTAATATTCTTCACAACACACCCATATTACAGAAATACTTAATGCTTACATACAAACACAAATACGTTATGCATATATGTAATATTTAATATGTTGTCAATTTCTTAAAGCACAAAATACATATGTCTCGTTAGGTTTAAGATCAATAGCTTTAACTCTTTTAGATTCAACAAATTCAACTTTATTTCAAAAGCTTTGCCTGGGCTTTGAGGATGTTTCAGAAGATGTAGATCGGTTTCATCAACTGACATATTAGTGCCTGAATTTTGTGTGTCCTCATCCAAGTATGTTTTTTTCCTAAACAAATAAAACAAATACTGAATCAGATAGTTCTACAAGAATAGAAACTTGTAACATCAAACCCATGTAAAAGTGTTTATCTGAAATATACACAAAGGAAGACAAGCTTTGAATTAGCTTTAGATTAGTTCTGTAAATCATGCTTAAATAAATGTTAAAAGTATTTTTTTATTCATTACGAGTATATTTAGACTGTAATTTTCACTGTAGACAAATTGTTTTTTTCAATTTATGACATTTCACATTTGCTTTGACAAAACTAGGTGATTTCCCAGGGGAAAATCCTCAGAATATCTCATTGAGCAGTAGAGTATGTTTAAGAAATTCACAATCAATATTAACATGCTTCTCCTACACCTTTTCCTGTTACCAGAAACAGCTTTTGCAAACCTCTTGTACATCAAATAAACATAGAGAGCTACATGTCTTCCCTTAACATATTACTCAGCTGGAAGTGGCCATGTTCGTGTCATATTTTCAAGAGAAATAACATTGCTGGTTAAACTGAGTTGAGAAAAATAATCCCAAATCCTTCATGACACCAATTTGTTCACATAAATGGAGACCCGCGACGATCTGAGTTAGAATAGGTCTTCAGCAACCCATGCCTGCTGTAAGAGGCAACTATGCTTGTCATAAGAGGTGACTAACGGGATCGGGTGGTCAGGCTCGCTGACTTGGTTGATGCATGTCATAGTATCCCAACTGTGAGGATCAATGCTCATGATATCAATCACTGGATCATCTGATCCAGACTTGATTATTTACAGACCGCCGTCATATAGCTGGTATATTGCTTAGAGCGGCACAAAACAACACACAAACAAACATAAATGGATCGGGTGGTTAGACTCGGTGACTTGGTTGATCATACCCTGATAGTGTGAGACGATGCTCATAACATCAACCACTGGTTTGTCTGGTTCAGACTGAATTACTTAAAAGATACTGTTGGAATACTTCAGCCTGTGGCATTTAACAGCATTCACCCAATAATCTCCATCTATTGTGTTACTTACAACAAGCAATGTAATAACAGGCTATTACGGTTATTAAACTGGGAGAAACAGCAATTATATGAAACATGCGAACAGCTCTTTTTGATGAATTAATTGTTTCCCACAGGACAACAGCCAAGGAAATTTGTCTCTGAAATCTTATCCCATACGCCAAAATCAATCATTTGATGAAGTTTATGGACAGATGTTGTCTCCGGAGATTGCCATGGTGTTACTTTTTGTGGTCATAGAATAGCTGGGCAATCGTATTGATTCCGAAGTCTATTAGGAGGGTAAAGAATATTATACAGATGAGCGCAACCCAACACAGCCTTCAGCATTTGTCCCATGTATCATTATTGTAATTTCTACAGATTCAGTGAACCATCATGATGGGTAGGCTACAAAAACATGGACACTTCACAGGAACTGACTTTTGAAGAATCGGTGTGTCAGCCAGACAATCCATTTTTTTCTTAGTTTGAAAAATGTTGATACCCATGAGACACAATTTGTTTTATTTTGTCTATAAGTAGATATACAGTCTATTGATTGTGTGAAACAATATGAAGACAAGACGGAAAATATGATTTCTAGCAATATAAAAAAATTGCTGAAGATTTTGACAGTTTTGTAATTTTTGATGATTTTGGGAAGTACACATATTGCGCAGTAGTCCCTAAAGTCTGTGTGGAATCTAGCTTATGTAAATTCATCTTACTCCTGGGATGGACCGACAATGTAATCCCAGCATGACTAGCCTACATGTTATGTGCATGCTTCCATCGTGATGTCTTCCATCCATCATGTAGATGTAGTGCAGAACACCAGGATAAGTATGCTTGCTACAGAGCCATGAATAATATATCAGTTGTGATTTGTTGCAAAATGTTGAAAAAAAATATTAAAATGTTTTGGTGACATAGTTAATTTTTTATTTTCATGTTTTATCTGGGATGTGTATTTTTTTTATAACACCAATACTCCCTTGAAACTAACCACACTTAATTCATAAATCTACCTGATAATAAATAAATAAATAAATAAATAAATAAATAAATAAATAAATAAATATATAAATATATAAATAAATAAATAAATAAATAAAAAACAAACCTTGTTGTGTTGAACTTGGATGTGTCGAATTCCTGGTTGTCTGAAACTCACCTTCCGGTCCCTGCCATGCCATTCTATCTTCTATACTTCTATATTTATCATTATTAATGCTCGGCTCTATGGAACTGGATGAGTCATAACGACAGCTTTCTCAATTTCATAGGGGCCCCGGAATCCCAAGTATCCAAATTAAGCATAAGTTTCCCTGACGACTCCAACAGTTTAATAAAATAAATAACGTCCACATATAACTCAATGACCTCACTGCAATTGCGTCAAACAGGATGCATTCTAACAACATACCAATACTGAAGTTACTGAAGTGTTTGTAAATGTAAAACAGATAAGATCATGTTTGTGATCTATTATTGGAGCTATAGATTGTCAGAAGTCAAAGAAAATCAGTATTGAATGGATGAATAAACTATTTAAAACAATTAGCATACCAGTAATACAAGTATTTTATTATTTGTACCAATGTGGTTAATGATGTTGAGATGTAGCATAAACCAAAAATGACAAGATTACGTGTAATAATCTCTTATAACATGATGTTTGGTTTTTGAAAATTCACCTTGTTGGTTGCCTCGAACTCCAGATAACTTGAACTTTTCCACAGATACCCGCGAATTTCAACATGGCAAGGTTTGACTGTAATAATAACCAAAACAACATAAAAATATAAAGGCAAAAAATGAGCAGGTCTCACTAATACCCCCATCTTTGACTCCAACATATTTCTAATTTCAAAACATGAAAAAAGCAATATTTTCTCAGAAAATCCATTTATCAAAATCAAACTTTGCACTGCACCTCTCCTATTAGTATAAAAGTGTTCACCAAGTTTGAGAAGAATCTATGCAGTAGTTTTCAAGTAATAGGTCACACGCAAAAAAATTCCTCGGAAGGACGGACAGAATTCCTTGGTATAACGTTATACCACTGCCCTTTAAGATCAGGTGTTACTTTTATAGCAACAGACTCTATACAACAGAGGACAGTATTATCCTAGTCAATGGTTCAGGTGCATCATGTTGTATTCTCATCTCCCTGAGGAGAAGCTAATGGTCACCATTCCCCTTTCCATCTCACCCTACATATATATGTAGCACATCTGGGAAAAAGAGCAGCTTCAAGATATTTGTACACTGAAGACAGTCATCAATGTAACAGTGACATCAGTTCCTAGTGATGTGTGGCCCAACCCTGACAGACCATCAGCTCCCCACACCATTCAGCCACTAGGTCAAGGAGCTGCCATCCACTGTTCAGTAGAGACCAGACATCCTTGCATGTACGCCCCCACAGTAGAGACCCCACACCATTCAGCCACTAGGTCAAGGAGCTGCCATCCACTGTTCTGTAGAGACCAGACATCCTTGCATGTACGCCCCCACAGTAGAGACCCCACACCATTCAGCCACTAGGTCAAGGAGCTGCCATCCACTGTTCAGTAGAGACCAGACATCCTTGCATGTACGCCCCCACAGTAGAGACCCCACACCATTCAGCCACTAGGACAAGGAGCTGCCATCCACTGTTCAGTAGAGACCAGACATCCTTGTATGTATGCCCCCACAGTAGAGACCCCACACCATTCAGCCACTAGGACAAGGAGCTGCCATCCACTGTTCTGTAGAGACCAGACATCCTTGCATGTATGCCCCCACAGTAGAGACCCCACACCATTCAGCCACTAGGACAAGGACCTACCGTCCACTGTTCAGTATCAAATGAACACCTGAACTATACCCTTCAGCCTCCTGGCCACATACCTGTCAGACTGGTAAGGTTTCATTTGCAAACATAAAAACAAAACAAATTAGATCAACAATATTAACCATATACTGCACATCTCCCATAAAGCACGTGCCCTATTGCATAACAAAGACATTAAGTATGAACATAGATACACTGTTATAATGTGCCAGTATATACAACATCTGTATGGTAAATACTGGTCCATTAAGTATGAACATAGATACACTGTTATAATGTGCCAGTATATACAACATCTGTATGGTAAATACTGGTCCATTAAGTATGAACATAGATACACTGTTATAATGTGCCAGTATATACAACTTCTGTATGGTAAATACTGGTCCATTAAGTATGAACATAGATACACTGTATAGATGTGCCAGTGTTTACATCAACTGTATGGTAAAATACTGGTCCATATCAGAGAATGGGGGGCAGGTATTGTCAAGACCAACAACTGCATTTGCAATCAAGGATAACTGTACTTGAAGCAGGGTATCAGCAGAAACTGTATCTCCTCGTTCCATAAAGTGTTCTAAACAAAGAAACATAGAGGAGAATAAAGTTATCTCCCTTGAATGGTACAAGCATAGTGACAAACACACGTCCCATTGCAAATTAAGTAGCAAAGACTATGTATTTATTAGTTGCTGCCATGTTCAAATGACATTTTGGTCTTTGCTAACTCAGGCTTTTTAGGATATTTGATTATAATCTTGCCAATAGTGATAAGTGACTGAGTCACTTGAGATCCAACTTGCTTATGATGTTTGGCAAATTCTCTGTCATAATGAATGTCCATTAAAAACATCCAAGGAAGTTCACAGAATGGTATTAAATTTGGGCCAACTTTGACAGCATGAGCATACCCATACTAACTGTATCTTACACGGCACAATATAGAGAGAATCTCATTCGTGTGCCTTTCTACATCAATTCATCGACACGAGTCAATAAAAGTATAAAACTTTGATGCATGATGATGAGTGTTTGACATCAACTGATACAAGATGAGATTCTATTCATCACCCCAAACCATTCTTCCAACTTATCTGCAAACAGTAATAACAAGTGTCTTGATTGTAAAATGTACTGCTACCAGCTTCAGAGGCAGAGACATTAGTGATGTCATCTGATGGTGACATGGAAACCGATGACATCATAATGGTCTGCAAGGCATTGTGATGCAATTTTATGGTAGTAATAACTCCTAGAAGATATTGCTTGATCTCACCCATGTGATATCGCTTGTGGAAGCCAGTTTGTGATGGTAAAGCAAGGGGTGTACCATGTACTCAGCCGCATACATACAGACACTGGCATCTTACACAGCACCAGGGATACAAGACAGACAGTCACAATATACTAGGAGGTAATTAAGCATTATGTGTTTTCAGATTTGGAGATGATATTGAGTATTGGATGCTTAGAAATTGCATGTGAACATATAGTGTAATTATTAATAACATTAATCATATTCATTGTATAATAAACTTGACATTCATGTCATCACATATTCTTTTTCAAATCTGGGACTGACAAAAATATGATACTTGTCATGAAAAATATTCATACACCGTGAAAAGTCTAGATGATTTACCAGCTTGTATCCAGTGTTTTGCTGACCATACCCATTCATTGGTGTGACATCTGACACTGAACTACACCATTGGCTGCACTACAGCCATAAACACAGATACAAGATGCAAGATGCCGGTGAGTGTCAAGACCTTCAGTACTGATCTTCCTTCCTGCTATGCTTTGGTCACTCCTTAACAGTTCGACAACTCAACAGCAATATCTGTTGGCTTCACTTTCTGTTGGTGTATATAGTCTTTGCAATAAATATGAAAACTGTGATTGAAAGATTATTCTAAGGAGAAATAACTTCAATACAAAGACTGTCACTAGGGTGGGTTGATCGTGACGTGATGTGTTCACTTGGGCATATCCTGGAAGAGAGTTGTGTAGAACTCAGCCTCTGTCAAGCTGCTCCGATACTTGTTCACCACCTCCTGTATCTTCAGCTTGCGTCTCACGTGGGGTGGCTGGTACCTGGAAGGAGTGAGTGAGTATGGTTTTACGCTGCTTTTAGCAATATTCCAACAATATCACGGCTGGGGACACCACAAATGGGCTCCACACAGGGAATCGAACCCGGGTCTTAGGCGTGTCAACCACTTTAACCACTAGGCTACCCCACTGCCTGTACCTGGAAGGAATATTATAAGGGTAACGCTATTTTTCAGGGCATTATCATTTGCAGAAACCTGAGGCCCGATGAAGGGGCGCAGTTGAAAAGACTGAGGGCTTCTGTAAATGATAATGCCCTGAAAGATAGTGTTACCATTATTTTAGTTAAAATGGATGGAATTTGTTATCAAATAAAAAGAAACAACAATATCGGTTTTGAAACATTTACTGCAATCGACACCAATGTCACTGACCAACTTTTACAAATATGGAAACATCACAGAACAAACCAGATGACGTCACTATTGAACATATCCCTATCCTATGACGTCACCTATAATAGGGGCTGATAATGGCCCGTCGTCAAGCAATATGAGGGCATTATCAAGTTAAAGCGGCCTGCTCACTTTTGATAACATGCGGGCTGTTTAATGATAATTCTATCCATTTTAGCTATAAATGTCAATAACTCGCCCTCCATTCACTCAGCTGTATAATATTTAACCAACATTTTGCTTCAATATGATACATGTGTACTTTGTGCCATGATAAAAGTATCATATTTTGAGGTCATTTATTGATAAAATATACACATATATAAATGATTATGGTAAATCTAACATTACTTATGCTGATTTAAAAAACACATGTCAAGCAAGTGAAAAAAATGAATGTGCATGATATGAGATTATCAAATGCACATCTGAACACACTGTGGTCATGGCTTGATGCTAAAATGAGCTCCACGTGTTATCCTGAAACTAAGATTCTTGTTTGTGTCTGAGGAAAACCTGACAAGCAAATGCTTCAACAACTAAGCTACACCACCACCTCACAGAAAAACAAAAGTATCTTATAATGATGTGGTGTTTCAGATGCAAAACAAAGTCATGTACACAAAATACAAGTAAGAGTATAATAACATATTATCATGTTGCTTACGATTCACTCTCCAGTCTCTTCCTGCGGCAAATGTTGATGGCTGTCTGTCTGACCAGTGTTCCTAGTGTGCGTCGACTCACCAACATTCCGTCCACCAGCGGGATGGCCATCGACATCCTACACAGTATGACAGTAGTGAGTGGGTGAGTGTTTGTTTGTTTGTCGTTTAATGCAGCACTCAGCAATATTCCAGCTATATAACGGTGGTCTGTAAATACTTGAGTCTGGACCAGACAATCCAGAGATTGACAACATCAGCATCAATCAACGTAACTGGGATATGATGACAAGCATCAATCAAGTCAACGTGCCTGACCACCCGATCCAGTTTGTCACCTCGTAGGACAAGCATTGTCGCCTTTTACGGAAAGCATGGGTTGCTGAAGACCTATTCTACCCCGGATTTTCACAGGTCGAGTGAGTGAGTGAGTGATGTTTATGACATCATTGAGTGAGGGAATAATTGTAACAAGTCATGCAATGACATCACTGAGTGAGTGAAGAGAAAACCATAGCAAGGAATATTCCATTACATCATTGTCGTCAACTGTATGTAAATTGGGGCCAGCAAAGCACTGTTTAACACAAACATGAAGTTGAAAACTGTCTTTCCCCAGTTTAGTTACCATACCTACTGTGCTCTTTTACACGAAGCATGTCAGGGTACGCTGACACGCTGTCACCAAAGGCACATGTTGAAACCACCCACTCTTCACTTCAGTTTCTTCTCATGGTCAGTTTGGCAAACAAGGGACCTGTTACGCCCCAGGTGAAGTGAGGTGAAATGGGGTTTAACATCATTTTCAAGATTATTGCACTTATACTGCGACGTGCATGCACGTGTGTGTGTGGCTGCTTGTACTAATATGGACTGATACCAATTTATAGTGCTAGCACACTGAGATACCATGCTGCAGTTTAACATGAATACCCCCTCAGACACAGCATACTGGCTCCAAGCCGACCAGTCCTTGTTTTAGCCTCTTAATGCCAAGCACCAGACAGGATAACAAGTACCATCTTTTAACGTCTTTCGGTATGACGTGACCCTGGTCCTTCCGCTCTCTGGAAGGACGCTCTACCACTAGACCACGGAGGCGGTCTATGACCCAGGATCCCTACATCACTCTGTCATAGACCTCACAGAAAAATGTGTATGTATAGATTCTTGGCAACCCTGAATATAGTAGATATTATAAATAGTTTATTCCAGCCAAATTTGTGATTCCCTGCAACCATAATGTATACATACACCGAGGGACGTGAGGTCCATTGAACAGTGTGACAATGTAGTGATACATAATGTGGAGTCTCAAAGTTGCCTATTATCACCATTCCTTACTTGGTGTGGCCCTTGTCCTGCAGCTGGAGGTGGATGCGAAACAAGCCGTTCTGCAGTGCGTGTATGAAGAGGACAAAGATGTCCTTCTCTGGGACCTTCTGTACAGAGGACGAGCTGGAGCTGCACTGTTGGTCCTGTCCTGTACTGGCCACACTCAACAGGTCCCCTACAACACACATACACTGATGACAGGGGGACAGAACACTGATGACAGGGGACAGAACACCGATGACAGGGGGACTACACACTGATGACAGGGGACTGCACGATGACAGGGGGACTACACACTGATGACAGGGGACTGCACACTGATGACAGGGGACTGCACGATGACAGGGGACTACACACTGATAACAGGGGGACTACACACCAATGACAGGGGACTACACACCAATGACAGGGGACTACACACTGATGACAGGGGACTGCATGATGATGACAGGGGACTACACACTGATGACAGGGGGACTGCACACTGATGACAGGGGGACTACACACTGATGACAGGGGGACTGCACACTGATGACAGGGGACAACACACTGATGACAGGGGACTGCATGATGATGACAGGGGGACTGCACACTGATGACAGGGGGACTGCACACTGATGACAGGGGGACTACACACTGATGACAGGGGGACTGCACACTGATGACAGGGGACTGCACACTGATGACAGGGGGACTGCACACTGATGACAGGGGGACTACACACTGATGACAGGGGACTACACACTGATGACAGGGGGACTACACACTGATGACAGGGGACTGCACACTGATGATGGGACTGCACACTGATGACAGGGGACTACACACTGATGACAGGGGACTACACACTGATGACGGGACTACACACTGATGACAGGGGGACTACACACTGATGACAGGGGACTACACACTGATGACGGGACTACACACTGATGACAGGGGACTACACACTGATGACAGGGGACTACACACTGATGACAGGGGGACTACACACTGATGACAGGGGGACTACACACTGATGACAGGGGACTACACACTGATGACAGGGGACTACACACTGATGACAGGGGACTACACACTGATGACAGGGGACTACACACTGATGACGGGACTACACACTGATGACAGGGGACTACACACTGATGACAGGGGACTGCACACTGATGACAGGGGACTACACACTGATGACAGGGGACTACACACTGATGACAGGGGACTGCACGATGACAGGGGACTACACACTGATAACAGGGGGACTACACACCAATGACAGGGGACTACACACCAATGACAGGGGACTACACACTGATGACAGGGGACTGCATGATGATGACAGGGGACTACACACTGATGACAGGGGGACTGCACACTGATGACAGGGGGACTACACACTGATGACAGGGGGACTGCACACTGATGACAGGGGACAACACACTGATGACAGGGGACTGCATGATGATGACAGGGGGACTGCACACTGATGACAGGGGGACTGCACACTGATGACAGGGGGACTACACACTGATGACAGGGGGACTGCACACTGATGACAGGGGACTGCACACTGATGACAGGGGGACTGCACACTGATGACAGGGGGACTACACACTGATGACAGGGGACTACACACTGATGACAGGGGGACTACACACTGATGACAGGGGACTGCACACTGATGATGGGACTGCACACTGATGACAGGGGACTACACACTGATGACAGGGGACTACACACTGATGACGGGACTACACACTGATGACAGGGGGACTACACACTGATGACAGGGGACTACACACTGATGACGGGACTACACACTGATGACAGGGGACTACACACTGATGACAGGGGACTACACACTGATGACAGGGGGACTACACACTGATGACAGGGGGACTACACACTGATGACAGGGGACTACACACTGATGACAGGGGACTACACACTGATGACAGGGGACTACACACTGATGACAGGGGACTACACACTGATGACGGGACTACACACTGATGACAGGGGACTACACACTGATGACAGGGGACTGCACACTGATGACAGGGGACTACACACTGATGACAGGGGACTACACACTGATGACAGGGGACTACACACTGATGACAAAGGGACTACACACTGATGGCACAGGGGACTGCACACTGATGACAGGGGACTACACACTGATAACAGGGGGACTACACACTGATGACAGGGGACTGCACACTGATGACAGGGGGACTACACACTTATGACAGGGGGACTAACAGTGGGGAGGGGGGGGGGAGTACACACTGATGACAGAGCGGGGGGTGCGGGAGTACACACTGATGACGGGGACTGCACACTGATGACAAAGGGGACTACACACTGATGACAGTAGGGGGAGGGAGTACACACTGATGACAGAAGGGGACTACACACTGATGACAGGGGGACCGAACACTGATGACAGAGGGTACACTACACACTGATGACAGAGGGAGACATTGTGTGCAGGTTGATCATGACACACCTACTTACAAAATTGTTTTGTCAAAAGGAGGAAACAACTGCTGTCAAGTGACATGTTTTACTGACACTACAGAGCTGCTCACCTATAATGTCTCGTCATGTAATTGCAAACCCACATTTTATAATATGGCCAACAAATAGAATAACCTACTCAGAATTACAAATTATTTGTCCCTCTGGAAGAACTTATACTCCCCAAGACTCATACCCACAAAATCAATTTACACGGGCCAGATAAACAGTAATCATAAATCATTAACATATTCTCCATTTTTTTAAAAATGGGCAGTTCTAAGGAAAAGTACAACTACTGATTAAACCAGAAGTTGTTATCCATAAAGTTGTACGTTTATTTATTTACTCACCAACTTCTAGAATGACAATCAAACACAATGCAGTGCTCCTGGCAATTATAATGTTTTGTCTACCCTGTGAGGTGCTAGATAATTTGCTAACCTGTAGGGAAGTTCTCATGGTCTTCAAAGTTCTCTAACCAAACAGCGAACACTTTAGTATCAGGACCAAACATGGAGGTAGGCTGTCTTCCAAGTCTCCGTATCCGTGCCTGGTTACCACTAGCAACAGCAGCCTCTGGTGGCGACCCCGGACTCTCGCGATCCTGTCGACCTCCCTTCTCTGCCTCCAGACCGAGTGACTTTGGCTTTGTCAGCTGGATGTGAGGCTCATTCATGGAGAAGCGGTCACTGGTTGGAGATTTATCTGGGAAATGAGAAATGATTATGATTATGCTATCATTGAAATATACATTCATATACAGCATATAGACAGTTGCATCTGCTCAAGTGAGCTGTTGTGAGGTGAAATATGGTTTAACGTCGCCTTCAAGATTATTGCACTTATATTGCCACATGCGTGCAAGTGTGTGTGTGTCTGCTTGTGTGGGGTGTGTCTGCTTGTACTAACCTGGAGTAATGCCAAGTGTTTTGCAGTGCTAGCCCACTGAGATACCATGCCGTTGTTTAACATGAACACCCAATTCAGACACCGTATACTGACTTTGAGCAGACCAGTCCTTGTTTTAGCCCCTTAATGCCAAGCACTAGGCACAGTAACAACAAGTACCATCTTTTAAAACCCTGACCTTCTGCTCTCCAGGCAGGCGCTCTGTCCTCTAGACCACAGAGGAAGTCTGTGCTGTAGTGATCAGTGTGTGAGCAGCCAGCAAGGTTTGTAAAAATTCCTTCAGAGCTTTAGCCCCGTAGGGAATCTGGGTTTGAATAGGCCCCCAGCAACCTATGCTGGTCACAAGAGGTGACAAATGGATCAGTTGGTCAGGCTCTGTGACTTGGTTGATTGAGTGTGTTCGTACACTGATAGTGTGGATCATTGCTCACAATATCAATTACTGGATCGTCTGGTCCAGACTTGATTATTTACAGGCTGCCTTCATGTAGGTGGAATATTGCTAAGTGTGATGTTAAACAACAAAGAAACATCAGAGATTTAGCAGCATGTATGGTACAGTCACCTGGCCCTACCAGCTTCTAACCATTGTGTAACAGTGTTGCAAAGCTGTGCTGCAGCTAGATGCTGCTGGTGTCCAGTTTGTGCTCAACTTCTAGTGGACGAGTGGGTGTGAGTATTGAACACTTGGAGCACCAATACAGGACCTACAGGTTAGACTGTCAGGCCATACAAAGCATACTGGGCCAATCCCATCTTGCTGAAATTAAGCAGCAAACACCTTGTCCCATTAACCTCAATCCCAAATGGACATACCTGTGTCGCTGACCACACTAAGTAGCCTCAGCTTGAACGTCTCCGGGGATGGCACAACGAAGGCCATTTCTGAAGATACATCAGCCCAGTACAGCACCTGCTGCCTCCCATCGTACACACTGCCGCCTGTACCGGTCTGGTAGTCATCATCTGAAACAGGAAACGTGGTGTAGATGTCTGCTGCTATGTCCTTCAAGTGGAAACATGGTGTGGGCAAAGTGAGTCAGGAATTAGCCAGCTACATTCTGTCATCCTGTAGTTATAGAGGAGTCTGGGCCAGGCCAACCAGAGGTTGATAGCATGAGCAACAAACAATGTCATCAGAGAAGAAGGACACGAGCAGTCAGATTATACATCTTAACCACCAAACTAGTTCACATGAAGTGAGTGAGTGAGTGAGTGAGTGAGTTGGGTTTAAAGCCACTTTTAACAGTATTCCAGTAATATCACAGCGTGTCAGCTTAATGTGGGAGGAAAGCCCGAAGTGATGCAGGTCTCAGACATTTACCACTTCAGTGAAACCCACAAGCACGGTTGGTGCTGACAAACCTAGAAACATTATTGGGGCGAACCGGGATTCAAACCCACAATCATAGGTTTCTGGCATGTCCAAGGGACACAACTCTGCACAGCGAATCGCGGCGCCTTAGATGACTGGGCCACCCGTGCCCCCAGTCCACACAAAGAAGAGAAGTGTTAAATAACATCTAACAATATGTTAAAACAAGCATGAAATACTCATAGTCTCGCCAATATGACGTGAAGCTCTACAGCCATTTTCAGTCTAAGTCAAAGTCATTGCCATGGAAACTTGAAAAATAAAACAAAAGGCACCATTTCCCCACCAGACCTATCTATGTGCCAAGTTTGGTTAAGATATGGTTTTTGAGTTCTGCTCCGGAAATGAAACATGACGGACAGAAGAACCAAAGGATGGACGGACAGCACCCATTCCTATATCCCCCTTCCACTTCGTGGTGGGGGATAATAAAACCATTATCACAAATTTGTAAAGCCTTATTAGCTTGAGAACACTGTGTCTATATTTGAGAACAATGTCAAGACTGGAAATTGTTTACTTGGGGGACACAATTCCTTGACTACTACCGCCTCTGCCTGTACTGTCATTGAAAGACAGCAGGATGTGACAATGATCGGTTTGCCCAACTCACCATCAAAGTCCTCGGTCTCCATGATCCTCCAGCTGGTTGAGATGTGTCCGGTCCAGCCCGCGTGTCGCCGCACATCCACCGGCCATCCCAGTGAGTGCAGGAACTCCAGGAACTGGGGCTGAACACGGGACTGAGTGGTCTGCAGGGGAAGGTACACAGCAACTTCACATCATGAAAAATCCAAAACAGCCTACTGGTTCTATATTCATATCTGGTGGCAAATCCAGGCATTTGTGAATGTGTGTAATGTCTAAAGCTGCTTTGGGAAAATTATCAAAACTCATTGTCTTCATGTGTGTTTGTGTGTGTGTGTGGACTATGGACTTTGACTTGTGTGTGGACATGATTGAATATGTGATGGGTGAGTTTGTGTTTTGTTGTGTGTGGTTGTGTGTGTGTGTAAAGATATGTAGAGCCATGCATATTGTAAAGCTGTATTACTTAGAGAACAACAATATTTTGGTGTGTGCATGCGTGCATGTGTGCGATTGGATGAGTTAAGTGTAGATGTGTGTAAGTGAGTGGTTGGGTGCGTGCGTGAGTGTGACCATGTTGATGAAATTCTTACGAGGCAGAAAGATTACAGCTGGGTAACATCAAGCCCGGATCAAACAAACAGGCGGCCATGTCAGGCCACATAAAAAGGTAATACCACCTTGTACTAACCACAATCATGGGGACCCAAAAAGGCCACTTACCTCAACAAAACATGAAAATTGTAACAGGAAATCTAGTAAAAAAGCCAAAGGAAAATGTCAATCTTCCAAGTGAATGGGATTTAACCCCAGATATGAGCGTATCATGGTGTGGCGGCCAAATGAGGGAGGACAAGTAAAGTGATGCAGGTCTTAGACTTTTCTACAACGGTGCTGACAAACCAAGAATCACAATCAGGGAAAATCTGGGATTCAAACCCATCATAGGATTCTGGAATGCCTAGGGGATGCAACTCTGCATGGCAATTCCTGCACCTTGGCCGCTCAATGCCACTCTTGCACCTTGGCCGCTCAATGCCATTCTTGCACCTTGGCCGCTCAATGCCTGTCTTTCAACTTGGCCACTCCATGCCACTCTTTCACCTTGGCCACTCATGCCATTCTTTCACCTTGGCCACTCCATGCCACTCTTTCACCTTGGCCGCTCCATGCCACTCTTTCACCTTGGCCACTCAATGCCGCTCTTTCACCTTGGCCACTCATGCCGCTCTTTCACCTTGGCCACTCCATGCCGCTCTTTCACCTTGGCCACTCCATGCCACTCTTTCACCTTAGCCACTCCATGCCACTCTTTCACCTTGGCCGCTCCATGCCACTCTTTCACCTTGGCCGCTCAATGCCTGTCTTTCAACTTGGCCACTCCATGCCGCTCTTTCACCTTGGCCACTCATGCCACTCTTTCACCTTGGCCACTCCATGCCACTCTTTCACCTTGGCCACTCCATGCCACTCTTTCACCTTGGCTGCTCCATGCCACTCTTTCACCTTGGCCACTCCATGCCACTCTTTCACCTTAGCCACTCCATGCCGCTCTTGCACCTTGGCCACTCCATGCCTGTCTTTCAACTTGGCCACTCCATGCTGCTCTTTCACCTTGGCCACTCATGCCACTCTTTCACCTTGGCCACTCCATGCCACTCTTTCACCTTGGCCGCTCCATGCCACTCTTTCACCTTGGCCACTCCATGCCGCTCTTTCACCTTGGCCACTCATGCCACTCTTTCACCTTGGCCGCTCCATGCCACTCTTTCACCTTGGCCACTCCATGCCACTCTTTCACCTTGGCCACTCATGCCATTCTTTCACCTTGGCCACTCCATGCCACTCTTTCACCTTGGCCGCTCCATGCCGCTCTTTCACCTTGGCCACTCAATGCCGCTCTTTCACCTTGGCCACTCATGCCGCTCTTTCACCTTGGCCACTCCAGGCCACTCTTTCACCTTAGCCGCTCCATGCCGCTCTTTCACCTTGGCCACTCCATGCCGCTCTTTCACCTTGGCCACTCCATGCCACTCTTTCACCTTGGCCGCTCCATGCCACTCTTTCACCTTGGCCACTCCATGCCGCTCTTTCACCTTGGCCACTCCATGCCACTCTTTCACCTTAGCCACTCCATGCCACTCTTTCATATTTTGTAATGTAAGAACCTGATGAACTCACCACATTGCTGAGTATTTCTTGTGGTGTCTTCTGTCCAGGTTTGGCATAGAAAATGTGCACAGTGTCGTTGTCTCGGCTGGGCACACCGTCCAGAGCCTCTAGGTCAGCACACAGACCACCGGACGAGTTGTCCAGCTTGACCAGGGCTGGTGGTACACTGCTGTTGGAGGGTTCCTGTACAAATACAGAGTTAACTCAGTAATAAAGCCAGGTCATGCTTGTTGGTCTTCAATTGGTATGGACGGCTAGGATGAGTGTGTTCCAAAAGCCATATTTGTTCTAAGCAGAGTCATTTGCAAAATATCCCAATTACCATGTACAAAAGTAGAAGTGCCCAGGCGCGTAAATAGTTTCAAAGGATGGGCGTTTGCTAATGACTACCTATTTTTATATATTTTACATCAAACACCTCAAATGTATCTTCAAATGATCAGACAGGCCATGTCTACAAAGTTATACTATTTTTGTTTTGTTTGTTTTTTAACCCTGCACTCAGCAATATTCCAGCTATATGACGGGGTCTGTAAATAACCCGATCCTATTAGTCACCTCTTACGACAAGCATAGTCGCCACTTATGGCAAACATGGGTTGTACTATTTATGTGACAATATGGCAATATTCATACGATCATGTTGTAAAATGTGATAAAATAACACTATTTGACTGTGACTGTGACACTTCGAATGTGACCATGTGACACTATGAACATGACCATGTGACACTTCGAATGTGACCATGTGACACTATGAAATTGACAATGTGACACTATGAATGTGACCATGTGACACTAAGAATGTGACCATGTGACACTATGAATGTGACACTATGAATGTGACCATGTGACACTATGAATGTGACCATGTGACACTATGAAATTGACAATGTGACACTATGAATGTGACCATGTGACACTATGAAAGTGACCATGTGACACTATGAATGTGACCATGTGACACTATGAATGTGACCATGTGACACTATGAAATTGACAATGTGACACTATGAATGTGACCATGTGACACTATGAATGTGACCATGTGACACTATGAAATTGACAATGTGACACTATGAATGTGACCATGTGACACTATGAATGTGACCATGCCTACCTTGAGTGCCTCCAGTGACAGGAAGCCATAGTGAGACAGGAAGAGGCGTGCTGTCTGGTAGTCATGGCTGATCCTGGCGAATATAATCACAGACATGATAATTAATCTTAGCACCTTTACTGAAGCCTCAAGTATAATATCATGAATAACATACACACTGTCAATGGTGCTTGTTCCACTGACATGGCTAGTTTTGCAAAAATTGATATTTTAAAAACATTTTAAAGTATAAACCTTGGGGGTTTGCATTCTGTCTGTGGATCTGGGAATGGAGTTTTCTCCCTTGCTATCTTGGCCTGGTTGCTGACATCTCCCTCGAAAACAATCTGCTGTTCTATGAGTGTCTTCAAGTGATCTAGTTCCTCCTTGTTGCTATCCGTTACCAGACATTCCATGGGGGGTATACTCTTGTCCCTGGAACCAACGTAAGGGAATAACCCAAGTCAGCATGAATGGATGATGCTTTGAATTGCTTGTTCAGCTTGTGTATGTGTATAAAAATTTAAAAAGTATATTGTATAAAACATAATAAATAAAAAAATTCTGAACAGCAAAAGGCAACTATTAAATGCATGCCTGATGTGTATACAAGGTTTATGAAAAATGTCTCAAACTGCATTATACTTTACTTGTTGGCTCTTGCCCTTTTATTAAAAAGACTGATTGAATGAGTCGTAGAAATATTGAACGGTTTATGAGTTAGGATCTGGATATGAACACTGGTATCCCCATTTGAACCTAAGTCCAACTTGTTGCCATGGAAACAGAAAAACATAAACTTTCAAAACTGTAAAAATAAATTCAAAAGGCACTAGTTCAATGCATGCCTGATATGATACAAAGTATTGTGAAGAAATATTGAACAGTTTATGAATTATTCTCTGGAAATGAAATGTGTTGGACACAGACGGTACCTGTTTCTATATCCACTGATAAAACATGTTTGTGAGGGGGATAATTAAATGCAAGATCATGTTTTGTATTTCGGCTAAGGCTTTTGTGTGATATAATAAAAAACAATGTCTGATTCAAGCCTATGTGTCCAGAATCAAGAGACAAATTAGTCAAGTCAGTGTACTAATTACTTCTTATATACTGATTTCCATAATCATGACTTACGCCAGTGTGAGAGGGATCCTATCCACGCTCTCGGGGAAGTATCGGTGCTGAACGTTGTGGTGGATGCCGACATCGCCGTTGGGGATAGGCCGGCCGGGATCAGACAGGTGGGCTTGAGAAGAAATCTGGGGAACAAATGTTAGTGTCAGCTTTTTTGTACAACATCTGTAGTTCCCATAACAATAATGCCAGCAGAATGGTTAACAGTTAACCCACCCACCATAGAGCAATACATCCAGATTAGGAAACAGTTAACAACCCCACTCATATTACGCAATGAGATAAACACTGAGGTTAAAATGTGAAAAATGTACAAGTATCAAAGCTATGTTTGAAGACTCGAAAGTGAAAATACAGTAGGTTTATTTTCCAAACGGCTGATCGTGTGACAACAACACGAGACACTGGTAAACAATCCCCAAGTTACTCGAAACAAACAAGTGCTGCAGAAATACCCTGCGACCAGGATACGAACTGACTCAAACATGGACCAATACCGCTTCAAGATGGCGATAGTAATAAATGGAACATAGATATGTAATCAAATATCAATGATCATGTGAAAGACAACATTTGTCTTGTCTTGTCAAACAAAATATTAAGCCATAACTTGCATGTTTACGTTCGGAGAATCAACTCTTTCCTTCTGGCCGCTGACTACAATTGCTGATGTTGAGGATAAACAGGGCCCAGCATTCATTCATACCAGCTGTGACCAGGTTCTATAATAAGCTTTGTCATAAATAATTGTTGTCCATTTATCCGCTATGAATTGTTTGATAGGCATTACTTAGAAGTTGTCAACAGTATAAGGATCCATACCGAAACGTCGCCTTTACAGTATTAAAGAAGTTGTTATCCATAAATTGTGACTACTTTGTCATTTATCTGCTAGTGCAATCTGTAAAGTTAATTACGTTTGTGATGCTCTCGTTTACGTGTATGTGTGTTTATCAACAAGATGAGACATTGTGCTAATGTAACCCCAATTTCCTTTGAGATAACAAAGTGTTATCTTATCTTAGGCTTAAATAACATGTCTAGTTTGTGTATCTCATCTTGCGACCAAAAGAACTGATAGTTTCACATGTGGCTCTGCCACTCCTGAAACTATCAACTCTGACAGGTCTTGTGATGAGATCAACATGTTATTTGACAAGACAAGATCAAGTCATCTATTCATTATGTATATTTTCAAACTGATCCTCAGCATTTTACTCTATAAACATCAAGTGAAATATCAAGTACCGTATTCGACATAATAAGCGCCCAGGGCACTCTCAAAGTTAGAAATAGGGGGCTCTTATTAGAATATTATTTTGGTGAAAAACAACAGAGTTGAAAGATCGTAAATTTCGTGGTTTATGCTAACAGCCTGAAATGTTTATATACGCCAGATATATTTTTTTTCCAGAATTTAATTTCCGATAATTATGAATGCATATAAAATGCGTATTATACACAAATAAATAAGTCCTGTGTACATTGATCAATCGGAAGGGGTGCTAATTGGGATTGTACGCTAGCCAATATATTAGAAAATATTGCAGTGGGCGCTTATTAAAGGGCGCTTATTACATCAAATACGGTATATACTTTCAGATAAAAACAGTATTTCATCACTGAATACACAATAGGCACATAATACAAGGATACAGGCAAGGTGTAGGAGACATGAAGGTATGCTAGTTTGTCTGAAGTACATGTGAATTATTGGTCACAAGTTTGAATGCCCAGTTGTACCGGGTACATCTTATACAGCCTCATGAAAGTCATCACCTTCTGTGCCCTGGGCGAATGTCGCAGCTGCATCGTCCACGCATGGCGCCCAAATGGTCCTCTGATTAAAGATGTTACCATAGGAAGAGGATCTGAGAAAATAGCAAACCAAACTTTCAACATCTGTCTCCCCCCGGCTTGAATACCCATAGGAGATACTCTTGCTAACCTTTTGCCTTTCTTGTTGAGTTCTCAAAATTAATAATATTTCATTCTTAACAAGTATGGAAAAAATTAATAACAAAAGTCCTAATTAGCTGAACTAATAATCCAGTTCTATGACAGCTGCCTATAATTATGATATTTTGATATTATGAATAATGCCATTGTCGTTCAAAAACATGCAATTAACTGTTATAAACGAAAAACAAAGACCAGTGTCAGGCAAAAACTTTAGTCTTCAAGCCCGAACATTGCCCTTGGTGTCATTTAAGTAGATTTCAGTGTTAATACATGGACTATTATTAGCTGACCCTAGACCGAACATCCTGGCTTTTTAGACTAGTATTTAAAGTTGCAGACTGTAACCTTGTAACATACAAAACTCACTGATGTTCCCATTAATGGGGCAATATAACCTCAGCTCCATGTTCAGATTATCTCCCTTATCTTCAAAGGGGCTGTCCTTGCAGACCGATGATGATGATGATGATGATTGAGATAGAGATGGGTTATCTCAATATGCACAGCTCAATATTCAGATTATCTCCCTTACCTTCCACATTACCCAGAGTATTATTGTTCATATGGCAACTGTTCCATTTATGACATTTTTGCACCATATTTTCACTTGGAAAATGTTTCAACTCCCTTCCCTTCCACGTTACAGACTTTTTGGAAATGTTGATGGATTATCTCCCCTGAGGCCCAAGTTCAGATAACTCTTTTACCTTCTACATTACTCAGAGGCTGTTCCAGCAGACCGATGATGATGGAAATACTGATGGATTATCTCCCCTGAGGCCCAAGTTCAGATAACTCTTTTACCTTCTACATTACCCAGAGGCTGTTCCAGCAGACCGATGATGATGGAAATACTGATGGATTATCTCCCCTGAGGCCCAAGTTCAGATAACTCTTTTACATTCTACATTACTCAGAGGCTGTTCCAGCAGACCGATGATGATTGAAATATTGATGGATTATCTCCCCTGAGGCCCAAGTTCAGATTACTCTTTTACCTTCTACATTACCCAGAGGCTGTTCCAGCAGACCGATGATGATGGAAATACTGATGGATTATCTCCCCTGAGGCCCAAGTTCAGATAACTCTTTTACATTCTACATTACCCAGAGGCTGTTCCAGCAGACCGATGATGGAAAAACTGATGGATTATCTCCCCTTCGGCCCAAGTTCAGATAACTCTTTTACCTTCTACATTACCCAGAGGCTGTTCCAGCAGACCGATGATGATGGAGTTGTCAATGGCAAAGTATCTGAAAGGGGAGCCATGTTCTGGTAGAGCACTCCCCTTGGCGTACTTGAGCAGGGATCTCTCATCCAGCAGTGAGAAGAGGGACTCAGGTCCACACGGAGGAGGGAACGCCCCCTAGATAGACAGGAGAGTGTGTGTTAGGTGCAATAGCTGACATACCATCCCAGATAAAGTGCATACACATCCTTGCCCTCATATATCATAGGGCCCTGTTCAATAAAGCGATCTTTGTGCAGAGACAATTGCCTACTTGAACATTGACTTGGGAAAGTCATAAAGCTCTAAGGTAAAACAAAGAATAAAATATATATTTATAACTATCTGGTTTAGTAAATTTAGAAAAAAATAAATTTGAAGATGGGTTATCCCTGGGGATAAAAAAATGGATATTTATGTCACATTATATTCATGCTCTGATGCATACCTTGATCAATGGATCAGTGTATATTCAGAATGCAATTCTCAGTAAACAACTACAGCTGCCTACATGGTGCTAGCAGGGTCGACATTCAAACCCACCCTCTCATCCTACCAGGTACCCATTTGCTGCTAGGTGAACACTGGAAGGAGATACTGTATGTTTTATAACCTGTATTTCAGTACAGAATGGACAAAGTCCTTGAAACTTTCAGAAGTTAAGCTTGTCAAAATTGTAACTGAGCAACATGATCTGACTTTACAAGTAAATGTTCTTAAAGTTCATGAGACATTCCCAGTGTTAGTGGCAGAGCCGTGTCATTCTTTTATTTAGGCAGATCATTAAATTATTCTACCAAGCACTCGTCTACTCACCACCTGGTCTATAATACAGGTTAGAACAGCCTCAGCCGCATCCTTGACCCTCATTGATGCTGGCATCAGCTGCTTATCTCCCTTGAATTTGGGTGGGTCACTGGCTCTGTTCTAAAAGATGACAACCAGACACTCTACATTCCTTTAATAACAGACACTCTACAATTTCTATAATAATTTCAAGATGCTAACACACATGAGTAAACCATCATCTTAAATCACACAAAATATTTCAAGTAAAAAAACTTAAATCAACAGTTTAGTTAAGCATCTTTTTCAAACTTAATGTTACCTAAAAAATGTGCTATGTATAAATCATAATTTGTCTAACCACACCAATATGATAACATTCAATGCTAATAGGCTGCACATACCTTAACAAACACCCAAACAAGAAACATCAAACTTGAGCTAAAACTCATATTATTTGGATAATAATGTGAAATTGTCTAATGTGTTACCTGATAGTCTAGCAAGTGCACTGCAAAAATAAACTTCTAAACTACCACACTAAAATCTGTCTGGTGTCAGTTGATTACAACTAGCTGTATGTTAGGATATTGACCTAAAATTTCAATTTAGTTGGCATTTACACTCCTATGATAATACTCTCAGGAACTCCTACTGATACTGGGGAGCCTAGTGGGCAAAGCGTTTGCTTATTACGCAGCACACCTGGGTTTCATTCCCACTGCAATACCTACTCACCTTGAGAATGTGACACTGATACATAAACAGGTCAGTGGAGGGGATATAAGTAGACTCTAAATACCCAGTGCATAAATCAGGACCAAGTCAAGATATCTGATTTACTCAGTGACAGATCTTTAGACGTGGAAAGGAACTTCAGCTACATTACAATGTATCAATTTATAATGGGAGGTCAGCTACAGTGACATAGGTCGTAAACATTTACTACTTTAAATCAACCAGTACTGGCGTGATCCAAGGGTTTTAAACTGAACTTATCCGGAATCAGACCCATACACAACAGCTCCTGGAAGCTAAGGGAGACAACTCTGCAATGCGAGGACCACAAAATGCCCCCTCCAATGATTTGAGAATTAGTTATAGGTACGTGGTACACACTGGGTTATTTGGGAGTATAAATACGGAAAGGATTATCAATTCAGAGGTTTATATCACAGTAATGGGTTGCAAAAAGAGGTATGGCTGCGAGCAGTACAGTTATTATCCAAACACATAAATATCACACTGGTTGCAGGTTATAGAAATAGGATATATGTTCCGATATATGTTCAGAACACTGGATGATACTGAACGTTATTGATGACAAAATATGGAAGATATGTTTTTCATGACTTTCCTACAGGTAAGGGAAAGCGTTTATCTCAGTGTTCATGAAATACATTATACACACCAGTCCAAAATCAGGCCAGACAAATAACAATGATTGGTTCTCAGGGAAAGAGTCTTGGAAACTTGGTACAGTTGCTATCATTCCCAATATCAACTTAAGTATTTTCTAACCCCTATATATCGTCAACAGATTTAGCATGAAGAAAAAAGACTATACATGTAAAGTTTTTTCAAGCATATTCATTTTTTGTGAAATTTGGTTGGAATCTGCAAACAAAGTTAAAAAACAAATCAGTCCTGATTAACCTTAAATTACACTGATCCCCTTGCAATCCTCAGGAGAATCCACAGAAGTGACCCACACATGTATAACCAACATTACATCCAATCCCATTAAAATCAGATCTTATTTCTCGCTACCGCTAAACAAAGATCTGAGGACATCCCATTACGGCTCACGTCAGACTGACCTTGCGCAAACATTGACCGACCAATGGAATGACCAATCAGAAGGCAGCTTTCTCGTGCTTTACGGCACTAATTTCAAATTGGCGACTACGCTTCGAAACATATTTCGACAAATTCTCGATTACAAATTTGAAACCTGAAAAGAAGAACATTCTGGAATGGCTAATAGATGGTCTAGATTGTATGGATTCAGTCGTTAAACCCGTAACTATCGTTCGGAGTTAAAGTTTTCGAGGTTGCATGATTAGAAATCACATTCTGACTGTCACTTTCATAATCTGGTAAGTGATGCTCTGATTGGTCGGATGAAAGGTTGTTCTGACCTGACGCCTAATTGGATGTCCTCAGATCTTTGTTTAGCGATAACGAAAACTGAGGTCTGATTTTAATGAGATTGCATTACATCCCGTTAATGAACAGCAAGAGTACAACAATGTCTGCAAACATCCATCTGCACTTTCACCAGTAGCTGGGTACAACAATACACCTGATATTTACTGGGCATGAATCAAACCATACGCTGACACAGTTTAGGGAGGGAGGCATGCAACCATTCACTTCACATACCCAAGCACAACTGGACAACATCCAACCAACCAGTGTTCTGCACAGCCCATGTACAGAAGCAACAATTCGCCCTGCCATTCCTACTGACCCAGTCACATTTCTGATTGGCTATTTCCAGCATTAGGAATCAAAGGGAGCTGTTGAAGCACATCAATTTCATTTTGTTTTCACTACATAGAATGTAAAGAAATTAAAACAAAAATCAATAAAAAATATGTTTTTGCAAGTTTGGTCCTCCACCCAGAGACAGATTTAAATAATATCTGTCAACTGAGAGATAGAAAGAAGTCCTACGGCTAAGAACAGAAAATGAAGAAGCCATGTGGGCAGCCATCCTGTTATATTCTAGTGTGAAAAAGTATCCTTCTCAAGTTTCAGAATCTTATTTAGCCTTCATATGGGTCTTCTAAACTGTTCACTCCCATAGGGAATTCAAATAAATACATAAATATACATACACTAGAACACAGATATAACGAACTCGGATAGAACGAACAAACAGATACAAGGAACTGTTAAAAATTCCCTGATTTATCTCCTTTATATTATCATATAACATAACAAACTCTCTACAGCAAACTTATGTATATGGCGAACTGATATCTGATCCCCAAAAAGCCCAAATACCACTAATTAGTGACGTGTATAGCGAACTGAGAAATCTCTCTCATGTGTCACTGACAATTGGCTGTATGCAATCAAAATACATGTAGCGCAGGAAGTCCCTACGGTGACTGGTCAAATTGTTCCTTACGTAAAATATCTGGCAATAGCAATCACCTGTACTAAAGTGCTATGCTTATGGTTCTTATTATTTTAAATATATATAGTGAAAGCTGTAACTAAAATAACACGAAATTGGAATGTATTATTCTGATAAAGTAAAACTTTCAGATACAATTTCTTCCGACTATTGCATCAAAACTTTTTGAAGTTGTATCATTGGGTACTTTCGAACGGAATCAACGGTAGATGCTAGAGAAAACATGTATAAATTGTATGTGTATTGTGTTTTGCTTTAGCCAAGATGGCGGAGGTTTCTGAGCGACGTATATAACAAACTGATTTCTCCGGTCCCTTGTAGTTCGTTATATCCATGTTCTACTGTAGTCTCAAGCTTGAGACTATGTATGTCTTCATATGGATGTCATACTGATGAAGTAAGCAACAGGTATTTTGACAATCTGAAAACCCTGGTTACAAGGATGTGGGGGTACATTCTCAGACAAACAATACAGGTTTCATCTTTTATCATCACATGCTAATGACAAAGCTTCCCAAGCACCACAGAAGGACTAGTCTAGATGTACAGGACTACACAATGTCAAGGCTCTACCTTGGTCGCAGGCAGAGACTTAGTATCCTTCTCAACCTTAACCTTAAGATACAGAGAATCGGCTGACTTGCTCTGAAAGTGAACCATTGAAAACACCAAACTAAAACAACACTGAAATAAAATGTGCATGAAGAAAATTCAACAAGAGTGTGGAAATCATACTTTCAACAAGACCACTGAAACGTTATAATCCAACTGCCCAAGTAAAATGTTCAGGGTCCCATTCCATAAAGCAATCTTAGCGTTGCAACGATCGTAACTCAACACACTTTAACATGGACACGTCAACCTAGCCACTTTGCAGATTTTAATACTTTATGGCATACTGAATCACAAACGTTTGACCAAAAATAAATGTGAAACAACGGAAATAGTGTAAAACAGATTATAAACAATGACAGGTGAAATCGTCCCCAAAACGAAAAAAATCCGCCAAGGGGAATCACCCTCGCTGAGGTTAAAACAGGTTCCTGGTCTTTGATGCCCTGCACAATTTGAATGATTGGGTTGGTACACAGTCTGCCTTCTTCCAACTCAGACGTTTAAATCACATTACAGCCTTTTCCGGTGTGCTCATCCATTTGATTACCGTGTCCACGACTTATGTCAACTTATGCCTTATTAGTAGCATCAGGGGATATATATATATATATATATATATATATATATATATATATATATATATATATTCCAAGTAGGTCGACATATCAGCCAATGAAAACATTTGTCATGCAACACTGTTTGTTTTGTTGTTTTGGAAGCCAACTATAGAGCTGTCATTTCAGCATTTTCACTTGGACATTGAATTCCTCTCTAAGAATATATCTCTCTTGGAAATTGATTAAATGTATCTAGAAAGATTGATACTTGCAACAAAATCACAATCATTTTTTTTAGTTTACTTGCCCTTCACGATATTCTTAGCAAAGAGAACTTTGTGGAACCATACTGAGGCACAGCAACCTTATCGCAACAACTGACATAAGTGCCACACTTTAACAAACAGTTACGATATTCATTGCGCTTAAATTGCTTTAGGACACTGGACCATGAACAGTAAGCAATGTTAAAAGAATAAAATAGACGATAATAACATAAAAATGAATTTCCATGAATGAAATTATCCCACTGAATAAATAAGTAAATTAACAATAATGCCTCCATGCAGAATACGAAGTGCAGTGTTTCTTAAGGATGAAATGAAAGATCATGTGAACAAGAATAATTAATAGTTAAATCAAAGTTAAAGCTAATAACCATGGTAACTGAACACAAAAGGCTCCAGCTTATTTGGTCCACTGACCTGTGACTTGGAGCCTGATATTCCCAATTCCACAACCTCCAGGACATTGTGCAGACATTCCTTGTCATACAGCAGGCTGCTGTGTTCCACAAGCCACAGCTGCAGACATTTAAACGCAGCAACAATCATCGAATGGAGATCTCTTGAATGAGACGGAGCTGGTCTGCTACACTGGAAGACAATGAAATCACAAATCCACTTGACTGTTCTCTTGCACATCATAGCATTGGGCGGCTTGATGCAGACCTTGGCCAACCCTGCAAGGAGTTCCATTGCTGCTAGTGCTGTGTTGAGTTCAGACTTCCAAGAGGCCATGAGTCGAGTGCAGACGAGGGAGGTTGCATGGCCGAAAAGTCCATATGCTGTGTCTGAAATATGTGTTGCTGAGAGTGATGGCTGTCTACTAATACATCAACATCTTCAGGCTGTTGGAAAAGCTAGTGAGTTGAGTTTACAACTGTTTTGAACATTTTTTCAGTTATGTCCCAGTGTGTTAGCATGATATTCTCCATACAATTAGCAATAACAGGGTGTGGCATACTGACCAAGATCCCTGGGCTGAGACTGGAGTCTGTGGTAGGAGGCATCGTGGTAACTGGACTCCCCTGAGGATGTACTGGTGCTGGTCTGGCTCATGTCTGCAAACACAACACAGGTACATTGAAAAGATTTTAGAGAAAGAGAGGAAAAGGAAAAAGGAGGAACAGAGGAGGTGGAAGAGGAAGAAATAAATGGATGTGGAGGAGGAAAAGAGGAAAAAAGATGGAAGAGGAAAATCATCGATGTTGAGGTAAGAAGGAACAAAAATGGAAGAGGAGGAATAAAGGATATGTTGCAGGAATGGAGAGAACAGAGGAGGTGGGAGAGGAAGAATAAAGGATGTAGAAGAGAAATCACTGCCTTGGAATTCAGGTGAGGTGAAATAGGGTTGTGTTTGAGATTATTGCACACTGAAATAGCAACGTGTGTGTGTGTGTGTGTGTGTGTGTGTGTGTGTGTGTGTGTGTGTGTGTGTGTGTGTGTGTGTGTGTGTGTGTGTGCACACCATGGAGGTGGTCTTGGAATTCAAAGAAGAATGAAATCATAATTTGTTCTTTAAAGTTATTTTTCATCATTGCATTTTCATTGTGTTTCAGTCGGTGAGGGAAATGGAATGGATATATAGCAATGCTCACCAGCCTGTACATCTCCATCGGAGACGTCTTGCTGGGGCTGCAGCGTCAGCTGCTCTGCCTCCTCGCACGTAGCCAGGTCCTGCACCACCAGCATCAGGCCCCCTGCAGCCAGTCGCGGAATGACAAGTCTCATTTAGTAAATCTACAGGTAACCAGGCTCTAAATTGATAACACAGTATGTTTATCTCCATTCAACTATGAAAAAATATAACACACACTCTTTTGGTGATAGTGTAGATATTGAGTGGTTTAAATGGATTTTCCATCTAAATTAAGGAAATGCTTTAAACAAACAAGACAACAAGTGAGCACTAATACCCCTGACGTTCGACTCCAACATATTCTAAGTTTATTCCAAGTTCATAACATGAAAAAAGCAATATTTCTCAGAAAATTAAACTTGACACTGCACATCTCCTTTTGGTATAGAGATTGTACCCCCAATTGGAAAAGAATCCATGAGGCAGTTTTCAAGTCATAGGTTGCAAAATGTTAACCGTAAGTAAAACATTTTAAGTAAAAAAAGGGAAAATAAATGCTGTATTTTTTTCAGAAAATCCAAATTTTAAAATGAAACTTCGCACTGCACCTCTACTATCGGTTTAGAAAGTGTTCACACAGTTGAAAAAAAGAATCTATGCATTAGTTTTCAAGGTCTACATCCAACACAAAAATGTCCTCAGTAGGACGGACACTATTCCTTGGTATAACTATAAACCCCCGCCCTCTTAGGTTGGCAGTATAATTATGGGGTTGTCTAAGCTGAAATAATTCTTTTTAATACCTTCAGTTTAACTTTTAACTCACATATTTGACAGGCATTAAAAGGGTGCAGCACAGCAACAGCTACTTCATAAGCCAATATGAAGTGGGAACTCTCTAAGCAAGTATCGCAAGGTTTAGTTGTACACCATATGTCACTATTATGACATCAGCTGTTCCAAACACAGGTGGTTACAGACATTTAAAATCAGAATCACGAATTTTCAAAATTCATGGTTGAATGTACGATCAGTATATTTCTCTCAACACGACCCTCAATTATCCAGTATATAATATCTCCATTCTATTCTCATACAAATCGTGGACCCATTCGCAACAATATTTTGTGTTTAGCCCCATTTAAATAGTGTGACCCAAAAGAAAGCCATCCATGAAATAACTGTCATGATGTAGAAACATTCTGTGCTGAGGCAGTGGCAGGAGAGATGGAGACCCTTGCATCACTCGCTCTGAAACGAAGCTATGGTGGCACATGGCTACACGGTACTTATTGTAATAGAATGGAGACATAACAGCTGGGTACTAAAGGGTCACTTCAAACATGTACTTATGGCTTTGATATGCTAAAGGTTCCCACTTGTACATAAAATGAAATTTCAAGTCATAGAAAGATATGCCAAGGACTGAAAGTAAAGTGAGTGAGTGAGTATGGTTTTACGCCGCTTTTAGCAATATTTCAGCAATACCACGGCGGGGGACACCAGAAATAGGCTTCACACATTGTACCCATGTCGGGAATCGAACCCGGGTCTTCGGCATGACGAGCAAACGCTTTAACCACTAGGCTACCCGACCGCCCAACTGATAGTAAAGTCACCGGTTCAGCTGAGTATGTTGTAGAGGCAAATGTACCTTGTTGGTAGAATTTGCAGATAACTTCAACAGTTACTGGCATTTTTGTAGACACTTTAACAACAATATACTTTGCTGGGTGTGTTATATTCTCTTAATATACCATGATGGTCGCCCCTTGTTTTGTAACCAAGTCTATGGAAGCGGCTACTCTGCTATCAAAATTAGACAAGACTAAACTTTGTATTTGAATTGCATCATTGTTGGAAGACTCATCAGTGACCAATCAGTGACTGACCCAGTAGCATCTGCGTGTTGCCGGAGTCTGTCTCGTTGAACAGGGCCTTCTGCAGGAGGTCAAAGATGCGCGTCTTGAGTGAGATAAAGGACAGGCAGTGGTCGGGCGTCTCAGGGCTGGACAGGATGTCTGTGTGAGATATGAGCGAAAGAGTGTGAGTGAGCGATGTTTCATCTCAAGTCAGCAATGTTAGAACTATGTCATGGTGGCTTGTAAATAACTGTGAGTCCAGCAGTGATGCACGCATATTGTTTAGAGAAAATGAAAAGGAGAGATGGAATCTGATTGGTCACTAACAGGGACATAGAAGGGACATAACTCGTAACTGCCACTAGTGGCGCTACGATCGAGCCATGAAATTCCAACCTAGTTTGGCAACTGGACTTTTTTAGTCAGTTAACTCCCTTGCCTTGGGAAGATGAGATTACTGCGGACCAATTTTACACGGAATCCAATCAAAATAATAAAACAAAAACAGCAGCTCCTCTTAAAATAACTTTGATGACAAGATTTCCGTGTTGTAGCAATGTTATTACAGAACACTGCAGCGCCATCAATAGATCAACAATTAAGCACTATAAGCAGCCTGACATAAAATGTGAGGTTATTGAAATGTGTAGGTAATAACACCAACTCTTAATGATTTCACTCATAGTAAATTAATCTTGTCGGCACAGCTTAATATTGGCGGAATACACATACACAATAGCTGGCCTTTCGGCAGGTAGATCTTGTGTTGGACCTGTAGTTTCAAAGTTGTGTAGGACCTTAAGGCCTGCAGTAAATAAAGGGTCTTTATTTTTTTGTCACAACAAGCTGCCTGTTGCCAAGAGGGCCTGAAAAGTTTAGTCAGTGCCTGAAGAGTTTAGTCAGTGCCTGAAGAGTTTAGTCAGGGCCTGCAGCTTCTTAAGGTTGTTTGTTCCTGATGGCAGCCTGCCAACATTTGGGTATGTCAGACTGATGAAGGATGGCCTGATAAAGAAGACAACCAGTGTGGTTGCCAGTGGTGAGGTGAGATGTAGAGGACTTACCTTTGATCTCCAGGTCCTTGAAGTGGAGAGGCAGACACAGCATGGACAGCAGCAGATGGACGCATGCTTTCCTCAGTTCCACATAAGGAATCTGCTCACACAGTCTGTGGCAGACAAACATTGTCATACGATTATATTCATTCCATTGTGTATATGCTACCTCCTGTATCTACTATCCTTGTTTCTGGGTAGTAGCACAAAGCCATCTAATGAACTCCCATACTTTAAAATAGGCTTATGATAGTCATAGTGCTAATGTCACTTTGTGGAGGTGGGCCCAGGAGCAAATCTCTAGGCATAGAATGGAGGGTTGTATGTACCATTTGATGTAGACATGACAGTGATGGCTAGTCTTCCCTACTTTTGGATTAATAATTAAGTGGGACTCAGGGTTAGAACTAAACTCAAAAGCTTTACAAGCCTGGGTAAAGATAAAAAGCGCTTGTAATGTTAAAACAATACAATGGGGAAATGTGGAAATTTGTACTCGCCTGTTGGAATTTGTACTTGCCCCAGGCTAGCGGGCTAGTGTTAAGTTCTAACCCCGGGATTTGTTACCATTTTGACAATATTATCTCAGCAGTTTAGCATAATGTGTGGGGAAAACCCAAAATGATGCAAGGAATATACTTTTACCACTTGAGAAACCCATGATACCTTGAGTCATAACCAAGACGAACCTGGGATTCAAACCCATGACCAGTCAGTGTTTCAGATTGGTTCATTGACATTGACTCATTATCATCCAAAATGTCCTGAAGACTTTTTCTTAAAATTTGGCAATGATATGGAAGAATGTGCTGTAAAAGTGGAGGAAGGGACACTAATCTGTCACAGGCTAAGAAAGGTTACACGTGAAGTACCCCACTTACTTGAAGTCTGGCTGTGTCTTTGTCAGGACCAGTTCCAGGGCATTGAGGATGTACGGCACCAGGATCTGTACCCCTGCCAGGTCGACCCGCAGCAGGTCGCAGGAGTTGAACAGGATGTTGGACAACACTTGACCACTGATCAAACCCTGCACATACATATTGTCAGTATCACCGATGTTCCTCAATGGCTTTGGTACAGTTTGTATGGATTTAGTATGCATTCATCAGGTGAATGACACAGCGTATTATTAAAAGTATAAAACTCTGCAGCATGTTATTAGGCTAAAAAAAATTTAAAAAATGGTTCTCAGGCAATGATTTTGAAAATATAGTGCGTGCGGGCAGTGTCTTTTATTTTTTTTCCCTTGTTCAAACTAGTACATAACCAAATAAACAGTTGTGTACCATCAATCTGGGAAAGGGCCTCCCTACATAAACAAGCATACAAACTCCTATTGCAGCCATGACCATAACGCGAGAAGCGCAGTAAAGCAGTGCGCATGTAAAGGGAAGTGACTGCATGCTATATTGGATCATATTGTTTTTAAGCATTAGGATTTTAATTTTTTTTTGAAAACATTATGATGATGCGGAGTGTGCCTGAGAACCAAGACTATTATTTTTTGTAGCCTTACACTTCACACAATCAGCATCATAGGTGCTGACATGGTCATGATGATCATGAACATTTTCACTGTTATCATTCATACTGCCACATCATAGTAATCACAATCATTATATATCTATAATGCTTGCCATAATCAACATAATCATCACCACAATAACCACTTTGTGCATGATATCATGCCTGAATGTTCACTATCATCACTATCATCATCAATGTCATTTTCACTATCATTACTCATAAACATGATTCTTCATGATTGTCATGATTATTTCTTGTCAACAATGTCACAAGCACTGCCTAAAGCATTTTTCTCTTGCCACTGAGCCTATCAACAAATTGTAATAAAAACACCACGTAACAACTTCAATATTCAAAGGGAAGTAACTCTTTGAATGGTCATTCAAAAGCTGCTCCAAGATCAGTTTGTTCATGTGTTCCTGATCACTTTACTGATCATTGTTTTATGTCATGACTTCAAAAGAATATATTTTGCAGTTCATTCCTATTTCAGCCATCAATCCTATGGTTTGAATTTTTCCCTTTGTCCATGTAACCACTGTTGTCATTTATATATCCACATAACAATAATCATCATATATACTGAGTTAGGGATCATGAATAGTTTTTTTGCATGAAATTGTGTGCTCAGTCTTCACTACAAATAAAATATTAAAATAAAATTTCATGACCCCTAACGTTGTTTGTTCAGTATATAATCCCCCATTCTACGACAGCTACTGCACCAAACTCCCGCCACTAACCTCCTCTGTCTGCAGGCCATAGTACATGATGAGATAGAACCTAGAATAGTAGACGGGCAGGATATCCTCCCTTGTTTTGTGAGCACAGAATATCCTACAGAGGGCACCGCAAGCCTCCGCGCGGCCTGCTTCGTACGTGTTGTCACTGGTCAGCGATGTGTCGGAGGGATCAGCTGATGTAGAACTGTGCTTCGACTCGATGAAGGAACTGGTACGACGCTGGTTTTTATCTAAGTTGCAAAGGACACGACTGAGATTCACAAATTGTGTAGAAATGTCTGGCGGTATTTCAAAGTGAATTACGTATTATACATGTCTACTCAACGTGAGGAGGATACACTTCTGTGCACAGTCATGGCTTACCATAAACACAAATCAGTAGGTTCCTATTTGAAACTTTCAAGTTGCTCTTGTTTTGAGGAAAACAATTTCACCGATATATTTTTTGGGAACCTGTCTTTTCATTGATTAACTTTTCTAGAAGTGGCAGTCAAAGACAGTGTTCCACTATGACACAGAGGTAGTTCAAATGCCTAAAACATGAAAACGTAACATGGTGCACTCGCTTGGCTTTGTTTGTAAGTTTATTTGTTGTTTAATGCCGCACTCAGCAATATTCCAGCCATATGTCGTCTGTCTGTAAATAAACAAGTCTGGACCAGGCAATCCAGTGATTGAGCACTTGCTTGGCCTTGTATGATCTAACTCTTGATAAAATAACACCTCAATAATGAGGCACTCTCCATTAGCAAGCATTATCATTTATCCATTTATCCATTAATCCATAGTGCACAATTACTAAATTTCCATCATTTAATTTCACTTTCAGTTAATAAAGTTTAAATAGTTGAACTTACGTTTGGTAGCATGCGCTGCATGGAGCTTTACCCCTGCAAGTGAAGCATCAAATAACCAAGCTCCAAACAGGTGCAGCACACTGTTACATGAGGGACGTGTTGGAGCAAACGGAAAGCGACTCCCCAAGGAGAGTCTACCCATGCTACTGCTGACTGGAGGGGTGGCCGTCTTGGGTATTGCATTCTGGGAGCCCTTGCTTGACCCTGGGGACAGAGACAAAGGAGAAGTGACAGAGTTTGCATGTAGCATTATTCCAGCAACACAATTATGGGGACGCTATAAATATGGTTGACACTTGTTGGGTGAGTGAGTGAGTATGGTTTTATGCTGTTTTAGCAATATTCCAGCAATATCATGGATGGGGACACCAGAAATGGGCTTCAGACATTGTACCCATGTCGGGAATCAAACCCAGGTCTTCCAGGTGACGAGTGGACGCTTTAACCACTAGGCTACCGGACCGCCCCAAAAACTTGTTGGGACCAGATAATATAATAAGCATACGCATTAACCACCAGGCAATTCTACTAAGGCAAATGTTTGAGCATTAAAGGTCAACTGGTTATTTTCATAAAAAGTGTCAACATATGTGTTTCTTAATGGGGAAGACTTTTGAAAATCATTCTGCATTTTTTTCCTAATGAAAATGTACATTAATTATTGAATATCCAAATTGAAAAACTGTATTAAAATATATCTGTCACTCATAAATGAATCTTGTATATCTGTAGTCTTGTGAATGATCTATTTAATTAATTGATGACAGAAAATCCATAATTCATTGAATATCTAGACAGTAGTTCAGCTACGTGTGTATCACCTCAGGAGGAAAGTCCAAAATAAGGAAAGTTGTAGACATTGACAACTTCGGTGGAACCAACAAACACTATCTGGTACTGACAAACCAAAGATCATCAAACTGGGACTTGAATCAGTGATCAGCTGATCTTGGGACTACAAAGGGACACAACTTTAAACAGTGAATTTTGGCACCCTACACCACTGGACCACCCATGCCCCTGGCTCATGTAGGAGTGTTCTTGGTTTACCTTTGCTGGTGAGGGTGCCGGTCAGGACAGACATGGGTAGGTTGGGCTTGTTGGTCTTGCGCTGCCCTGGGGGTGTGGAGGGGCTGGCAGACAGTGCCGTGGAGATGATCAGTCCAGCCGCCATCAGGTTCTCCTCCTTCACAGACTGAGGAACACCTTCAAGGTCAAGGTCAAGGTCAAGGTCAAATACAAGTGATGGTTAGTAGTGTCCGAGTCATACTAAAAGGCTGGGAAACCAGTATGAGGTATCATTCGGTAACTTTAATGCATGGCCAATAGACCAAATGACTCAAGGTCAAAGCCTGGTCTAGCTCGCCATTCAATCACTTTATGTCTGTTCACTTATTCTATCAGTCAGTATAAAACATTCAAGAAATCGTCTATTTTATGTCATAATCCATTTATCATTCTTGGGGCCTATTCACCAGACACTGATTGGTTTATTTTGTGTTAACTCTACATACCTTAAATTTAATTTAGAACTGAACACATTTAGATTACCTAAGAAAGCATTGACCATGACAGAGATGCCTCTCATTGCCTTGAAGAAGATGATAGGAAGCTTTAGCAGACACTCGTGATGACTAGGATCGATGACTGCCTCACTGGCCAGAGCATACTGAAGGAAGCGCTGTGTGTTGCTGATGATGTTTGGGCGACACAGGTCGACGGGGTTCTGGATGATGTGCAGGAAGCGGAACCAGCTCTGTGTGATGCATTCGTTGCTAGTGTCGGGCGGGATAACCTGGCTATCCTCCTCGCCTGAAACATCATCATCAGTCAAGATCTTGTTAATCTGGAAACCCACTCCAATCATCATCAATCTAGACCCTGTTAATCTGGAAACCCACTCTAATCATCATCAGTCAAGACCCTGTTAATCTGGAAACCCACTCCAATCATCATCAATCCAGACCCTGTTAATCTGGAAACCTACTCTAATCATCATCAGTCAAGACCCTGTTAATCTGGAAACCCACTCTAATCATCATCAGTCCAGACCCTGTTAATCTGGAAACCCACTCTAATCATCATCAATCCGGACCCTGTTAATCTGGAAACCCACTCTTATCATCATCAGTCAAGACCCTGTTAATCTGGAAACCCACTCTAATCATCATCAATCAAGACCCGGTTAATCTGGAAACCCACTCTAATGATCATCAGTCAAGACCCTGTTAGTCTGGAAACCGTCTCTAATCATCATCAATCCAGACCCTGTTAATCTGGAAATTCACTCTAATCATCATCAGTCAAGACCCTGTTAATCTGGAAACCCACTCCAATCATCTTTAATCCAGACCCTGTTAATCTGGAAACCTACTCTAATCATCATCAGTCAAGACCCTGTTAATCTGAAACCAACTCCAATCATCATCAATCCAGACCCTGTTAATCTGGAAACCCACTCTAATCATCATCAGTCAAGACCCTGTTAATCTGGAAACCCACTCTAATCATCATCAATCCAGACCCGGTTAATCTGGAAACCCACTCTAATCATCATCAGTCAAGACCCTGTTAGTCTGGAAACCGTCTCTAATCATCATCAATCCAGACCCTGTTAATTTGGAAACCCTATCTAATAATCATCAGTCAAGACCCTGTTAGTCTGGAAACCCTCTCTAATCATCATCAATCAAGACCCTGTTAATCTGGAAACCCACTCTAATCATCATCAGTCAAGACCCTGTTAATCTGGAAACCCACTCTAATCATCATCAGTCAAGACCCTATTAATCTGGAAACCCACTCCAATCATCATCAATCCAGACCCTGTTAATCTGGAAACCCACTCTAATCATTACCAGTCAAGACCCTGTTAGTCTGGAAACCCTCTCTAATCATCATCAATCCAGACCCAGTTAATCTGGAAACCCACTCTAATCATCACCAATCCAGACCCTGTTAATCTGGAATTCCTGGCAATAAATGCTTTCCCCAAAGTATTTCATCAGTTAATTGGTTCCTCAGGAACTACCAAATTCAAAACTTGTCTCCACCAAATTTAAATCACCCACATAATAAAGCATTTATCATAAACTGATACTCTTATATAAGCTCTTTCAAAGTGTAAAGCTTGACTAAACCTACCTCAAGGTTTGGTGAAATGGGGTTTAACGTCACGTCCAAGATTATTGCACTTCTATAGTGACACGCATGCTTGTACTAGTCAGGACTAATGCTGATTTTATAGTGCTCGCCCACTGAGATACCATGCCACAGTTTAACATGAATACCCCACACAGACACAGTATACTGACTCCGAGCTGACCAGTCCTTGTTTTAGCCCTTAATGCCGAGCGCAAGACAGAATAACAACAAGTACAATCTTTTAATGTCTTTTGGTATCAACGCAACTGGGGATCGAACTCCCGACCATCTTATCTCCGGGCAGATGAACTACCACTGGTCTCCTGCCTCAAACAGAATGGAATCATATTCCTGAGGGAGCTTTTGTACTTATTTCTGAGTCAGAAGTCATACGGAGCCATTTCTGAATGAAAACAAATGTTTGTCCCATTTCTACCACCGCCTCACCAACAAGCAGCTCCGGGTAGTCAGGGCCATACATCATCCGTATGATCCTGGAGGTGAGGGCGTGGTTGATCTTGTGCCACTGTATCACCAAGGCTTCATGGTGGCGCCAGAACTGGCACATGTTGCGAAATGTCTTCCACAGCGACGGAGACGGGAAGCACTTGGAACATGCCAGCATCCAGATCCCAAACAGCACACTGAGTACCCTCTCACACAGGTGATCCCCGATATCATCTGCAGGTGTACAACATCTTGTTATGTCAGTGCACTGAGGAACAGCCAATACAACCTTGGACCAACAATATTGAAATAATTCTACATCTTCTCTCCCATTATGTTAAAGTTTAGTTCTGCCTTTTCAGAAAAATATCAAATAAACATTTAATCAAATCAGTAGTGATGTAAGCAAATGTAACAGAATATATGAAACATTACACAAAATGAAATATTCATTGTCATATCATAAGGCTATTTTAAACTTGATATATATTCAAGAATGAAACACTAAACAAAGTAAATAATTCATACTTGTATTCTGGTTAATATGTTGTGTGCTAGCCGGCCAATAGTGAATTCATTCAGTGACTTTGTGAAATCGAAGTATTGTGATTCTGTGATGGTGGTGTGAGTGGGAATACATACAAGATCTAAAAATTAACAGTCATTAAATAGATTCCACTAAGCTAATGGACAAGATGGGTTTTTATGTCACGTTTACCATCAGTTCCGCCATCTGTCAGCAGGGGAGGCCAAGTGAGTGAGTGAGTTGGGTTTAACGCCACTTTTAACATTATTGCAGTTATATCATGGCGTGTCAGCTTAATGTGGAAGGAAAGCCCGAAGTGATGCGGGGTCTCAAACATTTACCACTTCGGTGAAACCCACGAGCACGGGTATGGTGCTGACAAACCTAGAAACATAATCGGGGCAAATGTGATTCGAACCCACATAGGTTTCTGGAGCGCCCAAGGGAGGCAACCCTGCATAGCGAATCGCGGCGCCTGAGACGACTGGGCCAACCTTCCCCCCAGGGAACACCAAGAATGAGCTTTGTTCATTGTACTGACGGTGGAATTCAAACCTGGGTCTTCAGGGTGATGAGCAAATGCTAAACAAAACACCACAGAACTTGGAAAATGGATAACTACAGGCAGACATGGTAGATACGAGGACCAGTCAAAAGAGTGAGTGAGTGAGTGAGTATGGTTTTACGCCGCTTTTAGCAATATTCCAGCAATATCACGGCGGGGGACACCAGAAATGGGCACCAGTCAAAAGACCTCAGACTGACCAACATGTAGTTGTTAGAGGTGAAACAATTTATTGGTGCCCTGATGGATTGTGAGCTTTCATGCGCCGATAAGATACGTGATAAAAAACATTCTGCATCTATAAAAGACTATACACCTGCTAAAATACATTACTGCTCATTTAATGACCCCAGCGGTTTTGTCAGTCAAAAATCACAAAACATGTTGTAATTAAGTTCACAACTAAAAATAGCCACAACGAACATGTGTCTACAGCTAGCTTTTCCTATTGAACCTGCTCTGAAACATTCCAGCTATATGACTGCCGTCTGTAAATAATTGAGTAAACCAGACAATCCAGTGACTAACTAGATGTTTTCACAACTGAAATGACTAACCAGTAGTTAGTGGGTATGTAAACCTGAACACTGATGAAACACTATGCCGTAGTTTAACATAAATACCTCACTCGTAGTCAGACCTTTTTTTGTGTTAGCCCCTTAATGCCGAGTGGCCGGGAGGGTAACAACAAGTACCAACTTTTAACATCTTACACCCCAGACTTTCCATTCTCCAGGCAGACGCTCTACCACCAGACCACGGAGCCGTCTCCAGGCAGACGCTCTACCACCGGACCACGGAGGGGTCTCCAGGCAGACGCACTCCCACACGACCACAGAGGCAGACTCCAGGCGAACACCCTACCACGAGACCAGGGAGGCAGACTCCAGGGGGACGCTCTACCACAGGACCACGGAGGGGTCTCCAGGCAGACGCACTCCCACAAGACCACAGAGGCAGACTCCATGGGGGCACTCTACCATGAGACCAGGGAGGCGGACTCCAGGCGAACACCCTACCATGAGACCAGGGAGGCGGACTCCAGGCGAACACCCTACCATGAGACCAGGGAGGCGGACTCCAGGCGAACACCCTACCATGAGACCAGAGAGGCGGACTCCAGGCGAACACCCTACCATGAGACCAGAGAGGCGGACTCCAGGCGAACACCCTACCATGAGACCAGAGAGGCGGACTCCAGGCGAACACCCTACCATGAGACCAGAGAGGCGGACTCCAGGCGAACACCCTACCATGAGACCAGAGAGGCGGGCTCCAGGCGAACACCCTACCACGAGACCAGGGAGGCAGACTCCATGGGGGCGCTCTACCACAGGACCACAGAGGTGGTCAGAAGTGACCTCACCATCTCCCTTAGCACCGAACTTCTCGGGCTCATGAGACTAAGTCGATAGGATGGCTATTTTAGAGTCATGCCATGCAAATCAGGCTCAAAATGAGGCTGTGATGGCAATGGTCCAGGTATTTATCACACATGAATGGTAACATAATACTCTGTTTTATCAAGGAAGGCTGGCATCAACCATGAAGAAGCATCTGACCCTGCCCTCACAACTGCCACTCAGTGGGAGTAGGCTGTATGACATGCCACGAAAACATACTCCTGTATTTCCCACTCAGAGATCCATGAGTGAGTCAGTGTTCCCAGTCAGCAATACTCCAGCCATAGCTCTCCCATGCCAAGTGTTTATTTCATTTCTTAAATATTATTATATAAACTATATACAAAGGCTGAAAAAGATAAAACATTAATTCTTGTTTGCAAAACATTAACACGAGAAGCTGAACATGAGTACTGTTCTACTCTATGCCTCTGTATGCACAGCAATGCAACAACATACAAAATCAATGAAAACTCACTACACTGCAAACAAAAATAAGTCTTAGTCCCAAGTTTACTTTGATAATGACCCAATCATCACCATACAAGCATGCGAGCACCAAACAAGGTCTTGTGTAAGTTTTTAATCAATTGTTAGAAAACTGAATTAATGCCATACTAGGATAAAGTTTACCAAAACTTTTCACATGATCAAGTCAGATCACATGATCAACCATGGTTCATGCTGCATCACATGACTAGTTTAGGCTAGCTACAATAGCTCAATGGTTACCACAATGTAACACAGTTGAACTATTTCTTTTGATTTGACAAAATTATCCATAACATGGCCAATTTCCATTGATCAAATGATGTTAACTGGTTATGCTGATGTGACAGAATATTTCAAAATCACATATTGGTTGAAAATAAAGATTAACATTTGTTTGTACATTTTTGGTAAAAATACTGAAGCAATCATATGCAACCAACCATGTTGGATTAACGGGACTTGACTCTAGACACAGTCTCCGTCAACACTATTGTACATATATTTTCTTATCCAAACAAATTTGACAAAAAGACAAGTATAATTCTTTAAGTTTGAAGTATTGGTTTTTAAACATGAAATAAAAATAACATGTGAATACAGACAATAGCTTTTCACATAAAACTACATCAATACCTTAGCACCATTGTAAAACATATAGGACAACATGCACAAAACCATCATAACTACCAACTTTCGCATAGTTTAACAAAGGCTGAGAAATGTTGTTGCCACCAGCACTACGACTATCAGCCAGGAAATGTTGCCGTGCTCTAACTTTTGTAACTGCTAATCTCTGTCAAAGACTTACACGGCAGCAGTGCGACAACTACCACAACTCCAACATTGAAACAAAGCCTTACACGTCATAACTACAATTTTTGTAAGTCCCATACTCTCAGGCTTACAATAATCAAAGCCATGCAGTTGTCGCAACTCCCATACTGTACAATAGTCGTAGCTACGATGGCTTTGTGTACAAGAGTCCTGGGCCCCGTTCCACAAAGCGATCTTAGGGCTAAGTTGATTGTTACTCACTAAGTACACGATCTTAAATTTTGGTTACGATCGGCCGCCCGTTCCACAAAACAATCTTAACTGAGAGAGTTGTAAGTTAAGATCAAAATGCTAAGTTGCTCCGGACCAACTTAGGATCGCTAAAATCAATCTTAAATATTGTACCATAACAACAAAGATGGCCATATTTCGACAATGCGTCGTCTGCTAAACATGACCAAGGGAGGCCACTCTTAGGGAAACTTTCTTATCCTCATGGCTGAAGATTCCGATCTTTGTTAAGATCGGCTACTTAAAAACTTGTAAAGTTACAATCGCCCTAAGATCGCTTTGTGGAACGGGCGTATACTTTAGCTAAGACGATTTTATAATCGACGTAAGTCTCTAAGATTGATTGTAGTTACGATCGCTTTGTGGAACGGGACCCTGCAAGGTCACCAGACATGCTTCATTCCATACACACACACAACTACCATATTCTCCGTATTAAGCACCCTGATCCAGCAAGCACCTCTGGTCAACTTCTCGACCAATATGTACGTAATCTTCATAAGTGCCCCTTTATATAACCAACATTTATATGACAATAGGTATTTTCTTGTGCATATTACAGAGTTTTCTTCAGAAGACTGCAACACAGAAGGGCTATATAATTACCTCGTAACTATAATCAAAAAAGGTTTAGTTTCATTGATATTTGAACTGTGTTAGTTCACTACTGCTCAGTCTCTGACAACCTATTGTTAATGGTTTTAATAAGTGTGCCCCACCTTTGTCAATTTTCTTAGCACCCAGGGCACTTATTACAGCGAATACGGTACTTCTACTTTGCCTGGCCCAAACACTGGAAGAGATTTTCTCATTTCTAATTCCTTATGTAAATAACGATCTCTAGTGAGTTAAAAAAAAAAGAGACAAAGAATGATACTTTACAGATGCTAGTCATCACAACTGAGTAGGACCTGTGTACCCGAAGGAGTACCCAGGCATATGTTTAGTCATGTGATATACTGTTTAAACCTAACAGACAAAAATTCACAATGACTCTATGGTTACAAGTTACAAGTCAACTTCAGTGTATGCATGACCAGATCGTTCTATATGTGTATCTAAATAAGTTTTGCCAGGGCTCCGGTAAAACAATTCCCAATCTGACATTTTGTTCCAAACTCAGACCAAACCTAAACTGAAGACCTTCAGCGGGTAGGGTCGGGTAATTGGGGGTCAGGTACCTGGGTAGTAAATTTGGACTTGTCCCAGCTCTAATGTGGACATCAATATCAATATTCGTAATGTTATGTGTACGAGCAACCAAACACGTGTCAAATCAGAATGTCCTGACTTTTGTCTGGATGCGACCTTGTCATCTGTTTCATATGAGTTGGTCTATTATGTGATATTGAGGGTGTGTGTGTGTGCACTGTTCCAGACATATGACAGTGGGTGAAGCCAACAATGAGCTCCACATATTCCACCATGTTGGGAATCCAACCTGGTCTTCAGAGCGATGGAACAACACTAAAAGCAGAACTACCCCACCACTCTCTTTTTATGACACCTTCAAACATGAAGACAGATTCAAATGACAAGATACACAACTGATCAAAGAATTTTTGAAACAGGGGAGGTCCAAATAAATGGTTTGGCATTTTAACCTGCTTGCTTGATTTGTTGTTTAACGCCGCACTCAGCACTCTGTCTGTAAATAATCGAGTCTGGACCAGACAATCCAGTGATTAATATCATGAGCATCGATCCACGCAGTTGGGATCGATGACATGCATCAACCAAGTCAGCAAGCCTGTGGCATTTTAACACTGAGCATGATGAAGCTTTAGCAACTAGGCTCCCTTGATGTTCAGCCTAGTCATGTTGCAGAACCTGAAAGGCTTTCTTTCAGGCTTTAGCCCATGACATACACTGAGAAAGTATGAATGAAACAAAAACAATCATTTGTTTGTTTGTTTGTTGTTTAATGCTGCACTCAGCAATATTCCAGCTATATGACAGGGGTCAGTAAATAATCAAGTCTGAAACAGACAATCCGGTGATTGATATCATGAGCATCGTTCCAGGCAAGTGGGATGCGAAGACATACATGTACCAAGTCAGTGAGCCTGACCAACTGATCCCGTTAGTTGCCTCTTACGACAAGCATAGTCGCCTTTTACGGCAAGCATGGGTTGCTGAAGACCTATTCTACCCCAGATCTTTACAGGTTCAAAACCAATCAGTACTAGACCAAGCAGACCACTGGTTGAAAGCATGAGCAACTATCCAAACCATTAGTGCATCAGCCATACATAGTCTTCTCCCAGTACAGCCAACTATTGCAACAAGCATGGGGTGGTGTGGATGTCTGATGCCCCTCAGTCAGTCCCTGTTTCAGAAAGACCACCAAACATACCACCACCTTATGTGCCTGAGAATGCATGCATGTGTATATATGGAGTGACTGTAGTATAGTATCTATTTGCCAGTAATATATGAACCAACAGAACTCCAACCAAGGAAATATGGTATGTTTGTAATGACAAGCATTTCAGTCATCAAGTGTATGTATATTCGGTGTACCAAGTTGATGTGGGAGGACAGCCTGTAGCGATGCAGGTCTTAGATGTTTACCGCTTGGTGAAACCCATGACCAATGGTTTTGTGACCAAAGGTCATAAACTATTTGCCATTTCTGATCTAAATAAGAACTGTTAACATGACTATGATCAATGTACTACTGAACATACAAATGGCAAAACAACATAGAAGAAATATTTAAAGATTTCAACTGTTCTTTAGTTTAAAGCAGAGAAAAAACAGCAGAATTTTTTAATCAGGAACTAAACATCATCAGAAATTAATTTCCTACAGTTCTAAAGTCTACAACAACCATGACAAGATGCAAAATGTTTCAGTCTGAAGCAGTCATTAGGAAAATACAAGCATTTGAAATTAGGCAAAGTAGAAGCATTGAAAGAAAACGGACAGCAAATACACAGTGCACTGAAAGCTGGTAGCACAACATAGCTTGGAGGTAAGGTGAAGATGAAAATGATGTGGCGAAGATCTGTACCAACCGATCTGCACTTACATGAACTAAGTCCTGTGTCGTCTGCTCGAAGGAAACAAAATGCCATGCAGTTACCAAGATTAGTCAAACGCAACAGTAACAGTGGAAAAGAATGATTGTGTTTTTTAAAAAAAAACTTGTTCATGTTTGAAAATTCAGCCATGCTTGGCAGAAAAAAAAGTTTGAGTGAGAGTGAGTTTCAATTTTCAGTTTGAGTGAAAGCCTTATAACACAAATATATACTTCACAACTAATGCTTGTATCACATTAGCATCTGCAACTGGGATGAACTGAGGAACTGATTTGAAATGATGAAAATACATACACATGTTAAACAGCCATACTGTTTGTTTGAGGTTAGGAATAATATAGGATGACACATCACATTGAAGTTGTACTCACTCTTACAATATCTGTAATCTTTAAATAAGGAGGGTTGAAATGTTGGCATAAAAACCATGATTGAAATCACAAACAAAACAGATCAATAAGAATATTCAATTTATCCAGACCATTATTTTGCTCTTGTTTTGAACCAGCTAAACCTTTAGAAACACATTCTCACAGATTGAAAACATACTTATTCTGAAAAACTTAATGTTTGTTTGATGTGTTTCATATATCATTATCAAGAGTTTAATCCAAACAAAATTATACTCAATTTACAAAAAATGGCTCCTGACTCTTGGCATAAAAAACATATCTATCAAACAAGAAGAAAACAGGCCTGGTCCTACTGTCAACAAAACCTTATACTATAAATCTTGAAATTAATGCATCTCCAAATTAATACGACTGCTGACCCCTAGCTCAAAATGCGACTCAATGTCAATGCCACTCCGCCCGCCCCATCCCCAGCGGAATTATACACAATTAAACTTAGATCTGATTTTAATGAGATTGAATTATACATATCCTTACCTTAATTCATTTAAACAGCAAATAGCTAGCACTGATTATTAGCGCTGAGGAGAGCACTTCCGTAAGTGTGGCGTGAGTGGCATCTGTATGGACAGCTGGAGTGGTCAATGATGCCTAGTTTGACACAAGTGGGCAGAACTCGTGACCCCAGCAGTGATAACTTACCGGATGCCCATTGTGTAATTCCTATTCTTTGAATGACATGGTTATACACTTGTTACAGCTGCTGCTCAATAAACCGTATTTGTGCTTACATACAAGATCGTATTTCTGCTATCCAAAGTGTGCAGTGAGGCCGTCTCATTGTTGAAAGTCATTTTGGAGACAAATGCAAAGTTAATTATGCGAACAAAGACCACTCGCATTTGTGGCATTTAATTCACGATCGCGTTAATTTCAAGATTTACAGTACTTGATATCTCTATGTTTCATCAGCCAGTATAACAGCACAAAGTCATGCGGAATAGTATTTCATGTCCATGTGTATTGCAGTTTCAAACACCACAAGCATTCACATGCAAAGTTTAGTCAAAAAGTTTTGGTTAAAGAAGAAAAAAACTTTGGCACTCAACACAATCAAATTGTTAATGTAAATAATAACAAAATGCCATAACGGTTACGACATAATAATATGATTTCTCAACAAACCAGACACTCACAAAGAACTTTCACACCCTATATTCCATTTAGTTTCCTTTCCTATCATTTGACGACCAACATTTCTCTATTACTTTGGGTAGTATAGAATTGCTCTCATGAGAAAAGAGCTTCCATCAAATTCCAGACGTTTTTCAATTTAATATTTTTCAATCATGTTCTTGTTAAGTATGCAGGACTTATTTGGAACAATATAGCTGATTTATATTTCTGTGAAGCATTATTCAGTATCACATACCATTAGATCATTGTCAATACATCACTGGTTTATGTACGTTCTTCCATCACCTGTAGTACATACAGTCACTGCGCGGTGCAGTTGCTATTAGTAACCAGCGAATCACGCCAGTGAGAGGGAAACCGGGACTGCTCAGACAACTGAGCACACTATTTCTCTGTACCTTGTGCCCCAGCTTTGGGGACTCTACCATACACACTGCTTCATTGTTAGGCCATGGTAGGGATCTCACAAACTTCATGCATGGAGTGGGGTTCATTTGACTTCTATGAACTCAACAAAGCTCTCATTTCATTGGCTGACGACCCACAGATGTGTGTGATGTTAACCCCCTTAACAACCGTATGCATTGAAGGGTGATGGAAGAACATAGTGTATAACTCGTGATGTACGGATGATGCCAGGAGACTTGCCTAAAAATGGCTGATACTTTCAGCTTCAATCAACTGACAAATCAAGCAAACTGTTCCATATTGTCTTGTAACTTCAACAGTCATCGAAGGCTTATTTTCAGAAGTTTCCAGCTTATTATATGATGGACAGAATTATTAAATTAATGAAAATTATTTAAGTCAGAAAACGTAAGACTGACAATGTCTGATATTGATTTAACTTCTGCAAGGTTTTCAGGACTATGGCTGCCAAAATGTCAAAATCTGAACATTACAGATACTAGAACTTTTGAGATAACTTTAAGTTGGTATATAACTGATGTTACTACTGACATAACCTTAAGTTGGTATATAACTGATGTTACTGCTGATATAACCTTAAGTTGGTATTTGACTGAAGTTACTACTGACATAACCTTATGTTACCATGGTTACAGTGTACAACACACACTGCTGTAGAGACAGTATGCTTGCAGTGTGTCAAGGGCTGCCCTACCTTTCTCTGTGGGAGGAGACAACAGGCTGTCATTGGCGGCCAGCAGGAACTTCAGCAAGGCCTCCCAGGTGGCACGGGTCAGGATGTTGGACTCCTTGGCCACGCCCTCGATTGCCCGGAGCACCCGGTGACACAGCAGGGCCTGTCTCTTGACTAAGTCAACACCTGAGGAGCAGTCATTGGAGTGAATGAAATAATGTGTGAGTGAGTGTGTGCATGTGTGATTGTGTAAAGCAAATATATCACAGTGGCCTGGAAATAATTGACAAGCCCCTGGTTGATAGAAAGATGAACGATCCCCTCTGTCAGGTTATATTGCATCTTCCCGAGGCAAGAGAGTTAACTGACTTTAGAAGTCCAGTTTCCACCCTTGCCGAACTAGGCTGGAATTACTGGGGTCGATTGTAGCGCCACCAGTGGCTATTACCAGTTATGTCCCTTCTAAGCCTCTCCTATGGACCAATCAAGATTCCACCTCTCGTATCACTTGCGTTTGCTTCACACAAAATGATGGCGCCCAGTCAGGAAGATCTGATCGATAATCAAGATCTATATTGTGATAAAACGGATCTTACATCTCGAAATGGATCAAATCATGTGAGCACCTTGATTAAAAACATGAAATGATTTGGAAATTATCTGTTGACAAAGAGTTGGCGATGCACATGTTTTGCAAATCCTGCAATCGATCGAAATCCGCACGACAGTTTATGTACCGGATTTCTATTTTGGTGCGCGATTTTGATTGGACTATGCATAGACTCGTTAGTCCAGCCAAAATGTAACTCCATAATACCAGCCTAGTTCGGCAAGGGTGGAAACTGGGCTTTTATAACAGTCAGTTAACTCTCTTGCCTCGGGAAGACGGGTATATTGATACACCATCCACCAGGTCACATAGCAACCACACCATCCTCTTTGTAGTCAGCTCAAGCATAGGCTTCTTGGTTCCTCTTTTGACCAGCAGTGCATTTATTACAAGCATACCATTCCAAAACAGCTTCGTGGTAGATTTGTATTCCAACACAGATTTCTATGTATGGGATCTGAAAATGAGTGTTAACATTTGGTGGATTCGGAAATATTCTTAATTACAGCCATGGAAACCTGGAAGAGATGAGCGTGAACCAAAAAGACAGTGGCTGATAGTGTAAGCAACAATCCCATTATTGGTATTGTGAGTCTATTCAGACAGGCCCAAAAGGAGATCAATTGTTTTACTTTCATTTATAAACAAAGAACATCAAAATGGGTGTCTCAAGGTGACTACTGTACCGACAAATGAAATATTAAGCATTTGTGAGGCCTTATGCTGGACAGAAAATCTAACATGCATGCTTTTTTGCATGGCTTTAATTAAACAGGCCTTGATTACAGCTTTGCATCCCATAGGACCCACAATGCAAACTAATTATATCTACTCTAATTTTTGGGAGTATTGGATGCAATATTTCACATCTGGTAAAAACTGCCTCTGTTGACTTGCGACCACCTGATGCACACTGCCTGGCTAAGTGTTTGCTAGTGTCAGTGTGTCGTATGTTACTGCTATCCCGAGGGTCAGTAGAATCTCAGGTTTTTTGAGTGATCTCCTTATATGTTATCACTATTCTGGTCAGTAAATGTTCCAGGGTACTTTGTATCCCTACATTTGGAGCTATTCTGACCCACAATCCCTAGAGAAGTGAAATGTTGGGTTGGCTATTCTGAAAGCAGATAAGATAAGGTGTGGGGCCAAAACCCAAGAGTGATCTCTGTTGTCAGTGACTAGTTTCATGCTGCCTCGCTCTCACCGGACACTAAAACCAGTGATCTTCATCACAGATTACAATCCCACCACACTCAAGGTCAGCTCCATGATTCAAAACTCCTGGCACTTTCTTAAAGGGTCAGATACCTGCACTGACACGTTCCGAGTCCCACACATCACAGCATATAGAAAGAACCACACACTAGGAGATATCAACATGAACTGTCATCATCCAGGATGACAACTGTCACAAACAATCATGTAAAATCTGCATGAAATTAAAGTCAGTAAACACATTCAGCAACCACACGACAGGCAAAAAATACAAACGCCAATCTCACTTTAACTGCAAAGGTAGAAACATAAATCTATTTACTAAACAGCTCCAAATGTGTGAAACAATATGAAGGAGAAACAAAACGTCACCTCTGCACTTTGCCGACATCAACCACCAAAAGGACAAACCCGTCGCTAAACATTTCAATGAGTGAGTGGGTGAGTATGGTTTTACGCCGCTTTTAGCAATATTCCTGCAATATCATGGCGGGGGACACCAGAAATTGGCTTCACACATTGTACCCATGTCGGGAATCGAACCCGGGTCTTTGGCGTGACGAGCGAACGCTTTTACCACTAGGCTACCCGACCGCCCCCTAAACATTTCAATTCAGTGGGACACTCTACTAGAGACCTCCATTACCAAATCATACAACAGCTGAAAACGAACCCGGAGTCAGATCAGAGCACGGCCAAATGCCGATCCATTGAACTAAAATGGATCATCGATAACAAAACTATCCACCCGCAAGGCATGAACGACAAGATCTAACCCTGGAGAACCCCCATCCCTTCACTATTCTGAAAGTAGGTAACGCTTGGAAAACCCTATCTCCAAGCCATCATCAGTAACCTACCAGCTGCTGGCCGTGGCTTGAAGAGATTCAGTAGATGATGTAGCATGTCCTGTGCGTAGGGGTTGGGGTCATCAACGATGGGGCGTGGCACGCAGGGTCGGGGTACAATCAGTGCAGTGAGCCACTCACAATACACCTTCACACAGTCATTGATGGTGTCATGTTCATTGAGAGGCAGACCCAGGCCATAGCACAGAACCTGAAATATAACATTAAATACTGCAATTGTAATTAACAGTCACTGGACATAAGACCATCTTTATAATTTGGGTTATAGGTCATAGGGTGGGTGGCCCAAAATAGAGATAATATGTCAAAAACAAGTTCTTAAAGTATTTATGATAAGGATTTCTTAGTCAAGTATGTTACAAATCAAAGGGTTACTTTACTTTTTGACCGACTTTAAAGTTTTGTTTATCAAGTCACACATTTTATATTTTTGTTTTGTTTCATGGGCCTGCCACCCCTCCTGAAAAGCAGTTGGCCCAAGAAATAAATAAACAAATATTTATTTTTATTATGTCTCCCAGCAGTAATATAGACCTCTTATACAATAAAAATTGTTACATATAAATTGCATGTCTACGTCAATATCAGTGATTCAAGAAGCCAGCTGCAGTTTTAACTCCATGGCAGAATAACTTTCATATGAAAGAATGAATGAAATGAAAGACTTTCATATGAATGAATGAATGACTTTCATATGAATGAATGAATGCATGAATGAATGAATGGCTTTTATATGAATGAATGAATGACTTTCATAGGAATGAATGAGTGAGTGAGTGAGTTGGGTTTAACGCCGCTTTTAACAGTATTCCAGTCATATCGAGGTGTGTCAGCTTAATGTGGGAGGAAAGCCCGAAGTGATGCAGGTCTCAGACGTTAACCACTTCGGTGAAACCCACGAGCACGGGTATGGTGCTGACAAACCTAGAAACATTATCGGGGCGAACCGGGATTCGAACCCACAATCATAGGTTTCTGGCGTGCCCAAGGGACGCAACTCTGCACAGCGAATCACGGCGCCTTAGACGACTGGGCCACCCGTGCCTCCTAGGAATGAATGAATGAATGACTTTCATATGAATGAATGAATGACTTTCATATGAATGAACGAATGAATGACTTTCATACGAATGAATGAATGACTTTCATATGATTGAATGAATGCTTTTTATATGAATGAATGAATGAATGACTGATAACAACTCTGCCTAAGTGAGAGTGAGTTCTAAAAATGAAATGTAAGTGTTTATGAATGAATGAATGAATAAATGAATGAATGAGTGAGTGAATGAATGAATGACTTTCATATGAATGAATAAATGAATGAATGACTTTCATACGAATGAATGAATGACTTTCATATGAATGAATGAATGAATGACTTTCATATGAATAAATGAATGACTTTCATATGAATGAGTGAGTGAATGAATGAATGAATGAATGAATGAATGAATGAATGAATGAATGAATACAACTCTGCCTAAGCGAGTGAGTTCTGAAAATGAAATGTAATTATGTAAGTAAGTGTAAGCACACAAAAAATGTCATGACTTTTAACTTTAGTACAAAATAAATTTGATTAGTTTTTGTATGTACATGAATACATTATACTACTTTTATACTTCTTTTTAAGCTAAAGGCTAAAAAAAAAGTCAAGATCTGACAAAGCCTCCACATGACTACATGATCATGTGACATGAACCGTGAATGTTGTTTTACGCCGCAGTTATCAATATTTCTCCTGTATCATGGTGGGACAGGCATACTAGGTGGTCACAGCATGAGCAACAACCCACACCACTCAGGTCAAGATGACATAATGTCAGCTAAGGCGATACACTAAAACAACTAACCATGTTATCTTGATATCACTTGACTCTGAATCTAAATCTGCATGCTCACTACATAACTGGTTCAGTTCACCTCACTCTGTCGTGAATGTTTGTTGACAGAAAATGAGTGGAATGCATCAGATGCATAACAAGTCTGTAATAATTAGACTGGTGATGACTGAAAGTTAAAGTCCAACTTGTACAGGTAGTCTTTGTGAGCCACACTGTTCTTATTTCAATGTCTGCAGATTCTGTAGATTGGGTACATAGAAATCAATTATATATGTGCTGCTAAATGTTTGTAAAAATTTATTTGGAATAAAATTGTTTGGGTCTGTTGTTTTAATGGGAAAAATAAATGATAAACTTGTTAAAACTAGAGGATGTTACGAAAATTTTAAACTTATCCTATCTCACACTATTAATTTCTTCTTTCTTCTTCGATCCTATGTGGAAATGTGCTTGAACCATGTTTTCAGCTTCTAAAACAAAACACTTCACCTGAACACACCCCAACATCACACCCTTTTACTGACCAGTAACTAGGTCAATTAGGAATTGGAAATTCGTATTTCTATATTAGGTACACACCCCTATGAACAGAGTCAAAGTCAAACTTGTTGCCATGGAAACGTAAAAAATATAAATTATACCACCACTTCAGCCCTTGATTAAACTTTTGTTTTAGGATGAAAAGTCACAGTTTTCAAGTTGTGCTCTGGAAACGGCACCTGCCCACCTCCCTTTTGAGACTAAGTCCAAATTGTTTCCATGGAAATAGCGAAAAGCGAAAATGACCAAAATCCCCAAATAGCAAAAGGCACCACTTCAGGACCTGTTTGATATATCTGCCAAGTTTGGTTGAAAGAATACTGAACATTTTATTAGTTGTGCTCCGGAAACTAAATCCACTCCCTTATGATAAAATGCATAGTGTGAAAAAGGATAAGTTTAAAATTTGAAAATATTTTAAAAAATTGTATATTTATATACCTATCCAAGCTCACATGCAATATGCCTACATGACCATCCCCACACCTCAGTTCCCCTAGCCTGATAGCTCTATTAAAGAGAATGAGTTGGAAGAGAAACACAGGTCATGTAAGGTAACTGTGCACGAGGATGTATTTCACCCAGTTATCAGTCAGTAACCAGATGGACACTGGGGTGTGTTCGGATGAAGTGTTTTGTTTCAGAAGCTGGAAACATGGTTCAAGCACAAAATATATATTTGGATGAAAATAAAGTTTATGTTTTGATTCTGACTTTTTCGCTCCAGTTGGTTGAACTGTACAAGATTTTCAAATATTTGATCGCTAAAGTCATTTGTTTGTATGTTCAAGACAGAACACAAAAGTCAGCTATGCATGATGGACTTGTTTATATGTATCTCGTAAAAGGTAACCCAAAGTAGATGAAAATATGTACAAGAATTCAAAAGAATTTGCTAAAAATAAGTCCCCAAAATAACTTATTGGAAGCAAATAAAAACTTCCCACTGTCTTCCACTTTAGGGCAAATTTAGGAAAATTAGTGTGTTAGTGTGTTTGTGTGTGTGTGTGTGTGTGTTTTTATGTTAGTGTTTGTGTGTGTGTACATGAATTGCATAAATATTTCATAGATGACTCTCCAAGTATTACTTAAATCAATTTAACAGCTGCAAGCATTTGTCTAATAATCTCATGTTTGTCATTTTAATAAATAAGATGAAGTCCTTTCGAAAAATCGATTACATGGTTGTGTAGGTGGCCTCATAGGAATGTGCGTGCAGCACTGGAGCACACCCAGGCAAACTTGACATATTGATAAGGAGTTCAATAGGATATCATGTATAAGATCAAGAGGATATTCTAGCAATCCTTGATGACAGTGGGACACACTATTGTGCCTGCTAATTATATGCATGATCTTTATTCGTATAATTTCTGATCCAAGTTTTTAACCTTAAACACGTGATATCTACCGGATGTACGGTAGAAGCCATTGCTCTTTGCAGTTGTGTGCGACATTTGTAATTTGTATTTGTGTGGTGGAGGTCAAGCAGAACACAACTTGAACTGACAGTGCCTGTTGTAAGTTGATATAGTCTCCTTGAATAGAATTTCATTTTACGTGCAAACATAGATTCACATGAATACACAACTTTAGATCGAGGCTAGTAGTAACATAAATCACTTCCTGCACAGCTCACCTCAAAGTCATTTCTGTACATCAATGGCTGCTTCTTTGTGAGTATTGTGTGTCGAATGTAATGTCAATTTTCATATTTATTGATGTGTTAAAATTAATATGGAAACGCTAACATTTCAAGGCATTTAACCACCGTTACATCTGCACGGCCATAAAATAACTGGGTCAGATTACCTTACATATGTACATATTTAGTGTAACTCTTGAGTACCGGTATTGTCAGGAAATGACTGGAATGCATCAGGTAACAGTGGAATCTGTCATTATAACACTTGTTATCACTTAAAAAATAAATTTAAGTCTGATTTGGAAAGCATTCTTTGTTAGGCCCCCCTTTTTAACCTAATTGTTTACATCGTTTTGCTGACGAATATTTAGGTAAAAATTATAATATGTAACCATAAATGCAGATAATATGTTTTATGAATTTGTTTTGGTACATTGGCTTATTGGAAAATAATACTGTTTACTATCTTTTAAATGCAGAATGTTAATATTTTATTTCTGTCAATCTCTTGTCAATAGTCAAGAGTGTCAATAAACATGCATTCAGTATAAAGTTGTTTCAGTGGGTTGGTTTAGTGGGACAAAATAACTACCACTTCTCTAAAGTGTAGAATTTGTTAGCAGTAACTGGTAATCATTTACTTCAGTCATAGTAAGTTGTGTTCTTGTCTTAGGTATTTGTGGTGACCAGACTAGGCTGCGTTCTTGTCTTAGGTATTTGTGGCGGCCCGACTAGGCTGTGTTCTTGTATTGGGTATTTGTGGTGGCCAGAGTAGGCTGTGTTCTTGTATTGGGTAATTGTGGTGGCCAGACTAGGCTGCGTTCTTGTATTGGGTATTTGTGGCGGCCCGACTAGGCTGCGTTCTCGTATTGGGTATTTGTGGCGGCCCGACTAGGCTGTGTTCTTGTCTTAGGTATTTGTGGCGGCCAGACTAGGCTGCGTTCTTGTATTGGGTGCTTGTGGTGGCCAGACTAGGCTGTGTTCTTGTATTGTGTATTTGTGGTGACCAGACTAGCCTGTGTTCTTGTATTGGGTATTTGTGATGTCCACAGTAGGCTGTGTTCTTGTATTGTGTATTTGTGGTGGCCAGAGTAGGCTGTGTTCTTGTATTTGGTATTTGTGGTGGCCAGACTAGGCTGTGTTCTTGTATTGGGTATTTGTGGTGACCAGAGTAGGTTGTGTTCTTGTATTTGGTATTTGTGATGTCCACAGTAGGCAGTGTTCTTGTATTGGGTATTTGTGGTGGCCAGACTAGGCTGTGTTCTTGTATTGTGTATTTGTAGTGACCAGGCCAGGCTGTGTTCTTGTATTGTGTATTTGTGGTGACCAGACTAGGCTGTGTTCTTGTATTGTGTATTTGTGGTGACCAGACTAGGCTGTGTTCTTGTATTGTGTATTTGTGGTGACCAGACTAGGCTGTGTTCTTGTATTGTGTATTTGTGGTGACCAGACTAGGCTGTGTTCTTGTCTTAGAGTGTTTGTGGTCACCAGAGTAGGCTGCGTTCTTGTATTGGGTATTTGTGGTGACCAGACTAGGCTGTGTTCTTGTCTTAGAGTGTTTGTGGTCACCAGAGTAGGCTGCGTTCTTGTATTGGGTATTTGTGGTGACCAGACTAGGCTGTGTTTTTGTATTGGGTATTTGTGGCGGCCAGGCCAGGCTGTGTTCTTGTATTGGTTTGTGGTCACCAGAGTAGGCTGCATTCTTGTATTGGGTATTTGTGGTGACCAGACTAGGCTGTGTTCTTGTCTTAGGTATTTGTGGTGACCAGACTAGGTTGTGTTCTTGTCTTAGGTATTTGTGGTGACGAGACTAGGCTGTGTTCTCGTATTGGGTATTTGTGGTGGCCAGACTAGGCTGTGTTCTTGTCTTAGGCATTTGTGGTGGCCAGAGTTGGTTGTGTTCTTGTATTGGGTATTTGTGGAGGCCAGAGAAGGCTGTGTTCTTGACTTAGGTATTTGTGGTGGCCAGACAAGGTTGTGTTCTTGTATTGGGTATTTGTGGCGACCAGACTAGGCTGTGTTCTTGTATTTGGTATTTGTGATGTCCACAGTAGGCAGTGTTCTTGTATTGGGTTTTTTGTGGTGGCCAGACTAGGCTGTGTTCTTGTATTTGGTATTTGTGATGTCCACAGTAGGCAGTGTTCTTGTATTGGGTATTTGTGGTGGCCAGACTAGGCTGTGTTCTTGTATTGTGTATTTGTAGTGGCCAGACTAGGCTGTGTTCTTGTATCGGGTATTTGTGATGTCCACAGTAGGCAGTGTTCTTGTATTAGGTATTTGTGGTGGCCAGACTAGGTTGTGTTCTTGTATTGTGTATTTGTAGTGGCCAGACTAGGCTGTGTTCTTGTATCGGGTATTTGTGATGTCCACAGTAGGCAGTGTTCTTGTATTAGGTATTTGTGGTGACCAGACTAGGCTGTGTTCTTGTATTGGGTATTTGTGATGTCCACAGTAGGCTGTGTTCTTGTATTGGGTATTTGTGGTGGCCAGACTAGCCTGTGTTCTTGTATTGGGTATTTGTGGTGGCCAGACTAGGCTGTGTTCTTGTCTTAGGTATTTGTGGCAGCCAGACTAGCCTGTGTTCTTGTCTTAGGTATTTGTGGTGGCCAGACTAGGCTGTGTTCTTGTCATAGGTATTTGTGGCGGCCAGACTAGGCTGTGTTCTTGTATTGGGTATTTGTGGTGGCCAGACTAGGCTGTATTCTTGTATTGGGTATTTGTGGTGGCCAGACTAGGCTGTGTTCTTGTATTGGGTATTTGTGGTGGCCAGACTAGGCTGTGTTCTTGTATTGGGTATTTGTGGTGACCAGACTAGGCTGTGTTCTTGTATCGGGTATTTGTGGTGATCAGACTAGGCTGTGTTCTTGTATTGGGTATTTGTGGTGACCAGACTAGGCTGTGTTCTTGTATTGGGTATTTGTGGTGACCAGACTAGGCTGTGTTCTTGTATCGGGTATTTGTGGTGATCAGACTAGGCTGTGTTCTTGTATTGGGTATTTGTGGTGGCCAGACTAGGCTGTGTTCTTGTATTGGGTATTTGTGGTGGCCAGACGAGGCTGTGTTCTTGTATTGGGTATTTGTGGTAGCCAGACTAGGCTGTGTTCTTGTATTGGGTATTTGTGGTGACCAGACTAGGCTGTGTTATTGTCTTAGGTATTTGTGGTGACCAGACTAGGTTGTGTTCTTGTCTTAGGTATTTGTGGTGACGAGACTAGGCTGTGTTCTCGTATTGGGTATTTGTGGTGACCAGACTAGGCTGTGTTCTCGTATTGGGTATTTGTGGTGACCAGACTAGGCTGTGTTCTTGTCTTAGTATAACGTGTGGTGGCCAGACTAGGCTGTGTTCTTGTCTTAGTATAACGTGTGGTGGCCAGACTAGGCTGTGTTCTTGTCTTAGGCATTTGTGGTGGCCAGAGTTGGTTGTGTTCTTGTATTGGGTATTTGCGGAGGCCAGAGAAGGCTGTGTTCTTGGCTTAGGTATTTGTGGTGGCCAGACAAGGCTGTGTTCTTGTATTGGGTATTTGTGGCAGCCAGACTAGGCTGTGTTCTTGTATTGGGTATTTGTGGTGACCAGAGTTGGTTGTGTTCATGTATTGGGTATTTGTGGTGGCCAGACTAGGCTGTGTTCTTGTCTTAGGCATTTGTGGTGGCCAGAGTTGGTTGTGTTCTTGTATAAAGGTATTTGTGGTGACCAGACTAGGTTGTGTTCTTGTATAGGGTATTTGTGGTGACCAGAGGCTAAATTTACAATACATTTGAACAATTATTTGCTAAAAAGCTACCTTGTAAAAATACCTTTTGTTTGATATTCTTAGTTGCATATTTTATATTTCAAAGATTGATTGGACAGGCATGTAAAACTCACACAAGCGATCATTATTTCTTTTTTAGGTTGTGAACTTTGGCTCCAGTTGGTCTAATCCATAAATAGAAGAAATAAATTGTGCTAGACAGTAGACGGATACCAGCACAAGTCAAGTGTATTTATCAAGTCAAGGAAAACTGGCAAGAACATAATCAAAGGTAAATAGACAACCTCATTTGTATATTCTGTCATTAAACAAGCTCTGCTCTGGAACTACTAAGTTAAAATCTAATTTCTTGAGCCTTGATTATGCTACAATATTTTTTATCCAATAAATATCTTCACAGAGGAAGCATTAACAAGACGTAAGTTGCCCTAATTTCGTCAACTGAGCTGTGAGACTTGAACATGAATATTTTAGCTATCAATTTTTTGTTGGTTCATATATTTTTAAATTGCCTTTAATACATTTAAATGTAATAAGTTGCTACTTGCTCAACGGCATTAAGCAGTGATTGACAATAGCAAGTCACCAAGTTTAGAACTTAATTCAGGTTGTGTTCTTGTATTGGGTATTTGTGGTGGCCAGAGTAGGCTGTGTTCTTGTATTGGGTATTTGTGGTGGCCAGACTAGTATGAGTTCTACTATTTGGTATTAGTGGTGACCAGAGTAGGTTGTGTTCTTGTATTGGGTATTTGTGGTGACTAGAGTAGGCTGTATTCTTGTATTGGGTATTTGTGGTGACCAGAGTAGGCTGTATTCTTGTATTGGGTATTTGTGGTGACCAGAGTAGGCTGTATTCTTGTATTGGGTATTTGTGGTGACCAGAGTAGGTTGTGTTCTTGTATTTGGTATTTGTGATGTCCACAGTAGGCTGTATTCTTGTATTGGGTATTTGTGGTGACCAGAGTAGGCTGTATTCTTGTATTGGGTATTTGTGGTGGCCAGACTAGGCTGTGTTCTTGTATTGGGTATTTGTGGTGGCCAGACTAGGCTGTGTTCTTGTATCGGGTATTTGTGGTGGCCAGACTAGGCTGTGTTCTTGTATTGGGTATTTGTGGTGGCCAGACTCGGCTGTGTTCTTGTATTGGGTATTTGTGATGTCCACAGTAGGCAGTGTTCTTGTATTGGGTATTTGTGGTGGCCAGACTAGGCTGTGTTCTTGTATTGGGTATTTGTGATGTCCACAGTAGGCAGTGTTCTTGTATTGGGTATTTGTGGTGGCCAGACTCGGCTGTGTATTTGGTATTTGTGATGTCCACAGTAGGCAGTGTTCTTGTATTGGGTATTTGTGGTGGCCAGACTAGGCTGTGTTCTTGTATTGGGTATTTGTGGTGACCAGAGTAGGTTGTGTTCTTGTATTTGGTATTTGTGGTGGCCAGAGTAGGCTGTGTTCTTGTATTTGGTATTTGTGGTGGCCAGACTAGGCTGTGTTCTTGTATTGGGTATTTGTGGTGACCAGAGTAGGTTGTGTTCTTGTATTTGGTATTTGTGATGTCCACAGTAGGCAGTGTTCTTGTATTGGGTATTTGTGGTGGCCAGACTAGGCTGTGTTCTTGTATTGTGTATTTGTAGTGACCAGGCCAGGCTGTGTTCTTGTATTGTGTATTTGTGGTGACCAGACTAGGCTGTGTTCTTGTATTGTGTATTTGTGGTGACCAGACTAGGCTGTGTTCTTGTATTGTGTATTTGTGGTGACCAGACTAGGCTGTGTTCTTGTATTGTGTATTTGTGGTGACCAGACTAGGCTGTGTTCTTGTCTTAGAGTGTTTGTGGTCACCAGAGTAGGCTGCGTTCTTGTATTGGGTATTTGTGGTGACCAGACTAGGCTGTGTTCTTGTCTTAGAGTGTTTGTGGTCACCAGAGTAGGCTGCGTTCTTGTATTGGGTATTTGTGGTGACCAGACTAGGCTGTGTTTTTGTATTGGGTATTTGTGGCGGCCAGGCCAGGCTGTGTTCTTGTATTGGTTTGTGGTCACCAGAGTAGGCTGCATTCTTGTATTGGGTATTTGTGGTGACCAGACTAGGCTGTGTTCTTGTCTTAGGTATTTGTGGTGACCAGACTAGGTTGTGTTCTTGTCTTAGGTATTTGTGGTGACGAGACTAGGCTGTGTTCTCGTATTGGGTATTTGTGGTGGCCAGACTAGGCTGTGTTCTTGTCTTAGGCATTTGTGGTGGCCAGAGTTGGTTGTGTTCTTGTATTGGGTATTTGTGGAGGCCAGAGAAGGCTGTGTTCTTGACTTAGGTATTTGTGGTGGCCAGACAAGGTTGTGTTCTTGTATTGGGTATTTGTGGCGACCAGACTAGGCTGTGTTCTTGTATTTGGTATTTGTGATGTCCACAGTAGGCAGTGTTCTTGTATTGGGTTTTTTGTGGTGGCCAGACTAGGCTGTGTTCTTGTATTTGGTATTTGTGATGTCCACAGTAGGCAGTGTTCTTGTATTGGGTATTTGTGGTGGCCAGACTAGGCTGTGTTCTTGTATTGTGTATTTGTAGTGGCCAGACTAGGCTGTGTTCTTGTATCGGGTATTTGTGATGTCCACAGTAGGCAGTGTTCTTGTATTAGGTATTTGTGGTGGCCAGACTAGGTTGTGTTCTTGTATTGTGTATTTGTAGTGGCCAGACTAGGCTGTGTTCTTGTATCGGGTATTTGTGATGTCCACAGTAGGCAGTGTTCTTGTATTAGGTATTTGTGGTGACCAGACTAGGCTGTGTTCTTGTATTGGGTATTTGTGATGTCCACAGTAGGCTGTGTTCTTGTATTGGGTATTTGTGGTGGCCAGACTAGCCTGTGTTCTTGTATTGGGTATTTGTGGTGGCCAGACTAGGCTGTGTTCTTGTCTTAGGTATTTGTGGCAGCCAGACTAGCCTGTGTTCTTGTCTTAGGTATTTGTGGTGGCCAGACTAGGCTGTGTTCTTGTCATAGGTATTTGTGGCGGCCAGACTAGGCTGTGTTCTTGTATTGGGTATTTGTGGTGGCCAGACTAGGCTGTATTCTTGTATTGGGTATTTGTGGTGGCCAGACTAGGCTGTGTTCTTGTATTGGGTATTTGTGGTGGCCAGACTAGGCTGTGTTCTTGTATTGGGTATTTGTGGTGACCAGACTAGGCTGTGTTCTTGTATCGGGTATTTGTGGTGATCAGACTAGGCTGTGTTCTTGTATTGGGTATTTGTGGTGACCAGACTAGGCTGTGTTCTTGTATTGGGTATTTGTGGTGACCAGACTAGGCTGTGTTCTTGTATCGGGTATTTGTGGTGATCAGACTAGGCTGTGTTCTTGTATTGGGTATTTGTGGTGGCCAGACTAGGCTGTGTTCTTGTATTGGGTATTTGTGGTGGCCAGACGAGGCTGTGTTCTTGTATTGGGTATTTGTGGTAGCCAGACTAGGCTGTGTTCTTGTATTGGGTATTTGTGGTGACCAGACTAGGCTGTGTTATTGTCTTAGGTATTTGTGGTGACCAGACTAGGTTGTGTTCTTGTCTTAGGTATTTGTGGTGACGAGACTAGGCTGTGTTCTCGTATTGGGTATTTGTGGTGACCAGACTAGGCTGTGTTCTCGTATTGGGTATTTGTGGTGACCAGACTAGGCTGTGTTCTTGTCTTAGTATAACGTGTGGTGGCCAGACTAGGCTGTGTTCTTGTCTTAGTATAACGTGTGGTGGCCAGACTAGGCTGTGTTCTTGTCTTAGGCATTTGTGGTGGCCAGAGTTGGTTGTGTTCTTGTATTGGGTATTTGCGGAGGCCAGAGAAGGCTGTGTTCTTGGCTTAGGTATTTGTGGTGGCCAGACAAGGCTGTGTTCTTGTATTGGGTATTTGTGGCAGCCAGACTAGGCTGTGTTCTTGTATTGGGTATTTGTGGTGACCAGAGTTGGTTGTGTTCATGTATTGGGTATTTGTGGTGGCCAGACTAGGCTGTGTTCTTGTCTTAGGCATTTGTGGTGGCCAGAGTTGGTTGTGTTCTTGTATAAAGGTATTTGTGGTGACCAGACTAGGTTGTGTTCTTGTATAGGGTATTTGTGGTGACCAGAGGCTAAATTTACAATACATTTGAACAATTATTTGCTAAAAAGCTACCTTGTAAAAATACCTTTTGTTTGATATTCTTAGTTGCATATTTTATATTTCAAAGATTGATTGGACAGGCATGTAAAACTCACACAAGCGATCATTATTTCTTTTTTAGGTTGTGAACTTTGGCTCCAGTTGGTCTAATCCATAAATAGAAGAAATAAATTGTGCTAGACAGTAGACGGATACCAGCACAAGTCAAGTGTATTTATCAAGTCAAGGAAAACTGGCAAGAACATAATCAAAGGTAAATAGACAACCTCATTTGTATATTCTGTCATTAAACAAGCTCTGCTCTGGAACTACTAAGTTAAAATCTAATTTCTTGAGCCTTGATTATGCTACAATATTTTTTATCCAATAAATATCTTCACAGAGGAAGCATTAACAAGACGTAAGTTGCCCTAATTTCGTCAACTGAGCTGTGAGACTTGAACATGAATATTTTAGCTATCAATTTTTTGTTGGTTCATATATTTTTAAATTGCCTTTAATACATTTAAATGTAATAAGTTGCTACTTGCTCAACGGCATTAAGCAGTGATTGACAATAGCAAGTCACCAAGTTTAGAACTTAATTCAGGTTGTGTTCTTGTATTGGGTATTTGTGGTGGCCAGAGTAGGCTGTGTTCTTGTATTGGGTATTTGTGGTGGCCAGACTAGTATGAGTTCTACTATTTGGTATTAGTGGTGACCAGAGTAGGTTGTGTTCTTGTATTGGGTATTTGTGGTGACTAGAGTAGGCTGTATTCTTGTATTGGGTATTTGTGGTGACCAGAGTAGGCTGTATTCTTGTATTGGGTATTTGTGGTGACCAGAGTAGGCTGTATTCTTGTATTGGGTATTTGTGGTGACCAGAGTAGGTTGTGTTCTTGTATTTGGTATTTGTGATGTCCACAGTAGGCTGTATTCTTGTATTGGGTATTTGTGGTGACCAGAGTAGGCTGTATTCTTGTATTGGGTATTTGTGGTGGCCAGACTAGGCTGTGTTCTTGTATTGGGTATTTGTGGTGGCCAGACTAGGCTGTGTTCTTGTATCGGGTATTTGTGGTGGCCAGACTAGGCTGTGTTCTTGTATTGGGTATTTGTGGTGGCCAGACTCGGCTGTGTTCTTGTATTGGGTATTTGTGATGTCCACAGTAGGCAGTGTTCTTGTATTGGGTATTTGTGGTGGCCAGACTAGGCTGTGTTCTTGTATTGGGTATTTGTGATGTCCACAGTAGGCAGTGTTCTTGTATTGGGTATTTGTGGTGGCCAGACTCGGCTGTGTATTTGGTATTTGTGATGTCCACAGTAGGCAGTGTTCTTGTATTGGGTATTTGTGGTGGCCAGACTAGGCTGTGTTCTTGTATTGGGTATTTGTGGTGACCAGAGTAGGTTGTGTTCTTGTATTTGGTATTTGTGATGTCCACAGTAGGCAGTGTTCTTGTATTGGGTATTTGTGGTGGCCAGACTAGGCTGTGTTCTTGTATTGTGTATTTGTAGTGGCCAGAGTAGGCTGTGTTCTTGTATTGTGTATTTGTGGTGGCCAGACTAGGCTGTGTTCTTGTATTGGGTATTTGTGATGTCCACAGTAGGCAGTGTTCTTGTATTGGGTATTTGTGGTGGCCAGACTAGGCTGTGTTCTTGTATTGGGTATTTGTGGTGGCCAGACTAGGCTGTGTTCTTGTATTGGGTATTTGTGGTGGCCAGACTAGGCTGTGTTCTTGTATTGGGTATTTGTGGTGGCCAGACTAGGCTGTGTTCTTGAATTGGGTATTTGTGGTGGCCAGACTAGGCTGTGTTCTTGTATTGGGTATTTGTGGTGGCCAGAGTTGGTTGTGTTCTTGTATAAAGGTATTTGTGGTGACCAGACTAGGTTGTGTTCTTGTATTGGGTATTTGTGGTGACCAGACTAGGCTGTGTTCTTGTATCGGGTATTTGTGGCAGCCAGACTAGGCTGTGTTCTTGTATTGGGTATTTGTGGTGGCCAGAGTTGGTTGTGTTCTTGTATAAAGGTATTTGTGGTGACCAGACTAGGTTGTGTTCTTGTATTGGGTATTTGTGGTGGCCAGACTAGGCTGTGTTCTTGTCTTAGGCATTTGTGGTGGCCAGAGTTGGTTGTGTTCTTGTATAAAGGTATTTGTGGTGACCAGACTAGGTTGTGTTCTTGTATTGGGTATTTGTGGTGACCAGAGGCTAAATTTACAATACATTTGAACAATTATTTGCTAAAAAGCTACCTTGTAAAAATACCTTTTGTTTGATATTCTTAGTTGCATATTTTATATTTCAAAGATTGATTGGACAGGCATGTAAAACTCACACAAGCGATCATTATTTCTTTTTTAGGTTGTGAACTTTGGCTCCAGTTGGTCTAATCCATAAATAGAAGAAATAAATTGTGCTAGACAGTAGACAGATACCAGCACAAGTCAAGTGTATTGATCAAGTCAAGGAAAACTGGCAAGAACAAAATCAAAGGTAAATAGACAACCTCATTTGTATATTCTGTCATTAAACAAGCCCTACTCTGGAACTACTAAGTTAAAATCTAATTTCTTGAGCCTTGATTATGCTACAATATTTTTTATCCAATAAATATCTTCACAGAGGAAGCATTAACAAGACGTAAGTTGCCCTAATTTCGTCAACTGAGCTGTGAGACTTGAACATGAATATTTTAGCTATCAATTTTTTGTTGGTTCATATATTTTTAAATTGCCTTTAATACATTTAAATGTAATAAGTGGCTACTTGCTCAACAGCATTAAGCAGTGATTGACAATAGCAAGTCACCAAGTTTAGTACTCAATTCATTTAGACACTTCTAACTAAAAGCATATGTTGCTGGGTACCTCTGAATTCTTATCCAGAATCCAAACAAGTGAATGATGTGTTATGTTGCTGTATAGTGTGGGCCAGGCATGTTGTCCGAGCCTAATGGCACACATTCATCCAGGTGCAATGATGTTACCAGTGGATCCTAGTTGGATCTTACAACAAACATGGGGCACTGGGAACACATTCTGCCCTAGAATCCCCAATGAGTTTCTATACCATATACATAAACAACATCATTAATAAATTATCAGGAAGACCTAAATCTTACACAGAATGTCATCTGCTTTCAGAATGGATGAGACAATCTTCATCCAAAGTGGTCAGTCTGACCAAACATCTCACAAAGGGCTCTTGGCAACAAGCATGTCAGGCTCAACTACCCCACAGGGCACCCAAAGAAGCGTAACCCAGATTGTAGCCTCTGGAGGATTTCTAACAAACCCTGGAGGATCAGATGACACAGAAACCCAGGCAGGAAAAGAAGCAGTGGCAGAGACAGCAAGCCCTGAGGTGTCATTGAACAAAGACAGCAACCTGAATTCACTTCATGATAATGAAATATCCTCACCAGGTTACTCCAACTCTAAACAGATTGAGGAGGAAGAATCATCCAAAAGTCAGTCAACAATGGATACCTCACAAAGAGGCCAAAATAATCAGCATTTCCCATCTGATGCAGAATGCAAAGACCAAAAACCTAAACGCAACCAAGAAAGCCCAAACCTTCAATGCCTTGATGATGCAGGGAGGACAAAACCTCTCTCGGAAGTAGTTAGTGAAAACTCTAAATGTCATGTAGAGAATGAGGACTCCTCATCATCAGAACAAGGAAATCTTGCTGCAAGCAGCACAGATACACTCTCTGATTCAGAGAGTGAAAACTCTGGATATGATGCAGAGAATGAGGACTCCTCATCATCAGAACAAGGAGATCTTGCTGCAAGCAGTCCAAATACACTCTCTGATTCAGAGAGTGAAAACTCTGGATATGATGTAGAGAATGAGGACTCCTCATCATCAGAACAAGGAGATCTTGCTGCAAGCAGTCCAAATACACTCTCTGATTCAGAGAGTGAAAACTCTGGATATGATGTAGAGAATGAGCACTCCTCATCATCAGAACAAGGAGATCTTGCTGCAAGCAGTCCAAATACACTCTCTGATTCAGAGAGTGAAAACTCTGGATATGATGTAGAGAATGAGGACTCCTCATCATCAGAACAAGGAGATCTTGCTGCAAGCAGTCCAAATACACTCTCTGATTCAGAGAGTGAAAACTCTGGATATGATGTAGAGAATGAGGACTCCTCATCATCAGAACAAGGAGATCTTGCTGCAAGCAGTCCAAATACACTCTCTGATTCAGAGAACTGGCAAGAACATAATCAAAGGTAAATAGACAACCTCATTTGTATATTCTGTCATTAAACAAGCCCTACTCTGGAACTACTAAGTTAAAATCTAATTTCTTGAGCCTTGATTATGCTACAATATTTTTTATCCAATAAATATCTTCACAGAGGAAGCATTAACAAGACGTAAGTTGCCCTAATTTCGTCAACTGAGCTGTGAGACTTGAACATGAATATTTTAGCTATCAATTTTTTGTTGGTTCATATATTTTTAAATTGCCTTTAATACATTTAAATGTAATAAGTGGCTACTTGCTCAACAGCATTAAGCAGTGATTGACAATAGCAAGTCACCAAGTTTAGTACTCAATTCATTTAGACACTTCTAACTAAAAGCATATGTTGCTGGGTACCTCTGAATTCTTATCCAGAATCCAAACAAGTGAATGATGTGTTATGTTGCTGTATAGTGTGGGCCAGGCATGTTGTCCGAGCCTAATGGCACACATTCATCCAGGTGCAATGATGTTACCAGTGGATCCTAGTTGGATCTTACAACAAACATGGGGCACTGGGAACACATTCTGCCCTAGAATCCCCAATGAGTTTCTATACCATATACATAAACAACATCATTAATAAATTATCAGGAAGACCTAAATCTTACACAGAATGTCATCTGCTTTCAGAATGGATGAGACAATCTTCATCCAAAGTGGTCAGTCTGACCAAACATCTCACAAAGGGCTCTTGGCAACAAGCATGTCAGGCTCAACTACCCCACAGGGCACCCAAAGAAGCGTAACCCAGATTGTAGCCTCTGGAGGATTTCTAACAAACCCTGGAGGATCAGATGACACAGAAACCCAGGCAGGAAAAGAAGCAGTGGCAGAGACAGCAAGCCCTGAGGTGTCATTGAACAAAGACAGCAACCTGAATTCACTTCATGATAATGAAATATCCTCACCAGGTTACTCCAACTCTAAACAGATTGAGGAGGAAGAATCATCCAAAAGTCAGTCAACAATGGGTACCTTACAAAGAGGCCAAAATAATCAGCATTTCCCATCTGATGCAGAATGCAAAGACCAAAAACCTAAACGCAACCAAGAAAGCCCAAACCTTCAATGCCTTGATGATGCAGGGAGGACAAAACCTCTCTCGGAAGTAGATAGTGAAAACTCTAAATGTCATGTAGAGAATGAGGACTCCTCATCATCAGAACAAGGAAATCTTGCTGCAAGCAGCACAGATACACTCTCTGATTCAGAGAGTGAAAACTCTGGATATGATGCAGATAATGAGGACTCCTCATCATCAGAACAAGGAGATCTTGCTGCAAGCAGTCCAAATACACTCTCTGATTCAGAGAGTGAAAACTCTGGATATGATGCAGATAATGAGGACTCCTCATCATCAGAACAAGGAGATCTTGCTGCAAGCAGTCCAAATACACTCTCTGATTCAGAGAGTGAAAACTCTGGATATGATGCAGATAATGAGGACTCCTCATCATCAGAACAAGGAGATCTTGCTGCAAGCAGTCCAAATACACTCTCTGATTCAGAGAGTGAAAACTCTGGATATGATGCAGATAATGAGGACTCCTCATCATCAGAACAAGGAGATCTTGCTGCAAGCAGTCCAAATACACTCTCTGATTCAGAGAGTGAAAACTCTGGATATGATGTAGAGAATGAGGACTCCTCATCATCAGAACAAGGAGATCTTGCTGCAAGCAGTCCAAATACACTCTCTGATTCAGAGAGTGAAAACTCTGGATATGATGCAGATAATGAGGACTCCTCATCATCAGAACAAGGAGATCTTGCTGCAAGCAGTCCAAATACACTCTCTGATTCAGAGAGTGAAAACTCTGGATATGATGCAGATAATGAGGACTCCTCATCATCAGAACAAGGAGATCTTGCTGCAAGCAGTCCAAATACACTCTCTGATTCAGAGAGTGAAAACTCAGGATATGATGTAGAGAATGAGGACTCCTCATCATCAGAACAAGGGGATCTTGCTGCAAGCAGTCCAAATACACTCTCTGATTCAGAGAGTGAAAACTCTGGATATGATGCAGATAATGAGGACTCCTCATCATCAGAACAAGGAGATCTTGCTGCAAGCAGTCCAAATACACTCTCTGATTCAGAGAGTGAAAACTCTGGATATGATGCAGATAATGAGGACTCCTCATCATCAGAACAAGGAAATTTTGCTGCAAGCAGTCCAAATACACTCTCTGATTCAGAGAGTGAAAACTCTGGATATGATGCAGATAATGAGGACTCCTCATCATCAGAACAAGGAGATCTTGCTGCAAGCAGTCCAAATACACTCTCTGATTCAGAGAGTGAAAACTCTGGATATGATGCAGATAATGAGGACTCCTCATCATCAGAACAAGGAGATCTTGCTGCAAGCAGTCCAAATACACTCTCTGATTCAGAGAGTGAAAACTCTGGATATGATGCAGATAATGAAGACTCCTCATCATCAGAACAAGGAGATCTTGCTGCAAGCAGTCCAAATACACTCTCTGATTCAGAGAGTGAAAACTCTGGATATGATGCAGATAATGAGGACTCCTCATCATCAGAACAAGGAGATCTTGCTGCAAGCAGTCCAAATACACTCTCTGATTCAGAGAGTGAAAACTCTGGATATGATGCAGATAATGAGGACTCCTCATCATCAGAACAAGGAGATCTTGCTGCAAGCAGTCCAAATACACTCTCTGATTCAGAGAGTGAAAACTCTGGATATGATGCAGATAATGAGGACTCCTCATCATCAGAACAAGGAGATCTTGCTGCAAGCAGCACAGATACACTCTCTGATTCACAGAGTGAAAACTCTAGATATGATGTAGAGAATGAGGACTCCTCATCATCAGAACAAGGAGATCTTGCTGCAAGCAGCACAGATACACTCTCTAATTCAGAGAGTGAAAACTCTGGATATGATGCAGATAATGAGGACTCCTCATCATCAGAACAAGGAGATTTTGCTGCAAGCAGTCCAAATACACTCTCTGATTCAGAGAGTGAAAACTCTGGATATGATGCAGATAATGAGGACTCCTCATCATCAGAACAAGGAAATCTTGCTGCAAGCAGCACAGATACACTCTCTGATTCAGAGAGTGAAAACTCTGGATATGATGCAGATAATGAGGACTCCTCATCATCAGAACAAGGAGATCTTGCTGCAAGCAGTCCAAATACACTCTCTGATTCAGAGAGTGAAAACTCTGGATATGATGCAGATAATGAGGACTCCTCATCATCAGAACAAGGAGATCTTGCTGCAAGCAGTCCAAATACACTCTCTGATTCAGAGAGTGAAAACTCTGGATATGATGCAGATAATGAGGACTCCTCATCATCAGAACAAGGAGATCTTGCTGCAAGCAGTCCAAATACACTCTCTGATTCAGAGAGTGAAAACTCTGGATATGATGCAGATAATGAGGACTCCTCATCATCAGAACAAGGAGATCTTGCTGCAAGCAGTCCAAATACACTCTCTGATTCAGAGAGTGAAAACTCTGGATATGATGCAGATAATGAGGACTCCTCATCATCAGAACAAGGAGATCTTGCTGCAAGCAGTCCAAATACACTCTCTGATTCAGAGAGTGAAAACTCTGGATATGATGCAGATAATGAGGACTCCTCATCATCAGAACAAGGAGATCTTGCTGCAAGCAGTCCAAATACACTCTCTGATTCAGAGAGTGAAAACTCTGGATATGATGCAGATAATGAGGACTCCTCATCATCAGAACAAGGAGATCTTGCTGCAAGCAGTCCAAATACACTCTCTGATTCAGAGAGTGAAAACTCTGGATATGATGCAGATAATGAGGACTCCTCATCATCAGAACAAGGAGATCTTGCTGCAAGCAGTCCAAATACACTCTCTGATTCAGAGAGTGAAAACTCTGGATATGATGTAGAGAATGAGGACTCCTCATCATCAGAACAAGGGGATCTTGCTGCAAGCAGTCCAAATACACTCTCTGATTCAGAGAGTGAAAACTCTGGATATGATGCAGATAATGAGGACTCCTCATCATCAGAACAAGGAGATCTTGCTGCAAGCAGTCCAAATACACTCTCTGATTCAGAGAGTGAAAACTCTGGATATGATGCAGATAATGAGGACTCCTCATCATCAGAACAAGGAAATTTTGCTGCAAGCAGTCCAAATACACTCTCTGATTCAGAGAGTGAAAACTCTGGATATGATGCAGATAATGAGGACTCCTCATCATCAGAACAAGGAGATCTTGCTGCAAGCAGTCCAAATACACTCTCTGATTCAGAGAGTGAAAACTCTGGATATGATGCAGATAATGAGGACTCCTCATCATCAGAACAAGGAGATCTTGCTGCAAGCAGTCCAAATACACTCTCTGATTCAGAGAGTGAAAACTCTGGATATGATGCAGATAATGAGGACTCCTCATCATCAGAACAAGGAGATCTTGCTGCAAGCAGTCCAAATACACTCTCTGATTCAGAGAGTGAAAACTCTGGATATGATGCAGATAATGAGGACTCCTCATCATCAGAACAAGGAGATCTTGCTGCAAGCAGTCCAAATACACTCTCTGATTCAGAGAGTGAAAACTCTGGATATGATGCAGATAATGAGGACTCCTCATCATCAGAACAAGGAGATCTTGCTGCAAGCAGCACAGATACACTCTCTGATTCACAGAGTGAAAACTCTAGATATGATGTAGAGAATGAGGACTCCTCATCATCAGAACAAGGAGATCTTGCTGCAAGCAGCACAGATACACTCTCTAATTCAGAGAGTGAAAACTCTGGATATGATGCAGATAATGAGGACTCCTCATCATCAGAACAAGGAGATTTTGCTGCAAGCAGTCCAAATACACTCTCTGATTCAGAGAGTGAAAACTCTGGATATGATGCAGATAATGAGGACTCCTCATCATCAGAACAAGGAGATCTTGCTGCAAGCAGTCCAAATACACTCTCTGATTCAGAGAGTGAAAACTCTGGATATGATGCAGATAATGAGGACTCCTCATCATCAGAACAAGGAGATCTTGCTGCAAGCAGTCCAAATACACTCTCTGATTCAGAGAGTGAAAACTCTGGATATGATGTAGAGAATGAGGACTCCTCATCATCAGAACAAGGAGATCTTGCTGCAAGCAGTCCAAATACACTCTCTGATTCAGAGAGTGAAAACTCTGGATATGATGCAGATAATGAGGACTCCTCATCATCAGAACAAGGAGATCTTGCTGCAAGCAGCACAGATACACTCTCCGATTCAGAGAGTGAAAACTCTGGATATGATGCAGATAATGAGGACTCCTCATCATCAGATTGAGGAGATCTTGCTGCAAGCAGTCCAAATACACTCTCTGATTCAGAGAGTGAAAACTCTGGATATGATGCAGATAATGAGGACTCCTCATCATCAGATTGAGGAGATCTTGCTGCAAGCAGTCCAAATACACTCTCTGATTCAGAGAGTGAAAACTCTGGATATGATGCAGATAATGAGGACTCCTCATCATCAGAACAAGGAGATCTTGCTGCAAGCAGTCCAAATACACTCTCTGATTCAGAGAGTGAAAACTCTGGATATGATGCAGATAATGAGGACTCCTCATCATCAGAACAAGGAGATCTTGCTGCAAGCAGCACAGATACACTCTCTGATTCACAGAGTGAAAACTCTGGATATGATGCAGATAATGAGGACTCCTCATCATCAGAACAAGGAGATCTTGCTGCAAGCAGCACAGATACTCTCTCTGATTCAGAGAGTGAAAACTCTGAATATAATGCAGTTAATGAGGACTCCTCTTAGGCACATTTACCTATTAAAAATTTAATTACAGGTTTCATTGAATGTCAACCCTATTGAACTGTTTTTAGTGTCTCATGTATTTCCTTAATGTATGTTTGAAAACTATTTTTGTAATCTTTACCATGCTTACTATTTGTGTATTTAAATCCATAATTGAAACTTGTCGAGAAACCAAACATACATGACTGTACCTAATTTGACTTGACTAGGAATTAAAAGAATCACTATGGATCCTTGTAATTAAAATATGTATAAATTACAGTTATTCAAAGATGTATTTCTTGCAAATCTGATGAACTCCACATGTTATAATCTATGTATTAAAAAAAGAGTTTTTTGTCACATCTATTTTCTTAATTATGTCCCTTCAAATTGGGATCTGAATAAGAAACCATGCAGTCTGTCACAAATAGCTCACATATTGTATTCTATTGCATTGTATTGTATTTTAAGCAGGGATGCAGCTTTTTGTAAAACCGTATGTTTGATGATTGCAATTAAAATCCACAAAACTTTTTTGCATTTTGTCATGTTTGTAGTCATGTTAAATTTTGCAAAATACATAAAAACAAATAATTCAGTCTTAGTACTGTAATACCGGTACTGTTTAACTTAGTCTACCAAGTGTATTAAGTACGCAATAGAATGAATATTCACTATCATATTATGTTCATGCTGAAACTCTCTGTTGCGTAACGTTGTGATATAACTGGAATTAAACCCAACTCACTCACTCTGTTGCGTAACCGATAATTCTTCCAACATGTACAAAAACCCTTGTTTACCAGTTGTAGTAGCAGCCAAATGGAATAAGTGTTCAACAAGCACCTGCGAAATCTGTAACTTGCAGGAAGTCCCACTGCACTACAATTAGGTAGCCACCCTAATTTCTTTAGATCGATTATCACTTACCATGTACTTCGAGCAGTAACAACAAAACAATAGGATTCATGAAAATATTTATTAATAACATTGGCAATATATTAGGGGCTACTCGGTCGCTACATAAAAGACATACCTTGCGGGTATGAATGAAAAACCCTGCTGGTATGAATGAAAAGGTAGAATGCTAGTTACCCTGTGGGTAATGAACAAGTCCTGCAACCATGCCGGCCCTGGACTGTAAATTGGAAGAAAGGTACTTTGGGGGCCACAAGCCATTCCTATGCAGTATGCAGGGGATGGAATGACTTGTGAAGCCCTGGTTGCTACATAAATATATGAAACCGAATAGCCCAAAGGTGGAGACAGGGGATGGATGGAGGGTATCGCTGCAGCTGGTATAGACAATGACAGAAATAGGTAAACAATATCACGGCTGTTGGGGTTAATATAAGAAAACATTGTGACATCATGTCCGTAGTACTGGGCATGAGCAGAGGATAGAATGGTGCATTGTGGGATAGTTTAAATGTAACATGATACAGAGTATTTTTAACGTGAGGGAAGTTGGAAGTGAGCTGGGAATTACTATGGTGAATAAAGTGATCTGTAAATGTAAGTGGATATGGGCAAATATATTTATGGCAGGACATGGCAGGGGATATTGTGAAGCTAGGAACATGGGGAAAGGAAGAGAATATATGTTATCACTGCACAAACAAAAATATAGAATTTACATCTTGTATCTCATTTCTAATAAACTGTACCTCTCTCAGTAGCTATTGCAGTATATTGTGTTTGACCTCTAATACACTTGCTCTGATTTAAGAACATTGTGACACTTGTATTAGAAAAAATAAGATAGCTACCTGAATAATCGCAAAGAACAATTAAGAACGAAGCGTGGCTTATTTCACGATAAAACACTGTTCCATCCGTCATTTCTGGAGATTCGAACATGCCCTTGTAACTTGATTACGTCGTAAATTAGACGCAGTTATTTTTGAGAGGGAAGTGTCTAGTGAGTTGTTCCCCATAGATGTAGCTGGGCAAAAGTAGGGGATATATAACAACCAGTATTGGGAGAAAAGGGACAGATAATCAACATCAGAATTGTGAGAATATGCGGGAAGGACCAAATTTAATCCCCCAGTTCATAAAATGGACTTGTCTGACATTGCCAAGTCGGATTCTATTCAGGGAGTCATTATTATTCAAATACAGGTAAATATTTTTAAACATGTTAAAGCCTGTACATTTTATTAACATCATTAAAGAGGCTGTACATATTGATATCCAATATATGAAATAAACAACTCCCACTCGTCATTTATTTCTTAAATACAAATTAGAAAATTAGTAAAATCTAAATATTTTTTATATTTGTATACTTATCCTGCATTACACCTTAATGCATTCACTGCTTACCTTACGACAACGACAATGGTCCTTGGTGAAGAAATAAAGTTGTTGTTCTGAAGTCCTTTTCTTTTACTGACCCTCACCGCTATCCTGTGACCTTGATGACACCTAAGGTCACCTTCTTCACATAACTGCCTGTCGCCCAAGCTCTTAGAAAAACATACATTTGAGGTTTCTGAAGCCAAAGTTGGGAGGGAAGTATGCGACGGGTGGGCCTTAAACGTAGTAATGCAGGATAAGTATAAAAATGTAAAAAATATTTAGATTTGACTTAATTTTTTACTTATCCTGCATTACTCCTTAATGCATCTGTATCGGACGGTTTGGAGGTGGGCAAACCTTCAGAATACTGAATAATTCACACCCTGAAATACGACACCAGTTGGCCGATAAACCGTGAAGCGGAAAAGTTCAGAAAAACGCCATTACGGTTGGGTTGTTCAAATATCAAAACGATTGAACATATTGAAATTCTCTATACTCATTTAGTAATAAAGAAAATAATAGCTAATCAGCTAATTCTTTACTTACTATGTCATAGAGCCGTCGTTGACAAACAAGATTGTCTAATGTTCTTCCACTGGCGGAAACTGAGTGACTGCTCATGGAAGTAGGCTGGCTCTGTATAGGGCAAGTTCATTTTTTGTGTCGGGTGTTGGTAACCTGCCAGAGGACCAAATCTTTGCACGCCTTCGACGTCCTCGAGAGCAACAAAGCGAAGACTCACGAAAACTGTGTCGAACCTCCAGAAATATCCTTCCGTGATTGTTCTAATAAAACAATTGGAGTGTAGAGCCATGGTAAAGGCCAAAGCTCTGAGATTGTGAGGGTAATTAGCTCTCGGCTGATTCTGTCTGGCAATCACGTAAGCCTGAAGTATGACGGCGCCTAACCATAGGGATATGGTGTTTGCAACTAACTTCGGTCGTGGACGTTGTAAACAAGGGTATAAATAATCACTTCCTCAAATCACGCCTAGTCTTGGAGCGGCGAATGAAAACTCGAACTGCTTGCAATGAGTCCAAGAGAAATTCACCTCCATGTATGGCTCCCACAATAGTTGATATTGGTGGGATTGTGAGAGAACGATCGGGTTGGCCTGGTAGTTGATTTTAGCAATAAAATCCCAGCAAAACCTAATGTACTGCTCTGTGCGTCTCATGCTCAAAGCTGACATGGGTGGTGTCGATCGCATGTAGTTCCCTCACCCGTGCCGCCGTGGCTAATGCCAAGAGAAACCATTGTTTCCTTGGTGAGGTCATAAAATGAGGATGCATAGAGGGGCTCGAAGGGGGCCCTCGCAAACCTCGAAGTACCACGTTCAAGTCCCAAAGAGGTGGGCGGAACTTGACCTTCTGATCCTCAAGCCTGAATGAGAGTAATAGGGCCTGTAGTTCCGTGACCTTAATCACCTTACGATTTTCCGGAACAGCCAACACTGAGTTCAAGTGCAACCAATTACGTAGTAATGGTGCTACCTTCCAAGTGTCTTTGGGGACGCTGTGAGGGTGGATGAGTAGGTTGGACCACTGTGGGAGGCGTAGTGGATCGTCTTCTGCCAAATTTTCTGAGCTCAACGAACCACCCTCTCGACGTCCACCAATGCACGACCAAAGTGAGAGCAAGATACCTTGTCTCCTTGATTCCTTGTATCACCTTGGGAAGTAAAAGTGTTGGCGGTAAAGCATATGCTTTTAGCCCTTCCCAAGGGATACTGAACATGTCCACTGCCCAAGTCTGCAGATCCGGTAACGGGGAGACATACGTCATCAGTTGGTGGTCTAGGCAAGTAGCAAAAATGTCAATGTTTGGTTGCCTGAACTTCTGAAGCAGTAACTGGAATGCTTCTGTGTGAAGTTTCCACTCGGTGGGGGCCACCCTGTCTGGACGCGATAAAGCATCAGCCAGAATGTTTCGACATCCGGGGATGTGCTGAACTACGAATTGTAGTTGCAGTCAATCTACTAGATTGAAAAATCTGAATGTCTGTAGAAGAAGAGATTGGGAGTGCGTTGTTCCACAGTGCTGTTGTTTGTGGATATTGCCAGTAGAGTGATGGCCTTGAGTGGATCCTGACGCCTGATGTAAGGGTTCAGGAAATGAAGAATTGGGTGCAGTTGTAACCGGCCAATGCTAGTTAAGTCCTGTGCCGAGGTGAGTAACCCTAGCAACACTTGCCCTTGGTGAAGCGTGCATGGTTGGTGTATAGCAGATGACAAGAGATGTTCAAGGATCGTACACACTAATGTTGATTCTGAGCGGTCTCAAAGTGGTGAGGCAGCAATAATGTGGACGCTTCAGATAACGTTCGTTGAACACAGAGAGATTCTGGATCATTCTCATCTTGTCTGGGTCCTTCATGCGTACCAGGCAGATGTGAGGATAAAACCCTGGTGTAAAGACTGGGTTGTGAGCCAACTCTACAGCTCTTCTTACCAACAGTATGTCTATGTTGGATTTTCAAAGTTGAACTGTGGTCAACACTGGGGTTACCTTTACGTGTAGACGCTCGTCAAGGCTTATAATTGCCTGACCTGCCAGCCTGCTGGAATTGACTAAAAGAGACATGCTCTAGAGTCTTGAGCACAGTGTCATTCCAAGCGTTTTGGGAACTTGGCATGTGTCTGCGATCTGTTCACTGAACAGGGGAGTAGATGACCAAGATTTACGTAGAAGCATGCCTTTGAAATCAGGGTCCCAGTTGGAAAACTCTAAAGTCTGTGTGTGATGGTAATCTTCGCCAGGGCGGCCTCAAGATGAATTTTCCTTGGGTCAATCTGACGCTGAAGGAATCTGACCATAGTTTGGAAGTGATCTAATCAGAAAGGGTTATCCTCTGATAGATCCTGATCCACCGCAAGCATTGACAATGTTGGCTTAAATGACCGAGCAAATGTAAATTTGGAGAAGTCCTCCTCCGATGACCTCGTGGTGTCCCTCTTATTTACCCCGTTACCAGGGGAGGGCGTCACTGACACGAGATGGTTTGCTACCCAATCTGCTCCAGTGCAGAGTGCCTCCTCTATCAGAAAGCTTTGATGACCCGCCTGGATAAGGAGCCATGTGCCGATGTTCCCGTACACGCTGGCCCACTAGCGCTGCCCAGCGATGTATGCTGTACCAGAAAACACATTAGGCGTTTGGTATATGTTAGGTGCAGGTGTAGGTGCTTACACTTGTGCCAAAGTTGTTGGAACATCGCTAGGCTGATCATGTGTCAGTTGCGTAATTGAGTACACTGTGAGCTCTTGGGCTGATGTCATTGTAGAGGCCTTGATTGGTAGACAGAGGCTGCGCTCAGTGCAGGCCTATGAGACAAGGCTCATCGGTGATGACTGGATCATTGTAGAATCGCTTGGACCATTGGTAGTAGTCAGGCGCTGCGCTCGGCGCAGGTAACTGAGACACAAAGCATATTGGTATTGACTGGATCATGGCTTGCGTGGGCAACTACCCCCATCAAAGCATCTTGAGACGCTGGTGGTGGCGCCAGCGTCGCAGATTTAGCAGATCTGGATGTCTCAGGCGGCTGAAAATTAGGAGCAGTTACGATACTCACAAAATCTTCCGTTATTGTTGATTTCAGTGGAGGGTGCACTTCTGCTCGTTGAGAGAGATTTACACAAAAATTACAATTAGAATTTGGATAAAGGTCTTTGGCTGATTTTTTCCACGACAATATGTACAATGCACAAGCATAAGTTACAAAGTGTATACAATATTTTTATATACCCAACTCAAAGTCAACCAAGGCTATTTACAGTAAGAGTTTGGTGAGCACATCTGCGTGCAAGCCAACCCACATGGATGATAATCTTTGTAAGATTTTTTCTACGACAATTAGTACAACACTCAAGCAAAAGTTACGCAATTAAACCATTGTTGATGAGACAGAAATGGAAGAATGCCGTAGAATTGAACAATAATCTATATGCAAAAATACGAGTTGAAAGTGTATACAATCTTTTTATATACGCAACTCAATGTAAACCAAAGCTTTTTACTTTTAGATTTTTTGTGAACACATATGCGTGCAAGCCAACCCACATGGATGATAATCTTTGTAAGGTTTTTTCCACAACAATTAGTACAACACTCAAGCAAAAGTTACGCAATTAAACCATTGTTGATGAGACAGAACTGGAAGAATGCCGTAGAATTGATATTAATCTATCGGCAAACATATTTTTAACGAGTTGAAAGTGTATACAATAATCTATATATACGCAACTCACTGTTACACCTTATGTTATACATACTTAGCTGAGAATTGTAAACAATTTGACTACATTGGCAGGCAAACAATTGTAACACAATTCAAAATGGCGGTGAACAACAAATATGTGGCAGGAAAAAAGACAGAGTCTTTTTACGCCTAATTAATTCACATAAAACTTCACAACATGGTGAAAGTAATATGAAAAGAATACATCACCCATCGCAGATCAATTTTAGGATTGTAGACGAAAATTGAAGGTCTAATTAAATCCAAAAGGAGAGCTCCGCTGGAACAAGTCCTTGCTGTTGTGCGACAAGCAGTGATGTAAAGAAGGTGACCTTAGGTGTCATCAAGGTCACAGGACAGTGGCGAGTGTAAGTAAAAGTGACTTCAGAACAACAACTTTATTTCTTCACCTAGGACCATCGCTGTTGCACTGTCATTCTAGTTGTCGTAAGGTAAGCAGTGAATGCATTGAGGAGTAATGCAGGATAAGTAAAAAATATAGTTAGTTGTTCATTTATATAAGATAACAACTTACACTACCTTTTGTGACTTTAAAAAAAGGAACATTAAATTTCTGTGTTGATTGAAAATATATTTTCTAAACATGATGCTGTCCAAAACAATAGTTATTTCAAAACAAACCTCAATTAACCCAGTATCACTGACAGCCCTGATTTGACTTCATGATACAGGTCCCCCACCGTGATATTGCTGGAATATTGCTAAAAGGCATCGTAAAACCATAATCACTCACTCATGATAAAGATGATGCACTGGATAGTGAGTGAGTAAGTGAGTATGGTTTTATGCCGCTTTTAGCAATATTCCAGCAATATCACAGCGGGGGACACCAGAAATGGGCTTCACACATTGTACCCATATCGGGGATCGAACCCGGGTCTTCAGCGTGACGAGCGAACGCTTTAACCACTAGGCTACCCAACCGCCCCTGATGCACTGGATAGGGTTGAACTGAGCGAGTGAGTTGGATTCAACAGTATTTCAGTTCATACAACTGTCTGTACCTATGTAGAGATTGGAACTCTAATCATGAGCATAACGAGGGACACACACTACACGTTTTTAAGGTTAAGGCTTTGAACAATATTTTAATTATGCATCGATTCGATGCTAAAAAGGCGCGATTTTAGGATGTGTAAGAAACAGATTACTGCATTCATGCCTGTCAGATACCATTTATCTTACAACTCATTGTTACAAAGCATATCTAACTCGCTTTCGCTCTTAAGATCACATCATGTCAGCTTGATGTTGGAGTACAGTCCAAGTGATACAGGTCATAGAGGTTTAACACTGGTGAGACTAATCTTCATTTGAACCCATGACCAGCAAATCCTGATATCTCACATGTGTCTAAGGGAAACAACTCTGCAAAGCTAATTTCCGCACCTCAGGCTACCCATGCCACCATTTGTAACCACCAGACACAAACACTGTTCAGAATTGAGCAAGGAAGGAAAAGAGTCCTTATATTAACTTAAAGATTTATGGATCGTCGAGGTTATAATATGGGGCCAGGTGGCCCAGTCGTCTAAGGTCGTCGCTGTGCAGAGTTGTGTGCCTTGGCCACGCCAGAAACCTATGATTGTGGGTTCAAATCCTGGTTCACCCCAATTATCTTTCTAGGTTTGTCAGCACCATACCCGTGCTTGCGGGTTTCACCGAAGT